>NW_026061765.1:0-1413084 GCF_023897955.1 Schistocerca gregaria | reverse complement strand
TTCGTCATTTGTTATCGAATCGACTTAAAGCCAGATCGTCACATTGGCCCCTTTTCTCTCTGAAACGGATGTACTTATCGTCTGCAAAGCTATGTCGCGTGCTGCGGTATGTGGAGGCACTAAAAGCACCATAGTAGAACACAGATGAAGCTTCTAAGTTGATGTAATAGCCAGTAAGAAGTAGTACATCTCAAGTACTAGGTATCGATTATTGACTTTTTAGCTGGCTTTGGTGCCTTGGACATGAGCTAGGACCATAAGATTCTGCATGAAACGAGGACTAGCAGCCGAGATGCACGAGAGAATGTGAAAAGTGTTCATATGTAGTAAAAACCTGAGAAATCCGTCCGTTTTCCTCATTTGTTATCGAATCGACTTAAAGCCAGATCGTCACATTAGCTGCTCGTCTCTCTGAAACGGTTGTACTTATCTTCTGAAAGCTATGTCGCGTGCTGCGGTATGCGGAGACACTAAAAGCACCATTGTAGAACACAGATGAAGCTTCTAAGATGATGTAATAACCAGTAAGAAGTAGTACAATTCAAGTTTAAAGTGTCGATTATTGACTTTTTAGCTGGCTTTGCTGCCTTGGACATGAGCTAGGACCTTAAGATTCTGCATGAAAGGAGGACTAGCAGGCGAGTTGCACGCGAGAATGTGAAAAGTGTTCATACGTAGTAAAAACCTGAGAAATTCGTTCGTTATCGTCATTTGTTATCGAATCGACTTAAAGCCAGGTCGTCACATTGGCCGCTCTTCTCTCTGAAACGGTTGCACTTATCGTCTGAAAGCTATGTCGCGTGCTGCGGTATGCGGAGACACTAAAAGCACCATAGTAGAACACAGATGAAGCTTCTAAGATGATGTAATAGCCAGTAAGAAATAGTACAACTCAAGTTCTAGGTATCGATTAATGACTTTTTAGCTGGCTTTGGTGCCTTGGACATGAGCTAGGACCATAAGATTCTGCATGAAAGGAGGACTATCAGCCGAGTTGCATGGGAGAATGTGAAAAGTGTTCATATGTAGTAAAAACCTGAGAAATCCGTCCGTTTTCGTCATTTGTTATCGAATCGACTTAAAGCCAGATCGTCACATTGGCCACTCTTCTCTCTGAAACTGTTGTACTTATCGTCTGAAAGCTATGTCGCGTGCTGCAGTATGCGGAGACACTAAAAGCACCATAGTAGAACACAGACGAAGCTTCTAAGATGATGTAATAGCCAGTAAGAATTAGTACAATACCAGATTTAGGTATCGATTATTGACTTTTCAGCTGGCTTTGGTGCCTTGGACATGAGCTAGGACCTTAAGATTCTGCATGAAAGGAGGACTAGCAGCCGAATTGCACGCGAGATTGTGAAAAGTATTCATATGTAGTAAAAACCTGAGAAATTCGTCCGTATTCGTCATTTGTTATGGAATCTACTTAAAGCCAGATCGTCACATTGGCCGCTCTTCTCTCTGAAACGGTTGTACTTATCGTCTGCAAAGCTATGTCGCGTGCGGCGGTATGTGGATTCACTAAAAGCACCATAGTAGAACACAGATGAAGCTTCTAAGTTGATGTAATAGCCAGTAAGAAGTAGTACATCTCAAGTACTAGGTATCGATTATTGCCTTTTTAGCTGGCTTTGGTGCCTTGGACATGAGCTAGGACCATAAGATTCTGCATGAAACGAGGACTAGCAGCCGAGATGCACGAGAGAATGTGAAAAGTGTTCATATGTAGTAAAAACCTGAGAAATCCGTCCGTTTTCGTCATTTGTTACGGAATCAACTTAAAGCCAGGTCATCACATTGGCCGCTCTTCTCTCTGAAACGGTTGTACTTATCGTCTGCAAAGCTATGTCGTGTGCTGCGGTATGCGGAGACACTAAAATCACCATAGTAGAACACAGATGAAGCTTCTAAGTAGATGTAATAGCCAGTAAGAAGTAGTACAATTCAAGTTTTGGGCAGCGATTATTGACTTTTACCTGGCTTTGGTGCCTTGGACATGAGCTAGGACCTTACGATTCTGCATGAAAGGAGGACTAGCAGCCAAGTTGCACGGGAGAAGGTGAAAAGTGTTCATATGTAGTAAAAACCTGAGAAATCCGTCCGTTTTCGTCATTTGTTATCGAATCGACTTAAAGCCAGATCGTCACATTGGCCCCTTTTCTCTCTGAAACGGATGTACTTATCGTCTGCAAAGCTATGTCGCGTGCTGCGGTATGTGGAGGCACTAAAAGCACCATAGTAGAACACAGATGAAGCTTCTAAGTTGATGTAATAGCCAGTAAGAAGTAGTACATCTCAAGTACTAGGTATCGATTATTGACTTTTTAGCTGGCTTTGGTGCCTTGGACATGAGCTAGGACCATAAGATTCTGCATGAAACGAGGACTAGCAGCCGAGATGCACGAGAGAATGTGAAAAGTGTTCATATGTAGTAAAAACCTGAGAAATCCGTCCGTTTTCCTCATTTGTTATCGAATCGACTTAAAGCCAGATCGTCACATTAGCTGCTCGTCTCTCTGAAACGGTTGTACTTATCTTCTGAAAGCTATGTCGCGTGCTGCGGTATGCGGAGACACTAAAAGCACCATTGTAGAACACAGATGAAGCTTCTAAGATGATGTAATAACCAGTAAGAAGTAGTACAATTCAAGTTTAAAGTGTCGATTATTGACTTTTTAGCTGGCTTTGCTGCCTTGGACATGAGCTAGGACCTTAAGATTCTGCATGAAAGGAGGACTAGCAGGCGAGTTGCACGCGAGAATGTGAAAAGTGTTCATACGTAGTAAAAACCTGAGAAATTCGTTCGTTATCGTCATTTGTTATCGAATCGACTTAAAGCCAGGTCGTCACATTGGCCGCTCTTCTCTCTGAAACGGTTGCACTTATCGTCTGAAAGCTATGTCGCGTGCTGCGGTATGCGGAGACACTAAAAGCACCATAGTAGAACACAGATGAAGCTTCTAAGATGATGTAATAGCCAGTAAGAAATAGTACAACTCAAGTTCTAGGTATCGATTAATGACTTTTTAGCTGGCTTTGGTGCCTTGGACATGAGCTAGGACCATAAGATTCTGCATGAAAGGAGGACTATCAGCCGAGTTGCATGGGAGAATGTGAAAAGTGTTCTTATGTAGTAAAAACCTGAGAAATCCGTCCGTTTTCGTCATTTGTTATCGAATCGACTTAAAGCCAGATCGACACATTGACCGCTCTTCTCTCTGAAACTGTTGCACTTATCGTCTGAAAGCTATGTCGCGTGCTGCAGTATGCGGAGACACTAAAAGCACCATAGTAGAACACAGACGAAGCTTCTAAGATGATGTAATAGCCAGTAAGAATTAGTACAATACCAGATTTAGGTATCGATTATTGACTTTTCAGCTGGCTTTGGTGCCTTGGACATGAGCTAGGACCTTAAGATTCTGCATGAAAGGAGGACTAGCAGCCGAATTGCACGCGAGATTGTGAAATGTGTTCATATGTAGTAAAAACCTGAGAAATTCGTCCGTATTCGTCATTTGTTATGGAATCTACTTAAAGCCAGATCGTCACATTGGCCGCTCTTCTCTCTGAAACGGTTGTACTTATCGTCTGCAAAGCTATGTCGCGTGCTGCGGTATGTGGATTCACTAAAAGCACCATAGTAGAACACAGATGAAGCTTGTAAGTTGATGTAATAGCCAGTAAGAAGTAGTACATCTCAAGTACTAGGTATCGATTATTGACTTTTTAGCTGGCTTTGGTGCCTTGGACATGAGCTAGGACCATAAGATTCTGCATGAAACGAGGACTAGCAGCCGAGATGCACGAGAGAATGTGAAAAGTGTTCATATGTAGTAAAAACCTGAGAAATCCGTCCGTTTTCATCATTTGTTATCGAATCGACTTAAAGCCAGATCGTCACATTGGCCACTCTTCACTCTGAAACGGTTGTACTTATCGTCTGAAAGCTATGTCGCGTGCTGCAGTATGCGGAGACACTAAAAGCACCATAGTAGAACACAGATGAAGCTTCTAATTTGATGTAATAGCCAGTAAGAAGTACTACATCTCAAGTACTAGGTATCGATTATTGACTTTTTAGCTGGCTTTGGTGCCTTGGACATGAGCTAGGACTTTATGATTCTGCATGAAAGGATGACCAGCAGCCGAGTTGCATGGGAGAATGTGAAAAGTGTTCATATGTAGTAAAAACCTGAGAAATCCGTCCGTTTTCGTCATTTGTTATCGAATCGACTTAAAGCCAGGTCGTCACATTGGCCGCTCTTCTGTCTGAAACGGTTGCACTTATCGTCTGCATAGCTATGTCGCGTGTTGCGGTGTGTGGAGACTCTAAAGGCACCATGGTAGAACACAGATGAAGCTTCTAAGTTGATGTAATAGCCAGTAAGAAGTAGTACATCTCAAGTTCTAGATATCGATTATTGACTTTTTAGCTGGCTTTGGTGCCTTGGACATGAGCTAGGGCCATAAGATTCTGCATGAAACGAGGACTAGCAGCCGAATTGCACGCGAGATTGTGAAAAGTGTTCATATGTAGTAAAAACCTGAGAAATTCGTCCGTATTCGTCATTTGTTATGGAATCTACTTAAAGCCAGATCGTCACATTGGCCGCTCTTCTCTGTGAAACGGTTGTACTTATCGTCTGCAAAGCTATGTCGCGTGCTGCGGTATGCGGAGACACTAATAGCACCATAGTAGAACACAGATGAAGCTTCTAAGTTGATGTAATAGCCAGTAAGAAGTAGTACAATCCAAGTTTTAGGTATCGATTATTGACTTTTTAGCTGGCTTTGGTGCATTGGACGTGAGCTAGGACCATAAGATTCTGCATGAAACGAGGACTAGCAGCCGAGATGCACGAGAGAATGTGAAAAGTGTTCATATGTAGTAAAAACCTGAGAAATCCGTCCGTTTTCCTCATTTGTTATCGAATCGACTTAGAGCCAGATCGTCACATTAGTTGCTCGTCTCTCTGAAACGGTTGTACTTATCTTCTGAAAGCTATGTCGCGTGCTGCGGTATGCGGAGACACTAAAAGCACCATTGAAGAACACAGATAAAGCTTCTAAGTTGATGTAATAACCAGTAAGAAGTAGTACAATTCAAGTTTTAAGTGTCAATTATTGACTTTTTAGCTGGCTTTGGTGCCTTGGACATGAGCTAGGACCTTAAGATTCTGCATGAAAGGAGGACTAGCAGGCGAGTTGCACGGGAGAATGTGAAAAGTGTTCATATGTAGTAAAAACCTGAGAAATCCGTCCGTTTCCGTCATTTGTTATCGAATCGACTTAAAGCCAGGTCGTCACATAGGCCGCTCTTCTCTCTGAATCGGTTGTACTTATCGTCTGAAAGCTATGTCGCGTGCTGCGGTATGCGGAGACACTAAAAGCACCATAGTAGAACA
This sequence comes from Schistocerca gregaria, assembly GCF_023897955.1. NCBI lineage: Eukaryota > Metazoa > Arthropoda > Insecta > Orthoptera > Acrididae > Schistocerca > Schistocerca gregaria. The sequence goes on along the minus strand of NW_026061765.1, from coordinate 1,407,673 downwards.
CAGATGAAGCTTCTAAGATGATGTAATAGCCAGTAAGAAGTAGTACAACTCAAGTTCTAGGTATCGATTAATGACTTTTTAGCTGGCTTTGGTGCCTTGGACATGAGCTAGGACCATAAGATTCTGCATGAAAGGAGGACTAGCAGCCGAGTTGCACGGGAGAATGTGAAAAGTGTTCATATGTAGTAAAAACCTGAGAAATCCGTCCGTTTTCGTCATTTGTTATCGAATCGACTTAAAGCCAGATCGTCACATTGGCCACTCTTCTCTCTGAAACTGTTGTACTTATCGTCTGAAAGCTATGTCGCGTGCTGCAGTATGCGGAGACACTAAAAGCACCATAGTAGAACACAGACAAAGCTTCTAAGATGATGTAATAGCCAGTAAGAATTAGTACAATACCAGATTTAGGTATCGATTATTGACTTTTCAGCTGGCTTTGGTGCCTTGGACATGAGCTAGGACCTTAAGATTCTGCATGAAAGGAGGACTAGCAGCCGAATTGCACGCGAGATTGTGAAAAGTATTCATATGTAGTAAAAACCTGAGAAATTCGTCCGTATTCGTCATTTGTTATGGAATCTACTTAAAGCCAGATCGTCACATTGGCCGCTCTTCTCTCTGAAACGGTTGTACTTATCGTCTGCAAAGCTATGTCGCGTGCGGCGGTATGTGGATTCACTAAAAGCACCATAGTAGAACACAGATGAAGCTTCTAAGTTGATGTAATAGCCAGTAAGAAGTAGTACATCTCAAGTACTAGGTATCGATTATTGCCTTTTTAGCTGGCTTCGGTGCCTTGGACATGAGCTAGGACCATAAGATTCTGCATGAAACGAGGACTAGCAGCCGAGATGCACGAGAGAATGTGAAAAGTGTTCATATGTAGTAAAAACCTGAGAAATCCGTCCGTTTTCGTCATTTGTTACGGAATCAACTTAAAGCCAGGTCATCACATTGGCCGCTCTTCTCTCTGAAACGGTTGTACTTATCGTCTGCAAAGCTATGTCGTGTGCTGCGGTATGCGGAGACACTAAAATCACCATAGTAGAACACAGATGAAGCTTCTAAGTAGATGTAATAGCCAGTAAGAAGTAGTACAATTCAAGTTTAAGGTATCGATTATTGACTTTTACCTGGCTTTGGTGCCTTGGACATGAGCTAGGACCTTACGATTCTGCATGAAAGGAGGACTAGTAGCCAAGTTGCACGGGAGAAGGTGAAAAGTGTTCATATGTAGTAAAAACCTGAGAAATCCGTCCGTTTTCGTCATTTGTTATCGAATCGACTTAAAGCCAGATCGTCACATTGGCCCCTTTTCTCTCTGAAACGGTTGTACTTATCGTCTGCAAAGCTATGTCGCGTGCTGCGGTATGTGGAGGCACTAAAAGCACCATAGTAGAACACAGATGAAGCTTCTAAGTTGATGTAATAGCCAGTAAGAAGTAGTACATCTCAAGTACTAGGTATCGATTATTGACTTTTTAGCTGGCTTTGGTGCCTTGGACATGAGCTAGGACCATAAGATTCTGCATGAAACGAGGACTAGCAGCCGAGATGCACGAGAGAATGTGAAAAGTGTTCATATGTAGTAAAAACCTGAGAAATCCGTCCGTTTTCCTCATTTGTTATCGAATCGACTTAAAGCCAGATCGTCACATTAGCTGCTCGTCTCTCTGAAACGGTTGTACTTATCTTCTGAAAGCTATGTCGCGTGCTGCGGTATGCGGAGACACTAAAAGCAACATTGTAGAACACAGATGAAGCTTCTAAGATGATGTAATAACCAGTAAGAAGTAGTACAATTCAAGTTTTAAGTGTCGATTATTGACTTTTTAGCTGGCTTTGCTGCCTTGGACATGAGCTAGGACCTTAAGATTCTGCATGAAAGGAGGACTAGCAGGCGAGTTGCACGCGAGAATGTGAAAAGTGTTCATACGTAGTAAAAACCTGAGAAATTCGTTCGTTATCGTCATTTGTTATCGCATCGACTTAAAGCCAGGTCGTCACATTGGCCGCTCTTCTCTCTGAAACGGTTGCACTTATCGTCTGAAAGCTATGTCGCGTGCTGCGGTATGTGGATTCACTAAAAGCACCATAGTAGAACACAGATGAAGCTTGTAAGTTGATGTAATAGCCAGTAAGAAGTAGTACATCTCAAGTACTAGGTATCGATTATTGACTTTTTAGCTGGCTTTGGTGCCTTGGACATGAGCTAGGACCTTACGACTCTGCACGAAAGGAGGACTAGCAGCCAAGTTGCACGGGAGAAGGTGAAAAGTGTTCATATGTAGTAAAAACCTGAGAAATCCGTCCGTTTTCGTCATTTGTTATCGAATCGACTTAAAGCCAGATCGTCACATTGGCCGCTTTTCTCTCTGAAACGGTTGTACTTATCGTCTGCAAAGCTATGTCGCGTGCTGCGGAATGTGGAGGCACTAAAAGCACCATAGTAGAACACAGATGAAGCTTCTAAGTTGATGTAATAGCCAGTAAGAAGTAGTACATCTCAAGTACTAGGTATCGATTATTGACTTTTTAGCTGGCTTTGGTGCCTTGGACATGAGCTAGGACCATAAGATTCTGCATGAAACGAGGACTAGCAGCCGAGATGCACGAGAGAATGTGAAAAGTGTTCATATGTGGTAAAAACCTGAGAAATCCGTCCGTTTTCCTCATTTGTTATCGAATCGACTTAAAGCCAGATCGTCACATTAGCTGCTCGTCTCTCTGAAACGGTTGTACTTATCTTCTGAAAGCTATGTCGCGTGCTGCGGTATGCGGAGACACTAAAAGCACCATAGTAGAACACAGATGAAGCTTGTAAGTTGATGTAATAGCCAGTAAGAAGTAGTACATCTCAAGTACTAGGTATCGATTATTGACTTTTTAGCTGGCTTTGGTGCCTTGGACATGAGCTAGGACCATAAGATTCTGCATGAAACGAGGACTAGCAGCCGAGATGCACGAGAGAATGTGAAAAGTGTTCATATGTAGTAAAAACCTGAGAAATCCGTCCGTTTTCGTCATTTGTTATCGAATCGACTTAAAGCCAGATCGTCACATTAGCTGCTCCTCTCTCTGAAACGGTTGTACTTATCTTCTGAAAGCTATGTCGCGTGCTGCGTTATGCGGAGACACTAATAGCACCATAGTAGAACACAGATGAAGCTTCTAAGTTGATGTAATAGCCAGTAAGAAGTAGTACAATCCAAGTTTTAGTTATCGATTATTGACTTTTTGGCTGGCTTTGGTGCATTGGACGTGAGCTAAGACCTTAAGATTCTGCATGAAAGGAGGACTAGCAGGCAAGTTGCACGGGAGAAGGTGAAAAGTGTTCATATGTAGTAAAAACCTGAGAAATCCGTCCGTTTTCGTCATTTGTTATCGAATCGACTTAAAGCCAGATCGTCACATTGGCCGCTCTTCTCTCTGAAACGGTTGTGATTATCGTCTGCAAAGCTATGTCACGTGCTGCGGTATGTGGAGGCACTAAAAGCACCATAGTAGAACACAGATGAAGCTTCTAAGTTGATGTAATAGCCAGTAAGAAGTAGTACAAGTGAAATTTTAGATATCGATTATTGACTTTTTACCATTCTTTGGTGCCTTGGACATGAGCTAGGACCTTAAGATTCTGCATGAAAGGAGGACTAGCAGCCGAGTAGCAAGGGAGAATGTGAAAAGTGTTCATATGTAGTAAAAACCTGAGAAATCCGTCCGTTTTCGTCATTTGTTATCGAATCGACTGAAAGCCAGATCGTCACATTAGCCGCTCTTCTCTCTGAAACGGTTGTACTTATCGTCTGCAAAGCTATGTCGCGTGCTGCGGTATGTGGAGACACTAAAAGCACCATTGTAGAACACAGATGAAACTTCTAAGTTGATGTAATAGCTAGTAAGAAGTAGTACTACTCAAGTTTTAGGTATCGATTATTGACTTTTTAGCTGGCTTTGGTGCCTTGGACATGAGCTAGGACCATAAGATTCTGCATGAAAGGAGGACTAGCAGCCGAGTTGCATGGGAGAATGTGAAAAGTGTTCATATGTAGTAAAAACCTGTGAAATCCGTCCGTTTTCGTCATTTGTTATCGAATCGACTTAAAGCCAGATCGTCACATTGGCCGCTTTTCTCTCTGAAACGGTTGTACTTATCGTCTGAAAGCTATGTCGCGTGCTGCGGTATGCGGAGACACTAAAAGCACCATAGTAGAACACAGATGAAGCTTATAAGATGATGTAATAGCCAGTAAGAATTAGTACAATACCAGTTTTAGGTATCGATTATTGACTTTTTAGCTGGCTTTGGTGCCTTGGACATGAGCTAGGACCCTAAGATTCTGCATGAACGGAGGACTAGCAGCCGAGTTGCATGGGAGAATGTGAAAAGTGTTCATATGTAGTAAAAACCTGAGAAATCCGTCCGTTTTCGTCATTTGTTATCGAATCGACTTAAAGCCAGATCGTCACATTGACCGCTCTTCTCTCTGAAACAGTTGTACTTATCGTCTGAAAGCTATGTCGCGTGCTGCGGTATGCGGAGACACTAAAAGCACCATAGTAGAACACAGATGAAGCTTCTAAGCTGATGTAATAGCCCGTAAGAAGCAGTACAAGTGAAATTTTAGATATCGATTATTGACTTTTTACCATTCTTTGGTGCCTTGGACATGAGCTAGGACCTTAAGATTCTGCATGAAAGGAGGACTAGCAGCCGAGTTGCACGGGAGAATGTGAAAAGTGTTCATATGTAGTAAAAACCTGAGAAATCCGTCCGTTTCCGTCATTTGTTATCGAATCGACTTTAGCAAGGTCGTCACATTGGCCGCTCTTCTCCCTGAATCGGTTGTACTTATCGTCTGAAAGCTATGTCGCGTGCTGCGGTATGCGGAGACACTAAAAGCACCATAGTAGAACACAGATGAAGCTTCTAAGATGATGTAATGGCCAGTAAGAAGTAGTACAACTCAAGTTCTAGGTATCGATTATTGACTTTTTAGCTGGCTTTGGTGCCTTGGACATGAGCTAGGACCATAAGATTCTGCATGAAAGTAGGACTAGCAGCCGAGTTGCACGGGAGAATGTGAAAAGTGTTCATATGTAGTAAAAACCTGAGAAATCCGTCCGTTTTCGTCATTTGTTATCGAATCGACTTAAAGCCAGATCGTCACATTGGCCGCTCTTCTCTCTGAAACGGTTGTGCTTATCGTCTGCAAAGCTATGTCGCGTGCTGCGTTATGTGGAGACACTAATAGCACCATAGTAGAACACAGATGAAGCTTCTAAGTTGATGTAATAGCCAGTAAGAAGTAGTACAATCCAAGTTTTAGGTATCGATTATTGACTTTTTGGCTGGCTTTGGTGCATTGGACGTGAGCTAAGACCTTAAGATTCTGCATGAAAGGAGGACTAGCAGGCAAGTTGCACGGGAGAAGGTGAAAAGTGTTCATATGTAGTAAAAACCTGAGAAATCCGTCCGTTTTCGTCATTTGTTATCGAATCGACTTAAAGCCAGATCGTCACATTGGCCGCTCTTCTCTCTGAAACGGTTGTGCTTATCGTCTGCAAAGCTATGTCGCGTGCTGCGTTATGTGGAGACACTAATAGCACCATAGTAGAACACAGATGAAGCTTCTAAGTTGATGTAATAGCCAGTAAGAAGTAGTACAATCCAAGTTTTAGGTATCGATTATTGACTTTTTGGCTGGCTTTGGTGCATTGGACGTGAGCTAAGACCTTAAGATTCTGCATGAAAGGAGGACTAGCAGGCAAGTTGCACGGGAGAAGGTGAAAAGTGTTCATATGTAGTAAAAACCTGAGAAATCCGTCCGTTTTCGTCATTTGTTATCGAATCGACTTAAAGCCAGATCGTCACATTGGCCGCTCTTCTCTCTGAAACGGTTGTGCTTATCGTCTGCAAAGCTATGTCGCGTGCTGCGGTATGTGGAGGCACTAAAAGCACCATAGTAGAACACAGATGAAGCTTCTAAGTTGATGTAATAGCCAGTAAGAAGTAGTACAAGTGAAATTTTAGATATCGATTATTGACTTTTTACCATTCTTTGGTGCCTTGGACATGAGCTAGGACCTTAAGATTCTGCATGAAAGGAGGACTAGCAGCCGAGTAGCAAGGGAGAATGTGAAAAGTGTTCATATGTAGTAAAAACCTGAGAAATCCGTCCGTTTTCGTCATTTGTTATCGAATCGACTGAAAGCCAGATCGTCACATTAGCCGCTCTTCTCCCTGAAACGGTTGTACTTATCGTCTGCAAAGCTATGTCGCGTGCTGCGGTATGTGGAGACACTAAAAGCACCATTGTAGAACACAGATGAAACTTCTAAGTTGATGTAATAGCTAGTAAGAAGTAGTACTACTCAAGTTTTAGGTATCGATTATTGACTTTTTAGCTGGCTTTGGTGCCTTGGACATGAGCTAGGACCATAAGATTCTGCATGAAAGGAGGACTAGCAGCCGAGTTGCATGGGAGAATGTGAAAAGTGTTCATATGTAGTAAAAACCTGTGAAATCCGTCCGTTTTCGTCATTTGTTATCGAATCGACTTAAAGCCAGATCGTCACATTGGCCGCTTTTCTCTCTGAAACGGTTGTACTTATCGTCTGAAAGCTATGTCGCGTGCTGCGGTATGCGGAGACACTAAAAGCACCATAGTAGAACACAGATGAAGCTTATAAGATGATGTAATAGCCAGTAAGAATTAGTACAATACCAGTTTTAGGTATCGATTATTGACTTTTTAGCTGGCTTTGGTGCCTTGGACATGAGCTAGGACCCTAAGATTCTGCATGAACGGAGGACTAGCAGCCGAGTTGCATGGGAGAATGTGAAAAGTGTTCATATGTAGTAAAAACCTGAGAAATCCGTCCGTTTTCGTCATTTGTTATCGAATCGACTTAAAGCCATATCGTCACATTGACCGCTCTTCTCTCTGAAACAGTTGTACTTATCGTCTGAAAGCTATGTCGCGTGCTGCGGTATGCGGAGACACTAAAAGCACCATAGTAGAACACAGATGAAGCTTATAAGATGATGTAATAGAATGTAAAAATTAGTACAATACCAGTTTTAGGTGTCGATTATTGACTTTTTAACTGGCTTTGGTGCCTTGGACATGAGCTAGGACCTTAAGATTCTGCATGAACGGAGGACTAGCAGCCGAATTGCACTGGAGAATGTGAAAAGTGTTCATATGTAGTAAAAACCTGAGAAATCCGTCCGTTTTCGTCATTTGTTACGGAATCAACTTAAAGCCAGGTCATCACATTGGCCGCTCTTCTCTCTGAAACGGTTGTACTTATCGTCTGCAAAGCTATGTCGTGTGCTGCGGTATGCGGAGACACTAAAATCACCATAGTAGAACACAGATGAAGCTTCTAAGTAGATGTAATAGCCAGTAAGAAGTAGTACAATTCAAGTTTTGGGCAGCGATTATTGACTTTTACCTGGCTTTGGTGCCTTGGACATGAGCTAGGACCTTACGATTCTGCATGAAAGGAGTACTAGCAGCCGAGTTGAACGGGAGGATGTGAAAAGTCTTCATATGTAGTAAAAACCTGAGAAATCCGTCCGTTTTCGTCATTTGTTATCGAATCGACTTAAAGCCAGATCGTCACATTGGCCGCTCTTCTCTCTGAAACGGTTGTACTTATCGTCTGCAAAGCTATGTCGCGTGCTGCGGTATGTGGATTCACTAAAAGCACCATAGTAGAACACAGATGAAGCTTCTAAGTTGATGTAATAGCCAGTAAGAAGTAGTACATCTCAAGTACTAGGTATCGATTATTGACTTTTTAGCTGGCTTTGGTGCCTTGGACATGAGCTAGGACCATAAGATTCTGCATGAAACGAGGACTAGCAGCCGAGATGCACGAGAGAATGTGAAAAGTGTTCATATGTAGTAAAAACCTGAGAAATCCGTCCGTTTTCGTCATTTGTTATGGAATCGACTTAAAGCCAGATCGTCACATTAGCTGCTCTTCTCTCTGAAACGGTTGTACTTATCTTCTGAAAGCTATGTCGCGTGCTGCGTTATGCGGAGACACTAATAGCACCATAGTAGAACACAGATGAAGCTTCTAAGTTGATGTAATAGCCAGTAAGAAGTAGTACAATCCAAGTTTTAGGTATCGATTATTGACTTTTTGGCTGGCTTTGGTGCATTGGACGTGAGCTAAGACCTTAAGATTCTGCATGAAAGGAGGACTAGCAGGCAAGTTGCACGGGAGAAGGTGAAAAGTGTTCATATGTAGTAAAAACCTGAGAAATCCGTCCGTTTTCGTCATTTGTTATCGAATCGACTTAAAGCCAGATCGTCACATTGGCCGCTCTTCTCTCTGAAACGGTTGTGCTTATCGTCTGCAAAGCTATGTCGCGTGCTGCGGTATGTGGAGGCACTAAAAGCACCATAGTAGAACACAGATGAAGCTTCTAAGTTGATGTAATAGCCCGTAAGAAGTAGTACAAGTGAAATTTTAGATATCGATTATTGACTTTTTACCATTCTTTGGTGCCTTGGACATGAGCTAGGACCTTAAGATTCTGCATGAAAGGAGGACTAGCAGCCGAGTTGCACGGGAGAATGTGAAAAGTGTTCATATGTAGTAAAAACCTGAGAAATCCGTCCGTTTCCGTCATTTGTTATCGAATCGACTTAAAGCCAGATCGTCACATTGGCCACTCTTCTCTCTGAAACGGTTGTACTTATCGTCTGAAAGCTATGTCGCGTGCTGCAGTATGCGGAGACACTAAAAGCACCATAGTAGAACACAGACGAAGCTTCTAAGATGATGTAATAGCCAGTAAGAATTAGTACAATACCAGATTTAGGTATCGATTATTGACTTTTTAGCTGGCTTTGGTGCCTTGGACATGAGCTAGGACCTTAAGATTCTGCATGAAAGGAGGACTAGCAGCCGAATTGCACGCGAGATTGTGAAAAGTGTTCATATGTAGTAAAAACCTGAGAAATTCGTCCGTATTCGTCATTTGTTATGGAATCTACTTAAAGCCAGATCGTCACATTGGCCGCTCTTCTCTCTGAAACGGTTGTACTTATCGTCTGCAAAGCTATGTCGCGTGCTGCGGTATGTGGATTCACTAAAAGCACCATAGTAGAACACAGATGAAGCTTCTAAGTTGATGTAATAGCCAGTAAGAAGTAGTACATCTCAAGTACTGGGTATCGATTATTGACTTTTTAGCTGGCTTTGGTGCCTTGGACATGAGCTAGGACCATAAGATTCTGCATGAAACGAGGACTAGCACCCGAGATGCACGAGAGAATGTGAAAAGTGTTCATATGTAGTAAAAACCTGAGAAATCCGTCCGTTTTCGTCATTTGTTATCGAATCGACTTAAAGCCAGATCGTAACATTAGCTGCTCTTCTCTCTGAAACGGTTGTACTTATCTTCTGAAAGCTATGTCGCGTGCTGCGTTATGCGGAGACACTAATAGCACCATAGTAGAACACAGATGAAGCTTCTAAGTTGATGTAATAGCCAGTAAGAAGTAGTACAATCCAAGTTTTAGGTATCGATTATTGACTTTTTAGCTGGCTTGGGTGCATTGGACGTGAGCTAAGACCTTAAGATTCTGCATGAAAGGAGGACTAGTAGGCAAGTTGCACGGGAGAAGGTGAAAAGTGTTCATATGTAGTAAAAACCTGAGAAATCCGTCCGTTTTCGTCATTTGTTATCGAATCGACTTAAAGCCAGATCGTCACATTGGCCGCTCTTCTCTCTGAAACGGTTGTGCTTATCGTCTGCAAAGCTATGTCGCGTGCTGCGGTATGTGGAGGCACTAAAAGCACCATAGTAGAACACAGATGAAGCTTCTAAGTTGATGTAATAGCCAGTAAGAAGTAGTACAAGTGAAATTTTAGATATCGATTATTGACTTTTTACCATTCTTTGGTGCCTTGGACATGAGCTAGGACCTTACGATTCTGCATGAAAGGAGGACTAGCAGCCGAATTGCACTGGAGAATGTGAAAAGTGTTCATATGTAGTAAAAACCTGAGAAATCCGTCCGTTTTCGTCATTTGTTATCGAATCGACTTAAAGCCAGATCGACACATTGACCGCTCTTCTCTCTGAAACGGTTCTACATATCGTCTGAAAGCTATGTCACGTGCTGCGGTATGTGGAGACACTAAAATCACCATAGTAGAACACTGATGAAGCTTCTAAGTTGATGTAATAGCCAGTAAAAGGTAGTACAATTCAAGTTTTAGGTATCGATTATTGACTTTTTAGCTAGCTTCGGTGCCTTGGACATGAGCTAGGACCTTAAGATTCTGCATTAAAGGAGGACTAGCAGCCGCGTTGCACGGGAGAATGTGAAAAGAGTTCATATGTAGTAAAAACCTGAGAAATCCGTCCGTTTTCGTCATTTGTTATTGAATCGACTTAAAGCCAGATCGTCACATTGGCCGCTCTTCTCTCTGAAACGGTTGTACTTATCGTCTGCAAAGCTATGTCCCGTGCTGCGGTATGCGGAGAAACTAAAAGCACCATAGTAGAACACAGATGAAGCTTCTAAGATGATGTAATAGCCAGTAAGAAGTAGTACAATTCAAGTTTTAGGTATCGATTATTGACTTTTTAGCTGGCTTTGGTGCCTTGGACATGAGCTAGGACCTTAAGATTCTGCATGAAAGGAGGACTAGCAGCTGAGTTGCACAGGAGGATGTGAAAAGTGTTCTTATGTAGTAAAAACCTGAGAAATCCGTCCGTTTTCGTCATTTGTTATCGAATCGACTTAAAGCCAGATCGACACATTGACCGCTCTTCTCTCTGAAACGGTTCTACATATCGTCTGAAAGCTATGTCACGTGCTGCGGTATGTGGAGACACTAAAATCACCATAGTAGAACACTGATGAAGCTTCTAAGTTGATGTAATAGCCAGTAAAAGGTAGTACAATTCAAATTTTAGGTATCGATTATTGACTTTTTAGCTGGCTTTGGTGCCTTGGACATGAGCTAGGACCTTAAGATTCTGCATTAAAGGAGGACTAGCAGCCGCGTTGCACGGGAGAATGTGAAGAGTGTTCATATGTAGTAAAAACCTGAGAAATCCGTCCGTTTTCGTCATTTGTTATTGAATCGACTTAAAGCCAGATCGTCACATTGGCCTCTCCTCTCTCTGAAACGGTTGTACTTATCGTCTGAAAGCTACGTCGCGTACTGCGGTATGCGAAGACACTAAAAACACCATAGTAGAACACAGATGAAGCTTCAAAGATGATGTAATAGCCAGTAAGGTTAGTACATGACCAGTTTTAGGTATCGATTATTGACTTTTTAGCTGGCTTTGGTGCCTTGGACATGAGCTAGGACCTTAAGATTCTGCATGAAAGGAGGACTTGCAGCCGAGTTGCATGGGAGAATGTGAAAAGTGTTCATATGTAGTAAAATCCTGAGAAATCCGTCCGTTTCCGTCATTTGTTATCGAATCGACTTAAAGCCAGATAGTCACATTGGCCGCTCTTCTCTCTGAAACGGTTGTACTTATCGTCTGAAAGCTATGTCGCGTGCTGCGGTATGCGGAGACACTAAAAGCACCATAGTAGAACACAGATGAAGCTTCTAACATGATGTAATAGCCAATAAGTATTAGTACCAGTTTTAGCTATCGATTATTGACTTTTTAGCTGGCTTTGGTGCCTTGGACATGAGCTAGGACCTTAAGATTCTGCATGAAAGGAGGACTAGCAGCCGAATTGCACGGGAGATTGCGAAAAGTGTTCATATGTAGTAAAAACCTGAGAAATCAGTCCGTTTTCGTCATTTGTTATCGAATCGACTTAAAGCAAGATCGTCACATTGGCCACTCTTCTCTCTGAAACTGTTGTACTTATCGTCTGAAAGCTATGTCGCATGCTGCAGTATGCGGAGACACTAAAATCACCATAGTAGAACACAGACGAAGCTTCTAAGATGATGTAATAGCCAGTAAGAATTAGTACAATACCAGATTTAGGAATCGATTATTGACTTTTTAGCTGGCTTTGGTGCCTTGGACATGAGCTAGGACCTTAAGATTCTGCATGAAAGGAGGACTAGCAGCCGAATTGCACGCGAGATTGTGAAAAGTGTTCATATGTAGTAAAAACCTGAGAAATTCGTCCGTATTCGTCATTTGTTATGGAATCTACTTAAAGCCAGATCGTCACATTGGCCGCTCTTCTCTCTGAAACGGTTGTACTTATCGTCTGCAAAGCTATGTCGCGTGCTGCGGTATGTGGAGGCACTAAAAGCACCATAGTAGAACACAGATGAAGCTTCTAAGTTGATGTAATAGCCAGTAAGAATTGGTATATCTCAAGTACCTGGTATCGATTATTGACTTTTTAGCTGGCTTTGGTGCCTTGGACATGAGCTAGGACCATAAGATTCTGCATGAAACGAGGACTAGCACCCGAGATGCACGAGAGAATCTGAAAAGTGTTCATATGTAGTAAAAACCTGAGAAATCCGTCCGTTTTCGTCATTTGTTATCGAATCGACTTAAAGCCAGATCGTCACATTAGCTGCTCTTCTCTCTGAAACGGTTGTACTTATCTTCTGAAAGCTATGTCGCGTGCTGCGTTATGCGGAGACACTAATAGCACCATAGTAGAACACAGATGAAGCTTCTAAGTTGATGTAATAGCCAGTAAGAAGTAGTACAATCCAAGTTTTAGGTATCGATTATTGACATTTTAGCTGGCTTGGGTGCATTGGACGTGAGCTAAGACCTTAAGATTCTGCATGAAAGGAGGACTAGTAGGCAAGTTGCACGGGAGAAGGTGAAAAGTGTTCATATGTAGTAAAAACCTGAGAAATCCGTCCGTTTTCGTCATTTGTTATCGAATCGACTTAAAGCCAGATTGTCACATTGGCCGCTCTTCTCTCTGAAACGGTTGTGCTTATCGTCTGCAAAGCTATGTCGCGTGCTGCGGTATGTGGAGGCACTAAAAGCACCATAGTAGAACACAGATGAAGCTTCTAAGTTGATGTAATAGCCAGTAAGAAGTAGTACAAGTGAAATTTTAGATATCGATTATTGACTTTTTACCATTCTTTGGTGCCTTGGACATGAGCTAGGACCTTAAGATTCTGCATGAAAGGAGGACTAGCAGCCGAATTGCACTGGAGAATGTGAAAAGTGTTCATATGTAGTAAAAACCTGAGAAATCCGTCCGTTTTCATCATTTGTTACGGAATCAACTTAAAGCCAGGTCATCACATTGGCCGCTCTTCTCTCTGAAACGGTTGTACTTATCGTCTGCAAAGCTATGTCGTGTGCTGCGGTATGCGGAGACACTAAAATCACCATAGTAGAACACAGATGAAGCTTCTAAGTAGATGTAATAGCCAGTAAGAAGTAGTACAATTCAAGTTTTAGGCATCGATTATTGACTTTTAGCTGGCTTTGGTGCCTTGGACATGAGCTAGGACCTTACGATTCTGCATGAAAGGAGTACTAGCAGCCGAGTTGAACGGGAGGATGTGAAAAGTCTTCATATGTAGTAAAAACCTGAGAAATCCGTCCGTTTTAGTCATTTGTTATCGAATCGACTTAAAGCCAGATCGTCACATTGGCCGTTTTTCTCTCTGAAACGGTTGTACTTATTGTCTGAAAGCTATGTCGCGTGCTGCGGTATGCGGAGACACTAATAGCACCATAGTAGAACACAGATGAATCTTCTAAGTTGATGTAATAACCAGTAAGAAGTAGTACAATTGAAATTTTAGATATCATTTATTGACTTTTTAGCTGGCTTTGGTGCCTTGGACATGAGCTAGGACCTTAAGATTCTGCATGAAAGGAGGACTAGCAGCCGAGTAGCAAGGGAGAATGTGAAAAGTGTTCATATGTAGTAAAAACCTGAGAAATCCGTCCGTTTTCGTCATTTGTTATCGAATCGACTTAAAGCCTGATCGTCACATTTGCCGCTTTTCTCTCTGAAACGGTTCTACTTATCGTCTGAAAGCTATGACGCGTGCTGCGGCATGCGGAGACACTAAAAGCACCATAGTAGAACACAGATGAAGCTTCTAAGATGATGTAATAGCCAGTAAGAATTAGTACAATACCAGTTTTAGGTATCGATTATTGACTTTTTAGCTGGCTTTGCTGCCTTGGACATGAGCTAGGACCTTAAGATTCTGCATGAAAGGAGGACTAGCAGCCGAGTTGCACGGGAGAATGTGAAAAGTGTTCATACGTAGTAAAAACCTGAGAAATTCGTTCGTTATCGTCATTTGTTATCGAATCGACTTAAAGCCAGGTCGTCACATTGGCCGCTCTTCTCTCTGAAACGGTTGCACTTATCGTCTGAAAGCTATGTCGCGTGCTGCGGTATGCGGAGAAACTAAAAGCACCATAGTAGAACACAGATGAAGCTTCTAAGATGATGTAATAGCCAGTAAGAAGTAGTACAATTCAAGTTTTAGGTATCGATTATTGACTTTTTAGCTGGCTTTGGTGCCTTGGACATGAGCTAGGACCTTAAGATTCTGCATGAAAGGAGGACTAGCAGCTGAGTTGCACAGGAGGATGTGAAAAGTGTTCTTATGTAGTAAAAACCTGAGAAATCCGTCCGTTTTCGTCATTTGTTATCGAATCGACTTAAAGCGAGATCGACACATTGACCGCTCTTCTCTCTGAAACGGACTACATATCGTCTGAAAGCTATGTCACGTGCTGCGGTATGTGGAGACACTAAAATCACCATAGTAGAACACTGATGAAGCTTCTAAGTTGATGTAATAGCCAGTAAAAGGTATTACAATTCAAGTTTTAGGTATCGATTATTGACTTTTTAGCTGGCTTTGGTGTCTTGGACATGAGCTAGGACCTTAAGATTCTGCATTAAAGGAGGACTAGCAGCCGCGTTGCACGGGAGAATGTGAAAAGTGTTCATATGTAGTAAAAACCTGAGAAATCCGTCCGTTTTCGTCATTTGTTATTGAATCGACTTAAAGCCAGATCGTCACATTGGCCTCTCCTCTCTCTGAAACGGTTGTACTTATCGTCTGAAAGCTACGTCGCGTACTGCGGTATGCGAAGACACTAAAAACACCATAGTAGAACACAGATGAAGCTTCAAAGATGATGTAATAGCCAGTAAGGTTAGTACATGACCAGTTTTAGGTATCGATTATTGACTTTTTAGCTGGCTTTGGTGCCTTGGACATGAGCTAGGACCTTAAGATTCTGCATGAAAGGAGGACTTGCAGCCGAGTTGCATGGGAGAATGTGAGAAGTGTTCATATGTAGTAAAAACCTGTGAAATCCGTCCGTTTTCGTCATTTGTTATCGAATCGACTTAAAGCCAGATCGTCACATTGGCCGCTCTTCTCTCTGAAACGGTTGTACTTATCGTCTGCAAAGCTATGTCGCGTGCTGCGGTATGTGGAGACTATAAAAGCACCATAGCAGAACACAGATGAAGCTTCTAAGTTGATGTAATAGCCAGTAAGAAGTAGTACAATTGAAATTTTAGATATCGATTATTGACTTTTTAGCTGGCTTTGGTGCCTTGGACATGAGCTAGGACCTTAAGATTCTGCATGAAAGGAGGACCAGCAGCCGAATTGCACGGGAAAATGTGAAAAGTGTTCATATGGAGTAAAAACCTGAGAAATCCGTCCGTTTTCGTCATTTGTTATCGAATCGACTTAAAGCCAGATCGACACATTGGCCACTCTTCTCTCTGAAACGGTTGTACTTATCGTCTGCAAAGATATGTCGCGTGCTGCGGTATGCGGAGACACTAAAATCACCATAGTAGAACACAGATGATGCTTCTAAGTTGATGTAATAGCCAGTAAGGATTAGTACAATACCAGTTTTAGGTATCGATTATTGACTTCTTAGCTGGCTTTGGTGCCTTGGACATGAGCTAGGACATTAAAATTCTGCATGAAAGGAGGACTAGCAGCCGAATTGCGTGGGAGATTGTGAAAAGTGTTCATATGTATTAAAAAACTGAGAAATCCGTCCGTTTTCGTCATTTGTTGTGGTACTCGACTTAAAGCCAGATCGTCACATTGGCCGCTCTTCTCTCTGAAACGGTTGTACTTATCGTCTGCAAAGCTATGTCGTGTGCTGCGGTATGCGGAGACACTAATAGCACCATAGTAGAACACAGATGAAGCTTCTAAGTTGATGTAATAGCCAGTAAGAAGTAGTACAATCCAAGTTTTAGGTATCGATTATTGACTTTTTAGCTGGCTTTGGTGCATTGGACATGAGCTAAGACCTTAAGATTCTGCATGAAAGGAGGACTAGCAGCCAAGTTGCACGGGAGAAGGTGAAAAGTGTTCATATGTAGTAAAAACCTGAGAAATCCGTCCGTTTTCGTCATTTGTTATCGAATCGACTTAAAGCCAGATCGTCACATTGGCCGCTTTTCTCTCTGAAACGGTTGTACTTATCGTCTGCAAAGCTATGTCGCGTGCTGCGGTATGTGGAGGCACTAAAAGCACCATAGTAGAACACAGATGAAGCTTCTAAGTTGATGTAATAGCCAGTAAGAAGTAGTACATCTCAAGTACTAGGTATCGATTATTGACTTTTTAGCTGGCTTTGGTGCCTTGGACATGAGCTAGGACCATAAGATTCTGCATGAAACGAGGACTAGCAGCCGAGATGCACGAGAGAATGTGAAAAGTGTTCATATGTAGTAAAAACCTGAGAAATCCGTCCGTTTTCGTCATTTGTTATCGAATCGACTTAAAGCCAGATCGTCACATTAGATGCTCTTCTCTCTGAAACGGTTGTACTTATCTTCTGAAAGCTATGTCGCGTGCTGCGGTATGCGGAGACACTAAAAGCACCATTGTAGAACACAGATGAAGCTTCTTAGTTGATGTAATAACCAGTAAGAAGTAGTACAATTCAAGTTTTAAGTGTCGATTATTGACTTTTTAGCTGGCTTTGGTGCCTTGGACATGAGCTAGGACCTTAAGATTCTGCATGAAAGGAGGACTAGCAGCCGAGTTCCACGGGAGAATGTGAAAAGTGTTCATATGTAGTAAAAACCTGAGAAATCCGTCCGTTTCCGTCATTTGTTATCGAATAGACTTAAAGCCAGGTCGTCACATTGGCCGCTCTTCTGTCTGAAACGGTTGTACATATCGTCTGCAAAGCTATGTCGCGTGTTGCGGTGTGTGGCGACTCTAAAAGCACCATAGTAGAACACAGATGAAGCTTCTAAGTTGATGTAATAGCCAGTAAGAGGTAGTACATCTCAAGTTCTAGATATCGATTATTGACTTTTTAGCTGGCTTTGGTGCCTTGGACATGAGCTAGGACCATAAGATTCTGCATGAAACGAGGACAAGCATGCCGAGTTGCTCGAGAGAGTGTGAAAAGTGTTCATATGTAGTAAAAACCTGAGAAATCCGTCTGTATCCGTCATTTGTTATCGAATCGACTTAAAGCCAGATCGTCACATTGGCCGCTCTTCTCTCTGAATCGGTTGTACTTATCGTCTGAAAGCTATGTCGCGTGCTGCGGTATGCGGAGACACTAAAAGCACCATAGTAGGACACAGATGAAGCTTCTAAGATGATGTAATAGCCAGTAAGAAGTAGTACAACTCAAGTTCTAGGTATCGATTATTGACTTTTTAGCTGGCTTTGGTACCTTGGACATGAGCTAGGACCATAAGATTCTGCATGAAAGCAGGACTAGCAGCCGAGTTGCACGGGAGAATGTGAAAAGTGTTCATATGTAGTAAAAACCTGAGAAATCCGTCCGTTTTCGTCATTTGTTATCGAATCGACTTAAAACCAGATCGTCACATTGGCCACTCTTCTCTCTGAAACTGTTGTACTTATCGTCTGAAAGCTATGTCGCGTGCTGCAGTCGGCGGAGACACTAAAAGCACCATAGTATAACACAGACGAAGCTTCTAAGATGATGTAATAGCCAGTAAGAATTAGTACAATACCAGATTTAGGTATCGATTATTGACTTTTTAGCTGGCTTTGGTGCCTTGGACATGAGCTAGGACCTTAAGATTCTGCATGAAAGGAGGACTAGCAGCCGAATTGCACGCGAGATTGTGAAAAGTGTTCATATGTAGTAAAAACCTGAGAAATTCGTCCGTATTCGTCATTTGTTATGGAATCTACTTAAAGCCAGATCGTCACATTGGCCGCTCTTCTCTCTGAAACGGTTGTACTTATCGTCTGCAAAGCTATGTCGCGTGCTGCGGTATGCGGAGACACTAAAAGCACCATAGTAGAACACAGATGAAGCTTCTAAGATGATGTAATAGCCAGTAAGAAGTAGTACAATTCAAGTTTTAAGTATCGATTATTGACTTTTTAGCTGGCTTTGGTGCCTTGGACATGAGCTAGGACCTTAAGAATCTGCATGAAAGGAGGACTAGCAGCCGAGTTGCACGGGAGGATGTGAAAAGTGTTCATATGTAGTAAAAACCTGAGAAATCCGTCTGTTTTCGTCATTTGTTATCGAATCGACTTAAAGCCAGATCGTCACATTGGCCGCTCTTCTCTCTGAAACGGTTGTACTTATCGTCTGCAAAGCTATGTTGCGTGCTGCGGTATGTGGAGACACTAAACGCACCATAGTAGAACACAGATGAAGCTTCTAAGTTGATGTAATAGCCAGTAAGAAGTATTACAATTCAAGTTTTAGGTATCGATTATTGACTTTTTAGCTGGGTTTGGTGCCTTGGACATGAGCTAGGACCTTAAGATTCTGCATGAAAGGAGGACTAGCAGCCGAGTAGCAAGGGAGAATGTGAAAATTGTTCATATGTAGTAGAAACCTGAGAAATCCGTCCGTTTTCGTCATTTGTTATCGAATCGACTTAAAGCCAGATCGTCACATTAGCTGCTCTTCTCTCTGAAACGGTTGTACTTATCTTCTGAAAGCTATGTCGCGTGCTGCGGTATGCGGAGACACTAAAAGCACCATTGTAGAACACAGATGAAGCTTCTAAGTTGACGTAATAACCAGTAAGAAGTAGTACAATTCAACTTTTAAGTGTCGATTATTGACTTTTTAGCTGGCTTTGGTGCCTTGGACATGAGCTAGGACCATAAGATTCTGCATGAAAGGAGGACTAGCAGCCGAGTTGCATGGGAGAATGTGAAAAGTGTTCATATGTAGTAAAAACCTGTGAAATCCGTCCGTTTTCGTCATTTGTTATCGAATCGACTTAAAGCCAGATCGTCACATTGGCCGCTCTTCTCTCTGAAACGGTTGTACTTATCGTCTGAAAGCTATGTCGCGTGCTGCGGTATGCGGAGACACTAAAAGCACCATAGTAGAACACAGATGAAGCTTCTAAGTTGATGTAATAGCCAGTAAGTATTAGTACAATACCAGTTTTAGGTATCGATTATTGACTTTTTAGCTGGCTTTGGTGCCTTGGACATGAGCTAGGACCCTAAGATTCTGCATGAACGGAGGACTAGCAGCCGAGTTGCATGGGAGAATGAGAAATGTGATCATATGTAGTAAAAACCTGAGAAATCCGTCCGTTTTCGTCATTTGTTAACGAATCGACTTAAAGCCAGATCGTCACATTGGCCGCTCTTCTCTCTGATACGGTTGTACTTATCGTCTGAAAGCTATGTCGCGTGCTGCGGTATGCGGAGACACTAAAAGCACCATAGTAGAACACAGATGAAGCTTATAAGGTGGTGTAATAGCCAGTAAGAATTAGTACAATACCAGTTTTAGGTATCGATTATTGACTTTTTAACTGGCTTTGGTGCCTTGGACATGAGCTAGGACCTTAAGATTCTGCATGAACCGAGGACTAGCAGCCGAATTGCACTGGAGAATGTGAAAAGTGTTCATATGTAGTAAAAACCTGAGAAATCCGTCCGTTTTCGTCATTTGTTACGGAATCAACTTAAAGCCAGGTCATCACATTGGCCACTTTCTCTCTGAAACGGTTGTACTTATCGTCTGCAAAGCTATGTCGTGTGCTGCGGTATGCGGAGACACTAAAATCACCATAGTAGAACACAGATGAAGCTTCTAAGTAGATGTAATAGCCAGTAAGAAGTAGTACAATTCAAGTTTTAGGCATCGATTATTGACTTTTAGCTGGCTTTGGTGCTTTGGACATGAGCTAGGACCTTACGATTCTGCATGAAAGGAGTACTAGCAGCCGAGTTGAACGGGAGGATGTGAAAAGTCTTCATATGTAGTAAAAACCTGAGAAATCCGTCCGTTTTCGTCATTTGTTATCGAATCGACTTAAAGCCAGATCGTCACATTGGCCGCTTTTCTCTCTGAAACGGTTGTACTTATTGTCTGAATGCTATGTCGCGTGCTGCGGTATGCGGAGACACTAATAGCACCATAGTAGAACACAGATGAAGCTTCTAAGTTGATGTAATAACCAGTAAGAAGTAGTACAATTGAAATTTTACATATCGATTATTGACTTTTTAGCTGGCTTTGGTGCCTTGGACATGAGCTAGGACCTTAAGATTCTGCATGAAAGGAGGACTAGCAGCCAAGTAGCAAGGGAGAATGTGAAAAGTGTTCATATGTAGTAAAATCCTGAGAAATCCGTCCGTTTTCGTCATTTGTTATCGAATCGACTTAAAGCCTGATCGTCACATTGGCCGCTTTTCTCTCTGAAACGGTTCTACTTATCGTCTGAAAGCTATGTCGCGTGCTGCGGTATGCGGAGACACTAAAAGCACCATAGTAGAACACAGATGAAGCTTCAAAGATGATGTAATAGCCAGTAAGGATTAGTACAATACTAGTTTTAGGTATCGATTATTGACTTTTTAGCTGGCTTTGGTGCCTTGGACATGTGTTAGGACCTTAAGATTCTGCATGAAAGGAGGACTAGCAGCCGAGTTGCACGGGAAAATGTGAAAAGTGTTCATACGTAGTAAAAACCTGAAAAATCCGTTCGTTATCGTCATTTATTATCGAATCGTCTTCAAGCCAGATCGTCACATTGGCCGCTCTTCTCTCTGAAACGGTTGTACTTATCGTCTGAAAACTATGTCGCGTGCTGCGGTTTGCGGAGACACTAAAATCACCATCGTAGAACACAGATGAGGCTTCTAAGTTGATGTAATAGCCAGTAAGAAGTAGTACAATTCAAGTTTTAGGTATCGATTATTGACTTTTTAGCTGGCTTTGGTGCCTTGGACATGAGCTAGGACCTTAAGATTCTGCATGAAAGGAGGACTAGCAGCCGAGTTGCATGGGAGAATGTGAAAAGTGTTCATATGTAGTAAAAACCTGAGAAATCCGTCCGTTTTCGTCATTTGTTATCGAATCGACTTAAAGCCAGATCGTCACATTGGCCGATCTTCTCTCTGAAACAATTGTACTTATCGTCTGAAAGCTATGTCGCGTGCTGCGGTATGCGGAGACACTAAAAGCACCATAGTAGAACACAGATGAAGCTTCTAAGATGATGTAATAGCCAGTAAGATGTAGTACAATTCAAGTTTTAGGTATCGATTATTGACTTTTTAGCTGGCTTTGGTGCCTTGGACATGAGCTAGGACCTTAAGATTCTGCATGAAAGGAGGACTAGCAGCTAAGTTGCACAGGAGGATGTGAAAAGTGTTCATATGTAGTAAACACCTGAGAAATCCGTCCGTTTTCGTCATTTGTTATCGAATCGACTTAAAGCCAGATCGACACATTGGCCGCTCTTCTCTCTGAAACGGTTTTACATATCGTCTGAAAGCTATGTCGCGTGCTGCGGTATGTGGAGACACTAAAATCACCATAGCAGAACACAGATGAAGCTTCTAAGTTGATGTAATAGCCAGTAAGAAGTAGTGCAATTCAAGTTTTAGGTATCGATTATTGACTTTTTAGCTGGCTTTAGTGCATTGGACATGAGCTAGGACCTTAAGATTCTGCATTAAAGGAGGACTAGCAGCCGCGTTGCACGGGAGAATGTGAAAAGTGTTCATATGTAGTAAAAACCTGAGAAATCCGTCCGTTTTCGTCATTTGTTATTGAATCGACTTAAAGCCAGATCGTCACATAGGCCGCTCCTCTCTCTGAAACGGTTGTACTTATCGTCTGAAAGCTACGTCGCGTGCTGCGGTATGCGAAGACACTAAAAGCACCATAGTAGAACACAGATGAAGCTTCAAAGATGATGTAATAGCCAGTAAGGTTAGTACATGACCAGTTTTAGGTATCGATTATTGACTTTTTAACTGGCTTTGGTGCCTTGGACATGAGCTAGGACCTTAAGATTCTGTATGAAAGGAGGACTTGCAGCCGAGTTGCATGGGAGAATGTGAAAAGTGTTCATATGTAGTAAAAACCTGAGAAATCCGTGCGTTTCCGTCATTTGTTATCGAATTGACTTAAAGCCAGATCGTCACATTGGCCGCTCTTCTCTCTGAAACGGTTGTACGTATCGTCTGAAAGCTATGTCGCGTGCTGCGGTATGCGGAGACACTAAAAGCACCATAGTAGAACACAGATGAAGCTTCTAACATGATGTAATAGCCAATAGGAATTAGTACCAGATTTAGCTATCGATTATTGACTTTTTAGCTGGCTTTGGTGCCTTGGACATGAGCTAGGATCTTAAGATTCTGCATGAAAGGAGGACTAGCAGCCGAATTGCACGGGAGATTGCGAAAATTGTTCATATGTAGTAAAAACCTGAGAAATCCGTCCGTTTTCGTCATTTGTTATCGAATCGACTTAAAGCCAGATCGTCACATTGGCCGCTCATCTCTCAGAAAAGATTGTACTTATCGTCTGCAAAGCTATGTCGCGTGCAGCGGTTTGTGGACACACTAAAAGCACCATAGTACAACACAGATGAAGCTTCTAAGTTGATGTAATAACCAGTAAGAAGTAGTACAATTGAAATTTTAGATATCGATTATTGACTTTTAGCTGGCTTTGGTGCCTTGGACATGAGCTAGGACCTTAAGATTCTGCATGAAAGGAGGACTAGCAGCCAAGTAGCAAGGGAGAATGTGAAAAGTGTTCATATGTAGTAAAAACCTGAGAAATCCGTCCGTTTCCGTCATTTGTTATCGAATCGCCTTAAAGCCAGATCGTCACATTGGCCGCTTCTCTGTCTGAAACGGTTGTACTTATCGTCTGAAAGCTATGGCGCGTGCTGCGGTATGCGGAGACACTAAAAGCACCATAGTAGAACACAGATGAAGCTTCTAACATGATGTAATAGCCAATAAGAATTAGTACCAGTTTTAGCTATCGATTATTGACTTTATAGCTGGCTTTCGAGCCTTGGACATGAGCTAGGACCTTAAGATTCTGCATGAAAGGAGGACTAGCAGCCGAATTGCACGGGAGATTGCGAAAAGTGTTCATATGTAGCAAAAACCTGAGAAATCCGTCCGTTTTCGTCATTTGTTATCGAATCGACTTAAAGCCAGATCGTCACATTGGCCGCTCATCTTTCAGAAACGATTGTACTTATCGTCTGCAAAGCTATGTCGCGTGCAGCGGTTTGTGGACACACTAAAAGCACCATAGTACAACACAGATGAAGCTTCTAAGATGATGTAGTAGCCAGTAAGAAGTAGTACAATTCAAGTTTTAGGTATCGATTTTGACTTTTTAGCTGGCTTTGGTGCCTTGGACATGAGCTAGGACCTTAAGATTTGGCATGAAAGGAGGACTAGCAGCCGGGTTGCACGGGAGGATGTGAAAAGTGTTCACATGTAGTAAAAACCTGAGAAATCCGTCCGTTTTCGTCATTTGTTATCGAATCGACTTAAAGCCAGATCGACACATTGGCCGCTCTTCTCTCTGACACAATTGTACTTATCGTCTGCAAAGCTATGTCGCGTGCTGCGGTATGTGGAGACACTAAAAGAACCATAGTAGAACACAGATGAAGCTTCTAAGTTCATGTAATAACCAGTAAGAAGTAGTACAATTCAAGTTTTAGGTATCGTTTATTGACTTTTTAGCTGTTTTTGGTGCCTTGAACATGAGCTAGGACCTTAAGATTCTGCATGAAACGAGGACTAACAGCCGAATTGCACGGCAGAATGTGAAAAGTGTTCATATGTAGTACAAACCTGAGAAATCCGTCCGTTTTCGTCATTTGTTATCAACTCGACTTAAAGCCAGATCGTCACATTGGCCGCTCTTCTCTCTGAAACGGTTGTACTGATCGTCTGCAAAGCTATGTCGCGTGCTGCGGTATGCGGAGACACTAAAAGCACCATTGTAGAACACAGATGAAGCTTCTAAGTTGATGTAATAGCCAGTAAGGATTAGTACAATACCAGTTTTAGTTATCGATTATTGACTTTTTAGCTGGCTTTGGTGCCTTGGACATGTGCTAGGATATTAAAATTCTGCATGAAAGGAGGACTAGCAGCCGAATTGCATGGGAGATTGTGAAAAGTGTTCATATGTATTAAAAAACTGAGAAATCCGTCCGTCTTCGTCATTTGTTATGGAATCGACTTAAAGCCAGATCGTCACATTGGCCGCTCTTCTCTCTGAAACGGTTGTACTTATCGTCTGCAAAGCTATGTCGCGTGCTGCGCTTTGTGGACACACTAAAAGCACCATAGTACAACACAGGTGAAGCTTCTAAGATGATGTAATAGCCAGTAAGAAGTAGTACAATTCAAGTTTTAGGTATCGATTATTGACTTTTTAGCTGGCTTTGGTGCCTTGGACATGAGCTAGGACCTTAAGATTCTGCATGAAAGGAGGACTAGCAGCCGTGTTGCTCGGGAGGATCTGAAAAGTGTTCATATGTAGTAAAAACCTGAGAAATCGGTCCGTTTTCGTCATTT
Source organism: Schistocerca gregaria (assembly GCF_023897955.1). Lineage (NCBI taxonomy): Eukaryota > Metazoa > Arthropoda > Insecta > Orthoptera > Acrididae > Schistocerca > Schistocerca gregaria. The sequence goes on along the minus strand of NW_026061765.1, from coordinate 1,382,875 downwards.
GTTATCGAATCGACTTAAAGCCAGATCGACACATTGGCCGCTCTTCTCTCTGAAATGGTTGTACTTATCGTTTGCAAAGCTATGTCGCGTGCTGCGGTATGTGGAGACACTAAAAGAAGCATAGTAGATTACAGATGAAGCTTCTAAGTCGATGTAATAACCAGTAAGAAGTAGTACAATTCAAGTTTAAGGTATCGATTATTGACTTTTTAGCTGGCTTTGGTGCCTTGGACATGAGCTAGGACCATACGATTCTGCATGAAAGGAGGACTATCAGCCGAGTTGCATGGGAGAATGTGAAAAGTATTCATATGTAGTAAAAACCTGAGAAATCCGTCCGTTTCCGTCATTTGTTATCGAATCGACTTAAAGCCAGATCGTCACATTGGCCGCTTCTCTCTCTGAAACGGTTGTACTTATCGTCTGAAAGCTATGTCGCGTGCTGCGGTATGCGGAGACACTAAAAGCACCATAGTACAACACAGATGAAGCTTCTAAGATGATGTAATAGCCAGTAAGAATTAGTACAATACCAGTTTTAGGTATCGATTATTGACTTTTTAGCTGGCTTTCGTGCCTTGGACATGAGCTAGGACCTTAAGATTCTGCATGAAAGGAGGACTAGCAGCCGAGTTGCATGGGAGAATGTGAAAAGTGTTCATATGTAGTAAAAACCTCCGAAATCCGTCCGTTTTCGTCATTTGTTATCGAATCGACTTAAAGCCAGATCGTCACATTGGCCGCTCTTCTCTCTGAAACGGTTGTACTTATCGTCCGCACAGCTATGTCGCAGTGCTGCGGTATGTGGAGACTCTAATAGCACCATAGCAGAACACAGATGAAGCTTCTAAGTTGATGTAATAGCCAGTAAGAAGTATTACAACTCAAGTTTTAGGTATCGATTATTGACTTTTTAGCTGGCTTTGGTGCCTTGGACATGAGCTAGGACCATAAGATTCTGCATGAAAGGAGGACTAGCAGCCGAGTTGCACGGGAGAATGTGAAAAGTGTTCATATGTAGTAAAAACCTGAGAAATCCGTTCGTTATCGTCATTTGTTATCGAATGGACTTTAAGCCAGATCGTCACATTGGCCGCTCTTCTCTCTGAAACGGTTGTACTTATCGTCTGCAAAGCTATGTCGCGTTCTGCGGTATGTGGAGACACTAATATCACCATAGTAGAACACACATGAAGCTTCTATGTTGATATAATAGCCAGTAAGAAGTAGTACAATTCAAGTTTTAGGTATCGATTATTGACTTTTAGCTGGCTTTGGTGCCTTGGACATGAGCTAGGACCCTAAGAATCTGCATGAGAGGAGGACTAGCAGCCAAGTTGCACGAGAGAATGTGAAAAGTGCTCATATGTAGTAAAAACCTGAGAGATCCGTTTGCCATCGTCATTTGTTATCGAATCGACTTAAAGCCAGATCGTCACATTTTCCGCTCTACTCTCTGAAACGGTTGTACATATCGTCTGCAAAGCTATGTCGCGTTACTGCGGTATGCGGAGACACTAAAGGCACCATAGTAGAACACAGATCAAGCTTCTAATTTGATGTAATAGCCAGTAAGAAGTAGTACAATTCAAGTTTTACTTATCGATTATTGACTTTTAGCTGGCTTTGGTGCCTTGGACATGAGCTAGAACCTTAAGATTCTGCATGAAAGGAGGGCTAGCAGCTGAGTTGCAGGGTAGAATGTGAAAAGTGTTCATATGTAGTAAAAACCTGAGAAATCCGTCCGGTTTCGTCATTTGTTATGGAATCGACTTAAAGCCAGATCGTCACATTGCCCGCTCTTCTCCCCGAAACGGTTGTATTTATCGTCTGAAAGCTATGTCGCGTGCTGCGGTATGCGGAGACACTAAAAGCACCATAGTAGATTACAGATGATGCTTCTAAGATGATGTAATAGCCAGTAAGAATTAGTACAATACCAGTTTTAGGTATCGATTATTGACTTTTAGCTGGCTTTGGTGCCTTGGACATGAGCTAGGACCTTAAGATTCTGCATGAAAGGAGGGCTAGCAGCTGAGTTGCACGGGAGAATGTGAAAAGTGTTCATATGTAGTAAAAACCTGAGAAATCCGTCCGTTTTCGTCATTTGTTATGGAATCGACTTAAAGCCAGATCGACACATTGGCCGCTCTTCTCTCTGAAACGGTTGTACTTATCGTCTGCAAAGCTATGTCGCGTGCTGCGGTATGTGGAGACACTAAAAGCACCATAGTAGAACACAGATGAAGCTTCTAAGTTGATGCAATAGCTAGTAAGATGTAGTACAATTCTAGTTTTAAGTATCGATTATTGACTTTTTAGCTGGCTTTGGTGCCTTGGACATGAGCTAGGACCTTAAGATTCTGCATGAAAGGAGGACTAGCAGCCGAGTTGCACGGGAGAATGTGAAAAGTTTTCATATGTAGTAAAAACTTGAGAAATCGGTCCATTTTCGTCATTTGTTATCGAATGGACTTAAAACCGGATCGTGACATTCGCCGCTCTTCTCTCTGAAACGGTTGTACTTATCGTCTGCAAAGCTATGTCGCGTGCTGCGGTATGCGGAGACAGTAAAGGCACCATAGTAGAACACAGATGAAGCTTCTAAGTTGATGTAATAGCTAGTAAGAAGTAGTACAATTGGAATTTTAGATATCGATTATTGAATTTTTTGCTGGCTTTGGTGCCTTGGACATGAGCTAGGACCTTAAGATTCTGCATGAAAGGAGGACTAGCAGCCGAGTTGCACGGGAGAATGTGAAAAGTTTTCATATCTAGTAAAAACCTGAGAAATCGGTCCATTTTCGTCATTTGTTATCGAAACGACTTAAAACCGGGTCGTGACATTGGCCGCTCTTCTCTCTGAAACGGTTGTACTTATCGTCTGCAAAGCTATGTCGCGTGCTGCGGTATGCGGAGACACTATAAGCACCATAGTAGAACACAGATGAAGCTTCTAAGATGATGTAATAGCCAGTAAGAAGTAGTACAATTCAAGTGTTAGGTATCGATTATTGACTTTTTAGCTGGCTTTGGTGCCTTGGACATGACCTATGACCTTACGAATCTGCATGAGATAAGGACTAGCAGAAAAGTTGCACGGGAGAATGTGAAATGTGTTAAAATGTAGTTTTAACCTGAGAAATCCGTCCGTTTTCGTCATTTGTTATCGAATCGACTTAAAGCCAGATCGTCACATTGTCCGCCCTTGTCTCTGAAACGGTCGTACTTATCGTCTGCAAAGCTATGTCGTGTGCTGCGGTATGCGGAGACACTAAAAATACCATAGTAAAACACGGATGAAGCTTCTAAGTTGATGTAATAGCCAGTAAGAAGTAGTACGATTCAAATATTTTCTTATCGATTATTGACTTTCAGCTGGCTTTGGTGCCTTGGACATGAGCTAGGACCTTAAGATTCTGCATGAAAGGAGGACTAGCAGCCGAGTTGCACGGGAGATTGTGAAAAGTGTTCAAATGTAGTAAAAACCTGAGAGATCCGTTCGCCATCGTCATTTGTTAACGAATCGACTTAAAGCCAGATCGTCACATTGGCCGCTCTCCTCTCTGAAACGGTTGTACTTATCGTCTGCAAAGCTATGTCGCGTGCTGCGGTATGCAGAGACACTAAATGCACCATAGTAGAACACAGATGAAGCTTCTAAGTTGATGTAATAGCCAGTAAGAAGTAGTACAATTCAAGTTTTAGGTATCGATTATTGACGTTGTAGCTGGCTTTGGTGCCTTGGACATGAGCTAGGACCTTAAGATTCTGCATGAAAGAAGGACTAGCAGCCGAGTTGTACGGGAGATTGTGAAAAGTGTTCATATGTAGTAAAAACCTGAGAAATCCATACGTTTTCGTCATTGCTTATCGATTCGTCTCAAAGTCAGATCGTCACATTGGCTGCTCTTCTCTCTGAAACGGTTGTACTTATCGTCTGCAAAGCTATGTCGCGTGCTGCGGTATGCGGAGACACTAAAAGCACCATAGTAGAACACAGATGAAGCTTCTAAGTTGATGTAATAGCTAGTAAGAAGTAGTAAAATTGGAATTTTAGATATCGATTATTGACTTTTTAGCTGGCTTTGGAGCCTTGGACATGAGCTAGGACCTTAAGATTCTGCATGAAAGGAGGAATAGCAGCCGAGTTGCACGGGAGAATGTGAAAAATGTTCATATGTAGTAAAAACCTGAGATGTCCGTCCGTTTTGTCATTTGTTATCGAACCGACTTAAAGCCAGATCGTCACATTGGCCGCTCTTCTCTCCGAAACGGTTGTACTTATCGTCTGAAAGCTATGTCGCGTGCTGCGGTATGCGGAGACACTAAAAGCACCATAGTAGAACACAGATGAAGCTTCTAAGATGATGTAATAGCCAGTAAGAATTAGTACAATACCAGTTTTGGGTATCGATTATTGACTTTTAGCTGGCTTTGGTGACTTGGACATGAGCTAGGACCTTACGATTCTGCATGAAAGGATGGTTAGCAGCCGAGTTGCACGGGAGAATGTGAAAAGTGTTCATATGTAGTAAAAACCTGAGAAATCCGTCCGTTTTCGTCATTTGTTATGGAATCGACTTAAAGCCAGATCGTCACATTGGCCACTCTTCCCTCTGAAACGGTTGTACTTATCGTCTGCAAAGGTATGTCGAGTGCTGCGGTATGTGGAGACACTAAAAGCACCATAGTAAAACACAGATGAAGCTTATAAGTTGATGTAATAGCCAGTAAGGGGTAGTACAATTCAAGTTTAATGTATCGATTAAAAATTTTTAGCTGGCTCTGGTGCCTTGGACATGAGCTAAGACCTTAAGATTCTGCATGAAAGGAGGACTAGCAGCCGAGATGCATGGGAGAATGTGAAAAGTGTTCATATGTACTAAAAACCTGAGAAATCCGTTCGTTATCGCCATATATTACCGAATCGACTTAAAGCCGGATCGTCACATTGGCCGCTCTTCTCTCTGATACGGTTGTACTTATCGTCTGCAAAGCTATGTCGCGTGCTGCGGTATGCGGAGACACCAAAATAACCATAGTAGAACACAGATGAAGCTTCTAAGTTGACGTAATTGCCAGTAAGAAGTAGTACAATTCAAGATTTGGGCATCGATTATTGACTTTTTAGCTGGCTTTGGTGCATTGGACATGAGCTAGGACCTTATGATTCGGCATGAAAGGAGGACTAGCAGCCGAGTTGCACGGGAGAATGTGAAAAGTGTTCATATGTAGTAAAAACCTGAGAAATCCGTCCGTTTTCGTCATTTGTTATCGAAACGACTTAAAGCCAGATCGTCACATTGGCCGCTCTTCTCTCTGAAACGGTTGTACTTATCGTCTGCAAAGCTATGTCGCGTGCTGCGGTATGCGGAGACACTAAAAGCACCATAGTAGAACACAGATGAAGCTTCTAAGATGATGTAATAGCCAGTAAGAAGTAGTACAATTCAAGTTTTAGGTATCGATTATTCACGTTTTAGCTGACTTTGGTGCCTTGGACATGAGCTCGGACCTTAAGATTCTGCATGAAAGGAGGACTAGCAGCCGAGTTGCACGGGAGAATGTGAAAAGTGTACATATGTAGTAAAAACCTGAGAAATCCTTCCGTTTTCGTCATTTGTTAACGAATCGACTTAAAGCCAGATCGTCACATTGGCCGCTCTTCTCTCTGAAACGGTTGTACTTATCGTCTGCAAAGCTATGTCGCGTGCTGCGGTATGCGGAGACACTAAAAGCACCATAGTAGAACACAGATGAAGCTTCTAATATGATGTAATAGAGAGTAAGAAGTAGTACAATTCAAGTTTTAGGTATCGATTATTGACTTTTTAGCTGGCTTTGGTGCCTTGGACATGAGCTAGGACCCTAAGAATCTGCATGAGAGGGAGACTAGCAGAAAAGTTGCACGGGAGAATGTGAAATGTGCTCATATGTAGTATTAACCTGAGAAATCCGTCCGTTTTCGTCTTTTGTTATCGAGTCGACTAAAGGCCAGATCGTAACATTGTCCGCCCTTCTCTCTGAAACGGCTGTACTTATCGTCTGAAAGCTATGTCGCGTGCTGCGGTATGCGCAGACACTAAAAGCACCATAGTAGAACACAGATGAACTTCTAAGTTGATGTAATATCCAGTAAGAAGTAGTACAATTACAGTTTTAGGTATCGATTATTGACTTTTTAGCTGGCTTTGGTGCCTTGGACATGAGCTAGGACCTCAAGATTCTGCATGAAAGCAGGACTAGCAGCCGAGTTGCACTGGAGAATGTGAAAAGTGTTCATATGTAGTAAAAACCTGAGAAATCCGTCCGTTTTCGTCGTTTGTTATCGAATCGACTTAAAGCCTGATCGTCACATTGGGCGCTCTTCTCTCTGAAACGGTTGCACTTATCGTCTGCAAAGCTATGTCGCGTGCTGCAGTATGCGGAGACACTAAAAGCAGCATAGTAGAACACAGATGAAGCTTCTAAGTTGATGTAATAGCTAGTAAGAAGTAGTACAATTGAAATTTTAGATATCGGTTATTGACTGTTTAGCTGGCTTTGGTGCCTTGGACATGAGCTAGGACCTTAAGATTCTGCATGAAAGGAGGACTAGCAGCCGAGTTGCACGGGAGAAAGTGAAAAGTGTTCATATGTAGTAAAAACCCGAGAAATCCGTACGTTTACGTCATTGGTTATCGAATCGTCTTAAAGCCAGATCGTCACATTGGCCGCTCTTCTCTCTGAAACGGTTGTACTTATCGTCTGCAAAGCTATGTCGAGTGCTGCGGTATGTGGAGACACTAAAAGCACCATAGTAGAACACAGATGAAGCTTCTAAGTTGATGTAATAGCCAGTAAGTGGTAGTACAATTCAAGTTTTAGGTATCGATTATTGACGTTTTAGCTGGCTTTCGTGACTTGGACATGAGCTAGGACCTTAAGATTCTGCATGAAAGGAGGACTAGCAGCTGACTTGCCTGGGAGAATACGAAAAGTGTTCATATGTAGTAAAAACCTGAGAAATCCTTCCGTTTTCGTCATTTGTTATCGAATCGACCTAAAGCCAGATCGTGACATTGGCCGCCCTTCTCTCTGAAACGGTTGCACTTATCGTCTGCAAAGCTATGTCGCGTGCTGCAGTATGCGGAGACACTAAAAGCAGCATAGTAGAACACAGATGAAGCTTCTAAGTTGATGTACTAGCTAGTAAGAAGTAGTACAATTGAAATTTTAGATATCGATTATTGACTTTTTAGCTGGCGTTGGTGCCTTGGACATGAGCTAGGACCTTAAGATTCTGCATGAAAGGAGGACTAGCAGCCGAGCTGCACGTTAGGATGTGAAAAGTTTTCATATGTAGTAAAAACCTGAGAAATCCGTCCATTTTCGTCATTTGTTATCGAATCGACTTAAAGCCGGATCGTCACATTGGCCACTCTTCTCTCTGAAACGGTTGTACTTATCGTCTGCAAAGCTATGTCGCGTGCTGCGGTATGCGGAGACACCAAAATAACCATAGTAGAACACAGATGAAGCTTCTAAGTTGATGTAATAGCAAGTAAGAAGTAGTACAATTCAAGATTTGGGCATCGATTATTGACTTTTTAGCTGGCTTTGGTGCCTTGGACATGAGCTAGGACCTTAAGATACGGCATGAAAGGAGGACTAGCAGCCGAGTTGCACGGGAGAATGTGAAAAGTGTTCATATGTAGTAAAAACCTGAGAAATCCGTCCGTTTTCGTCATTTGTTATCGAATCGACTTAAAGCCAGATCGTCACATTGGCCGCTCTTCTCTCTGAAACGGTTGTACTTATCGTCTGCAAAGCTATGTCACATGCTGTGGTATGCGGAGACACTAAAATCACCATAGTAGGACACAGATGAAGCTTCTAAGTTGATGTAATAGCCAGTAAGAAGTGGTACAATTCAAGTTTTAGGTATCGATTATTGACTTTTTACCTGGCTTTGGTGCCTTGGACATGAGCTATGTCCTTACGAATCTGCATGAGAGGAGGACTAGCAAAAAAGTTGCACGGGAGAATGTGAAAAGTGTTAATATGTAGTATTAACCTGAGAAGTATGTCGGTTTTGTCATTTGTTATCGAATCGACTTAAAGCCAGATCGTCACATTGGCCGCTCTTCTCTCTGAAACGGTTGTACTTATCGTCTGCAAAGCTATGTCACGTGCTGCGGTATGTGGAGACACTAAAAGCACCATAGTAGAACACAGATGAAGCTTCTAAGTTGATGTAATAGCTAGTAAGAAGTAGTACAATTTAAATCTTAGATATCGATTATTGTCTTTTTAGCTGGCTTTGGTGCCTTGGACATGAGCTAGGACCTTAAGAATCTGCATGAAAGGGGGACTAGCAGCCGAGTTGCACGGGAGAATGTGAAAAGTGTTCATATGTAGTAAAAACCTGAGAAATCCGTACGTTTTCGTCATTTGTTATCGAATCGACTTAAAGCCAGATCGTCACATTGGCCGCTCTTCTCTCTGAAACGGTTGTACTTATCGTCTGCAAAGCTATGTCGCGTACTGCGGTATGTGGAGACACTAAAAGCACCATAGTAGAACACAGATGAAGCTTCTAAGTTGATGTAATAGCCAGTAAGAAGTGGTACAATTCAAGTTTTAGGTATCGATTATTGACTTTTTAGCTGGCATTGGTGCCTTGGACATGAGCTATGTCCTTACGAATCTGCATGAGAGGAAGACTAGCAGAAAAGTTGCATGGGAGAATGTGAAAAGTGTTAATATGTAGTATTAACCTGAGAAATCCGCCCGTTTTCGTCATTTGTTATCGAATCGACTTAAAGCCAGATCGTCACATTGGCCGCTCTTCTATCCGAAACGGTTGTACTTATTGTCTGAAAGGTATGTCGCGTGCTGCGGTTTGCAGAGACACTAAAAGGACCATAGTAGAACACAGATGAAGCTTCTAAGATGATGTAATAGCCAGTAACAATTAGTACAATACCAGTTTTAGGTATCGATTATTGACTTTTTAGCTGGCTTTGGTGCCTTGGACATGAGCTAGGACCTTAAGATTCTGCATGAAAGGAGGACTAGCAGCCGAATTGCACGGGAGATTGTGAAAAGTGTTCATATGTAGTAAAAACCTGAGAAATCCGTCCGTTTTCGTCATTTTTTATGGAATCGACTTAAAGCCAGGTCGTCACATTGGCATCTCTTCTCTCTGAAACGGTTGTACATATCGTCTGCAAAGCTATGTCGCGTGCTGCGGTATGTGGAGACACTAAAAGCACCATACTAGAACACAGATGAAGCTTCTATGTTGATGTCATAGCTAGTAAGAAGTAGTACAATTGAAATTTTAGATATCGATTATTGACTTTTAAGCTGGCTTTGGTGCCTTGGATATGAGCTTGGACCTTAAGATTCTGCATGAAAGGAGGACTAGCAGCCGAGTTGCACGGGAGATTGTGAAAAGTGTTCATATGTAGTAAAAACCTGAGAGATCCGTTCGCCATCGTCATTTGTTACGAATCGACTTAAAGCCAGATCGTCACATTGGCCGCTCTCCTCTCTGAAACGGTTGTACTTATCGTCTGCAAAGCTATGTCGCGTGCTGCGGTATGTAGAGACACTAAATGCACCATAGTAGAACACAGATGAAGCTTCTAAGTTGATGTAATAGCCAGTAAGAAATAGTACAATTCAAGTTTAAGGTATCGATTATTGACTTTGTAGCTGGCTTTGGTGCCTTGGACATGAGCTAGGACCTTAAGATTCTGCATGAAAGAAGGACTAGCAGTCGAGTTGTACGGGAGAATGTGAAAAGTGTTCATATGTAGTAAAAACCTGAGAAATCCATACGTTTTCGTCATTGGTTATCGATTCGTCTTAAAGCCAGATCGTCACATTGGCTGCTCTTCTCTCTGAAACGGTTGTACTTATCGTCTGCAAAGCTATGTCGCGTGCTGCGGCATGTGGAGACACTAAAAGCACCATAGTAGAACACAGATGAAGGTTCTAAGTTGATGTAATAGCTAGTAAGAGGTAGTACAATTCAAGTTTTAGGTATCGATTATTGACTTTTTAGCTGGCTTTGGTGTCTTGGACATGAGCTAGGACCTTAAGATTCTGCATGAAAGGAGGACTAGCAGCCGAGTTGCACGGGACTATGTGAAAAGTTTTCATATGTAGTAAAAACCTGAGAAATCCGTCCATTTTCGTAATATGTAATCGAATCGACTTAAAACGGGATCGTGACATTGGCCGCTCTTCTCTCTGAAACGGTTGTACTTATCGTCTGCAAAGATATGTCGCGTGCTGCGGTATGTGGAGACACTAAAAGCACCATAGTACAACACAGATGAAGATTCTAAGTTGATGTAATAGCCAGTAAGAGGTAGTACAATTCAAGTTTAAGGTACCGATTATTAAATTTTTAGCTGGCTTTGGTGCCTTGGACATGAGCTAGGACCTTAAGATTCTGCATGAAAGGAGGACTAGCAGCCGAGATGCATGGGAGAATGTGAAAAGTGTTCAAATGTAGTAAAAACCTGAGAAATCGGTTCGTTATCGTCATATATTACCGAATCGACTTAAACCCGGATCGTCACATTGGCCGGTCTTCTCTCTGAAACGGTTGTACTTATCGTCTGCAAAGCTATGTCGCGTGCTGCGGTATGTGGAGACACTAAAATCACCTTAGTAGGACACAGATGAAGCTTCTAAGTTGATGTAATAGCCAGTAAGAAGTAGTACAAGTCAAGTTTTAGGTATCGATTATTGACTTTTTAGCTGGCTTTGGTGCCTTGGACATGAGCTAGGACCCTAAGAATCTGCATGAGAGGGAGACTAGCAGAAAAGTTGCACGGGAGAATGTGAAATGTGCTCCGATGTAGTATTAATCTGAGAAATCCGTCCGTTTTCGTCTTTTGTTATCGAGTCGACTAAAGGCCAGATCGTTTGTCCGCCCTTCTCTATGAAACGGCTGTACTTATCGTCTGAAAGCTATGTCGCGTGCTGCGGTATGTGGAGACACTAAAAGCACCATAGTATAACACAGATGAAGCTTCTAAGTTGATGTAATAGCCAGTAAGAAGTTGTAAAATTCCAGTTTTAGGTATCGATTATTGACTTTTTAGCTGGCTTTGGTGCCTTGGACATGAGCTAGGACCTTAAGATTCTGCATGAAAGCAGGACTAGCAGCCGAGTTGCACTGGAGAATGTGAAAAGTGTTCATATGTAGTAAAAACCTGAGAAATCCGTCCGTTTTCGTCGTTTGTTATCGAATCGACTTAAAGCCTGATCGTCACATTGGGCGCTCTTCTCTCTGAAACGGTTGCACTTATCGTCTGCAAAGCTACGTCGCGTGCTGCAGTATGCGGAGACACTAAAAGCAGCATAGTAGAACACAGATGAAGCTTCTAAGTTGATGTAATAGCTAGTAAGAAGTAGTACAATTGAAATTTTAGATATCGATTATTGACTTTTTAGCTGGCTTTGGTGCCTTGGACATGAGCTATGACCTTAAGATTCTGCATGAAAGGAGGACTAGCAGCCGAGTTGCACGGGAGAAAGTGAAAAGTGTTCATATGTAGTAAAAACCCGAGAAATCCGTACGTTTTCGTCATTGGTTATCGAATCGTCTTAAAGCCAGATCGTCACATTGGCCACTCTTCTCTCTGAAACGGTTGTACTTATCGTCTGCAAAGCTATGTCGAATGCTGCGGTATGTGGAGACACTAAAAGCACCATAGTAGAACACAGATGAAGCTTATAAGTTGATGTAATAGCCAGTAAGAGGTAGTACAATTCAAGTTTAAGGTATCGATTATTAAATTTTTAGCTGGCTTTGGTGCCTTGGACATGAGCTAGGACCTTAAGATTCTGCATGAAAGGAGGACTAGCAGCCGAGATGCATGGGAGAATGTGAAAAGTGTTCAAATGTAGTAAAAACCTGAGAAATCCGTTCGTTATCGTCATATGTTACCGAATCGACTTAAAGCCGGATCGTCACATTGGCCGGTCTTCTCTCTGAAACGGTTGTACTTATCGTCTGCAAAGCTATGTCGCGTGCTGCGGTATGTGGAGACACTAAAATCACCTTAGTAGGACACAGATGAAGCTTCTAAGTTGATGTAATAGCCAGTAAGAAGTAGTACAAGTCAAGTTTTAGGTATCGATTATTGACTTTTTAGCTGGCTTTGGTGCCTTGGACATGAGCTAGGACCCTAAGAATCTGCATGAGAGGGAGACTAGCAGAAAAGTTGCACGGGAGAATGTGAAATGTGCTCATATGTAGTATTAACCTGAGAAATCCGTCCGTTTTCGTCTTTTGTTATCGAGTCGACTAAAGGCCAGATCGTAACATTGTCAGCCCTTCTCTCTGAAACGGCTGTACTTATCGTCTGAAAGCTATGTCGCGTGCTGCGGTATGTGGAGACACTAAAAGCACCATAGTAGAACACAGATGAAGCTTCTAAGTTGATGTAATAGCCAGTAAGAAGTAGTACAATTCCAGTTTTAGGTATCGATTATTGACTTTTTGCTGGCTTTGTTGCCTTGGACATGAGCTAGGACCTTAAGATTCTGCATGAAAGCAGGACTAGCAGCCGAGTTGCACTGGAGAATGTGAAAAGTGTTAATATGTAGTAAAAACCTGAGAAATCCGTCCGTTTTCGTCGTTTGTTATCGAATCGACTTAAAGCCAGATCGTCGCATTGGGCGCTCTTGTCTCTGAAACGGTTGCACTTATCGTCTGCAAAGCTATGTCGCGTGCTGCAGTATGCGGAGACACTAAATGCAGCATAGTAGAAAACAGATGAAGCCTATAAGTTGATGTAATAGCCAGTAAGAGGTAGTACAATTCAAGTTTAAGGTATCGATTATTAAATTTTTAGCTGGCTTTGGTGCCTTGGACATGAGCTAGGACCCTAAGTTTCTGCATGAAGGGAGGACTAGCAGGCGAGCTGCACGTTAGGATGTGAAAAGTTTTCATATGTAGTAAAAACCTGAGAAATCCGTCCATTTTCGTCATTTGTTATCGAATCGACTTAAAGCCGGATCGTCACATTGGCCACTCTTCTCTCTGAAACGGATGTACTTATCGTCTGCAAAGCTATGTCGCGTGCTGCGGTATGCGGAGACACCAAAATAACCATAGTAGAACACAGATGAAGCTTCTAAGTTGATGTAATAGCTAGTAAGAAGTAGTACAATTCAAGATTTGGGCATCGATTATTGACTTTTTAGCTGGCTTTGGTGCCTTGGACATGAGCTAGGACCTTAAGATTCGGCATGAAAGGAGGACTAGCAGCCGAGTTGCATGGGAGAATGTGACAAGTGTTCATATGTAGTAAAAACCTGAGAAATCCGTCCGTTTTCGTCATTTGTTATCGAATCGACTTAATGCCAGATCGTCACATTGGCCGCTCTTCTCTCTGAAACGGTTGTACTTATCGTCTGCAAAGCTATGTCGCGTGCTGCGGTACGCGGAGACACTAAAAGCACCATAGTAGAACACAGATGAAGATTCTAAGTTGATGTAATAGCCAGTAAGAAGTAGTACAAATCAAGTCTTAGGTATCGATTATAGACTTTTTAGCTGGCTTTGGTGCCTTGGACATGAGCTAGTACCTTAAGATTTTGCATGAAAGGAGGACTAACAGCCGCGTTGCACGTGAGAATGTGAAAAGTGTTCATATGTAGTAAAAACCCGAGAAATCCGTCCGTTTTCGTCATTTGTTATCGAATCGACTTAAAGCCAGATCGTCACATTGGCCGCTCTACTCTCTGAAACGGTTGTACTTATCGTCTGCAAAGCTATGTCGCGTGCTGCGGTATGCGGAGACACTAAAAGCACCATAGCAGAACACAGATGAAGCTTCTAAGATGATGTAATAGCCAGTAAGAATTAGTACAACTCAAGTTTTAGGTATCGATTATTGACTTTTTAGCTGGCTTTGGCGCCTTGGACATGAGCTAGGACCTTAAGATTCTGCATGAAAGGAGGACTAGCAGCCGAATTGCACGGGAGAATGTGAAAAGTGTTCATATGTAGTAAAAACCTGAGAAATCCGTCCGTTTTCGTCATTTGTTATCGAATCGACTTAAAGCCAGATCGTCACATTGGCCGCTCTTGTCTCTGAAACGGTTGTACTTATCGTCTGAAAGCTATGTCGCGTGCTGCGGTATGCGGAGACACTAAAAGTACCATAGTAGAACACAAATGAAGCTTCTAAGATGATGTAATAGCCAGTAAGAATTAGTACAATACCAGTTTTAGGTATCGATTATTGACTTTTTAGCTGGCTTTGGTGCATTGGACGTGAGCTAGGACCTTAAGATTCTGCATGAAAGGAGGACTAGCAGCCGAGATGCACGAGAGAATGTGAAAAGTGTTCATATGTAGTAAAAACCTGAGAAATCCTTCCGTTTTCGTCATTTGTTATCGAATCGACTTAAAGCCAGATCGTCACATTGGCCGCTCTCCTCTCTGAAACGGTTGTACTTATCGTCTGCAAAGCTATGTCGCGTGCTGCGGTATGCGGAGACACTAAAAGCACCATAGTAGAACACAGATGAAGTTTCTAAGTTGATGTAATAGCTAGTAAGAAGTAGTACAATTGGAATTTTAGATATCGATTATTGACTTTTTAGCTGTCTCTGGTGCCTTGGACATGAGCTAGGACCTTAAGATTCTGCATGAAAGGAGGACTAGCAGCCGAGTTGCACGGGAGAATGTGAAAAGTGTTCATATGTAGTAAAAACCTGAGAAGTATGTCGGTTTTGTCATTTGTTATCGAATCGACTTAAAGCCAGATCGTCACATTGGCCGTTCTTCTCTCCGAAACGGTTGTACTTACCGTCTGAAAGCTATGTCGCGTGCTGCGGTATACGGAGACACTAAAAGCACCATAGTAGAACACAGGTGAAGCTTCTAAGATGATGTAATAGCCAGTAACAATTAGTACAATACCAGTTTTAGGTATCGATTATTGACTTTTAGCTGGCTTTGGTGTCTTGGACATGAGCTAGGACCTTAATATTCTGCATGAAAGGAGGGTTAGCAGCTGAGTTGCACGGGAGAATGTGAAGAGTGTTCATATGTAGTAAAAACCTGAGAAATCCGTCCTTTTTTGTCATTTGTTATGGAATCGACTTAAAGCCAGATCGTCACATTGGCCGCTCTTCCCTCTGATGCTGTTGTACTTATCGTCTGCAATAATATGTCGCGTGCCGTGGTATGCGGAGACACTAAAAGCACCATAGTAGAACACAGATGAAGATTCTAAATTGATGTAATAGCCAGTAAGAAGTAGTACAAATCAAGTTTTAGGAATCGATTATAGACTTTTTAGCTGGCTTTGGTGCCTTGGACATGAGCTAGGACATTAAGATTCTGCATGAAAGGAGGACTAACAGCCGCGTTGCACGTGAGAATGTGAAAAGTGTTCATATGTAGTAAAAACCCGAGAAATCCGTCCGTTTTCGTCATTTGTTATCGAATCGACTTAAAGCCAGATCGTCACATTGGCCGCTCTTCTCTCTGAAACGGTTGTACTTATCGTCTGCAAAGCTATGTCGCGTGCTGCGGTATGCGGAGACACTAAAAGCACCATAGTAGAACACAGATCAAGCTTCTAATTTGATGTAATAGCCAGTAAGAAGTAGTACAATTCAAGTTTTACTTATCGATTATTGACTTTTTAGCTGGCTGTGGTGCCTTGGACATGAGCTAGGACCTTAAGATTCTGCATGAAAGGAGGACTAGCAGCCGAGTTGCACGGGAGGATGTGAAGAGTTTTCATATGTAGTAAAAACCTGAGAAATCCGTCCAATGTCGTCATTTGTTATCGAATCGACTTAAAACCGGATCGTGACATTGGCCGCTCATCACTCTGAAACGGTTGTACTTATCGTCTGCAAAGCTATGTCGCTTGCTGCGGTATGCAGAGACACTAAAATCACCATAGTAGGACACAGATGAATCTTCTAAGTTGATGTAATAGCCAGTAAGAAGTGGTACAATTCAAGTTTTAGGTATCGATTATTGACTTTTTAGCTGGCTGTGGTGCCTTGGACATGAGCTAGGACATTACGAATCTGCATGAGAGGAGGACTAGCAGAAAAGTTGCACGGGAGAATGTGAAATGTGCTCATATGTAGTATTAACCTGAGAAATCCATCCGTTTTCGTCTTTTGTTATCGAGTCGACTAAAGGCCAGATCGTAACATTGTCCGCCC
This sequence comes from Schistocerca gregaria, assembly GCF_023897955.1. Lineage (NCBI taxonomy): Eukaryota > Metazoa > Arthropoda > Insecta > Orthoptera > Acrididae > Schistocerca > Schistocerca gregaria. The sequence goes on along the minus strand of NW_026061765.1, from coordinate 1,366,663 downwards.
TTCTCTCTGAAACGGTTGTACTTATCGTCTGAAAGCTATGTCGCGTGCTGCGGTTTGCGGAGACACTATAAGCACCATAGTAGAACACAGATGATGTAATAGCCAGTAAGAATTAGTACAATACCAGTTTTAGGTATCGATTATTGACTTTTTAGCTGGCTTTGGAGACTCGCACATGAGCTATGACCTTAAGATTTTGCATGAAAGGAGGGCTAGCAGCTGAGTTGCACGGGAGAATGTGAAAAGTGTTCATATGTAGTAAAAACCTGAGAAATCCGTCCGTTTTCGTCGTTTGTTATCGAATCGACTTAAAGCCTGATCGTCACATTGGGCGCCCTTCTCTCTGAAACGGTTGCACTTATCGTCTGCAAAGCTATGTCGCGTGCTGCAGTATGCGGAGACACTAAAAGCAGCATAGTAGAACACAGATGAAGCTTCTAATTTGATGTAATAGCTAGTAAGAAGTAGTACAATTGAAATTTTAGATATCGATTATTGACTTTTTAGCTGGCTTTGGTGCCTTGGACATGAGCTAGGACCTTAAGATTCTGCATGAAAGGAGGACTAGCAGCCGAGTTGCACGGGAGAATGTGAAAAGTGTTCATATGTAGTAAAAACCCAAGAAATCCGTACGTTTTCGTCATTGGTTATCGAATCGTCTTAATGCCACGTCGTCACATTGGCCGCTCTTCTCTCTGAAACGGTTGTACTTACCGTCTGAAAGCTATGTCGCGTGCTGCGGTATACGGAGACACTAAAAGCACCATAGTAGAACACAGATGAAGCTTCTAAGATGATGTAATAGCCAGTAACAATTAGTACAATACCAGTTTTAGGTATCGATTATTGACTTTTAGCTGGCTTTAATGTCTTGGACATGAGCTAGGACCTTAATATTCTGCATGAAAGGAGGGTTAGCAGCTGAGTTGCACGGGAGAATGTGAAGAGTGTTCATATGTAGTAAAAACCTGAGAAATCCGTCCGTTTTCGTCATTTGTTATCGAATCGACTTAAAGCCAGATCGTCACATTGGCCGCTCTTCTCTCTGAAACGGTTGTACTTATCGTCTGCAAAGCTATGTCGTATGCTGTGGTATGCGGAGAGACTAAAATCACCATAGTAGGACACAGATGAAGCTTCTAAGTTGATGTAATAGCCAGTAAGAAGTGGTACAATTCAAGTTTTAGGTATCGATTGTTGACTTTTTAGCTGGCTTTGGTGCCTTGGACATGAGCTAGGACCTTACGAATCTGCATGAGAGGAGGACTAGCAGAAAAGTTGCACGGGAGAATGTGAAATGTGTTAACTTGTAGTATTAACCTGAGAAATCCGTCCGTTTTCGTCATTGGTTATCGAATCGTCTTATGGCCAGATCGTCACATTGGCCGCTCTTCTCTCTGAAACGGTTGTACTTATCGTCTGCAAAGCTATGTCGAGTGCTGCGGTATGTGGAGACCCTAAAAGCACCATAGTAGAACACAGATGAAGCTTCTAAGTTGATGTAATAGCCAGTAAGAGGTAGTACAATTCAAGTTTTATGAATCGATTATTGACTTTTTAGCTGGCTGTGGTGCCTTGGACATGAGCTAGGACCTTACGAATCTGCATGAGAGGAGGACTAGCAGAAAAGTTGCACGGGAGAATGTGAAAAGTGTTCATATGTAGTAAAAACCTGAGAAATCCGTCCGTTTTCGTCGTTTGTTATCGAATCGACTTAAAGCCTGATCGTCACATTGGGCGCCCTTCTCTCTGAAACGGTTGCACTTATCGTCTGCAAAGCTATGTCGCGTGCTGCAGTATGCGGAGACACTAAAAGCAGCATAGTAGAACACAGATGAAGCTTCTAATTTGATGTAATAGCTAGTAAGAAGTAGTAAAATTGAAATTTTAGATATCGATTATTGACTTTTTAGCTGGCTTTGGTGCCTTGGACATGAGCTAGGACCTTAAGATTCTGCATGAAAGGAGGACTAGCAGCCGAGTTGCACGGGAGAATGTGAAAAGTGTTCATATGTAGTAAAAACCCAAGAAATCCGTACGTGTTCGTCATTGGTTATCGAATCGTCTTAAAGCCACGTCGTCACATTGGCCGCTCTTCTCTCTGAAACGGTTGTACTTATCGTCTGCAAAGCTAGGTCGAGTGCTGCGGTATGTGGAGACACTAAAAGCACCATAGTAGAACACAGATGAAGCTTCTAAGTTGATGTAATAGCCAGTAAGAGGTAGTACAATTCAAGTTTTAGGTATCGATTATTGACTTTTTAGCTGGCTTTCGTGCCTTGGACATGAGCTAGGACCTTAAGATTCTGCACGAAAGGAGGACTAGCAGCTGACTTGCCTGGGAGAATATGAAAAGTGTTTATATGTAGTAAAAACATGAGAAATCCTTCCGTTTTCGTCATTTGTTATCGAATCGACCTAAAGCCAGATCGTGACATTGGCCGCTCTTCTCTCTGAAACGGTTGTACTTATCGTCTGCAAAGCTATGTCTCGTGCTGCGGTATGTGGAGACACTAAAAGCACCATAGTGGAACACAGATGAAGCTTCTAAGTTAATGTAATAGCCAGAAAGAAGTAGTACAACTCAAGTTTTAGGTATCGATTATTGACTTTTTAGCTGGCTTTGGTGCCTTGGACATGAGCTAGGACCTTAAGATTCGGCATGAAAGGAGGACTAGCAGCCGAGCTGCACGGGAGAATGTGAAAAGTGTTCATATGTAGTAAAAACCTGAGAAATCCGTCCGTTTACGTCATTTGTTATCGAATCGACTTAAAGCCAGATCGTCACATTGGCCGCTCTTCTCTCTGAAACGGTTGTACTTATCGTCTGCAAAGCTATGTCGTATGCTGTGGTATGCGGAGAGACTAAAATCACCATAGTAGGACACAGATGAAGCTTCTAAGTTGATGTAATAGCCAGTAAGAAGTGGTACAATTCAAGTTTTAGGTATCGATTGTTGACTTTTTAGCTGGCTTTGGTGCCTTGGACATGAGCTAGGACCTTACGAATCTGCATGAGAGGAGGACTAGCAGAAAAGTTGCACGGGAGAATGTGAAATGTGTTAACTTGTAGTATTAACCTAAGAAATCCGTCCGTTTTCGTCATTGGTTATCGAATCGTCTTATGGCCAGATCGTCACATTGGCCGCTCTTCTCTCTGAAACGGTTGTACTTATCGTCTGCAAAGCTATGTCGAGTGCTGCGGTATGTGGAGACACTAAAAGCACCATAGTAGAACACAGATGAAGCTTCTAAGTTGATGTAATAGCCAGTAAGAGGTAGTACAATTCAAGTTTTATGAATCTATTATTGACTTTTTATCTGGCTTTGGTGCCTTGGACATGAGCTAGGACCTTAAGATTCTGCATGAAAGGAGGACTAGCAGCTGACTTGCCTGGGAGAATATGAAAAGTGTTCATATGTAGTAAAAACCTGAGAAATCCTTCCGTTTTCGTCATTTGTTATCGAATCGACCTAAAGCCAGATCGTGACATTGGCCGCTCTTCTCTCTGAAACGGTTGTACTTATCGTCTGCAAAGCTATGTCGCGTGCTGCGGTATGCGGAGACACTAAAAAACCATAGTAGAACACAGATGAAGCTTCTAAGTTGATGTAATAGCCAGTAAGAAGTACTACAATTCAAGATTTGGGCATCGATTATTGACGTTTTAGCTGGCTTTGGTGCCTTGGACATGAGCTAGGACCTTAAGATTCTGTATGAAAGGAGGACTAGCAGCCGAGTTGCACGGGAGAATGTGAAAAGTGTTCATATGTAGTAAAAACCCGAGAAATCCGTCCGTTTTCGTCATTTGTTATTGAATCGACTTAAAGCCAGATCGTCACATTGGCCGCTCTTCTCTCTGAAACGGTTGTACTTATCGTCTGCAAAGCTATGTCGCATGCTGTGGTATGCGGAGACACTAAAATCACCATAGTAGGACACAGATGAAGCTTCTAAGTTGATGTAATAGCCAGTAAGAAGTGGTACAATTCAAGTTTTTGGTATCGATTATTGACTTTTTAGCTGGCTTTGGTGCCTTGGAAATGAGCTAGGACCTTACGAATCTGCATGAGAGGAGGACTAGCAGAAAAGTTGCACGGGAGAATGTGAAATGTGTTATTATGTAGTATTAACCTGAGAAATCCGTCCGTTTTCGTCTTTTGTTATCGAATCGACTTAAAGCCAGATCGTCACATTGGCCGCTCTTCTCTCTGAAACGGTTGTACTTATCGTCTAAAAACTATGTCGCGTGCTGCGGTTTACGGAGACACTAAAAGCACCATAGTAGAACACAGATGAAGCTTCTAAGATGATGTAATAGCCAGTAAGAATTAGTACAATACCAGTTTTAGGTATCGATTAGTGACTTTTTAGCTGGCTTTGGTGCCTTGGACATGAGATAGGACCTTAAGATTCTGCATGAAAGGAGGGCTAGCAGCTGAGTTGCACGGCAGAATGTGAAAAGTGTTCATATGTAGTAAAAACCTGAGAAATCCGTCCGTTTTCGTCGTTTGTTATCGAATCGACTTAAAGCCTGATCGTCACATTCGACGCTCTTCTCTCTGAAACGGTTTTACTTATCGTCTGCAAAGCTATGTCGCGTACTGCAGTATGCAGAGACACTAAAAGCAGCATAGTAGAACACAGATGAAGCTTCTATGCTGATGTAATAGCTAGTAAGAAGTAGTACAATTGAAATTTTAGATATCGATTATTGACTTTTTAGCTGGCTTTGGTGCCTTGGACATGAGCTAGGACCTTAAGATTCTGCATGAAAGGAGGACTAGCAGCCGAGTTGCACGAGGAGAATGTGAAAAGTGTTCATATGTAGTAAAAACCAAAGAAATCCGTACGTATTCGTCATTGGTTATCGAATCGTCTTAAAGCCAGATCGTCACATTGGCCGCTCTTCTCTCTTAAACGGTTGTACTTACCGTCTGCAAAGCTAGGTTGAGTGCTGCGGTATGTGGAGACACTAAAAGCACCATAGTAGAACACAGATGAAGCTTCTAAGTTGATGTAATAGCCAGTAAGAGGTAGTACAATTCAAGTTTTAGGTATCGATTATTGACTTTTTAGCTGGCTTTCGTGCCTTGGACATGAGCTAGGACCTTAAGATTCTGCACGAAAGGAGGACTAGCAGCTGACTTGCCTGGGAGAATATGAAAAGTGTTTACATGTAGTAAAAACCTGAGAAATCCTTCCGTTTTCGTCATTTGTTATCGAATCGACCTAAAGCCAGATCGTGACATTGGCCGCTCTTCTCTCTGAAACGGTTGTACTTATCGTCTGCAAAGCTATGTCTCGTGCTGCGGTATGTGGAGACACTAAAAGCACCATAGTGGAACACAGATGAAGCTTCTAAGTTGATGTAATAGCCAGTAAGTAGTAGTACAACTCAAGTTTTAGGTATCGATTATTGACTTTTTAGCTGGCTTTGGTGCCTTGGACATGAGCTAGGACCTTAAGATTCGGCATGAAAGGAGGACTAGCAGCCGAGCTGCACGGGAGAATGTGAAAAGTGTTCATATGTAGTAAAAACCTGAGAAATCCGTCCGTTTTCGTCATTTGTTATCGAATCGACTTAAAGCCAGATCGTCACATTGGCCGCTCTTCTCTCTGAAACGGTTGTACTTATCGTCTGCAAAGCTATGTCGCGTACTGCAGTATGCGGAGACACTAAAAGCAGCATAGTAGAACACAGATGAAGCTTCTATGTTGATGTAATAGCTAGTAAGAAGTAGTACAATTGAAATTTTAGATATCGATTATTGACTTTTTAGCTGGCTTTGGTGCCTTGGACATGAGCTAAGACCTTAAGATTCTGCATGAAAGGAGGACTAGCAGCCGAGTTGCATGGGAGAATGTGAAAAGTGTTCATATGTAGTAAAAACCCAAGAAATCCGTACGTTTTCGTCATTGGTTATCGAATCGTCTTAAAGCCAGGTCGTCACATTGGCCGCTCTTCTCTCTGAAACGGTTGTACTTATCGTCTGCAAAGCTATGTCGAGTGCTGCGGTATGTGGAGACACTAAAAGCACCATAGTAGAACACAGATGAAGCTTCTAAGTTGATGTAATAGCCAGTAAGAGGTAGTACAATTCATGTTTTAGGTATCGATTATTGAATTTTTAGCTGGCTTTGGTGTCTTGGACATGAGCTAGGACCTTAAGATTCTGCATGAATGGAGGACTAGCAGCTGACTTGCCTGCGAGAATATGAAAAGTGTTCATATGTATTAAAAACCTGAGAAATCCTTCCGTTTTCGTCATTTGTTATCGAATCGACCTAAAGCCAGATCGTGACATTGGCCGCTCTTCTCTCTGAAACGGTTGTACTTATCGTCTGCAAAGCTATGTCGCGTGCTGCTGTATGCGGAGACACTAAAATAACCATAGTAGAACACAGATGAAGCTTCTAAGTTGATGTAATGGCCAGTAAGATGTAGTACAATTCAAGATTTGGGCATCGATTATTGACTTTTTAGCTGGCTTTGGTGCCTTGGACATGACCTAGGAGCTTAAGATTCGGCATGAAAGGAGGACTAGCAGCCGAGTTGCACGGGAGAATGTGAAAAGTGTTCATATGTAGTAAAAACCTGAGAAATCCGTCCGTTTTCGTCATTTGTTATCGAATCGACTTAAAGCCAGATCGTCACATTGGCCGCTCTTCTCTCTGAAACGGTTGTACTTATCGTCTGAAAGCTATGTCGCGTGCTGCGGTTTGTGGAGACACTAAAAGCACCATTGTAGAACACAGATGAATCTTCTAATTTGATGTAATAGCTAGTAAGAAGTAGTACAATTCAAGTTTTACTTATCGATTATTGACTTTTTAGCTGGCTGTGGTGCCTTGGACATGAGCTACGACCTTAAGATTCTGCATGAAAGGAGGACTAGCAGCCGAGTTGCACGGGAGAATGTGAAAAGTGTTCATATGTAGTAAAAACCTGAGAAATACGTCTGTTTTCGTCAGTTGTTATCGAATCGATTTAAAGCCAGATCGTCACATTTGCCGCTCTTCTCTCTGAAACGGTTGTACTTATAGTCTGCAAAGCTATGTCGCGTGCTGAGGTATGCAGAGACACTAAAAGCACCATAGTAGAACACAGATGAAGCTTCTAAGTTGATGTAATAGCCAGTAAGATGTAGTACAATTCAAGTTTTAGGTATCGATTATTGACTTTGTAGCTGGCTTTGGTGCCTTGGACATGAGCTAGGACCTTAAGATTCTGCATGAAAGAAGGACTAGCAGCCGAGTTGTACGGGAGAATGTGAAAAGTGTTCGTATGTAGTAAAAACCTGAGAAATCCGTACGTTTTCGTCATTGGTTATCGATTCGTCTTAATGCCAGATCGTCACATTGGCTGCTCTTCTCTCTGAAACGGTTGTACTTATCGTCTGCAAAGCTATGTCGCGTGCTGCGGTATGTGGAGACACTAAAAGCACCATAGTAGAACACAGATGAAGCTTCTAAGTTGATGTAATAGCTAGTAAGAGGTAGTACAATTCAAGTTTTAGGTATCGATTATTGACTTTTTAGCTGGCTTTGGTGCCTTGGACATGAGCTAGGACCTTAAGATTCTTCATGAAAGCAGGACTAGCAGCCAAGTTGCACGGGAGGATGTGAAAAGTTTTCATATGTAGTAAAAACCTGAGAAATCCATCCATTTTCGTCATTTGTTATCGAATCGACTTAAAACCGGATCGTGACATTGGCCGCTCTTCTCTCTGAAACGGTTGTGCTTATCGTCTGCAAAGCTATGTCGCGTGCTGCGGTATACGGAGACACTAAAAGCACCATAGTAGAACACAGATGAAGCTTCTAAGTTGATGTAATAGCTAGTATGAAGTAGTACAATTGGAATTTTTGATATCGATTATTGACTTTTTAGCTGGCTTTGGTGCCTTGGACATGAGCTAGGACCTTACGATTCTGCATGTAAGGAGGAGTAGCAGCCTAGTTGCACGGGAGAATGTGAAAAGAGTTCATATGAAGTAAAACCCTGAGAAATACGTCCGTTTTCGTCATTTGTTATCGATTCGACTTAAAGCCAGATCGTCACATGGGCCGCTCTTCTCTCTGAAACGGTTGTACTTATAGTCTGCAAAGCTATGTCGCGTGTTGCGGTATGCGGAGACACTAAAAGCACCACAGTAAAACACAGATAAAGCTTCTAAGTTAATGTAATAGCCAGTAAGAAGTAGTAAAATTCAAGTTTTAGGTATCGATTATTGACTTTTTAGCTGGCTTTGGTGCCTTGCACATGAGCTAGGACTTTAAGATTCTGTATGAAAGGAGGACTAGCAGCCGAATTGCACGGGAGAATGTGAAAAGTGTTCATATGTAGTAAAAACCCGAGAAATCCGTACGTTTTCGTCATTGGTTATCGAATCGTCTTAAAGCCAGGTCGTCACATTGGCCGCTCTTCTCTCTGAAACGGTTGTACTTATCGTCTGCAAAGCTATGTCGAGTGCTGCGGTATGTGGAGACACTAAAAGCACCATAGTAGAACACAGATGAAGCTTCTAAGTTGATGTAATAGCCAGTAAAAGGTAGTACAATTCTAGTTTTAGGTATCGATTATTGACTTTTTAGCTGGCTTTCGTGCCTTGGACATGAGCTAGGACCTTAAGAATCTGCATGAAAGGAGGACTTGCAGCCGAGTTGCACGGGAGAATGTGAAAAGTGTTCATATGTAGTAAAAACCTGAGAAATACGTCTGTTTTCGTCAGTTGTTATCGAATCGATTTAAAGCCAGATCGTCACATTTGCCGCTCTTCTCTCTGAAACGGTTGTACTTATTGTCTGCAAAGCTATGTCGCGTGCTGCGGTATGCAGAGCCAGTAAAATCACCATAGTAGAACACAGATGAAGATTCTAAGTTGATGTAATAGGCAGTAAGATGTAGTACAATTCAAGTTTATGGTATCGATTATTGACTTTGTAGCTGGCTTTGGTGCCTTGGACATGAGCTAGGACCTTAAGATTCTGCATGAAAGAAGGACTAGCAGCAGGGTTGCACGGGAGAATGTGAAAAGTGTTCATATGTAGTAAAAACCAGAGAAATACGTCTGTTTTCGTTAGTTGTTATCGAATCGACTTAAAGACAGATCGTCACATTTGCCGCTCTTCTCTCTGAAACGGTTGTACTTATAGTCTGCAAAGATATGTCGCGTGCTGCGGTATGCAGAGCCAGTAAAAGCACCATAGTAGAACACAGATGAAGCTTCTAATTTGATGTAATAGCCAGTAAGAAGTAGTACAATTCTAGTTTTAGGTATCGATTATTGACTTTTTAGCCGGCTGTGGTGCCTTGGACATGAGCTACGACCTTAAGATTCTGCATGAAAGGAGGACCAGCAGCCGAGTTGCACGGGAGAATGTGAAAAGTGTTCATATGTAGTAAAGACCTGAGAAATCCGTCCGTTTTCGTCGTTTGTTATCGAATCGACTTAAAGCCTGATCGTCACATAGGGCGCTTTTCTCTCTGAAACGGTTGCACTTATCGTCTGCAAAGCTATGTCGCGTGCTGCAGTATGCGGAGACACTAAAAGCAGCATAGTAGAACACAGATGAAGCTTCTAAGTTGATGTAATAGCTAGTAAGAAGTAGTACAATTGAAATTTTAGATATCGATTATTGATATTTTAGCTGGCTTTGGTGCCTTGGACATTAGCTAGGACTTTAAGATTCTGCATGAAAGGAGGACTAGCAGCCGAATTGCACGGGAGAATGTGAAAAGTGTTCATATGTAGTAAAAACCCGAGAAATCCGTACGTTTTCGTCATTGGTTATCGAATCGTCTTAAAGCCAGATCGTCACATTGGCCGCTCTTCTCTCTGAAACGGTTGTACTTATCGTCTGCAAAGCTATGTCGAGTGCTGCGGTATGTGGAGACACTAAAAGCACCATAGTAGACCACAGATGAAGCTTCTAAGTTGATGTAATAGCCAGTAAGAAGTAGTACAACTCAAGTTTTAGGTATCGATTATTGACTTTTTAGCTGGCTTCGGTGCCTTGGACATGAGCTAGGACCTTAAGATTCTGCATGAAAGGAGGACTAGCAGCCGAGCTGCACGGGAGGATGTGAAAAGTTTTCATATGTAGTAAAAACCTGAGAATTCCGTCCATTTTCGTCATTTGTTATCGAATCGACTTAAAGCCGGATCCTTACATTGGCCGCTCTTCTCTCTGAAACGGTTGTACTTATCGTCTGCAAAGCTATGTCACGTGCTGCGGTATGCGGAGACACTAAAGTAACCATAGTAGAACACAGATGAAGCTTCTAAGTTGATGTAATAGCCAGTAAGAAGTAGTACAATTCAAGATTTGGGCACCGATTATTGACGTTTAGCTGGCTTTGGTGCCTTGGACATGAGCTAGGACCTTAAGATTCTGCATGTAAGGAGGACTAGCAGCCGAGATGCACGGGAGAATGTGAAAAGTATTCATATGTAGTAAAAACCTGAGAAATCCGTTCGTTATCGTCATTTGTATCGAATCGACTTCAAGCCATATCGTCACATTGGCCGCTCTTCTCTCTGATACGGTTGTACTGATCGTCTGGAAAGCTATGTCGCGTGCTGCGGTATGTGGAGACACTAAAATCACCATAGTAGGACACAGATGAAGCTTCTTAGTTGATGTAATAGCCAGTAAGAAGTAGTACAATTCAAGTTTTAGATATCGATTATTGACTTTTTAGCTGGCTTTGGTGCCTTGGACATGAGCTAGGACCTTAAGATTCTGCATGTAAGGAGGACTAGCAGCCGAATTGCAGGGGATAATGTGAAAAGTGTTAATGTGTAGTATTAAACTGAGAAATCCGTACGTTTTCGTCATTTGTTATGGAATTGACTTAAAGCCAGATCGTCACATTGGCCGCTCATCTCTCTGAAACGGTTGTACTTATCGTCTGCAAAGCTATGTCGCGTGCTGCGGTATGCGGAGACACTAAAATAACCATATTAGAACACAGATGAAGCTTCTAAGTTGATGTAATAGCCAGTAAGAAGTAGTACAATTCAAGATTTGGGCATCGATTATTGACTTTTAGGTGGCTTTGGTGCCTTGGACATGAGCTAGGACCTTAAGATTCTGCATGAAAGGTGGACTAGCAGCCGAATTGCAGGGGAGAATGTGAAAAGTGTTCATATGTAGTAAAAACCTGAGAAATCCGGCCGTTTTCGTCATTTGTTATGGAATTGACTTAAAGCCACATCGTCACATTGGCCGCTCTTCTCTCTGAATCGGTTGTACTTATCGTCTGCAAAGCTATGTCGCGTGCTGCGGTATTCGGAGACACTAAAAGCACCATAGTAGAACACAGATGAAGCTTATAAGATGATGTAATAGCCAGTAAGATGTAGTGCAATTCAAGTTTTAGGTATCGATTATTGACTTTTTGGCTGGCTTTGGTGCCTTGGACATGAGCTAGGACCTTAAGATTCTGCATGAAAGGAGGACTAGCAGTCGAGATGCACGGGAGAATGTGAAAAGTGTTCATATGTAGTAAAACCCTGAGAAATACGTCCGTTTTCGTCATTTGTTATCGCATCGACTTAAAGCCAGATCGTCACATTGGCCGCTCTTCTCTCTGAATCGGTTGTACTTATCGTCTGTAAAGCTATGTCGCGTGCTGCGGTATTCGGAGACACTAAAAGCACCATAGCTGAACACAGATGAAGCTTCTAAGTTAAAGTAATAGCCAGTAAGAGGTAGTACAATTCAAGTTTTAGGTATCGATTATTGACTTTTTAGCTGGCTTTGGTGCCTTGGACATGAGCTAGTATCTTAAGATTCCGCATGAATGGAGGACTAGCAGCCGAGTTGAACGGGAGAATGTGAAAAGTGTTCATATGTAGTAAAAACCTGAGAAATCCGTCCGTTTTCGTCATTTGTTATCGAATCGACTTAAAGCCAGATCGTCACATTGGCCGCTCTTCTCTCTGAAACGGTTGTACTTATCGTCTGCAAAGCTATGTCGTGTGCTGCGGTATGCGGAGACACTAAAATCACCATAGTTAGACACAGATGAAGCTTCTAACTTTATGTAATAGCCAGTAAGAAGTAGTACAATTCAAGTTTTAGGTATCGATTATTGACTTCTTAGATTGCTTGGGTGCCTTGGACATGAGCTAGGACCTTACGAATCTGCATGAGAGGAGGACTAGCAGAAAAGTTGCATGGGAGAATATCAAATGTGTTAATATGTAGTATTAACCTGAGAAATCCGTCCGTTTTCGTCATTTGTTATCGAATCGACTTAAAGCCAGATCGTCACATTGGCCGCTCTTCTTTCCGAAACGGTTGTACTTATCGTCTGAAAGCTATGTCGCGTGCTGCGGTATTCGGAGACACTGAAAGCACCATAGTAGAACACAGATGAAGCTTCTAAGATGTTGTAATAGCAGGTAAGAAGTAGTACAATTCCAATTTTAGGTATCAATTATTGACTTTTTAGCTGGCTTTGGTGCCTTGGACATGAGCTAGGACCTTAAGATTCTGCATGAAAGGAGGACTAGCAGCCGAGTTGCACGGGAGAATGTAGTATTAACCTGAGAAATCCGTCCCTTTTCGTCTTTTGTCATCGAGTCGACTTGAAGGCAGTTCGTAACATTGTCCGCCCTTCTCTCTGAAACGGTTGTACTTATCGTCTGCAAAGCTATGTCGCGTGCTCCTGTATGCGGGGACACTAAAAATACCATGGTAGAACACGGATGAAGCTTCTAAGTTGATGTAATAGCCAGTAAGAAGTAGTACAATTCAAGTTTTAATCATCGATTATTGACTTTTAGCTGGCTTTGGTGCCTTGGACATGAGGTAGGACCTTAAGATTCTGCATGAAAGGAGGACTAGCAGCCGCGTTGCACGGGAGAATGTGAAAAGTTTTCATATGCAGTAAAAACCTGAGAAATCCGTCCGTTTTTGTCATTTGTTATTGAATCGACTTAAAGCCAGATCGTCACATTGGCCGCTCTTCTCTCTGAAACGGTTGTACTTATCGTCTGAAAGCTATGTCGCGTGCTGCGGTATGCCGAGACACTAAAAATACCATAGTAGAACACGGATGAAGCTTCTAAGTTGATGTAATAGCTAGTAAGAATTAGTACAATTCCACTTTTAGGTATCGATTATTGATTTTTAGCTGGCTTTCGTGCCTTGGACATGAGCTAGGACCTTAAGATTCTGCGTGAAAGGAGGACTAGCTGCCGATTTGCACGGGAGAATGTGAAAAGTGTTCATATGTAGTAAAAACCTGAGAAATCCGTTCGTTATCGTCATTTGTTATCGAATCGACTTAAAGCCAGATCGTTACATTGGCCGCTCTTCTCTCTGAAACGGTTGTACTTATCGTCTGCAAAGCTATGTCGCGTGCTGCGGTATGTGGTGACACTAAAAGCACCATAGTAGAACACAGACAAAGCTTCTAAGTTGATGTAATAGCCAGTAAGAAGTAGTACAATTCCAGTTTTAGGTATCTATTATTGACTTTGTAGCTGGCTTTGGTTCCTTGGACATGAGCTAGGACCTCAAGGTTCTGCATGAAAGGGGGACTAGCAGCCGAGTTGCACGGGAGAATGTGTAAAGTGTTCATATGTAGTAGAAAAACGAGAAATCCGTCCGTTTTCGTCATTTGTTATGGAATCGACTTAAAGCCAGATCGTCATATTGTCCGCCCTTCTCTCTGAAACGGTTGTACTTATCGTCTGCAAAGCTATGTCGCGTGCTGCGGTATGCGGAGACACTAAAAATACCATAGTAGAACACGGATGAAGCTTCTAAGTTGATGTAATAGCCAGTAAGAAGTAGTACAATTCCAATTTTAGGGATCAATTATTGACTTTTTATCTGGCTTTGGTGCCTTGGACATGAGCTAGGACCTTAAGATTCTGCATGAAAGGAGGACTAGCAGCCGAGTTGCACGGGAGAATGTGAAAAGTTTTCATATGCAGTAAAAACCTGAGAAATCCGTCCGTTTTTGTCATTTGTTATTGAATCGACTTAAAGCCAGATCGTCACATTGGCCGCTCTTCTCTCTGAAACGGTTGTACTTATCGTCTGCAAAGCTATGTCGCGTGCTGCGGTATGCGGAGACGCTAAAAGCACCATAGTAGAACACAGATGAAGCTTCTAAGATGATGAAATAGCCAGTAAGAAGTAGTACAATTCAAGTTTTAGGTATCGATTATTGACTTTTTAGCTTGCTTTGGTGCCTTGGACATGAGCTAGGACCTTAAGATTCAGCATGAAAGGCGGACTTGCAGCCGAGTTGCACGGGAGAATGTGAAAAGAGTTCATATGTAGTAAAAACCTGAGAAATCCGATCGTTTTCGTCATTTGTTATGGAATCGACTTAAAGCCAGATCGTCACATTGGCCGCTCTTCTCTCTGAAACGGTTGTACTTATCGTCTGCAAAGCTATGTCGCGTGCTGCGGTATGCGAAGACACTAGAAATACCATAGTAGAACACGGATGAAGCTTCAAAGTTGCTGTAATAGCCAGTAAAAAGTAGTACAATTCAAGTTTTAGGTATCGATTATTGACTTCTTAGATTGCTTGCGTGCCTTGGACATGAGCTAGGACCTTACGAATCTGCATGAGAGGAGGACTAGCAGAAAAGTTGCATGGGAGAATGTCAAATGTGTTAATATGTAGTATTAACCTGAGAAATCCGTCCGTTTTCGTCATTTGTTATCGAATCGACTTAAAGCCAGATCGTGACATTGGCCGCTCTTCTCTCTGAATCGGTTGTACTTATCGTCTGCAAAGCTATGTCGCGTGCTGCGGTATGCGGAGACACTAAAAATACCATAGTAGAACACGGATGAAGCTTCTAAGTTGATGTAATAGCCAGTAAGAAGTAGTACAATTCAAGTTTTAGGCATCGATTATTGACTTTTAGCTGGCTTTGGTGCCTTGGACATGAGCTAGGACCTTAACATTTTGCATGAAAGGAGGACTAGCAGCCGAGTTGCACGGGAGAATGTGAAAAGTGTTCATATGTAGTAAAAACCTGAGAAATCCGTCCGGTTTCGTCATTTGTTATCGAATCGACTTAAAGCCAGATTGTCACATTGGCCGCTCTTCTCTCTGAATCGGTTGTACTTATCGTCTGCAAAGCTATGTCGCGTGCTGCGGTATGCGGAGACACTAAAAATACCATAGTAGAACACGGATGAAGCTTCTAAGTTGATGTAATAGCCAGTAAGAAGTAGTACAATTCCAATTTTAGGGATCAATTATTGACTTTTTATCTGGCTTTGGTGCCTTGGACATGAGCTAGGACCTTAAGATTCTGCATGAAAGGAGGACTAGCAGCCGAGTTGCACGGGAGAATGTGAAAAGTTTTCATATGCAGTAAAAACCTCAGAAATCCGTCCGTTTTTGTCATTTGTTATTGAATCGACTTAAAGCCAGATCGTCACATTGGCCGCTCTTCTCTCTGAAACGGTTGTACTTATCGTCTGAAAGCTATGTCGCTTGCTGCGGTATGCCGAGACACTAAAAATACCATAGTAGAACACTGATGAAGCTTCTAAGTTGATGTAATAGCCAGTAAGAAGTAGTACAATTCCACTTTTAGGTATCGATTATTGACTTTTAGCTGGCTTTGGTGCCTTGGACATGAGCTAGGACCTTAAGATTCTGCATGAAAGGAGGACTAGCAGCCGAGTTGCACGGGAGTATGTGAAAAGTGTTCATATGTAGTAAAAACTTGAGAACTCCGTCCGTTTTCGTCATTTGTTATCGAATCGACTTAAAGCCGGATCGTCACCTTGGCCGCTCTTCTCTCTGAGTCGGTTGAACTTATCGCCTGCAAAGCTATGTCGCGTGCTGCGGTATTCGGAGACACTAAAAGCACCATAGTAAAACACAGATGAAGCTTCTAAGTTGATGTAATAGCCAGTAAGAAGTAGTACAATTCAAGTTTTAGGCATCGATTATTGACTTTTAGCTGGCTTTGGTGCCTTGGACATGAGCTAGGACCTTAACATTTTGCATGAAAGGAGGACTAGCAGCCGAGTTGCACGGGAGAATGTGAAAAGTGTTCATATGTAGTAAAAACCTGAGAAATCCGTCCGGTTTCGTCATTTGTTATCGAATCGACTTAAAGCCAGATTGTCACATTGGCCGCTCTTCTCTCTGAATCGGTTGTACTTATCGTCTGCAAAGCTATGTCGCGTGCTGCGGTATGCGGAGAAGCTAAAAGCACCATAGTAGAACACAGATGAAGCTTCTAAGATGATGAAATAGCCAGTAAGAAGTAGTACAATTCAAGTTTTAGGTATCGATTATTGACTTTTTAGCTTGCTTTGGTGCCTTGGACATGAGCTAGGACCTTAAGATTCAGCATGAAAGGCGGACTTGCAGCCGAGTTGCACGGGAGAATGTGAGAAGAGTTCATATGTAGTAAAAACCTGAGAAATCCGATCGTTATCGTCATTTGTTATCGAATCGACTTAAAGCCAGATCGTCACATTGGCCGCTCTTCTTTCCGAAACGGTTGTACTTATCGTCTGAAAGCTATGTCGCGTGCTGCGGTACGCGTAGACGCTGAAAGCACCATAGTAGAACACAGATGAAGCTTCTAAGATGATGTAATAGCCAGTAAGAATTAGTACAATACCAGTTTTAGGTATCGATTATTGACTTTTTAGCTGGCTTTGGTGCCTTGGACATGAGCTAGGACCTTAAGATTCTCCATGAAAGCAGGACTAGCAGCTGAGTTGCACGGGAGTATGTGAAAAGTGTTCATATGTAGTAAACACCTGAGAAATCCGTCCGTTTTCGTCATTTGTTATGGAATTGACTTAAAGCCAGATTGTCACATTGGCCGCTCTTCTCTCTGAGTCGGTTGTACTTATCGCCTGCAAAGCTATGTCGCGTGCTGCGGTATTCGGAGACACTAAAAGCACCATAGTAGAACAAAGATGAAGCTTCTAAGATGATGTAATAGCCAGTAAGAAGTAGTACAATTCAAGTTTTAGGTATCGATTATTGACTTTTTAGCTGGGTTTGGTGCCTTGGACATGAGCTAGGACCTTAAGATTCTGCATGAATGGAGGACTAGCAGCCGAGTTGAACGGGAGAATGTGAAAAGTGTTCATATGTAGTAAAAACCTGACTAATCCATCCGTTTTCGTCATTTGTTATCGAATCGACTTACAGCCAGATCGTCACATTGGCCGCTCTTCTCTCTGAAACGGTTGTACTTATCGTCTGCAAAGCTATGTCGCGTGCTGTGGTATGCGGAGACACTAAAATCACCATAGTAGGACACAGATGAAGCTTCTAAGTTGATGTAATAGCCAGTAAGAAGTAGTATAATTCAAGTTTTAATCATCGATTATTGACTTTACCTGGCTTTGGTGCCTTGGACATGAGCTAGGACCTTAAGATTCTGAATGAAAGGAGGACTAGCAGCCGAGTTGCACGGGAGAATGTGTAAAGTGTTCATATGCAGTAAAAACCTGAGAAATCCGTCCGTTTTTGTCATTTGTTATTGAATCGACTTAAAGCCAGATCAACACATTGGCCGCTCTTCTCTCTGAAACGGTTGTACTTATCGTCTGCAAAGCTATGTCACGTGCTGCGGTATGTGGAGACACTGAAAGCACCATAGTAGAACACAGATAAAGCTTCTAAGTTGATGTAATAGCCAGTAAGAAGTAGTACAACTCTAGTTTTAGGTATCGATTATTGACTTTTTAGCTGGCTTTCGTGCCTTGGACATGAGCTAGGACCATAAGATTCCGCATGAAAGGTGGACTAGCAGCCGAGTTGCACGGGAGAATGCGAAAAGTGTTCATATGTAGTAAAAACCTGAAAAATCAGCCCGTTTTCGTCATTTGTTATCGAATCGACTTAAAGCCAGATCGTCACATTCTCCGCCCTTCTCTCTGAAACGGTTGTACTTATCGTCTGCAAAGCTATGTCGCGTGCTGCGGTATGCGGAGACACTAGAAATACCATAGTAGAACACGGATGAAGCTTCTACGTTGATGTAATAGCCAGTAAAAAGTAGTACAATTCAAGTTTTAATCATCGATTATTGACTTTTAGCTGGCTTTGGTGCCTTGGACATGAGCTGGGACCTTAAGATTCTGCATGAAAGGAGGACTAGCAGCCGAGTTGCACGGGAGAATGTGAAAAGTGTTCATATGTAGTAAAAACCTGAGAAATCCGTCCGTTTTCGTCATTTGTTATCGAATCGACTTAAAGCCAGATCGTCACATTGGCCGCTCTTCTCTTCGAAACGGTTGTACTTATCGTCTGAAAGCTATGTCGCGTGCTGCGGTATGTGGAGACACTAAAAGCAAAATAGTAGAACACAGATGAAGCTTCTAAGTTGATGTAATAGCCAGTAAGAAGTAGTACAATTCAAGTTTTAGGTATCGATTATTGACTTTTTAGCTGGCTTTGGTGCCTTGGACATGAGCTAGGACCTTAAGATTCATCATGAAAGGCGGACTTGCAGCCGAGTTGCACGGGAGAATGTGAAAAGTGTTCATATGTAGTAAAAACCTGAGAAATCGGTTCGTTATCGTCATTTGTTATCGAATCGACTTATAGCCAGATCGTCACATTTACCGCTGTTCTCTCTGAAACGGTTGTACTTATCGTCTGCAAAGCTATGTCGCGTGCTGCGGTATGTGGAGACACTAAAAGCAAAATAGTAGAACACAGATGAAGCTTCTAAGTTGATGTAATAGCCAGTAAGAAGTAGTACAATTCAATTTTTAGTTATCGATTATTGACTTTTAAGCTGGCTTTGGTGCCTTGGACATGAGATAGGACCTTAAGATTCTGCATGAAAGGAGGACTAGCAGCTGAGTTGTACGGGAGAATGTGAAAAGTGTTCATATGTAGTAAAAACCCGAGAAATCCCTCCATTTTCGTCATTTGTTATCGAATCGACTTAAAGCCAAATCGTCACATTTTCCGCCCTTCTCTCTGAAACGGTTGTACTTATCGTCTGCAAAGCTATGTCGCGTGCTGCGGTTTGCGGAGACACTAAAGTCACCATAGTAGAACACAGATGAAGCTTCTAAGATGTTGTAATAGCCAGTAAGAAGTAGTACAATTCCAGTTTTAGGTATCAATTATTGACTTTTTAGCTGGCTTTGGTGCCTTGGACATGAGCTAGGACCTTACGATTCTGCATGAAAGCAGGACTAGCAACCGAGTTCTACGGCAGAATGTGAAAAGTGCTCATATGTAGTAAAAACCTGAGAAATCCGTCCGTTATCGTCATTTGTTATCGAATCGACTAATAGCCAGATCGTCACATTGGCCGCTGTTCTCTCTGAAACGGTTGTACTTATCGTGTGCAAAGCTATGTCGCGTGCTGCGGTATGAGGAGACACTAAAAGCACCATAGTAGAACACAGATGAAGCTTGTAAGTTGATGTAATAGCCAGCAAGAAGTAGTACAATTCAATTTTTAGGTATCGAATATTGCCTTTTTAGCTGGCTTTGGTGCCTTGGACATGAGCTAGGACCTTAAGATTCTGCAAGAAGGAGGACTAGCAGCCGAGTTGCACGGGAGAATGTGAAAAGTGTTCATATGTAGTAAAAACGCGAGAAATCCGTCCGTTTTCGTCATTTGTTATCGAATCGACTTAAAGCCAGATCGTCACATTGTCCGCCCTTCTGTCTGAAACGGTTGTACTTATCGTCTGCAAAGCTATGTCGCGTACTGCGGTATGCGGAGACACGAAAAATACCATAGTAGAACACGGATGAAGCTACTAAGTTGATGTAATAGCCAGTAAGATGTAGTACAATTCAAGTTTTAGGCATCGATTATTGAGTTTTAGCTGGCTTTGGTGCCTTGGACATGAGCTAGGACCTTAAGATTCTGCATGAAAGGAGGACTAGCAGCCGAGTTGCACGGGAGAATGTGAAAAGTGTTCATCTGTAGTAAAAACCTGAGAAATCCATCCGTTTTCGTCATTTGTTATCGAATCGACTTAAAGCCAGATCGTCACATTGGCCGCTCTTATCACCGAAACGGTTGTACTTATCGTCTGAAAGCTATGTCGCGTGCTGCGGTATGCGGAGACGCTAAAAGCACCATAGTAAACCACAGATGAAGCTTCTAAGATGATGTAATAGCCAGTAAGAATTAGTACAATACCAGTTTTAGGTATCGATTATTGACTTTTTAGCTGGCTTTGGTGCCTTGGACATGAGCTAGGACCTTAAGATTCTGCATGAAAGCAGGACTAGCAACCGAGTTGCATGGGAGAATGTGAAAAGTGTTCATATGTAGTAAAAACCCGAGAAATCCGTCCGTTTTCGTCATTTGATATCGAATCGACTTAAAGCCAGATCGGCACATTGGCCGCTCTTCTCTCCGAAACGGTTGTGCTTATCGTCTGAAAGCTATGTCGCGTGCTGTGGTATGCGGCGACGCTAAAAGCACCATAGTAGAACACAGATGAAGCTTCTAAGATGATGTAATAGCCAGTAAGAAGTAGTACAATTCAAGTTTAAGATATCGATTATTGACTTTTTAGCTGGCTTTGGTGCCTTGGGCATGAGCTAGGACCTTAAGATTCAGCATGAAAGGCGGACTTGCAGCCGAGGTGCACGGGAGAATGTGAAAAGTGTTCATATGTAGTAAAAACCTGAGAAATCCGTTCGTTATCGTCATTTGTTATCGAATCGACTAATAGCCAGATCGTCACATTGGCCGCTGTTCTCTCTGAAACGGTTGTACTTATCGTGTGCAAAGCTATGTCGCGTGCTGCGGTATGAGGAGACACTAAAAGCACCATAGTAGAACACAGATGAAGCTTGTAAGTTGATGTAATAGCCAGCAAGAAGTAGTACAATTCAATTTTTAGGTATCGAATATTGCCTTTTTAGCTGGCTTTGGTGCCTTGGACATGAGCTAGGACCTTAAGATTCTGCAAGAAGGAGGACTAGCAGCCGAGTTGCACGGGAGAATGTGAAAAGTGTTCATATGTAGTAAAAACGCGAGAAATCCGTCCGTTTTCGTCATTTGTTATCGAATCGACTTAAAGCCAGATCGTCACATTGTCCGCCCTTCTGTCTGAAACGGTTGTACTTATCGTCTGCAAAGCTATGTCGCGTACTGCGGTATGCGGAGACACGAAAAATACCATAGTAGAACACGGATGAAGCTACTAAGTTGATGTAATAGCCAGTAAGAAGTAGTACAATTCAAGTTTTAGGCATCGATTATTGAGTTTTAGCTGGCTTTGGTGCCTTGGACATGAGCTAGGACCTTAAGATTCTGCATGAAAGGAGGACTAGCAGCCGAGTTGCACGGGAGAATGTGAAAAGTGTTCATCTGTAGTAAAAACCTGAGAAATCCATCCGTTTTCGTCATTTGTTATCGAATCGACTTAAAGCCAGATCGTCACATTGGCCGCTCTTCTGTCTGATACGGTTGTACTTATCGTCTGAAAGCTATGTCGCGTGCTGCGGTATGCGGAGACACTAAAAGCACCATAGTGGTACACAGATGAAGCTTCTAAGATGATGTAATAGCCAGTAAGAAGTAGTACAATTCAAGTTTTGGGTATCGATTGTTGACTTTTTACCCTTCTTTGGTGCCTTGGGCATGAGCTAGGAACTTAAGATTTTGCATGATAGGAGCTCTAGCAGCCGCGTTGCACGTGAGAATGTGAAAAGTGTTCATATGTAGTAAAAACTTGAGAAATCCGTCCGTTTTCCTCATTTGTTATCGAATCGACTTAAAGCTAGATCGTCACATTGGCCGCTCTTCTCTCTGAAACGGTTGTACTTATCGTCTGCAAAGCTATGTCGAGTGCTGCGGCATGCGGAGACACTAAAAGCACCATAGTAGAACACAGATGAAGCTTCTAAGTTGATGTAATAGTCAGTAAGAAGTAGTACAATTCAAGTTTTTGGTATTGATTATTGACTTTTTAGCTGGCTTTGGTGCCTTGGACATGAGCTAGGACCTTAAGATTCTGCATGAAAGGAGGACTAGCAGCCGAGTTGCACAGGAGAATGTGAAAAGTGTTCATATGTAGTAAAAACCAGAGAAATCCGTCCTTGTTCGACATTTGTTATCGAATCGACTTAAAGCCAGATCGTCACATTGTCCGCCCTTCTCTCTGAAACGGTTGTACTTATCGTCTGCAAAGCTATGTCGCGTACTGCGGTATGCGGAGACACGAAAAATACCATAGTAGAACAGGGATGAAGCTTCTAAGTTGATGTAATAGCCAGTAAGAAGTATTACAATTCAAGTTTTAGGCATCGATTATTGACTTTTAGCTGGCTTTGGTGCCTTGGACATGAGCTAGGACCTTAAGATTCTGCATGAAAGGAGGACTAGCAGCCGACTTGCACGGGAGAATGTGAAAAGTGTTCAGACGTAGTAAAAACCTGAGAAATCCGTCCGTTTTTGTCATTTGTTATTGAATCGACTTAAAGCCAGATCGTCACATTGGCCGCCCTTCTCTCTGAAACGGTTGTACTTATCGTCTGCAAATCTATGTCACGTGCTGCGGTATGTGGAGACACTGAAAGCACCATAGTAGAACACAGATGAAGCTTCTAAGATTTTGTAATAGCCAGTAAGAAGTAGTACAATTCCAGTTTTAGGTATCAATTATTGACTTTTTAGCTGGCTTTGGTGCCTTCGACATGAGCTAGGACCTTACGATTCTGCATGAAAGCAGCACCATCAACCGAGTTGCACGGGAGAAGGTAAAAAGTGTTCATTTGTAGTAAAAACCCAAAAAATCTGTCCGTTTTCGTCATTTGTTATCGAATCGACTTAAAGCCAGATCGTCACATTGTCCGCCCTTCTCTCTGAAACGGTTGTACTTATCGTCTGCAAAGCTATGTCGCATGCTGCGGTGTGCGGAGAAACTAGAAATACCATAATAGAACACGGATGAAGCTTCTAAGTTGATGTAATAGCCAGTAAAATGTAGTACAATTCAAGTTGTAATCATCGATTATTGACTTTTAGCTGGCTTTGGTGCCTTGAACATGAGCTAGGACCTTAAGATTCTTCATTAATGGAGGACTAGCAGACGAGTTGCACGGGAGAATGTGAAAAGTGTTCATATGCAGTAAAAGCCTAAGAAATCCGTCCGTGTTCGACATTTGTTATCAAATCGACTTAAAGCCAGATCGTCACATTGGCCGCTCTTCTCTCTGAAACGGTTGTACTTATTGTCTACAAAGCTATGTCGAGTGCTGCGGTATGCGGAGACACTAAAAGCACCATAGTTGAACACAGATGAAGCTTCTAAGTTGATGTAATAGCCAGTAAGGAGTAGTACAATTCAAGTTATAGGTATCGATTATTGACTTTTTAGCTGGCTTTGGTACCTTGGACATGAGCTAGGACCTTATGATTCTGCATGAAAGGAGGACTAGCAGCCCAGTTGCACGGGAGAATGTGAAAAGTGTTCATATGTAGTAAAAACCTGAGAAATCCGTCCGTTTCCGCCATTTGTTAGGAATCGACTTAAAGCAAGGTCGACACATTGGCCGCTCTTCTCTCTGAAACGGTTGTACTTATCGTCTGCAAAGCTATGTCGAGTGCTGCGGTATGCGGAGACAGTAAAAGCACCATAGTAGAACACAGATGAATCTTCTAAGCTGATGTAATAGCCAGTAAGAAGTAGTACAATTCATGTTATAGGTATCGATTATAGACTTCTTAGCTGGCTTTGGTGACTTGAACATGAGCTATTACCTTAAGATTCTGCATGAAGGGAGGACTAGCAGCCGAGTTGCACTGGAGAATGTGGAAAATGTTCATATGTAGTAAAAACCTGAGAAATCCTTCCGTTTTCGTCATTTGTTATCGAATTGACTTACAGCCAGATCGTCACATTGGCCGCTCTTCTCTCTGAAACGGTTGTACTTATCGACTGCAAAGCTATGTCGCGGGCTGCGGTATGCGGAGACACTAAAAGCACCATAGTAGAACACAGATGAAGCCTCTAATTTGATGTAATAGCCAGTAAGAAGTAGTATAATTCAAGTTTTAGGTATCGATTATTGACTTTTTAGCTGGCTTTGGTGCCTTGGACATGGCTAGGACCTTAAGATTCTGCATGAAAGGAGGACTAGCAGCCGAGTTGCACGGGAGAATGTGAAAAGTGTTCATATGTAGTAAAAACCTTATAAATCCGTTCGTTATCGTCATTGTTATCGAATCGACTTAAAGCCAGATCGTCACATTAGCCGCTCTTCTCTCTGAAACGGTTGTACTAATCGACTGCAAAGCTATGTCGCGTGCTGCCGTATGCGGAGACACTAAAACCACCATAGTATAACACCGATGAAGCTTCTAAGTTGATGTAATAGTCAGTAAGAAGTAGTACAATTCAAGTTTTAGGTATTGATTATTGACTTTTTAGCTGGCTTTGGTGTCTTAGACATGAGCTAGGACCTTAAGATTCTGCATGAAAGGAGGACTAGCAGCCGAGTTGCACGGGAGAATGTGAAAAGTGTTCATATGTAGTAAAAACCAGAGAAATCCCTCCGTGTTCGACATTTGTTATCGAATCGACTTAAAGCCAGATCGTCACATTGGCCGCCCTTCTCTCTGAAACGGTTGTACTTTTCGTCTGCAAAGCTATGTCGAGTGCTGCGGCATGCGGAGACACTAAAAGCACCATAGTAGAACACAGATGAAGCTTCTAAGTTGATGTAATAGTCAGTAAGAAGTAGTACAATTCAAGTTTTAGGTATTGATTATTGACTTTTTAGCTGGCTTTGGTGCCTTGGACATGAGCTAGGACCTTAAGATTCTGCATGAAAGGAGGACTAGCAGCCGAGTTGCAAGGGAGAATGTGAAAAGTGTTCATATGTAGTAAAAACCAGAGAAATCCGTCCGTTTTCGACATTTGTTATCGAATCGACTTAAAGCCAGATCGTCACATTGGCCGCTCTTCTCTCTGAAACGATTGTACTTATCGTCTGCAAAGCTATTTTGAGTGCTGCGGCATGCGGAGACACTAAAAGCCCCATAGTAGAACACAGATGAAGCTTCTAAGTTGATGTAATAGCCAGTAAGAAGTAGTACAATTCAAGTTATAGGTATCGATTATTGACTTTTTAGCTGGCTTTTGTACCTTGGACATGAGCTAGGACCTTATGATTCTGCATGAAAGGAAGACTAGCAGCCCAGTTGCACGGGAGAATGTGAAAAGTGTTCATATGTAGTAAAAACCTGAGAAATCCGTCCGTTTCCGCCATTTGTTATGGAATCGACTTAAAGCCAGATCGACACATTGGCCGCCCTTCTCTCTGAAACGGTTGTCTTTATCGTCAGCAAAGCTATGTCGCGTGCTGCGGTATGTGGAGACACTAAAAGCACCATAGTAGAACACAGATGAAGCTTCTAAGCTGATGTAATAGCCAGTAAGAAGTAGTACAATTCACGTTATAGGTATCGATTATTGACTTCTTAGCTGGCTTTGGTGACTTGAACATGAGCTAGGACCTTAAGATTCTGCATGAAGGGAGGACTAGCAGCCGAGTTGCACTGGAGAATGTGGAAAATGTTCATATGTAGTAAAAACCTGAGAAATCCTTCCGTTTTCGTCATTTGTTATCGAATTGACTTAAAGCCAGATCGTCACATTGCCGCTCTTCTCTCTGAAACGGTTGTACTTATCGACTGCAAAGCTAAGTCGCGGGCTACGGTATGCGGAGATACTAAAAGCACCATAGTAGAACACAGATGAAGCCTCTAATTTGATGTAATAGCCAGTAAGAAGTAGTATAATTTAAGTTTTAGGTATCGATTATTGACTTTTTAGCTGGCTTTGGTGCCTTGGACATGGCTAGGACCTTAAGATTCTGCATGAAAGGAGGACTAGCAGCCGAGTTGCACAGAAGAATGTGAAAAGTGTTAATATGTAGTAAAAACCTTAAAAATCCGTTCGTTATCGTCATTGTTATCGAATCGACTTAAAGCCAGATCGTCACATTAGCCGCTCTTCTCTCTGAAACGGTTGTACTAATCGACTGCAAAGCTATGTCGCGTGCTGCCGTATGCGGAGACACTAAAAGCACCATAGTAGAACACAGATGAAGCTTCTAAGTTGATGTAATAGTCAGTAAGAAGTAGTACAATTCAAGTTTTAGGTATTGATTATTGACTTTTTAGCTGGCCTTGGTGCCTTGGACATGAGATAGGACCTTAAGATTCTGCATGAAAGTAGGACTAGCAGCCGAGTTGCACGGGAGAATGTGAAAAGTTTTAATATGTAGTAAAAACCAGAGAAATCCGTCCGTGTTCGACATTTGTTAACGAATCGACTTAAAGCCAGATCGTCACATTGGCCGCTCTTCTCTCTGAAACGGTTGTACTTATCGTCTGCAAAGCTATGTCGAGTGCTGCGGCATGCGGAGACACTAAAAGCACCATAGTAGAACACAGATGAAACTTCTAAGTTGATGTTATAGTCAGTAAGAAGTAGTACAATTCAAGTTTTAGATATTGATTATTGACTTTTTAGCTGGCTTTGGAGCCTTGGACATAAGCTAGGACCTTAAGAATCTGCATGAAAGAAGGACTAGCAGCCGAGTTGCACGGGAGAATGTGAAAAGTGTTCATATGTAGTAAAAACCAGAGAAATCCGTCCGTGTTCGACATTTGTTATCGAATCGACTTAAAGCCAGATCGTCACACTGGCCGCTCTTCTCTCTGAAACGGTTGTACTTAACGTCTGCAAAGCTATGTCGCGTGCTGCGGTATGCTGAGACACTAAAAGCCCCATAGTAGAACACAGATGAAGCTTCTAAGTTGATGTAATAGCCAGTAAAAAGTAGTACAATTCAAGTTTTAGGTATCGATTGTTGACTTTTTACCCTTCTTTGGTGCCTTGGGCATGAGCTAGGAACTTAAGATTTTGCATGATAGGAGGTCTAGCAGCCGAGTTGCACGGGAGAATGTGAAAAGTGTTCATATGTAGTAAAAACCTAAGAAATCCGTCCGTTTCCGCCATTTGTTATCGAATCGACTTAAAGCCAGATCGTCACATTGGCCGCTCTTCTCTCTGAAACGGTTGTACTTATCGTCTGCAAAGCTATGTCGCGTGCTGCGGTATGCGGAGACACTAAAAGCACCATAGTAGAACACAGATGAATCTTCTAAGCTGATGTAATAGCCAGTAAGAAGTAGTACAATTCAAGTTATAGGTATCGATTATTGACTTATCAGCTGGCTTTGGTACCTTGGACATGAGCTAGGACCTTATGATTCTGCACGAAAGGAGGACCAGCAGCCCAGTTACACGGGAGAATGTGAAAAGTGTTCATTTGTAGTAAAAACCTTAGAAATCCGTCCGTTTCCGCCATTTGTCATCGAATCGACTTAAAGCCAGATCGTCACATTGGCCGCTATTCTCTCTGAAACGATAGTACTTATCTTCTGCAAAGCTTTGTCGCGTGCTGCGGTATGTGGAGACACTAAAAGCACCATAGTAGAACACAGATGAAGCTTCTAAGTTGATGTAATAGCTAGTAAGAAGTAGTACAATACCAGTTTTAGGTATTGATTATTGACTTTTTAGCTGGCTTTGGTGCCTTGGACATGAGCTAGGACCTTAAGAATCTGCATGAAAGGAGGACTAGCAGCCGAGTTGCACGGGAGAATGAGAAAAGTGTTCATATGTAGTAAAAACCTGAGAAACCCGTCCGTTTTCGTCATTTGTTATCGAATCGACTTAAAGCCAGATCGTCACATTGGCCGCTCTTCTCTCTGAAACGGTTGTACTTATCGTGTGAAAGCTATGTCGCGTGCTGCGGTTTGCGGAGACACTAAAAGCACCATAGTAGAACACAGATGAAGCTTCTAAGATGATGTAATAGCCAGTAAGAATTAGTACAATACCAGTTTTAGGTATTGATTATTGACTTTTTAGCTGGCTTTGGTGCCTTGGACATGAGCTAGGACCTTAAGATTCTTCATTAATGGAGGACTAGCAGCCGATTTGCATGGGAGAATGTGATAAGTGTTCATATGTAGTAAAAACCCGAGAAATCCGTCCGTGTTCGACATTTGTTATCGAATCGACTTAAACCAGATCGTCACATTGGCCGCTCTTCTCTCTGAAACGGTTGTACTTATTGTCTGCAAAGCTATGTCGAGTGCTGCGGTATGCGGAGACACTATAAGCACCATAGTAGAACACAGATGAAGCTTCTAAGTTGATGTAATAGCCAGTAAGAAGTAGTACAATTCAAGTTATAGGTATCGATTATTGACTTTTTAGCTGGCTTTGGTACCTTGGACATGAGCTAGGACCTTATGATTCTGCATGAAAGGAGGACTAGCAGCCCAGTTGCACGAGAGACTGTGAAAAGTGTTCATATGTAGTAAAAACCTGAGAAATCCGTCCGTTTCCGCCATTTGTTATGGAATCGACTTAAAGCCAGATCGTCACATTGGCCGCTCTTCTCTCTGAAACGGTTGTACTTATCGTCTGCAAAGCTATGTCGCGTGCTGCGGTATGCGGAGACACTAAAAGCACCATAGTAGAACACAGATGAAGCTTCTAAGCTGATGTAATAGCCAGTAAGAAGTAGTACAATTCATGTTATAGGTATCGATTATTGACTTCTTAGCTGGCTTTGGTCACTTGAACATGAGCTAGGACCTTAAGATTCTGCATGAAAGGAGGACTAGCAGCCGAGTTGCACGGGAGAATGTTTAAAATGTTCATATGTAGTAAAAACCTGAAAAATCCTTCCATTTTCGTCATTTGTTATCGAATTGACTTAAAGCCCGATCGTCACATTGGCCGCTCTTCTCTCTGAAACGGTTGTACTTATCGGATGCAAAGCTATGTCGCGTGCTGCGGTATGCAGAGACACTAAAAGCACCATAGTAGAATACAGATGAAGCCTCCAATTTGATGTAATAGCCAGTAAGAAGTAGTATAATTCAAGTTTTAGGTATCGATTATTGACTTTTTAGCTGGCTTTGGTGCCTTGGACATGATCTAGGACCTTACGATTCTGCATGAAAGGAGGACTAGCAGCCCAGTTGCACGGGAGAATGTGAAAAGTGTTCATATGTAGTAAAAACCAAAGAAATCCGTCTGTTTCCGCCATTTGTTATCGAATCGACTTAAAGCCAGATCTTCACATTGGGCGCTCTACTCCCTAAAACGGATGTACTTATCGTCTGCAAAGCTATTTCGCGTGCTGCGGTATGCGGAGACACTAAAAGCATCATAGTAGAACACAGATGAAGCTTCTAAGTTGATGTAATAGCCACTAAGAAGTAGTACAATTCAAGTTATAGGTATTGATTATTGACTTTTTAGCTGGCTTTGGTGCCTTGGACATGAGCTAGGACCTTAAAATTCTGCATGAAAGGAGGACTAACCGCCAAGTTGCACGGAAGAATTTGAAAAGTGTTCATATATAGTAAAAACCTGAGAAATACGTCCGTTTTCGTCATTTGTTATCGAATCGACTTAAAGCCAGATCGCCACATTGGCCGCTCTTCTCTCTGAAGGGGTTGTACTTATCGTCTGCAAAGCTATGTCGAGTGCTGCGGTATGTGGAGACACTAAAAGCACCATAGTAGGACACAGATGAAGCTGCCAAGTAGCTGTAATAGCCAGTAAGAAGTAGTACAATTCAAGTTTCAGGTATCGATTATTGACTTTTTAGCTGGCTTTGGTGCCTTGGACATGAGCTAGGACCTTAAGATTCTTCATTAATGGAGGACTAGCAGCCGATTTGCATGGGAGAATGTGAAAAGTGTTCATATGTAGTAAAAACCTGAGAAATCCGTCCGTGTTCGACATTTGTTATCGAATCGACTTAAACCAGATCGTCACATTGGCCGCTCTTCTCTCTGAAACGGTTGTACTTATCGTCTGCAAAGCTATGTCGCGTGCTGCGGTATGCGGAGACACTAAAAGCACCATAGTAGAACACAGATGAAGCTTCTAAGCTGATGTAATAGCCAGTAAGAAGTAGTACAATTCATGTTATAGGTATCGATTATTGACTTCTTAGCTGGCTTTGGTCACTTGAACATGAGCTATGACCTTAAGATTCTGCATGAAAGGAGGACTAGCAGCCGAGTTGCACGGGAGAATGTTTAAAATGTTCATATGTAGTAAAAACCTGAAAAATCCTTCCGTTTTCGTCATTTGTTATCGAATTGACTTAAAGCCCGATCGTCACATTGGCCGCTCTTCTCTCTGAAACGGTTGTACTTATCGACTGCAAAGCTATGTCGCGTGCTGCGGTATGCGGAGACACTAAAAGCACCATAGTAGAATACAGATGAAGCCTCCAATTTGATGTAATAGCCAGTAAGAAGTAGTATAATTCAAGTTTTAGGTATCGATTATTGACTTTTTAGCTGGCTTTGGTGCCTTGGACATGGCTAGAACCTTAAGATTCTGCATGAAAGGAGGACTAGCAGCCGAGTTGCACGGGAGAATGTGAAAAGTGTTCATATGTAGTAAAAACGTTAGAAATCCGTTCGTTATCGTCATTGTTATCGAATCGACTTAAAGCCAGATCGTCACATTAGCCGCTCTTCTCTCTGAAACGGTTGTACTTATCGACTGCAAAGCTATGTCGCGTGCTGCGGTATGCGGAGACACTAAAAGCACCTTAGTAGAACACAGATGAAGCTTCTAAGTTGATGTAATAGTCAGTAAGAAGTAGTACAATTCAAGTTTTAGGTATTGATTATTGACTTTTTAGCTGGCTTTGGTGCCTTGGACATGAGCTAGGACCTAAAGATTCTGCATGAAAGGAGGACTAGCAGCCGAGTTGCACGTGAGAATGTGAATTGTGTTCATATGTAGTAAAAACCTGAGAAATCCGTCCGTGGACGACATTTGTTATCGAATCGACTAAAAGCCAGATCGTCACATTGGCCGCTCTTCTCTCTGAAACGGTTGTACTTATCGTCTGCAAAGCTATGTCGAGTGCTGCGGCATGCGGAGACACTAAAAGCACCATAGTAGAACACAGATGAAGCTTCTAAGTTGATGTAATAGCCAGTAAGAAGTAGTACAATTCAAGTTTTAGGTATCGATTATTGACTTTTTAGCTGGCTTTGGTACCTTGGACATGAGCTAGGACCTTATGATTCTGCATGAAAGGAGGACTAGCAGCCGAGTTGCACGGGAGAATGTGAAAAGTGTTCATATGTAGTAAAAACCTGAGAAATCCGTCAGTTTCCGCCATTTGTTATGGAATCGACTTAAAGCCAGATCGTCACATTGGCCGCTCTTCTCTCTGAAGGGGTTGTACTTATCGTCTGCAAAGCTATGTCGCGTGCTGCGGTATGTGGAGACACTAAAAGCCCCATAGTAGGGCACAGATGAAGCTGCCAAGTTGATGTAATAGCCAGTAAGAAGTAGTATAATTCAAGTTTCAGGTATCGATTATTGACTTTTTAGCTGGCTTTGGTGCCTTGGACATGAGCTAGGACCTTAAGATTCTTCATTAATGGAGGACTAGCAGCCGAGTTGCACGGGAGAATGTGAAAAGTGTTCATATGTAGTAAAAGCCTGAGAAATCCGTCCGTGTTCGACATTTGTTATCGAATCGACTTAAACCAGATCGTCACATTGGCCGCTCTTCTCTCTGAAACGGTTGTACTTATTGTCTGCAAAGCTATGTCGAGTGCTGCGGTATGCGGAGACACTAAAAGCACCATAGTAGAACACAGATGAAGCTTCTAAGTTGATGTAATAGCCAGTAAGAAGTAGTAGACTTCTAGTTATTGGTATCGATTATTGACTTTTTAGCTGGCTTTGGTACCTTGGACATGAGCTAGGACCTTATGATTCTGCATGAAAGGAGGACTAGCAGCCCAGTTGCACGGGAGAATGTGAAAAGTGATCATATGTAGTAAAAACCTGAGAAATCCGTCCGTTTCCGCCATTTGTTATGGAATCGACTTAAAGCCAGATCGTCACATTGGCCGCTCTTCTCTCTGAAATGGTTGTACTTATCGTCTGCAAAGCTATGTCGCGTGCTGCGGTATGCGGAGACACTAAAAGCACCATAGTAGAGCACAGATGAAGCTTCTAAGCTGATGTAATAGCCAGTAAGAAGTAGTACAATTCATGTTATAAGTATCGATTATTGACTTCATAGCTGGCTTTCGTGACTTGAACATGAGCTAGGACCTTAAGATTCTGCATGAAAGGAGGACTAGCAGCCGAGTTGCACGGGAGAATGTTTAAAATGTTCATATGTAGTAAAAACCTGAAAAATCCTTCCATTTTCGTCATTTGTTATCGAATTGACTTAAAGCCCGATCGTCACATTGGCCGCTCTTCTCTCTGAAACGGTTGTACTTATCGGATGCAAAGCTATGTCGCGTGCTGCGGTATGCAGAGACACTAAAGGACCATAGTAGAATACAGATGAAGCCTCCAATTTGATGTAATAGCCAGTAAGAAGTAGTATAATTCAAGTTTTAGGTATCGATTATTGACTTTTTAGCTGGCTTTGGTGCCTTGGACATGATCTAGGACCTTACGATTCTGCATGAAAGGAGGACTAGCAGCCCAGTTGCACGGGAGAATGTGAAAAGTGTTCATATGTAGTAAAAACCAAAGAAATCCGTCTGTTTCCGCCATTTGTTATCGAATCGACTTAAAGCCAGATCGTCACATTGGCCGCTCTTCTCTCTGAAACAGTTGTACTTATCGTCTGCAAAGCTATGTCGAGTGCTGCGGCATGCGAAGACACTAAAAGCACCATAGTAGAACACAGATGAAGCTTCCAAGTTGATGTAATAGCCAGTAAGAAGTAGTACAATTCAAGTTTTAGGTATCGATTGTTGACTTTTTACCCTTCTTTGGTGCCTTGGGCATGAGCTAGGACCTTAAAATTCTGCATGAAAGGAGGACTAACCGCCAAGTTGCACGGAAGAATTTGAAAAGTGTTCATATATAGTAAAAACCTGAGAAATACGTCCGTTTTCGTCATTTGTTATCGAATCGACTTAAAGCCAGATCGCCACATTGGCCGCTCTTCTCTCTGAAGGGGTTGTACTTATCGTCTGCAAAGCTATGTCGAGTGCTGCGGTATGTGGAGACACTAAAAGCACCATAGTAGGACACAGATGAAGCTGCCAAGTAGCTGTAATAGCCAGTAAGAAGTAGTACAATTCAAGTTTCAGGTATCGATTATTGACTTTTTAGCTGGCTTTGGTGCCTTGGACATGAGCTGGGACCTTAAGATTCTTCATTAATGGAGGACTAGCAGCCGATTTGCATGGGAGAATGTGAAAAGTGTTCATATGTAGTAAAAACCTGAGAAATCCGTCCGTGTTCGACATTTGTTATCGAATCGACTTAAACCAGATCGTCACATTGGCCGCTCTTCTCTCTGAAACGGTTGTACTTATCGTCTGCAAAGCTATGTCGCGTGCTGCGGTATGCGGAGACACTAAAAGCACCATAGTAGAACACAGATGAAGCTTCTAAGCTGATGTAATAGCCAGTAAGAAGTAGTACAATTCATGTTATAGGTATCGATTATTGACTTCTTAGCTGGCTTTGGTCACTTGAACATGAGCTATGACCTTAAGATTCTGCATGAAAGGAGGACTAGCAGCCGAGTTGCACGGGAGAATGTTTAAAATGTTCATATGTAGTAAAAACCTGAAAAATCCTTCCGTTTTCGTCATTTGTTATCGAATTGACTTAAAGCCCGATCGTCACATTGGCCGCTCTTCTCTCTGAAACGGTTGTACTTATCGACTGCAAAGCTATGTCGCGTGCTGCGGTATGCGGAGACACTAAAAGCACCATAGTAGAATACAGATGAAGCCTCCAATTTGATGTAATAGCCAGTAAGAAGTAGTATAATTCAAGTTTTAGGTATCGATTATTGACTTTTTAGCTGGCTTTGGTGCCTTGGACATGGCTAGAACCTTAAGATTCTGCATGAAAGGAGGACTAGCAGCCGAGTTGCACGGGAGAATGTGAAAAGTGTTCATATGTAGTAAAAACGTTAGAAATCCGTTCGTTATCGTCATTGTTATCGAATCGACTTAAAGCCAGATCGTCACATTAGCCGCTCTTCTCTCTGAAACGGTTGTACTTATCGACTGCAAAGCTATGTCGCGTGCTGCGGTATGCGGAGACACTAAAAGCACCTTAGTAGAACACAGATGAAGCTTCTAAGTTGATGTAATAGTCAGTAAGAAGTAGTACAATTCAAGTTTTAGATATTGATTATTGACTTTTTAGCTGGCTTTGGTGCCTTGGACATGAGCTAGGACCTAAAGATTCTGCATGAAAGGAGGACTAGCAGCCGAGTTGCACGTGAGAATGTGAAAAGTGTTCATATGTAGTAAAAACCAGAGAAATCCGTCCGTGGACGACATTTGTTATCGAATCGACTTAAAGCCAGATCGTCACATTGGCCGCTCTTCTCTCTGAAACGGTTGTACTTATCGTCTGCAAAGCTATGTCGAGTGCTGCGGCATGCGGAGACACTAAAAGCACCATAGTAGAACACAGATGAAGCTTCTAAGTTGATGTAATAGCCAGTTAGAAGTAGTACAATTCAAGTTTTAGGTATCGATTATTGACTTTTTAGCTGGCTTTGGTACCTTGGACATGAGCTAGGACCTTATGATTCTGCATGAAAGGAGGACTAGCAGCCGAGTTGCACGGGAGAATGTGAAAAGTGTTCATATGTAGTAAAAACCTGAGAAATCCGTCAGTTTCCGCCATTTGTTATGGAATCGACTTAAAGCCAGATCGTCACATTGGCCGCTCTTCTCTCTGAAGGGGTTGTACTTATCGTCTGCAAAGCAATGTCGCGTGCTGCGGTATGTGGAGACACTAAAAGCCCCATAGTAGGGCACAGATGAAGCTGCCAAGTTGATGTAATAGCCAGTAAGAAGTAGTATAATTCAAGTTTCAGGTATCGATTATTGACTTTTTAGCTGGCTTTGGTGCCTTGGACATGAGCTAGGACCTTAAGATTCTTCATTAATGGAGGACTAGCAGCCGAGTTGCACGGGAGTATGTGAAAAGTGTTCATATGTAGTAAAAGCCTGAGAAATCCGTCCGTGTTCGACATTTGTTATCGAATCGACTTAAACCAGATCGTCACATTGGCCGCTCTTCTCTCTGAAACGGTTGTACTTATTGTCTGCAAAGCTATGTCGAGTGCTGCGGTATGCGGAGACACTAAAAGCACCATAGTAGAACACAGATGAAGCTTCTAAGTTGATGTAATAGCCAGTAAGAAGTAGTACAATTCTAGTTATAGGTATCGATTATTGACTTTTTAGCTGGCTTTGGTACCTTGGACATGAGCTAGGACCTTATGATTCTGCATGAAAGGAGGACTAGCAGCCCAGTTGCACGGGAGAATGTGAAAAGTGATCATATGTAGTAAAAACCTGAGAAATCCGTCCGTTTCCGCCATTTGTTATGGAATCGACTTAAAGCCAGATCGTCACATTGGCCGCTCTTCTCTCTGAAATGGTTGTACTTATCGTCTGCAAAGCTATGTCGCGTGCTGCGGTATGCGGAGACACTAAAAGCACCATAGTAGAACACAGATGAAGCTTCTAAGCTGATGTAATAGCCAGTAAGAAGTAGTACAATTCATGTTATAAGTATCGATTATTGACTTCATAGCTGGCTTTCGTGACTTGAACATGAGCTAGGACCTTAAGATTCTGCATGAAAGGAGGACTAGCAGCCGAGTTGCACTGGAGAATGTGGAAAATGTTCATATGTAGTAAAAACCTGAGAAATCCTTCCGTTTTCGTCATTTGTTATCGAATTGTCTTAAAGCCAGATCGTCACATTGGCCGCTCTTCTCTCTGAAACGGTTGTACTTATCGACTGCAAAGCTATGTCGCGTGCTGCGGTATGCGGAGACACTAAAAGCACCATAGTAGAACACAGATGAAGCCTCTAATTTGATGTAATAGCCAGTAAGAAGTAGTATAATTCAAGTTTTAGGTATCGATTATTGACTTTTTAGCTGGCTTTGGTGCCTTGGACATGGCTAGGACCTTAAAATTCTGCATGAAAGGAGGACTAGTAGCCGAGTTGCACTGGAGAATGTGAAAAGTGTTCATATGTAGTAAAAACCTTAAAAATCCGTTCGTTATCGTCATTGTTATCGAATCGACTTAAAGCCAGATCGTCACATTATCCGCTCTTCTCTCTGAAACGGTTGTACTTATCGACTGCAAACCTATGTCGCGTGCTGCGGTATGCGGAGACACTAAAAGCACCATAGTAGAACACAGATGAAGCTTCTAAGTTGATGTAATAGTCAGTAAGAAGTAGTACAATTCAAGTGTTAGGTATTGATTATTGACTTTTTAGCTGGCTTGGGTGCCTTGGACATGAGCTAGGACCTTAAGATTCTGCATGAAAGGAGGATTTGCAGCCGAGTTGCACGGCAGAATGTGAAAAGTGTTCATATGTAGTGAAAACCAGAGAAATCCGTCCGTGTTCGACAATTGTTATCGAATCGACTTAAAGCCAGATCGTCACATTGGCCGCTCTTCTCTCTGAAACGGTTGTACTTATCGTCTGCAAAGCTATGTCGAGTGCTGCGGTATGCGGAGACACTAAAAGCACCATAGTAGAACACACATGAAGCTTCTAAGTTGATGTAATAGCCAGTAAGAAGAAGTACAATTCAAGATACAGGTATCGATTATTGACTTTTTAGCTGGCTTTGGTGCCTTGGACGTGAGCTAGGACCATAAAATTCTGCATGAAAGGACGACTAACAGCCAAGTTGCACGGAAGAATGTGAAAAGTGTTCATATATAGTAAAAACCTGAGAAATCCGTCCGTTTTGGTCATTTGTTATCGAATCGACTTAAAGCCAGATCGTCACATTGGCCGCTCTTCTCTCTGAAACGGTTGTACTTATCGTCTGCAAAGCTATGTCGCGTGCTGCGGTATGTGGAGACACTAAAAGCACCATAGTAGAACACAGATGAAGCTTCCAAGTTGATGTAATAGCCAGTAAGAAGTAGTAAAATTCAAGTTTTAGGTATCGATTATTGACTTTTTAGCTGTCTTTGGTGCCTTGGACATGAGCTAGGACCTTAAGATTCTTCATTAATGGAGGACTAGCAGACGAGTTGCACGGGAGAATGTGAAAAGTGTTCATATGTAGTAAAAGCCTGAGAAATTCGTCCGTGTTCGACATTTGTTATCGAATCGACTTAAAGCCAGATCGTCACATTGGCCGCTCTTCTCTCTGAAACGGTTGTACTTATTGTCTGCAAAGCTATGTCGCGTGCTGCGGTATGCGGAGACACTAAAAGCATTATAGTAGAACACAGATGAAGCCTCTAATTTGATGTAATAGCCAGTAAGAAGTAGTATAATTCAAGTTTTAGGTAACGATTATATGACTTTTTAGCTGGCTTTGGTGCCTTGGACATGGCTAGGACCTTAAGATTCTGCATGAAAGGAGGACTAGCAGCCGAGATGCACGGGAGAATGTGAAAAGTGATCATATGTAGTAAAAACCTTAAAAATCCGTTCGTTATCGTCATTGTTATCGAATCGACTTAAAGCCAGATCGTCACATTGGCCTCTCATCTCTCTCAAACGGTTGTACTTATCGACTGCAAAGCTATGTCGCGTGCTGCGGTATGCGGAGACTCTAAAAGCACCATAGTAGAACACAGATGAAGCTTCTAAGTTGATGTAATAGTCAGTAAGATGTAGTACAATTCAAGTTTTAGGTATTGATTATTGACTTTTTAGCTGGCTTTGGTGCCTTGGACATGAGCTAGGACCTTAAGATTCTGCATGAAAGGAGGACTAGCAGCCGAGTTGCACGGGAGAATATGAAAAGTGTTCATATGTAGTAAAAACCAGAGAAATCCGTCCGTGTTCGACATTTGTTATCGAATCGACTTAAAGCCAGATCGTCACATTTGCCGCTCTTCTCTCTGCAACGTTTGTACTTATTGTCTGCAAAGCTATGTCGAGTGCTGCTGTATGCGGAGACACTAAAAGCAACATAGTAGAACACAGATGAAGCTTCTAAGTTGATGTAATAGCCAGTAAGAAGAAGTACAATTCAAGTTTTAGGTATCGATTGTTGACTTTTTACCCTTCTTTGGTGCCTTGGGCATGAGCTAGGAACTTAAGATTTTGCTTGATAGGAGGTCTAGCAGCCGCGTTGCACGTGAGAATGTGAAAAGTGTTCATATTTAGTAAAAACCTGAGAAATCCGTCCGTTTTCCGCATTTGTTATCGAATCGACTTAAAGCCAGATCGTCACATTGGCCGCTCTTCTCTCTGAAACGGTTGTACTTATCGTCTGCAAAGCTATGTCGCGTGCTGCGGTATGCGGAGACACTAAAAGCACCATAGTAGAACACAGATGAAGCTTCTAAGTTGATGTAATAGCCAGTAAGAAGTAGTATAAATCAAATTTTAGGTACTGATTATTTACTTTATAGCTGGCTTTGGTGCCTTGGACATGAGCTAGGACCTTAAGATTCTTCATTAATGGAGGACTAGCAGCCGAGTTGCACGGGAGAATGTGAAAAGTGTTCATATGTAGTAAAAGCCTGAGAAATCCGTCCGTGTTCGTCATTTGTTATCGAATCGACTTAAAGCCAGACCGTCACATTTGCCGCTCTTCTCTCTGCAACGGTTGTACTTATTGTCTGCAAAGCTATGTCGAGTGCTGCTGTATGCGGAGACACTAAAAGCACCATAGTAGAACACAGATGAAGCTTCCAAGTTGATGTAATAGCCAGTAAGAAGTAGTAAAATTCAAGTTTAGGTATCGATTATTGACTTTTTAGCTGTCTTTGGTGCCTTGGACATGAGCTAGGACCTTAAGATTCTTCATTAATGGAGGACTAGCAGACGAGTTGCACGGGAGAATGTGAAAAGTGTTCATATGTAGTAAAAGCCTGAGAAATCCGTCCGTGTTCAACATTTGTTATCGAATCGACTTAAAGCCAGATCGTCACATTGGCCGCTCTTCTCTCTGAAACGGTTGTACTTATCGTCTGCAAAGCTATGTCGCGTGCTGCGGTATGCGGAGACACTAAAAGCACCATAGTAGAACACAGATGAAGCTTCTAAGTTGATGTAATAGCCAGTAAGACGTAGTACAATTCAAGTTTTAGGTATCGATTATTGACTTTTTAGCTGGCTTTGGTGCCTTGGACATGAGCTAGGGCCTTAAGATTCTGCATGAAAGGAGGACTAGCAGCCGAGTTGCGAGGGAGAAAGTAAAAAGTGTTCATATGTAGTAAAAACCAGAGAAATCCGTCCGTGTTCGACACTTGTTATCGAATCGACTTAAAGCCAGATCGTCACATTGGCCGCTCTTCTCTCTGAAACGGTTGTACTTACCGTCTGCAAAGCTATGTCGAGTGCTGCGGCATGCGGAGACACTAAAAGCACCATAGTAGAACACAGATGAAGCTTCTAAGTTGATGTAATAGCCAGTAAGAAGTAGTACAATTCAAGTTTTAGGTATCGATTGTTGACTTTTTACCCTTCTTTGGTGCCTTGGGCATGAGCTAGGAAGTTAAGATTTTACATGATAGGAGGTCTAGCAGCCGCGTTGCACGTGAGAATGTGAAAAGTGTTCATACGTAGTAAAAACCTGAGAAATCCGTCCGTTTTCCTCATTTGTTATCGAATCGACTTAAAGCCAGATCGTCACGTTGGGCGCTCTACTCTCTAAAACGGTTGTACTTATCGTCTGCAAAGCTATGTCGTGTGCTGCGGTATGCGGAGACACTAAAAGCACCATAGTAGAACACACATGAAGCTTCTAAGTTGATGTAATAGCCAGTAAGAAGAAGTACAATTCAAGTTATATGTATCGATTATTGACTTTTTAGCTGGCTTTGGTGCCTTGGACATGAGCTAGGACCTTAAAATTCTGCATGAAAGGACGACTTACAGCCAAGTTGCACGGGAGAATGTGAAAAGTGTTCATATGTAGTAAAAGCCTGAGAAATTCGTCCGTGTTCGACATTTGTTATCGAATCGACTTAAAGCCAGATCGTCACATTGGCCGCTCTTCTCTCTGAAACGGTTGTACTTATTGTCTGCAAAGCTATGTCGCGTGCTGCGGTATGCGGAGACACTAAAAGCATTATAGTAGAACACAGATGAAGCCTCTAATTTGATGTAATAGCCAGTAAGAAGTAGTATAATTCAAGTTTTAGGTAACGATTATATGACTTTTTAGCTGGCTTTGGTGCCTTGGACATGGCTAGGACCTTAAGATTCTGCAAGAAAGGAGGACTAGCAGCCGAGATGCACGGGAGAATGTGAAAAGTGATCATATGTAGTATAAACCTTAAAAATCCGTTCGTTATCGTCATTGTTATCGAATCGACTTAAAGCCAGATCGTCACATTGGCCTCTCATCTCTCTCAAACGGTTGTACTTATCGACTGCAAAGCTATGTCGCGTGCTGCGGTATGCGGAGACTCTAAAAGCACCATAGTAGAACACAGATGAAGATTCTAAGTTGATGTAATAGTCAGTAAGATGTAGTACAATTCAAGTTTTAGGTATTGATTATTGACTTTTTAGCTGGCTTTGGTGCCTTGGACATGAGCTAGGACCTTAAGATTCTGCATGAAAGGAGGACTAGCAGCCGAGTTGCACGGGAGAATATGAAAAGTGTTCATATGTAGTAAAAACCAGAGAAATCCGTCCGTGTTCGACATTTGTTATCGAATCGACTTAAAGCCAGATCGTCACATTTGCCGCTCTTCTCTCTGAAACGGTTGTACTTATCGTCTGCAAAGCTATTTCGCGTGCTGCGGTATGTGGAGACACTAAAAGCACCATAGTAGAAGACAGATGAAGCTTCCAAGTTGATGTAATAGCCAGTAAGAAGTAGTACAATTCAAGTTTTAGGTATCGATTATTGACTTTTTAGCTGTGTTTGGTGTCTTGGACATGAGCTAGGACCTTAAGATTCTTCATTAATGGAGGACTAGCAGCCGAGTTGCACGGGAGAATGTGAAAAGTGTTCATATGTAGTAAAAGCCTGAGAAATCCGTCCGTGTTCGACATTTGTTATCGAATCGACTTAAAGCCAGATCGTCACATTTGCCGCTCTTCTCTCTGCAACGGTTGTACTTATTGTCTGCAAAGCTATGTCGAGTGCTGCTGTATGCGGAGACACTAAAAGCAACATAGTAGAACACAGATGAAGCTTCTAAGTTGATGTAATAGCCAGTAAGAAGTAGTACAATTCAAGTTATAGGTATCGATTATTGACTTTTTAGCTGGCTTTGGTACCTTGTACATGAGCTAGGACCTTATGATTCTGCATGAAAGGAGGACTAGCAGCCCAGTTGCACGGGAGAATGTGAAAAGTGTTCATATGTAGTAAAAACCTAAGAAATCCGGCTGTTTCCGCCATTTGTTATCGAATCGACTTAAAGCCAGATCGTCACTTTGGCCGCTCTTCTCTCTGAAACGGTTGTACTTATCGTCTGCAAAGCTATGTCGCGTGCTGCGGTATGTGGAGACACTAAAAGCACCATAGTAGAAGACAGATGAAGCTTCCAAGTTGATGTAATAGCCAGTAAGAAGTAGTACAATTCAAGTTTTAGGTATCGATTATTGACTTTTTAGCTGTGTTTGGTGTCTTGGACATGAGCTAGGACCTTAAGATTCTTCATTAATGGAGGACTAGCAGCCGAGTTGCACGGGAGAATGTGAAAAGTGTTCATATGTAGTAAAAGCCTGAGAAATCCGTCCGTGTTCGACATTTGTTATCGAATCGACTTAAAGCCAGATCGTCACATTTGCCGCTCTTCTCTCTGCAACGGTTGTACTTATTGTCTGCAAAGCTACGTCGAGTGCTGCTGTATGCGGAGACACTAAAAGCAACATAGTAGAACACAGATGAAGCTTCTAAGTTGATGTAATAGCCAGTAAGAAGTAGTACAATTCAAGTTATAGGTATCGATTATTGACTTTTTAGCTGGCTTTGGTACCTTGTACATGAGCTAGGACCTTATGATTCTGCATGAAAGGAGGACTAGCAGCCCAGTTGCACGGGAGAATGTGAAAAGTGTTCATATGTAGTAAAAACCTAAGAAATCCGGCTGTTTCCGCCATTTGTTATCGAATCGACTTAAAGCCAGATCGTCACTTTGGCCGCTCTTCTCTCTGAAACGGTTGTACTTATCGTCTGCAAAGCTATGTCGCGTGCTGCGGTATGCGGAGACACTAAAAGCACCATAGTAGAACACAGATGAAGCTTATAAGTTGGTGTAATAGCCAGTAAGAAGTAGTACAAGTCAAGTTTTAGGTATCGATTGTTGACTTTTTACCCTTCTTTGGTGCTTTGGGCATGAGCTAGGAACTTAAGATTTTACATGATAGGAGGTCTAGCACCCGCGTTGCACGTGAGAATGTGAAAAGTGTTCATATGTAGTAAAAACGTGAGAAATCCGTCCGTTTTCCTCATTTGTTATCGAATCGACTTAAAGCCAGAATGTCACGTTGGGCGCTCTACTCTCTAAAACGGTTGTACTTATCGTCTGCAAAGCTATGTCGCGTGCTGCGGCGTGCGGAGACACTAAAAGCACCATAGTAGAACACACATGAAGCTTCTAAGTTGATGTAATAGCCAGTAAGAAGAAGTACAATTCAAGTTATAGGTATCGCTTATTGACTTTTTAGCTGGCTTTGGTACCTTGTACATGAGATAGGACCTTATGATTCTGCATGATAGCAGGCCTAGCAGCCCAGTTGCACGGGAGAATGTGAAAAGTGTTCATATGTAGTAAAAACCAAAGAAATCCGTCTGTTTCCGCCATTTGTTATCGAATCGACTTAAAGCCAGATCGTCACATTGGCCGCTCTTCTCTCTGAAACGGTTGTACT
Source organism: Schistocerca gregaria (assembly GCF_023897955.1). Lineage (NCBI taxonomy): Eukaryota > Metazoa > Arthropoda > Insecta > Orthoptera > Acrididae > Schistocerca > Schistocerca gregaria. The sequence goes on along the minus strand of NW_026061765.1, from coordinate 1,323,780 downwards.
TATCGTCTGCAAAGCTATGTCGCGTGCTGCGGTATGCGGAGACACTAAAAGCACCATAGTAGAACACAGATGAAGCTTCTAAGCTGATGTAATAGCCAGTAAGAAGTAGTACAATTCGTGTTATAGGTATCTATTATTGACTTCTTAGCTTGCTTTGGTGACTTGACCATGAGCTAGGACCTTAAGATTCTGCATGAAAGGAGGACTAGCAGCCGAGTTGCACGGGAGAATGTGGAAAATGTTCATATGTAGTAAAAACCTGAGAAATCCTTCCGTTTTCGTCATTTGTTATCGAATTGACTTAAAGAAAGATCGTCACATTGGCCGCTCTTCTCTCTGAAACGGTTGTACTTATCGTCTGCAAAGCTATGTCGCGTGCTGCGGTATGCGGAGACACTAAAAGCACCATAGTAGAACACAGATGAAGCTTCTAAGTTGATGTAATAGCCAGTAAGAAGTAGTACAATTCAAGTTTTAGATATCGATTATTGAATTTTTAGCTGGCTTTGGTGCCTTGGACATGAGCTAGGGCCTTAAGATTCTGCATGAAAGGAGGACTAGCAGCCGAGTTGCGAGGGATAAAGTGAAAAGTGTTCATATGTAGTAAAAACCTGAGAAATCCGTCAGTTTCCGCCATTTGTTATGGAATCGACTTAAAGCCAGTTCGTCACATTGGCCGCTCTTCTCTCTGAAACGGTTGTACTTATCGTCTGCAAAGCTATGTCGCGTGCTGCGGTATGCGGAGACACTAAAAGCACCATAGTAGAACACAGATGAAGCTTCTAAGCTGATGTAATAGCCAGTAAGAAGTAGTACAATTCATGTTATAAGTATCGATTATTGGCTTCTTAGCTTGCTTTGGTGACTTGAACATGAGCTAGGACCTTAAGATTCTGCATGAAAGGAGGACTAGCAGCCGAGTTGCACTGGAGAATGTGGAAAATGTTCATATGTAGTAAAAACCTGAGAAATCCTTCCGTTTTCGTCATTTGTTCTCGAATTGACTTAAAGCCAGATCGTCACATTGGCCGCTCTTCTCTCTGAAACGGTTGTACTTATCGACTGCAAAGCTATGTCGCGTGCTGCGGTATGCGGAGACACTAAAAGCATTATAGTAGAACACAGATGAAGCCTCTAATTTGATGTAATAGCCAGTAAGAAGTAGTATAATTCAAGTTTTAGGTATCGATTATTGACTTTTTAGCTGGCTTTGGTGCCTTGGACATGGCTAGGACCTTACGATTCTGCATGAAAGGAGGACTAGCAGCCGAGTTGCACGGGAGAATGTGAAAAGTGTTCATATGTAGTAAAAACCTTAAAAATCCGTTCGTTATCGTCATTGTTATCGAATCGACTTAAAGCCAGATCGTCACATTGGCCTCTCTTCTCTCTCAAACGGTTGTACTTATCGACTGCAAAGCTATGTCGCGTGCTGCGGTATGCGGAGACACTAAAAGCACCATAGTAGAACACAGATGAAGCTTCTAAGTTGATGTAATAGTCAGTAAGAAGTAGTACAATTCAAGTTTTAGGTATTGATTATTGACTTTTTAGCTGGCTTTGGTGCCTTGGACATGAGCTAGGACCTTAAGATTCTGCATGAAAGGAGGACTAGCAGCCGAGTTGCACGGGAGAATATGAAAAGTGTTCATATGTAGTAAAAACCAGAGAAATCCGTCCGTGTTCGACATTTGTTATCGAATCGACTTAAAGCCAGATCGTCACATTGGCCGCTCTTCTCTCTGAAACGGTTGTACTTATCGTCTGCAAGGCTATGTCGAGTGCTGCAGCATGCGGAGACACTAAAAGCACCATAGTAGAACACAGATGAAGCTTCTAAGTTGATGTAATAGCCAGTAAGAAGTAGTACAATTCAAGTTTTAGGTATCGATTGTTGACTTTTTACCCTTCTTTGGTGCCTTGGGCATGAGCTAGGAACTTAAGATTTTGCATGATAGGAGGTCTAGCAGCTGCGTTACACGGGAGAATGTGAAAAGTGTTCATATTTAGTAAAAACCTGAGAAATCCGTCCGTTTTCCTCATTTGTTATCGAATCGACTTAAAGCCAGATCGTCACATTTGGCGCTCTACTCTCTAAAACGGATGTACTTATCGTCTGCAAAGCTATGTCGCGTGCTGCGGTATGCGGAGACACTAAAAGCACCATAGTAGAACACAGATGAAACTTCTAAGTTGATGTAATAGCCAGTAAGAAGTAGTACAATTCTAGTTTTAGGTATCGATTATTGACTTTTAGCTGGCTTTGGTGCCTTGGACATGAGCTAGGACCTTAAAATCCTGCATGAAAGGACGACTAACAGCCAAGTTGCACGGAAGAATGAGAAACGTGTTCATATATAGTAAAAACCTGAGAAATAAGTCCGTTTTCGTCATTTGTTATGGAATCGACTTAAAGCCAGATCGTCACATTGGCCGCTCTTCTCTCTGAAACGGTTGTACTTATCGTCTGCAAAGCTATGTCGCGTGCTGCGGTATGTGGAGACACTAAAAGCACCATAGTAGAAGACAGATGAAGCTTCCAAGTTGATGTAATAGCCAGTAAGAAGTAGTACAATTCAAGTTTTAGGTATCGATTATTGACTTTTTAGCTGTCTTTGGTGCCTTGGACATGTGCTAGGACCTTAAGATTCTTCATTAATGGAGGACTAGCAGCCGAGTTGCACTGGAGAATGTGAAAAGTGTTCATATGTAGTAAAAGCCTGAGAAATCCGTCCGTGTTCGACATTTGTTATCGAATCGACTTAAAGCCCGATCGTCACATTTGCCGCTCTTCTCTCTGCAACGGTTGTACTTATTGTCTGCAAAGCTATGTCGAGTGCTGCTGTATGCGGAGACACTAAAAGCAACATAGTAGAACACAGATGAAGCTTCTAAGTTGAAGTAATAGCCAGTAAGAAGTAGTACAATTTAAGTTTTAGGTATCGATTATTGACTTTTAGCTGGCTTTGGTGCCTTGGACATGAGCAAGAACCTTAAAATTCTGCATGAAAGGACGACTAACAGCCAAGTTGCACGGAAGAATGAGAAAAGTGTTCATATATAGTAAAAACCTGAGAAATACGTCCGTTTTCGTCATTTGTTATCGAATCGACTTAAAGCCAGATCGTCACATTGGCCGCTCTTCTGCAAAGCTATGTCGCGTGCTGCGGTATGTGGAGACACTAAAAGCACCATAGTAGAAGTCAGATGAAGCTTCCAAGTTGATGTAATAGCCAGTAAGAAGTAGTAAAATTCAAGGTTTAGGTATCGATTATTGACTTTTTAGCTGTCTTTGGTGCCTTGGACATGAGCTAGGACTTTAAGATTCTTCATTAATGGAGGACTAGCTGCCGAGTTGCACGGGAGAATGTGAAAAGTGTTCATATGTAGTAAAAGCCTGAGAAATCCGTCCGTGTTCGACATTTGTTATCGAATCGACTTAAAGCCAGATCGTCACATTTGCCGCTCTTCTCTCTGCAACGGTTGTACTTATTGTCTGCAAAGCTATTTCGAGTGCTGCTGTATGCGGAGACACTAAAAGCAACATAGTAGAACACAGATGAAGCTTCTAAGTTGATGTAATAGCCAGTAAGAAGTAGTACAATTCAAGTTATAGGTATCGATTATTGACTTTTTAGCTGGCTTTGGTACCTTGGACATGAGCTAGGACCTTATGATTCTGCATGAAAGGAGGACTAGCAGCCCAGTTGCACGGAAGAATGTGAAAAGTGTTCATATGTAGTAAAAACCTAAGAAATCCGGCTGTTTCCGCCATTTGTTATCGAATCGACTTAATGCCAGATCGTCACATTGGCCGCTCTTTTCTCTGAAACGGTTGTACCTATCGTCTGCAAAGCTATGTCGCGTGCTGCGGTATGCGGAGACACTAAAAGCACCATAGTAGAACACAGATGAAGCTTCTAAGTTGATGTAATAGTCAGTAGGAAGTAGTACAATTCAAGTTTTAGGTATTGATTATTGACTTTTTAGCTGGCTTTGGTGATTTGGACATGAGCTAGGACCTTAAGATTCTGCATGAAAGGAGGACTAGCAGCCGAGTTGCACGGGAGAATGTGAAAAGTGTTCATATGTAGTAAAAACCAGAGAAATCTGTCAGTTTTCCTCATTTGTTATCGAATCGACTTAAAGCCAGATCGTCACATTGTGCGCTCTACTCTCTAAAACGGTTGTACTTATCGTCTGCAAAGCTATGTCGCGTGCTGCGGTATGCGGAGACACTAAAAGCACCATAGTAGAACATAGATGAAGCTTCTAAGTTGATGTAATAGCCACTAAGAAGTAGTACAATTCTATTCATAGGTATCGATTATTGACTTTTTAGATGGCTTTGGTGCCTTGGACATGAGCTAGGACCTTAAAATTCTGCATGAAAGGACGACTAACAGCCAAGTTGCACGGAAGAATGTGAAAAGTGTTAATATATAGTAAAAACCTGAGAAATACGTCCGTTTTTGTCATTTGTTGTCGAATCGACTTAAAGCCAGATCGTCACATTCGCCGCTCTTCTCTCTGAAACGGTTGTACTTATCGTCTGCAAAGCTATGTCGCGTGCTGCGGTATGCGGAGACACTAAAAGCACCATAGTAGAAGACAGATGAAGCTTCTAAGGCGATGTAATAGCCAGTAAGAAGTAGTACAATTCAAGTGTTAGGTATCGATTATTGACTTATTAGCTGGCTTTGGTGACTTGGACATGAGCTAAGACCATAAGATTCTGCATGAAACGAGGACTAGCAGCCGAGTTGCACGGGAGAATGTGAAAAGTGTTCATATGTAGTAAAAACCTGAGAAATCCGTCCGTTTTCGTCATTTGTTATCGAATCGACTTAAAGCCAGATCGTCACATTGGCCGCTCTTCTCTCTGAAACGGTTGTACTTATCGTCTGCAAAGCTATGTCGCGTGCTGCGGTATGCGGAGACACTAAAAGCATCATAGTAGAACACAGATGAAGCTTCTAAGTTGATGTAATAGCCAGTAAGAAGTAGTACAATTCAAGTTTTAGGTATCGATTATTGACTTTTTAGCTGCCCTTGGTGCCTTGGACATGAGCTAGGACCTTAAGATTCTGCATGAAAGGAGGACTAGCAGCCGAGTTGTACGGGAGAATGTGAAAAGTGTTCATATGTAGTAAAAACCTAAGAAATCCGTCCGTTTCCGCCATTTGTTATCGAATCGACTTAAAGCCAGATCGTCACATTGGCCGCTCTTCTCTCTGAAACGGTTGTACTTATCGTCTGCAAAGCTATGTCGCGTGCTGCGGTATGTGGAGACACTAAAAGCACCAAGGTAGAACACAGATGAAGCTTCTAAGCTGATGTAATAGCCAGTAAGAAGTAGTACAATTCATGTTATAGGTATCGATTATTGACTTCTTAGCTTGCTTTGGTGACTTGAACATGAGCTAGGACCTTAAGATTCTGCATGAAAGGAGGACTAGCAGCCGAGTTGCGAGGGAGAAAGTGAAAAGTGTTCATATGTAGTAAAAACCTGAGAAATCCGTCCGTTTTCGTCATTTGTTATCGAATCGACGTAAAGCCAGATCGTCACATTGGCCGCTCTTCTCTCTGAAACAGTTGTACTTATCGTCTGGAAAGCTATGTCGCGTGCTGCGGTATGCGGAGACACTAAAAGCACCATAGTAGATCACAGATGAAGCTTCTAAGTTGATGTAATAGGCAGTAAGAAGTAGTACAATTCAAGTTTTAGGTATCGATTATTGACTTTTTAGCTGGCTTTGGTGCCTTATAGAGGAGCTAGGACCTTAAGATTCTGCATGAAAGGAGGACTAGCAGCCGAGTTGCACGGGAGAATGTGAAAAGTGTTCATATGTAGTAAAAACCTGAGAAATCCGTCCGTTATCGTCATTTGTTATCGAATCGACTGAAAGCCAGATCGTCACATTGGCCGCCCTTCTCTCTGAAACGGTTGTACTTATCGTCTGCAAAGCTATGTCGCGTGCTGCGGTATGCAAAGACACTAAAATCACTATAGTAGAACACAGATGAAGCTTCTAAGCTGAAGTAATACCCAGAAAGATGTAGTACAATTCAAGTCAAGGTATCGATTATTGACTTTTTACCATTCTTTGGTGCCTTGGACATGAGCTAGGACCTTAAAATTCTGCATGAACGGAGGACTAGCAGCCGAGTTGCAGGGGAGAATGTGAAAAGTGTTCATATGTATTAAAAACCTGAGAATTCCGTTCGTTATCGTCATTTGTTATCGAATCGCCTTAAAGCCAGATCGTCACATTAGCCGCTCTTCTCTCTGAAACGGTTGTACTTATCGTCTGCAAAGCTTTGTCGCGTGCTGCGGTATGCGGAGACACTAAAAGCACCATAGTAGAACACAGATGAAGCTTCTAAGTTGAAGTAATATCCAGTAAGATGTAGTACAATTCAAGTCTTAGGTATCGATTATTGACTTTTTACCATTCTTTGGTGCCTTGGACATGAGCTAGGACCTTAAAATACTGCATGAACGGAGGAAAAGCAGCCGAGTTGCTTGGGAGAATGTGAAAAGTGTTCATATGTAGTAAAAACCTGAGAAATCCGTCCGTTTTCGTCATTTGTTATCGAATCGTCTTAAAGCCAGATCGTCACATTGGCGCTCTTCTGTCTGAAACGGTTGTACTTATCGTCTGCAAAGCTATGTCGCGTGCTGCGGTATGCGGAGACACTAAAAGCACCATAGTAGAAGACAGATGAAGCTTCTAAGGCGATGTAATAGCCAGTAAGAAGTAGTACAATTCAAGTGTTAGGTATCGATTATTGACTTTTTAGCTGGCTTTGGTGACTTGGACATGAGCTAAGACCATAAGAATCTGCATGAAACGAGGACTAACAGCCGAGTTGCACGGGAGAATGTGAAAAGTGTTCATATGTAGTAAAAACCTGAGAAATCCGTCCGTTTTCGTCATTTGTTATCGAATCGACTTAAAGCCAGATCGTCACATGGGCCGCTCTTCTCTCTGAAACGGTTGTACTTATCGTCTGCAAAGCTATGTCGCGTGCTGCGGTATGCGGAGACACTAAAAGCATCATAGTAGAACACAGATGAAGCTTCTAAGTTGATGTAATAGCCAGTAAGAACTAGTACAATTCAAGTTTTAGGTATCGATTATTGACTTTTTAGCTGCCCTTGGTGCCTTGGACATGAGCTAGGACCTTAAGATTCTGCATGAAAGGAGGACTAGCAGCCGAGTTGCACGGGAGAATGTGAAAAGTGTTCATATGTAGTAAAAACCTAAGAAATCCGTCCGTTTCCGCCATTTGTTATCGAATCGACTTAAAGCCAGATCGTCACATTGGCCGCTCTTCTCTCTGAAATGGTTGTACTTATCGTCTGCAAAGCTATGTCGCGTGCTGCGGTATGTGGAGACACTAAAAGCACCATAGTAGAACACACATGAAGCTTCTAAGCTGATGTAATAGCCAGTAAGAAGTAGTACAATTCATGTTATAGGTATCGATTATTGACTTCTTAGCTTGCTTTGGTGACTTGAACATGAGCTAGGACCTTAAGATTCTGCATGAAAGGAGGACTAGCAGCCGAGTTGCGAGGGAGAAAGTGAAAAGTGTTCATATGTAGTAAAAACCTGAGAAATCCGTCCGTTTTCGTCATTTGTTATCGAATCGACGTAAAGCCAGATCGTCACATTGGCCGCTCTTCTCTCTGAAACAGTTGTACTTATCGTCTGGAAAGCTATGTCGCGTGCTGCGGTATGCGGAGACACTAAAAGCACCATAGTAGATCACAGATGAAGCTTCTAAGTTGATGTAATAGGCAGTAAGAAGTAGTACAATTCAAGTTTTAGGTATCGATTATTGACTTTTTAGCTGGCTTTGGTGCCTTATAGAGGAGCTAGGACCTTAAGATTCTGCATGAAAGGAGGACTAGCAGCCGAGTTGCACGGGAGAATGTGAAAAGTGTTCATATGGAGTAAAAACCTCAGAAATCCGTCCGTTATCGTCATTTGTTATCGAATCGACTGAAAGCCCGATCGTCACATTGGCCGCTCTTCTCTCTGAAACGGTTGTACTTATCGTCTGCAAAGCTATGTCGCGTGCTGCGGTATGCAAAGACACTAAAATCACTATAGTAGAACACAGATGAAGCTTCTAAGTTGAAGTAATATCCAGAAAGATGTAGTACAATTCAAGTCTTAGGTATCGATTATTGACTTTTTACCATTCTTTGGTGCCTTGGACATGAGCTAGGACCTTAAAATTCTGCATGAACGGAGGACTAGCAGCCGAGTTGCAGGGGAGAATGTGAAATGTGTTCATATGTATTAAAAACCTGAGAAATCCGTTCGTTATCGTCATTTGTTATCGAATCGCCTTAAAGCCAGATCGTCACATTAGCCGCTCTTCTCTCTGAAACGGTTGTACTTATCGACTGCAAAGCTATGTCGCGTGCTGCGATATGCGGAGACACTAAAAGCACCATAGTAGAACACCGATGAAGCTTCTAAGATGATGTAATAGTCAGTAAGATGTAGTACAATACAAGTTTTAGGTATCGATTATTGACTTTTTAGCTGTCTTTGGTGCCTTGGACATGAGTTAGGACCTTAAGATTCTGCATGAAAGGAGGTGTAGCAGCCGAGTTGTACGGGAGAATGTGAAAAGTGTTCATATGTAGTAAAAACCTGAGAAATCCGTCCGTTTTCGTCATTTGTTATCGAATCGACTTAAAGCCAGATCGTCACATTAGCCGCTCTTCTCTCTGAAACGGTTGTACTTATCTTCTGCAAAGCTATGTCGCGTGCTGCGGTATGTGGAGACACTAAAAGCACCATAGTAGAACACAGATGAAGCTTCTAAGTTGATGTAATAGCCAGTAAGAAGTAGTACAATTCAAGTTTTAGGTATCGATTATTCACTTTCTAGCTGGCTTTGGTGCCTTGGACATGAGCTAGGACTTTCAGATTGTGCATGAAAGGAGGACTAGCAGCCGAGTAGCACGGGAGAATGTGAAAAGTGTTCATATGTAGTAAAAACCTGAGAAATCCGTCCGTTTTCGTCATTTGTTATCGAATCGACTTAAAGCCAGATCGTCACATTGGCCGCTCTTCTCTCTGAAACGGTTGTACTTACCGTCTGCAAATTTATGTCGCGTGCTGCGGTATGCGGAGACACTAAAAGCATCATAGTAGAACACAGATGAAGCTTCTAAGTTGATGTAATAGCCAGTAAGAAGTAGTACAATTCAAGTTTTAGGTATCGATTATTGACTTTTTAGGTGGCTTTGGTGCCTTGGACATGAGCTAGGACCTTATGATTCTGCATGAAAGGAGGACTAGCAGCCCAGTTGCACGGGAGAATGTGAAAAGTGTTCATATGTAGTAAAAACCTGAGAAATCCGTTCGTTATCGTCATTTGTTATCGAATCGACTTAAAGCCAGATCGTCACATTAGCCATTCTTCTCCCTGAAACGGTTGTACTTATCGACTGCAAAGCTATGTCGCGTGCTGCGGTATGCGGAGACACTAAAAGCACCATAGTAGAACGCAGATGAAGCTTCTAAGATGATGTAATAGTCATTAAGAAGTAGTACAATTCCAGTTTTAGGTATCGATTATTGACTTTTTAGCTGGCTTTGGTGTCTTGGACATGAGCTAGGGCCTTAAGATTCTGCATGAAAGGAGGACTAGCAGCCGAGTTGCGAGGGAGAAAGTGAAAAGTGTTCATATGTAGTAAAAACCTGAGAAATCCGTCCGTTTTCGTCATTTGTTATCGAATCGACGTAAAGCCAGATCGTCACATTGGCCGCTCTTCTCTCTGAAACAGTTGTACTTATCGTCTGCAAAGCTATGTCGCGTTCTGCGGTATGCGGAGACACTAAAAGCACCATAGTAGATCACAGATGAAGCTTCTAAGTTGATGTAATAGGCAGTAAGAAGTAGTACAATTCAAGTTTTAGGTACCGATTATTGACTTTTTAGCTGGCTTTGGTGCCTTGGAGAGGAGCTAGGACCTTAAGATTCTGCATGAAAGGAGGACTAGCAGCCGAGTTGCACGGGAGAATGTGAAAAGTGTTCATATGTAGTAAAAACCTGAGAAATCCGTCCGTTATCGTCATTTGTTATTGAATCGACTGAAAGCCAGATCGTCACATTGGCCGCTCTTCTCTCTGAAACGGTTGTACTTATCGTCTGCAAAGCTATGTCGCGTGCTGCGGTATGCGGAGACACTAAAATCACCATAGTAGAACACAGATGAAGCTTCTAAGTTGAAGTAATATCCAGAAAGATGTAGTACAATTCAAGTCTTAGGTATCGATTATTGACTTTTTACCATTCTTTGGTGCCTTGGACATGAGCTAGGACCTTAAAATTCTGCATGAACGGAGGACTAGCAGCCGAGTTGCAGGGGAGAATGTGAAAAGTGTTCATATGTATTAAAAACCTGAGAAATCCGTTCGTTATCGTCATTTGTTATCGAATCGCCTTAAAGCCAGATCGTCACATTAGCCGCTCTTCTCTCTGAAACGGTTGTACTTATCGACTGCAAAGCTATGTCGCGTGCTGCGATATGCGGAGACACTAAAAGCACCATAGTAGAACACCGATGAAGCTTCTAAGATGATGTAATAGTCAGTAAGATGTAGTACAATACAAGTTTTAGGTATCGATTATTGACTTTTTAGCTGTCTTTGGTGCCTTGGACATGAGTTAGGACCTTAAGATTCTGCATGAAAGGAGGTGTAGCAGCCGAGTTGTACGGGAGAATGTGAAAAGTGTTCATATGTAGTAAAAACCTGAGAAATCCGTCCGTTTTCGTCATTTGTTATCGAATCGACTTAAAGCCAGATCGTCACATTAGCCGCTCTTCTCTCTGAAACGGTTGTACTTATCTTCTGCAAAGCTATGTCGCGTGCTGCGGTATGTGGAGACACTAAAAGCACCATAGTAGAACACAGATGAAGCTTCTAAGTTGATGTAATAGCCAGTAAGAAGTAGTACAATTCAAGTTTTAGGTATCGATTATTCACTTTCTAGCTGGCTTTGGTGCCTTGGACATGAGCTAGGACTTTCAGATTGTGCATGAAAGGAGGACTAGCAGCCGAGTAGCACGGGAGAATGTGAAAAGTGTTCATATGTAGTAAAAACCTGAGAAATCCGTCCGTTTTCGTCATTTGTTATCGAATCGACTTAAAGCCAGATCGTCACATTGGCCGCTCTTCTCTCTGAAACGGTTGTACTTACCGTCTGCAAATTTATGTCGCGTGCTGCGGTATGCGGAGACACTAAAAGCATCATAGTAGAACACAGATGAAGCTTCTAAGTTGATGTAATAGCCAGTAAGAAGTAGTACAATTCAAGTTTTAGGTATCGATTATTGACTTTTTAGGTGGCTTTGGTGCCTTGGACATGAGCTAGGACCTTATGATTCTGCATGAAAGGAGGACTAGCAGCCCAGTTGCACGGGAGAATGTGAAAAGTGTTCATATGTAGTAAAAACCTGAGAAATCCGTTCGTTATCGTCATTTGTTATCGAATCGACTTAAAGCCAGATCGTCACATTAGCCATTCTTCTCCCTGAAACGGTTGTACTTATCGACTGCAAAGCTATGTCGCGTGCTGCGGTATGCGGAGACACTAAAAGCACCATAGTAGAACGCAGATGAAGCTTCTAAGATGATGTAATAGTCATTAAGAAGTAGTACAATTCCAGTTTTAGGTATCGATTATTGACTTTTTAGCTGGCTTTGGTGTCTTGGACATGAGCTAGGGCCTTAAGATTCTGCATGAAAGGAGGACTAGCAGCCGAGTTGCGAGGGAGAAAGTGAAAAGTGTTCATATGTAGTAAAAACCTGAGAAATCCGTCCGTTTTCGTCATTTGTTATCGAATCGACGTAAAGCCAGATCGTCACATTGGCCGCTCTTCTCTCTGAAACAGTTGTACTTATCGTCTGCAAAGCTATGTCGCGTTCTGCGGTATGCGGAGACACTAAAAGCACCATAGTAGATCACAGATGAAGCTTCTAAGTTGATGTAATAGGCAGTAAGAAGTAGTACAATTCAAGTTTTAGGTATCGATTATTGACTTTTTAGCTGGCTTTGGTGCCTTGGAGAGGAGCTAGGACCTTAAGATTCTGCATGAAAGGAGGACTAGCAGCCGAGTTGCACGGGAGAATGTGAAAAGTGTTCATATGTAGTAAAAACCTGAGAAATCCGTCCGTTATCGTCATTTGTTATTGAATCGACTGAAAGCCAGATCGTCACATTGGCCGCTCTTCTCTCTGAAACGGTTGTACTTATCGTCTGCAAAGCTATGTCGCGTGCTGCGGTATGCGGAGACACTAAAATCACCATAGTAGAACACAGATGAAGCTTCTAAGTTGAAGTAATATCCAGAAAGATGTAGTACAATTCAAGTCTTAGGTATCGATTATTGACTTTTTACCATTCTTTGGCGCCTTGGACATGAGCTAGGACCTTAAAATTCTGCATGAACGGAGGACTAGCAGCCGAGTTGCATGGGAGAATGTAAAAAGTGTTCATATGTAGTAAAAACCTGAGAAATCCGTTCGTTATCGTCATTTGTTATCGAATCGACTTAAAGCCACATCGTCACATTAGCCGCAATTCTCTCTGAAACGGTTGTACTTATCGACTGCAAAGCTATGTCGCGTGCTGCGGTATGCGGAGACACTAAAAGCACCATAGTAGAACACAGATGAAGCTTCTAAGTTGATGTAATAGCCAGTAAGAAGTAGTACCATTCAAGTTTTAGGTATCGATTATTGACTTTTCAGCTGGCTTTGGTGCCTTGGACATGAGCTAGGACCTTAAAATTCTGCATTAAAGGAGGACTAGCAGCCGAGTTGAACGGGAGAATGTGAAAAGTGTTCATATGTAGTAAAAACCTGAGAAATCCGACCGTGTTCGACATTTGTTATCGAATCGACTTTAAGCCAGATCGTCACATTGGCCGCTCTTCTCTCTGAAACGGTTGTACTTATCGTCTGCAAAGATATGTCGAGTGCTGCGGCATGCGGAGACACTAAAAGCACCATAGTAGAACACAGATGAAGCTTCTAAGTTGATGTAATAGCCAGTAAGAAGTAGTACAATTCAAGTTTTAAGTATCGATTGTTGACTTTTTACCCTTCTTTGGTGCCTTGGGCATGAGCTAGGAACTTAAGATTTTGCATGATAGGAGGTCTAGTAGCCGCGTTGCACGTGAGAATGTGAAAAGTTTTCATATGTAGTAAAAACCTGAGAAATCCGTCCGTTTTCGTCATTTGTTGTCGAATCGACTTAAAGCCAGATCGTAACATTGGCCGCTCTTCTCTTTGAAACGGTGGTACTTATCGTCTGCAAAGCTACGTGTCGTGCTGCGGTATGCGGAGACCCTAAAAGCACCATAGTAGAACACAGATGAAGCTTCTAAGTTGATGTAATAGCCAGTAAGAAGTAGTACAATTCAAGTTGTAGGTATCGATTATTGACTTTCTAGCTGGCTTTGGTGCCTTGGACATGAGCTAGGACCTTAAGATTCTGCATGAAAGGAGGACTAGCAGCCGAGTTGAACGGGAGAATGTGTAAAGTGTTCCTATGTAGTAAAAACCTGAGAAATCCGTTCGTTATCGTCATTTGTTATGGAATAGACTTAAAGCCAGATCGTCACATTAGCCGCTCTTCTCCCTGAAACGGTTGTACTTATCGTTTGCAAAGCTATGTCGCGTGCTGCGGTATGCGGAGACAATAAAAGCCCCATAGTAGAACGCAGATGAAGCTTCTAAGATGATGTAATAGTCATTAAGAAGCATTACAATTCCAGTTTTAGGTATCGATTATTGACTTTTTAGCTGGCTTTGGTGCCTTGGACATTAGTTAGGACCTTAAGATTCTGCATGAAAGGAGGTCTAGAAGCCGAGTTGTACGGGAGAATGTGAAAAGTGTTCATATGTAGTAAAAACCTGAGAAATCCGTCCGTTTTCTTCATTTGTTATCGAATCGACTTAAAGCCAAATCCTCACATTGGCCGCTCTTCTCTCTGAAACATTTGTACTTATCTTCTGCAAAGCTATTTCGCGTGCTGCGGTATGCAGAGACACTAAAAGCACCATAGTAGAACACAGATGAAGCTTCTAAGTTGATGTAATAGTCAGTAAGAAGTAGTACCATTCAAGTTTTAGGTATCGATTATTCACTTTTTAGCTGGCTTTGGTGCCTTGGACATGAGCTAGGACCTTAAGATTCTGCATGAAAGGAGGACTAGCAGCCGAGTTGCATGGGAGAATGTGAAAAGTGTTCATATGTAGTAACAACCTGAGATATCCGTCCGTTTTCGTCATTTGTTATCGAATCGACTTAAAGCCAGATCATCACATTGGCCGCTCTTCTCTCTGAAACGGTTGTACTTATCGTCTGCAAAGCTATGTCGCGTGCTGCGGTATGCGGAGACACTAGAAGGATCATAGTAGAACACAGATGAAGCTTCTAAATTGATGTAATAGCCAGTAAGAAGTAGTACAATTCAAGTTTTAGGTATCGATTATTGACTTTTTAGCTGCCCTTGGTTCCTTGGACATGAGCTAGGACCTTAAGATTCTGCATGAAAGGAGGACTGGCAGCCGAGTTGCACGGGAGAATGTAGAAAGTGTTCATATGTAGTAAAAACCTGAGAAATCCGTCCGTTATCGTCATTTGTTATCGAATCGACTTAAAGCCAGATCGTCACATTAGCCGCTCTTCTCTCTGAAACGGTTGTACTTATCGACTGCAAAGCTATGTCGCGTGCTGCGGTATGCGGAGACACTAAAAGCACCATAGTAGAACACAGATGAAGCTTCTAAGATGATGTAATAGTCAGTAAGAAGTAGTACAATTCAAGTTTTAAGTATCGATTATTGACTTTTTAGCTGACTTTGGTGCCTTGGACATGAGTTAGGACTTTAAGATTCTGCATGAAAGGAGGTCTAGCAGCCGAGTTGTACGGGAGAATGTGAAAAGTGTTCATATGTAGTAAAAACCTGAGAAATCCGTCCGTTTTCCTCATTTGTTATCGAATCGACTTAAAGCCAGATCCTCACATTGGCCGCTCTTCTCTCTGAAACGCTTGTACTTATCGTCTGCAAAGCTATGTCGCGTGCTGCGGTATGCAGAGACACTAAAAGCACCATAGTAGAACACAGATGAAGCTTCTAAGTTGATGTAATAGTCAGTAAGAAGTAGTACAATTCAAGTTTTAGGTATTGATCATTGACTTTTTAGCTGGCTTTGGTGCCTTGGACATGAGCTAGGACCTTAAGATTCTGCATGAAAGGAGGACTAGCAGCCGAGTTGCACGGGAGAATATGAAAAGTGTTCATATGTAGTAAAAACCAGAGAAATCCGTCCGTTATCGTCATTTGTTATCGAATCGACTTAAAGCCAGATCGTCACATTAGGCGCTCTTCTCTCTGAAACGGTTGTACTTATCGTCTGCAAAGCTATGTCGAGTGCTGCGGCATGCGGAGACACAAAAAGCACCATAGTAGAACACAGATGAAACTTCTAAGTTGATGTAATAGCCAGTAAGAAGTAGTACAATTCAAGTTTTAAGTATCGATTGTTGACTTTTTACCCTTCTTTGGTGCCTTGGGCATGAGCTAGGAACTTACGATTTTGCATGATAGGAGGTCTAGCAGCCGCGTTGCATGTGAGAATGTGAAAAGTGTTCATATGTAGTAAAAACCTTAGAAATCCGTTCGTTATCGTCATTGTTATCGAATCGACTTAAAGCCAGATCGTCACATTAGCCGCTCTTCTCTCTGAAACGGTTGTACTTATCGACTGCAAAGCTATGTCGCGTGCTGCGGTATGCGGAGACACTAAAAGCACCATAGTAGAACACAGATGAAGCTTCTAAGATGATGTAATAGCCAGTAAGAAGTAGTACAATTCAAGTTTTAGGTATCGATTATTGACTTTTTACCCTTCTTTGGTGCCTTGGGCATGAGCTAGGAACTTAAGATTTTGCATGATAGGAGGTCTAGCAGCCGCGTTGCACGTGAGAATGTGATAAGTGTTCATATGTAGTAAAAACGTAAGAAATCCGTCCGTTTCCGCCATTTGTTATTGAATCGACTTAAAGCCAGATCGTCACATTGGCCGCTCTTCTCTCTGAAACGGTTGTACTTATCGTCTGCAAAGCTATGTCGCGTGCTGCGGTATGCGGAGACACTAAAAGCACCATAGTAGAACACAGATGAAGCTTCTAAGCTGATGTAATAGCCAGTAAGAAGTAGTACAATTCATGTTATAGGTATCGATTATTGACTTCTTAGCTGGCTTTGGTGCCTTAAGATTCTGCATGAAAGGAGGACTAGCAGCCGAGTTGCACGGGAGAATGTGAAAAGTGTTCATATGTGGTAAAAACCTGAGAAATCCGTCCGTTATCGTCATTTGTTATCGAACCGACTTAAAGCTAGATCGTCACATTGGCCGCTCTTCTCTCTGAAACGGTTGTACTTATTGTCTGCAAAGCTATGTCGCGTGCTGCGGTATGCGGAGACACTAAAATCACCATAGTAGAACACAGATGAAGTTTCTAAGTTGAAGTAATATCCAGTAAGATGTAGTACAATTCAAGTCTTAGGTATCGATTATTGACTTTTTACCATTCTTTGGTGCCTTGGACATGAGCTAGGACCTCAAAATTCTGCATGAACGGAGGACTAGCAGCCGATTTGCACGGGAGAATGTCAAAAGTGTCCATATGTAGTAACAACCTGAGAAATCCGTCCGTTTTCGTCATTTGTTATCGAATCGACGTAAAGCCAGATCGTCACATTGGCCGCTCTTCTCTCTGAAACGGTTGTACTTATCGTCTGCGAAGCTATGCCACGTGCTGCGGTATGTGGAGACACTAAAAGCGCCATAGTAGAACACAGATGAAGCTTCTAAGTTGATGTAATAGCCAGTAAGAAGTAGTGCAATTCAAGTTTTAGGTATCGATTATTGACTTTTTAGCTGGCTTTGGTGCCTTGGACATGAGCTAGGACCTTAAGATTCTGCATGAAAGGTGGATTAACAGCCGAGTTGCACAGGAGAAAGTGAAGTGTGTTCATATGTAGTAAAAACCTGAGAAATCCGTTCGTTTTGGTCATTTGTTATCGAATCGACTTAAAGCCAGATCGTCACATTGGCCGCTCTTCTCTCTGAAACGGTTCTACTTATCGTCTTCAAAGCTATGTCGCGTGCTGCGGTATGTGGAGACACTAAAAGCACCATAGCAGAACACAGATGAAGCTTCTAAGTTGATGTAATAGCCAGTAAGAAATAGTACAATTTAAGTTTTAGGTATCGATTATTGACTTTTTAGCTGGCTTTGGTGCCTTGGACATGAGCTAGGACCTTAAGATTCTGCATTAAAGGAAGACTAGCTGCCGAGTTGCACGGGAGAATGTGAAAAGTGTTCATATGTAGTAAAAATCTGAGAAATCCGTCCGTTTTCGTCATTTGTTATCGAATCGACGTAAAGCCAGATCGTCACATTGGCCGCTCTTCTCTCTGAAACGGTTGTACTTATCGTCTGCAAAGCTATGTCACGTGCTGCGGTATGTGGAGACAGTAAAAGCGCCATAGTAGAACACAGATGAAGCTTCTAAGTTGATGTAATAGCCAGTATAAGTAGTACAATTCAAGTTTTAGGTATCGATTATTGACTTTTTAGCTGGCTTTGGTGCCTTGGACATGAGCTAGGACCTTAAGATTCTGCATTAAAGGAAGACTAGCTGCCGAGTTGCACTGGAGAATGTGAAAAGTGTTCATATGTAGTAAAAATCTGAGAAATCCGTCCGTTTTCGTCATTTGTTATCGAATCGACTTAAAGCCAGATAGTCACATTGGCCGCTCTTAACTCTGAAACGGTTGTACTTATCGTCTGCAAAGCTATGTTACGTGCTGCGGTATGCGGAGACACTAAAAGCACCATAGTAGAACACGGATGAATCTTCTAAGTTGATGTAATAGCCGGTAAGAAGTAGTACAATACAAAGTCTTAGGTATCGATTATTGACTTTTTACCATTCTTTGGTGCCTCGGACATGAGCTAGGACCTTAAAATTCTGCATGAACGGAGGACTAGCAGCCGAGTTGCACGGGAGAATGTGAAAAGTGTTCATATGTAGTAAAAACCTGAGAAAACCGTCCGTTTCGTCATTTGTTATCGAATCGACGTAAAGGCAGATAGTCACATTGGCCGCTCTTCTCTCTGAAACGGTTGTACTTATCGACTGCAAAGCTATGTCGCGTGCTGCGGTATGCGGAGACACTAAAAGCACCATAGTAGAACACAGATGAAGCTTCTAAGATGATGTAATAGCCAGTAAGAAGTAGTACAATTCAAGTTTTAGGTATCGATTATTGACTTTTTACCCTTCTTTGGTGACTTGGGCATGAGCTAGGAACTTAAGATTTTGCATGATAGGAGGTCTAGCAGCCGCGTTGCACGTGAGAATGTGATAAGTGTTCATATGTAGTAAAAACGTGAGAAATCCGTCCGTTTCCGCCATTTGTTATTGAATCGACTTAAAGCCAGATCGTCACATTGGCCGCTCTTCTCTCTGAAACGGTTGTACTTATCGTCTGCAAAGCTATGTCGCGTGCTGCGGTATGCGAAGACACTTAAAGCACCATAGTAGAACACAGATGAAGCTTCTAAGCTGATGTAATAGCCAGTAAGAAGTAGTACAATTCATGTTATAGGTATCGATTATTGACTTCTTAGCTGGCTTTGGTGCCTTAAGATTCTCCATGAAAGGAGGACTAGCAGCCGAGTTGCACGGGAGAATGTGAAAAGTGTTCATATGTGGTAAAAACCTGAGAAATCCGTCTGTTATCGTCATTTGTTATCGAATCGACTGAAAGCCAGATCGTCACATTGGCCGCTCTTCTCTCTGAAACGGTTGTACTTATTGTCTGTAAAGCTATGTCGCGTGCTGCGGTATGCGGAGACACTAAAATCACCATAGTAGAACACAGATGAAGTTTCTAAGTTGAAGTAATATCCAGTAAGTTGTAGTACAATTCAAGTCTTAGGTATCGATTATTGACTTTTTACCATTCTTTGGTGCCTTGGACATGAGCTAGGACCTCAAAATTCTGCATGAACGGAGGACTAGCAGCCGATTTGCACGGGAGAATGTCAAAAGTGTCCATATGTAGTAACAACCTGAGAAATCCGTCCGTTTTCGTCATTTGTTATCGAATCGACGTAAAGCCAGATCGTCACATTGGCCGCTCTTCTCTCTGAAACGGTTGTACTTATCGTCTGCGAAGCTATGCCACGTGCTGCGGTATGTGGAGACACTAAAAGCGCCATAGTAGAACACAGATGAAGCTTCTAAGTTGATGTAATAGCCAGTAAGAAGTAGTGCAATTCAAGTTTTAGGTATCGATTATTGACTTTTTAGCTGGCTTTGGTGCCTTGGACATGAGCTAGGACCTTAAGATTCTGCATGAAAGGTGGATTAACAGCCGAGTTGCACAGGAGAAAGTGAAGTGTGTTCATATGTAGTAAAAACCTGAGAAATCCGTTCGTTTTGGTCATTTGTTATCGAATCGACTTAAAGCCAGATCGTCACATTGGCCGCTCTTCTCTCTGAAACGGTTCTACTTATCGTCTTCAAAGCTATGTCGCGTGCTGCGGTATGTGGAGACACTAAAAGCACCATAGCAGAACACAGATGAAGCTTCTAAGTTGATGTAATAGCCAGTAAGAAATAGTACAATTTAAGTTTTAGGTATCGATTATTGACTTTTTAGCTGGCTTTGGTGCCTTGGACATGAGCCAGGACCTTAACATTCTGCGTGAAAGGAGGACTAGCAGCCAATTTGCACAGGAGAATGTGAAAAGTGTTCATATGTAGTAAAAACCTGAGAAATCCGTCCATTTTCGTCATTTGTTATCGAATCGACTTAAGGCATATCGTCACATTGGCCGCTCTTCTCTCTGAAACGGTTGTACTTATCGTCTGCAAAGCTATGTCGCGTGCTGCGGTATGCGGAGATACTAAAAGCACCATAGTAGAACACAGATGAAGCTTCTAAGTTGATGTAATAGCCAGTAAGAAGTAGTACAATTCAAGTTTTATGTATCGATTATTGACTTTTTAGCTGTCTTTGGTGCCTTGGACATGAGCTAGGACCTTAAGATTCTGCATGAAAGGAGGACTAGCAGCCGATTTGCACGGGAGAATGTGAAAAGTGTTCATATGTAGTATTAACCTGAGAAATCCGTCCGTTTTCGTCATTTGTTATCGAATCGACTTAAAGCCAGATCGTCACTTTGGCCGCTCTTCTCTCTGAAAGGGTTGTACTTATCGTCTGCAAAGCTATGTCGCGTGCTGCGGTATGCGGAGACACTAAAATCACCATAGTAGAACACAGATGAAGCTTCTAAGTTGATGTAATAGCCAGTAAGAAGTAGTACAATTCAAGTTTTAGGTATTGATTATTGACTTTTTAGCTGGCTTTGGTGCCTTGGACATAAGCTCTGACCTTAAGATTCTGCATGAATGGAGGATTAGCAGCGCAGTTGCACGGGAGAATGTGAAAAGTGTTCATATGTAGTAATAACCTGAGAAATCCGTCCGTTTTCGTCATTTGTTATCGAATCGACTTAAAGCCAGATCGTCACATTGGCCGCTCTTCTCTCTGAAACGGTTGTACGTATCGTGTGCAAAGCTATGTCGCGTGATGCGGTGTGCGGAGACAGTAAAAGCACCATAGTAGAAGACAGATGAAGCTTCTAAGTTGATGTAATACTCAGTAAGAAGTAGTCCAATTCAAGTTTTAGGTATCGATTATTGACTTTTTAGCTGGCTTTGGTGCCTTGGACATGAGACAGGACCTTAGGTTTCTGCATTAAAGGACGACCAGCAGCCGAGTTGCACGGGAGAATGTGAAAAGTATTCATATGTAGTAAAAACCTGAGATATTTGTCCGTTTTTGTCACCTGTTATCGAATCGACTTAAAGCCAGATCGTCAAACTGGCCGCTCTTCTCTCTGAAACGGTTGTACTTCTCGTCTGCAAAGCTATGTCGCGCTCTGCGATATGCGGAGTAAGTAAAAGCACCATAGTAGAACACAGATGAAGCTTCTAAGTTGATGTAATAGCCAGTAAGATATAGTACAATTCAAGTTTTAGGTATCGATTATTGACTTTTTAGCTGGCTTTGGTGCGTTGGACATGAGCTAGGACCTTAAGATTGTGCATGAAAGAAGGATTAGCAGCGGAGTTGCACGGGAGAATATGAGAAGTGTTCATATGTAGTAAAAACCTAGAAATCCGTCCGTTTTCGTCATTTGTTATCGAATCGACTTAAAGCCACATCGTCACATTGGCCGCTATTCTCTCTGAAACGGTTGTACTTATCGTCTGCAAAGCTATGTCGCGTGCTGCGGTATTCTGAAACACTAAAAGCACCATAGTAGAACACAGATGAAGTTTCAAAGTTGATGTAATAGCCAGGAAGAAGTAGTATAATTCAAGTTTTAGGTATGGATTAAGACTTTATAGCTGGCTTTGGTTCCCTCGACATGAGCTAGGACCTTAACATTCTGCATGAAAGGAGGACTAGCAGCTTATTTGCACGGGAGAATGTGAAGAGTGTTCAAACGTAGTAAAAACCTGAGAAACACGTCAGTTTTCGTCATTTGTTATCGATTCGACTTAAAGCCAGATCGTCACATTGGCCGCTCTTCTCTCTGAAACGGTTGTACTAACCGATTTCATAGCTATGTCGCGTGCTGCTGTATGAGGAGACACTAAAAGCACCATAGTAGAACACAGATGAAGCTTCTAAGTTGATGTAATAGCCAGTAAGAAGTAGTACAATTCAAGTTTTAGGTATTCAATATTGAAATTTTAGCTGGCTTTGGTGCCTTGTACATCAGCTAGGACCTTAAGATTCTGCATGAAATGACGACTGGCAGCCCTGTTCCACGGGAGAATGTGAAAAGTGTTCATATGTAGTAAAAACCTGAGAATTCGGTCCGTTTTCGTCATTTGTTATCGAATCGACTTAAAGCCAGATCGTCAAACTGGCCGCTCTTCTCTCTGAAACGGTTGTACTTATCGTCTGCAAAGCTATGTCGCGTGCTCCGGTATGCGGAGACATTAAAATCACCATAGTAGAACACAGATGAAGCTTCTAAGTTGATGTAATAGCCAGTAAGCAGTAGTACAATTCAAGTTCTAGGTATCGATTATTGACTTTTTAGCTGGCTTTGGTGCCTTGGACATGAGCTAGGACCTTTAGATTCTGCATGAAAGGAGGATTAGCACCGGAGTTGCATGGGAGAATGTGAAAAGTGTTCATATGAAGTAAAAACCTGAGACATCCGTCCGTTTTCGTCATTTGTTATCGAATCGACTTAAAGCCAGATCGTCACATTGGTCGCTCTTCTCTCTGAAACGGTTGTACTTATCGTCTGCAAAGCTATGTCGCGTGTTGCGGTATGCGGAGACAGTAAAAGCACCATAGTATAACACAGATGAAGCTTATAAGTTGATGTAATAGCCAGGAAGAAGTAGTATAATTCAAGTTTTAGGTATGGTTTAAGACTTTATAGCTGGCTTTGGTGCCCTCGACATGAGCTAGGACCTTAACATTCTGCATGAAAGGAGGACTAGCAGCTTATTTGCACGGGAGAATGTGAAAAGTGTTCATATGTAGTAAAAACCTGAGAAACACGTCAGTTTTCGTCATTTGTTATCGAATCGACTTAAAGCCAGATCGTCACATTGGCCGCTCTCCTCTCTGAAACGGTTGTACTAATCGATTTCGTAGCTATGTCGCGTGCTGCGGTATGCGGAGACACTAAAAGCACCATAGTAGAATACAGATGAAGCTTCTAAGTTGATGTAATAGCCAGTAAGATATAGTACAATTCAAGTTTTAGGTATCGATTATTGACTTTTTAGCTGGCTTTGGTGCTTTGGACATGAGCTAGGACCTTATGATTCTGCATGAAAGGAGGACTAGCAGCCGAGTTGCACGGGAGAATGTGAAAAGTGTTCATCTGTAGTAAAAACCTGAGAAATCCGTCCATTTTCGTCATTTGTTATCGAATCGACTTAAAGCCAGATCGTCACATTGGCCGCTCTTCTCTCTGAAACGGTTGTACTTCTCGTCTGCACAGCTATGTCGCGCTCTGCGATATGCGGAGACAGTAAAAGCACCATAGTAGAACACAGATGAAGCTTCTAAGTTGATGGAATAGCCAGTAAGATATAGTACAACCCAAGTTTTAGGTATCGATTATTGACTTTTTAGATGGCATTGGTGCGTTGGGCATGAGCTAGGACCTTAAGATTGTGCATGAAAGAAGGATTAGCAGCGGAGTTGCACGGGAGAATATGAAAAGTGTTCATATGTAGTAAAAACCTAGAAATCCGTCCGTTTTCGTGATTTGTTATCGAATCGACTTAAAGCCAGATCGTCAGATTGGCCGCTATTCTCTCTGAAACGGTTGTACTTATCGTCTGCAAAGCTATGTCGCGTGCTCCGGTATTCTGAAACACTAAAAGCACCATAGTAGAACACAGATGAAGCTTCTAAGTTGATGTAATAGCCAGGAAGAAGTAGTATAATTCAAGTTTTAGGTATGGTTTAAGACTTTATAGCTGGCTTTGGTGCCCTCGACATGAGCTAGGACCTTAACATTCTGCATGAAAGGAGGACTAGCAGCTTATTTGCACGGGAGAATGTGAAAAGTGTTCATATGTAGTAAAAACCTGAGAAACACGTCAGTTTTCGTCATTTGTTATCGATTCGACTTAAAGCCAGATCGTCACATTGGCCGCTCTTCTCTCTGAAACGGTTGTACTTATCGTCTGCAAAGCTATGTCGCGTGCTCCGGTATGCGGAGACATTAAAATCACCATAGTAGAACACAGATGAAGCTTCTAAGTTGATGTAATAGCCAGTAAGCAGTAGTACAATTCAAGTTCTAGGTATCGATTATTGTCTTTTTAGCTGGCATTGGTGCCTTGGACATGAGCTACGACCTTTAGATTCTGCATGAAAGGAGGATTAGCAGCGGAGTTGCACGGGAGAATGTGAAAAGTGTTCATATGAAGTAAAAACCTGAGACATCCGTCCGTTTTCGTCATTTGTTATCGAATCGACTTAAAGCCAGATCGTCACATTGGTCGCTCTTCTCTCTGAAACGGTTGTACTTATCGTCTGCAAAGCTATGTCGCGTGCTGCGGTATGCAGAGACAGTAAACGCACCATAGTAGAACACAGATGAAGCTTCTAAGTTAATGTAATAGCCAGTAAGATATAGTACAATTCAAGTTCTAGGTATCGATTATTGACTTTTTAGCTCTCTTTGGTGCTTTGGACATGAGCTAGGACCTTATGATTCTGCTTGAAAGGAGGACTAGCAGCCGAGTTGCACGGGAGAATGTGAAAGGTGTTCATCTGTAGTAAAAACCTGAGAAATCCGTCCATTTTCGTCATTTGTTATCGAATCGACTTAAAGCCAGATCGTCACATTGGCCGCTCTTCTCTCTGAAACGGTTGTACTTCTCGTCTGCAAAGCTATGTCGCGCTCTGCGATATGTGGAGACAGTAAAAGCACCATAGTAGAACACAGATGAAGCTTCTAAGTTGATGTAATAGCCAGTAAGATATCGTACAATCCAAGTTTTAGGTATCGATTATTGACTTTTTAGATGGCATTGGTGCGTTGGACATGAGCTAGGACCTTAAGATTGTGCATGAAAGAAGGATTAGCAGCGGAGTTGCACGGGAGAATATGAAAAGTGTTCATATGTAGTAAAAACCTAGAAATCCGTCCGTTTTCGTCATTTGTTATCGAATCGACTTAAAGCCAGATCGTCACATTGGCCGCTATTCTCTCTGAAACGGTTGTACTTATCGTCTGCAAAGCTATGTCGCGTGCTGCGGTATTCTGAAACACTAAAAGCACCTTAGTAGAACACAGATGAAGCTTCTAAGTTGATGTAATAGCCAGGAAGAAGTAGTATAATTCAAGTTTTAGGTATGGTTTAAGACTTTATAGCTGGCTTTGGTGCCCTCGACATGAGCTAGGACCTTAACATTCTGCATGAAAGGAGGACTAGCAGCCGATTTGCACGGGAGAATGTGAAAAGTGTTCATATGTAGTAAAAACCTGAGAAATCCGTCCGTTTTCGTCATTTGTCATCGAATCGACTTAAAGCCAGATCGTCACATTGGCCGCTCTTCTCTCTGAGACGGTTGTACTTATCGTCTTCAAAGGTATGTCGCGTGTTGCCGTAGGCGGAAACAGGAAAAGCACCATAGTAGAACACAGATGAAGCTTCTAAGTTGATGTAATAGCCAGTAAGAAGTAGTCCAATTCGAGATTTAGGTATCGATTATTGACTTTTTAGCTGGCTTTGGTGCCTTGGACATGAGCTAGGACCTTAATATTCTGCATGAAAGGAGGACTAGCAGCCGAGTTGCAAGGTGGAATGTGAAAAGTGTTCAAATGTAGTAAAAACCTGAGAAATACGTCCGTTTTCGTCATTTGTTATCGAATCGACTTAAAGCCAGATCGTCACATTGGCCGCTATTCTCTCTGAAACGATTGTACTTATCGTCTGCAAAGCTATGTCGCGTGCTGCGGTATGCGGAGACACTAAAAGCACCATAGTAGAACACAGATTAAGCTTCTAAGTTGATGTAATACCCAGTAAGAAAAAGTAAAATTCAAGTTTTAGGTATCGATTATTGACTTTTTAGCTGGCTTTGGTGCCTTGGACATGAGCTAGGACCTTAAGATTCTGCATGAAAGGAGGACTAGCAACCGATTTGCACGGGAGAATGTGAAAAGTGTTCATATGTAGTAAAAACCTGAGAAATCCGTCCGTTTTCGTCATTTGTTATCGAATCTACTTAAAGCCAGATCGTCACATTGGCCGCTCTTCTCTCTGAAACGCTTGTACTTATCGTCTGCAAAGCTATGTCGCGTGCTGCGGTATGCGGAGACACTAAAAGCACCATAGTAGAACACATATGAAGCTTCTAAGTTGATGTAATAGCCAGTAAGAAGTAGTACAGTTCAAGTTTTAGGTATTGAATATTGACTTTTTAGCTGGCTTTGGTGCCTTGGACATGAGCTATCACCTTAAGATTCTGCATAAAAGGAGGACTAGCAGCCGCGTTGCACAGGAGAATGTGAAAAGTGTTCATATGTAGTAAAAACCTGAGAAATCGGTCCGTTTTCGTCACTTGTTATCGAACCGACTTAAAGCAAGATCGTCACATTGGCTGCTCTTCTCTCTGAAACGGTGGTACTTATTCTCTGCAAAGCTATGTCGCGTGCTGCGGTATACGGAGACACTAAAATCACCATAGTAGAACACAGATGAGGCTTCTAAGTTGATGTAATAGCCAGTAAGAAGTAATACAATTCAAGTATCAGGTATCGATTATTGACTTTTTAGCTGGCTTTGGTACCTTGGACATGAGCTAGGACCTTAAGATTCTACATGAAAGGAGGACTAGCAGCCGAGTTGCACGGGAGAATGTGAATTGTGTTCATATGTAGTAAAAACCTGAGAAATCCGTCCGTTTTCGTCATTTGTTATCGAATCGACTTAAAGCCAGATCGTCACATTGGCCGCTCTTCTCTCTGAAACGGTTGTACTTATCGTCTGCAAAGCTATGTCGCGTGCTGCGGTATGCGGAGACAGTAAAAGCACCACAGTAGAACACAGATGAGGCCTCAAAGTTGATGTAATAGCCAGTAAGAAGTAATACAATTCAAGTTTTAGGTATCGATTATTGACTTTTTAGCTGGCTTTGGTACCTTGGACATGAGATAGGACCTGAAGATTCTGCATGAAAGGAGGACTAGCAGCCGCGTTGCACGGGAGATGTGAAAAATGTTCACATGTAGTAAAAACCTGAGACATCCGTTCGTTTACGTCATTTGTTATCGAATCTACTTAAAGGGAGATCTTCACATTGGCCGCTCTTCTTCTCTGAAACGGTTGTACTTATCGTGTGCAAACCTATGTCGCGTATTGCGGTATGCGGAGACAGTAAAAGCACCATAGTAGAACACAGATGAAGCTTCTAAGTTGATGTAATAGCCAGTAAGAAGTAGTACAATTCAAGTTTTAGGTATCGATTATTGACTTTTTAGCTGGCTTTGGTGCCTTGGACGTGAGCTATGACCTTTAGATTCTGCATGAAAGGAGGACTAGCAGCCGATTTGCACGGGAGAATGTGAAAAGTGTTCATATGTAGTAAAAACCTGAGAAATCCGTCCGTTTTCGTCATTTGTCATCGAATCGACTTAAAGCCAGATCGTCACATTGGCCGCTCTTCTCTCTGAAACGGTTGTACTTATCGTCTTCAAAGGTATGTCGCGTGTTGCCGTAGGCGGAAACAGGAAAAGCACCATAGTAGAACACAGATGAAGCTTCTAAGTTGATGTAATAGCCAGTAAGAAGTAGTCCAATTTCCTGATTTAGGTATCGATTATTGACTTTTTAGCTGCCTTTGGTGCCTTGGACATGAGCTAGGACCTTAATATTCTGCATGAAAGGAGGACTAGCAGCCGAGTTGCATGGTGGAATGTGAAAAGTGTTCAAAAGTAGTAAAAACCTGAGAAATACGTCCGTTTTCGTCATTTGTTTTCGAATCGACTTAAAGCCAGATCGTCACATTGGCCGCTAATCTCTCTGAAACGGTTGTACTTATCGTCTGCAAAGCTATGTCGCGTGCTGCGGTTTGCGGAGACACTAAAAGCACCATAGTAGAACACAGATTAAGCTTCTAAGTTGATGTAATACCCAGTAAGAAAAAGTAAAATTCAAGTTTTAGGTATCGATTATTGACTTTTTAGCTGGCTTTGGTGCCTTGGACATGAGCTAGGACCTTAACATTCTTTATGAAAGGAGGACTAGCAACCGAGTTGCACGGGAGAATGTGAAAAGTGTTCATATGTAGTAAAAACCTTAGAAATCCGTCCGTTTTCGTCATTTGTTATCGAATCTACTTAAAGCCAGATCGTCACATTGGCCGCTCTTCTCTCTGAAACGCTTGTACTTATCGTCTGCAAAGCTATGTCGCGTGCTGCGGTATGCGGAGACACTAAAATCACCATAGTAGAACACAGATGAAGCATCTAAGTTGATGTAATAGCCAGTAAGAAGTAATCCAATTCAAGTTTTAGGTATCGATTATTGACTTTTTAGCTGGCTTTGGTGCCTTGGACATGAGCTAGGACCTTAAGATTCTGCATGAAAGGAGGACTAGCAGCCGATTTGCACGGGAGAATGTGAAAAGTGTTCATATGTAGTAAAAACCTGAGAAATCCGTCCGTTTTCGTCATTTGTTATCGAATCTACTTAAAGCCAGATCGTCACATTGGCCGCTCTTCTCTCTGAAACGCTTGTACTTATCGTCTGCAAAGCTATGTCGCGTGCTGCGGTATGCGGAGACACTAAAAGCACCATAGTAGAACACATATGAAGCTTCTAAGTTGATGTAATAGCCAAAAAGAAGTAGTACAATTCAAGTTTTAGGTATTGAATATTGACTTTTTAGCTGGCTTTGGTGCCTTGGACATGAGCTATCACCTTAAGATTCTGCATAAAAGGAGGACTAGCAGCCGAGTTGCACAGGAGAATGTGAAAAGTGTTCATATGTAGTAAAAACCTGAGAAATCGGTCCGTTTTCGTCATTTGTTATCGAACCGACTTAAAGCAAGATCGTCACATTGGCCGCTCTTCTCTCTGAAACGGTTGTACTTATTCTCTGCAAAGCTATGTCGCGTGCTGCGGTATGCGGAGACACTAAAATCACCATAGTAGAACACAGATGAGGCTTCTAAGTTGATGTAATAGCCAGTAAGAAGTAATACAATACAAGTATCAGGTATCGATTATTGACTTTTTAGCTGGCTTTGGTACCTTGGACATGAGCTAGGACCTTAAGATTCTACATGAAAGAAGGACTAGCAGCCGAGTTGCACGGGAGAATGTGAATTGTGTTCATATGTAGTAAAAACCTGAGATATCCGTCCGTTTTCGTCATTTGTTATCGAATCGACTTAAAGCCAGATCGTCACATTGGCCGCTCTTCTCTCTGAAACGGTTGTACTTATCGATTGCAAAGCTATGTCGCGTGCTGCGGTATGCGGAGACACTAAAAGCACCATAGTAGAACACAGATGAAGCTTCTAAGTTGATGTAATATCCAGTAAGAAGTAGTACAATTCAAGTTTTAGGTATCGATTATTGACTTTTTAGCTGGCTTTGGTGCCTTGGACATGAGCTAGGACCTTAAGATTCTGCATGAAAGGAGGACTAGCAGGCGCGTTGCACGGGAGAATGTGAAAAGTGTTCATATGTAGTAAAAACCTGATAAATCCGTCCGTTTTCGTCATTTGTTATCGAATCGACTTCAAGCCAGATCGACTCACTGGCCACTCTTCTCTCTGCAAAAGTTGTACTTATCGTCTGCAATGCTATGTCGCGTGCTGCGGTATGCGGACACACTAAAAGCACCATAGTAGAACACAGATGAAGCTTCTAAGTTGATGTAATAGCCAGTAAGAAGTAGTACAATTAAAGTTTTAGGTATCGGTTATTGACTTTTTACCCTACTTTGGTGCCTTGGACATGAGCTAGGAAATTAAGATTTTGCATGAAGGACGACTAGCAGCCGAGTTGCACGGGAGAATGTGAAAAGTGTTCATATGTAGTAAAAACCTGAGAAATCCGTCCGTTTTCGTCATTTGTTATCGAATCGACTTAAAGCCAGATCGTCACATTGGCCGCTCTTCTCTCTGAAACGGTTGTACTTATCGTCTGCAAAGCTATGTCGCGTGCTGCGGTATGCTGATACACTAAAAGCACCATAGTAGAACACAGATGAAGCTTCTAAGTTGATGTAATAGCCAGTAAGAAGTAGTACAATTCAAGTTTTAGGTATTGAATATTGACTTTTTACCTGGCTTTGGTGCCTTGGACTTGAGCTAGGACCTTAAGATTCTGCATGAAAGGAGGACTAGCAGCCGCGTTGCACGGGAGATGTGAAAAATGTTCACATGTAGTAAGAACCTGAGACATCCGTTCGTTTACGTCATTTGTTATCGAATCTACTTAAAGGGAGATCTTCACATTGGCCGCTCTTCTTCTCTGAAACGGTTGTACTTATCGTGTGCAAACCTATGTCGCGTATTGCGGTATGCGGAGACAGTAAAAGCACCATAGTAGAACACAGATGAAGCTTCTAAGTTGATGTAATAGCCAGTAAGAAGTAGTACAATTCAAGTTTTAGGTATCGATTATTGACTTTTTAGCTGGCTTTGGTGCCTTGGACGTGAGCTATGACCTTTAGATTCTGCATGAAAGGAGGACTAGCAGCCGATTTGCACGGGAGAATGTGAAAAGTGTTCATATGTAGTAAAAACCTGAGAAATCCGTCCGTTTTCGTCATTTGTCATCGAATCGACTTAAAGCCAGATCGTCACATTGGCCGCTCTTCTCTCTGAAACGGTTGTACTTATCGTCTTCAAAGGTATGTCGCGTGTTGCCGTAGGCGGAAACAGGAAAAGCACCATAGTAGAACACAGATGAAGCTTCTAAGTTGATGTAATAGCCAGTAAGAAGTAGTCCAATTTCCTGATTTAGGTATCGATTATTGACTTTTTAGCTGCCTTTGGTGCCTTGGACATGAGCTAGGACCTTAATATTCTGCATGAAAGGAGGACTAGCAGCCGAGTTGCATGGTGGAATGTGAAAAGTGTTCAAAAGTAGTAAAAACCTGAGAAATACGTCCGTTTTCGTCATTTGTTTTCGAATCGACTTAAAGCCAGATCGTCACATTGGCCGCTAATCTCTCTGAAACGGTTGTATTTATCGTCTGCAAAGCTATGTCGCGTGCTGCGGTTTGCGGAGACACTAAAAGCACCATAGTAGAACACAGATTAAGCTTCTAAGTTGATGTAATACCCAGTAAGAAAAAGTAAAATTCAAGTTTTAGGTATCGATTATTGACTTTTTAGCTGGCTTTGGTGCCTTGGACATGAGCTAGGACCTTAACATTCTTTATGAAAGGAGGACTAGCAGCCGAGTTGCACGGGAGAATGTGAAAAGTGTTCATATGTAGTAAAAACCTTAGAAATCCGTCCGTTTTCGTCATTTGTTATCGAATCTACTTAAAGCCAGATCGTCACATTGGCCGCTCTTCTCTCTGAAACGCTTGTACTTATCGTCTGCAAAGCTATGTCGCGTGCTGCGGTATGCGGAGACACTAAAATCACCATAGTAGAACACAGATGAAGCATCTAAGTTGATGTAATAGCCAGTAAGAAGTAATCCAATTCAAGTTTTAGGTATCGATTATTGACTTTTTAGCTGGCTTTGGTGCCTTGGACATGAGCTAGGACCTTAAGATTCTGCATGAAAGGAGGACTAGCAGCCGATTTGCACGGGAGAATGTGAAAAGTGTTCATATGTAGTAAAAACCTGAGAAATCCGTCCGTTTTCGTCATTTGTTATCGAATCTACTTAAAGCCAGATCGTCACATTGGCCGCTCTTCTCTCTGAAACGCTTGTACTTATCGTCTGCAAAGCTATGTCGCGTGCTGCGGTATGCGGAGACACTAAAAGCACCATAGTAGAACACATATGAAGCTTCTAAGTTGATGTAATAGCCAAAAAGAAGTAGTACAATTCAAGTTTTAGGTATTGAATATTGACTTTTTAGCTGGCTTTGGTGCCTTGGACATGAGCTATCACCTTAAGATTCTGCATAAAAGGAGGACTAGCAGCCGAGTTGCACAGGAGAATGTGAAAAGTGTTCATATGTAGTAAAAACCTGAGAAATCGGTCCGTTTTCGTCATTTGTTATCGAACCGACTTAAAGCAAGATCGTCACATTGGCCGCTCTTCTCTCTGAAACGGTTGTACTTATTCTCTGCAAAGCTATGTCGCGTGCTGCGGTATGCGGAGACACTAAAATCACCATAGTAGAACACAGATGAGGCTTCTAAGTTGATGTAATAGCCAGTAAGAAGTAATACAATACAAGTATCAGGTATCGATTATTGACTTTTTAGCTGGCTTTGGTACCTTGGACATGAGCTAGGACCTTAAGATTCTACATGAAAGAAGGACTAGCAGCCGAGTTGCACGGGAGAATGTGAATTGTGTTCATATGTAGTAAAAACCTGAGATATCCGTCCGTTTTCGTCATTTGTTATCGAATCGACTTAAAGCCAGATCGTCACATTGGCCGCTCTTCTCTCTGAAACGGTTGTACTTATCGATTGCAAAGCTATGTCGCGTGCTGCGGTATGCGGAGACACTAAAAGCACCATAGTAGAACACAGATGAAGCTTCTAAGTTGATGTAATATCCAGTAAGAAGTAGTACAATTCAAGTTTTAGGTATCGATTATTGACTTTTTAGCTGGCTTTGGTGCCTTGGACATGAGCTAGGACCTTAAGATTCTGCATGAAAGGAGGACTAGCAGGCGCGTTGCACGGGAGAATGTGAAAAGTGTTCATATGTAGTAAAAACCTGATAAATCCGTCCGTTTTCGTCATTTGTTATCAAATCGACTTCAAGCCAGATCGTCTCACTGGCCACTCTTCTCTCTGCAAAAGTTGTACTTATCGTCTGCAATGCTATGTCGCGTGCTGCGGTATGCGGACACACTAAAAGCACCATAGTAGAACACAGATGAAGCTTCTAAGTTGATGTAATAGCCAGTAAGAAGTAGTACAATTAAAGTTTTAGGTATCGGTTATTGACTTTTTACCCTACTTTGGTGCCTTGGACATGAGCTAGGAAATTAGGATTTTGCATGAAGGACGACTAGCAGCCGAGTTGCACGGGAGAATGTGAAAAGTGTTCATATGTAGTAAAAACCTGAGAAATCCGTCCGTTTTCGTCATTTGTTATCGAATCGACTTAAAGCCAGATCGTCACATTGGCCGCTCTTCTCTCTGAAACGGTTGTACTTATCGTCTGCAAAGCTATGTCGCGTGCTGCGGTATGCTGATACACTAAAAGCACCATAGTAGAACACAGATGAAGCTTCTAAGTTGATGTAATAGCCAGTAAGAAGTAGTACAATTCAAGTTTTAGGTATTGAATATTGACTTTTTACCTGGCTTTGGTGCCTTGGACTTGAGCTAGGACCTTAAGATTCTGCATGAAAGGAGGACTAGCAGCCGAGTTGCACGGGAGAATGTGAATGGTGTTCATATGTAGTAAAAACCTGAGACATCCGTCGGTTTTCGTCATTTGTTATCGAATCGCCTTAAAGCCAGATCGTCACATTGGCCGCTCTTCTCTCTGAAACGGTTGTACTTATCGTCTGCAAAGCTATGTCGCGTGCTGCGGTATGCGGAGACAGTAAAAGCACCACAGTAGAACACAGATGAAGCTTCTAAGTTGATGTAATAGCCAGGAAGAAGTAGTACAATTCAAATTTTAGGTATCGATTATTGACTTTTTAGCTGGCTTTGGTGCCTTGGACATGAGCTAGGACCTTAAGATTCTGCATGAAAGGAGGACTAGCAGCCGAGTTGCACGGGAGAATGTGAAAAGTGTTCAGATGTAGTAAAAACCTGAGAAATCGGTCCGTTTTCGTCATTTGTTATCGAACCGACTTAAAGCCAGATCGTCACATTGGCCGCTCTCCTCTCTGAAACGGTTGTACTTATCGTCTGCAAAGCTATGTCGCGTGCTGCGGTATGCGGGGACACTAAAATCACCATAGTAGAACACAGATGAGGCTTCTAAGTTGATGTAATAGCCAGTAAGAAGTAATACAATTCAAGTTTTAGGTATCGATTATTGACTTTTTAGCTGGCTTTGGTACCTTGGACATGAGATAGGACCTTAAGATTCTGCATGAAAAGAGGACTAGCAGCCGCGTTGCACGGGAGAGTGTGAATAGTGTTCATATGTAGTAAAAACCTGAGACATCCGTCCGTTTTCGTCATTTCTTATCGAGTCGACTTAAAGCCAGATCGTCACATTGGCCGCTCTTTTCTCTGAAACGGTTGTACTTCTCGTCTGCAAAGCTATGTCGCGTGCTGCGGTATGCGGAGACACTAAAATCACCATAGTAGAACACAGATGAAGCTTCTAAGTTGATGTAATAGCCAGTAAGAAGTAGTACAATTCAAGTTTTAGGTATCGATTATTGACTTTTTAGCTGGCTTTGGTACCTTGGACATGAGCTAGGACCTTAAAATTCTGCAAGAAAGGAGGACTAGAAGCCGAGTTGCACGGGAGAATGTGAAATGTGATCATATGTAGTAAAAACCTGAGACATCCGTCCGTTTTCGTCATTTGTTATCGAATCGACTTAAAGCCAGATCGTCACATTGGCCGCTCTTCTCTTTGAAACGGTTGTACTTCTCGTCTGCAAAGCTATGTCGCGTGCTGCGGTATTCTGAGACACTAAAAGCACCATAGTACAACACAGATAAAGCTTCTAAGTTGATGTAATAGCCAGTAAGAAGTAGTACAATTCAAGTTTTAGGTATCGATTATTGACTTTATAGCTGGCTTGGTGCCTTGGACATGAGCCAGGACCTTAACATTCTGCATGAAAGGAGGACTAGCAGCCAATTTGCATAGGAGAATGTGAAAAGTGTTCATATGTAGTAAAAACCTGAGTAATCCGTCCGTTTTCGTCATTTGTTATCGAATCGACTTAAAGCCAGATCGTCACATTGGCCGCTCCTCTCTCTGAAACGGTTGTACTTATCGATTGCAAAGCTATGTCGCGTGCTGCGGTATGCGGAGACACCAAAAGCACCATAGTAGAACACAGATGAAGCTTCTAAGTTGATGTAATAGCCAGTAAGAAATAGTGCAATTCAAGGTTTAGGTATCGATTATTGACTATTTAGCTGGCTTTGGTGCCTTGGACATGAGCTAGGACCTTAAGATTCTGCATGAAAGGAGGACTAGCAGCCGATTTGCACGGGAGAATGTGAAAAGTGTTCATATGTAGTAAAAACCTGAGAAATCCGTCCGTTTTCGTCATTTGTTATCAAATCGACGTAATGCCAGATCGTCACATTGGCCGCTCTTCTCTCTGAAACGGTAGTACTTATCGTCTGCAAAGATATGTCGCGTGCTGCGGTAGGCGGAGACAGTAAAAGCACCATAGTAGAACACAGATGTAGCTTCTAAGTTGATGTAATAGCCAGTAAGAAGTAGTAAAATTCAAGTTTTAGGTATCGATTATTGACTTTTTAGCTGGTTTTGGTGCCTTGGACATGAGCTAGGACCTTAAGATTCAGCATGAAAGGAGGACTAGCAACCGAGTTGCACGGGAAAATGTGAAAAGTGTACAAATGTAGTAAAAGCCTGAGAAATACGTCCGTTTTCATCATTTGTTATCGAACTGACTTAAAGCCAGATCGTCACATTGGCCGCTCTTCTCTCTGAAACGCTTGTACTTATCGACTGCAAAGATATGTCGCGTGCTGCGGTATACGGAGACACTAAAAGCACCATAGTAGAACACAGATGAAGCTTCTAAGTTGATGTAATAGCCAGTAAGAAGTAGTACAATTCAAGTTTTAGGTATCGATAATTGACTTTTTAGCTGGCTTTGGTGCCTTGGTCATGATCTATGTCCTTAAGATTCTGCATGAAAGGAGGACTAGCAGCCGAATTGCAAGGGAGAATGTGAAAAGTGTTCATATGTAGGAAAAACCTGAGAAATCCGTCCGATTTCGTCATTTGTTATCGAATCAACTTGAAGCCAGATCGTCACATTGGCCGCTCTTCTCTCTGAACCGGTTGTACTTATCGTCTGCAAAGCTATGTCGCGTGATGCGGTATGCGGAGACACTAAAAGCACCATAGTAGAACACAGATGAAGCTTCTAAGTTGCTGGAATAGCCAGTAAGGAGTAGTTCAATTCAAGTTTTAGGTATCGATTATTGACTTTTTAGCTGGCTTTGGTGCCTTCAATATGAGCTAGGACCTTAAGATTCTGCATGAAAGGAGGATTAGCAGCGGAGTTGCACGGGAGAATATGAAAAGTGTTCATATGTAGTAAAAACCTAGAAATCCGTCCGTTTTCATCATTTGTTATCGAATCGACTTAAAGCCAGATCGTCACATTGGCCGCTCTTCTCTCTGAAACGGTTGTACTTACCGTCTGCAAAGCTATGTCGCGTGCTGCGGTATGCTGAGACACTAAAAGCACCAGAGTAGAACACAGATGAAGCTTCTAAGTTGATGTAGTAGCCAGGAAGAAGTAGTACAATTCAAGTTTTAGGTATTGAATATTGACTTTTTAGCTGGCTTTGGTGCCTTGGACATGTGCTAAGACCTTAAGATTCTGCATGAAAGGAGGACGAGGAGCCAAGTTGCACGGGAGAATGTGAAAAGTGTTCATATGTAGTAAAAACCTGAGAAATCGGTCCGTTTTCGTCACTTGTTATCGAATCGACTTAAAGCCAGATCGTCTCATTGGCCGCTCTTCTCTCTGAAACGGTTGTACTTATCGTCTGCAAAGCTATGTCGCGTGCTGTTGTATGCGGAGACACTAAAATCACCATAGTAGAACACAGATGAAGCTTATAAGTTGATGTAATAGCCAGTAAGGAGTAGTACAATTCAAGTTTTAGGTATCGATTATTGACTTTTCAGCTGGCTTTGGTACCTTGGACATGAGATAGGACCTTAAGATTCTGCATGAAAGGAGGACTAGCAGCCGAGTTTCACGGGAGAATGTGAAAAATGTTCATATGTAGTAAAAGCCTGAGACATCCGTCCGTTTACGTCATTTGTTATCGAATGTACTTAAACCAGATCGTCACATTGGCCGCTCTTCTCTCTGAAACGGTTGTACTTATCGTCTGCAAAGCTATGTCGCGTGCTGCGGTATGCGGAGACAGTAAAAGCACCATAGTAGAACACAGATGAAGCTTCTAAGTTGATCTAATAGCCAGTAAGAAGTAGTCCAATTCAAGTTTTAGGTATCGATTATTGACTTTTTAGCTGGCTTTGGTGCCTTGGACATGAGCTAGGACCTTAAGCTTCGGCATGAAAGGAGGATTAGCAGCGGAGTTGCACGGGAGAATATGAAAAGTGTTCATATGTAGTAAAAACCTAGAAATCCGTCCGTTTTCGTCATTTGTTATCGAATCTTCTTCAAGCCAGATCGTCACATTGGCCGCTCTTCTCTCTGAAACGGTTGTACTTATCGCCTGCAAAGCTATATCGCGTGCTGCGGTATGCGGAGACACTAAAACCACCATAGTAGAACACAGATAAAGCTTTTAAGTTGATGTAATAGCCAGTAAGAATTAGTACAATTCAAGTTTTAGGTATCGATTATTGACGTTTTAGCTGGCTTTGGTGCCTTGGACATGAGCTAGGACCTTATGATTCTGCATGAAAGGAGGACTAGCAGCCGATTTGCACGGGAGAATGTGAAAAGTGTTCATATGTAGTAAAAACCTGAGAAATCCGTCCGTTTTCGTCATTTGTTATCGAATCGACGTAAAGCCAGATGGTCACATTGGCCTTTCTTCTCTCTGAAACGCTTGTACTTATCGTCTGCAAAGCTATGTCGCGTGCTGCGGTATGCGGAGAAACTAAAAGCACCATAGTAGAACACAGATGAAGCTTCTAAGTTGATGTAACAGCCAGTAAGAAGTAGTACAACTCAAGTTTTAGGTAATGATTATTGACTTTTTACCCTTCTTTGGTGACTTGGACATGAGCTAGGAAATTAAAATTTTGCATGAAGGAGGACTAGCAGCCGAGTTGCACGGGAGAATGTGAAAAGTGTTCATATGTAGTAAAAACCTGAGTAATCAGTCCGTTTTCGTCATTTGTTATCGAATCTACTTAAAGCCAGTTCGTCACATTGGGGTCTCTTCTCTCTGAAATTGTTGTACTTATCGTCTGCAAAGCTATGTCGCGTGCTGCAGTATGCTGAGACACTAAAAGCACTATAGTAGATCACAGATGAAGCTTCTAAGTTGATGTAATAGCCAGTAAGAAGTAGTACAATTCAAGTTTTAGGTATTGAATATAGACTTTTTAGCTGGCTTTGGTGCCTTGGACATGAGATAGGACCGTACGATTCTTCATGAAAGGAGGACTAGCAGCCAAGTTGCACGGGAGAATGTGAATAGTGTTCATATGTAGTAAAAACCTGAGAAATCGGTCCGTTTTCGTCATTTGTTATCGAACCGACTTTAAGCCAGATCGTCACATTGGCCGCTCTTCTCTCTGAAACGCTTGTACTTATCGTCTGCAAAGCTATGTCGCGTGCTGCGGTATGCGGAGACACTAAAAGCACCATAGTAGAACACAGATGAAGCTTCTAAGTTGATGTAATAGCCAGTAAGAAGTAGTACAATTCAAGTTTTAGGTATCGATTATTGACTTTTACCCTTCTTTGGTGCCTTGGACATGAGCTAGGAAATTAAAATTTTGTATGAAGGAGGACTAGCAGCTGAGTTGCACGGGAGAATGTGAAAAGTGTTCATACGTAGTAAAAACCTGAGAAATCAGTCCGTTTTCGTCATTTGTTATCGAATCTACTTAAAGCCAGATCGTCACATTGGGGGCTCTTCTCTCTGAAACGGTTGTACTTATCGTTGCAAAGCTATGTCGCGTGCTGCAGTATGCTGAGACACTGAAAGCACTATAGTAGATCACAGATGAAGCTTCTATGTTGATGTAATAGCCAGTAAGAAGTAGTACAATTCAAGTTTTAGGTATTGAATATTGACTTTTTAGCTGGCTTTGGTGCCTCGGACATGAGCTAGGACCTTACGATTCTGCATGAAAGGAGGACTAGCAGCCGAGTTGCACGGGAGAATGTGAAAAGTTTTCATATGTAGTAAAAACCTAGAAATCCGTCCGTTTTCGTCATTTGTTATCGAATCGACTTAAAGCCAGATCGTCACATTGTCCGCTCTTCTCTCTGAAACGGTTGTACTTATCGATTGCAAAGCTATGTCGCGTGCTGCGGTATGCTGAGACACTAAAATCACCATAGTAGAACACAGATGAAGCTTCTAAGTTGATGTAATAGCCAGGAAGAAGTAGTACAATTCAAGTTTTAGGTATCGATTATTGACTTTTTAGCTGGCTTTGGTGCCTTGGACATGAGCTAGGACCTTATGATTCTGCATGAAAGGAGGGCTAGCAGCCGATTTGCACGAGAGAATGTGAAAAGTGTTCATATGTTGTAAAAACCTGAGAAATCAGTCCGTTTTCGTCATTTGTTATCGAATCTACTTAAAGCACGATCGTCACATTGGGGGCTCTTCTCTCTGAAACGGTTGTACTTATCGTTGCAAAGCTATGTCGCGTGCTGCAGTATGCTGAGACACTGAAAGCACTATAGTAGATCACAGATGAAGCTTCTATGTTGATGTAATAGCCAGTAAGAAGTAGTACAATTCAAGTTTTAGGTATTGAATATTGACTTTTTAGCTGGCTTTGGTGCCTCGGACATGAGCTAGGACCTTACGATTCTGCATGAAAGGAGGACTAGCAGCCGAGTTGCACGGGAGAATGTGAAAAGTTTTCATAAGTAGTAAAAACCTAGAAATCCGTCCGTTTTCGTCATTTGTTATCGAATCGACTTAAAGCCAGATCGTCACATTGTCCGCTCTTCTCTCTGAAACGGTTGTACTTATCGATTGCAAAGCTATGTCGCGTGCTGCGGTATGCGGAGACACTAAAAGCAACATAGTAGAACACAGATGAAGCTTCTAAGTTGATGTAATAGCCAGTAAGAATTAGTACAATTCAAGTTTTAGGTATCGATTATTGACTTTTTAGCTGGCTTTGGTGCCTTGGACATGAGCTAGGACCTTAAGATTCTGCATGAAAGGAGGACTAGCAGCCGAGTTACACGGGAATATGTGAAAAGTGTTCAAATGTAGTAAAAACCTGAGAAATACGTCCGTTTTCGTCATTTGTTATCGAATCGACTTAAAGCCAGATCGTCACATTGGCCGCTCTTCTCTCTGAAACACATGTACTTATCGTCTGCAAAGCTATGTCGCGTGCTGCGGTATTCTGAGACACTAAAAGCACCATAGTAGAACACAGATGAAGCTTCTAAGTTGATGTAATAGCCAGTAAGAAGTAGTACAATTCACGTTTTAGGTATCGATTATTGACTTTTTAGCTGGCTTTGGTGCCTTGGACATGAGCTAGGACCTTATGATTCTGCATGAAAGGAGGACTAGCAGCCGATTTGCACGGGAGAATGTGAAAAGTGTTCATATGTAGTAAAAACCTGAGAAATCCGTCCGTTTTCGTCATTTGTTATCGAATCGACGTAAAGCCAGATCGTCACACTGGCCGCTCTTCTCTCTGAAACGCTTGTACTTATCGTCTGCAAAGCTATGTCGCGTGCTGCGGTACGCGGAGACACTACAAGCACCATAGTAGTACACAGATGAAGCTTCTAAGTTGATGTAATAGCCAGTAAGAAATAGTACAATTCAAGTTTTTGGTATCGATTATTGACTTTTTAGCTGGCTTTGGTGCCTTGGACATGAGCTAGGACCTTAAGATTCTGCATGTAAGGAGGACTAGCAGCCGAGATGCACGGGAGAATGTGAAAAGTGTTCATATGTAGTAAAAACCTGAGAAATCCGTCCGTTTTCGTCATTTGTTATCGAATCGACTTAAAGCCAGATCGTCAAATTGGCCGCTCTTCTCTCCGAAGAAGTTGTACTTATCGTCTGCAAAGCTATGTCGCGTGCTGCGGTATGCGGACACACTAAAAGCACCATAGTAGAACACAGATGAAGCTTCTAAGTTGATGTAATAGCCAGTAAGAAGTAGTACAATTAAAGTTTTAGGTATTGGTTATTGACATTTTACAATTCTTTGGTGCCTTGAACATGAGCTAGGAAATTAAGATTTGGCATGAAGGGAGGACTAGCAGCCGAGTTGCACGGGAGAATGTGAAAAGTGTTCATATGTAGTAAAAACCTGAGAAATCCGTCCGTTTTCGTCATTTGTTATCGAATCGACTTAAAGCCAGATCGTCACATTGGGGGCCCTTCTCTCTGAAACGGTTGTACTTATCGTCTGCAAAGCTATGTCGCGTGCTGCAGTATGCTGAGACACTGAAAGCACTATAGTAGAACACAGATGAAGCTTCTAAGTTGATGTAATAGCCAGTAAGAAGTAGTACAATTCAAGTTTTAGATATTGAATATTGACTTTTTAGCTGGCTTTGGTGCCTTGGACATGAGCTAGGACCTTATGATTCTGCATGAAAGGAGGGCTAGCAGCCGATTTGCACGAGAGAATGTGAAAAGTGTTCATATGTAGTAAAAAACTGAGAAATCGGTCCGTTTTCGTCATTTGTTATCGAATCGACTTCAAGCCAGATCGTCACATTGGCCGCTCTTCTCTCTGAAACGGTTGTACTTAACGTCTGCAAAGCTATGTCGCGTGCTGCGGTATGCGGAGACAGTAAAAGCACCATAGTAGAACACAGATGAAGCTTCTAAGTTGATGTAATAGCCAGTAAGAAGTAGTACAATTCAAGTTTTAGGTATCGATTATTGACTTTTTAGCTGGCTTTGGTGCCTTGGACATGAGCTAGGACCTTTAGCTTCTGCATGAAAGGAGAATTAGCAGCGGAGTTGCACGGGAGAATATGAAAAGTGTTCATATGTAGTAAAAACCTAGAAATCCGTCCGTTTTCGTCATTTGTTATCGAATCTTCTTCAAGCCAGATCGTCGCATTGGCCGCTCTTCTCTCTGAAACGGTTGTACTTATCGTCTGCAAAGCTATGTCGAGTGCTGCGGTATTCTGAGACACTAAAAGCACCATAGTAGAACACAGATAAAGCTTCTAAGTTGATGTAATAGCCAGTAAGAAGTAGTACAATTCAAGTTTTAGGTATCGATTATTGACTTTTTAGCTGGCTTTGGTGCCTTGGACATGAGCTAGGACCTTATGATTCTGCATGAAAGGAGGACTAGCAGCCGATTTGCACGGGAGAATGTGAAAAGTGTTCATATGTAGTAAAAACCTGAGAAATCCGTCCGTTTTCGTCATTTGTTATCGAATCGACGTAAAGCCAGATCGTCACATTGTCCG
This sequence comes from Schistocerca gregaria, assembly GCF_023897955.1. NCBI lineage: Eukaryota > Metazoa > Arthropoda > Insecta > Orthoptera > Acrididae > Schistocerca > Schistocerca gregaria. The sequence goes on along the minus strand of NW_026061765.1, from coordinate 1,281,657 downwards.
CTCTTCTCTCTGAAACGCTTGTACTTATCGTCTGCAAAGCTATGTCGCGTGCTGCGGTATGCGGAGACACTAAAAGCACCATAGTAGAACACAGATGAAGCTTCTAAGTTGATGTAATAGCCAGTAAGAAGTAGTACAATTCAAGTTTTAGGTATCGATTATTGACTTTTTACCCTTCTTTGGTGCCTTGGACATGAGCTAGGAAATTAAAATTTTGCATGAAGGAGGACTAGCAGCCGAGTTGCACGGGAGAATGTGAAAAGTGTTCATATGTAGTAAAAACCTGAGAAATCCGTCCGTTTTCGTCATTTGTTATCGAATCTACTTAAAGCCAGATCGTCACATTGGGGGCTCTTCTCTCTGAAACGGTTGTACTTATCGTTGCAAAGCTATGTCGCGTGCTGCAGTATGCTGAGACACTGAAAGCACTATAGTAGATCACAGATGAAGCTTCTATGTTGATGTAATAGCCAGTAAGAAGTAGTACAATTCAAGTTTTAGGTATTGAATATTGACTTTTTAGCTGGCTTTGGTGCCTCGGACATGAGCTAGGACCTTACGATTCTGCATGAAAGGAGGACTAGCAGCCGAGTTGCACGGGAGAATGTGAAAAGTTTTCATATGTAGTAAAAACCTAGAAATCCGTCCGTTTTCGTCATTTGTTATCGAATCGACTTAAAGCCAGATCGTCACATTGTCCGCTCTTCTCTCTGAAACGGTTGTACTTATCGATTGCAAAGCTATGTCGCGTGCTGCGGTATGCGGAGACACTAAAAGCAACATAGTAGAACACAGATGAAGCTTCTAAGTTGATGTAATAGCCAGTAAGAAGTAGTACAATTCAAGTTTTAGGTATCGATTATTGACTTTTTAGCTGGCTTTGGTGCCTTGGACATGAGCTAGGACCTTAAGATTCTGCATGAAAGGAGGACTAGCAGCCGAGTTACACGGGAATATGTGAAAAGTGTTCAAATGTAGTAAAAACCTGAGAAATACGTCCGTTTTCGTCATTTGTTATCGAATCGACTTAAAGCCAGATCGTCACATTGGCCGCTCTTCTCTCTGAAACACTTGTACTTATCGTCTGCAAAGCTATGTCGCGTGGTGCGGTATGCTGAGACACTAAAAGCACCATAGTAGAACACAGATGAAGCTTCTAAGTTGATGTAATAGCCAGTAAGAAGTAGTACAATTCAAGTTTTAGGTATTGAATATTGACTTTTTAGCTGGCTTTGGTGCCTTGGACATGATCTAGGACCTTAAGATTCTGCATGAAAGGAGGACGAGGAGCCAAGTTGCACGGGAGAATGTGAAAAGTGTTCATATGTAGTAAAAACCTGTGAAATCGGTCCGTTTTCGTCACTTGTTATCGAATCGACTTAAAGCAGATCGTCTCATTGGCCGCTCTTCTCTCTGAAACGGTTGTACTTATCGTCTGCAAAGCTATGTCGCGTGCTGGGGTATGCGGAGACACTAAAATCACCATAGTAGAACACAGATGAAGCTTATAAGTTGATGTAATAGCCAGTAAGAAGTAGTACAATTCAAGTTATAGGTATCGATTATTGACTTGTTAGCTGGCTTTGGTGCCTTGGACATGAGCTAGGACCTTAAGCTTCTGCATGAAAGGAGGATTAGCAGCGGAGTTGCACGGGAGAATATGAAAAGTGTTCATATGTAGTAAAAACCTAGAAATCCGTCCGTTTTCGTCATATGTTATCGAATCTTCTTCAAGCCAGATCGTCACATTGGCCGCTCTTCTCTCTGAAACGGTTGTACTTATCGTCTGCAAAGCTATGTCGCGTGCTGCGGTATTCTGAGACACTAAAAGCACCATAGTAGAACACAGATGAAGCTTCTAAGTTGATGTAATAGCCAGTAAGAAGTAGTACAATTCAAGTTTTAGGTATCGATTATTGACTTTTTAGCTGGCTTTGGTGCCTTGGACATGAGCTAGGACCTTATGATTCTGCATGAAAGGAGGACTAGCAGCCGATTTGCACGGGAGAATGTGAAAAGTGTTCATATGTAGTAAAAACCTGAGAAATCCGTCCGTTTTCGTCATTTGTTATCGAATCGACGTAAAGCCAGATCGTCACACTGGACGCTCTTCTCTCTGAAACGCTTGTACTTATCGTCTGCAAAGCTATGTCGCGTGCTGCGGTACGCGGAGACACTACAAGCACCATAGTAGTACACAGATGAAGCTTCTAAGTTGATGTAATAGCCAGTAAGAAATAGTACAATTCAAGTTTTAGGTATCGATTATTGACTTTTTAGCTGGCTTTGGTGCCTTGGACATGAGCTAGGACCTTAAGATTCTGCATGTAAGGAGGACTAGCAGCCGAGATGCACGGGAGAATGTGAAAAGTGTTCATATGTAGTAAAAACCTGAGAAATCCGTCCGTTTTCGTCATTTGTTATCGAATCGACTTAAAGCCAGATCGTCAAATTGGCCGCTCTTCTCTCTGAAACGGTTGTACTTATCGTCTGCAAAGTTATGTCGCGTGCTGCGGTATGCGGAGACACTAAAAGCACCATAGTAGAACACAGATGAAGCTTCTAAGTTGATGTAATAGCCAGTAAGAAGTAGTACAATTCAAGTTTTAGGTTTCTGATTATTGACTTTTTACCCTTCTTTGGTGCCTTGGACATTAGCTAGGAAATTATAATTTTGCATGAAGGAGGACTAGCAGCCGAGTTGCACGGGAGATTGTGAAAAGTGTTCATATGTAGTAAAAACCTGAGAAATCAGTCCGTTTTCGTCATTTGTTATCGAATCTACTTAAAGCCAGATCGTCACATTGGGGGCTCTTCTCTCTGAAACGGTTGTACTTATCGTTGCAAAGCTATGTCGCGTGCTGCAGTATGCTGAGACACTGAAAGCACTATAGTAGATCACAGATGAAGCTTCTATGTTGATGTAATAGCCAGTAAGAAGTAGTACAATTCAAGTTTTAGGTATTGAATATTGACTTTTTAGCTGGCTTTGGTGCCTCGGACATGAGCTAGGACCTTACGATTCTGCATGAAAGGAGGACTAGCAGCCGAGTTGCACGGGAGAATGTGAATAGTGCTCATAAGTAGTAAAAACCTGAGAAATCGGTCCGTTTTCGTCATTTGTTATCGAACCGACTTAAAGCCAGATCGTCACATTGGCCGCTCTTCTCTCTGAAACGGTTGTACTTATCGTCTGCAAAGCTATGTCGCGTGCTGCGGTATGCTGAGACACTAAAAGCACCATAGTAGAACACAGATGAAGCTTCTAAGTTGATGTAATAGCCAGGAAGAAGTAGTACAATTCAAGTTTTAGGTATCGATTATTGACTTTTTAGCTGGCTTTGGTGCCTTGGACATGAGCTAGGACCTTATGATTCTACGTGAAAGGAGGATTAGCAGCGGAGTTTCACGGGAGAATATGAAAAGTGTTCATATGTAGTAAAAACCTAGAAATCCGTATGTTTTCGTCATTTGTTATCGAATCGACTTAAAGCCAGATCGTCACATTGGCCGCTCTTCTCTCTGAAACACTTGTACTTATCGTCTGCAAAGCTATGTCGCGTGGTGCGGTATGCTGAAATACTAAAAGCACCATAGTAGAACACAGATGAAGCTTCTAAGTTGATGTAATAGCCAGTAAGAAGTAGTACAATTCAAGTTTTATGTATTGAATATTGACTTTTTTGCTGGCTTTGGTGCCTTGGACATGATCTAGGACCTTAAGATTCTGCATGAAAGGAGGACGAGGAGCCAAGTTGCACGGGAGAATGTGAAAAGTGTTCATATGTAGTAAAAACCTGTGAAATCGGTCCGTTTTCGTCACTTGTTATCGAATCGACTTAAAGCAGATCGTCTCATTGGCCGCTCTTCTCTCTGAAACGGTTGTACGTATCGTCTGCAAAGCTATGTCGCGTGCTGGGGTATGCGGAGACACTAAAATCACCATAGTAGAACACAGATGAAGCTTATAAGTTGATGTAATAGCCAGTAAGAAGTAGTACAATTCAAGTTTTAGGTATCGATTATTGACTTTTCAGCTGGCTTTGGTACCTTGGACATGAGCTAGGACCTTAAGATTCTGCATGAAAGGAGGACTAGCAGCCGAGTTTCACGGGAGAATGTGAAAAAAGTTCATATGTAGTAAAAACCTGAGACATCCGTCCGTTTACGTCATTTGTTATCGAATCTACTTAAAGCCAGATCGTCACATTGGCCGCTCTTCTCTCTGAAACGGTTGTACTTATCGTCTGCAAAGCTATGTCGCGTGCTGCGGTATGCGGAGACAGTAAAAGCACCATAGTAGAACACAGATGAAGCTTCTAAGTTGATGTAATAGCCAGTAAGAAGTAGTACAATTCAAGTTATAGGTATCGATTATTGACTTGTTAGCTGGCTTTGGTGCCTTGGACATGAGCTAGGACCTTAAGCTTCTGCATGAAAGGAGGATTAGCAGCGGAGTTGCACGGGAGAATATGAAAAGTGTTCATATGTAGTAAAAACCTAGAAATCCGTCCGTTTTCGTCATTTGTTATCGAATCTTCTTCAAGCCAGATCGTCACATTGGCCGCTCTTCTCTCTGAAACGGTTGTACTTATCGTCTGCAAAGCTATGTCGCGTGCTGCGGTATTCTGAGACACTAAAAGCACCATAGTAGAACACAGATAAAGCTTCTAAGTTGATGTAATAGCCAGTAAGAAGTAGTACAATTCAAGTTTTAGGTATCGATTATTGACTTTTTAGCTGGCTTTGGTGCCTTGGACATGAGCTAGGACCTTAACATTCTGTATTAAAGGAGGACTAGCAGCCGATTTGCACGGGAGAATGTGAAAAGTGTTCATATGTAGTAAAAACCTGAGAAATCCGTCCGTTTTCGTCATTTGCTATCGAATCGACGTAAAGCCAGATCGTCACATTGTCCGCTCTTCTCTCTGAAACGGTTGTACTTATCGATTGCAAAGCTATGTCGCGTGCTGCGGTATGCGGAGACACTAAAAGCAACATAGTAGAACACAGATGAAGCTTCTAAGTTGATGTAATAGCCAGTAAGAAGTAGTACAATTCAAGTTTTAGGTATCGATTATTGACTTTTTAGCTGGCTTTGGTGCCTTGGACATGAGCTAGGACCTTAAGATTCTGCATGAAAGGAGGACTAGCAGCCGAGTTACACGGGAATATGTGAAAAGTGTTCAAATGTAGTAAAAACCTGAGAAATACGTCCGTTTTCGTCATTTGTTATCGAATCGACTTAAAGCCAGATCGTCACATTGGCCGCTCTTCTCTCTGAAACACTTGTACTTATCGTCTGCAAAGCTATGTCGCGTGGTGCGGTATGCTGAGACACTAAAAGCACCATAGTAGAACACAGATGAAGCTTCTAAGTTGATGTAATAGCCAGTAAGAAGTAGTACAATTCAAGTTTTAGGTATTGAATATTGACTTTTTAGCTGGCTTTGGTGCCTTGGACATGATCTAGGACCTTAAGATTCTGCATGAAAGGAGGACGAGGAGCCAAGTTGCACGGGAGAATGTGAAAAGTGTTCATATGTAGTAAAAACCTGTGAAATCGGTCCGTTTTCGTCACTTGTTATCGAATCGACTTAAAGCAGATCGTCTCATTGGCCGCTCTTCTCTCTGAAACGGTTGTACTTATCGTCTGCAAAGCTATGTCGCGTGCTGGGGTATGCGGAGACACTAAAATCACCATAGTAGAACACAGATGAAGCTTATAAGTTGATGTAATAGCCAGTAAGAAGTAGTACAATTCAAGTTATAGGTATCGATTATTGACTTGTTAGCTGGCTTTGGTGCCTTGGACATGAGCTAGGACCTTAAGCTTCTGCATGAAAGGAGGATTAGCAGCGGAGTTGCACGGGAGAATATGAAAAGTGTTCATATGTAGTAAAAACCTAGAAATCCGTCCGTTTTCGTCATATGTTATCGAATCTTCTTCAAGCCAGATCGTCACATTGGCCGCTCTTCTCTCTGAAACGGTTGTACTTATCGTCTGCAAAGCTATGTCGCGTGCTGCGGTATTCTGAGACACTAAAAGCACCATAGTAGAACACAGATGAAGCTTCTAAGTTGATGTAATAGCCAGTAAGAAGTAGTACAATTCAAGTTTTAGGTATCGATTATTGACTTTTTAGCTGGCTTTGGTGCCTTGGACATGAGCTAGGACCTTATGATTCTGCATGAAAGGAGGACTAGCAGCCGATTTGCACGGGAGAATGTGAAAAGTGTTCATATGTAGTAAAAACCTGAGAAATCCGTCCGTTTTCGTCATTTGTTATCGAATCGACGTAAAGCCAGATCGTCACACTGGACGCTCTTCTCTCTGAAACGCTTGTACTTATCGTCTGCAAAGCTATGTCGCGTGCTGCGGTACGCGGAGACACTACAAGCACCATAGTAGTACACAGATGAAGCTTCTAAGTTGATGTAATAGCCAGTAAGAAATAGTACAATTCAAGTTTTAGGTATCGATTATTGACTTTTTAGCTGGCTTTGGTGCCTTGGACATGAGCTAGGACCTTAAGATTCTGCATGTAAGGAGGACTAGCAGCCGAGATGCACGGGAGAATGTGAAAAGTGTTCATATGTAGTAAAAACCTGAGAAATCCGTCCGTTTTCGTCATTTGTTATCGAATCGACTTAAAGCCAGATCGTCAAATTGGCCGCTCTTCTCTCTGAAACGGTTGTACTTATCGTCTGCAAAGTTATGTCGCGTGCTGCGGTATGCGGAGACACTAAAAGCACCATAGTAGAACACAGATGAAGCTTCTAAGTTGATGTAATAGCCAGTAAGAAGTAGTACAATTCAAGTTTTAGGTTTCTGATTATTGACTTTTTACCCTTCTTTGGTGCCTTGGACATTAGCTAGGAAATTATAATTTTGCATGAAGGAGGACTAGCAGCCGAGTTGCACGGGAGATTGTGAAAAGTGTTCATATGTAGTAAAAACCTGAGAAATCAGTCCGTTTTCGTCATTTGTTATCGAATCTACTTAAAGCCAGATCGTCACATTGGGGGCTCTTCTCTCTGAAACGGTTGTACTTATCGTTGCAAAGCTATGTCGCGTGCTGCAGTATGCTGAGACACTGAAAGCACTATAGTAGATCACAGATGAAGCTTCTATGTTGATGTAATAGCCAGTAAGAAGTAGTACAATTCAAGTTTTAGGTATTGAATATTGACTTTTTAGCTGGCTTTGGTGCCTCGGACATGAGCTAGGACCTTACGATTCTGCATGAAAGGAGGACTAGCAGCCGAGTTGCACGGGAGAATGTGAATAGTGCTCATAAGTAGTAAAAACCTGAGAAATCGGTCCGTTTTCGTCATTTGTTATCGAACCGACTTAAAGCCAGATCGTCACATTGGCCGCTCTTCTCTCTGAAACGGTTGTACTTATCGTCTGCAAAGCTATGTCGCGTGCTGCGGTATGCTGAGACACTAAAAGCACCATAGTAGAACACAGATGAAGCTTCTAAGTTGATGTAATAGCCAGGAAGAAGTAGTACAATTCAAGTTTTAGGTATCGATTATTGACTTTTTAGCTGGCTTTGGTGCCTTGGACATGAGCTAGGACCTTATGATTCTACGTGAAAGGAGGATTAGCAGCGGAGTTTCACGGGAGAATATGAAAAGTGTTCATATGTAGTAAAAACCTAGAAATCCGTATGTTTTCGTCATTTGTTATCGAATCGACTTAAAGCCAGATCGTCACATTGGCCGCTCTTCTCTCTGAAACACTTGTACTTATCGTCTGCAAAGCTATGTCGCGTGGTGCGGTATGCTGAAATACTAAAAGCACCATAGTAGAACACAGATGAAGCTTCTAAGTTGATGTAATAGCCAGTAAGAAGTAGTACAATTCAAGTTTTATGTATTGAATATTGACTTTTTTGCTGGCTTTGGTGCCTTGGACATGATCTAGGACCTTAAGATTCTGCATGAAAGGAGGACGAGGAGCCAAGTTGCACGGGAGAATGTGAAAAGTGTTCATATGTAGTAAAAACCTGTGAAATCGGTCCGTTTTCGTCACTTGTTATCGAATCGACTTAAAGCAGATCGTCTCATTGGCCGCTCTTCTCTCTGAAACGGTTGTACGTATCGTCTGCAAAGCTATGTCGCGTGCTGGGGTATGCGGAGACACTAAAATCACCATAGTAGAACACAGATGAAGCTTATAAGTTGATGTAATAGCCAGTAAGAAGTAGTACAATTCAAGTTTTAGGTATCGATTATTGACTTTTCAGCTGGCTTTGGTACCTTGGACATGAGCTAGGACCTTAAGATTCTGCATGAAAGGAGGACTAGCAGCCGAGTTTCACGGGAGAATGTGAAAAAAGTTCATATGTAGTAAAAACCTGAGACATCCGTCCGTTTACGTCATTTGTTATCGAATCTACTTAAAGCCAGATCGTCACATTGGCCGCTCTTCTCTCTGAAACGGTTGTACTTATCGTCTGCAAAGCTATGTCGCGTGCTGCGGTATGCGGAGACAGTAAAAGCACCATAGTAGAACACAGATGAAGCTTCTAAGTTGATGTAATAGCCAGTAAGAAGTAGTACAATTCAAGTTATAGGTATCGATTATTGACTTGTTAGCTGGCTTTGGTGCCTTGGACATGAGCTAGGACCTTAAGCTTCTGCATGAAAGGAGGATTAGCAGCGGAGTTGCACGGGAGAATATGAAAAGTGTTCATATGTAGTAAAAACCTAGAAATCCGTCCGTTTTCGTCATTTGTTATCGAATCTTCTTCAAGCCAGATCGTCACATTGGCCGCTCTTCTCTCTGAAACGGTTGTACTTATCGTCTGCAAAGCTATGTCGCGTGCTGCGGTATTCTGAGACACTAAAAGCACCATAGTAGAACACAGATAAAGCTTCTAAGTTGATGTAATAGCCAGTAAGAAGTAGTACAATTCAAGTTTTAGGTATCGATTATTGACTTTTTAGCTGGCTTTGGTGCCTTGGACATGAGCTAGGACCTTAACATTCTGTATTAAAGGAGGACTAGCAGCCGATTTGCACGGGAGAATGTGAAAAGTGTTCATATGTAGTAAAAACCTGAGAAATCCGTCCGTTTTCGTCATTTGCTATCGAATCGACGTAAAGCCAGATCGTCACATTGGCCGCTCTTCTCTCTGAAACGCTTGTACTTATCGTCTGCAAAGCTGTGTCGCGTGCTGCGGTATGCGGAGACACTACAAGCACCATAGTAAACCACAGATGAAGCTTCTAAGTTGATGTAATAGCCAGTAAGAAATAGTACAATTCAAGTTTTAGGTATCGATTATTGACTTTTTAGCTGGCTTTGGTGCCTTGGACATGAGCTAGGACCGTATGATTCTACATGAAAGGAGGACTAGCAGCCGATTTGCACGGGAGAATATGAAATGTGTTCATATGTAGTAAAAACCTGAGAAATCCGTCGGTTTCGTCATTTGTTATTGAATCGACTTAAAGCTAGATCGTCACATTGGCCGCTCTTCTCTCTGAAACGGTTGTACTTATCGTCTGCAAAGCTATGTCGCGTGATGCGGTATGCGGAGACACTAAAAGCACCATAGTAGAACACAGATGAAGCTTCTAAGTTGATGTAATAGCCAGTAAGAAGTAGTACAATTCAAGTTTTAGGTATCGATTATTGACTTTTTAGCTGGCTTTGGTGTCTTGGACATGAGCTAGGACCTTATGATTCTGCATGAAAGGAGGGCTAGCAGCCGATTTGCACGAGAGAATGTGAAAAGTGTTCATATGTAGTAAAAACCTAGAAATCCGTCCGTTTTCGTCATTTGTTATCGAATCGACTTAAAGCCAGATCGTCACATTGTCCGCTCTTCTCTCTGAAACGGTTGTACTTATCGATTGCAAAGCTATGTCGCGTGCTGCGGTATGCGGAGACACTAAAAGCAACATAGTAGAACACAGATGAAGCTTCTAAGTTGATGTAATAGCCAGTAAGAAGTAGTACAATTCAAGTTTTAGGTATCGATTATTGACTTTTTAGCTGGCTTTGGTGCCTTGGACATGAGCTAGGACCTTAAGATTCTGCATGAAAGGAGGACTAGCAGCCGAGTTACACGGGAATATGTGAAAAGTGTTCAAATGTAGTAAAAACCTGAGAAATACGTCCGTTTTCGTCATTTGTTATCGAATCGACTTAAAGCCAGATCGTCACATTGGCCGCTCTTCTCTCTGAAACACTTGTACTTATCGTCTGCAAAGCTATGTCGCGTGGTGCGGTATTCTGAGACACTAAAATCACCATAGTAGAACACAGATGAAGCTTCTGAGTTGATGTAATAGCCAGTAAGAAGTAGTACAATTCAAGTTTTAAGTATTGAATATTGACTTTTTAGCTGGCTTTGGTGCCTTGGACATGAACTAGGACCTTAAGATTCTGCATGAAAGGAGGACGAGGAGCCAAGTTGCACGGGAGAATGTGAAAAGTGTTCATATGTAGTAAAAACCTGTGAAATCGGTCCGTTTTCGTCACTTGTTATCGAATCGACTTAAAGCAGATAGTCTCATTGGCCGCTCTTCTCTCTGAAACGGTTGTACTTATCGTCTGCAAAGCTATGTCGCGTGCTGGGGTATGCGGAGACACTAAAATCACCATAGTAGAACACAGATGAAACTTCTAAGTTGATGTAATAGCCAGTAAGAAGTAGTACAATTCAAGTTTTAGGTATCGATTATTGACTTGTTAGCTGGCTTTGGTGCCTTGGACATGAGCTAGGACCTTAAGCTTCTGCATGAAAGGAGGATTAGCAGCGGAGTTGCACGGGAGAATATGAAAAATGTTCATATGTAGTAAAAACCTAGAAATCCGTCCGTTTTCGTCATTTGTTATCGAATCTTCTTCAAGCCAGATCGTCACTTTGGCCGCTCTTCTCTCTGAAACGGTTGTACTTATCGTCTGCAAAGCTATGTAGCGTGCTGCGGTATTCTGAGACACTAAAAGCACCATAGTAGAACACAGATAAAGCTTCTAAGTTGATGTAATAGCCAGTAAGAAGTAGTACAATTCAAGTTTTAGGTATCGATTATTGACTTTTTAGCTGGCTTTGGTGCCTTGGACATGAGCTAGGACCTTATGATTCTGCATGAAAGGAGGACTAGCAGCCGATTTGCACGGGAGAATGTGAAAAGTGTTCATATGTAGTAAAAACCTGAGAAATCCGTCCGTTTTCGTCATTTGTTATCGAATCGACGTAAAGCCAGATCGTCACATTGGCCGCTCTTCTCTCTGAAACGCTTGTACTTATCGTCTGCAAAGCTATGTCGCGTGATGCGGTATGCGGAGACACTACAAGCACCATAGTAGTACACAGATGAAGCTTCTAAGTTGATGTAATAGCCAGTAAGAAATAGTACAATTCAAGTTTTAGGTATCGATTATTGACTTTTTAGCTGGCTTTGGTGCCTTGGACATGAGCTAGGACCTTAAGATTCTGCATGTAAGGAGGACTAGCAGCCGAGTTGCACGGGAGAATGTGAAAAGTGTTCATATGTAGTAAAAACCTGAGAAATCCGTCCGTTTTCGTCATTTGTTATCGAATCGACTTAAAGCCAGATCGTCACATTGGCCGCTCTTCTCTCCGAAGAAGTTGTACTTATCGTCTGCAAAGCTATGTCGCGTGCTGCGGTATGCGGACACACTAAAAGCACCATAGTAGAACACAGATGAAGCTTCTAAGTTGATGTAATAGCCAGTAAGAAGTAGTACAATTAAAGTTTTAGGTATTGGTTATTGACATTTTACACTTCTTTGGTGCCTTGAACATGAGCTAGGAAATTAAGATTTTGCATGAAAGGAGGACTAGCAGTCGAGTTGCACGGGAGAATGTGAAAAGTGTTCATATGTAGTAAAAACCTGAGAAATCCGTCCGTTTTCGTCATTTGTTATCGAATCGACTTAAAGCCAGATCGTCACATTGGGGGCTCTTCTCTCTGAAACGGTTGTACTTATCGTCTGCAAAGCTATGTCGCGTGCTGCAGAATGCTGAGACACTGAAAGCACTATAGTACAACACAGATGAAGCTTCTAAGTTGATGTAATAGCCAGGAAGAAGTAGTACAATTCAAGTTTTAGGTATTGAATATTGACTTTTTAGCTGGCTTTGGTGCCTTGGACATGAGCTAGGACCTTACGATTCTGCATGAAAGGAGGACTAGCAGCCGAGCTGGACGGGAGATTGTGAATAGTGTTCATATGTAGTAAAAACCTGAGAAATCGGTCCGTTTTCGTCATTTGTTATCGAACCGACTTAAAGCCAGATCGTCACATTGGCCGCTCTTCTCTCTGAAACGGCTGTACTTATCGTCTACAAAGCTATGTCGCGTGCTGCGGTATGCTGAGACACTAAAAGCACCATAGTAGAACACAGATGAAGCTTCTAAGTTGATGTAATAGCCAGGAAGAAGTAGTACAATTCAAGTTTTAGGTATCGATTATTGACTTTTTAGCTGGCTTTGGTGCCTTGGACATGAGCTAGGACCTTATGATTCTACATGAAAGGAGGACTAGCAGCCGATTTGCACGGGAGAATATGAAATGTGTTCATATGTAGTAAAAACCTGAGATATCCGTCGGTTTCGTCATTTGTTATTGAATCGACTTAAAGCTAGATCGTCACATTGGCCGCTCTTCTCTCTGAAACGGTTGTACTTATCGTCTGCAAAGCTATGTCGCGTGCTGCGGTATGCGGAGACACTAAAAGCACCATAGTAGAACACAGATGAAGCTTCTAAGTTGATGTAATAGCCAGTAAGAAATAGTACAATTCAAGTTTTAGGTATCGATTATTGACTTTTTAGCTGGCTTTGGTGCCTTGGACATGAGCTAGGACCTTATGATTCTGCATGAAAGGAGGGCTAGCAGCCGAGTTGCACGAGAGAATGTGAAAAGTGTTCATATGTAGTAAAAAACTGAGAAGTCGGTCCGTTTTCGTCATTTGTTATCGAATCGACTTCAAGCCAGTTCGTCACATTGGCCGCTCTTCTCTCTGAAACGGTAGTACTTATCGTCTGCAAAGCTATGTCGCGTGCTGCGGTATGCGGAGACACTAAAAGCACCATAGTAGAACACAGATGAAGCTTCTAAGTTGATGTAAAAGCCAGTAAGAAGTAGTACAATTCAAGTTTTAGGTATCGATTATTGACTTTTTAGCTGGCTTTGGTGCCTTGGACATGAGCTAGGACCTTAATATTCTGCATGAAAGGAGGACTAGCAGCCGAGTTGCACGGGAAAATGTGATAAGTGTTCAAATGTAGTAAAAACCTGAGAAATACGTCCGTTTTCGTCATTTGTTATCGAATCGACTTAAAGCCAGATCGTCACATTGGCCGCTCTTCTCTCTGAAACACTTGTACTTATCGTCTGCAAAGCTATGTCGCGTGCTGCGGTATGCTGAGACACTAAAAGCACCATAGTAGAACACAGATGAAGCTTCTAAGTTGATGTAATAGCCAGTAAGAAGTAGTACAATTCAAGTTTTAGGTATTGAATATTGACTTTTTAGCTGGCTTTGGTGCCTTGGACATGAGCTAGGACCTTAAGATTCTGCATGAAAGGAGGACGAGGAGCCACGTTGCACGGGAGAATGTGAAAAGTGTTCATATGTAGTAAAAACCTGAGAAATCGGTCCGTTTTGGTCACTTGTTATCGAATCGACTTAAAGCAGATCGTCTCATTGGCCGGTCTTCTCTCTGAAACGGTTGTACTTATCGTCTGCAAAGCTATGTCGCGTGCTGGGGTATGCGGAGACACTAAAATCACCATAGTAGAACACAGATGAAGCTTATAAGTTGATGTAATAGCCAGTAAGAAGTAGTACAATTCAAGTTTTAGGTATCGATTATTGACTTTTCAGCTGGCTTTGGTACCTTGGACATGAGCTAGGACCTTAAGCTTCTGCATGAAAGGAGGATTAGCAGCGGAGTTGCACAGGAGAATATGAAAAGTGTTCATATGTAGTAAAAACCTAGAAATCCGTCCGTTTTCGTCATTTGTTATCGAATCTTCTTAAAGCCAGATCGTCACATTGGCCGCTCATCTCTCTGAAACGGTTGTACTTATCGTCTGCAAAGCTATGTCGCGTGCTGCGGTATTCTGAGACACTAAAAGCACCATAGTAGAACACAGATAAAGCTTCTAAGTTGATGTAATAGCCAGTAAGAAGTAGTACAATTCAAGTTTTAGGTATCGATTATTGACTTTTTAGCTGGCTTTGGTGCCTTGGACATGAGCTAGGACCTTATGATTCTGCATGAAAGGAGGACTAGCAGCCGATTTGCATGGGAGAATGTGAAAAGTGTTCATATGTAGTAAAAACCTGAGAAATCCGTACGTTTTCGTCATTTGTTATCGAATCGACGTAAAGCCAGATCGTCACATTGGCCGCTCTTCTCTCTGAAACGCTTGTACTTATCGTCTGCAAAGCTATGTCGCGTGCTGCGGTATGCGGAGACACTAAAAGCACCATAGTAGAACACAGATGAAGCTTCTAAGTTGATGTAATAGCCAGTAAGAAGTAGTACAACTCAAGTTTTAGGTATCGATTATTGACTTTTTAGCTGGCTTTGGTGCCTTGGACATGAGCTAGGACCTTAAGATTCTGCATGAAAGGAGGACTAGCAGCCGAGTTGCACGGGAGAATGTGAAAAGTGTTCATATGTAGTAAAAACCTGAGAAATCCGTCCGTTTTCGTCATTTGTTATCGAATCGACTTAAAGCCAGATCGTCACATTGGCCGCTCTTCTCTCTGAAAAAGTTGTACTTATCGTCTGCAAAACTATGTTGCGTGCTTCGGTATGCGGACACACTAAAAGCACCATAGTAGAACACAGATGAAGCTTCTAAGTTGATGTAATAGCCAGTAAGATGTAGTAAAATTAAAGTTTTAGGTATCGGTTATTGACTTTTTACCCTTCTTTGGTGCCTTGAACATGAGCTAGGAAATTAAGATTTTGCATGAAAGGAGGACTAGCAGCCGAGTTGGACGGGAGATTGTGAATAGTGTTCATATGTAGTAAAAACCTGAGAAATCGGTCCGTTTTCGTCATTTGTTATCGAACCGACTTAAAGCCAGATCGTCACATTGGCCGCTCTTCTCTCTGAAACGGCTGTACTTATCGTCTACAAAGCTATGTCGCGTGCTGCGGTATGCTGAGACACTAAAAGCACCATAGTAGAACACAGATGAAGCTTCTAAGTTGATGTAATAGCCAGGAAGAAGTAGTACAATTCAAGTTTTAGGTATCGATTATTGACTTTTTAGCTGGCTTTGGTGCCTTGGACATGAGCTAGGACCTTATGATTCTACATGAAAGGAGGACTAGCAGCCGATTTGCACGGGAGAATATGAATTGTGTTCATATGTTGTAAAAACCTGAGAAATCCGTCGGTTTCGTCATTTGTTATTGAATCGACTTAAAGCTAGATCGTCACATTGGCCGCTCTTCTCTCTGAAACGGTTGTACTTATCGTCTGCAAAGCTATGTCGCGTGCTGCGGTATGCGGAGACACTAAAAGCACCATAGTAGAACACAGATGAAGCTTCTAAGTTGATGTAATAGCCAGTAAGAAGTAGTACAATTGAAGTTTTAGGTATCGATTATTGACTTTTTACCCTTCATTGGTGCCTTGGACATTAGCTAGGAAATTATAATTTTGCATGAAGGAGGACTAGCAGCCGAGTTGCACGGGAGAATGTGAAAAGTGTTCATATGTAGTAAAAACCTGAGAAATCAGTCCGTTTTCGTCATTTGCTATCGAATCTACTTAAAGCCAGATCGTCACATTGGGGGCTCTTCTCTCTGAAACGGTTGTACTTATCGTTGCAAAGCTATGTCGCGTGCTGCAGTATGCTGAGACACTGAAAACACTATAGTAGATCACAGATGAAGCTTCTATGTTGATGTAATAGCCAGTAAGAAGTAGTACAATTCAAGTTTTAGGTATTGAATATTGACTTTTTAGCTGGCTTTGGTGCCTCGGACATGAGCTAGGACCTTACGATTCTGCATGAAAGGAGGACTAGCAGCCGAGTTGCACGGGAGAATGTGAATAGTGCCCATAAGTAGTAAAAACCTGAGAAATCGGTCCGTTTTCGTCATTTGTTATCGAACCGACTTAAAGCCAGATCGTCACATTGGCCGCTCTTCTCTCTGAAACGGTTGTACTTATCGTCTGCAAAGCTATGTCGCGTGCTGCGGTATGCTGAGACACTAAAAGCACCATAGTAGAACACAGATGAAGCTTCTAAGTTGATGTAATAGCCAGGAAGAAGTAGTACAATTCAAGTTTTAGGTATCGATTATTGACTTTTTAGCTGGCTTTGGTGCCTTGGACATGAGCTAGGACCTTATGATTCTACGTGAAAGGAGGATTAGCAGCGGAGTTTCATGGGAGAATATGAAAAGTGTTCATATGTAGTAAAAACCTAGAAATCCGTCCGTTTTCGTCATTTGTTATCGAATCTTCTTCAAGCCAGATCGTCACATTGGCCGCTCTTCTCTCTGAAACGCTTGTACTTATCGTCTGCAAAGCTATGTCGCGTGCTGCGGTATGCGGAGACACTACAAGCACCATAGTAAACCACAGATGAAGCTTCTAAGTTGATGTAATAGCCAGTAAGAAATAGTACAATTCAAGTTTTAGGTATCGATTATTGACTTTTTAGCTGGCTTTGGTGCCTTGGACATGAGCTAGGACCTTAAGATTCTGCATGTAAGGAGGACTAGCAGCCGAGTTGCACGGGAGAATGTGAAAAGTGTTCATATGTAGTAAAAACCTGAGAAATCCGTCCGTTTTCGTCATTTGTTATCGAATCGACTTAAAGCCAGATCGTCACATTGGCCGCTCTTCTCTCCGAAGAAGTTGTACTTATCGTCTGCAAAGCTATGTCGCGTGCTGCGGTATGCGGACACACTAAAAGCACCATAGTAGAACACAGATGAAGCTTCTAAGTTGATGTAATAGCCAGTAAGAAGTAGTACAATTAAAGTTTTAGGTATTGGTTATTGACATTTTACACTTCTTTGGTGCCTTGAACATGAGCTAGGAAATTAAGATTTTGCATGAAAGGAGGACTAGCAGCCGAGTTGCACGGGAGAATGTGAAAAGTGTTCATATGTAGTAAAAACCTGAGAAATCCGTCCGTTTTCGTCATTTGTTATCGAACCGACTTAAAGCCAGATCGTCACATTGGCCGCTCTTCTCTCTGAAACGGCTGTACTTATCGTCTACAAAGCTATGTCGCGTGATGCGGTATGCGGAGACACTAAAAGCACCATAGTAGAACACAGATGAAGCTTCTAAGTTGATGTAATAGCCAGTAAGAAGTAGTACAATTCAAGTTTTAGGTATCGATTATTGACTTTTTAGCTGGCTTTGGTGCCTTGGACATGAGCTAGGACCTTATGATTCTGCATGAGAGGAGGGCTAGCAGCCGATTTGCACGAGAGAATGTGAAAAGTGTTCATATGTAGTAAAAACCTAGAAATCCGTCCGTTTTCGTCATTTGTTATTGAATCGACTTAAAGCCAGATCGTCACATTGTCCGCTCTTCTCTCTGAAACGGTTGTACTTATCGATTGCAAAGCTATGTCGCGTGCTGCGGTATGCGGAGACACTAAAAGCAACATAGTAGAACACAGATGAAGCTTCTAAGTTGATGTAATAGCCAGTAAGAAGTAGTACAATTCAAGTTTTAGGTATCGATTATTGACTTGTTAGCTGGCTTTGGTGCCTTGGACATGAGCTAGGACCTTAAGCTTCTGCATGAAAGGAGGATTAGCAGCGGAGTTGCACGGGAGAATATGAATTGTGTTCATATGTTGTAAAAACCTGAGAAATCCGTCGGTTTCGTCATTTGTTATTGAATCGACTTAAAGCTAGATCGTCACATTGGCCGCTCTTCTCTCTGAAACGGTTGTACTTATCGTCTGCAAAGCTATGTCGCGTGCTGCGGTATGCGGAGACACTAAAAGCACCATAGTAGAACACAGATGAAGCTTCTAAGTTGATGTAATAGCCAGTAAGAAGTAGTACAATTGAAGTTTTAGGTATCGATTATTGACTTTTTACCCTTCTTTGGTGCCTTGGACATTAGCTAGGAAATTATAATTTTGCATGAAGGAGGACTAGCAGCCGAGTTGCACGGGAGAATGTGAAAAGTGTTCATATGTAGTAAAAACCTGAGAAATCAGTCCGTTTTCGTCATTTGCTATCGAATCTACTTAAAGCCAGATCGTCACATTGGGGGCTCTTCTCTCTGAAACGGTTGTACTTATCGTTGCAAAGCTATGTCGCGTGCTGCAGTATGCTGAGACACTGAAAACACTATAGTAGATCACAGATGAAGCTTCTATGTTGATGTAATAGCCAGTAAGAAGTAGTACAATTCAAGTTTTAGGTATTGAATATTGACTTTTTAGCTGGCTTTGGTGCCTCGGACATGAGCTAGGACCTTACGATTCTGCATGAAAGGAGGACTAGCAGCCGAGTTGCACGGGAGAATGTGAATAGTGCCCATAAGTAGTAAAAACCTGAGAAATCGGTCCGTTTTCGTCATTTGTTATCGAACCGACTTAAAGCCAGATCGTCACATTGGCCGCTCTTCTCTCTGAAACGGTTGTACTTATCGTCTGCAAAGCTATGTCGCGTGCTGCGGTATGCTGAGACACTAAAAGCACCATAGTAGAACACAGATGAAGCTTCTAAGTTGATGTAATAGCCAGGAAGAAGTAGTACAATTCAAGTTTTAGGTATCGATTATTGACTTTTTAGCTGGCTTTGGTGCCTTGGACATGAGCTAGGACCTTAACATTCTGTATTAAAGGAGGACTAGCAGCCGATTTGCACGGGAGAATGTGAAAAGTGTTCATATGTAGAAAAAACCTGAGAAATCCGTACGTTTTCGTCATTTGCTATCGAATCGACGTAAAGCCAGATCGTCACATTGGCCGCTCTTCTCTCTGAAACGCTTGTACTTATCGTCTGCAAAGCTATGTCGCGTGCTGCGGTATGCGGAGACACTACAAGCACCATAGTAAACCACAGATGAAGCTTCTAAGTTGATGTAATAGCCAGTAAGAAATAGTACAATTCAAGTTTTAGGTATCGATTATTGACTTTTTAGCTGGCTTTGGTGCCTTGGACATGAGCTAGGACCTTAAGATTCTGCATGTAAGGAGGACTAGCAGCCGAGTTGCACGGGAGAATGTGAAAAGTGTTCATATGTAGTAAAAACCTGAGAAATCCGTCCGTTTTCGTCATTTGTTATCGAATCGACTTAAAGCCAGATCGTCACATTGGCCGCTCTTCTCTCCGAAGAAGTTGTACTTATCGTCTGCAAAGCTATGTCGCGTGCTGCGGTATGCGGACACACTAAAAGCACCATAGTAGAACACAGATGAAGCTTCTAAGTTGATGTAATAGCCAGTAAGAAGTAGTACAATTAAAGTTTTAGGTATTGGTTATTGACATTTTACACTTCTTTGGTGCCTTGAACATGAGCTAGGAAATTAAGATTTTGCATGAAAGGAGGACTAGCAGCCGAGTTGCACGGGAGAATGTGAAAAGTGTTCATATGTAGTAAAAACCTGAGAAATCCGTCCGTTTTCGTCATTTGTTATCGAACCGACTTAAAGCCAGATCGTCACATTGGCCGCTCTTCTCTCTGAAACGGCTGTACTTATCGTCTACAAAGCTATGTCGCGTGCTGCGGGATGCTGAGACACTAAAAGCACCATAGTAGAACACAGATGAAGCTTCTAAGTTGATGTAATAGCCAGTAAGAAGTAGTACAATTCAAGTTTTAGGTATCGAATATTGACTTTTTAGCTGGCTTTGGTGCCTTGGACATGAGCTAGGACCTTATGATTCTACATGAAAGGAAGACTAGCAGCCGATTTGCACGGGAGAATATGAAATGTGTTCATATGTAGTAAAAACCTGAGAAATCCGTCGGTTTCGTCATTTGTTATTGAATCGACTTAAAGCTAGATCGTCACATTGGCCGCTCTTCTCTCTGAAACGGTTGTACTTATCGTCTGCAAAGCTATGTCGCGTGATGCGGTATGCGGAGACACTAAAAGCACCATAGTAGAACACAGATGAAGCTTCTAAGTTGATGTAATAGCCAGTAAGAAGTAGTACAATTCAAGTTTTAGGTATCGATTATTGACTTTTTAGCTGGCTTTGGTGCCTTGGACATGAGCTAGGACCTTATGATTCTGCATGAAAGGAGGGCTAGCAGCCGATTTGCACGAGAGAATGTGAAAAGTGTTCATATGTAGTAAAAACCTAGAAATCCGTCCGTTTTCGTCATTTGTTATTGAATCGACTTAAAGCCAGATCGTCACATTGTCCGCTCTTCTCTCTGAAACGGTTGTACTTATCGATTGCAAAGCTATGTCGCGTGCTGCGGTATGCGGCGACACTAAAAGCAACATAGTAGAACACAGATGAAGCTTCTAAGTTGATGTAATAGCCAGTAAGAAGTAGTACAATTCAAGTTTTAGGTATCGATTATTGACTTTTTAGCTGGCTTTGGTGCCTTGGACATGAGCTAGGACCTTAAGATTCTGCATGAAAGGAGGACTAACAGCCGAGTTACACGGGAATATGTGAAAAGTGTTCAAATGTAGTAAAAACCTGAGAAATACGTCCGTTTTCGTCATTTGTTATCGAATCGACTTAAAGCCAGATCGTCACATTGGCCGCTCTTCTCTCTGAAACACTTGTACTTATCGTCTGCAAAGCTATGTCGCGTGGTGCGGTATTCTGAGACACTAAAAGCACCATAGTAGAACACAGATGAAGCTTCTGAGTTGATGTAATAGCCAGTAAGAAGTAGTACAATTCAAGTTTTATGTATTGAATATTGACTTTTTAGCTGGCTTTGGTGCCTTGGACATGATCTAGGACCTTAAGATTCTGCATGAAAGGAGGACGAGGAGCCAAGTTGCACGGGAGAATGTGAAAAGTGTTCATATGTAGTAAAAACCTGTGAAATCGGTCCGTTTTCGTCACTTGTTATCGAATCGACTTAAAGCAGATAGTCTCATTGGCCGCTCTTCTCTCTGAAACGGTTGTACTTATCGTCTGCAAAGCTATGTCGCGTGCTGGGGTATGCGGAGACACTAAAATCACCATAGTAGAACACAGATGAAGCTTATAAGTTGATGTAATAGCCAGTAAGAAGTAGTACAATTCAAGTTTTAGGTATCGATTATTGACTTGTTAGCTGGCTTTGGTGCCTTGGACATGAGCTAGGACCTTATGATTCTGCATGAAAGGAGGACTAGCAGCCGATTTGCACGGGAGAATGTGAAAAGTGTTCATATGTAGTAAAAACCTGAGAAATCCGTCCGTTTTCGTCATTTGTTATCGAATCGACGTAAAGCCAGATCGTCACATTGGCCGCTCTTCTCTCTGAAACGCTTGTACTTATCGTCTGCAAAGCTATGTCGCGTGATGCGGTATGCGGAGACACTACAAGCACCATAGTAGTACACAGATGAAGCTTCTACGTTGATGTAATAGCCAGTAAGAAATAGTACAATTCAAGTTTTAGGTATCGATTATTGACTTTTTAGCTGGCTTTGGTGCCTTGGACATGAGCTAGGACCTTAAGATTCTGCATGTAAGGAGGACTAGCAGCCGAGTTGCACGGGAGAATGTGAAAAGTGTTCATATGTAGTAAAAACCTGAGAAATCCGTCCGTTTTCGTCATTTGTTATCGAATCGACTTAAAGCCAGATCGTCACATTGGCCGCTCTTCTCTCCGAAGAAGTTGTACTTATCGTCTGCAAAGCTATGTCGCGTGCTGCGGTATGCGGACACACTAAAAGCACCATAGTAGAACACAGATGAAGCTTCTAAGTTGATGTAATAGCCAGTAAGAAGTAGTACAATTAAAGTTTTAGGTATTGGTTATTGACATTTTACACTTCTTTGGTGCCTTGAACATGAGCTAGGAAATTAAGATTTTGCATGAAAGGAGGACTAGCAGTCAAGTTGCACGGGAGAATGTGAAAAGTGTTCATATGTAGTAAAAACCTGAGAAATCCGTCCGTTTTCGTCATTTGTTATCGAATCGACTTAAAGCCAGATCGTCACATTGGGGGCTCTTCTCTCTGAAACGGTTGTACTTATCGTCTGCAAAGCTATGTCGCGTGCTGCAGTATGCTGAGACACTGAAAGCACTATAGTACAACACAGATGAAGCTTCTAAGTTGATGTAATAGCCAGGAAGAAGTAGTACAATTCAAGTTTTAGGTATTGAATATTGACTTTTTAGCTGGCTTTGGTGCCTTGGACATGAGCTAGGACCTTACGATTCTGCATGAAAGGAGGACTAGCAGCCGAGCTGGACGGGAGATTGTGAATAGTGTTCATATGTAGTAAAAACCTGAGAAATCGGTCCGTTTTCGTCATTTGTTATCGAACCGACTTAAAGCCAGATCGTCACATTGGCCGCTCTTCTCTCTGAAACGGCTGTACTTATCGTCTACAAAGCTATGTCGCGTGCTGCGGTATGCTGAGACACTAAAAGCACCATAGTAGAACACAGATGAAGCTTCTAAGTTGATGTAATAGCCAGGAAGAAGTAGTACAATTCAAGTTTTAGGTATCGATTATTGACTTTTTAGCTGGCTTTGGTGCCTTGGACATGAGCTAGGACCTTATGATTCTACATGAAAGGAGGACTAGCAGCCGATTTGCACGGGAGAATATGAAATGTGTTCATATGTAGTAAAAACCTGAGAAATCCGTCGGTTTCGTCATTTGTTATTGAATCGACTTAAAGCTAGATCGTCACATTGGCCGCTCTTCTCTCTGAAACGGTTGTACTTATCGTCTGCAAAGCTATGTCGCGTGCTGCGGTATGCGGAGACACTAAAAGCACCATAGTAGAACACAGATGAAGCTTCTAAGTTGATGTAATAGCCAGTAAGAAGTAGTACAATTCAAGTTTTAGGTATCGATTATTGACTTTTTAGCTGGCTTTGGTGCCTTGGACATGAGCTAGGACCTTAATATTCTGCATGAAAGGAGGACTAGCAGCCGAGTTGCACGGGAAAATGTGAAAAGTGTTCAAATGTAGTAAAAACCTGAGAAATACGTCCGTTTTCGTCATTTGTTATCGAATCGACTTAAAGCCAGATCGTCACATTGGCCGCTCTTCTCTCTGAAACACTTGTACATATCGTCTGCAAAGCTATGTCGCGTGCTGCGGTATGCTGAGACACTAAAAGCACCATAGTAGAACACAGATGAAGCTTCTAAGTTGATGTAATAGCCAGTAAGAAGTAGTACAATTCAAGTTTTAGGTATTGTATATTGAATTTTTAGCTGGCTTTGGTGCCTTGGACTTGAGCTAGGACCTTAAGATTCTGCATGAAAGGAGGACGAGGAGCCAAGTTGCACGGGAGAATGTGAAAAGTGTTCATATGTAGTAAAAACCTGAGAAATCGGTCCGTTTTCGTCACTTGTTATCGAATCGACTTAAAGCAGATCGTCTCATTGGCCGGTCTTCTCTCTGAAACGGTTGTACTTATCGTCTGCAAAGCTATGTCGCGTGCTGGGGTATGCGGAGACACTAAAATCACCATAGTAGAACACAGATGAAGCTTATAAGTTGATGTAATAGCCAGTAAGAAGTAGTACAATTCAAGTTTTAGGTATCGATTATTGACTTTTCAGCTGTCTTTGGTACCTTGGACATGAGCTAGGACCTTAAGCTTCTGCATGAAAGGAGGATTAGCAGCGGAGTTGCACAGGAGAATATGAAAAGTGTTCATATGTAGTAAAAACCTAGAAATCCGTCGGTTTTCGTCATTTGTTATCGAATCTTCTTAAAGCCAGATCGTCACATTGGCCGCTCATCTCTCTGAAACGGTTGTACTTATCGTCTGCAAAGCTATGTCGCGTGCTGCGGTATTCTGAGACACTAAAAGCACCATAGTAGAACACAGATATAGCTTCTAAGTTGATGTAATAGCCAGTAAGAAGTAGTACAATTCAAGTTTTAGGTCTCGATTATTGACTTTTTAGCTGGCTTTGGTGCCTTGGACATGAGCTAGGACCTTATGATTCTGCATGAAAGGAGGACTAGCAGCCGATTTGCATGGGAGAATGTGAAAAGTGTTCATATGTAGTAAAAACCTGAGAAATCCGTACGTTTTCGTCATTTGTTATCGAATCGACTTAAAGCCAGATCGTCACATTGGCCGCTCTTCTCTATGAAAAAGTTGTACTTATCGTCTGCAAAACTATGTTGCGTGCTTCGGTATGCGGACACACTAAAAGCACCATAGTAGAACACAGATGAAGCTTCTAAGTTGATGTAATAGCCAGTAAGATGTAGTAAAATTAAAGTTTTAGGTATCGGTTATTGACTTTTTACCCTTCTTTGGTGCCTTGAACATGAGCTAGGAAATTAAGATTTTGCATGAAAGGAGGACTAGCAGCCGAGTTGCACGGGAGAATGTGAAAAGTGTTCATATGTGGTAAAAACCTGAGAAATCCGTCGGTTTCGTCATTTGTTATTGCATCGACTTAAAGCTAGATCGTCACAATGGCCGCTCTTCTCTCTGAAACGGTTGTACTTATCGATTGCAAAGCTATGTCGCGTGCTGCGGTATGCTGAGACACTAAAAGCACCATAGTAGAACACAGATGAAGCTTCTAAGTTGATGTAATAGCCAGTAAGAAGTAGTACAATTTAAGTTTTAGGTATTGAATATTGACTTTTTAGCTGGCTTTGGTGCCTTGGACATGAGCTAGGACCTTAAGATTCTGCATCAAAGGAGGACGAGGAGCCAAGTTGCACGGGAGAATGTGAAAAGTGTTCGTATGTAGTAAAAACCTGAGACATCCGTCCGTTTTCGTCATTTGTTATCGAATCGACTTAAAGCCAGATCGTCACATTGGCCGCTCTTCTCTCTGAAACGGTTGTACTTATCGTCTGCAAAGCTATGTCGCGTGCTGCGGTATTCTGAGACACTAAAAGCACCATAGTAGAACACAGATAAAGCTTCTAAGTTGATGTAATAGCCAGTAAGAAGTAGTACAATTCAAGCTTTAGGTATCGGTTATTGACTTTTTACCCTTCTTTGGTGCCTTGGACATCAGCTAGGAAATTAAGATTTTGCATGAAGGAGGACTAGCAGCCGAGTTGCACGGGAGAATGTGAATAGTGTTCATATGTAGTAAAAACCTGAGACATCCGTCCGTTTTCGTCATTTGTTATCGAATCTACTTAAAGCCAGATCGTCACATTGGCCGCTCTTCTCTCTGAAACGGTTGTACTTATCGTCTGCAAAGCTATGTGGCGTTCTGCGGTATGAGGAGACAGTAAAAGCACCATAGTAGAACACAGAGGATGCTTCTAAGTTGATGTAATAGCCAGTAAGAAGTAGTACAATTCAAGTTTTAGGTATCGATTATTGACTTTTTAGCTGGCTTTGGTGCCTTGGACATGAGCTAGGACCTTAAGATTCTGCATGTAAGGAGGACTAGCAGCCGAGTTGCACGGGAGAATGTGAAAAGTGTTCATATGCAGTAAAAACCTGAGAAATCGGTCCGTTTTCGTCATTTGTTATCGAACCGACATAAAGCCAGATCGTCTCAATGGCCGCTCTTCTCCCTGAAACGGTTGTACTTATCGTCTGCGAAGCTATGTCGCGTGCTGCGGTATGCGGAGACACTAAAATCACCATAGTAGAACACAGATGAAGCTTCTAAGTTGATGTAATAGCCAGTAAGAAGTAGTACAATTCAAGTTTTAGGTATCGATTATTGACTTTTCAGCTGGCTTTGGTACCTTCGACATGAGCTAGGACCTTAAGATTCTGCATGAAAGGAGGACTAGCAGCCGCGTTGCACGGGAGATGTGAAAAATGTTTATATGTAGTAAAAACCTGAGACATCCGTTCGTTTACGTCATTTGTTATCGAATCTACTTAAAGCCAGATCGTCACATTGGCCGCTCTTCTCTCTGAAACGGTTGTACTTATCGTCTGCAAAGCTATGTCGCGTGCTGCGGTATTCTGAGACACTAAAAGCACCATAGTAGAACACAGATAAAGCTTCTAAGTTGATGTAATAGCCAGTAAGAAGTAGTACAATTCAAGTTTTAGGTATCGATTATTGACTTTTTAGCTGGCTTTGGTGCCTTGGACATGAGCTAGGACCTTATGATTCTGCATGAAAGGAGGACTAGCAGCCGATTTGCACGGGAGAATGTGAAAAGTGTTCATATGTAGTAAAAACCTGAGAAATCCTTCCGTTTTCGTCATTTGTTATCGAATCGACTTAAAGCCAGATCGTCACATTGGCCGCTCTTCTCTCTGCAACGGTAGTACTTATCGTCTGCAAAGCTATGTCGCGTGCTGCGGTATGCGGAGACACTAAAAGCACCATAGTAGAACACAGATGAAACTTCTAAGTTGATGTAATAGCCAGTAAGAAGTAGTACAATTCAAGTTTTAGGTATCGATTATTGAATTTTTAGCTGGCTTTGGTGCCTTGGACATGAGCTAGGACCTTAAGATTTTGCATGAAAGGAAGACTAGCAGCCGCATTGCACGGGTGAATGTGAAAAGTGTTCATATGTAGTAAAAACCTGAGAAATCCGTCCGTTTTCGTCATTTGTTATCGAATCTACTTAAAGCCAGATCGTCACATTGGCCGCTCTTCTCCCTGAAACACTTGTACTTATCGTCTGCAAAGCTATGTCGCGTGCTGCGGTATGTGGAGACACTAAAAGCACCATAATAGAACACAGATGAAGCTTCTAAGTTGATGTAATAGCCAGCAAGAAGTAGTACAATTCAAGTTTTAGATATCGTTTATTGACTTTCTGGCTGGCTTTGTTGCCTTGGACATGAGCTAGGACCTTAACATTCTGCATGAAAGGAGGACTAGCAGCCGATTTGCATGGGAGAATGTGAAAAGTGTTCATATTTAGTAAAAACCCGAGAAATCCGTCCTTTTTCGTCATTTGTTATCGAATCGACTTAAAGCCAGATCGTCAAATTAGCTGCTCTTCTCTCTGAAACGGTTGTACTTATCGATTGCAAAGCTATGTCGCGTGCTGCGGTATGCGGAGACACTAAAAGCACCATAGTAGAACACAGATGAAGCTTCTACGTTGATGTAATAGCCAGTAAGAAGTAGTACAGTTCAAGTTTTAGGTATCGATTATTGACTTTTTAGCTGGCTTTGGTGCCTTGGACATGAGCTAGGACCTTAACATTCTGCATGAAAGGAGGACTAGCAGCCGAGTTGCACGGGAGAATGTGAAAAGTGTTCATATGTAGTAAAAACCTGAGAAATCCGTACGTTTTCGTCATTTGTTATCGAATCGACTTAAAGCCAGACCGTCACATTGGCCGCTCTTCTCTCTGAAACGGTTGTACTTATCGTCTGCAAAGCTATGTCGCGTGCTGCGGTATTCTGAGACACTAAACGCACCATAGTAGAACACCGATAAAGCTTCTAAGTTGATGTAATAGCCAGTAAGAAGTAGTACAATTCAAGTTTTAGGTATCGGTTATTGACTTTTTACCCTTCTTTGGTGCCATGGACATCAGCTAGGAAATTAAGATTTTGCATGAAGGAGGACTAGCAGCCGAGTTGCACGGGAGAATGTGAATAGTGTTCATATGTAGTAAAAACCTGAGACATCCGTCCGTTTTCGTCATTTGTTAGCGAACCGACTTAAAGCCAGATCGTCACATTGGCCGCTCTTCTCTCTGAAACGGTTGTACTTATCGTCTGCGAAGCTATGTCGCGTGCTGCGGTATGCGGAGACACTAAAATCACCATAGTAGAACACAGATGAAGCTTATAAGTTGATGTAATAGCCAGTAAGAAGTAGTACAATTCAAGTTTTAGGTATCGATTATTGACTTTTCAGCTGGCTTTGGTACCTTGGACATGAGCTAGGACCTTAAGATTCTGCATGAAAGGAGGACTAGCAGCCGCGTTGCACGGGAGATGTGAAAAATGTTCATATGTAGTAAAAACCTGAGACATCCGTTCGTTTACGTAATTTGTTATCGAATCTACTTAAAGCCAGATCGTCACATTGGCCGCTCTTCTCTCTGTAACGGTTGTACTTATCGTCTGCAAAGCTATGTCGCGTGCTGCGGTATTCTGAGACACTAAAAGCACCATAGTAGAACACAGATAAAGCTTCTAAGTTGCTGTAATAGCCAGTAAGAAGTAGTACAATTCAAGTTTTAGGTATCGATTATTGACTTTTTAGCTGGCTTTGGTGCCTTGGACATGAGCTAGGACCTTATGATTCTGCATGAAAGGAGGACTAGCAGCCGATTTGCACGGGAGAATGTGAAAAGTGTTCATATGTAGTAAAAACCTGAGAAATCCTTCCGTTTTCGTCATTTGTTATCGAATCGACGTAAAGCCAGATCGTCACATTGGCCGCTCTTCTCTCTGAAACGGTAGTACTTATCGTCTGCAAAGCTATGTCGCGTGCTGCGGTATGCGGAGACACTAAAAGCACCATAGTAGAACACAGATGAAACTTCTAAGTTGATGTAATAGCCAGTAAGAAGTAGTACAATTCAAGTTTTAGGTATCGATTATTGACTTTTTAGCTGGCTTTGGTGCCTTGGACATGAGCTAGGACCTTATGATTTTGCATGAAAGGAAGACTAGCAGCCGCATTGCACGGGTGAATGTGAAAAGTGTTCATATGTAGTAAAAACCTGAAAAATCCGTCCGTTTTCGTCATTTGTTATCGAATCTACTTAAAGCCAGATCGTCACATTGGCCGCTCTTCTCCCTGAAACACTTGTACTTATCGTCTGCAAAGCTATGTCGCGTGCTGCGGTATGCGGAGACACTAAAAGCACCATAGTAGAACACAGATGAAGCTTCTAAGTTGATGTAATAGCCAGCAAGAAGTAGTACAATTCAAGTTTTAGATATCGTTTATTGACTTTTTGGCTGGCTTTGGTGCCTTGGACATGAGCTAGGACCTTAACATTCTGCATGAAAGGAGGACTAGCAGCCGATTGGCATGGGAGAATGTGAAAAGTGTTCATATTTAGTAAAAACCCGAGAAATCCGTCCGTTTTCGTCATTTGTTATCGAATCGACTTAAAGCCAGATCGTCAAATTAGCTGCTCTTCTCTCTGAAACGGTTGTACTTATCGATTGCAAAGCTATGTCGCGTGCTGCGGTATGCGGACACACTAAAAGCACCATAGTAGAACACAGATGAAGCTTCTAAGTTGATGTAATAGCCAGTAAGAAGTAGTACAGTTCAAGTTTTAGGTATCGATTATTGACTTTTTAGCTGGCTTTGGTGCCTTGGACATGAGCTAGGACCTTAAGATTCTGCATGAAAGGAGGACGAGGAGCCAAGTTGCACGGGAGAATGTGAAAAGTGTTCATATGTAGTAAAAACCTAAGAAATCGGTCCGTTTTCGTCACTTGTTATCAAATCGACTTAAAGCCAGATCGTCTCATTGGCCGCTCTTCTCTCTGAAATTGTTGTACTTATCGTGTGCAAAGCTATGTCGCCTGCTGCGGAATGCGGAGACAGTAAAAGCTCCATAGTAGAACACAGATGAAGCTTACAAGTTGATGTAATAGCCAGTAAGAAGTAGTACAATTCAAGTTTTAGGTATCGATTATTGACTTTTCAGCTGGCTTTGGTGCCTTGGACATGAGCTAGGACCTTAAGCTTCTGCATGAAAGGAGGATTAGCAGCGGAGTTGCACGGGAGAATATGAAAAGTGTTCATATGTAGTAATAACCAAGAATTCCGTCCGTTTTCGTCATTTGTTATCGAATCTTCTTCAAGCCAGGTCGTCACATTGGCCGCTCTTCTCTCTGAAACGGTTGTACTTATCGTCTGCAAAGCTATGTCGCGTGCTGCGGTATGCGGACACACTAAAAGCACCATAGTAGAACACAGATGAAGCTTCTAAGTTGATGTAATAGCCAGTAAGAAGTAGTACAATTAAAGTTTATGGTATCGGTTATTGAGTTTTTACCCTTCTTTGGTGCCTTGAACATGAGCTAGGAAATTAAGATTTTGCATGAAAGGAGGACTAGCAGCCGAGTTGCACGGGAGAATGTGAAAAGTGTTCATATGTAGTAAAAACCTGAGAAATCCGTCCGTTTTCGTCATTTGTTATCGAATCTACTTAAAGCCAGATCGTCACATTGGGGCTCTTCTCTCTGAAACGGTTGTACTTATCGTCTGCAAAGCTATGTCGCGTGCTGCAGTATGCTGAGACACTAAAATCACTATAGTAGAACACAGATGAAGCTTCTAAGTTGATGTAATAGCCAGTAAGAAGTAGTACAATTCAAGTTTTAGGTATTGAATATTGACTTTTTAGCTGGCTTTGGTGCCTTGGACATGAGCTAGGACCTTACGATTCTGCATGAAAGGAGGACTAGCAGCCGAGTTGCACTGGAGAATGTGAATAGTGTTCATATGTAGTAAAAACCTGAGAAATCGGTCCGTTTTCGTCATTTGTTATCGAACCGACTTAAAGCCAGATCGTCACATTGGCCGCTCTTCTCTCTGAAACGGTTGTACTTATCGTCTGCAAAGCTATGTCGCGTGCTGCGGTATGCGGAGACACTAAAAGCACCATAGTAGAACACAGATGAAGCTTCTAAGTTGATGTAATACCCAGTAAGACGTAGTACAATTCAAGTTTTAGGTATCGATTATTGACTTTATAGCTGGCTTTGGTGCCTTGGACATGACCTAGGACCTTAACATTCTGCATGAAAGGAGGACTAGCAGCCGAGTTGCATGGGAGAATGTGAAAAGTGTTCATATGTAGTAAAAACCTGAGAAATACGTCCGTTTTCGTCATTTGTTATCGAATCGACTTAAAGCCAGATTGTCACATTGGCCGCTCTCCTCTCTGAATCGGTTGTACTTATCGTCTGCAAAGCTATGTCACGTGCTGCGGGATCTGGAGACACTAAAATCACCACAGTAAAACACAGATGAAGCTTCTAACTTGATGTAATAACCAGTAAGAAGTAGTACAATTCAAGTTTTAGGTATCGATTATTGACTTTTTAGCTGGCTTTGGTGCCTTGGACATGAGCTAGGACCTTAACATTCTGTATTAAAGGAGGACTAGCAGCCGAGTTGCACGGGAGAATGTGAAAAGTGTTCATATGTAGTAAAAACCTGAGAAATCCGTCCGTTTTCGTCATTTGTTATCGAATCGACTTAAAGCCAGATCGTCACATTTTCCGCTCTTCTCTCTGAAACGGTTGTACTTATCGTCTGCAAAGCTATGTCGCGTGCTGCGGTATGCGGAGACACTAAATGCACCATAGTAGAACTCAGATGAAGCTTCTAAGTTGATGTAATAACCAGTAAGAAGTAGTACAATTCAAGTTTTAGGTATCGATTATTGAATTTTACCTGGCTTTGGTGCATTGGACATGAGCTAGGACCTTATGATTCTGCATGAACGGAGGACTAGCAGCCGAGTTGCACGTGGGAATGAGAAAAGTGTTCATATGTAGTAAAAACCAAGAATTCCGTCCGTTTTCGTCATTTGTTATCGAATCTTCTTCAAGCCAGGTCGTCACATTGGCCGCTCTTCTCTCTGAAACGGTTGTACTTATCGTCTGCAAAGCTATGTCGCGTGCTGCGGTATGCGGACACACTAAAAGCACCATAGTAGAACACAGATGAAGCTTCTAAGTTGATGTAATAGCCAGTAAGAAGTAGTACAATTAAAGTTTTTGGTATCGGTTATTGAGTTTTTACCCTTCTTTGGTGCCTTGAACATGAGCTAGGAAATTAAGATTTTGCATGAAAGGAGGACTAGCAGCCGAGTTGCACGGGAGAATGTGAAAAGTGTTCATATGTAGTAAAAACCTGAGAAATCCGTCCGTTTTCGTCATTTGTTATCGAATCTA
This sequence comes from Schistocerca gregaria, assembly GCF_023897955.1. Lineage (NCBI taxonomy): Eukaryota > Metazoa > Arthropoda > Insecta > Orthoptera > Acrididae > Schistocerca > Schistocerca gregaria. The sequence goes on along the minus strand of NW_026061765.1, from coordinate 1,249,697 downwards.
CTTAAAGCCAGATCGTCACATTGGCCGCTCTTCTCTCTGAAACGGTTGTACTTATCGTCTGCAAAGCTATGTCGCGTGCTGCGGTATGCGGAGACACTAAAAGCACCATAGTAGAACACAGATGAAGCTTCTAAGTTGATGTAATACCCAGTAAGACGTAGTACAATTCAAGTTTTAGGTATCGATTATTGACTTTATAGCTGGCTTTGGTGCCTTGGACATGACCTAGGACCTTAACATTCTGCATGAAAGGAGGACTAGCAGCCGATTTGCATGGGAGAATGTGAAAAGTGTTCATATGTAGTAAAAACCTGAGAAATACGTCCGTTTTCTTCATTTGTTATCGAATCGACTTAAAGCCAGATTGTCACATTGGCCGCTCTCCTCTCTGAATCGGTTGTACTTATCGTCTGCAAAGCTATGTCACGTGCTGCGGGATCTGGAGACACTAAAATCACCACAGTAAAACACAGATGAAGCTTCTAACTTGATGTAATAACCAGTAAGAAGTAGTACAATTCAAGTTTTAGGTATCGATTATTGACTTTTTAGCTGGCTTTGGTGCCTTGGACATGAGCTAGGACCTTAACATTCTGTATTAAAGGAGGACTAGCAGCCGAGTTGCACGGGAGAATGTGAAAAGAGTTCATATGTAGTAAAAACCTGAGAAATCAGTCCGTTTTCGTCATTTGTTATCGAATCGACTTAAAGCCAGATCGTCACATTTTCCGCTCTTCTCTCTGAAACGGTTGTACTTATCGTCTGCGAAGCTATGTCGCGTGCTGCGGTATGCGGAGACACTAAAAGCACCATAGTAGAACACAGATGAAGCTTCTAAGTTGATGTAATAACCAGTAAGAAGTAGTACAATTCAAGTTTTAGGTATCGATTATTGAATTTTACCTGGCTTTGGTGCATTGGACATGAGCTAGGACCTTATGATTCTGCATGAAAGGAGGACTAGCAGCCGAGTTGCACGGGAGAATGAGATAAGTGTTCATATGTAGTAAAAACCAAGAATTCCGTCCGTTTTCGTCATTTGTTATCGAATCTTCTTCAAGCCAGGTCGTCACATTGGCCGCTCTTCTCTCTGAAACGGTTGTACTTATCGTCTGCAAAGCTATGTCGCGTGCTGCGGTATGCGGACACACTAAAAGCACCATAGTAGAACACAGATGAAGCTTCTAAGTTGATGTAATAGCCAGTAAGAAGTAGTACAATTAAAGTTTTTGGTATCGGTTATTGAGTTTTTACCCTTCTTTGGTGCCTTGAACATGAGCTAGGAAATTAAGATTTTGCATGAAAGGAGGACTAGCAGCCGAGTTGCACGGGAGAATGTGAAAAGTGTTCATATGTAGTAAAAACCTGAGAAATCCGTCCGTTTTCGTCATTTGTTATCGAATCTACTTAAAGCCAGATCGTCACATTGGGGCTCTTCTCTCTGAAACGGTTGTACTTATCGTCTGCAAAGCTATGTCGCGTGCTGCAGTATGCTGAGACACTAAAAGCACTATAGTAGAACACAGATGAAGCTTCTAAGTTGATGTAATAGCCAGTAAGAAGTAGTACAATTCAAGTTTTAGGTATTGAATATTGACTTTTTAGCTGGCTTTGGTGCCTTGGACATGAGCTAGGACCTTACGATTCTGCATGAAAGGAGGACTAGCAGCCGAGTTGCACTGGAGAATGTGAATAGTGTTCATATGTAGTAAAAACCAGAGAAATCGGTCCGTTTTCGTCATTTGTTATCGAAACGACTTAAAGCCAGATCGTCACATTGGCCGCTCTTCTCTCTGAAACGGTTGTACTTATCGTCTGCAAAGCTATGTCGCGTGCTGCGGTATGCGGAGACACTAAAAGCACCATAGTAGAACACAGATGAAGCTTCTAAGTTGATGTAATACCCAGTAAGACGTAGTACAATTCAAGTTTTAGGTATCGATTATTGACTTTATAGCTGGCTTTGGTGCCTTGGACATGACCTAGGACCTTAACATTCTGCATGAAAGGAGGACTAGCAGCCGATTTGCATGGGAGAATGTGAAAAGTGTTCATATGTAGTAAAAACCTGAGAAATACGTCCGTTTTCGTCATTTGTTATCGAATCGACTTAAAGCCAGATTGTCACATTGGCCGCTCTCCTCTCTGAATCGGTTGTACTTATCGTCTGCAAAGCTATGTCACGTGCTGCGGGATCTGGAGACACTAAAATCACCACAGTAAAACACAGATGAAGCTTCTAACTTGATGTAATAACCAGTAAGAAGTAGTACAATTCAAGTTTTAGGTATCGATTATTGACTTTTTAGCTGGCTTTGGTGCCTTGGACATGAGCTAGGACCTTAACATTCTGTATTAAAGGAGGACTAGCAGCCGAGTTGCACGGGAGAATGTGAAAAGAGTTCATATGTAGTAAAAACCTGAGAAATCCGTCCGTTTTCGTCATTTGTTATCGAATCGACTTAAAGCCAGATCGTCACATTTTCCGCTCTTCTCTCTGAAACGGTTGTACTTATCGTCTGCGAAGCTATGTCGCGTGCTGCGGTATGCGGAGACACTAAAAGCACCATAGTAGAACACAGATGAAGCTTCTAAGTTGATGTAATAACCAGTAAGAAGTAGTACAATTCAAGTTTTAGGTATCGATTATTGAATTTTACCTGGCTTTGGTGCATTGGACATGAGCTAGGACCTTATGATTCTGCATGAAAGGAGGACTAGCAGCCGAGTTGCACGGGAGAATGAGGTAAGTGTTCATATGTAGTAAAAACCAAGAATTCCGTCCGTTTTCGTCATTTGTTATCGAATCTTCTTCAAGCCAGGTCGTCACATTGGCCGCTCTTCTCTCTGAAACGGTTGTACTTATCGTCTGCAAAGCTATGTCGCGTGCTGCGGTATGCGGACACACTAAAAGCACCATAGTAGAACACAGATGAAGCTTCTAAGTTGATGTAATAGCCAGTAAGAAGTAGTACAATTAAAGTTTTTGGTATCGGTTATTGAGTTTTTACCCTTCTTTGGTGCCTTGAACATGAGCTAGGAAATTAAGATTTTGCATGAAAGGAGGACTAGCAGCCGAGTTGCACGGGAGAATGTGAAAAGTGTTCATATGTAGTAAAAACCTGAGAAATCCGTCCGTTTTCGTCATTTGTTATCGAATCTACTTAAAGCCAGATCGTCACATTGGGGCTCTTCTCTCTGAAACGGTTGTACTTATCGTCTGCAAAGCTATGTCGCGTGCTGCAGTATGCTGAGACACTAAAAGCACTATAGTAGAACACAGATGAAGCTTCTAAGTTGATGTAATAGCCAGTAAGAAGTAGTACAATTCAAGTTTTAGGTATTGAATATTGACTTTTTAGCTGGCTTTGGTGCCTTGGACATGAGCTAGGACCTTACGATTCTGCATGAAAGGAGGACTAGCAGCCGAGTTGCACTGGAGAATGTGAATAGTGTTCATATGTAGTAAAAACCAGAGAAATCGGTCCGTTTTCGTCATTTGTTATCGAAACGACTTAAAGCCAGATCGTCACATTGGCCGCTCTTCTCTCTGAAACGGTTGTACTTATCGTCTGCAAAGCTATGTCACGTGCTGCGGTATGCGGAGACACTAAAAGCACCATAGTAGAACACAGATGAAGCTTCTAAGTTGATGTAATACCCAGTAAGACGTAGTACAATTCAAGTTTTAGGTATCGATTATTGACTTTATAGCTGGCTTTGGTGCCTTGGACATGACCTAGGACCTTAACATTCTGCATGAAAGGAGGACTAGCAGCCGAGTTGCATGGGAGAATGTGAAAAGTGTTCATATGTAGTAAAAACCTGAGAAATACGTCCGTTTTCGTCATTTGTTATCGAATCGACTTAAAGCCAGATTGTCACATTGGCCGCTCTCCTCTCTGAATCGGTTGTACTTATCGTCTGCAAAGCTATGTCACGTGCTGCGGGATCTGGAGACACTAAAATCACCACAGTAAAACACAGATGAAGCTTCTAACTTGATGTAATAACCAGTAAGAAGTAGTCCAATTCAAGTTTTAGGTATCGATTATTGACTTTTTAGCTGGCTTTGGTGCCTTGGACATGAGCTAGGACCTTAACATTCTGTATTAAAGGAGGACTAGCAGCCGAGTTGCACGGGAGAATGTGAAAAGTGTTCATATGTAGTAAAAACCTGAGAAATCCGTCCGTTTTCGTCATTTGTTATCGAATCGACTTAAAGCCAGATCGTCACATTTTCCGCTCTTCTCTCTGAAACGGTTGTACTTATCGTCTGCAAAGCTATGTCGCGTGCTGCGGTATGCGGAGACACTAAAAGCACCATAGTAGAACACAGATGAAGCTTCTAAGTTGATGTAATAACCAGTAAGAAGTAGTACAATTCAAGTTTTAGGTATCGATTATTGAATTTTACCTGGCTTTGGTGCATTGGACATGAGCTAGGACCTTATGATTCTGCATGAAAGGAGGACTAGCAGCCGAGTTGCACGGGAGAATGAGATAAGTGTTCATATGTAGTAAAAACCAAGAATTCCGTCCGTTTTCGTCATTTGTTATCGAATCTTCTTCAAGCCAGGTCGTCACATTGGCCGCTCTTCTCTCTGAAACGGTTGTACTTATCGTCTGCAAAGCTATGTCGCGTGCTCCGGTATGCGGACACACTAAAAGCACCATAGTAGAACACAGATGAAGCTTCTAAGTTGATGTAATAGCCAGTAAGAAGTAGTACAATTAAAGTTTTTGGTATCGGTTATTGAGTTTTTACCCTTCTTTGGTGCCTTGAACATGAGCTAGGAAATTAAGATTTTGCATGAAAGGAGGACTAGCAGCCGAGTTGCACGGGAGAATGTGAAAAGTGTTCATATGTAGTAAAAACCTGAGAAATCCGTCTGTTTTCGTCATTTGTTATCGAATCTACTTAAAGCCAGATCGTCACATTGGCCGCTCTTCTCTCTGAAACGGTTGTACTTATCGTCTGCAAAGCTATGTCGCGTGCTGCGGTATGCGGACACACTAAAAGCACCATAGTAGAACACAGATGAAGCTTCTAAGTTGATGTAATAGCCAGTAAGAAGTAGTACAATTAAAGTTTTTGGTATCGGTTATTGAGTTTTTACCCTTCTTTGGTGCCTTGAACATGAGCTAGGAAATTAAGATTTTGCATGAAAGGAGGACTAGCAGCCGAGTTGCACGGGAGAATGTGAAAAGTGTTCATATGTAGTAAAAACCTGAGAAATCCGTCCGTTTTCGTCATTTGTTATCGAATCTACTTAAAGCCAGATCGTCACATTGGGGCTCTTCTCTCTGAAACGGTTGTACTTATCGTCTGCAAAGCTATGTCGCGTGCTGCAGTATGCTGAGACACTAAAAGCACTATAGTAGAACACAGATGAAGCTTCTAAGTTGATGTACTAGCCAGTAAGAAGTAGTACAATTCAAGTTTTAGGTATTGAATATTGACTTTTTAGCTGGCTTTGGTGCCTTGGACATGAGCTAGGACCTTACGATTCTGCATGAAAGGAGGACTAGCAGCCGAGTTGCACTGGAGAATGTGAATAGTGTTCATATGTAGTAAAAACCTGAGAAATCAGTCCGTTTTCGTCATTTGTTATCGAACCGACTTAAAGCCAGATCGTCACATTGGCCGCTCTTCTCTCTGAAACGGTTGTACTTATCGTCTGCAAAGCTATGTCACGTGCTGCGGGATCTGGAGACACTAAAATCACCACAGTAAAACACAGATGAAGCTTCTAAGTTGATGTAATAACCAGTAAGAAGTAGTCCAATTCAAGTTTTAGGTATCGATTATTGACTTTTTAGCTGGCTTTGGTGCCTTGGACATGAGCTAGGACCTTAACATTCTGTATTAAAGGAGGACTAGCAGCCGAGTTGCACGGGAGAATGTGAAAAGTGTTCATATGTAGTAAAAACCTGAGAAATCCGTCCGTTTTCGTCATTTGTTATCGAATCGACTTAAAGCCAGATCGTCACATTTTCCGCTCTTCTCTCTGAAACGGTTGTACTTATCGTCTGCAAAGCTATGTCGCGTGCTCCGGTATGCGGACACACTAAAAGCACCATAGTAGAACACAGATGAAGCTTCTAAGTTGATGTAATAGCCAGTAAGAAGTAGTACAATTAAAGTTTTTGGTATCGGTTATTGAGTTTTTACCCTTCTTTGGTGCCTTGAACATGAGCTAGGAAATTATGATTTTGCATGAAAGGAGGACTAGCAGCCGAGTTGCACGGGAGAATGTGAAAAGTGTTCATATGTAGTAAAAACATGAGAAATCCGTCCGTTTTCGTCATTTGTTATCGAATCTACTTAAAGCCAGATAGTCACATTGGGGCTCTTCTCTCTGAAACGGTTGTACTTATCGTCTGCAAAGCTATGTCGCGTGCTGCAGTATGCTGAGACACTAAAAGCACTATAGTAGAACACAGATGAAGCTTCTAAGTTGATGTAATAGCCAGTAAGAAGTAGTACAATTCAAGTTTTAGGTATTGAATATTGACTTTTTAGCTGGCTTTGGTGCCTTGGACATGAGCTAGGACCTTACGATTCTGCATGAAAGGAGGACTAGCAGCCGAGTTGCACTGGAGAATGTGAATAGTGTTCATATGTAGTAAAAACCTGAGAAATCTGTCCGTTTTCGTCATTTGTTATCGAATCTTCTTCAAGCCAGGTCGTCACATTGGCCGCTCTTCTCTCTGAAACGGTTGTACTTATCGTCTGCAAAGCTATGTCGCGTGCTGCGGTATGCGGACACACTAAAAGCACCATAGTAGAACACAGATAAAGCTTCTAAGTTGATGTAATAACCAGTAAGATGTAGTACAATTAAAGTTTTTGGTATCGGTTATTGAGTTTTTACCCTTCTTTGGTGCCTTGAACATGAGCTAGGAGATTAAGATTTTGCATGAAAGGAGGACTAGCAGCCGAGTTGCACGGGAGAATGTGAAAAGTGTTCATATGTAGTAAAAACCTGAGAAATCCGTCCGTTTTCGACATTTGTTATCGAATCGACTTAAAGCCAGATTGTCACATTGGCCGCTCTCCTCTCTGAATCGGTTGTACTTATCGTCTGCAAAGCTATGTCACGTGCTGCGGGATCTGGAGACACTAAAATCACCACAGTAAAACACAGATGAAGCTTCTAAGTTGATGTAATAACCAGTAAGAAGTAGTCCAATGCAAGTTTTAGGTATCGATTATTGACTTTTTAGCTGGCTTTGGTGCCTTGGACATGACCTAGGACCTTAACATTCTGTATTAAAGGAGGACTAGCAGCCGAGTTGCACGGGAGAATGTGAAAAGTGTTCATATGTAGTAAAAACCTGAGAAATCCGTCCGTTTTCGTCATTTGTTATCGAATCGACTTAAAGCCAGATCGTCACATTTTCCGCTCTTCTCTCTGAAACGGTTGTACTTATCGTCTGCAAAGCTATGTCGTGTGCTGCGGTATGCGGAGACACTAAAAGCACCATAGTAGAACACAGATGAAGCTTCTAAGTTGATGTAATAACCAGTAAGAAGTAGTACAATTAAAGTTTTAGGTATCGATTATTGAATTTTACCTGGCTTTGGTGCATTGGACATGAGCTAGGACCTTATGATTCTGCATGAAAGGAGGACTAGCAGCCGAGTTGCAAGGGAGAATGAGAAAAGTGTTCATATGTAGTAAAAACCTGACAAGTCCGTCCGCTTTCGTCATTTGTTATCGAATCTACTTAAAGCCAGATCGTCACATTGGCCGCTCTTCTCTCTGAAACACTTGTACTTATCGTCTGCAAAGCTATGTCGCGTGCTGCGGTATGCGGAGACACTAAAATCACCATAGTAGAACACAGATGAAGCTTCTAAGTTGATGTAATAGCCAGTAAGATGTAGTACAATTCACGTTTTAGGTATCGATTATTGACTTTTCAGCTGGCTTTGGTACCTTGGACATGAGCTAGGACCTTAAGATTCTGCATGAAAGGAGGACTAGCAGCCGCGTTGCACGGGAGATGTGAAAAATGTTCATATGTAGTAAAAACCTGAGAAATCCGTCCGTTTTCGTCATTTGTTATCGAATCTACTTAAAGCCAGATCGTCACATTGGCCGCTCTTCTCTCTAAAACACTTGTACTTATCGTCTGCAAAGCTATGTCGCGTGCTGCGGTATGCGGAGACACTAAAAGCACCATAGTAGAACACAGATGAAGCTTCTAAGTTGATGTAATAGCCAGCAAGAAGTAGTACAATTCAAGTTTAAGGTATCGATTATTGACTTCTTAGATGGATTTGGTGCCTTGGACATGAGCTAGGACCTTAAGATTCTGCATGAAAGGAGGACTAGCAACCGAGTTGCACGGGAGAATGTGAAAAGTGTTCATATTTAGTAAAAACCCGAGAAATCCGTCCGTTTTCGTCATTTGTTATCGAATCGACTTAAAGCCAGATCGTCAAATTAGCTGCTCTTCTCTCTGAAACGGTTGTACTTATCGATTGCAAAGCTATGTCGCGTGCTGCGGTATGCGGAGACACTAAAAGCACCATAGTAGAACACAGATTAAGCTTCTACGTTGATGTAATAGCCAGTAAGAAGTAGTACAGTTCAAGTTTTAGGTATCGATTATTGGATTTTTAGCTGGCTTTGGTGCCTTGGACATGAGCTAGGACCTTAACATTCTGCATGAAAGGAGGACTAGCAGCCGAGTTGCACGGGAGAATGTGAAAAGTGTTCATATGTAGTAAAAACCTGAGAAATCCGTACGTTTTCGTCATTTGTTATCGAATCGACTTAAAGCCAGACCGTCACATTGGCCGCTCTTCTCTCTGAAACACTTGTACTTATCGTCTGCAAAGCTATGTCGCGTGCTGCGGTATGCTGAGACACTAAAAGCACCATAGTAGAACACAGATGAAGCTTCTAAGTAGATGTAATAGCCAGTAAGAAGTAGTACAATTCAAGGTTTAGGTATTGAATATTGACTTTTTAGCTGGCTTTGGTGCCTTGGACATAAGCTAGGACCTTACGATTCTGCATGAAAGGAGGACGAGGATCCAAGTTGCACGGGAGAATGTGAAAAGTGTTCATATGTAGTAAAAACCTGAGAAATCGGTCCGTTTTCGTCACTTGTTATCGAATCGACTTAAAGCCAGATCGTCTCATTAGCCGCTCTTCTCTCTGAAATGGTTGTACTTATCGTGTGCAAAGCTATGTCGCGTGCTGCGGTATGCGGAGACAGTAAAAGCTCCATTGTAGAACACAGATGAAGCTTACAAGTTGATGTAATAGCCAGTAAGAAGTAGTACAATTCAAGTTTTAGGTATCGATTATTGACTTTTTAGCTGGCTTTGGTCCCTTGGACATGAGATAGGACCTTAAGCTTCTGCATGAAAGGAGGATTAGCAGCGGAGTTGCACGGGAGAATATGAAAAGTGTTCATATGTAGTAATAACCAAGAATTCCGTACGTTTTCGTCATTTGTTATCGAATCTTCTTCAAGCCAGGTCGTCACATTGTCCGCTCTTCTCTCTGAAACGGTTGTACTTATCGTCTGCAAAGCTATGTCGCGTGCTGCGGTATGCGGACACACTAAAAGCACCATAGTAGAACACAGATGAAGCTTCTAAGTTGATGTAATAGCCAGTAAGAAGTAGTTCAATTAAAGTTTTAGGTATCGGTTATTTTATTACCCTTCTTAGGTGCCTTGAACATGAGCTAGGAAATTAATATTTTGCATGAAAGGAGGACTAGCAGCCGAGTTGCACGGGAGAATGAGAAAAGTGTTCACATGTAGTAAAAACCTGAGAAATCCGTCCGTTTTCGTCATTTGTTATCGAATCTACTTGAAGCCAGATCGTCACATTGGGGGCTCTTCTCTCTGAAACGGTTGTACTTATCGTCTGCAAAGCTATGTCGCGTGCTGCAGTATGCTGAGACACTAAAAGCACTATAGTAGAACACAGATGAAGCTTCTAAGTTGATGTAATAGCCAGTAAGAAGTAGTACAATTCAAGTTTTAGGTATTGAATATTGACTTTTTAGCTGGCTTTGGTGCCTTGGACATGAGCTAGGACCTTACGATTCTGCATGAAAGGAGGACTAGCAGCCGAGTTGCACTGGAGAATGTGAATAGTGTTCATATGTAGTAAAAACCTGAGAAATCGGTCCGTTTTCGTCATATGTTATCGAATCGACTTAAAGCCAGATTGTCACATTGGCCGCCCTCCTCTCTGAATCGGTTGTACTTATCGTCTGCAAAGCTATGTCACGTGCTGCGGGATCTGGAGACACTAAAATCACCACAGTAAAACACAGATGAAGCTTCTAAGTTGATGTAATAACCAGTAAGAAGTAGTCCAATTCAAGTTTTAGGTATCGATTATTGACTTTTTAGCTGGCTTTGGTGCCTTGGACATGAGCTAGGACCTTAACATTCTGTATTAAAGGAGGACTAGCAGCCGAGTTGCACGGGAGAATGTGAAAAGTGTTCATATGTAGTAAAAACCTGAGAAATCCGTCCGTTTTCGTCATTTGTTATCGAATCGACTTAAAGCCAGATCGTCACATTTTCCGCTCTTCTCTCTGAAACGGTTGTACTTATCGTCTGCAAAGCTATGTCGCGTGCTGCGGTATGCGGAGACACTAAAAGCACCATAGTAGAACACAGATGAAGCTTCTAAGTTGATGTAATAACCAGTAAGAAGTAGTACAATTAAAGTTTTAGGTATCGATTATTGAATTTTACCTGGCTTTGGTGCATTGGACATGAGCTAGGACCTTATGATTCTGCATGAAAGGAGGACTAGCAGCCGAGTTGCACGGGAGAATGAGAAAAGTGTTCATATGTAGTAAAAACCAAGAATTCCGTCCGTTTTCGTCATTTGTTATCGAATCTTCTTCAAGCCAGGTCGTCACATTGGCCGCTCTTCTCTCTGAAACGGTTGTACTTATCGTCTGCAAAGCTATGTCGCGTGCTGCGGTATGCGGACACACTAAAAGCACCATAGTAGAACACAGATGAAGCTTCTAAGTTGATGTAATAGCCAGTAAGAAGTAGTACAATTAAAGATTTTGGTATCGGTTATTGAGTTTTTACCCTTCTTTGGTGCCTTGAACATGAGCTAGGAAATTAAGATTTTGCATGAAAGGAGGACTAGCAGCCGAGTTGCACGGGAGAATGTGAAAAGTGTTCATATGTAGTAAAAACCTGAGAAATCCGTACGTTTTCGTCATTTGTTATCGAATCGACTTAAAGCCAGACCGTCACATTGGCCGCTCTTCTCTCTGAAACACTTGTACTTATCGTCTGCAAAGCTATGTCGCGTGCTGCGGTATGCTGAGACACTAAAAGCACCATAGTAGAACACAGATGAAGCTTCTAAGTAGATGTAATAGCCAGTAAGAAGTAGTACAATTCAAGGTTTAGGTATTGAATATTGACTTTTTAGCTGGCTTTGGTGCCTTGGACATAAGCTAGGACCTTACGATTCTGCATGAAAGGAGGACGAGGATCCAAGTTGCACGGGAGAATGTGAAAAGTGTTCATATGTAGTAAAAACCTGAGAAATCGGTCCGTTTTCGTCACTTGTTATCGAATCGACTTAAAGCCAGATCGTCTCATTAGCCGCTCTTCTCTCTGAAATGGTTGTACTTATCGTGTGCAAAGCTATGTCGCGTGCTGCGGTATGCGGAGACAGTAAAAGCTCCATTGTAGGACACAGATGAAGCTTACAAGTTGATGTAATAGCCAGTAAGAAGTAGTACAATTCAAGTTTTAGGTATCGATTATTGACTTTTTAGCTGGCTTTGGTCCCTTGGACATGAGATAGGACCTTAAGCTTCTGCATGAAAGGAGGATTAGCAGCGGAGTTGCACGGGAGAATATGAAAAGTGTTCATATGTAGTAATAACCAAGAATTCCGTACGTTTTCGTCATTTGTTATCGAATCTTCTTCAAGCCAGGTCGTCACATTGTCCGCTCTTCTCTCTGAAACGGTTGTACTTATCGTCTGCAAAGCTATGTCGCGTGCTGCGGTATGCGGACACACTAAAAGCACCATAGTAGAACACAGATGAAGCTTCTAAGTTGATGTAATAGCCAGTAAGAAGTAGTTCAATTAAAGTTTTAGGTATCGGTTATTTTATTACCCTTCTTAGGTGCCTTGAACATGAGCTAGGAAATTAATATTTTGCATGAAAGGAGGACTAGCAGCCGAGTTGCACGGGAGAATGAGAAAAGTGTTCACATGTAGTAAAAACCTGAGAAATCCGTCCGTTTTCGTCATTTGTTATCGAATCTACTTGAAGCCAGATCGTCACATTGGGGGCTCTTCTCTCTGAAACGGTTGTACTTATCGTCTGCAAAGCTATGTCGCGTGCTGCAGTATGCTGAGACACTAAAAGCACTATAGTAGAACACAGATGAAGCTTCTAAGTTGATGTAATAGCCAGTAAGAAGTAGTACAATTCAAGTTTTAGGTATTGAATATTGACTTTTTAGCTGGCTTTGGTGCCTTGGACATGAGCTAGGACCTTACGATTCTGCATGAAAGGAGGACTAGCAGCCGAGTTGCACTGGAGAATGTGAATAGTGTTCATATGTAGTAAAAACCTGAGAAATCGGTCCGTTTTCGTCATATGTTATCGAATCGACTTAAAGCCAGATTGTCACATTGGCCGCCCTCCTCTCTGAATCGGTTGTACTTATCGTCTGCAAAGCTATGTCACGTGCTGCGGGATCTGGAGACACTAAAATCACCACAGTAAAACACAGATGAAGCTTCTAAGTTGATGTAATAACCAGTAAGAAGTAGTCCAATTCAAGTTTTAGGTATCGATTATTGACTTTTTAGCTGGCTTTGGTGCCTTGGACATGAGCTAGGACCTTAACATTCTGTATTAAAGGAGGACTAGCAGCCGAGTTGCACGGGAGAATGTGAAAAGTGTTCATATGTAGTAAAAACCTGAGAAATCCGTCCGTTTTCGTCATTTGTTATCGAATCGACTTAAAGCCAGATCGTCACATTTTCCGCTCTTCTCTCTGAAACGGTTGTACTTATCGTCTGCAAAGCTATGTCGCGTGCTGCGGTATGCGGAGACACTAAAAGCACCATAGTAGAACACAGATGAAGCTTCTAAGTTGATGTAATAACCAGTAAGAAGTAGTACAATTAAAGTTTTAGGTATCGATTATTGAATTTTACCTGGCTTTGGTGCATTGGACATGAGCTAGGACCTTATGATTCTGCATGAAAGGAGGACTAGCAGCCGAGTTGCACGGGAGAATGAGAAAAGTGTTCATATGTAGTAAAAACCAAGAATTCCGTCCGTTTTCGTCATTTGTTATCGAATCTTCTTCAAGCCAGGTCGTCACATTGGCCGCTCTTCTCTCTGAAACGGTTGTACTTATCGTCTGCAAAGCTATGTCGCGTGCTGCGGTATGCGGACACACTAAAAGCACCATAGTAGAACACAGATGAAGCTTCTAAGTTGATGTAATAGCCAGTAAGAAGTAGTACAATTAAAGATTTTGGTATCGGTTATTGAGTTTTTACCCTTCTTTGGTGCCTTGAACATGAGCTAGGAAATTAAGATTTTGCATGAAAGGAGGACTAGCAGCCGAGTTGCACGGGAGAATGTGAAAAGTGTTCATATGTAGTAAAAACCTGAGAAATCCGTCCGTTTTCGTCATTTGTTATCGAATCTACTTAAAGCCAGATCGTCACATTGGGGCTCTTCTCTCTGAAACGGTTGTACTTATCGTCTGCAAAGCTATGTCGCGTGCTGCAGTATGCTGAGACACTAAAAGCACTATAGTAGAACACAGATGAAGCTTTTAAGTTGATGTAATAGCCAGTAAGAAGTAGTACAATTCAAGTTTTAGGTATTGAATATTGACTTTTTAGCTGGCTTTGGTGCCTTGGACATGAGCTAGGACCTTAAGATTCTGCATGAAAGGAGGACTAGCAGCCGAGTTGCACTGGAGAATGTGAATAGTGTTCATATGTAGTAAAAACCTGAGAAATCGGTCCGTTTTCGTCATTTGTTATCGAACCGACTTAAAGCCAGATCGTCACATTGGCCGCTCTTCTCTCTGAAACGGTTGTACTTATCGTCTGCAAAGCTATGTCGCGTGCTGCGGTATGCGGAGACACTAAAAGCACCATAGTAGAAGACAGATGAAGCTTCTAAGTTGATGTAATAGCCAGTAAGAAGTAGTACAATTCAAGTTTTAGGTATCGGTTATTGACTTTTTAGCTGGCTTTGGTGCCTTGGATATGAGCTAGGACCTTAAGATTCTGCATGAAAGGAGGACTAGCAGCCGAGTTGCACGGGAGCATGTGAAAAGTGTTCATATGTAGTAAAAACCTGAGAAATCCGTCCGTTTTCGTCATTTGTTATCGAATCGTCTTAAAGCCAGATCGTCACATTGGCCGCTCTTCTCTCTGAAACGGTTGTACTTATCGTCTGCAAAGCTATGTCGCGTGCTGCGGTATGCGGAGACACTAAAAGCACCATAGTAGAAGACAGATGAAGCTTCTAAGTTGATGTAATAGCCAGTAAGAAGTAGTACAATTCAAGTTTTAGGTATCGGTTATTGACTTTTTAGCTGGCTTTGGTGCCTTGGATATGAGCTAGGACCTTAACATTCTGCATGAAAGGAGGACTAGCAGCCGAGTTGCACGGGAGCATGTGAAAAGTGTTCATATGTAGTAAAAACCTGAGAAATCCGTCCGTTTTCGTCATTTGTTATCGAATCGACTTAAAGCCAGATCGTCACATTGGCCGCTCTTCTCTCTGAAACGGTTGTACTTATCGTCTGCAAAGCTATGTCGTATGCTGCGGTAGGCGGAGACACTAAAACCACCACAATTGAACACAGATGATGCTTCTAATTTGATGTAATAGCCAGTAAAAAGTAGTACAATTCAAGTTTTAGGTATCGATTATTGAATTTTTAGCTGGCTTTGGTGCCTTGGACATGAGCTAGGACCTTAAGATTCTGCATGAAAGGAGGACTAGCAGCCGAGTTGCACGGGAGAATGTGAAAAGTATTCATATGTAGATAAAAATTGAGAAATCCGTCCGTTTTCGTCATTTGTTATCGAATCGACTTAAAGCCAGATCGTCACATTGGCCGCTCTTCTCTCTGAAACGGTTGTACTTATCGTCTTCAAAGCTATGTCGCGTGCTGCGGTATGCGAAGACAATAAAATCACCATACTAGAACACAGATGAAGCTTCTAAGTCGATGTAATAGCCCGTAAGAAGTAGTACAATTTAAGTTTTAGGTATCGATTATTGACTTCTTAGATGGATTTGGTGCCTTGGACATGAGCGAGGACCTTAAGATTCTGCATGAAAGGAGGACTAGCAGCCGAGTTGCACGGGACAATATGAAAAGTGTTCATATGTAGTAAAAACCTGAGAAATCCGTCCATTTTCGTCATTTGTTATCGAATCGCCTTAAAGCCAGATCGTCACTTGGCCGCTCTTCTCTCTGAAACGGTTGTACTTATCGTCTGCAAAGCTATGTTGCGTGCTGCGGTATGCGGAGACACTAAAAGCACCATAGTAGAACACAGATGAAGCTTCTATGATGATGTAATAGCCAGTAAGAAGTAGTACAATTCAAGTTTGAGGTATCGATTATTGACTTTTTAGCTGGCTTTGGTGCCTTGGACATGAGCTAGGACCTTAAGATTCTGCATGGAAGGAGGACTAGCAGCCGAGTTGCACGGGACAATGTGAAAAGTGTTCATATGTAGTAAAAACCTGAGAAAACCGTCCGTTTTCGTCATTTGTTATCGAATCGACTTAAAGCCAGATCGTCACATTGGCCGCTCTTCTCTCTGAAACGGTTGTACTTATCGTCTGCAAAGCTATGTCGCGTGCTGCGGTATGCGGAGACACTAAAAGCACCATGGTAGAACACAGATGAAGCTTCTAAGTTGATGTAATAGCCAGTAAGAAGTAGTACAATTCAATTTTTTTGGTATCGATTATTGATTTTTTAGCTGGCTTTGGTGCCTTGGACATGAGCTAGGACCTTAAGATTCTGCATCAAAAGGAGGACTAGCAGCCGAGTTTGAACGGGACAATGTGAAAAGTGTTCATATGTAGTAAAAACCTGAGAAATCCGTCCGTTTTCGTCATTTGTTATCGAATCGACTTAAAGCCAGATCGTCACATTGGCCGCTCTTCTCTCTGAAACGGTTGTACTTATCGTCTGCAAAGCTATGTCGTATGCTGCGGTAGGCGGAGACACTAAAACCACCACAATTGAACACAGATGAAGCTTCTAATTTGATGTAATAGCCAGTAAGAAGTAGTACAATTCAAGTTTTAGGTATCGATTATTGACTTTTTAGCTGGCTTTGGTGCCTTGGACATGAGCTCGGAACTTAAGATTCTGCATTAAAGGAGGACTAGCAGCCGAGTTGCACGGGAGAATGTGAAAAGTATTCATATGTAGTAAAAACCTGAGAAATCCGTCCGTTTTCGTCATTTGTTATCGAATCGACTTAAAGCCAGATCGTCACATTGGCCGCTCTTCTCTCTGAAACGGTTGTACTTATCGTCTGCAAAGCTATGTCGCGTGCTGCGGTATGCGGAGACACTAAAAGCACCATAGTAGAACACAGATGAAGCTTCTAAGTTGATGTAAGAGCCAGTAAGAAGTAGTACAATTCAAGTTTGAGGTACTGATTATTGACTTTTTAGCTGGCTTTGGTGCCTTGGACATGAGCTATTACCTTAAGATTCCGCATGAAAGGAGGAATAGCAGCCGCGTTGCACGGGAGAATGTGTAAAGTGTTCATATGTCGTAAAAACCTGAGAAATCCGTCCGTTTTCGTCATTTGTTATCGAATCGACTTAAAGCCAGATCGTCACATTGGCCGCTCTTCTCTCTGAAACGGTTGTACTTATCGTCTGCAAAGCTATGTCGTATGCTGCGGTAGGCGGAGACACTAAAACCAGCACAGTAGAACACAGATGAAGCTTCTAATTTGATGTAATAGCCAGTAAGAAGTAGTACAATTCAAGTTTAGGTATTGATTATTGACTTTTAAGCTGGCTTTGATGCCTTGGACATGAGCTAGGACCTTAAGAATCTGCATGAAAGGAGGATTAGCAGCCGAGTTGCACGGGAGAATGTGAAAAGTGTTCATATGTAGTAAAAACCTGAGAAATCCGTCCGTTTTCGTCATTTGTTATCGAATCGACTTAAAGCCAGATCGTCACATTGGCCGCTCTTCTCTCTGAAACGGTTCTACTTATCGTCTGCAAAGCTATGTCGCGTGCTGCGGTATGCGAAGACAATAAAATCACCATACTAGAACACAGATGAAGCTTCTAAGTCGATGTAATAGCCCGTAAGAAGTAGTACAATTTAAGTTTTAGGTATCGATTATTGACTTCTTAGATGGATTTGGTGCCTTGGACATGAGCGAGGACCTTAAGATTCTGCATGAAAGGAGGACTAGCAGCCGAGTTGCACGGGACAATATGAAAAGTGTTCATATGTAGTAAAAACCTGAGAAATCCGTCCATTTTCGTCATTTGTTATCGAATCGCCTTAAAGCCAGATCGTCACTTGGCCGCTCTTCTCTCTGAAACGGTTGTACTTATCGTCTGCAAAGCTATGTTGCGTGCTGCGGTATGCGGAGACACTAAAAGCACCATAGTAGAACACAGATGAAGCTTCTATGATGATGTAATAGCCAGTAAGAAGTAGTACAATTCAAGTTTGAGGTATCGATTATTGACTTTTTAGCTGGCTTTGGTGCCTTGGACATGAGCTAGGACCTTAAGATTCTGCATGGAAGGAGGACTAGTAGCCGAGTTGCACGGGACAATGTGAAAAGTGTTCATATGTAGTAAAAACCTGAGAAAACCTTCCGTTTTCGTCATTTGTTATCGAATCGACTTAAAGCCAGATCGTCACATTGGCCGCTCTTCTCTCTGAAACGGTTGTACTTATCGTCTGCAAAGCTATGTCGCGTGCTGCGGTATGCGGAGACACTAAAAGCACCATGGTAGAACACAGATGAAGCTTCTAAGTTGATGTAATAGCCAGTAAGAAGTAGTACAATTCAATTTTTTTGGTATCGATTATTGATTTTTTAGCTGGCTTTGGTGCCTTGGACATGAGCTAGGACCTTAAGATTCTGCATCAAAAGGAGGACTAGCAGCCGAGTTTGAACGGGACAATGTGAAAAGTGTTCATATGTAGTAAAAACCTGAGAAATCCGTCCGTTTTCGTCATTTGTTATCGAATCGACTTAAAGCCAGATCGTCACATTGGCCGCTCTTCTCTCTGAAACGGTTGTACTTATCGTCTGCAAAGCTATGTCGTATGCTGCGGTAGGCGGAGACACTAAAACCACCACAATTGAACACAGATGAAGCTTCTAATTTGATGTAATAGCCAGTAAGAAGTAGTACAATTCAAGTTTTAGGTATCGATTATTGACTTTTTAGCTGGCTTTGGTGCCTTGGACATGAGCTCGGAACTTAAGATTCTGCATTAAAGGAGGACTAGCAGCCGAGTTGCACGGGAGAATGTGAAAAGTATTCATATGTAGTAAAAACCTGAGAAATCCGTCCGTTTTCGTCATTTGTTATCGAATCGACTTAAAGCCAGATCGTCACATTGGCCGCTCTTCTCTCTGAAACGGTTGTACTTATCGTCTGCAAAGCTATGTCGCGTGCTGCGGTATGCGGAGACACTAAAAGCACCATAGTAGAACACAGATGAAGCTTCTAAGTTGATGTAAGAGCCAGTAAGAAGTAGTACAATTCAAGTTTGAGGTACTGATTATTGACTTTTTAGCTGGCTTTGGTGCCTTGGACATGAGCTATTACCTTAAGATTCCGCATGAAAGGAGGAATAGCAGCCGCGTTGCACGGGAGAATGTGTAAAGTGTTCATATGTCGTAAAAACCTGAGAAATCCGTCCGTTTTCGTCATTTGTTATCGAATCGACTTAAAGCCAGATCGTCACATTGGCCGCTCTTCTCTCTGAAACGGTTGTACTTATCGTCTGCAAAGCTATGTCGTATGCTGCGGTAGGCGGAGACACTAAAACCAGCACAGTAGAACACAGATGAAGCTTCTAATTTGATGTAATAGCCAGTAAGAAGTAGTACAATTCAAGTTTAGGTATTGATTATTGACTTTTAAGCTGGCTTTGATGCCTTGGACATGAGCTAGGACCTTAAGAATCTGCATGAAAGGAGGATTAGCAGCCGAGTTGCACGGGAGAATGTGAAAAGTGTTCATATGTAGTAAAAACCTGAGAAATCCGTCCGTTTTCGTCATTTGTTATCGAATCGACTTAAAGCCAGATCGTCACATTGGCCGCTCTTCTCTCTGAAACGGTTCTACTTATCGTCTGCAAAGCTATGTCGCGTGCTGCGGTATGCGAAGACAATAAAATCACCATACTAGAACACAGATGAAGCTTCTAAGTCGATGTAATAGCCCGTAAGAAGTAGTACAATTTAAGTTTTAGGTATCGATTATTGACTTCTTAGATGGATTTGGTGCCTTGGACATGAGCGAGGACCTTAAGATTCTGCATGAAAGGAGGACTAGCAGCCGAGTTGCACGGGACAATATGAAAAGTGTTCATATGTAGTAAAAACCTGAGAAATCCGTCCATTTTCGTCATTTGTTATCGAATCGCCTTAAAGCCAGATCGTCACTTGGCCGCTCTTCTCTCTGAAACGGTTGTACTTATCGTCTGCAAAGCTATGTTGCGTGCTGCGGTATGCGGAGACACTAAAAGCACCATAGTAGAACACAGATGAAGCTTCTATGATGATGTAATAGCCAGTAAGAAGTAGTACAATTCAAGTTTGAGGTATCGATTATTGACTTTTTAGCTGGCTTTGGTGCCTTGGACATGAGCTAGGACCTTAAGATTCTGCATGGAAGGAGGACTAGTAGCCGAGTTGCACGGGACAATGTGAAAAGTGTTCATATGTAGTAAAAACCTGAGAAAACCGTCCGTTTTCGTCATTTGTTATCGAATCGACTTAAAGCCAGATCGTCACATTGGCCGCTCTTCTCTCTGAAACGGTTGTACTTATCGTCTGCAAAGCTATGTCGCGTGCTGCGGTATGCGGAGACACTAAAAGCACCATGGTAGAACACAGATGAAGCTTCTAAGTTGATGTAATAGCCAGTAAGAAGTAGTACAATTCAATTTTTTTGGTATCGATTATTGATTTTTTAGCTGGCTTTGGTGCCTTGGACATGAGCTAGGACCTTAAGATTCTGCATCAAAAGGAGGACTAGCAGCCGAGTTTGAACGGGACAATGTGAAAAGTGTTCATATGTAGTAAAAACCTGAGAAATCCGTCCGTTTTCGTCATTTGTTATCGAATCGACTTAAAGCCAGATCGTCACATTGGCCGCTCTTCTCTCTGAAACGGTTGTACTTATCGTCTGCAAAGCTATGTCGTATGCTGCGGTAGGCGGAGACACTAAAACCACCACAATTGAACACAGATGAAGCTTCTAATTTGATGTAATAGCCAGTAAGAAGTAGTACAATTCAAGTTTTAGGTATCGATTATTGACTTTTTAGCTGGCTTTGGTGCCTTGGACATGAGCTCGGAACTTAAGATTCTGCATTAAAGGAGGACTAGCAGCCGAGTTGCACGGGAGAATGTGAAAAGTATTCATATGTAGTAAAAACCTGAGAAATCCGTCCGTTTTCGTCATTTGTTATCGAATCGACTTAAAGCCAGATCGTCACATTGGCCGCTCTTCTCTCTGAAACGGTTGTACTTATCGTCTGCAAAGCTATGTCGCGTGCTGCGGTATGCGGAGACACTAAAAGCACCATAGTAGAACACAGATGAAGCTTCTAAGTTGATGTAAGAGCCAGTAAGAAGTAGTACAATTCAAGTTTGAGGTACTGATTATTGACTTTTTAGCTGGCTTTGGTGCCTTGGACATGAGCTATTACCTTAAGATTCCGCATGAAAGGAGGAATAGCAGCCGCGTTGCACGGGAGAATGTGTAAAGTGTTCATATGTCGTAAAAACCTGAGAAATCCGTCCGTTTTCGTCATTTGTTATCGAATCGACTTAAAGCCAGATCGTCACATTGGCCGCTCTTCTCTCTGAAACGGTTGTACTTATCGTCTGCAAAGCTATGTCGTATGCTGCGGTAGGCGGAGACACTAAAACCAGCACAGTAGAACACAGATGAAGCTTCTAATTTGATGTAATAGCCAGTAAGAAGTAGTACAATTCAAGTTTAGGTATTGATTATTGACTTTTAAGCTGGCTTTGATGCCTTGGACATGAGCTAGGACCTTAAGTATCTGCATGAAAGGAGGATTAGCAGCCGAGTTGCACGGGAGAATGTGAAAAGTGTTCATATGTAGTCAAAACCTGAGAAATCCGTCCGTTTTCGTCATTTGTTATCGAATCGACTTAAAGCCAGATCGTCACATTGGCCGCTCTTCTCTCTGAAACGGTTGTACTTATCGTCTTCAAAGCTATGTCGCGTGCTGCGGTATGCGGAGACACTAAAAGCACCATAGTAGAACACAGATGAAGCTTCTAAGTTGATGTAATAGCCAGTAAGAAGTAGTACAATTCAAGTTTTAGGTATCGATTATTGATTTTTTAGCTGGCTTTGGTGCCTTGGACATGAGCTAGGACCTTAAGATTCTGCATGAAAGGAGGACTAGCAGCCGCGTTGGATGGGTGAATGTGAAAAGTGTTCATATGTAGTAAAAACCTGAGAAATCCGTCCGTTTTCGTCATTTGTTATCGAATCGACTTAAAGCCCGATCGTCACATTGGCCGCTCTTCTCTCTGAAACGGTTGTACTTATCGTCTGCAAAGCTATGTCGTATGCTGCGGTAGGCGGAGACACGAAAACCACCACAATTGAACACAGATGAAGCTTCTAATTTGATGTAATAGCCAGTAAGAAGTAGTACAATTCAAGTTTTAGGTATCGATTATTGACTTTTTAGCTGGCTGTGGTGCCTTGGACATGAGCTACGACCTTAAGATTCTGCATCACAAGGAGGACTAGCAGCCGAGTTGCACGGGACAATGTGAAAAGTGTTCATATGTAGTAAAAACCTGAGAAATCCGTCCGTTTTCGTCATTTGTTATCGAATCGACTTAAAGCCAGATCGTCACATTGGCCGCTCTTCTGTCTGAAACGGTTGTACTTATCGGTTGCAAAGCTATGTCGCGTGCTGCGGTATGCGGAGACACTAAAAGCACCATAGTAGAACACAGATGAAGCTTCTAAGTTGATGTGATAGCCAGTAAGAAGTAGTACAATTCAAGTTTTAGGTATCGATTATTGACTTTTTAGCTGGCTTTGGTGCCTTGGACATGAGCTAGGACCTTAAGATTCTGCATGAAAGGAGGACTAGCAGCCGCGTTGTACGGGAGAATGTGAGAAGTGTTCATATGTAGTAAAAACCTGAGAAATCCGTCCGTTTTCGTCATTTGTTATCGAATCGACTTAAAGCCAGATCGTCACATTGGCTGCTCTTCTCTCTGAAACGGTTGTACTTATCGTCTGGAAAGCTTTTTCGCGTGCTGCGGTATGTGGAGACACTAAAAGCACCATAGTAGAACACAGATGAAGCTTCTAAGATGATGTAATAGCCAGTAAGAAGTAGTACAATTCAAGTTTTAGGTATCGATTATTGACTTTTTAGCTGGCTTTGGTGCCTTGGACATGAGCTAGGACCTTAAGATTCTCCATGAAAGGAGGACTAGCAGCCGAGTTGCACGGGACAATGTGAAAAGTGTTCATATGTAGTAGAAACCTGAGAAATCCGTCCGTTTTCGTCATTTGTTATCGAATCGACTTAAAGCCAGATCGTCACATTGGCCGCTCTTCTCTCTGAAACGGTTCTACTTATCGTCTGCAAAGCTATGTCGCGTGCTGCGGTATGCGAAGACAATAAAATCACCATACTAGAACACAGATGAAGCTTCTAAGTCGATGTAATAGCCCGTAAGAAGTAGTACAATTTAAGTTTTAGGTATCGATTATTGACTTCTTAGATGGATTTGGTGCCTTGGACATGAGCGAGGACCTTAAGATTCTGCATGAAAGGAGGACTAGCAGCCGAGTTGCACGGGACAATATGAAAAGTGTTCATATGTAGTAAAAACCTGAGAAATCCGTCCATTTTCGTCATTTGTTATCGAATCGCCTTAAAGCCAGATCGTCACTTGGCCGCTCTTCTCTCTGAAACGGTTGTACTTATCGTCTGCAAAGCTATGTTGCGTGCTGCGGTATGCGGAGACACTAAAAGCACCATAGTAGAACACAGATGAAGCTTCTATGATGATGTAATAGCCAGTAAGAAGTAGTACAATTCAAGTTTGAGGTATCGATTATTGACTTTTTAGCTGGCTTTGGTGCTTTGGACATGAGCTAGGACCTTAAGATTCTGCATGGAAGGAGGACTAGCAGCCGAGTTGCACGGGAGAATGTGAAAAGTGTTCATATGTAGTAAAAACCTGAGAAAACCGTCCGTTTTCGTCATTTGTTATCGAATCGACTTAAAGCCAGATTGTCACATTGGCCGCTCTTCTCTCTGAAACGGTTGTACTTATCGTCTGCAAAGCTATGTCGCGTGCTGCGGTATGCGGAGACACTAAAAGCACCATAGTATTACACAGATGAAGCTTCTAAGTTGATGTAATAGCCAGTAAGAAGTAGTACAATTCAAGTTTTAGGTATCGGTTATTGACCTTTTAGCTGGCTTTGGTGCCTTGGATATGAGCTAGGACCTTAAGATTCTGCATGAAAGGAGGACTAGCAGCCGAGTTGCACGGGAGCATGTGAAAAGTGTTCATATGTAGTAAAAACCTGAGAAATCCGTCCGTTTTCGTCATTTGTTATCGAATCGACTTAAAGCCAGATCGTCACATTGGCCGCTCTTCTCTCTGAAACGGTTGTACTTATCGTCTTCAAAGCTATGTCGCGTGCTGCGGAATGCGGAGACACTAAAAGCACCATGGTAGAACACAGATGAAGCTTCTAAGTTGATGTAATAGCCAGTAAGAAGTAGTACAATTCAATTTTTTTGGTATCGATTATTGATTTTTTAGCTGGCTTTGGTGCCTTGGACATGAGCTAGGACCTTAAGATTCTGCATCAAAAGGAGGACTAGCAGCCGAGTTTGAACGGGACAATGTGAAAAGTGTTCATATGTAGTAAAAACCTGAGAAATCCGTCCGTCTTCGTCATTTGTTATCGAATCGACTTAAAGCCAGATCGTCACATTGGCCGCTCTTCTCTCTGAAACGGTTGTACTTATCGTCTGCAAAGCTATGTCGTATGCTGCGGTAGGCGGAGACACTAAAACCACCACAATTGAACACAGATGAAGCTTCTAATTTGATGTAATAGCCAGTAAGAAGTAGTACAATTCAAGTTTTAGGTATCGATTATTGACTTTTTAGCTGGCTTTGGTGCCTTGGACATGAGCTCGGAACTTAAGATTCTGCATTAAAGGAGGACTAGCAGCCGAGTTGCACGGGAGAATGTGAAAATTATTCATATGTAGTAAAAACCTGAGAAATCCGTCCGTTTTCGTCATTTGTTATCGAATCGACTTAAAGCCAGATCGTCACATTGGCCGCTCTTCTCTCTGAAACGGTTGTTCTTATCGTCTGCAAAGCTATGTCGCGTGCTGCGGTATGCGGAGACACTAAAAGCACCATAGTAGAACACAGATGAAGCTTCTAAGTTGATGTAAGAGCCAGTAAGAAGTAGTACAATTCAAGTTTGAGGTACTGATTATTGACTTTTTAGCTGGTTTTGGTGCCTTGGACATGAGCTATTACCTTAAGATTCCGCATGAAAGGAGGAATAGCAGCCGCGTTGCACGGGAGAATGTGTAAAGTGTTCATATGTCGTAAAAACCTGAGAAATCCGTCCGTTTTCGTCATTTGTTATCGAATCGACTTAAAGCCAGATCGTCACATTGGCCGCTCTTCTCTCTGAAACGGTTGTACTTATCGTCTTCAAAGCTATGTCGCGTGCTGCGGTATGCGGAGACACTAAAAGCACCATAGTAGAACACAGATGAAGCTTCTAAGTTGATGTAATAGCCAGTAAGAAGTAGTACAATTCAAGTTTTAGGTATCGATTATTGATTTTTTAGCTGGCTTTGGTGGCTTGGACATGAGCTAGGACCTTAAGATTCTGCATGAAAGGAGGACTAGCAGCCGCGTTGGATGGGAGAATGTGAAAAGTGTTCATATGTAGTAAAAACCTGAGAAATCCGTCCGTTTTCGTCATTTGTTATCGAATCGACTTAAAGCCCGATCGTCACATTGGCCGCTCTTCTCTCTGAAACGGTTGTACTTATCGTCTGCAAAGCTATGTCGTATGCTGCGGTAGGCGGAGACACGAAAACCACCACAATTGAACACAGATGAAGCTTCTAATTTGATGTAATAGCCAGTAAGAAGTAGTACAATTCAAGTTTTAGGTATCGATTATTGACTTTTTAGCTGGCTTTGGTGCCTTGGACATGAGCTAGGACCTTAAGATTCTGCATTAAAGGAGGACTAGCAGCCGAGTTGCACGGGAGAATGTGAAAAGTATTCATATGTAGTAAAAACCTGAGAAATCTGTCCGTTTTCGTCATTTGTTATCGAATCGACTTAAAGCCAGATCGTCACATTGGCCGCTCTTCTCTCTGAAACGGTTGTACTTATCGTCTTCAAAGCTATGTCGCGTGCTGCGGTATGCGGAGACACTAAAAGCACCATAGTAGAACACAGATGAAGCTTCTAATTTGATGTAATAGCCAGTAAGAAGTAGTACAATTCAAGTTTTAGGTATCGATTATTGATTTTTTAGCTG
The DNA here is from genome assembly GCF_023897955.1 of Schistocerca gregaria. Classification (NCBI taxonomy): domain Eukaryota; kingdom Metazoa; phylum Arthropoda; class Insecta; order Orthoptera; family Acrididae; genus Schistocerca; species Schistocerca gregaria. Next base: position 1,223,817 of record NW_026061765.1, on the reverse strand, counting down.
GCTGTGGTGCCTTGGACATGAGCTACGACCTTAAGATTCTGCATCAAAAGGAGGACTAGCAGCCGAGTTGCACGGGACAATGTGAAAAGTGTTCATATGTAGTAAAAACCTGAGAAATCCGTCCGTTTTCGTCATTTGTTATCGAATCGACTTAAAGCCAGATCGTCACATTGGCCCCTCTTTTCTCTGATACGGTTGTACTTATCGTCTGCAAAGCTATGTCGCGTGCTGCGGGGTGCGGAGACACTAAAAGCACCATGGCAGAATACAGATGAAGCTTCTAAGTTGATGTAATAGCCAGTAAGAAGTAGTACAATTCAAGTTTTAGGTATCGATTATTGACTTTTTAGCTGGCTTTGGTGCCTTGGACATGAGCTAGGACCTTAAGATTCTGCATGAAAGGAGGACTAGCAGCCGAGTTGCACGGGACAATGTGAAAAGCATATGTAGTAAAAACCTGAGAAATCCGTCCGTTTTCGTCATTTGTTATCGAATCGACTTAAAGCCAGATCGTCACATTGGCCCCTCTTTTCTCTGATACGGTTGTACTTATCGTCTGCAAAGCTATGTCGCGTGCTGCGGGGTGCGGAGACACTAAAAGCACCATGGCAGAATACAGATGAAGCTTCTAAGTTGATGTAATAGCCAGTAAGAAGTAGTACAATTCAAGTTTTAGGTATCGATTATTGACTTTTTAGCTGGCTTTGGTGCCTTGGACATGAGCTAGGACCTTAAGATTCTGCATGAAAGGAGGACTAGCAGCCGCGTTGCACGGGAGAATGTGAAATGTGTTCATATGTAGTAGAAACCTGAGAAATCCGTCCGTTTTCGTCATTTGTTATCGAATCGACTTAAAGCCAGATCGTCACATTGGCCGCTCTTCTGTCTGAAACGGTTGTACTTATCGGTTGCAAAGCTATGTCGCGTGCTGCGGTATGCGGAGACACTAAAAGCACCATAGTAGAACACAGATGAAGCTTCTAAGTTGATGTGATAGCCAGTAAGAAGTAGTACAATTCAAGTTTTAGGTATCGATTATTGACTTTTTAGCTGGCTTTGGTGCCTTGGACATGAGCTAGGACCTTAAGATTCTGCATGAAAGGAGGACTAGCAGCCGCGTTGTACGGGAGAATGTGAGAAGTGTTCATATGTAGTAAAAACCTGAGAAATCCGTCCGTTTTCGTCTTTTGTTATCGAATCGACTTAAAGCCAGATCGTCACATTGGCTGCTCTTCTCTCTGAAACGGTTGTACTTATCGTCTGGAAAGCTTTTTCGCGTGCTGCGGTATGCGGAGACACTAAAAGCACCATAGTATTACACAGATGAAGCTTCTAAGATGATGTAATAGCCAGTAAGAAGTAGTACAATTCAAGTTTTAGGTATCGATTATTGACTTTTTAGCTGGCTTTGGTGCCTTGGACATGAGCTAGGACCTTAAGATTCTGCAAGAAAGGAGGACTAGCAGCCGAGTTGCACGGGACAATGTGAAAAGTGTTCATATGTAGTAAAAACCTGAGAAATCCGTCCGTTTTCGTCATTTGTTATCGAATCGACTTAAAGCCAGATCGTCACATTGGCCCCTCTTTTCTCTGATACGGTTGTACTTATCGTCTGCAAAGCTATGTCGCGTGCTGCGGTGTGCGGAGACACTAAAAGCACCATGGCAGAATACAGATGAAGCTTCTAAGTTGATGTAATAGCCAGTAAGAAGTAGTACAATTCAAGTTTTAGGTATCGATTATTGACTTTTTAGCTGGCTTTGGTGCCTTGGACATGAGCTAGGACCTTAAGATTCTGCATGAAAGGAGGACTAGCAGCCGCGTTGCACGGGAGAATGTGAAATGTGTTCATATGTAGTAGAAACCTGAGAAATCCGTCCGTTTTCGTCATTTGTTATCGAATCGACTTAAAGCCCGATCGTCACATTGGCCGCTCTTCTCTCTGAAACGGTTGTACTTATCGTCTTCAAAGCTATGTCGCGTGCTGCGGTATGCGGAGACACTAAAAGCCCCATAGTAGAACACAGATGAAGCTTCTAAGTTGATGTAATAGCCAGTAAGAAGTAGTACAATTGAAGTTTTAGGTATCGATTATTGACTTTTTAGCTGGCTTTGGTGCCTTGGACATGAGCTAGGACCTTAAGATTCTGCATGAAAGGAGGACTAGCAGCCGCGTTGGATGGGAGAATGTGAAATGTGTTCATATGTAGTAGAAACCTGAGAAATCCGTCCGTTTTCGTCATTTGTTATCGAATCGACTTAAATCCCGATCGTCACATTGGCCGCTCTTTTCTCTGAAACGGTTGTACTTATCGTCTGCAAAGCTATGTCGCGTGCTGCGGTATGCGGAGACAATAAAATCACCATACTAGAACACAGATGAAGCTTCTAAGTCGATGTAATAGCCCGTAAGAAGTAGTACAATTCAAGTTTTAGGTATCGATTATTGACTTCTTAGATGGATTTGGTGCCTTGGACATGAGCGAGGACCTTAAGATTCTGCATGAAAGGAGGACTAGCAGCCGAGTTGCACGGGACAATATGAAAAGTGTTCATATGTAGTAAAAACCTGAGAAATCCGTCCGTTTTCGTCATTTGTTATCGAATCGCCTTAAAGCCAGATCGTCACTTGGCCGCTCTTCTCTCTGAAACGGTTGTACTTATCGTCTGCAAAGCTATGTTGCGTGCTGCGGTATGCGGAGACACTAAAAGCACCATAGTAGAACACAGATGAAGCTTCTATGATGATGTAATAGCCAGTAAGAAATAGTACAATTCAAGTTTGAGGTATCGATTATTGACTTTTTAGCTGGCTTTGGTGCCTTGGACATGAGCTAGGACCTTAAGATTCTGCATGGAAGGAGGACTAGCAGCCGAGTTGCACGGGAGAATGTGAAAAGTGTTCATATGTAGTAAAAACCTGAGAGATCCGTCCGTTTTCGTCATTTGTTATCGAATCGACTTAAAGCCAGATCGTCACATTGGCCGCTCTTCTCTCTGAAACGGTTGAACTAATCGTCTGCAAAGCTATGTCGCGTGCTGCGGTATGCGGAGACACTAAAAGCACCATAGTAGAACACAGATGAAGCTTCTAAGTTGATGTAATAGCCAGTAAGAAGTAGTACAATTCACGTTTTAGGTATCGATTATTGACTTTTTAGCTGGCTTTGGTGCCTTGGATATGAGCTAGGACCTTAAGATTCTGCATGAAAGGAGGACTAGCAGCCGAGTTGCACGGGAGCATGTGAAAAGTGTTCATATGTAGTAAAAACCTGAGAAATCCGTCCGTTTTCGTCATTTGTTATCGAATCGACTTAAAGCCAGATCGTCACATTGGCCGCTCTTCTCTCTGAAACGGTTGTACTTATCGTCTGCAAAGCTATGTCGTATGCTGCGGTAGGCGGAGACACTAAAACCACCACAATTGAACACAGATGATGCTTCAAATTTGATGTAATAGCCAGTAAAAAGTAGTACAATTCAAGTTTTAGGTATCGATTATTGATTTTTTAGCTGGCTTTGGTTCCTTGGACATGAGCTACGACCTTAAGATTCTGCATGAAAGGAGGACTAGCAGCCGCGTTGCACGGGAGAATGTGAAAAGTGTTCATGTGTAGTAGAAACCTGAGATATCCGTCCGTTTTCGTCATTTGTTATCGAATCGACTTAAAGCCCGATCGTCACATTGGCCGCTCTTCTCTCTGAAACGTTAGTACTTATCGTCTGCAAAGCCATGTCGCGTGCTGCGGTATGCAGAGACAATAAAATCACCATAGCAGAACACAGATGAAGCTTCTAATTTGATGTAATAGCCAGTAAGAAGTAGTACAATTCAAGTTTTAGGTATCGATTATTGACTTTTTAGCTGGCTTTGGTGCCTTGGACATGAGCTAGGACCTTAAGATTCTGCATTAAAGGAGGACTAGCAGCCGAGTTGCACGGGAGAATGTGAAAAGTATTCATATGTAGTAAAAACCTGAGAAATCCGTCCGTTTTCGTCATTTGTTATCGAATCGACTTAAAGCCAGATCGTCACATTGGCCGCTCTTCTCTCTGAAACGGTTGTACTTATCGTCTGCAAAGCTATGTCGCGTCCTGCGGTATGCGGAGACACTAAAACCACCACAGTAGAACACAGATGAAGCTTCTAATTTGATGTAATAGCCAGTAAGAAGTAGTACAATTCAAGTTTAGGTATTGATTATTGACTTTTAAGCTGGCTTTGATGCCTTGGACATGAGCTAGGACCTTAAGAATCTGCATGAAAGGAGGATTAGCAGCCGAGTTGCACGGGAGAATGTGAAAAGTGTTCATATGTAGTAAAAACCTGAGAAATCCGTCCGTTTTCGTCATTTGTTATCGAATCGACTTAAAGCCAGATCGTCACATTGGCTGCTCTTCTCTCTGAAACGGTTGTACTTATCGTCTTCAAAGCTATGTCGCGTGCTGCGGTATGCGGAGACACTAAAAGCACCATAGTAGAACACAGATGAAGCTTCTAAGTTGATGTAATAGCCAGTAAGAAGTAGTACAATTCAAGTTTTAGGTATCGATTATTGATTTTTTAGCTGGCTTTGGTGCCTTGGACATGAGCTAGGACCTTAAGATTCTGCATCAAAAGGAGGACTAGCAGCCGAGTTGCACGGGACAATGTGAAAAGTGTTCATATGTAGTAAAAACCTGAGAAATCCGTCCGTTTTCGTCATTTGTTATCGAATCGACTTAAAGCCAGATCGTCACATTGGCCGCTCTTCTCTCTGAAACGGTTGTACTTATCGTCTGCAAAGCTATGTCGTATGCTGCGGTAGGCGGAGACACTAAAACCACCACAATTGAACACAGATGAAGCTTCTAATTTGATGTAATAGCCAGTAAGAAGTAGTACAATTCAAGTTTTAGGTATCGATTATTGACTTTTTAGCTGGCTTTGGTGCCTTGGACATGAGCTAGGACCTTAAGATTCTGCATTAAAGGAGGACTAGCAGCCGAGTTGCACGGGAGAATGTGAAAAGTATTCATATGTAGTAAAAACCTGAGAAATCCGTCCGTTTTCGTCATTTGTTATCGAATCGACTTAAAGCCACATCGTCACATTGGCCGCTCTTCTCTCTGAAACGATTGTACTTATCGTCTTCAAAGCTATGTCGCGTGCTGCGGTATGCGGAGACACTAAAAGCACCATAGTAGAACACAGATGAAGCTTCTAAGTTGATGTAATAGCCAGTAAGAAGTAGTACAATTCAAGTTTTAGGTATCGATTATTGATTTTTTAGCCGGCTGTGGTGCCTTGGACATGAGCTACGACCTTAAGATTCTGCATCAAAAGGGGGACTAGCAGCCGAGTTGCACGGGACAATGTGAAAAGTGTTCATATGTAGTAAAAACCTGAGAAATCCGTTCGTTTTCGTCATTGGTTATCGAATCGACTTAAAGCCAGATCGTCACATTGGCCGCTCTTCTGTCTGAAACGGTTGTACTTATCGGTTGCAAAGCTATGTCGCGTGCTGCGGTATGCGGAGACACTAAAAGCACCATAGTAGAACACAGATGAAGCTTCTAAGATGATGTAATAGCCAGTAAGAAGTAGTACAATTCAAGTTTTAGGTATCGATTATTGACTTTTTAGCTGGCTTTGGTGCCTTGGACATGAGCTAGGACCTTAAGATTCTGCATGAAAGGAGGACTAGCAGCCGATTTGCACGGGAGAATTTGAAAATAGTTCATATGTAGTAAAAACCTGAGAAATCCGTCCGTTTTCGTCATTTGTTATCGAATCGACTTAAAGCCAGATCGTCACATTGGCCGCTCTTCTCTCTGAAACGGTTGTACTTATCGTCTGCAAAGCTATGTCGCGTCCTGCGGTATGCGGAGACACTAAAAGCACCATAGTAGAACACAGATGAAGCTTCTATGATGATGTAATAGCCAGTGAGAAGTAGTACAATTCAAGTTTTAGGTATCGATTATTGACTTTTTAGCTGGCTTTGGTGCCTTGGACATGAGCTAGGACCTTAAGATTCTGCATGAAAGGAGGACTAGCAGCCGCGTTGGATGGGAGAATGTGAAAAGTGTTCATATGTAGTAAAAACCTGAGAAATCCGTCCGTTTTCGTCATTTGTTATCGAATCGACTTAAAGCCAGATCGTCACATTGGCAGCTCTTCTCTCTGAAACGGTTGTACTTATCGCCTGCAAAGCTTTGTCGCGTGATGAGGTATGCGGAGACACTAAAAGCACCATAGTAGAAGACAGATGAAGCTTCTAAGTTGATGTAATAGCCAGTAAGAAGTAGTACAATTCAAGTTTTAGGTATCGATTATTGATTTTTTAGCTGGCTTTGGTGCCTTGGACATGAGCTAGGACCTTAAGATTCTGCATCAAAAGGAGGACTAGCAGCCGAGTTGCACGGGACAATGTGAAAAGTGTTCATATGTAGTAAAAACCTGAGAAATCCGTCCGTTTTCGTCATTTGTTATCGAATCGACTTAAAGCCAGATCGTCACATTGGCCGCTCTTCTCTCTGAAACGGTTGTACTTATCGTCTGCAAAGCTATGTCGTATGCTGCGGTAGGCGGAGACACTAAAACCACCACAATTGAACACAGATGAAGCTTCTAATTTGATGTAATAGCCAGTAAGAAGTAGTACAATTCAAGTTTTAGGTATCGATTATTGTATTTTTAGCTGGCTTTTGTGCCTTGGACATGAGCTAGGACCTTAAGATTCTGCATTAAAGGAGGACTAGCAGCCGAGTTGCACGGGAGAATGTGAAAAGTATTCATATGTAGTAAAAACCTGAGAAATCCGTCCGTTTTCGTCATTTGTTATCGAATCGACTTAAAGCCAGATCGTCACATTGGCCGCTCTTCTCTCTGAAACGATTGTACTTATCGTCTTCAAAGCTATGTCGCGTGCTGCGGTATGCGGAGACACTAAAAGCACCATAGTAGAACACAGATGAAGCTTCTAAGTTGATGTAATAGCCAGTAAGAAGTAGTACAATTCAAGTTTTAGGTATCGATTATTGATTTTTTAGCTGGCTGTGGTGCCTTGGACATGAGCTACGACCTTAAGATTCTGCATCAAAAGGAGGACTAGCAGCCGAGTTGCACGGGACAATGTGAAAAGTGTTCATATGTAGTAAAAACCTGAGATATCCGTTCGTTTTCGTCATTGGTTATCGAATCGACTTAAAGCCAGATCGTCACATTGGCCGCTCTTGTGTCTGAAACGGTTGTACTTATCGGTTGCAAAGCTATGTCGCGTGCTGCGGTATGCGGAGACACTAAAAGCACCATAGTAGAACACAGATGAAGCTTCTAAGATGATGTAATAGCCAGTAAGAAGTAGTACAATTCAAGTTTTAGGTATCGATTATTGACTTTTTAGCTGGCTTTGGTGCCTTGGACATGAGCTAGGATCTTAAGATTCTGCATGAAAGGAGGACTAGCAGCCGAGTTGCACGGGACAATGTGAAAAGTGTTCATATGTAGTAAAAACCTGAGAAATCCGTCCGTTTTCGTCATTTGTTATCGAATCGACTTAAAGCCAGATCGTCAAATTGGCCCCTCTTTTCTCTGATACGGTTGTACTTATCGTCTGCAAAGCTATGTCGCGTGCTGCGGTATGCGGAGACAATAAAATCACCATAGTAGAACACAGATGAAGCTTCTAAGTCGATGTAATAGCCAGTAAGAAGTAGTACAATTCAAGTTTTAGGTACTGATTATTGACTTTTTAGCTGGCTTTGATGCCTTGGACATGAGCTAGGACCTTAAGATTCTGCATGAAAGGAGGACTAGCAGCCGAGTTGCACGGGAGAATTTGAAAATAGTTCATATGTAGTAAAAACCTGAGAAATCCGTCCGTTTTCGTCATTTGTTATCGAATCGACTTAAAGCCAGATCGTCACATTGGCCGCTCTTCTCTCTGAAACGGTTGTACTTATCGTCTGCAAAGCTATGTCGCGTCCTGCGGTATGCGGAGACACTAAAAGCACCATAATAGAACACAGATGAAGCTTCTATGATGATGTAATAGCCAGTGAGAAGTAGTACAATTCAAGTTTTAGGTATCGATTATTGACTTTTTAGCTGGCTTTGGTGCCTTGGACATGAGCTAGGACCTTAAGATTCTGCATGAAAGGAGGACTAGCAGCCGCGTTGGATGGGAGAATGTGAAAAGTGTTCATATGTAGTAAAAACCTGAGAAATCCGTCCGTTTTCGTCATTTGTTATCGAATCGACTTAAAGCCAGATCGTCACATTGGCAGCTCTTCTCTCTGAAACGGTTGTACTTATCGCCTGCAAAGCTTTGTCGCGTGATGAGGTATGCGGAGACACTAAAAGCACCATAGTAGAAGACAGATGAAGCTTCTAAGTTGATGTAATAGCCAGTAAGAAGTAGTACAATTCAAGTTTTAGGTATCGGTTATTGACTATTTAGCTGGCTTTGGTGCCTTGGACATGAGCTAGGACCTTAAGATTCTGCATGAAAGGAGGACTAGCAGCCGAGTTGCACGGGATAATGTGAAAAGTATTCATATGTTGTAAAAACCTGAGAAATCCGTCCGTTTTTGTCATTTGTTATCGAATCGACTTAAAGCCAGATCGTCACATTGGCCGCTCTTCTCTCTGAAAGGGTTGTACGTATCGTCTTCATAGCTATGTCCCGTGCTGCGGTATGCGGAGACACTAAAAGCACCATAGTAGAACACAGATGAAGCTTCTAAGTTGATGTAATAGCCAGTAAGAAGTAGTACAATTCAAGTTTTAGGTATCGATTATTGATTTTTTAGCTGGCTGTGGTGCCTTGGACATGAGCTACGACCTTAAGATTCTGCATCAAAAGGAGGACTAGCAGCCGAGTTGCACGGGACAATGTGAAAAGTGTTCATATGTAGTAAAAACCTGAGAAATCCGTCCGTTTTCGTCATTTGTTATCGAATCGACTTAAAGCCAGATCGTCACATTGGCCGCTCTTCTCTTTGAAACGGTTGTACTTATCGTCTTCAAAGCTATGTCGCGTGCTGCGGTATGCGGAGACACTAAAAGCACAATAGTAGAACACAGATGAAGCTTCTAAGTTGATGTAATAGCCAGTAAGAAGTAGTACAATTCAAAATTTAGTTATCGATTATTGACTTTTTAGCTGGCTTTGGTGCCTTGGACATAAGCTAGGACCATAAGATTCTGCATGAAAGGAGGACTAGCAGCCGAGTTGCAGGGGAGAAAGTGAAAAGTGTTCATATGTAGTAAAAACCTGAGAAATCCGTCCGTTTTCGTCATTTGTTATCGAATCGACTTAAAGCCAGATCGTCACATTGGCCGCTCTTCTCTCTGAAACGGTTGTACTTATCGTCTGCAAAGCTATGTCGCGTGCTGCGGTATGCGGAGACACTAAAATCAACATAGTAGAACACAGATGAAGCTTCTAATTTGATGTAATAGACAATAAGAAGTAGTACAATTCAAGTTTTAGGTATGGATTATTGACTTTTTAGCTGGCTTTGGTGCCTTGGACATGAGCTAGGACCTTAAGATTCTGCATGAAAGGAGGACTAGCAGCCGCGTTGGATGGGAGAATGTGAAAAGTGTTCATATGTAGTAAAAACCTGAGAAATCCGTCCGTTTTCGTCATTCGTTATCGAATCGACTTAAAGCCAGATCGTCACATTGGCCGCTCTTCTCTTTGAAACGGTTGTACTTATCGTCTTCAAAGCTATGTCGCGTGCTGCGTTATGCGGAGACACTAAAAGCACAATAGTAGAACACAGATGAAGCTTCTAAGTTGATGTAATAGCCAGTAAGAAATAGTACAATTCAAGTTTTAGGTATCGATTATTGACTTTTTAGCTGGCTTTGGTGCCTTGGACATGAGCTAGGACCTTAAGATTCAGCATGAAAGGAGGACTAGCAGCCGAGTTGCAGGGGAGAAAGTGAAAAGTGTTCATATGTAGTAAAAACCTGAGAAATCCGTCCGTTTTCGTCATTTGTTATCGAATCGACTTAAAGCCAGATCGTCACATTGGCCGCTCTTCTCTCTGAAACGGATGTACTTATCGTCTGCAAAGCTATGTCGCGTGCTGCGGTATGCGGAGACACTAAAATCAACATAGTAGAACACAGATGAAGCTTCTAAGTTGATGTAATAGACAATAAGAAATAGTAGAATTCAAGTTTTAGGTATGGATTATTGACTTTTAAGCTGGCTTTGGTGCCTTGGGCATGAGCTAGGACCTTAAGATTCAGCATGAAAGGAGGACTAGCAGCCGAGTTGCACGGGAGAATGTGAAAGGTGTTCATATGTAGTAAAAACCTGAGAAATCCGTCCGTTTTCGTCATTTGTTATCGAATCGACTTAAAGCCAGATCGTCACATTGGCCGCTCTTCTCTCTGAAACGGTTGTGCTTATCGTCTGCAAAGCTATGTCGCGTGATGCGGTATGCGGAGACACTAAACGCACCATAGTAGAACACAGATGAAGCTTCTAAGCTGATGTAATAGCCAGTAAGAAGTAGTACAATTCAAGTTTTAGGTATGGATTATTGACTTTTTAGCTGGCTTTGGTGCCTTGGACATGAGCTTGGACCTTAAGATTCTGCATTAAAGGAGGACTAGCAGCCGAGTTGCACGGGAGAATGTGAAAAGTATTCATATGTAGTAAAAACCTGAGAAATCCGTCCGTTTTCGTCATTTGTTATCGAATCGACTTAAAGCCAGATCGTCACATTGGCCGCTCTTCTCTCTGAAACGGTTGTACTTATCGTCTTCAAAGCTATGTCGCGTGCTGCGGTATGCGGAGACACTAAAAGCACCATAGTAGAACACAGATGAAGCTTCTAAGTTGATGTAATAGCCAGTAAGAAGTAGTACAATTCAAGTTTTAGGTATCGATTATTGATTTTTTAGCTGGCTTTGGTGCCTTGGACATGAGCTAGGACCTTAAGATTCTGCATCAAAAGGAGGACTAGCAGCCGAGTTGCACGGGACAATGTGAAAAGTGTTCATATGTAGAAAAAACCTGAGAAATCCGTCCGTTTTCTTCATTTGTTATCGAATCGACTTAAAGCCAGATCGTCACATTGGCTGCTCTTCTCTCTGAAACGGTTGTACTTATCATCTGGAAAGCTTTGTCGCGTGCTGCGGTATGCGGAGACACTAAAATCAACATAGTAGAACACAGATGAAGCTTCTAAGTTGATGTAATAGACAATAAGAAGTAGTACAATTCAAGTTTTAGGTATGGATTATTGACTTTTTAGCTGGCTTTGGTGCCTTGGGCATGAGCTAGGACCTTAAGATTCTGCATGAAAGGAGGACTAGCAGCCGAGTTGCACGGGAGAATGTGAAAGGTGTTCATATGTAGTAAAAACCTGAGAAATCCGTCCGTTTTCGTCATTTGTTATCGAATCGACTTAAAGCCAGATCGTCACATTGGCCGATCTTCTCTCTGAAACGGTTGTACTTTTCGTCTGCAAAGCTATGTCGCGTGCTGCGGTATGCGGAGACTCTAAAAGCACCATAGTAGAACACAGATGAAGCTTCTAAGTTGATGTATTAGCCAGTAAGAAGTAGTACAATTCAAGTTTTAGGTATTGATTATTGACTTTTTAGCTGGCTTTGGTGCCTTGGACATGAGCTAGGACCTTCAGATTCTGCATGAAAGGAGGACTAGCAGCCAAGTTGCACGGGAGAATGTGAAAAGTATTCATATGTAGTAAAAACCTGAGAAATCCGTCCGTTTTCGTCATTTGTTATCGAATCGACTTAAAGCCAGATCGTCACTTTGGCCGCTCTTCTCTCTGAAACGGTTGTACTTATCGTCTTCAAAGCTATGTCGCGTGCTGCGGTATGCGGAGACACTAAAAGCACCATAGTAGAACACAGATGAAGCTTCTAAGTTGATGTAATAGCCAGTAAGAAGTAGTACAATTCAAGTTTTAGGTATCGACTATTGACTTTTTAGCTGGCTTTGGTGCCTTGGACATGAGCTAGGATTTTAAGATTCTGCATGAAAGGAGGACTAGCTGCCGCGTTGGATAGGAGAATGTGAAAAGTATTCATATGTAGTAAAAACCTGAGAAATCCGTCCGTTTTCGTCATTTGTTATCGAATCGACTTAAAGCCAGATCGTCGCATTGGCTGCTCTTCTCTCTGAAACCGTTGTACTTATCGTCTGGAGAGCTTTGTCGCGTGCTGCGGTATGCGGAGACACTAAAAGCACCATAGTAGAACACAGATGAAGCTTCTAAGTTGATGTAATAGCCAGTAAGAAGTAGTACAATTCAAGTTTTAGGTATCGATTATTGATTTTTTAGCTGGCTTTGGTGCCTTGGACATGAGGTAGGACCTTAAGATTCTGCATTAAAGGAGGACTAGCAGCCGAGTTGCACGGGAGAATGTGAAAAGTATTCATATGTAGTAAAAACCTGAGAAATCCGTCCGTTTTCGTCATTTGTTATCGAATCGACATCAAGCCAGATCGTCACATTGGCCGCTCTTCTCTCTGAAACGGTTGTACTTATCGTCTTCAAGGCTATGTCGCGTGCTGCGGTATGCGGAGACACTAAAAGCACCATAGTAGAACACAGATGAAGCTTCTAAGTTGATGTAATAGCCAGTAAGAAGTAGTACAATTCAAGTTTTAGGTATCGATTATTGATTTTTTAGCTGGCTTTGGTGCCTTGGACATGAGCTAGGACCTTAAGATTCTGCATCAAAAGGAGGACTCGCAGCCGAGTTGCACGGGACAATGTGAAAAGTGTTCTAATGTAGTAAAAACCTGAGAAATCCGTCCGTTTTCGTCATTTGTTATCGAATCGACTTAAAGCCAGATCGTCACATTGGGTGCTCTTCTCTCTGAAACGGTTGTACTTATCGTCTGGAAAGCTTTGTCGCGTGCTGCGGTATGCGGAGACACTAAAAGCACCATAGTAGAACACAGATGAAGCTTCTAAGTTGATGTAATAGACAATAAGAAATAGTAGAATTCAAGTTTTAGGTATGGATTATTGACTTTTAAGCTGGCTTTGGTGCCTTGGGCATGAGCTAGGACCTTAAGATTCAGCATGAAAGGAGGACTAGCAGCCGAGTTGCACGGGAGAATGTGAAAGGTGTTCATATGTAGTAAAAACCTGAGAAATCCGTCCGTTTTCGTCATTTGTTATCGAATCGACTTAAAGCCAGATCGTCACATTGGCCGCTCTTCTCTCTGAAACGGTTGTGCTTATCGTCTGCAAAGCTATGTCGCGTGATGCGGTATGCGGAGACACTAAACGCACCATAGTAGAACACAGATGAAGCTTCTAAGCTGATGTAATAGCCAGTAAGAAGTAGTACAATTCAAGTTTTAGGTATGGATTATTGACTTTTTAGCTGGCTTTGGTGCCTTGGACATGAGCTTGGACCTTAAGATTCTGCATTAAAGGAGGACTAGCAGCCGAGTTGCACGGGAGAATGTGAAAAGTATTCATATGTAGTAAAAACCTGAGAAATCCGTCCGTTTTCGTCATTTGTTATCGAATCGACTTAAAGCCAGATCGTCACATTGGCCGCTCTTCTCTCTGAAACGGTTGTACTTATCGTCTTCAAAGCTATGTCGCGTGCTGCGGTATGCGGAGACACTAAAAGCACCATAGTAGAACACAGATGAAGCTTCTAAGTTGATGTAATAGCCAGTAAGAAGTAGTACAATTCAAGTTTTAGGTATCGATTATTGATTTTTTAGCTGGCTTTGGTGCCTTGGACATGAGCTAGGACCTTAAGATTCTGCATCAAAAGGAGGACTAGCAGCCGAGTTGCACGGGACAATGTGAAAAGTGTTCATATGTAGAAAAAACCTGAGAAATCCGTCCGTTTTCTTCATTTGTTATCGAATCGACTTAAAGCCAGATCGTCACATTGGCTGCTCTTCTCTCTGAAACGGTTGTACTTATCATCTGGAAAGCTTTGTCGCGTGCTGCGGTATGCGGAGACACTAAAATCAACATAGTAGAACACAGATGAAGCTTCTAAGTTGATGTAATAGACAATAAGAAGTAGTACAATTCAAGTTTTAGGTATGGATTATTGACTTTTTAGCTGGCTTTGGTGCCTTGGGCATGAGCTAGGACCTTAAGATTCTGCATGAAAGGAGGACTAGCAGCCGAGTTGCACGGGAGAATGTGAAAGGTGTTCATATGTAGTAAAAACCTGAGAAATCCGTCCGTTTTCGTCATTTGTTATCGAATCGACTTAAAGCCAGATCGTCACATTGGCCGATCTTCTCTCTGAAACGGTTGTACTTTTCGTCTGCAAAGCTATGTCGCGTGCTGCGGTATGCGGAGACTCTAAAAGCACCATAGTAGAACACAGATGAAGCTTCTAAGTTGATGTATTAGCCAGTAAGAAGTAGTACAATTCAAGTTTTAGGTATTGATTATTGACTTTTTAGCTGGCTTTGGTGCCTTGGACATGAGCTAGGACCTTCAGATTCTGCATGAAAGGAGGACTAGCAGCCAAGTTGCACGGGAGAATGTGAAAAGTATTCATATGTAGTAAAAACCTGAGAAATCCGTCCGTTTTCGTCATTTGTTATCGAATCGACTTAAAGCCAGATCGTCACTTTGGACGCTCTTCTCTCTGAAACGGTTGTACTTATCGTCTTCAAAGCTATGTCGCGTGCTGCGGTATGCGGAGACACTAAAAGCACCATAGTAGAACACAGATGAAGCTTCTAAGTTGATGTAATAGCCAGTAAGAAGTAGTACAATTCAAGTTTTAGGTATCGACTATTGACTTTTTAGCTGGCTTTGGTGCCTTGGACATGAGCTAGGATTTTAAGATTCTGCATGAAAGGAGGACTAGCTGCCGCGTTGGATAGGAGAATGTGAAAAGTATTCATATGTAGTAAAAACCTGAGAAATCCGTCCGTTTTCGTCATTTGTTATCGAATCGACTTAAAGCCAGATCGTCGCATTGGCTGCTCTTCTCTCTGAAACCGTTGTACTTATCGTCTGGAGAGCTTTGTCGCGTGCTGCGGTATGCGGAGACACTAAAAGCACCATAGTAGAACACAGATGAAGCTTCTAAGTTGATGTAATAGCCAGTAAGAAGTAGTACAATTCAAGTTTTAGGTATCGATTATTGATTTTTTAGCTGGCTTTGGTGCCTTGGACATGAGGTAGGACCTTAAGATTCTGCATTAAAGGAGGACTAGCAGCCGAGTTGCACGGGAGAATGTGAAAAGTATTCATATGTAGTAAAAACCTGAGAAATCCGTCCGTTTTCGTCATTTGTTATCGAATCGACATCAAGCCAGATCGTCACATTGGCCGCTCTTCTCTCTGAAACGGTTGTACTTATCGTCTTCAAGGCTATGTCGCGTGCTGCGGTATGCGGAGACACTAAAAGCACCATAGTAGAACACAGATGAAGCTTCTAAGTTGATGTAATAGCCAGTAAGAAGTAGTACAATTCAAGTTTTAGGTATCGATTATTGATTTTTTAGCTGGCTTTGGTGCCTTGGACATGAGCTAGGACCTTAAGATTCTGCATCAAAAGGAGGACTCGCAGCCGAGTTGCACGGGACAATGTGAAAAGTGTTCTAATGTAGTAAAAACCTGAGAAATCCGTCCGTTTTCGTCATTTGTTATCGAATCGACTTAAAGCCAGATCGTCACTTTGGCCGCTCTTCTCTCTGAAACGGTTGTACTTATCGTCTGCAAAGCTATGTCGCGTGCTGCGGTGTGCGGAGACACTAAAAGCACCATGGCAGAATACAGATGAAGCTTCTAAGTTGATGTAATAGCCAGTAAGAAGTAGTACAATTCAAGTTTTAGGTATCGATTATTGACTTTTTAGCTGGCTTTGGTGCCTTGGACATGAGCTAGGACCTTAAGATTCTGCATGAAAGGAGGACTAGCAGTCGCGTTGGATGGGAGAATGTGAAAAGTGTTCATATGTAGTAAAAACCTGAGAAATCCGTCCGTTTTCGTCATTTGTTATCGAATCGACTTAAAGCCCGATCGTCACATTGGCCGCTCTTCTCTCTGAAACGGTTGTACTTATCGTCTGCAAAGCTATGTCGCGTGCTGCGGTATGCGGAGACAATAAAATCACCATAGTAGAACACAGATGAAGCTTCTAAGTCGATGTAATAGCCAGTAAGAAGTAGTACAATTCAAGTTTTAGGTACTGATTATTGACTTTTTAGCTGGCTTTGATGCCTTGGACATGAGCTAGGACCTTAAGATTCTGCATGAAAGGAGGACTAGCAGCCGATTTGCACGGGAGAATTTGAAAATAGTTCATATGTAGTAAAAACCTGAGAAATCC
Source organism: Schistocerca gregaria (assembly GCF_023897955.1). Taxonomy (NCBI): domain Eukaryota; kingdom Metazoa; phylum Arthropoda; class Insecta; order Orthoptera; family Acrididae; genus Schistocerca; species Schistocerca gregaria. The sequence continues at coordinate 1,207,502 of NW_026061765.1, read as the reverse complement.
GTCCGTTTTCGTCATTTGTTATCGAATCGACTTAAAGCCAGATCGTCACATTGGCCGCTCTTCTCTCTGAAACGGTTGTACTTATCGTCTGCAAAGCTATGTCGCGTGCTGCGGTATGCGGAGACACTAAAAGCACCATAGTAGAACACAGATGAAGCTTCTAATTTGATGTAATAGCCAGTAAGAAGTAGTACAATTCAAGTTTTAGGTATCGATTATTGACTTTTTAGCTGGCTTTGGTGCCTTGGACATGAGCTAGGACCTTAAGATTCTGCATTAAAGGAGGACTAGCAGCCGAGTTGCACGGGAGAATGTGAAAAGTATTCATATGTAGTAAAAACCTGAGAAATCCGTCCGTTTTCGTCATTTGTTATCGAATCGACTTAAAGCCAGATCGTCACATTGGCCGCTCTTCTCTCTGAAACGATTGTACTTATCGTCTTCAAAGCTATGTCGCGTGCTGCGGTATGCGGAGACACTAAACGCACCATAGTAGAACACAGATGAAGCTTCTAAGTTGATGTAATAGCCAGTAAGAAGTAGTACAATTCAAGTTTTAGGTATCGATTATTGATTTTTTGCTGGCTGTGGTGCCTTGGACATGAGCTACGACCTTAAGATTCTGCATCAAAAGGAGGACTAGCAGCCGAGTTGCACGGGACATGTGAAAAGTGTTCATATGTAGTAAAAACCTGAGAAATCCGTTCGTTTTCGTCATTGGTTATCGAATCGACTTAAAGCCAGATCGTCACATTGGCCGCTCTTCTGTCTGAAACGGTTGTACTTATCGGTTGCAAAGCTATGTCGCGTGCTGCGGTATGCGGAGACACTAAAAGCACCATAGTAGAACACAGATGAAGCTTCTAAGATGATGTAATAGCCAGTAAGAGGTAGTACAATTCAAGTTTTAGGTATCGATTATTGACTTTTTAGCTGGCTTTGGTGCCTTGGACATGAGCTAGGATCTTAAGATTCTGCATGAAAGGAGGACTAGCAGCCGAGTTGCACGGGACAATGTGAAAAGTGTTCATATGTAGTAAAAACCTGAGAAATCCGTCCGTTTTCGTCATTTGTTATCGAATCGACTTAAAGCCAGATCGTCAAATTGGCCCCTCTTTTCTCTGATACGGTTGTACTTATCGTCTGCAAAGCTATGTCGCGTGCTGCGGTGTGCGGAGACACTAAAAGCACCATGGCAGAATACAGATGAAGCTTCTAAGTTGATGTAATAGCCAGTAAGAAGTAGTACAATTCAAGTTTTAGGTATCGATTATTGACTTTTTAGCTGGCTTTGGTGCCTTGGACATGAGCTAGGACCTTAAGATTCTGCATGAAAGGAGGACTAGCAGTCGCGTTGGATGGGAGAATGTGAAAAGTGTTCATATGTAGTAAAAACCTGAGAAATCCGTCCGTTTTCGTCATTTGTTATCGAATCGACTTAAAGCCCGATCGTCACATTGGCCGCTCTTCTCTCTGAAACGGTTGTACTTATCGTCTGCAAAGCTATGTCGCGTGCTGCGGTATGCGGAGACAATAAAATCACCATAGTAGAACACAGATGAAGCTTCTAAGTCGATGTAATAGCCAGTAAGAAGTAGTACAATTCAAGTTTTAGGTACTGATTATTGACTTTTTAGCTGGCTTTGATGCCTTGGACATGAGCTAGGACCTTAAGATTCTGCATGAAAGGAGGACTAGCAGCCGAGTTGCACGGGAGAATTTGAAAATAGTTCATATGTAGTAAAAACCTGAGAAATCCGTCCGTTTTCGTCATTTGTTATCGAATCGACTTAAAGCCAGATCGTCACATTGGCCGCTCTTCTCTCTGAAACGGTTGTACTTATCGTCTGCAAAGCTATGTCGCGTCCTGCGGTATGCGGAGACACTAAAAGCACCATAGTAGAACACAGATGAAGCTTCTATGATGATGTAATAGCCAGTGAGAAGTATTAAAATTCAAGTTTTAGGTATCGATTATTGACTTTTTAGCTGGCTTTGGTGCCTTGGACATGAGCTAGGACCTTAAGATTCTGCATGAAAGGAGGACTAGCAGCCGCGTTGGATGGGAGAATGTGAAAAGTGTTCATATGTAGTAAAAACCTGAGAAATCCGTCCGTTTTCGTCATTTGTTATCGAATCGACTTAAAGCCAGATCGTCACATTGGCAACTCTTCTCTCTGAAACGGTTGTACTTATCGCCTGCAAAGCTTTGTCGCGTGATGAGGTATGCGGAGACACTGAAAGCACCATAGTAGAAGACAGATGAAGCTTCTAAGTTGATGTAATAGCCAGTAAGAAGTAGTACAATTCAAGTTTTAGGTATCGGTTATTGACTATTTAGCTGGCTTTGGTGCCTTGGACATGAGCTAGGACCTTAAGATTCTGCATGAAAGGAGGACTAGCAGCCGAGTTGCACGGGAGAATGTGAAAAGTATTCATATGTTGTAAAAACCTGAGAAATCCGTCCGTTTTTGTCATTTGTTATCGAATCGACTTAAAGCCAGATCGTCACATTGGCCGCTCTTCTCTCTGAAAGGGTTGTACGTATCGTCTTCATAGCTATGTCCCGTGCTGCGGTATGCGGAGACACTAAAAGCACCATAGTAGAACACAGATGAAGCTTCTAAGTTGATGTAATAGCCAGTAAGAAGTAGTACAATTCAAGTTTTAGGTATCGATTATTGATTTTTTAGCTGGCTGTGGTGCCTTGGACATGAGCTACGACCTTAAGATTCTGCATCAAAAGGAGGACTAGCAGCCGAGTTGCTCGGGACAATGTGAAAAGTGTTCATATGTAGTAAAAACCTGAGAAATCCGTCCGTTTTCGTCATTTGTTATCGAATCGACTTAAAGCCAGATCGTCACATTGGCCGCTCTTCTCTTTGAAACGGTTGTACTTATCGTCTTCAAAGCTATGTCGCGTGCTGCGGTATGCGGAGACACTAAAAGCACAATAGTAGAACACAGATGAAGCTTCTAAGTTGATGTAATAGCCAGTAAGAAGTAGTACAATTCAAAATTTAGTTATCGATTATTGACTTTTTAGCTGGCTTTGGTGCCTTGGACATAAGCTAGGACCATAAGATTCTGCATGAAAGGAGGACTAGCAGCCGAGTTGCAGGGGAGAAAGTGAAAAGTGTTCATATGTAGTAAAAACCTGAGAAATACGTCCGTTTTCGTCATTTGTTATCGAATCGACTTAAAGCCAGATCGTCACATTGGCAGCTCTTCTCTTTGAAACGGTTGTACTTATCGTCTTCAAAGCTATGTCGCGTGCTGCGTTATGCGGAGACACTAAAAGCACAATAGTAGAACACAGATGAAGCTTCTAAGTTGATGTAATAGCCAGTAAGAAAAAGTACAATTCAAAATTTAGTTATCGATTATTGACTTTTTAGCTGGCTTTGGTGCCTTGGACATGAGCTAGGACCTTAAGATTCTGCATTAAAGGAGAAGTAGCAGCCGAATTGCACGGGATAATGTGAAAAGTATTCATATGTTGTAAAAACCTGAGAAATCCGTCCGTTTTCGTCATTTGTTATCGAATCGACTTAAAGCCAGATCGTCACATTGGCCGCTCTTCTCTCTGAAAGGGTTGTACTTATCGTCTTCATAGCTATGTCCCGTGCTGCGGTATGCGGAGACACTAAAAGCACCATAGTAGAACACAGATGAAGCTTCTAAGTTGATGTAATAGCCAGTAAGAAGTAGTACAATTCAAGTTTTAGGTATCGATTATTGATTTTTTAGCTGGCTGTGGTGCCTTGGACATGAGCTACGACCTTAAGATTCTGCATCAAAAGGAGGACTAGCAGCCGAGTTGCACGGGACAATGTGAAAAGTGTTCATATGTAGTAAAAACCTGAGAAATCCGTCCGTTTTCGTCATTTGTTATCGAATCGACTTAAAGCCAGATCGTCACATTGGCCGCTCTTCTCTTTGAAACGGTTGTACTTATCGTCTTCAAAGAGATGTCGCGTGCTGCGTTATGCGGAGACACTAAAAGCACAATAGTAGAACACAGATGAAGCTTCTAAGTTGATGTAATAGCCAGTAAGAAGTAGTACAATTCAAGTTTTAGGTATCGATTATTGACTTTTTAGCTTTGGTGCCTTGGACATGAGCTAGGACCTTAAGATTCTGCATGAAAGGAGGACTAGCAGCCGAGTTGCAGGGGAGAAAGTGAAAAGTGTTCATATGTAGTAAAAACCTGAGAAATCCGTCCGTTTTCGTCATTTGTTATCGAATCGACTTAAAGCCAGATCGTCACATTGGCCGCTCTTCTCTCTGAAACGGATGTATTTATCGTCTGCAAAGCTATGTCGCGTGCTGCGGTATGCGGAGACACTAAAATCAACATAGTAGAACACAGATGAAGCTTCTAAGTTGATGTAATAGACAATAAGAAGTAGTAGAATTCAAGTTTTAGGTATGGATTATTGACTTTTAAGCTGGCTTTGGTGCCTTGGGCATGAGCTAGGACCTTAAGATTCTGCATGAAAGGAGGACTAGCAGCCGAGTTGCACGGGAGAATGTGAAAGGTGTTCATATGTAGTAAAAACCTGAGAAATCCGTCCGTTTTCGTCATTTGTTATCGAATCGACTTAAAGCCAGATCGTCACATTGGCCGCTCTTCTCTCTGAAACGGTTGTGCTTATCGTCTGCAAAGCTATGTCGCGTGATGCGGTATGCGGAGACACTAAACGCACCATAGTAGAACACAGATGAAGCTTCTAAGCTGATGTAATAGCCAGTAAGAAGTAGTACAATTCAAGTTTTAGGTATCGATTATTTATTTTTTAGCTGGCTTTGGTGCCTTGGACATGAGCTAGGACCTTAAGATTCTGCATCAAAAGGAGGACTAGCAGCCGAGTTGCACGGGACAATGTGAAAAGTGTTCATATGTAGAAAAAACCTGAGAAATCCGTCCGTTTTCTTCATTTGTTATCGAATCGACTTAAAGCCAGATCGTCACATTGGCTGCTCTTCTCTCTGAAACGGTTGTACTTATCGTCTGGAAAGCTTTGTCGCGTGCTGCGGTATGCGGAGACACTAAAATCAACATAGTAGAACACAGATGAAGCTTCTAAGTTGATGTAATAGACAATAAGAAGTAGTACAATTCAAGTTTTAGGTATGGATTATTGACTTTTTAGCTGGCTTTGGTGCCTTGGGGATGAGCTAGGACCTTAAGATTCTGCATGAAAGGAGGGTTAGCAGCCGAGTTGCACGGGAGAATGTGAAAGGTGTTCATATGTAGTAAAAACCTGAGAAATCCGTCCGTTTTCGTCATTTGTTATCGAATCGACTTAAAGCCAGATCGTCACATTGGCCGCTCTTCTCTCTGAAACGGTTGTACTTATCGTCTGCAAAGCTATGTCGCGTGCTGCGGTATGCGGAGACTCTAAAAGCACCATAGTAGAACACAGATGAAGCTTCTAAGTTGATGTATTAGCCAGTAAGAAGTAGTACAATTCAAGTTTTAGGTATTGATTATTGACTTTTTAGCTGGCTTTGGTGCCTTGGACATGAGCTAGGACCTTAAGATTCTGCATGAAAGGAGGACTAGCAGCCAAGTTGCACGGGAGAATGTGACAAGTATTCATATGTAGTAAAAACCTGAGAAATCCGTCCGTTTTCGTCATTTGTTATCGAATCGACTTAAAGCCAGATCGTCACTTTGGCCGCTCTTCTCTCTGAAACGGTTGTACTTATCGTCTTCAAAGCTATGTCGCGTGCTGCGGTATGCGGAGACACTAAAAGCACCATAGTAGAACACAGATGAAGCTTCTAAGTTGATGTAATAGCCAGTAAGAAGTAGTACAATTCAAGTTTTAGGTATCGATTATTGACTTTTTAGCTGGCTTTGGTGCCTTGGACATGAGCTAGGATTTTAAGATTCTGCATGAAAGGAGGACTAGCTGCCGCGTTGGATAGGAGAATGTGAAAAGTATTCATATGTAGTAAAAACCTGAGAAATCCGTCCGTTTTCGTCATTTGTTATCGAATCGACTTAAAGCCAGATCGTCGCATTGGCTGCTCTTCTCTCTGAAACGGTTGTACTTATCGTCTGGAAAGCTTTGTCGCGTGCTGCGGTATGCGGAGACACTAAAAGCACCATAGTAGAACACAGATGAAGCTTCTAAGTTGATGTAATAGCCAGTAAGAAGTAGTACAATTCAAGTTTTAGGTATCGATTATTGATTTTTTAGCTGGCTTTGGTGCCTTGGACATGAGCTAGGACCTTAAGATTCTGCATTAAAGGAGGACTAGCAGCCGAGTTGCACGGGAGACTGTGAAAAGTATTCATATGTAGTAAAAACCTGAGAAATCCGTCCGTTTTCGTCATTTGTTATCGAATCGACATCAAGCCAGATCGTCACATTGGCCGCTCTTCTCTCTGAAACGGTTGTACTTATCGTCTTCAAGGCTATGTCGCGTGCTGCGGTATGCGGAGACACTAAAAGCACCATAGTAGAACACAGATGAAGCTTCTAAGTTGATGTAATAGCCAGTAAGAAGTAGTACAATTCAAGTTTTAGGTATCGATTATTGATTTTTTAGCTGGCTTTGGTGCCTTGGACATGAGCTAGGACCTTAAGATTCTGCATCAAAAGGAGGACTAGCAGCCGAGTTGCACGGGACAATGTGAAAAGTGTTCATATGTAGTAAAAACCTGAGAAATCCGTCCGTTTTCGTCATTTGTTATCGAATCGACTTAAAGCCAGATCGTCACATTGGCTGCTCTTCTCTCTGAAACGGTTGTACTTATCGTCTGGAAAGCTTTGTCACGTGCTGCGGTATGCGGAGACACTAAAAGCACCATAGTAGAACACAGATGAAGCTTCTAAGTTGATGTAATAGCCAGTAAGAAGTAGTACAATTCAAGTTTTAGTTATCGATTATTGACTTCTTAGCTGGCTTTGGTGCCTTGGACATGAGCTAGGACCTTAAGAATCTGCATGAAAGGAGGACTAGCAGCCGAGTTGCACGGGAGAATGTGAAAAGTGTTCATATGTAGTAAAAACCTGAGAAATCCGTCCGTTTTCGTCATTTGTTATCGAATCGACTTAAAGCCAGATCGTCACATTTGCCGCTCTTCTCTCTGAAACGGTTGTACTTATCGTCTTCAAAGCTATGTCGCGTGCTGCGGTATGCGGAGACACTAAAAGCACCATAGTAGAACACAGATGAAGCTTCTAAGTTGATGTAATAGCCAGTAAGAAGTAGTTCAATTCAAGTTTTAGGTACTGATTATTTACTTTTTAGCTGGCTTTGGTGCCTTGGACATGAGCTAGGACCTTAAGATTCTGCATGAAAGGAGGACTAGCAGCCGAGTTGCGCGGGAGAATGCGAAAAGTGTTCATATGTAGTAAGAACCTGAGAAATCCGTCCGTTTTCGTCATTTGTTATCGAATCGACTTAAAGCCAGATCGTCACTTTGGCCGCTCTTCTCTCTGAAACGGTTGTACTTATCGTCTGCAAAGCTATGTCGCGTGCTGCGGTATGCGGAGACAATAAAATCACCGTAGTAGAACACAGATGAAGCTTCTATGATGATGTAATAGCCAGTAAGAAGTAGTACAATTCAAGTTTTAGTTATCGATTATTGACTTCTTAGATGGATTTGGTGCCTTGGACATGAGCTAGGACCTTAAGATTCTGCATGAAAGGAGGACTAGCAGCCGAGTTGCACGGGACAATATGAAAAGTATTCATATGTAGTAAAAAAATGAGAAATCCGTCCGTTTTCGTCATTTGTTATCGAATCGCCTTAAAGCCAGATCGTCACTTGGCCGCTCTTCTCTCTGAAACGGTTGTACTTATCGTCTGCAAAGCTATGTCGCGTGCTGCGGTATGCGGAGACTCTAAAAGCACCATAGTAGAACACAGATGAAGCTTCTAAGATGATGTAATAGCCAGTAAGAAGTAGTACAATTCAAGTTTTAGGTATCGATTATTGACTTTTTAGCTGGCTTTGGTGCCTTGGACATGAGCTAGGACCTTAAGATTCTGCAAGAAAGGAGGACTAGCAGCCGCGTTGTACGGGAGAATGTAAAATGTGTTCATATGTAGTAAAAGCCTGAGAAATACGTCCGTTTTCGTCATTTGTTATCGAATCGACTTAAAGCCAGATCGTCACATTGGATGCTCTTCTCTCTGAAACGGTTGTACTTATCGTCTGGAAAGCTTTGTCGCGTGCTGCGGTATGCGGAGACACTGAAAGCACCATAGTAGAACACAGATGAAGCTTCTAAGATGATGTAATAGCCAGTAAGAAGTAGTACAATTCAAGTTTTAGGTATCGATTATTGACTTCTTAGCGGGCTTTGGTGCCTTGGACATGAGCTAGGACCTTAAGATTCTGCATGAAAGGAGGACTAGCAGCCGAGTTGCACGGGACAATGTGAAAAGTGTTCATATGTAGTAAAAACCTGAGAAATCCGTCCGTTTTCGTCATTTGTTATCGAATCGACTTAAAGCCAGATCGTCACATTGGCCCCTCTTTTCTCTGAAACGGTTGTACGTATCGTCTGCAAAGCTATGTCGCGTACTGCGGTGTGCGGAGACACTAAAAGCACCATGGTAGAACACAGATGAAGCTTCTAAGTTGATGTACTAGCCAGTAAGAAGTAGTACAATTCAAGTTTTTGGTATCGATTATTGACTTTTTAGCTGGCTTTGGTGCCTTGGACATGAGCTAGGACCTTAAGATTCTGCATTAAAGGAGGACTAGCAGCCGCGTTGCACGGGAGAATGTGAAATGTGTTCATATGTAGTAGAAACCTGAGAAATCCGTCCGTTTTCGTCACTTGTTATCGAATTGATTTAAAGCCCGATCGTCACATTGGCCGCTCTTCTCTCTGAAACGGTTGTACTTATCGTCTGCAAAGCTATGTCGCGTGCTGCGGTATGCGGAGACAATAAAATCACCATAGTAGAACACAGATGAAGCTTCTAAGTCGATGTAATAGCCAGTAAGAAGTAGTACAATTCAAGTTTTAGGTACTGATTATTCACTTTTTAGCTGGCTTTGGTGCCTTGGACATGAGCTAGGACCTTAAGATTCTGCATGAAAGGAGGACTAGCAGCCGAGTTGCACGGGAGAATGTGAAAAGTGTTCATATGTAGTAAAAACCTGAGAAATCCGTCCGTTTTCGTCGTTTGTTATCGAATCGACTTAAAGCCAGATCGTCACATTGGCCGCTCTTCTCTCTGAAACGGTTGTACTTATCGTCTGCTAAGCTATGTCGCGTGCTGCGGTATGCGGAGACACTAAAAGCACCATAGTAGAACACAGATGAAGCTTCTAAGTTGATGTAATAGCCAGTAAGAAGTAGTACAATTCAAGTTTTAGGTACTGATTATTTACTTTTTAGCTGGCTTTGGAGCCTTGGACATGAGCTAGGACCTTAAGATTCTGCATGAAAGGAGGACTAGCAGCCGCGTTGCACGGGAGAATGTGAAATGTGTTCATATGTAGTAAAAACCTGAGAAATCCGTCCGTTTTCGTCATTTGTTATCGAATCGACTTAAAGCCAGATCGTCACATAGGCCGCTCTTCTCTCTGAAACGGTTGTACTTATCGTCTGCAAAGCTATGTCGCGTGCTGCGGTATGCGGAGACACTAAAAGCACCATAGTAGAACACAGATGAAGCTTCTATGATGATGTAATAGCCAGTAAGAAGTAGTACAATTCAAGTTTTAGGTATCGATTATTGATTTTTTAGCTGGATTTGGTGCCTTGGACATGAGCTAGGACCTTAAGATTCTGCATCAAAAGGAGGACTAGCAGCCGAGTTGCACGGGACAATGTGAAAAGTGTTCATATGTAGTAAAAACCTGAGAAATCCGTCCGTTTTCGTCATTTGTTATCGAATCGACTTAAAGCCAGATCGTCACATTGGCCGCTCTTCTCTCTGAAACGGTTGTATTTATCTCCTGCAAAGCTATGTCGCGTGATGCGGTATGCGGAGACACTAAAAGCACCATAGTAGAACACAGATGAAGTTTCTAAGTTGATGTAATAGCCAGTAAGAAGTAGTACAATTCAAGTTTTAGGTATCGATTATATACTATTTAGTTGGCTTTGGTGCCTTGGACATGAGCTAGGACCTTAAGATTCTGCATGAAAGGAGGACTAGCAGCCGCGTTGTACGGGAGAATGTGAAATGTGTTCATATGTAGTAAAAACCTGAGATATACGTCCGTTTTCGTCATTTGTTATCGAATCGACTTAAAGCCAGATCGTCACATTGGCCGCTCTTCTCTCTGAAACGGTTGTACTTATCGTCTGCAAAGCTATGTCGCGTGCTGCGGTATGCGGAGACTCTAAAAGCACCATAGTAGAACACAGATGAAGCTTCTAAGTTGATGTAATAGCCAGTAAGAAGTAGTACAATTCAAGTTTTAGGTACTGATTATTTACTTTTTAGCTGGCTTTGGTGCCTTGGACATGAGCTAGGACCTTAAGATTCTGCATGAAAGGAGGACTAGCAGCCGAGTTGCACGGGAGAATGTGAAAAGTGTTCATATGTAGTAAAAACCTGAGAAATCCGTCCGTTTTCGTCATTTGTTATCGAATCGACTTAAAGCCGATGGATGGGAGAATGTGAAAAATGTTCATATGTAGTAAAAACCTGAGAAATCCGTCCGTTTTCGTCATTTGTTATCGAATCGACTTAAAGCCAGATCGGCACATTGGCCGCTCTTCTCTCTGAAACGGTTGTACTTATCGCCTGCAAAGCTATGTCGCGTGATGCGGTATGCGGAGACACTAAAAGCACCATAGTAGAACACAGATGAAGCTTCTAAGTTGATGTATTAGCCAGTAAGAAGTAGTACAATTCAAGTTTTAGGTATTGATTATTGACTTTTTAGCTGGCTTTGGTGCCTTGGACATGAGCTAGGACCTTAAGATTGTGCATGAAAGGAGGACTAGCAGCCGAGTTGCACGGGAGAATGTGAAAAGTATTCATATGTAGTAAAAACCTGAGAAATACGTCCGTTTTCGTCATTTGTTATCGAATCGACTTAAAGCCAGATCGTCACATTGGCCGCTCTTCTCTCTGAAACGGTTGTACTTATCGTCTTCAAAGCTATGTCGCGTGCTGCGGTATGCGGAGACACTAAAAGCACCATAGTAGAACACAGATGAAGCTTCTAAGTTGATGTAATAGCCAGTAAGAAGTAGTACAATTCAAGTTTTAGGTATCGATTATTGATTTTTTAGCTGGCTTTGGTGCCTTGGACATGAGCTAGGACCTTAAGATTCTGCATCAAATGGAGGACTAGCAGCCGAGTTGCACGGGACAATGTGAAAAGTGTTCATATGTAGTAAAAACCTGAGAAATCCGTCCGTCTTCGTCATTTGTTATCGAATCGACTTAAAGCCAGATCGTCACATTGGCTGCTCTTCTCTCTGAAACGGTTGTACTTATCGTCTGGAAAGCTTTGTCGCGTGCTGCGGTATGCGGAGACACTAAAAGCACCATGGTAGAACACAGATGAAGCTTCTAAGTTGATGTATTAGCCAGTAAGAAGTAGTACAATTCAAGTTTTAGGTATTGATTATTGACTTTTTAGCTGGCTTTGGTGCCTTGGACATGAGCTAGGACCTTAAGATTCTGCATGAAAGGAGGACTAGCAGCCGAGTTGCACGGGAGTATGTGAAAAGTATTCATATATAGTAAAAACCTGAGAAATCCGTCCGTTTTCCTCATTTGTTATCGAATCGACTTAAAGCCAGATCGTCACATTGGCCGCTCTTCTCTCTGAAACGGTTGTACTTATCGTCTTCAAAGCTATGTCGCGTGCTGCGGTATGCGGAGACAGTAAAAGCACCATAGTAGAACACAGATGAAGCTTCTAAGTTGATGTAATAGCCAGTAAGAAGTAGTACAATTCAAGTTTTAGGTATCGATTATTGATTTTTTAGCTGGCTTTGGTGCCTTGGACATGAGCTAGGACCTTAAGATTCTGCATCAAAAGGCGGACTAGCAGCCGAGTTGCACGGGACAATGTGAAAAGTGTTCATATGTAGTAAAAACCTGAGAAATCCGTCCGTTTTCGTCATTTGTTATCGAATCGACTTAAAGCCAGATCGTCACATTGGCCGCTCTTCTCTCTGAAACGGTTGTACTTATCGTCTTCAAAGCTATGTCGCAGTGCTGCGGTATGCGGAGACACTAAAAGCACCATAGTAGAACACAGATGAAGCTTCTAAGTTGATGTAATAGCCAGTAAGAAGTAGTTCAATTCAAGTTTTAGGTACTGATTATTTACTTTTTAGCTGGCTTTGATGCCTTGGACATGAGCTAGGACCTTAAGATTCTGCATGAAAGGAGGACTAGCAGCCGAGTTGCACGGGAGAATGTGAAAAGTGTTCATATGTAGTAAGAACCTGAGAAATCCGTCCGTTTTCGTCATTTGTTATCGAATCGACTTAAAGCCAGATCGTCACTTTGGCCGCTATTCTCTCTGAAACGGTTGTACTTATCGTCTGCAAAGCTATGTCGCGTGCTGCGGTATGCGGAGACAATAAAATCACCATAGTAGAACACAGATGAAGCTTCTAAGTCGATGTAATAGCCAGTAAGAAGTAGTACAATTCAAGTTTTAGGTATCGATTATTGACTTCTTAGATGGATTTGGTGCCTAGGACATGAGCTAGGAAGTTAAGATTCTGCATGAAAGGAGGTCTAGCAGCCGAGTTGCACGGGACAATATGAAAAGTGTTCATATGTAGCAAAAAAATGAGAAATCCGTCCGTTTTCGTCATTTGTTATCGAATCGCCTTAAAGCCAGATCGTCACATTGGCCGCTCTTCTCTCTGAAACGGTTGTACTTATCGTCTGCAAAGCTATGTCGCGTGCTGCGGTATGCGGAGACTCTAAAAGCACCATAGTAGAACACAGATGAAGCTTCTAAGTTGATGTAATAGCCAGTAAGAAGTAGTACAATTCAAGTTTTAGGTACTGATTATTTACTTTTTAGCTGGCTTTGGAGCCTTGGACATGAGCTAGGACCTTAAGATTCTGCATGAAAGGAGGACTAGCAGCCGAGTTGCACGGGAGTATGTGAAAAGTATTCATATATAGTAAAAACCTGAGAAATCCGTCCGTTTTCGTCATTTGTTATCGAATCGACTTAAAGCCAGATCGTCACATTGGCCGCTCTTCTCTCTGAAACGGTTGTACTTATCGTCTTCAAAGCTATGTCGCGTGCTGCGGTATGCGGAGACAGTAAAAGCACCATAGTAGAACACAGATGAAGCTTCTAAGTTGATGTAATAGCCAGTAAGAAGTAGTACAATTCAAGTTTTAGGTATCGATTATTGATTTTTTAGCTGGCTTTGGTGCCTTGGACATGAGCTAGGACCTTAAGATTCTGCATCAAAAGGCGGACTAGCAGCCGAGTTGCACGGGACAATGTGAAAAGTGTTCATATGTAGTAAAAACCTGAGAAATCCGTCCGTTTTCGTCATTTGTTATCGAATCGACTTAAAGCCAGATCGTCACATTGGCCGCTCTTCTCTCTGAAACGGTTGTACTTATCGTCTTCAAAGCTATGTCGCGTGCTGCGGTATGCGGAGACACTAAAAGCACCATAGTAGAACACAGATGAAGCTTCTAAGTTGATGTAATAGCCAGTAAGAAGTAGTTCAATTCAAGTTTTAGGTACTGATTATTTACTTTTTAGCTGGCTTTGATGCCTTGGACATGAGCTAGGACCTTAAGATTCTGCATGAAAGGAGGACTAGCAGCCGAGTTGCACGGGAGAATGTGAAAAGTGTTCATAAGTAGTAAGAACCTGAGAAATCCGTCCGTTTTCGTCATTTGTTATCGAATCGACTTAAAGCCAGATCGTCACTTTGGCCGCTATTCTCTCTGAAACGGTTGTACTTATCGTCTGCAAAGCTATGTCGCGTGCTGCGGTATGCGGAGACAATAAAATCACCATAGTAGAACACAGATGAAGCTTCTAAGTCGATGTAATAGCCAGTAAGAAGTAGTACAATTCAAGTTTTAGGTATCGATTATTGACTTCTTAGATGGATTTGGTGCCTAGGACATGAGCTAGGAAGTTAAGATTCTGCATGAAAGGAGGACTAGCAGCCGAGTTGCACGGGACAATATGAAAAGTGTTCATATGTAGCAAAAAAATGAGAAATCCGTCCGTTTTCGTCATTTGTTATCGAATCGCCTTAAAGCCAGATCGTCACTTGGCCGCTCTTCTCTCTGAAACGGTTGTACTTATCGTCTGCAAAGCTATGTCGCGTGCTGCGGTATGCGGAGACTCTAAAAGCACCATAGTAGAACACAGATGAAGCTTCTAAGTTGATGTAATAGCCAGTAAGAAGTAGTACAATTCAAGTTTTAGGTACTGATTATTTACTTTTTAGCTGGCTTTGGAGCCTTGGACATGAGCTAGGACCCTAAGATTCTGCATGAAAGGAGGACTAGCAGCCGAGTTGCACGGGAGAATGTGAAAAGTGTTCATTTGTAGTAAAAACCTGAGAAATCCGTCCGTTTTCGTCATTTGTTATCGAATCGACTTAAAGCCAGATCGTCACATTGGCCCCTCTTTTCTTTGAAACGGTTGTACGTATCGTCTGCAAAGCTATGTCGCGTACTGCGGTGTGCGGAGACACTAAAAGCACCATGGTAGAACACAGATGAAGCTTATAAGTTGATGTACTAGCCAGTAAGAAGTAGTACAATTCAAGTTTTAGGTATCGAATATTGACTTTTTAGCTGGCTTTGGTGCCTTGGACATGAGCTAGGACCTTAAGATTCTGCATTAAAGGAGGACTAACAGCCGCGTTGTACGGGAGAATGTGAAATGTGTTCATATGTAGTAGAAACCTGAGAAATCCGTCCGTTTTCGTCACTTGTTATCGAATCGACTTAAAGCCCGATCGTCACATTGGCCGCTCTTCTCTCTGAAACGGTTGTACTTATCGCCTGCAAAGCTATGTCGCTTGATGCGGTATGTGGAGACACTAAAAGCACCATAGTAGAACACAGATGAAGCTTCTAAGTTGATGTAATAGCCAGTAAGAAGTAGTACAATTTAAGTTTTAGGTATCGATTATTGACTTTTTAGCTGGCTTTGGTGCCTTGGACATGAGCTAGGACCTTAAGATTCTGCATGAAAGGAGGACTAGCAGCCGCGTTGTACGGGAGAATGTGAAATGTGTTCATATGTAGTAAAAGCCTGAGAAATACGTCCGTTTTCGTCATTTGTTATCGAATCGACTTAAAGCCAGATCGTCACATTGGATGCTCCTCTCTCTGAAACGGTTGCACTTATCGTCTGGAAAGCTTTGTCGCGTGCTGCGGTATGCGGAGACACTGAAAGCACCATAGTAGAACACAGATGAAGCTTCTAAGATGATGTAATAGCCAGTAAGAAGTAGTACAATTCAAGTTTTAGGTATCGATTATTGACTTTTTAGCTGGCTTTGGTGCCTTGGACATGAGCTAGGACCTTAAGATTCTGCATGAAAGGAGGACTAGCAGCCGCGTTGTACGGGAGAATGTGAAATGTGTTCATATGTAGTAGAAACCTGAGAAATCCGTCCGTTTTCGTCACTTGTTATCGAATTGACTTAAAGCCCGATCGTCACATTGGCCGCTCTTCTCTCTGAAACGGTTGTACTTATCGTCTGCAAAGCTATGTCGCGTGCTGCGGTATGCGGAGACAATAAAATCACCATAGTAGAACACAGATGAAGCTTCGAAGTCGATGTAATAGCCAGTAAGAAGTAGTACAATTCAAGTTTTAGGTACTGATTATTGACTTTTTAGCTGGCTTTGGTGCCTTGGACATGAGCTAGGACCTTAAGATTCTGCATGAAAGGAGGACTAGCAGCCGAGTTGCACGGGAGAATGTGAAAAGTGTTCATATGTAGTAAAAACCTGAGAAATCCGTCCGTTTTCGTCATTTGTTATCGAATCGACTTAAAGCCAGATCGTCACATTGGCCGCTCTTCTCTCTGAAACGGTTGTACTTATCGTCTGCTAAGCTATGTCGCGTGCTGCGGTATGCGGAGACACTAAAAGCACCATAGTAGAACACAGATGAAGCTTCTAAGTTGATGTAATAGCCAGTAAGAAGTAGTACAATTCAAGTTTTAGGTATCGATTATTGACTTCTTAGCTGGCTTTGGTGCCTTGGACATGAGCTAGGACCTTAAGATTCTGCATGAAAGGAGGACTAGCAGCCGAGTTGCACGGGAGAATGTGAAAAGTGTTCATATATAGTAAAAACCTGAGAAATCCGTCCGTTTTCGTCATTTGTTATCGAATCGACTTAAAGCCAGATCGTCACATTCGCCCCTCTTTTCTCTGAAACGGTTGTACTTATCGTCTGCAAAGCTATGTCGCGTACTGCGGTGTGCGGAGACACTAAAAGCACCATGGTAGAACACAGATGAAGCTTCTAAGTTGATGTAATAGACAGTAAGAAGTAGTACAATTCAAGTTTTAGGTATCGATTATTGACTTTTTAGCTGGCTTTGGTGCCTTGGACATGAGCTAGGACCTTAAGATTCTGCATTAAAGGAGGACTAGCAGCCGCGTTGCACGGGAGAATGTGAAATGTGTTCATATGTAGTAGAAACCTGAGAAATCCGTCCGTTTTCGTCATTTGTTATCGAATCGACTTAAAGCCAGATCGTCACATTGGCCGCTCTTCTCTCTGAAAAGGTTGTACTTATCGTCTGCAAAGCTATGTCGCGTGCTGCGGTATGCGGAGACAATAAAATCACCATAGTAGAACACAGATGAAGCTTCTAAGTCGATGTAATAGCCAGTAAGAAGTAGTACAATTCAAGTTTTAGGTACTGATTATTGACTTTTTAGCTGGCTTTGGTGCCTTGGACATGAGCTAGGACCTTAAGAATCTGCATTAAAGGAGGACTAGCAGCCGTGTTGCATGGCAGAATGTGAAAGGTGTTCATATGTAGTAAAAACCTGAGAAATCCGTCCGTTTTCGTCATTTGTTATCGAATCGAATTAAAGCCAGATCGTCACATTGGCCGCTCTTCTCTCTGAAACGGTTGTACATATCGTCTGCAATGCTATGTCGCGTGCTGCGGTATGCGGAGACACTAAAAGCACCATAGTAGAACACATATGAAGCTTCTATGATGATGTAATAGCCAGTAAGAGGTAGTACAATTCAAGTTTAAGGTATCGATTATCGACTTTTTAGCTGGCTTTGGTGCCTTGGACATGAGCTAGGACCTTAAGATTCTGCATGAAAGGAGGACTAGCAGCCGAGTTGCACGGGAGAATGTGAAAAGTGTTCATGTGTAGTAAAAACCTGAGAAATCCGTCCGTTTTCGTCATTTGTTATCGAATCGACTTAAAGCCAGATCGTCACATTGGCCCCTCTTTTCTCTGAAACGGTTGTACTTATGGTCTGCAAAGCTATGTCGCGTACTGCGGTGTGCGGAGACACTAAAAGCACCATAGTAGAACACAGATGAAGCTTCTAAGTTGATGTAATAGCCAGTAAGAAGTAGTACAATTCAAGTTATAGGTATCGATTATTGACTTTTTAGCTGCCTTTGGTGCCTTGGACATGAGCTAGGACCTTAAGATTCTGCATTAAAGGAGGACTAGCAGCCGCGTTGCACGGGAGAATGTGAAATGTGTTCATATGTAGTAGAAACCTGAGAAATCCGTCCGTTTTCGTCATTTGTTATCGAATCGACTTAAAGCCCGATCGTCACATTGGCCGCTCTTCTCTCTGAAACGGTTGTACTTATCGTCTGCAAAGCTATGTCGCGTGCTGCGGTATGCGGAGACAATAAAATCACCATAGTAGAACACAGATGAAGCTTCTAAGTCGATGTAATAGCCAGTAAGAAGTAGTACAATTCAAGTTTTAGGTACTGATTATTGACTTTTTAGCTGGCTTTGGTGCCTTGGACATGAGCTAGGACCTTAAGATTCTGCATCAAAAGGCGGACTAGCAGCCGAGTTGCACGGGACAATGTGAAAAGTGTTCATATGTAGTAAAAACCTGAGAAATCCGTCCGTTTTTGTCATTTGTTATCGAATCTACTTAAAGCCAGATCGTCACATTGGCCGCTCTTCTCTCTGAAACGGTTGTACTTATCGTCTGCAAAGCTATGTCGCGTGCTGCGGTATGCGGAGACACTAAAAGCACCATAGTAGAACACAGATGAAGCTTCTAAGTTGATGTAATAGCCAGTAAGAAGTAGTTCAATTCAAGTTTTAGGTACTGATTATTTACTTTTTAGCTGGCTTTGATGCCTTGGACATGAGCTAGGACCTTAAGATTCTGCATGAAAGGAGGACTAGCAGCCGAGTTGCACGGGAGAATGTGAAAAGTGTTCATATGTAGTAAGAACCTGAGAAATCCGTCCGTTTTCGTCATTTGTTATCGAATCGACTTAAAGCCAGATCGTCACTTTGGCCGCTATTCTCTCTGAAACGGTTGTACTTATCGTCTGCAAAGCTATGTCGCGTGCTGCGGTATGCGGAGACAATAAAATCACCATAGTAGAACACAGATGAAGCTTCTAAGTCGATGTAATAGCCAGTAAGAAGTAGTACAATTCAAGTTTTAGGTATCGATTATTGACTTCTTAGATGGATTTGGTGCCTAGGACATGAGCTAGGAAGTTAAGATTCTGCATGAAAGGAGGACTAGCAGCCGAGTTGCACGGGACAATATGAAAAGTGTTCATATGTAGCAAAAAAATGAGAAATCCGTCCGTTTTCGTCATTTGTTATCGAATCGCCTTAAAGCCAGATCGTCACTTGGCCGCTCTTCTCTCTGAAACGGTTGTACTTATCGTCTGCAAAGCTATGTCGCGTGCTGCGGTATGCGGAGACTCTAAAAGCACCATAGTAGAACACAGATGAAGCTTCTAAGTTGATGTAATAGCCAGTAAGAAGTAGTACAATTCAAGTTTTAGGTACTGATTATTTACTTTTTAGCTGGCTTTGGAGCCTTGGACATGAGCTAGGACCCTAAGATTCTGCATGAAAGGAGGACTAGCAGCCGAGTTGCACGGGAGAATGTGAAAAGTGTTCATATGTAGTAAAAACCTGAGAAATCCGTCCGTTTTCGTCATTTGTTATCGAATCGACTTAAAGCCAGATCGTCACATTGGCCCCTCTTTTCTTTGAAACGGTTGTACGTATCGTCTGCAAAGCTATGTCGCGTACTGCGGTGTGCGGAGACACTAAAAGCACCATGGTAGAACACAGATGAAGCTTATAAGTTGATGTACTAGCCAGTAAGAAGTAGTACAATTCAAGTTTTAGGTATCGAATATTGACTTTTTAGCTGGCTTTGGTGCCTTGGACATGAGCTAGGACCTTAAGATTCTGCATTAAAGGAGGACTAACAGCCGCGTTGTACGGGAGAATGTGAAATGTGTTCATATGTAGTAGAAACCTGAGAAATCCGCCCGTTTTCGTCACTTGTTATCGAATCGACTTAAAGCCCGATCGTCACATTGGCCGCTCTTCTCTCTGAAACGGTTGTACTTATCGCCTGCAAAGCTATGTCGCTTGATGCGGTATGTGGAGACACTAAAAGCACCATAGTAGAACACAGATGAAGCTTCTAAGTTGATGTAATAGCCAGTAAGAAGTAGTACAATTTAAGTTTTAGGTGTCGATTATTGACTTTTTAGCTGGCTTTGGTGCCTTGGACATGAGCTAGGACCTTAAGATTCTGCATGAAAGGAGGACTAGCAGCCGCGTTGTACGGGAGAATGTGAAATGTGTTCATATGTAGTAAAAGCCTGAGAAATACGTCCGTTTTCGTCATTTGTTATCGAATCGACTTAAAGCCAGATCGTCACATTGGATGCTCCTCTCTCTGAAACGGTTGCACTTATCGTCTGGAAAGCTTTGTCGCGTGCTGCGGTATGCGCAGACACTGAAAGCACCATAGTAGAACACAGATGAAGCTTCTAAGATGATGTAATAGCCAGTAAGAAGTAGTACAATTCAAGTTTTAGGTATCGATTATTGACTTTTTAGCTGGCTTTGGTGCCTTGGACATGAGCTAGGACCTTAAGATTCTGCATGAAAGGAGGACTAGCAGCCGAGTTGCACGGGAGAATGTGAAAAGTGTTCATATGTAGTAAAAACCTGAGAAATCCGTCCGTTTTCGTCATTTGTTATCGAATCGACTTAAAGCCAGATCGTCACATTGGCCCCTCTTTTCTCTGAAACGGTTGTACGTATCGTCTGCAAAGCTATGTCGCGTACTGCGGTGTGCGGAGACACTAAAAGCACCATGGTAGAACACAGATGAAGCTTATAAGTTGATGTACTAGCCAGTAAGAAGTAGTACAATTCAAGATTTAGGTATCGATTATTGACTTTTTAGCTGGCTTTGGTGCCTTGGACATGAGCTAGGACCTTAAGATTCTGCATTAAAGGAGGACTAGCAGCCGCGTTGTACGGGAGAATGTGAAATGTGTTCATATGTAGTAGAAACCTGAGAAATCCGTCCGTTTTCGTCACTTGTTATCGAATTGACTTAAAGCCCGATCGTCACATTGGCCGCTCTTCTCTCTGAAACGGTTGTACTTATCGTCTGCAAAGCTATGTCGCGTGCTGCGGTATGCGGAGACAATAAAATCACCATAGTAGAACACAGATGAAGCTTCGAAGTCGATGTAATAGCCAGTAAGAAGTAGTACAATTCAAGTTTTAGGTACTGATTATTGACTTTTTAGCTGGCTTTGGTGCCTTGGACATGAGCTAGGACCTTAAGATTCTGCATGAAAGGAGGACTAGCAGCCGAGTTGCACGGGAGAATGTGAAAAGTGTTCATATGTAGTAAAAACCTGAGAAATCCGTCCGTTTTCGTCATTTGTTATCGAATCGACTTAAAGCCAGATCGTCACATTGGCCGCTCTTCTCTCTGAAACGGTTGTACTTATCGTCTGCTAAGCTATGTCGCGTGCTGCGGTATGCGGAGACACTAAAAGCACCATAGTAGAACACAGATGAAGCTTCTAAGTTGATGTAATAGCCAGTAAGAAGTAGTACAATTCAAGTTTTAGGTATCGATTATTGACTTCTTAGCTGGCTTTGGTGCCTTGGACATGAGCTAGGACCTTAAGATTCTGCATGAAAGGAGGACTAGCAGCCGAGTTGCACGGGAGAATGTGAAAAGTGTTCATATGTAGTAAAAACCTGAGAAATCCGTCCGTTTTTGTCATTTGTTATCGAATCGACTTAAAGCCAGATCGTCACATTGGCCGCTCTTCTCTCTGAAACGGTTCTACTTATCGTCTGCAAAGCTATGTCGCGTGCTGCGGTATGCGGAGACACTATAAGCACCATAGTAGAACACAGATGAAGCTTCTAAGTTGATGTAATAGCCAGTAAGAAGTAGTACAATTCAAGTTTTAGGTACTGATTATTTACTTTTTAGCTGGCTTTGGTGCCTTGGACATGAGCTAGGACCTTAAGATTCTGCATGAAAGGAGGACTGGCAGCCGAGCTGCACGGGAGAATGTGAAAAGTGTTCATAAGTAGTAAAAACCTGAGAAATCCGTCCGTTTTCGTCATTTGTTATCGAATCGACTTAAAGCCAGATCGTCACATTGGCCGCTCTTCTCTCTGAAACGGTTGTACTTATCGTCTGCAAAGCTATGTCGCGTGCTGCGGTATGCGGAGACAATAAAATCACCATAGTAGAACACAGATGAAGCTTGTAAGTCGGTGTAATAGCTAGTAAGAAGTAGTACAATTCAAGTTTTAGGTATCGATTATTGACTTCTTAGATGGATTTGGTGCCTTGGACATGAGCTAGGATGTTAAGATTCTGCATGAAAGGAGGACTAGCAGCCGAGTTGCACGGGACAATATGAAAAGTGTTCATATATAGTAAAAACCTGAGAAATCCGTCCGTTTTCGTCATTTGTTATCGAATCGCCTTAAAGCCAGATCGTCACTTGGCCGCTCTTCTCTCTGAAACGGCTGTACTTATCGTCTGCAAAGCTATGTCGCGTGCTGCGGTATGCGGATACACTAAAAGCACCATAGTAGAACACAGATGAAGCTTCTAAGTTGATGTAATAGCCAGTAAGAAGTAGTACAATTCAAGTTTTAGGTATCGATTATTGACTTTTTAGCTGGCTTTGGTGCCTAGAACATGAGCTAGGACCTTAAGATTCTGCATGAAAGGAGGACTAGCAGCCGAGTTGCACGGGAGAATGTGAAAAGTGTTCATATATAGTAAAAACCTGAGAAATCCGTCCGTTTTCGTCATTTGTTATCGAATCGACTTAAAGCCAGATCGTCACATTCGCCCCTCTTTTCTCTGAAACGGTTGTACTTATCGTCTGCAAAGCTATGTCGCGTACTGCGGTGTGCGGAGACACTAAAAGCACCATGGTAGAACACAGATGAAGCTTCTAAGTTGATGTAATAGACAGTAAGAAGTAGTACAATTCAAGTTTTAGGTATCGATTATTGACTTTTTAGCTGGCTTTGGTGCCTTGGACATGAGCTAGGACCTTAAGATTCTGCATTAAAGGAGGACTAGCAGCCGCGTTGCACGGGAGAATGTGAAATGTGTTCATATGTAGTAGAAACCTGAGAAATCCGTCCGTTTTCGTCATTTGTTATCGAATCGACTTAAAGCCAGATCGTCACATTGGCCGCTCTTCTCTCTGAAAAGGTTGTACTTATCGTCTGCA
Organism: Schistocerca gregaria; assembly: GCF_023897955.1. NCBI lineage: Eukaryota > Metazoa > Arthropoda > Insecta > Orthoptera > Acrididae > Schistocerca > Schistocerca gregaria. Next base: position 1,184,787 of record NW_026061765.1, on the reverse strand, counting down.
AAGCTATGTCGCGTGCTGCGGTATGCGGAGACAATAAAATCACCATAGTAGAACACAGATGAAGCTTCTAAGTCGATGTAATAGCCAGTAAGAAGTAGTACAATTCAAGTTTTAGGTACTGATTATTGACTTTTTAGCTGGCTTTGGTGCCTTGGACATGAGCTAGGACCTTAAGAATCTGCATGAAAGGAGGACTAGCAGCCGTGTTGCATGGCAGAATGTGAAAGGTGTTCATATGTAGTAAAAACCTGAGAAATCCGTCCGTTTTCGTCATTTGTTATCGAATCGAATTAAAGCCAGATCGTCACATTGGCCGCTCTTCTCTCTGAAACGGTTATACATATCGTCTGCAATGCTATGTCGCGTGCTGCGGTATGCGGAGACACTAAAAGCACCATAGTAGAACACATATGAAGCTTCTATGATGATGTAATAGCCAGTAAGAGGTAGTACAATTCAAGTTTAAGGTATCGATTATCGACTTTTTAGCTGGCTTTGGTGCCTTGGACATGAGCTAGGACCTTAAGATTCTGCATGAAAGGAGGACTAGCAGCCGAGTTGCACGGGAGAATGTGAAAAGTGTTCATGTGTAGTAAAAACCTGAGAAATCCGTCCGTTTTCGTCATTTGTTATCGAATCGACTTAAAGCCAGATCGTCACATTGGCCCCTCTTTTCTCTGAAACGGTTGTACTTATGGTCTGCAAAGCTATGTCGCGTACTGCGGTGTGCGGAGACACTAAAAGCACCATAGTAGAACACAGATGAAGCTTCTAAGTTGATGTAATAGCCAGTAAGAAGTAGTACAATTCAAGTTATAGGTATCGATTATTGACTTTTTAGCTGCCTTTGGTGCCTTGGACATGAGCTAGGACCTTAAGATTCTGCATTAAAGGAGGACTAGCAGCCGCGTTGCACGGGAGAATGTGAAATGTGTTCATATGTAGTAGAAACCTGAGAAATCCGTCCGTTTTCGTCATTTGTTATCGAATCGACTTAAAGCCCGATCGTCACATTGGCCGCTCTTCTCTCTGAAACGGTTGTACTTATCGTCTGCAAAGCTATGTCGCGTGCTGCGGTATGCGGAGACAATAAAATCACCATAGTAGAACACAGATGAAGCTTCTAAGTCGATGTAATAGCCAGTAAGAAGTAGTACAATTCAAGTTTTAGGTACTGATTATTGACTTTTTAGCTGGCTTTGGTGCCTTGGACATGAGCTAGGACCTTAAGATTCTGCATGAAAGAAGGACTAGCAGCCGAGTTGCACGGGAGAATGTGAAAAGTGTTCATATGTAGTAAAAACCTGAGAAATCCGTCCGTTTTTGTCATTTGTTATCGAATCTACTTAAAGCCAGATCGTCACATTGGCCGCTCTTCTCTCTGAAACGGTTGTACTTATCGTCTGCAAAGCTATGTCGCGTGCTGCGGTATGCGGAGACACTAAAAGCACCATAGTAGAACACAGATGAAGCTTCTATGATGATGTAATAGCCAGTAAGAAGTAGTACAATTCAAGTTTTAGGTATCGATTATTGACTTTTTAGCTGGCTTTGGTGCCTTGGACATGAGCTAGGACCTTAAGATTCTGCATGAAAGGAGGACTAGCAGCCGCGTTGGATAGGAGAATGTGAAAAGTGTTCATATGTAGTAAAAACCTGAGAAATCCGTCCGTTTTCGTCATTTGTTATCGAATCGACTTAAAGCCAGATCGTCACATTGGCTGCTCTTCCCTCTGAAACGGTTGTACTTATCGTCTGGAAAGCTTTGTCGCGTGCTGCGGTATGCGGAGACACTAAAAGCACCATAGTAGAACACAGATGAAGCTTCTAAGATGATGTAATAGCCAGTAAGAAGTAGTACAATTCAAGTTTTAGGTATCGATTATTGACTTTTTAGCTGGCTTTGGTGCCTTGAACATGAGCTAGGACCTTAAGATTCTGCATGAAAGGTGGACTAGCAGCCGAGTTGCACGGGAGAATGTGAAAAGTGTTCATATGTAGTAAAAACCTGAGAAATCCGTCCGTTTTCGTCATTTGTTATCGAATCGACTTAAAGCCAGATCGTCACATTGGCCGTTCTTCTCTCTGAAACGGTTGTACTTATCGTCTTCAAAGCTATGTCGCGTGCTGCGGTATGCGGAGACACTAAAAGCACCATAGTAGAACACAGATGAAGCTTCTAAGTTGAGGTAATAGCCAGTAAGAAGTAGTACAATTCAAGTTTTAGGTATCGATTATTGACTTCTTAGCTGGCTTTGGTGCCTTGGACATGAGCTAGGACCTTAAGATTCTGCATGAAAGGAGGACTAGCACTTGAGTTGCACGGGAGAATGTGAAAAGTGTTCATATGTAGTAAAAACCTGAGAAATCTGTCCGTTTTCGTCATTTGTTATCGAATCGACTTAAAGCCAGATCGTCCCTTGGCCGCTCTTCTCTCTGAAACGGTTCTACTTATCGTCTGCAAAGCTATGTCGCGTGCTGCGGTATGCGGAGACACTAAAAGCACCATAGTAGAACACAGATGAAGCTTCTAAGTTGATGTAATAGCCAGTAAGAAGTAGTACAATTCAAGTTTTCGGTACTGATTCTTTACTTTTTAGCTGGCTTTGGTGCCTTGGACATGAGCTAGGACCTTAAGATTCTGCATGAAAGGAGGACTAGCGGCCGCGTTGTACGGGAGAATGTGAAATGTGTTCATATGTAGTAAAAACTTGAGAAATCCGTCTGTTTCCGTCATTTGTTATCGAATCGACTTAAAGCCCGATCGTCACATTGGCCGCTCTTCTCTCTGAAACGTTTGTACTTATCGTCTGCAAAGCTATGTCGCGTGCTGCGGTATGCGGAGACACTAAACGCACCATAGTAGAACACAGATGAAGCTTCTATGATGATGTAATAGCCAGTAAGAAGTAGTACAATTCAAGTTTTAGGTATCGATTATTGATTTTTTAGCTGGCTTTGGTGCCTTGGACATGAGCTAGGACCTTAAGATTCTGCATGAAAGGAGGACTAGCAGCCGCGTTGGATGGGAGAATGTGAAAAGTGTTCATATGTAGTAAAAACCTGAGAAATCCGTCCGTTTTCGTCATTTGTTATCGAATCGACTTAAAGCCAGATCGTCACATTGGCCGCTCTTCTCTCTGAAACGGTTGTACTTATCGCCTGCAAAGCTATGTCGCGTGATGCGGTATGCGGTGACACTAAAAGCACCGTAGTAGAACACAGATGAAGCTTCTAAGTTGATGTAATAGCCAGTAAGAAGTATTACAATTCAAGTTTTAGGTATCGATTATTGACTTTTTAGCTGGCTTTGGTGCCTTGGACATGAGTTAGGACCTTAAGATTCTGCATGAAAGGAGGACTAGCAGCCGAGTTGCACGGGAGAATATGAAAAGTATTCATATGTAGTAAAAACCTGAGAAATCCGTCCGTTTTCGTCATTTGTTATCGAATCGACTTAAAGCCAGATCGTCACATTGGCCGCTCTTCTCTCTGAAACGGTTGTACTTATCGTCTTCAAAGCTATGTCGCGTGCTGCGGTATGCGGAGACACTAAAAGCACCATAGTAGAACAGAGATGAAGCTTCTAAGTTGATGTAATAGCCAGTAAGAAGTCGTACAATTCAAGTTTTAGGTACTGATTATTTACTTTTTAGCTGGCTTTGGTGCCTTTGACATGAGCTAGGACCTTAAGAATCTGCATGAAAGGAGGACTAGCAGCCGAGTTGCACGGGAGAATGTGAAAAGTGTTCATATGTAGTAAAAACCTGAGAAATCCGTTCGTTTTCGTCAATTGTCATCGAATCGACGAAAAGCCAGATCGTCACATTGGCCGCTCTTCTCTCTGAAACGGTTCTACTTATCGTCTGCAAAGCTATGTCGCGTGCTGCGGTATGCGGAGACACTAAAAGCACCATAGTAGAACACAGATGAAGCTTCTACGTTGATGTAATAGAAAGTAAGAAGTAGTGCAATTCAAGTTTTAGGTATCGATTATTGACTTTTTACCTGGCTTTGGTGCCTTGGGCATGAGCTAGGACCTTAAGATTCTGCATGAAAGGAGGACTAGCAGCCGAGTTGCACGGGAGAATGTGAAAAGTGTTCATATGTAGTAAAAACCTGAGAAATCCGTCCGTTTTCTTCATTTGTTATCGAATCGACTTAAAGCCAGATCGTCACATTGGCCGCTCTTCTCTCTGAAACGGTTGTACTTATCGTCTGCAAAGCTATGTCGCGTGCTGCGGAATGCGCAGACAGTAAAAGCACCATAGTATAAAACAGATGAAGCTTCTAAGTTGATGTAATAGCCAGTAAGAAGTAGTACAACTCAAGTTTTAGGTATCGATTATTGACTTTTTAGCTGGCTTTGGTGCCTTGGACATGAGCTAGGACCTTCAGATTCTGCATGAAAGGAGGACTAGCAGCCGCGTTGCACGGGAGAATGTGAAATGTGTTCATATGTAGTAGAAACCTGAGAAATCCGTCCGTTTTCGTCATTTGTTATCGAATCGACTTAAAGCCCGATCGTCACATTGGCCGCTCTTCTCTCTGAAACGGTTGTACTTATCGTCTGCAAAGCTAAGTCCCGTGCTTCGGTATGCGGAGACATAAAAATCACCATAGTAGAACACAGATGAAGCTTCTAAGTCGATGTAATAGCCAGTAAGAAGTAGTACAATTCAAGTTTTAGGTATCGATTACTGACTTCTTAGTTGGATTAGGTGCCTTGGACATGAGCTAGGACCTTAAGATTCTGCATGAAAGGAGGACTAGCAGCCGAGTTGCACGGGACAATATGAAAAGTGTTCATATGTAGTAAAATCCTGAGAAATCCGTCCGTTTTCGTCATTTGTTATCGAATCGCCTTAAAGCCAGATCGTCACTTGGCCGCTCTTCTCTCTGAAATGGCTGTACTTATCGTCTGCAAAGCTATGTGGCGTGCTGCGGTATGCGGAGACACTAAAAGCACCACAGTAGAACACAGATGAAGCTTCTAAGTTGATGAAATAGCCAGTAAGAAGTAGTACAATTCAAGTTTTAGGTACTGATTATTTACTTTTTAGCTGGCTTCGGTGCCTTGGACATGAGCTAGGACCTTAAGATTCTGCATGAAAGGAGGACTAGCAGCCGAGTTGCACGGGACAATATGAAAAGTGTTCATATATAGTAAAAACCTGAGAAATCCGTCCGTTTTCGTCATTTGTTATCGAATCGACTTAAAGCCAGATCGTCACTTCGCCGCTCTTCTCTCTGAAACGGCTGTACTTATCGTCTGCAAAGCTATGTGGCGTGCTGCGGTATGCGGAGACAGTAAAAGCACCATAGTAGAACACAGATTAAGCTTCTAAGTTGATGTAATAGCCAGTAAGAAGTAGTACAATTCAAGTTTTAGGTACTGATTATTGACTTTTTAGCTGGCTTTGGTGCCTTGGACATGAGCTAGGACCTTAAGATTCTGCATGAAAGAAGGACTAGCAGCCGAGTTGCACGGGAGAATGTGAAAAGTGTTCATATGTAGTAAAAACCTGAGAAATCCGTCCGTTTTTGTCATTTGTTATCGAATCTACTTAAAGCCAGATCGTCACATTGGCCGCTCTTCTCTCTGAAACGGTTGTACTTATCGTCTGCAAAGCTATGTCGCGTGCTGCGGTATGCGGAGACACTAAAAGCACCATAGTAGAACACAGATGAAGCTTCTATGATGATGTAATAGCCAGTAAGACGTAGTACAATTCAAGTTTTAGGTATCGATTATTGACTTTTTAGCTGGCTTTGGTGCCTTGGACATGAGCTAGGACCTTAAGATTCTGCATGAAAGGAGGACTAGCAGCCGCGTTGGATAGGAGAATGTGAAAAGTGTTCATATGTAGTAAAAACCTGAGAAATCCGTCCGTTTTCGTCATTTGTTATCGAATCGACTTAAAGCCAGATCGACACATTGGCTGCTCTTCCCTCTGAAACGGTTGTACTTATCGTCTGGAAAGCTTTGTCGCGTGCTGCGGTATGCGGAGACACTAAAAGCACCATAGTAGAACACAGATGAAGCTTCTAAGATGATGTAATAGCCAGTAAGAAGTAGTACAATTCAAGTTTTAGGTATCGATTATTGACTTTTTAGCTGGCTTTGGTGCCTTGAACATGAGCTAGGACCTTAAGATTCTGCATGAAAGGTGGACTAGCAGCCGAGTTGCACGGGAGAATGTGAAAAGTGTTCATATGTAGTAAAAACCTGAGAAATCCGTCCGTTTTCGTCATTTGTTATCGAATCGACTTAAAGCCAGATCGTCACATTGGCCGTTCTTCTCTCTGAAACGGTTGTACTTATCGTCTTCAAAGCTATGTCGCGTGCTGCGGTATGCGGAGACACTAAAAGCACCATAGTAGAACACAGATGAAGCTTCTAAGTTGATGTAATAGCCAGTAAGAAGTAGTACAATTCAAGTTTTAGGTATCGATTATTGACTTCTTAGCTGGCTTTGGTGCCTTGGACATGAGCTAGGACCTTAAGATTCTGCATGAAAGGAGGACTAGCACTTGAGTTGCACGGGAGAATGTGAAAAGTGTTCATATGTAGTAAAAACCTGAGAAATCCGTCCGTTTTCGTCATTTGTTATCGAATCGACTTAAAGCCAGATCGTCACTTGGCCGCTCTTCTCTCTGAAACGGTTCTACTTATCGTCTGCAAAGCTATGTCGCGTGCTGCGGTATGCGGAGACACTAAAAGCACCATAGTAGAACACAGATGAAGCTTCTAAGTTGATGTAATAGCCAGTAAGAAGTAGTACAATTCAAGTTTTAGGTACTGATTATTTACTTTTTAGCTGGCTTTGGTGCCTTGGACATGAGCTAGGACCTTAAGATTCTGCATGAAAGGAGGACTAGCGGCCGCGTTGCACGGGAGAATGTGAAATGTGTTCATATGTAGTAAAAACTTGAGAAATCCGTCTGTTTCCGTCATTTGTTATCGAATGGACTTAAAGCCCGTTCGTCACATTGGCCGCTCTTCTCTCTGAAACGTTTGTACTTATCGTCTGCAAAGCTATGTCGCGTGCTGCGGTATGCGGAGACACTAAACGCACCATAGTAGAACACAGATGAAGCTTCTATGATGATGTAATAGCCAGTAAGAAGTAGTACAATTCAAGTTTTAGGTATCGATTATTGACTTTTTAGCTGGCTTTGGTGCCTTGGACATGAGCTAGGACCTTAAGATTCTGCATGAAAGGAGGACTAGCAGCCGCGTTGGATGGGAGAATGTGAAAAGTGTTCATATGTAGTAAAAACCTGAGAAATCCGTCCGTTTTCGTCATTTGTTATCGAATCGACTTAAAGCCAGATCGTCACATTGGCCGCTCTTCTCTCTGAAACGGTTGTACTTATCGCCTGCAAAGCTATGTCGCGTGATGCGGTATGCGGTGACACTAAAAGCACCGTAGTAGAACACAGATGAAGCTTCTAAGTTGATGTAATAGCCAGTAAGAAGTATTACAATTCAAGTTTTAGGTATCGATTATTGACTTTTTAGCTGGCTTTGGTGCCTTGGACATGAGTTAGGACCTTAAGATTCTGCATGAAAGGAGGACTAGCAGCCGAGTTGCACGGGAGAATATGAAAAGTATTCATATGTAGTAAAAACCTGAGAAATCCGTCCGTTTTCGTCATTTGTTATCGAATCGACTTAAAGCCAGATCGTCACATTGGCCGCTCTTCTCTCTGAAACGGTTGTACTTATCGTCTTCAAAGCTATGTCGCGTGCTGCGGTATGCGGAGACACTAAAAGCACCATAGTAGAACACAGATGAAGCTCCTAAGTTGATGTAATACCCAGTAAGAAGTCGTACAATTCAAGTTTTAGGTACTGATTATTTACTTTTTAGCTGGCTTTGGTGCCTTTGACATGAGCTAGGACCTTAAGAATCTGCATGAAAGGAGGACTAGCAGCCGAGTTGCACGGGAGAATGTGAAAAGTGTTCATATGTAGTAAAAACCTGAGAAATCCGTTCGTTTTCGTCAATTGTCATCGAATCGACGTAAAGCCAGATCGTCACATTGGCCGCTCTTCTCTCTGAAACGGTTCTACTTATCGTCTGCAAAGCTATGTGGCGTGCTGCGGTATGCGGAGACACTAAAAGCACCATAGTAGAACACAGATGAAGCTTCTACGTTGATGTAATAGAAAGTAAGAAGTAGTGCAATTCAAGTTTTAGGTATCGATTATTGACTTTTTACCTGGCTTTGGTGCCTTGGGCATGAGCTAGGACCTTAAGATTCTGCATGAAAGGAGGACTAGCAGCCGAGTTGCACGGGAGAATGTGAAAAGTGTTCATATGTAGTAAAAACCTGAGAAATCCGTCCGTTTTCTTTATTTGTTATCGAATCGACTTAAAGCCAGATCGTCACATTGGCCGCTCTTCTCTCTGAAACGGTTGTACTTATCGTCTGCAAAGCTATGTCGCGTGCTGCGGAATGCGCAGACAGTAAAAGCACCATAGTATAAAACAGATGAAGCTTCTAAGTTGATGTAATAGCCAGTAAGAAGTAGTACAACTCAAGTTTTAGGTATCGATTATTGACTTTTTAGCTGGCTTTGGTGCCTTGGACATGAGCTAGGACCTTCAGATTCTGCATGAAAGGAGGACTAGCAGCCGCGTTGCACGGGAGAATGTGAAATGTGTTCATATGTAGTAAAAACCTGAGAAATCCGTCCGTTTTCGTCATTTGTTATCGAATCGACTTAAAGCCCGATCGTCACATTGGCCGCTCTTCTCTCTGAAACGGTTGTACTTATCGTCTGCAAAGCTAAGTCCCGTGCTTCGGTATGCGGAGACATAAAAATCACCATAGTAGAACACAGATGAAGCTTCTAAGTCGATGTAATAGCCAGTAAGAAGTAGTACAATTCAAGTTTTAGGTATCGATTATTGACTTCTTAGTTGGATTAGGTGCCTTGGACATGAGCTAGGACCTTAAGATTCTGCATGAAAGGAGGACTAGCAGCCGAGTTGCACGGGACAATATGAAAAGTGTTCATATGTAGTAAAATCCTGAGAAATCCGTCCGTTTTCGTCATTTGTTATCGAATCGCCTTAAAGGCAGATCGTCACTTGGCCGCTCTTCTCTCTGAAATGGCTGTACTTATCGTCTGCAAAGCTATGTGGCGTGCTGCGGTATGCGGAGACACTAAAAGCACCATAGTAGAACACAGATGAAGCTTCTAAGTTGATGTAATAGCCAGTAAGAAGTAGTACAATTCAAGTTTTAGGTACTGATTATTTACTTTTTAGCTGGCTTCGGTGCCTTGGACATGAGCTAGGACCTTAAGATTCTGCATGAAAGGAGGACTAGCAGCCGAGTTGCACGGGACAATATGAAAAGTGTTCATATATAGTAAAAACCTGAGAAATCCGTCCGTTTTCGTCATTTGTTATCGAATCGCCTTAAAGCCAGATCGTCACTTGGCCGCTCTTCTCTCTGAAATGGCTGTACTTATCGTCTGCAAAGCTATGTGGCGTGCTGCGGTATGCGGAGACACTAAAAGCACCACAGTAGAACACAGATGAAGCTTCTAAGTTGATGTAATAGCCAGTAAGAAGTAGTACAATTCAAGTTTTAGGTACTGATTATTTACTTTTTAGCTGGCTTCGGTGCCTTGGACATGAGCTAGGACCTTAAGATTCTGCATGAAAGGAGGACTAGCAGCCGAGTTGCACGGGACAATATGAAAAGTGTTCATATATAGTAAAAACCTGAGAAATCCGTCCGTTTTCGTCATTTGTTATCGAATCGACTTAAAGCCAGATCGTCACTTCGCCGCTCTTCTCTCTGAAACGGCTGTACTTATCGTCTGCAAAGCTATGTGGCGTGCTGCGGTATGCGGAGACAGTAAAAGCACCATAGTAGAACACAGATTAAGCTTCTAAGTTGATGTAATAGCCAGTAAGAAGTAGTACAATTCAAGTTTTAGGTACTGATTATTGACTTTTTAGCTGGCTTTGGTGCCTTGGACATGAGCTAGGACCTTAAGATTCTGCATGAAAGAAGGACTAGCAGCCGAGTTGCACGGGAGAATGTGAAAAGTGTTCATATGTAGTAAAAACCTGAGAAATCCGTCCGTTTTTGTCATTTGTTATCGAATCTACTTAAAGCCAGATCGTCACATTGGCCGCTCTTCTCTCTGAAACGGTTGTACTTATCGTCTGCAAAGCTATGTCGCGTGCTGCGGTATGCGGAGACACTAAAAGCACCATAGTAGAACACAGATGAAGCTTCTATGATGATGTAATAGCCAGTAAGACGTAGTACAATTCAAGTTTTAGGTATCGATTATTGACTTTTTAGCTGGCTTTGGTGCCTTGGACATGAGCTAGGACCTTAAGATTCTGCATGAAAGGAGGACTAGCAGCCGCGTTGCACGGGAGAATGTGAAATGTGTTCATATGTAGTAAAAACCTGAGAAATCCGTCCGTTTTCGTCATTTGTTATCGAATCGACTTAAAGCCCGATCGTCACATTGGCCGCTCTTCTCTCTGAAACGGTTGTACTTATCGTCTGCAAAGCTAAGTCCCGTGCTTCGGTATGCGGAGACATAAAAATCACCATAGTAGAACACAGATGAAGCTTCTAAGTCGATGTAATAGCCAGTAAGAAGTAGTACAATTCAAGTTTTAGGTATCGATTATTGACTTCTTAGCTGGCTTTGGTGCCTTGAACATGAGCTAGGACCTTAAGATTCTGCATGAAAGGTGGACTAGCAGCCGAGTTGCACGGGAGAATGTGAAAAGTGTTCATATGTAGTAAAAACCTGAAAAATCCGTCCGTTTTCGTCATTTGTTATCGAATCGACTTAAAGCCAGATCGTCACATTGGCCGTTCTTCTCTCTGAAACGGTTGTACTTATCGTCTTCAAAGCTATGTCGCGTGCTGCGGTATGCGGAGACACTAAAAGCACCATAGTAGAACACAGATGAAGCTTCTAAGTTGATGTAATAGCCAGTAAGAAGTAGTACAATTCAAGTTTTAGGTATCGATTATTGACTTCTTAGCTGGCTTTGGTGCCTTGGACATGAGCTAGGACCTTAAGATTCTGCATGAAAGGAGGACTAGCACTTGAGTTGCACGGGAGAATGTGAAAAGTGTTCATATGTAGTAAAAACCTGAGAAATCCGTCCGTTTTCGTCATTTGTTATCGAATCGACTTAAAGCCAGATCGTCACTTGGCCGCTCTTCTCTCTGAAACGGTTCTACTTATCGTCTGCAAAGCTATGTCGCGTGCTGCGGTATGCGGAGACACTAAAAGCACCATAGTAGAACACAGATGAAGCTTCTAAGTTGATGTAATAGCCAGTAAGAAGTAGTACAATTCAAGTTTTAGGTACTGATTATTTACTTTTTAGCTGGCTTTGGTGCCTTGGACATGAGCTAGGACCTTAAGATTCTGCATGAAAGGAGGACTAGCGGCCGCGTTGCACGGGAGAATGTGAAATGTGTTCATATGTAGTAAAAACTTGAGAAATCCGTCTGTTTCCGTCATTTGTTATCGAATCGACTTAAAGCCCGTTCGTCACATTGGCCGCTCTTCTCTCTGAAACGTTTGTACTTATCGTCTGCAAAGCTATGTCGCGTGCTGCGGTATGCGGAGACACTAAACGCACCATAGTAGAACACAGATGAAGCTTCTATGATGATGTAATAGCCAGTAAGAAGTAGTACAATTCAAGTTTTAGGTATCGATTATTGACTTTTTAGCTGGCTTTGGTGCCTTGGACATGAGCTAGGACCTTAAGATTCTGCATGAAAGGAGGACTAGCAGCCGCGTTGGATGGGAGAATGTGAAAAGTGTTCATATGTAGTAAAAACCTGAGAAATCCGTCCGTTTTCGTCATTTGTTATCGAATCGACTTAAAGCCAGATCGTCACATTGGCCGCTCTTCTCTCTGAAACGGTTGTACTTATCGCCTGCAAAGCTATGTCGCGTGATGCGGTATGCGGTGACACTAAAAGCACCGTAGTAGAACACAGATGAAGCTTCTAAGTTGATGTAATAGCCAGTAAGAAGTATTACAATTCAAGTTTTAGGTATCGATTATTGACTTTTTAGCTGGCTTTGGTGCCTTGGACATGAGTTAGGACCTTAAGATTCTGCATGAAAGGAGGACTAGCAGCCGAGTTGCACGGGAGAATATGAAAAGTATTCATATGTAGTAAAAACCTGAGAAATCCGTCCGTTTTCGTCATTTGTTATCGAATCGACTTAAAGCCAGATCGTCACATTGGCCGCTCTTCTCTCTGAAACGGTTGTACTTATCGTCTTCAAAGCTATGTCGCGTGCTGCGGTATGCGGAGACACTAAAAGCACCATAGTAGAACACAGATGAAGCTCCTAAGTTGATGTAATAGCCAGTAAGAAGTCGTACAATTCAAGTTTTAGGTACTGATTATTTACTTTTTAGCTGGCTTTGGTGCCTTTGACATGAGCTAGGACCTTAAGAATCTGCATGAAAGGAGGACTAGCAGCCGAGTTGCACGGGAGAATGTGAAAAGTGTTCATATGTAGTAAAAACCTGAGAAATCCGTTCGTTTTCGTCAATTGTCATCGAATCGACGTAAAGCCAGATCGTCACATTGGCCGCTCTTCTCTCTGAAACGGTTCTACTTATCGTCTGCAAAGCTATGTGGCGTGCTGCGGTATGCGGAGACACTAAAAGCACCATAGTAGAACACAGATGAAGCTTCTACGTTGATGTAATAGAAAGTAAGAAGTAGTGCAATTCAAGTTTTAGGTATCGATTATTGACTTTTTACCTGGCTTTGGTGCCTTGGGCATGAGCTAGGACCTTAAGATTCTGCATGAAAGGAGGACTAGCAGCCGAGTTGCACGGGAGAATGTGAAAAGTGTTCATATGTAGTAAAAACCTGAGAAATCCGTCCGTTTTCTTTATTTGTTATCGAATCGACTTAAAGCCAGATCGTCACATTGGCCGCTCTTCTCTCTGAAACGGTTGTACTTATCGTCTGCAAAGCTATGTCGCGTGCTGCGGAATGCGCAGACAGTAAAAGCACCATAGTATAAAACAGATGAAGCTTCTAAGTTGATGTAATAGCCAGTAAGAAGTAGTACAACTCAAGTTTTAGGTATCGATTATTGACTTTTTAGCTGGCTTTGGTGCCTTGGACATGAGCTAGGACCTTCAGATTCTGCATGAAAGGAGGACTAGCAGCCGCGTTGCACGGGAGAATGTGAAATGTGTTCATATGTAGTAAAAACCTGAGAAATCCGTCCGTTTTCGTCATTTGTTATCGAATCGACTTAAAGCCCGATCGTCACATTGGCCGCTCTTCTCTCTGAAACGGTTGTACTTATCGTCTGCAAAGCTAAGTCCCGTGCTTCGGTATGCGGAGACATAAAAATCACCATAGTAGAACACAGATGAAGCTTCTAAGTCGATGTAATAGCCAGTAAGAAGTAGTACAATTCAAGTTTTAGGTATCGATTATTGACTTCTTAGTTGGATTAGGTGCCTTGGACATGAGCTAGGACCTTAAGATTCTGCATGAAAGGAGGACTAGCAGCCGAGTTGCACGGGACAATATGAAAAGTGTTCATATGTAGTAAAATCCTGAGAAATCCGTCCGTTTTCGTCATTTGTTATCGAATCGCCTTAAAGGCAGATCGTCACTTGGCCGCTCTTCTCTCTGAAATGGCTGTACTTATCGTCTGCAAAGCTATGTGGCGTGCTGAGGTATGCGGAGACACTAAAAGCACCATAGTAGAACACAGATGAAGCTTCTAAGTTGATGTAATAGCCAGTAAGAAGTAGTACAATTCAAGTTTTAGGTACTGATTATTTACTTTTTAGCTGGCTTCGGTGCCTTGGACATGAGCTAGGACCTTAAGATTCTGCATGAAAGGAGGACTAGCAGCCGAGTTGCACGGGACAATATGAAAAGTGTTCATATATAGTAAAAACCTGAGAAATCCGTCCGTTTTCGTCATTTGTTATCGAATCGCCTTAAAGCCAGATCGTCACTTCGCCGCTCTTCTCTCTGAAACGGCTGTACTTATCGTCTGCAAAGCTATGTGGCGTGCTGCGGTATGCGGAGACACTAAAAGCACCATAGTAGAACACAGATGAAGCTTCTAAGTTGATGTAATAGCCAGTAAGAAGTAGTACAATTCAAGTTTTAGGTACTGATTATTGACTTTTTAGCTGGCTTTGGTGCCTTGGACATGAGCTAGGACCTTAAGATTCTGCATGAAAGGAGGACTAGCAGCCGAGTTGCACGGGAGAATGTGAAAAGTGTTCATATGTAATAAAAACCTGAGAAATCCGTCCGTTTTCGTCAGTTGTTATCGAATCGACTTAAAGCCAGATCGTCACATTGGCCGCTCTTCTCTCTGAAACGGTTGTACTTATCGCCTGCAAGGCTAAGTCGCGTGATGCGGTATGCGAGACACTAAAAGCACCATAGTAGAACACAGATGAAGCTTCTAAGTTGATGTAATAGCCAGTAAGAAGTATTACAATTCAAGTTTTAGGTATCGATTATTGACTTTTTAGCTGGCTTTGGTGCCTTGGACATGAGCTAGGACCTTAAGATTCTGCATGAAAGGAGGACTAGCAGCCGAGTTGCACGGGAGAATATGAAAAGTATTCAAATGTAGTAAAAACCTGAGAAATCCGTCCGTTTTCGTCATTTGTTATCGAATCGACTTAAAGCCAGATCGTCACATTGGCCGCTCTTCTCTCTGAAACGGTTGTACTTATCGTCTTCAAAGCTATGTCGCGTGCTGCGGTATGCGGAGACACTAAAATCACCATAGTAGAACACAGATGAAGCTTCTAAGTTGATGTAATAGCCAGTAAGAAGTAGTACAATTCAAGTTTCAGGTATCGATTATTGATTTTTTAGCTGCCTTTGTTGCCTTGGACATGAGCTAGGACCTTAAGATTCTGCAAGAAAGGAGGACTAGCAGCCGAGTTGCAGGGGAGAATGTGAAAAGTGTTCATATGTAGTAAAAACCTGAGAAATCCGTCCGTTTTCGTCATTTGTTATCGAATCGACTTAAAGCCAGATCGTCACATTGGCCGCTCTTCTCTCTGAAACGGTTGTACTTATCGTCTTCAAAGCTATGTCGCGTGCTGCGGTATGCGGAGACACTAAAAGCACCATAGTAGAACACAGATGAAGCTTCTACGTAGATGTAATAGCCAGTAGGAAGTAGTACAATTCAAGTTTTAGGTATCGATTATTGACTTTTTAGCTGGCTTTGGTGCCTTGGACATGAGCTAGGACCTTAAGAATCTGCATGAAAGGAGGACTAGCAGCCGAGTTGCACGGGAGAATGTGAAAAGTGTTCATACGTAGTAAAAACCTGAGAAATCCGTTCGTTTTCGTCAATTGTTATCGAATCGACTTAAAGCCAGATCGTCACATTGGCCGCTCTTCTCTCTGAAACGGTTCTACTTATCGTCTGCAAAGCTATGTCGCGCGCTGCGGTATGCGGAGACACTAAAAGCACCATAGTAGAACACAGATGAAGCTTCTAAGTTGATGTAATAGCCAGTAAGAAGTAGTACAATTCAAGTTTTAGGTATCGATTATTGACTTTTTAGCTGGCTTTGGTGCCTTGGGCATGAGCTAGGACCTTAAGATTCTGCATGAAAGGAGGACTAGCAGCCGAGTTGCACGGGAGAATGTGAAAAGTGTTCATATGTAGTAAAAACCTGCGAAATGCGTCCGTTTTCGTCATTTGTTATCGAATCGACTTAAAGCCAGATCGTCACATTGGCCGCTCTTCTCTCTGAAACGGTTGTACTTATCGTCTGCACAGCTATGTCGCGTGCTGCGGTATGCGCAGACACTAAAAGCACCATAGTATAAAACAGATGAAGCTTCTAAGTTGATGTAATATCCAGTAAGAAGTAGTACAACTCAAGTTTTAGGTATCGATTATTGAATTTTTAGCTGGCTTTGGTGCCTTGGACATGAGCTAGGACCTTAAGATTCTGCATGAAAGGAGGACTAGCAGCCGAGTTGCACGGGACAATATGAAAAGTGTTCATATATAGTAAAAACCTGAGAAATCCGTCCGTTTTCGTCATTTGTTATCGAATCGCCTTAAAGCCAGATCGTCACTTGGCCGCTCTTCTCTCTGAAACGGCTGTACTTATCGTCTGCAAAGCTATGTCGCGTGCTGCGGTATGCGGAGACACTAAAAGCACCATAGTAGAACACAGATGAAGCTTCTACGTAGATGTAATAGCCAGTAGGAAGTAGTACAATTCAAGTTTTAGGTATCGATTATTGACTTTTTAGCTGGCTTTGGTGCCTTGGACATGAGCTAGGACCTTAAGAATCTGCATGAAAGGAGGACTAGCAGCCGAGTTGCACGGGAGAATGTGAAAAGTGTTCATACGTAGTAAAAACCTGAGAAATCCGTTCGTTTTCGTCAATTGTTATCGAATCGACTTAAAGCCAGATCGTCACATTGGCCGCTCTTCTCTCTGAAACGGTTCTACTTATCGTCTGCAAAGCTATGTCGCGCGCTGCGGTATGCGGAGACACTAAAAGCACCATAGTAGAACACAGATGAAGCTTCTAAGTTGATGTAATAGCCAGTAAGAAGTAGTACAATTCAAGTTTTAGGTATCGATTATTGACTTTTTAGCTGGCTTTGGTGCCTTGGGCATGAGCTAGGACCTTAAGATTCTGCATGAAAGGAGGACTAGCAGCCGAGTTGCACGGGAGAATGTGAAAAGTGTTCATATGTAGTAAAAACCTGCGAAATGCGTCCGTTTTCGTCATTTGTTATCGAATCGACTTAAAGCCAGATCGTCACATTGGCCGCTCTTCTCTCTGAAACGGTTGTACTTATCGTCTGCACAGCTATGTCGCGTGCTGCGGTATGCGCAGACACTAAAAGCACCATAGTATAAAACAGATGAAGCTTCTAAGTTGATGTAATATCCAGTAAGAAGTAGTACAACTCAAGTTTTAGGTATCGATTATTGAATTTTTAGCTGGCTTTGGTGCCTTGGACATGAGCTAGGACCTTAAGATTCTGCATGAAAGGAGGACTAGCAGCCGAGTTGCACGAGACAATATGAAAAGTGTTCATATATAGTAAAAACCTGAGAAATCCGTCCGTTTTCGTCATTTGTTATCGAATCGCCTTAAAGCCAGATCGTCACTTGGCCGCTCTTCTCTCTGAAACGGCTGTACTTATCGTCTGCAAAGCTATGTGGCGTGCTGCGGTATGCGGAGACACTAAAAGCACCATAGTAGAACACAGATTACGCTTCTAAGTTGATGTAATAGCCAGTAAGAAGTAGTACAATTCAAGTTTTAGGTATCGATTATTGACTTTTTAGCTGGCTTTGATGCCTTGGACATGAGCTAGGACCTTAAGAATCTGCATGAAAGGAGGACTAGCAGCCGAGTTGCAGGGAAGAATGTGAAAAGTGTTCATATGTAGTAAAAACCTGAGAAATCCGTCCGTTTTCGTCATTTGTTATCGAATCGACTTAAAGCCAGATCGTCACATTGGCCGCTCTTCTCTCTGAAACGGTTGTACTTATCGTCTGCAAAGCTATGTCGCGTGCTGCGGTATGCGGAGACTCTAAAAGCACCATAGTAGAACACAGATGAAGCTTCTAAGTTGATGTAATAGCCAGTAAGAAGTAGTACAATTCAAGTTTTAGGTACTGATTATTTACTTTTTAGCTGGCTTTGGTGCCTTGGACATGAGCTAGGACATTAAGATTCTGCATAAAAGGAGGACTAGCAGCCGCGTTGCACGGGAGAATGTGAAATGTGTTCATATGTAGTAAAAACCTGAGAAATCCGTCCGTTTTCATCATTTGTTTTCGAATCGACTTAAAGCCCGATCGTCACATTGGCCGCTCTTCTCTCTGAAACGGTTGTACTTATCGTCTGCAAAGCTATGTCGCGTGCTGCGGTATGCGGAGACACTAAAATCACCATAGTAGAACACAGATGAAGCTTCTAAGATGATGTAATAGACAATAAGAAGTAGTACAATTCAAGTTTTAGGTATGGATTATTGACTTTTTAGCTGGCTTTGGTACCTTGGGCATGAGCTAGGACCTTAAGATTCTGCATGAAAGGAGGACTAGCAGCCGAGTTGCACGGGAGAATGTGAAAAGTGTTCATATGTAGTAAAGACCTGAGAAATCCGTCCGTTTTCGTCATTTGTTATCGAATCGACTTAAAGCCAGATCGTCACATTGGCCGCTCTTCTCTCTGAAACGGTTGTACTTGTCGTCTGCAAAGCTAAGTCGCGTGCTGCGGTATGCGGAGACACTGAAAGCACCATAGTATAAAACAGATGAAGCTTCTAAGTTAATGTAATAGCCAGTAAGAAGTAGTACAACTGAAGTTTTAGGTATCGATTATTGACTTTTTAGCTGGCTTTGGTGCCTTGGACATGAGCTAGGACCTTAAGATTCTGCATGATAGGAGGACTAGCAGCCGCGTTGCACGGGAGAATGTGAAATGTGTTCATATGTTGTAGAAACCTGAGAAATCCGTCCGTTTTCGTCATTTGTTATCGAATCGACTTAAAGCCCGATCGTCACATTGGCCGCTCTTCTCTCTGAAACGGTTGTACTTATCGTCTGCAAAGCTATGTCGCGTGCTGCGGTATGCGGAGACACTAGAAGCACCATAGTAGAACACAGATGAAGCTTCTAAGTTGATGTAATAGCCAGTAAGAAGTAGCACAATTCAAGTTTTAGGTATGGATTATTGACTTTTTAGCTGGCTTTGGTGCCTTGGACATGAGCTAGGACCTTAAGATTCTGCATGATAGGTGGACTAGCAGCCGAGTTGCACGGGAGAATGTGAAAAGTGTTCATATGTAGTAAAAACCTTCGAAATCCGTCCGTTTTCGTCAATTGTTATCGAATCGACTTAAAGCCAGATCGTCACATTGGCCGCTCTTCTCTCTGAAACGGTTCTACTTATCGTCTGCAAAGCTATGTCGCGTGCTGCGGTATGCGGGGACACTAAAAGCACCATAGTAGAACACAGATGAAGCTTCTAAGTTGATGTAATAGCCAGTAAGAAGTAGTACAATTCAAGTTTTAGGTACTGATTATTGACTTTTTAGCTGGCTTTGGTGCCTTGGACATGAGCTAGGACCTTAAGATTCTGCATGAAAGGAGGACTAGCAGCCGCGTTGCACGGGAGAATGTGAAATGTGTTCATATGTAGTAGAAACCTGAGAAATCCGTCCGTTTTCGTCATTTGTTATCGAATCGACTTAAAGCCCGATCGTCACATTGGCCGCTCTTCTCTCTGAAACGGTTGTACTTATCGTCTGCAAAGCTAAGTCCCGTGCTGCGATATGCGGAGACAATAAAATCGCCATAGTAGAACACAGATGAAGCTTCTAAGTCGATGTAATAGCCAGTAAGAAGTAGTACAATTCAAGTTTTAGGTATCGATTATTGACTTCTTAGATGGGTTTGGTGCCTTGGACATGAGCTAGGACCTTAAGATTCTGCATGAAAGGAGGACTAGCAGCCGAGTTGCACGGGACAATATGAAAAGTGTTCATATATAGTAAAAACCTGAGAAATCCGTCCGTTTTCGTCATTTGTTATCGAATCGCCTTAAAGCCAGATAGTCACTTGGCCGCTCTTCTCTCTGAAACGGCTGTACTTATCGTCTGCAAAGCTATGTGGCGTGCTGCGGTATGCGGAGACACTAAAAGCACCATAGTAGAACACAGATTAAGCTTCTAAGTTGATGTAATAGCCAGTAAGAAGTAGTACAATTCAAGTTTTAGGTACTGATTATTGACTTTTTAGCTGGCTTTGGTGCCTTGGACATGAGCTAGGACCTTAAGATTCTGCATGAAAGGAGGACTAGCAGCCGAGTTGCACGGGAGATTGTGAAAAGTGTTCATATGTAGTAAAAACCTGAGAAATCCGGCCGTTTTCGTCATTTGTTATCGAATCGACTTAAAGCCAGATCGTCACATTGGCCGCTCTTCTCTCTGAAACGGTTGTACTTATCGTCTGCAAAGCTATGTCGCGTGCTGCGGTATGCGGAGACACTAAAAGCACCATAGTAGAACACAGATGAAGCTTCTATGATGATGTAATAGCCAGTAAGAAGTAGTACAATTAAAGTTTTAGGTATCGATTATTGACTTTTTAGCTGGCTTTGGTGCCTTGGACATGACCTAGGACCTTAAGATTCTGCATGAAAGGAGGACTAGCAGCCGCGTTGCACGGGAGAATGTGAAAAGTGTTCATATGTAGTAAAAACCTGAGAAATCCGTCCGTTTTCGTCATTTGTTATCGAATCGACTTAAGGCCAGATCGTCACATAGGCCGCTCTTCTCTCTGAAACAGTTGTACTTATCGCCTGCAAAGCTATGTCGCGTGATGCGGTATGCGGAGACACTAAAAGCACCATAGTTGAACTCAGATGAAGCTTCTAAGTTGATGTAATAGCCAGTAAGAAGTAGTACAATTCAAGTTTTAGGTATGAATTATTGACTTTTTAGCTGGCTTTGGTGCCTTGGACATGAGTTAGGACCTTAAGATTCTGCATGAAAGGAGGACTAGCAGCCGAGTTGCACGGGAGAATGTGAAAAGTGTTCATATGTAGTAAAAACCTGAGAAATCCGTCCGTTTTCGTCATTTGTTATCGAATCGGCTTAAAGCCAGATCGTCACATTGGCCGCTCTTCTCTCTGAAACGGTTGTACTTATCGTCTGCAAAGCTAAGTCGCGTGCTGCGGTATGCGGAGACACTGAAAGCACCATAGTATAAAACAGATGAAGCTTCTAAGTTGATGTAATAGCCAGTAAGAAGTAGTACAACTGAAGTTTTAGGTATCGATTATTGACTTTTTAGCTGGCTTTGGTGCCTTGGACATGAGCTAGGACCTTAAGATTCTGCATGATAGGAGGACTAGCAGCCGCGTTGCACGGGAGAATGTGAAATGCGTTCATATGTAGTAGAAACCTGAGAAATCCGTCCGTTTTCGTCATTTGTTATCGAATCGACTTAAAGCCCGATCGTCACATTGGCCGCTCTTCTCTCTGAAACGGTTGTACTTATCGTCTGCAAAGCTATGTCGCGTGCTGCGGTATGCGGAGACACTAAAAGCACCATAGTAGAACACAGATGAAGCTTCTAAGTTGATGTAATAGCCAGTAAGAAGTAGTACAATTCAAGTTTTAGGTACTGATTATTGACTTTTTAGCTGGCTTTGGTGCCTTGGACATGAGCTAGGACCTTAAGATTCTGCATGAAAGGAGGACTAGCAGCCGAGTTGCACGGGAGAATGTGAAAAGTGTTCATATGTAGTAAAAACCTGAGAAATCCGGCCGTTTTCGTCATTTGTTATCGAATCGACTTAAAGCCAGATCGTCACATTGGCCGCTCTTCCCTCTGAAACGGTTGTACTTATCGTCTGCAAAGCTATGTCGCGTGCTGCGGTATGCGCAGACACTAAAAGCACCATAGTATAAAACAGATGAAGCTTCTAAGTTGATGTAATAGCCAGTAAGAAGTAGTACAACTCAAGTTTTAGGGATCGATTATTGACTTTTTAGCTGGCTTTGGTGCCTTGGATATGAGCTAGGACCTTAAGATTCTGCATGAAAGGAGGACTAGCAGCCGCGTTGCACGGGAGAATGTGAAAAGTGTTCATATGTAGTAGAAACCTGAGAAATCCGTCCGTTTTCGTCATTTGTTATCGAATCGACTTCAAGCCCGATCGTCACATTGGCCGCTCTTCTCTCTGAAACGGTTGTAGTTATCGTCTGCAAAGCTAAGTCGCGTGCTGCGGTATGCGGAGACAATAAAATCACCATAGTAGAACACAGATGAAGCTTCTAAGTCGATGTAATAGCCAGTAAGAAGTAGTACAATTCAAGTTTTAGGTATCGATTATTGACTTCTTAGATGGATTTGGTGCCTTGGACATGAGCTAGGACCTTAAGATTCTGCATGAAAGGAGGACTAGCAGCCGAGTTGCAGGGGAGAATGTGAAAAGTGTTCATATGTAGTAAAAACCTGAGAAATCCGTCCGTTTTCGTCATTTGTTATCGAATCGACTTAAAGCCAGATCGTCACATTGGCCGCTCTTCTCTCTGAAACGGTTGTACTTATCGCCTGCGAAGCTATGTCGCGTGATGCGGTATGCGGAGACACTAAAAGCACCATAGTAGAACACAGATGAAGCTTCTAAGTTGATGTAATAGCCAGTAAGAAGTAGTACAATTCAAGTTTTAGGTATCGATTATTGACTTTTTAGCTGGCTTTGGTGCCTTGGACATGAGCTAGGACCTTAAGATTCTGGATGAAAGGACGACTAGCAGCCGAGTTGCACGGGAGAATGTGAAAATTGTTCATATGTAGTAAAAACCTGAGAAATCCGTCCGTTTTCGTCATTTGTTATCGAATCGACTTAAAGCCAGATCGTCACATTGGCTGCTCTTCTCTCTGAAACGGTTGTACTTATCGTCTGCAAAGCTATGCCGCGTGCTGCGGTATGCGGAGACACTAAAAGCACCATAGTAGAACTCAGATGAAGCTTCTAAGTTGATGTAATAGCCAGTAAGGACTAGTACAATTCAAGTTTTAGGTACTGATTATTTACTTTTTAGCTGGCTTTGGTGCCTTGGACATGAGCTAGGTAGTTAAGATTTGCATGAAAGGAGGACTAGCAGCCGAGCTGCACGGGAGAGTGTGAAAAGTGTTCATAAGTAGTAAAAACCTGAGAAAGCTGTCCGTTTTCTTCATTTGTTATCGAATCGACTTAAAGCCAGATCGTCACATTGGCCCCTCTTTTCTCTGAAACGGTTGTACTTATCGTCTGCAAAGCTATGTCGCGTGCTGCGGTGTGCGGAGACACTAAAAGCACCATAGTAGAACACAGATGAAGCTTCTAAGTTGATGTAATAGCCAGTAAGAAGTAGTACAATTCAAGTTTTAGGTATCAGTTATTGACTTTTTAGTTGGCTTTGGTGCCTTGGACATGAGCTAGGACATTAAGTTTCTGCATAGAAGGAGGACTAGCAGCCGCGTTGCACGGGAGAATGTGAAACGTGTTCATATGTAGTAGAAACCTGAGAAATCCGTCCGTTTTCGTCATTTGTTATCGAATCGACTTAAAGCCCGATCGTCACATTGGCCGCTCTTCTCTCTGAAACGGTTGTACTTATCGTCTGCAAAGCTATTTCGCGTGCTGCGGTACGCGGAGACTCTAAAAGCACCATAGTAGAACACAGATGAAGCTTCTAAGTTGATGTAATAGCTAGTAAGAAGTAGTACAATTCAAGTTTTAGGTATCGATAATTGACTCTTTAGCTGGCTTTGGTGCCTTGGACATGATCTAGGACCTTAAGATTCTCCATGAAAAGAGGACTAGCAGCCGAGTTGCACGGAAGAATGTGAAACGTGTTCATATGTAGTAAAAACCTGAGAAATCCGTCAGTTTTCGTCATTTGCTATCGAATCGACTTAAAGCCAGATCGTCACTTGGCCGATCTTATCCCTGAAACGGTTGTACTTATCGTCTGCAAAGCTATGTCTCGTGCTGCGGTATGCGGAGACACTAAAAGCACCATAGTAGAACACAGATGAAGCTTCTAAGTTGATGTAATAGCCAGTAAGAAGTAGTACAATTCAAGTTTTAGGTACTGATTATTTACTTTTTAGCTTACTTTGGTGCCTTGGACATGAGCTAGGACCTTAAGTTTCTGCATGAAAGGAGGAGTAGCAGCCGAGTTACACGGGAGAATGTGAAAAATGTTCATATGTAGTAAAAACCTGAGAAATTCGTCCGTTTTCTTCATTTGTTATCGAATCGACTTAAAGCCTGATCGTCACATTGGCCGCTCTTCTCTCTGAAACGGTTGTACATATCGTCTGCAAAGCTATGTCGCGTGCTGCGGTGTGCGGAGACACTAAAAGCACCATAGTGGAACACAGATGAAGCTTCTAAGTTGTTGTGATAGCCAGTAAGAAGCAGTACAATTCAAGTTTTAGTTATCGATTACTGACTTTTTAGACGGCTTTGGTGCCTTGGACATGAGCTAGGACGTTAAGATTTTGCATGAGGAAGTTCTAGCAGCCGTCTTTCACGGGGGAATGTGAAATGTGTTCATATGTAGTGTAAACCTGAGAAATCGCCCCGTTTTCGTCATTTGCTATCGAATCGACTAAATGCCAGATCGTCATATTGCCCGCTCTTCTCTCTGAAACGGTTACATTTATCGTGTGCAACGCTATGTCGCGTGCTGCGGTATGCGGAGACACTAAACGCACCATAACAGAACACAAAAGAAGCTTCTAAATTGGTGTGATAGCCAGTCCGAAGCAGTACATTTCAAGTTTCAGTTATCGATTATTGACTTTTTAAACGGCTTTGGCGCCTTTGACATGAGCTAGGACCTTATGATTTTGCATAAAGGTAGGTCTAGTAGCCGCGTTGCACTGTGGAATGTGAAAACTGTTCATACGTTGTGAAAACCTGAGAAATCCGCCCGTTTTCGTCATTTGCTATCGAATCGACTTAATGCCAGATCGTCATATTGGCCGGTATTCTCTCTGAAACGGTTACATTTATCGTGTGCAAAGCAATGCCGCTGCTGTGGTATGCGGAGACACAAAAAGCACCATAATAGAACACAGAAGAAGCTTCTAAGTTGATGAGATAGTCAGTACTAAGCAGTAATATTGAAATTTTAGTTATCGATTATTGACTTTTCAGACGATTTTGGTGACTTGGGCATGAGCTAGGACCTTACGACCTTGCATGACGGGAGGTTTAGCAACCGCGTTGGACGGGGGAATGTGAAAAGTGTTCATATGTAGTGTAAACGTGAGAAATCCGCCCGTTTTCGTCATTTGCTATCGAATCGACTTAATACCATATCGTCATATTGGACGCTCTTCTCTCGGAAACGATTATTTTTTTCGTGTGCAAAGCTATGTCGCGTGCTGTGGTTGTGGAGGCACTAGAAGCACCATAATAGAGCACAGAAGAAGCTTCTAGGTTGATGTGATAGCCAGTACGAAGCAGTACAATTCAAGATTTAGTTATCGATTATTGACTTTTTAGACGATATTTGTGCCTTGGACATGCGCTGGGACCTTAAGACCTTGCATGAAAGCAGTCTAGCTGCCACGTTGGACGGGGGAATGTAAAAAGTGTTCAAATGTAGTGAAATCCTGAGAAATCCACTCGTTTTCGTCATTTGCTATCGAATCGACTTAATGCCAGATCGTCATATTGGCCCCTCTTCTCTCTTAAACGGATACATTTATCCTGTGCAAAGCTATGTCGCGTGCTGCGGTATGCGGAGACACTAAAGGCATCATAATAGAACATAGAAGAAGCTTCTAAGTTGAAGTGATAGCCAGTACGAAGCAGTCCAATTCAAGTTTTAGTTAACGATTATTTACTTTTTAGACGGCTTTGGTGCCTTGGACATGAGCTAGGACCTTATGATTTTGCATGAAGGGAGTTCTAGCAGCCGCGTTGGATGGGGGTATGTGAAAGGTGTTCATATGTAGTGAAAACCTGAGAAATCGACAAGTTTTCATCATTTGCTATCGAATCGACTTCATGCCATATCGTCATATTGGCCGCTCTTCTCTCGGAAACTATTATTTTTTTCGTGTTCAAAGCTATGTCGCGTGCTGTGGTATGTGGAGACACTAGAAGCACCATAATAGAACACAGATGAAGCTTCTAAGTTGATGTGATAGCCAGTAAGAAGCAGTACAATTCAAGTTTGTGTTATCGATTATTGTTATTTTAGATGGCTTTGGTGCCTTGGACATAAGCTGGGACCTTAAGATTTTGCATGAGGGAGTTCTAGCAGCCGCGTTGGACGTGGGAATGTGAAAGGTGTTCATATGTAGTGAAAACATGAGAAATCCACCCGTTTTCGTCATTTGCTATCGAATAGACATTTGCCAGATCGTCATATTGGCGGCTCTTCTCTCTGAAACGGTTACATTTATCGTGTGCAAAGCTATGTCGCGTGCTTCGGTATGCGGAGACACTAAAAGCACCATAATAAAACACAGATGAAGTTTCTAAGTTGTTGTGATAGCCAGTAAGAAGCAGTACAATTCAAGTTTTAGTTATCGATTACTGACTTTTTAGACGGCTTTGGTGCCTTGGACATGAGCTAGGACGTTAAGATTTTGCATGAAGGAGTTCTAGCAGCCGTCTTTCACGGGGGAATGTGAAATGTGTTCATATGTAGTGTAAACCTGAGAAATCGCCCCGTTTTCGTCATTTGCTATCGAATCGACTAAATGCCAGATCGTCATATTGCCCGCTCTTCTCTCTGAAACGGTTACATTTATCGTGTGCAAAGCTATGTCGCGTGCTGCGGTATGCGGAGACACTAAACGCACCATAACAGAACACAAAAGAAGCTTCTAAATTGGTGTGATAGCCAGTCCTAAGCAGTACATTTCAAGTTTCAGTTATCGATTATTGACTTTTTAAACGGCCTTGGTGCCTTGGACATAAGCTAGGACCTTAAGATTTTGCATAAAGGTAGGTCTAGTAGCCGCGTTGCACTGTGGAATGTGAAAACTGTTCATACGTTGTGAAAACCTGAGAAATCCGCCCGTTTTCGTCATTTGCTATCGAATCGACTTAATGCCAGATCGTCATATTGGCCGGTATTCTCTCTGAAACGGTTACATTTATCGTGTGCAAAGCAATGCCGCTGCTGTGGTATGCGGAGACACTAAAAGCACCATAATAGAACACAGAAGAAGCTTCTAAGTTGATGAGATAGTCAGTACTAAGCAGTAATATTGAAGTTTTAGTTATCGATTATTGACTTTTCAGACGATTTTGGTGACTTGGGCATGAGCTAGGACCTTACGACCTTGCATGACGGGAGGTTTAGCAACCGCGTTGGACGGGGGAATGTGAAAAGTGTTCATATGTAGTGTAAACGTGAGAAATCCGCCCGTTTTCGTCATTTGCTATCGAATCGACTTAATGCCAGATCGCCATATTGGCAACTCTTCACTCTGAAACGGTTATATTTATCGTGTGCAAAGCTATGTAGCGTGCTGTGGAATACGGAGACACTAGAAGCACTATAATAGAACACAGAAAAAGCTTCTAGGTTGATGTGATCGCCAGTACGAAGCAGTACAATTCAAGATTTAGTTACAGATTATTGACTTTTTAGACGATTTTGGTGTCATGTACATGCGCTAGGACCTTACGACCTTGCATGAAAGGAGTCTAGCAGCCACGTTGCACGGGGGAATGTGAAAAGTGTTCATATGTAGTGAAATCCTGAGAAATCCGCTCGTTTTCGTCATTTGCTATCGAATCGACTTAATGCCAGATCGTCATATTGGCCGCTCTTCTCTCTGAAATGTTTACATTTCTCGTGTGCAAAGCTATGAAAGCTATGTCGCGTGCTGCGGTATGCGGAGACACTAAAAGCTCCATAATAGAACACAGAATAAGCTTCTAGGTTGATTTGATAGCCAGTACGGAGCAGTACAATTCAAGATTTAGTTATCGATTATTGACTTTTTAGACGATATTTGTGCCTTGGACATGCGCTGGGACCTTAAGACCTTGCATGAAAGCAGTCTAGCTGCCACGTTGGACGGGGGAATGTGAAAAGTGTTCAAATGTAGTGAAATCCTGAGAAATCCACTCGTTTTCGTCATTTGCTATCGAATCGACTTAATGCCAGATCGTCATATTGGCCTCTCTTCTCTCTTAAACGGTTACATTTATCCTGTGCAAAGCTATGTCGCGTGCTGCGGTATGCGGAGACACTAAACGCACCATAACAGAACACAAAAGAAGCTTCTAAATTGGTGTGATAGCCAGTTCGAAGCAGTACATTTCAAGTTTAAGTTATCGATTATTGACTTTTTAAACGGCTTTGGTGCCTTGGACATGAGCTGGGACCTTACGATTTTGCATAAAGGTAGGTCTAGTAGCCGCGTTGCACTGTGGAATGTGAAAACTGTTCATACGTTGTGAAAACCTGAGAAATCCGCCCGTTTTCGTCATTTGCTATCGAATCGACTTAATGCCAGATCGTCATATTGGCCACTCTTCTCTCTGAAATGTTTACATTTCTCGTGTGCAAAGCTATGAAAGCTATGTCGCGTGCTGCGGTATGCGGAGACACTAAAAGCTCCATAATAGAACACAGAATAAGCTTCTAAGTTGATGTGATAGAAAGTACGCAGCAGTACAATTCAAGTTTTAGGTATCGATTATTACCTTTTTAGACGGCTTCGGTGCCTTGGACATGATCCAGGACCTTAAGATTTTGCATGAAGGGAGGTCTAGCAGCCGCGTTGCACGGGGGAATGTGAAAAGTGTTCATATGTTGTAAAAACCTAAGAAATTCGCCCGTTTTCGTTATTTGCTATGGAATAGACTTTAGCCAGATCGTCATATTGGGCGCTCTTTTCTCTGAAACGGTTACATTTATCGTGTGCAAAGCTTTGTCGCGTGCTGCGGTATGTGGAGACACTAAAAGCACGATAATAGAAAACATAAGAAGCTTCTAAGATGGTGTGATAGCCAAAACGAAGCAGTACAATTCAATTTTTAGCTATCGATTGTTGACTTTTTAGACGGCTTTGGTGCCTTGGACATGAGCTTGGACGTTAAGATTTTGCATGAGGGAGTTCTAGCACCGGTCTTTCACGGGGGAATGTGAAATGTGTTCATATGTAGTGAAAACCTGAGAAATCCCCGCGTTTTGGTCATTTGCTATCGAATCGACTTCATGCCATATCGTCATATTGGACGCTCTTCTCTCGGAAACGATTATTTTTTTCGTGTGCAAAGCTATGTCGCGTGCTGTGGTTGTGGAGGCACTAGACGCACCATAATAGAACACAGAAGTAGCTTCTAGGTTGATGTGATAGCCAGTACGAAGCAGTACAATTCAAGATTTAGTTATCGATTATTGACTTTTTAGACGATATTTGTGCCTTGGACATGCGCTGGGACCTTAAGACCTTGCATGAAAGCAGTCTAGCTGCCACGTTGGACGGGGGAATGTGAAAAGTGTTCAAATGTAGTGAAATCCTGAGAAATCCACTCGTTTTCGTCATTTGCTATCGAATCGACTTAATGCCAGATCGTCATATTGGCCTCTCTTCTCTCTTAAACGGTTACATTTATCCTGTGCAAAGCTATGTCGCGTGCTGCGGTATGCGGAGACACTAAAGGCATCATAATAGAACACAGAAGAAGCTTCTAAGTTGAAGTGATAGCCAGTACGAAGCAGTCCAATTCAAGTTTTAGTTAACGATTATTTACTTTTTAGACGGCTTTGGTGCCTTGGACATGAGCTAGGACCTTATGATTTTGCATGAAGGGAGTTCTAGCAGCCGCGTTGGATGTGGGTATGTGAAAGGTGTTCATATGTAGTGAAAACCTGAGAAATCGGCAAGTTTTCATCATTTGCTATCGAATCGACTTCATGCCATATCGTCATATGGGCCGCTCTTCTCTCTAAAACGGTTACATTTATCGTGTGCAAAGCTATGTCGCGTGCTGCGGTATGCGGAGACACTAAGAGCACCATAATAGAACACAGAAGAAGCTTCTAAGTTGACGTGATAGCCAGTAAGAAGCAGTACAATTCAAGTTTTAGTTATCGATTATTGACTTTTTAGATGGCTTTGGTGCCTTGGACATGAGTTGGGACCATAAGATTTTGGATGAAGGAGTTATAGCAGCCGCGTTGCACGGGGGAATATGAAATGTGTTCATATGTAGTAAATACCTGAGAAATCCGCCCGTTTTCCTCATTTGGTATCGAATCGACTTTTGCCAGATCGTCATATTTGCCGCTCTTCTCTATGAAACGGTTACAATTATCGTGTGCAAAGCTATGTCGCGTGCTGCGGAATGCGGAGACACTACAAGCACCATAGTAGAACACAGAAGAAGCTTCTAAGTGACGTAATAGCCAGTAAGAAGCCGTAAAATAATTCTTTTAGCTATCGATTATTGACATTTTAGTCGGCTTTGGTGCACTGGACATGAGCTAGGATATTAAGATTTTGCATGAGGGAGTTCTAGCAGCCGCGTTGCACGGGGGAATGTGAAAAGTGTTCATATGTAGTAAAAACCGAGAAATCCGCCGATTACGTCATTTGCTATCGAATCGACTTTTGTCAGATCGTCATATTGGCCGCTCTTCTCTCTGAAACGGTTACATTTATCGTGTGAAAAGTATGTCGCGTGCTGCGGTATGCGTAGACAATAAAAGCACCATAATAGAACAGAGAAGATGTTTCCAAGTTGGTGTGATAGCCAAAACGAAGCAGTACAAATCTAGTTTAAGTCATCGATTATTCACTTTTTAGACGGCTTTGGTGCTTTGGACATGAGCTAGGACCTTAAGATTTTGCATGAAGGGAGGTCTAGCAGGCGCGTTGCACGGGGGAATGTGAAAAGTGTCCATATGTAGTGAAAACCTGAAATATCCGCCCGTTTTCGTCATTTGTTATCGAATCGACATAATGCCAGATCGCTATAATGGCCGCTCTTCTCTCTGAAACGGTTACATTTATGGTGTTCAAAGCTATGTCGCGTGCTGCGGTATGCGTATACATTAAAAGCAACATAATAGAACACAGATGAAGTTTCTAAGTTGATGTAATAGGCAGTACGAAGCAGTACAATTCAAGTTTTATTTATCGATTATTGACTTTTTAGACGGCTTTGGTTCCTTTGAGATGAGCTAGGACCTTAAGATATTGCATAAAGGGATGACTAAGAGAAGCGATGCACGGGTGAATGTGAAAATTGTTCATATGTAGAGAAAACCTGAGATATCCGAGCGTTTTCGTAATTTGCTATCGAATCCACTTAATTTCAGATCGTCATATTGCCCGCTATTCTCTCTGAAACCGTCACATTTATCGTGTACAAAGCTATGTCGCGTGCTGCGGTATGCGGAGACACTAAAACCTCCATAATAGAACACAGTAGAATCTTCGAAGTTGATGTGATAGCCAGTACGAAGCAGTACAATTCAAGTTTAAGTTATCGATTATTGAATTTTAGACAGCTTTGGTGCCTTGGACATGAGCTAGGACCTTGAGAATTTGCATGAATGGAGGTCTAGCAGCCGCGTTGCACGACGGAATTTGAAAAGTGTTCATTTGTAGTGGAAACCGGAGAAATCCGCCCGTTTTCGTCATTTGCTATCGAATCGACTTAATGCCAGATCTTCGTATTGGCCGCTCATCGCTCTGAAACTGTTACATTTATCGTGTGCAAAGCTATATGGCGTGCTGCGGTATGTGGAGACACTAAATGCACCATAATAGAACACAGATGAAGCTTCTAAGTTAATGTGATAATCAGTACGATGCAGTACAATTCAAGTTTTAGTTATCGATTATTAACTTTTTAGACGGCTTCGGTCTCTTGGACATGATCCAGGAACTTAAGATTTGGCATGAACCGAGGTCTAGCAGCCACGTTGTACGGGAGATTGTGAAAACTGTTCATATGTAGTGAAAAACTAGAAATACGCCGTTTTCGTCATTTTCTATCGAATCGAATTAATGCCAGATCGTCATGTTGGCCGCTCTTCTCTCTGAAACGGTTACATTTATCGTGTGCAAAGCTCTGTCGCGTGCTGCGGAATGCCTGGTCCTTAAAAGCACCATTATAGAACACAGAAGAAGCTTCTAAGTTTATGTGATAGCTAGTACGAAACAGTACAATTTAACTCTTAGTTATTGATTATTGAATTTTTAGACGGCTTCGGTGTGTTGGACATGAGCTAGGACATTACCATTTTGCATTAAGGGAGGTCTAGCGACCGCGTTGCACGGGGGAATGTGAAAAGTGTTCATATGTAGTGAAAACCTGAGAACTCCGCCCGTTTTCGTCATTTGTAATCGAATCGACTTAATGCAAGATCGTCATATTGCCCGCTATTCTCTCTGAAACCGTTACATATATCGTGTGCAAAGCTATATCGCGTGCTGCGGTATGTGGAGACACTAAAAGCACCATAAAAGAACACAGATTAAGCTTCTAAGTTGATGTGATAGCCAAAACAAAGCAGTACAATTCAAGTTTTACCTATCGATTATTGACTTTTAGACGGCGTTGGTGCTTTCGACATGAGCTAGGACCTTAAAATTTTGCATGAATGGAGATCTAGCAGCCGCGTTGCACGGGGGAATGTGAAAAGTGTTCTTATGTAGCGAAAACCTGAGAAATCCGCCCGTCTTCGTCATTTGCTGTCGACTCGAGTTTTGCCAGATCGTCATTTTGGCCGGTTTTCACCCTGAGAAGGTTACATTTATCGTTAGGAAAGCTATGTCACGTGCTGCGGTATGCGGAGTCACTAAAAGCACCATAATAGATCAAAGAAGAAGCTTCTAAGTTGATGTGATATCCAGTTCGAAGCAGTCCAATTCAAGTTTTAACTATCGATTATTGACTTTTTAGACGGCTTTCGTGGCTTGGACATGAGGTAGGTCCTTAAGAATTTGCATTAGGGAGGTCTAGCAGCCGCGTTTGACGGGGGAATGTGAGAAGTGTTCATATGTAGTGAAAACCTGGGAAATCCGCCCGTTCTCCTCATTTGCTATCGAATCGACGTTTGAAAGATCGTCGTATTGGCAGCTCTTCTCACTGAAACGGTTACATTTATCGTGTGCAAAGCTATGTCGCGTGCTGCGGTATGCGGAGACACTAAAACCTCCATAATAGAACACAGAAGAAGCTTCTAAGTTGATGTGATAGCCAGTTAGATGCAGTACAATTCCAGTTTTAGCTATCGATTATTGACTTTTTAGACGGCTTAGGTGCCTTGGACATGAGCTAGGACCTTAAAATTTTGCATGAAGGGTGATCCAGCAGCCGCGTTGCACGGGGTAATGTGAAAAGTGTTCATATGTAGTGAAAACCTGATAAACCCGCCCGTTTTATTCATTTGCTATCGAATCGACTTAATGCCAGATCGTCATATTGGACGTACTTCTCTCTGAAACGGTTACATTTATAGTGTGCGAAGTTATGTCACGTGGTGCGGTATGCGGAGTCACTAAAAGCACCATAATAGATCAAAGAAGAAGCTTCTAAGTTGATGTGATAGCTACTACGACGCAGTACAATTCAAGTTTTAATTTTTGAGTATTGACTTTTTAGACGGCTTTGTTGCCTCTGACGCGAGGTAGGAGCATAAGATTTTGCATGAAGGGAGGTCTAGCAGCCGTCATGCACTGGGGAATGTGAAAAATGTTCATATGTAGTGAAAACCTGAGGAATCCGCCCGTTTTCGTCATTTGCCATCGAATCGACCTAATGCCAGATCGTCATATTTTGCGCTCCTCTCTCTGAAACGGTTACATTATTCGTGTGCAAAGCCATGTCGCGTGCTGCGTTATGCGGAGACACTAAAAGCACCATAATGGATCACAGAAGAAGCTTCTAAGTTGAAGTGATAGCCAGTAAGAAGCAGTACAAATCAAGTTTTAGTTATCGATATTGACTTCTTAGACGGCTTTGGTGCCTTGGACATGAGCTAGGACCTTAAGATTTTGCATGAAGGGAGGTCTAGCAGCCGTAATGCACTGGGGAATGTGAAAAGTGTTCATATGTAGTGAAAACCTGGGAAATACACCCGTTTTCGTGATTTGCTATCGAATCGACATTTGCCAGATCGTCATATTTTCGGCTCTTCTCTCTGAAACGGTGACATTTATCGTGTGCAAAGCTTTGTCGCGTGCTGCGGTATGCGGAGACACTAAAAGCACCATAATAGAACACAGAAGAAGGTTCTAAGTTGGTGTGATAGCCAAAACGAAGCAGTACAATTCAAGTTTTAGTTATCGATTATTGACCTTTTAGACGGTTATGGTGCATTGCACATGAGCTAGGACCTTAAGATTTTCCATGAAGGGACGTCTAGCAGCCGCGTTGCACGGGGTAATGTGAAAAGTGTTCATATGTAGTGAAAACCTTAGAAATCCGCCCTTTTCGTCATTTGCTATCGAATCGACTTTTGCCAGTTCGTCTTATAACTGGTCTTCTCTCTGAAACGGTTACATTTATCGTGTGCAAAGCTATGTAGCGTGCTGCGGTACGCGGGGACCCTCAAAGCACCATCATAGAACACAGAAGAAGCTTCTAAGTTGATGTGACAGCCAGTACGTAGCAGGACTATTCAAGTTTTTGTTATCGATTATTGACTTTTTATACGGCTTTGGTGCCTTCGACATGAGCTCGGACCTTAAGATTTTTCATGAAGTGAGGTCTAGCAGCCGCGTTGCACGGCGGAATGTGAAAAGTGTTCATATGTAGTGAAAACCTGAGAAATAAGCCCGTTTTCGTCATTTGCTATCGAATCGACTTAATGCCAGATCGTCATACTGGCCGCACTTGTCTCTGAAACGGTTACATTTATCGTGTGCAAAGCTAAGTCGCGTGCTGCGGTATGCGGAGACACTAGAAGCACCATAATAGAAAACAGAAAAAGCTTCTAAGTTGATGTGATAGCCTGTACGAAGCAGTACTATTCAAGGTTTAGTTATGGATTATTGAATTTTTAGACGATTTTGGTGCCTTGAACTTGCGCTACGACTTTACGACTTTGCATGAGGTAAGGTCTAGCAGCCGCGTTGCACGGGGGAATGTGAAAATTGAATTTATGTAGTGAAAACCTGAGAAATCCGCCCATTTTCGTCATTTGCTATCGTATCAGCTTAATGCCAGATCGTCATATTGCCCGCTTTTCTCTCTGAAACCGTTAGATTTATCGTGTGCAAAGCTATATCGCGTGCTGCGGTATGCGGAGACACTAAAATCACCATAATAGAACACAGAAGAAGCTTCTAAGTTGATGTGATAGCCAGTACGAAGCAGTACAATTCAAGTTTTATCTATCGATTACTTTCTTTTTAGACGGCTTTGGTTCCTTTGAGATGACCTAGGACCTGCAGATATTGCATAAAGGGATGTCTAAGTGACGCGTTGCACGGGGGAATGTGAAATGTGTTCATATGTAGAGAAAACCTGAGATATCCGAGCGTTTTCATCATTTGCTATCGAATCAATTTCAGATCGTCATATTGCACGCTATTCTCTCTGAAACCGCTACATTTATCGTGTACAATGCTATGTCGCATGCTGCGGTATGCGGAGACACTAAAAGCACCATAGTAGAACACAGAAAAAGCTTCTAAGTTGATGTGATAGATAGTACGAAGCAGTAAATTTCAAGTTTTAGTTTTAGATTATTGACTTTTTAGACGGCTTTTGGACATGAGCTAGGACCTTAAGATTTTGCATGAAGGGAGGTCTAGCAGCCGCGTTGCACGGGGGAATGTGAAACGTGTTCATATACAGTGAAAACCAGAGATATCCGCCCGTTTTCGTCATTTGCTATCGAATCGACTTTTGCCAGATCGTCATATTGGCCGCTCTATTCTCTGAAACGGTGACATGTATCGTGTGCAAAGCTTTGTCGCGTGCTGCGGTATGCGGAGACACTAAAAGCACCATAAAGGATCACAGAAGAAGCTTCTAAGTTGATGTGATAGACAGTACGGAGCAGTCCAAATCAAGTTTTAACTATCGATTATTGACTTTTTAGACGGCTTTCGTGGCTTGGACATGAGGTAGTTCCTTACGATTTTGTATGAGGGAGGTGTAGCAGCCGCGTTTGACGGGGGAATGTGAGAAGTGTTCATATGTAGTGAAAAACTGAGAAATCCGCCCGTTTTCGTCCTTTGCTATCGAATCGAATTAATGCCAGATCGTCATATTGGCCGCTCTTCTCTCTGAAACGGTTACATTTATCGTGTGCAAAGCTATATCGCGTGTTGCGGGACGCGGAGACCCTCAAAGCACCATAATAGAACACAGAAGAAGCTTCTAAATTGAGGCGATAGCCAGTACGTAGCAGTACAATTCAAGTTTTTGTTATTGATTATTGTCTTTTTATACGGCTTTGGTGCCTTCGACATGAGCTCGGACCTTAAGATTTTTCATGAAGGGAGGTCCAGCAGCCGCGTTGCATGGGGGAATGTGAAAAGTGTTCATATGTATTGAAAACCTGAGAAATCCGCCCGTTTTCGTCATATGCTATCGAATCGACTTGATGCCAGATCATCATATTGCCCGCTGTTCTCTCTGGAACCGTTATATTTATCGTGTGCAAAGCTATGTTGCGTGCTGCGGTATTCGTAGACACTAAAAGCACCATAATAGAACACAGAAAAAGCTTCTAAGTTGATGTGATAGCCAGTAAGGAGCAGTAAAATTCAAGTTTTAGTTTTAGATTATTGACTTTTTAGACGGCTTTTGTGCCTTGGACATGAGCTAGGACCTTAAGATTTTGCATGAGGGAGTTCTAGCAGCCGCGTTGCACATGGGAATGTGCAAAGTGTTCATATGTAGTAAAAACCTGATAAATCCGCCGATTACGTCATTTGCTATCGAATCGATTTTTGCCAGATCGCCATATTGGCCGCTCTTCTCTTCGAAACGGTTACATTTATCGTGTGCAAAGCTATGTCGCGTGCTGCAGTATGCGGAGACACTAAAAGCACCATAATAGGACACCGAAGAAGTTTCTAAGTTGGTGTGATACCCTAAAGGAAGCAGTACAATTCTAGTTTAAGTTATCGATTACTGATTTTTTAGTCGGCTTTGGTGCCTTGGACATGAGCTAGGACCTTAAGATTTTGCATGAAGGGAGGTGTAGCAGCCGCGTTGGACGGAGGAATGTGAAAAGTGTTCATATGTAGTGAAAACCTGAGAAATCCGCCCGTTTTCGTCATTTGCTATCGAATCAGCTTAAAGCTAGATCGTCATATAGCCCGCTTTTCTCTCTGAAACCGTTACATTTATCGTGTGCAAAGTTATGTCGTATGCTGCGGTATGCGTAGACACTAAAATCACCATAACAGAACACAGAAGAAGCTTCTAAGTTGATGTGATAACCTGTACGAAGCAGTACAATCCAAGTTTTAGTTATCGATTATTGACTTCTTAAACGGCTTTGGTTCCTTTGAGATGAGCTAGGACCTTAAGATATTGCATAAAGGGATGTCTAAGAGAAGCGTTGCACGGGGGAATGTGAAAAGTGTTCATATGTAGAGAAAACCTGAGATATCCGAGCGTTTTCGTCATTTGCTATCGAATCGACTTAATTTCAGATCGTCATATTGCCCGCTATTCTCTCTGAAACCGTTACATTTATCGTGTGCAAAGATATGTCGCGTGCTGCGGTATGTGGAGACACTAAAAGCACCATAATGGATCACAGAAGAAGCTTCTAAGTTGATGTGATAGCCAGTACGAAGCAGTCCAATTCAAGTTTTAACTATCGATCATTGACTTTTTACACGGCTTTCGTGGCTTGGACATTAGGTAGTTCCTTAAGATTTTGCATGAGGGAGGTCTAGCATCCGCGTTTGACAGGGGAATGTGGGAAGTGTTCATATGCAGTGGAAACCTGGAAAATCCGCCCGTTCTCCTCATTGCTATCGAATCGACATTTGCCAGATCGTCATATTGGCGGCTCTTCTCTCTGAAACGGTTACATTTATGGTTTGCAAAGCTATGTCGCGTGCTGCGGTATGCGGAGTCACTAAAAGCTCCATAATAGAACATATATGAAGCTTCTAAGTTGCTGTGAAAGTCATTACGCAGCAGTACAATTCAAGTTTTATTTATCGATTAATAACTTGTTAGACGGCTTCGGTGCCCTAGACATGATCAAGGACGTTAAGATTTTGCATGAAGCGAGGTCTAGCAACCGCGTTGCACGGGGGAATGTGAAAAGTGTTCATATGTAGTGAAAATCTGAGAAATCCGCCCGTTTTCGTCATATGCTATCGTATCAGCTTAATGCCAGATCGTCATACTGGCCGCACTTGTCTCTGAAACGGTTACATTCATCGTGTGCAAAGCTATGTCGCGTGCTGCGGTATGCAGAGACACTAGAAGCACAATAATATAAAACAGAAAAAGCTTCTAAGTTGATGTGATAACCAGTACGAAGCAGTACTATTCAAGATTTAGTTATCGATTATTTAATTTTTAAACGATTTTGGTGCCATGAACATGAGCTAGGACTTTACGACCTTGCATGAAGTAAGGTCTAGCAGCCGCGTTGCACGGGGGAATGTGAAATGTGTTCATATGTAGTGAAAACATGAGAAATCCACCCGTTTTCGTCATTTGCTATCGAATCGACGTAATGCCACATCGTCATATTGGCCGCACTTCTCTCAGAGAAGGTTAGATTTATAGTGTGCAAAGCTATGTAACGTGCTCCGGAATGCAGAGACACTAAAAGCACGATAATGGAACACAGAAAAATATTCCAAGTTGATGTGATAGCCAGTACGAAGCAGTACAATTCAAGTTTTAGTTATCGATTATTGACTTTTTAGACGGCTTTGGTGCCTTAGACATGAGCTAGGACCTTAAGATTTTGCATGAATGGAAGTGTAGCAGCCGCGTTCCACGGGGGAAAGTGCAAAGTGTTCATATTTAGTGAAAACCTGAGAAAACCGCCGATTTCGTCATTTGCTATCGAATCGACTTTTGCCAGATCGTTATATTGGCCACTCTTCTCTCTGAAACGGTTACATGTATCGTGTTCAAAGCTATGTCGCGTACTGCGGTATGCGTAGACACTAAAAGCACCACAATAGAACACAGAAGAAGTTTCTAAGTTGGTGTGATACCCAAAACGAAGCAGTACAATTCTAGATTAAGTTATCGATTATTGATTTTTTAGACGGCTTTGGTGCCTTGCACATGAGCTAGGACCTTAAGATTTTGCATGAAGGGAGGTCTAGCAGCCGCGTTGGACGGGGGAATGTGAAAAGTGTTCATATGTAGTGAAAACCGGAGAAATCCGCTCGTTTTCGTCATTTGCTATCGATTCGACTTTTGCCAGATCGTCATATTGGCCGCTCTTCTCAATGAAACGGTTACAATTATCGTGTGCAAAGCTATGTCGCGTGCTGAGGTATGCGGAGACAATAAAAGCACCATAATAGGACACAGAAGAAGCTTCAAAGATGATGTGATAGCCTGTACTAAGCATTACCATTTTTGTTTTAGTTATCGATTATTGACCTTTTACACGGCTTTGGTGCCTTTGACATGAGCTAGGATCTTAAGATATTGCATGAAGGGAGGTCTAGGAGCTGTGTTGCACTGGTGAATGTGAAAAGTGTTCATATGTAGTGAAAAAATGAGAAATCCGCCCGTTTGCGTCATTTGCTATCGAATCAGGTTAATGCAAGATCGTCATATAGCCCGCTTTTCTCTCTGAAACCGTTACATTTATCGTGTGCAAAGATATGTCGCGTGCTGCGGTATGCGGAGACACTAAAATCACCATAATAGAATACAGAAGAAGCTTCTAAGTTCATGTGATAGCTAGTAAGAAGTAATACAATACAAGTTTTAGATATCGATTATTGATTTTATAGACGGCTTTGTTGCGTTGGGCATGAGCTAGGACCTACAGATTTTGCATGAAGGGAGCTCTAGTAGCCGCGTTGCTCGGGGGAATGTGCAAAAGTGTTCATATGTAGTGAAAACCTGAGAAACCCGCCCGTTTTCGTCATTTGCTATCGAATCGACTTATGCCAGATCGTCAGATTAGACGCTCTTCTCTCTGATACGGTTAAATTTATCGTCTGCAAAGCTTAGCGCGTGTTGCGTATGCGGAGATACTAAAAGCACCATAGTAGAACACAGATGAAGCTTCTAAAATGATGTAATAGCCAGTAAGAAGCAGTACAACTCAAGTTTCAGCTATCGATTACTGACTTTTTACCCATCTTTGGTGCCTTAGACATGAGCTAGGACCTCAAGATTTTGCATGAAAGGAGGCCTAGCAGCCGCATTGCACGGGAGAATGTGAAAAGTGTTCATATGTAGTAAAAACCTGAGCAATCCGTCCGTTATCGTCATTTGTTATCGATTCGAGTTAAAGTCTAATCGTCACATTGGCCGCTCTTCTCTCTAAAACGGTTACATTTATCGTCTGTAAAGCTATGTCGCATGCTGCGGTACGCGGAGACACTAAATGCACCATAGTAGAACACTGAAGAAGCTTCTAAGTTGATGTAATAGCCAGTAAGAAGTAATACAATACAAGTTTTAGATATCGATTATTGTGTTTTTAGCCTTTGGTGCCTTTGACATGAGCTAGGACCTTACGATTTTGCATGATGGGAGGTCTAGCAGCCGCGTTGCACGAGAGAATGTGAAAAGTGTTAATTTGTAGTAAAAAACAGAGAAATCAGTCGGTTTTCGTCATTTGTTATCGAATCGGCTTTTAGCTAGATCGTCACATTGGCCGGTCTTCTCTCTGAAACGGTTACATTTATGGACTGCAAATCTATGTCGCGTGCTGCGGTATGCGGAGACACTAAATGCAGCATAGCAGAACACATAAGAGGCTTCTAAGTTGATGTAATAGGCAGTAACAAGTAGTACAATTCAAGTTTTAGTTATCGATTATTGACTTTTTACCCTTCTTTGGTGCGTAGGACTTGAGCTAGGACCTTACAATTTTGCACAACAGAAGAACTAGCAGCCGCGGTACAAGGGAGACTGCGTTCACAAGTAGTAAAAACCTGGAAATCCGTCCGTTTTCGTCATTTGTTATCAAATCGACTTAAAGTGAGATCGTCATTTGCTATCGAGTCGACTTTTGCCAGATCGTCATATTGGCCGCTCTTTTCTCTGAAACGGTTACATTTATCGTCTGCAAAGCTAAGTCGCGTGCTGCGGTATGCGGGGACAATAAAAGCACCATAACAGAACACAGAAGAAGGTTCTATGTTGATGTAATAGCCAGTAAGAAGTAGTACAATTCAAGTTTTAGTTATCGATTATTGACTTTTTAGCCGGCTTTGGTGCCTTGGACATGAGCTAGGACCTTAAGATTTGGCATGAAGGGAGGTCGAGCAGCCGCGTTGCACGGGGGAATGTGAAATGTGTTCATATGTAGTGAAAACCTGACAAATTCGGCCGTTTTCGTCATTTGATATCGAATCGACTTAATGCCAGATCGTCATATTGGCCGCTTTTCTCTCTGCAATTGTTATATTTATCTTCTGCAAAACTATATCGTGTCCTTCGCTATGCTTAGACACTAAAAGAACCATAGTAGAACACAGAAGAAGACTCTCAGAAGATGTAATCGGCCAGTACGAAGCATTACAATTCACATTTTACTTATCTATTATTGACTTATTAACCGGCTTTGGTTATTTGTACATGAGCTATGACCTTGAGATTGTTCATGAAACGAGGTCTGTCTGCCACGTTGCGCGGGAGAATGTGAAAAGTGTTCATATGTAGTAAAAAACTGAGAAATCCTCCAGTTTTCGTCATTTTCTATTTAATCGACTAATTGCCAGATCTGCAAGCTTATGTCGCGTGCTGCGTTATGCGGAGACAGTCAAAGCATCACAGTAGAACACAGATGAAGCTTCTCTGTTGGTGTAATCAGCGAGAAAGAACCAGTAATAAGTTGTACAATTCAAATTTTAGTTATCATTTATTGACTTATTAGCCTGCTTTGGTACCTTGGACATGAGCTAGGGCCTTAAGATTTTGCATGAAACGCGGTCTGGACGCCACGTTGCACGGGATGATGTGAAAAGTGTCCATTTGTAGTAAAAACCTGACAAATCCGACCGTTTTCTTCATTTGCTGTCGAATCGACTTATTGGCAGATCGTCACATCGGCCGCTTTACGCTCTGAGACGGTTAAATTTATAGTCTGCAAACTTATGTCGCCTGCTGCGGTTTGCGGAGACACTAAAAGCACCACAGTAGAAGACAGAAGAAGGTGTTAAGAAGATGTATTCGGCCAGTAAGAAGCAGTACAATTCAAGTTTTAGTTATAGATTACTGACTTATTAGCCGGCTTTGGTGCCTTGGACATGATCGAGGACCTCAAGCTTTTGCATCAAACGAGGTCTGAACGTCACGTTGCACGGGGAAATGTGAAACGTGTTAATATATATTAAAAACCTAAGAAAACCTTTCGCATTTATTTAAGTTCCTTTAGTACAATAAGAATCTGTTAAAAAACTGACTACAATAATCATAATCTTGCTGTACAAGGGAAGTAGCTACTATTATTAACAGTATTTATCAACAGCAAATAAAACAAACGGTAAAACAGAAAGATTATCAAACGTCTAATGGCACAGTAACGAAACTGAAAACAGTTCGCGAAAATTTCTTCTGAAATTATTTCACCAGGAAACAACAAAAACACCGATTGAAGACTACTAAAGTTCCAAAATAAACCACTATACACAAACAACTAATTAGTACTTAGCTTTGGATGCGCCGCTACAGCTGCAACTGGTCAGCGCGGAATGTAAACACAGGTAAGAAGTTAAGTTGCTCGATACGAAACACTCGCAAATATCAGGTCACTACCCAAGAAAGGCGGATGTGAATGAAGAAACCATTAATAAGTATATTATATAGTAAATATTATCACAAAAACCGTTAAAATATGTATCTGAAACCTATAAATGTATGAAAACTTAGAGAGCGATTTCACACGCACTCACGCGCCTAATCGTAATGCCAGATCGTCGCAGTGGCAGCTTTGCTCACGGAACTGTTTACATATACATCTGGAAACTTACGTCATGTGCTGAGGTATGCGGTCGCACCACAAACAACAAAATAGGGGCTTCTAATTTGATGCAATCGGCAGGTAAGAAGTAGTACTACTCAAGTTTTAGGTATCGAAAATTCAACTGTAGGCCGGTTCTGGTGTCTTGCAGTTGATAGAGGACCTTGGAACATGCCTGTCTTTTTACCCCCCTCCCCCCTCGTAAGATGACTGTCTACGTACACCCGCCACCCCCCCCCCCCCCCTCGTAATATGTCTGCCTACCTACTCAATCCTTCTGAAAATGTGTGTCTACCCACTTCCCCCTCAGAAGATGACTCTCTACTTATCCCCCCAACCGGAAAACGTCAGTTTTCCCACCCCCTCCCCCCTCAGAAGATGACTGTCTACCTACACACCCTCGGAAGATACCTGTCTACTTAACCCCCCCCCCCCTCGTTTGGAACATGTCTGCCTACCTACCAGCCTCTCAAAATATGTCTTTCTATCTACATCCCCCACCCCCCTCAGAAGATCACTCTCTACCTACTCCGCACGTGGATGATGCCTGTCTCCCTAACCCACCCTTCAGAAGATGTTTGCCTACATACCCCTTCTTGGAAGATGTCTGTCTACCTACACACCTTTGGAAGAGGCCTGTCTACCTACCCCCTCCCCACCCCTTGGAAGATGTCTGCCCAGCTACCCTCCATCTAAGAAAATATTTGTCTACATACACCCCCTTCGGAAAATGTCTGTCTACCTACTACTGCTCTGATGATGTCTGTCTCCCTACCCCACCCTTCAGAAGATGTCTGCCTACCTTCTACTCCATGGAAGATGTCTCTATACATACCACCTATCGGGTGATGTTTGTCTACTCGCCCCCCCCCCCACCCCATAACATGCCAATCTAACATCCCCCCCTGTGAAGATGCCTATCTATCGCCTAGCTCGGAAGCTACCCCAACTCAGAAGATTCCTATCTACCTGCACTTGGAAGATGACTATCTCTCCATCACCTTCAGAAGACTCTTATCTACCCCCTCAGAAGATGGCTGTCTACATACCCCACCCTCAGAATATGACTGTCTCTGATCTCCCACACTATCTGTCTGTCTACCATTCTCACACATCGAGAGAGGTGGTACAGTGGTTAGCACACTGGACTCGCATTCGGGAGGACGACGGTTCAATCCCGTCTCCGGCCATCCTGATTTAGGTTTTTCGTGATTACCCTAAATCGTTTCAGGCAAATGCCGGGATGGTTCCTCTGAAAGGGCACGGCCAATTTCTTTCCCAATCCTTCCCTAACCCGAGCTTGCGCTCCGTCTCTAATGACCTCGTTGTTGACGAGA
Organism: Schistocerca gregaria; assembly: GCF_023897955.1. Classification (NCBI taxonomy): domain Eukaryota; kingdom Metazoa; phylum Arthropoda; class Insecta; order Orthoptera; family Acrididae; genus Schistocerca; species Schistocerca gregaria. The sequence goes on along the minus strand of NW_026061765.1, from coordinate 1,140,759 downwards.
CATTAAACACTAACCACCACCACCACCATTCTCACAATCAGAAACTGTCTGTCTACCTACCTCCCCCCCCCCCCCCCCGAAGATGTCTGCCTATCTTCCTAGGTACCGCCATTTAGAAGGTGTCTGCCTACCTACACCCACTTCAAAAGATGTGTAACTGACTACCCCACCTCCGAAGATCTCTGTCAAACCCTCCTCCCATCCCTGGAGGATGTATGTGTGCAGACCCCCCTCTTGGAAGACATTTGACAACCGAAAAAACCGCTTTGGAAGATGTATGACTTCCTACCACTACCCTCGGAAGGTGTATGTCTACCTAGCACCCCCTCGAAGATGCCTGTCTATCTACCGAACCACGGTATATGCCTGTCTCACCCTGTCAGAGTATGTCTGTCTACATACCCCACATGGGAGATGTCTGTCTACTTACCCCCCCCCCCTCGGAAGATGTTTGTCTACCTAGCCCCTCTTGGAAGATGTCTGCCCACATAAACACACACTCGGAATATGTATGACTAGCCACCACTCCCCTCGGAACATGTATGTCTACCTACCCCACCTCCGGACATGTCTCTCTACCTACGCCCCCACTCATAAGTTGTGTGTCTACCAACCCGCCATTTGAAGATGTCTGTCAACCTGGCCCTCCCGCAGAAAATGTCTGTCTACCTGCCCACCTTGGAATATTTATGTCTACCAAAACCCGGAGGATATCTGTCTACCCAACACCCCCTCAGAAGATGATTGTCTACCTACCCACGGAAGATTTCAGTCTACCTGCACCCCCTCACTTCTGAAAGATGCCTGTCAATCAACCCCTCCAACAGAAAATGTCTGTCTACCTACCGCCCCTCGAAAGTTGTATGTCTACCACCCCTCCTCGGGAGATGTCTGTCTACCTACCCCCCTTCAGAAGATGTCTATCTACCTACCCCCCATCCCCTCGGTAAATGCCTGTCTACCCAACCCCCTCTCGGGAAAAGTATGTCTACCTATCCCCACTCGGAAGATGGCTGTCTACCTACCACCTCCCTCGGAATATGGTTGTATATCGAACCCGACCTCGGAATATGATTTTCCACCTAATGCATGGGAGATGTCAGTCCACCTGCACCCCACTTTGTAAAATGCCTGTCTACTTTCCACCCCTTTGGAAGATGTCTATCATCCCACCTCGGAAGATGTCTGTCTACCTACCCCCCTCTGAACATGATTGCCTACTGAACCACAACTCAGAAGATGATTGTCTACTGACCACCCAGAAGATGGAAGCCTACCTGCCCCCTCCCACTACAACAGAAGATGACCATCCATCTAACCCCCTTGGTGGATGTCTGTTCATCTCCCCCCCCCCCCTTGGAGGACTTTGTCTTCCTACCCCCCTCGGAAGATGTATGTATTCCATTCGCCCCTCAGAAGAGGTCTATCTTCCAACCCCCCTCAGAAGATTTTTGTCTACCTACCCTGCCTTGGTATATGTATGTCTTCCTACACCCCCTCATACGACGTCTGCATACCTACCCCCCTCGGAAGAAGTCTATCATCCCTCTGTTAGAGAATTTCTGTCTACCTTGCCCCCCCCCCCTCGGAAGATATATGTCTTCATATCCTCTACCCTTGGTGCCTACATACTCAACCTCAGAAGATGTCTACCAACCTACCCCACCTTATAAGAAATCTTTCTACCTACCCCCCCCTCATAATATGTGTGTCTACCACCTCATGGAGGATGTATGTCTACTCCCCCCCCCCTCGTAAAATGTCTATCTTTCCCAGTTGGAAAGATGTCTATCATCCCACTCTTAGAAGGTGTCTGTCTACCTGTCCTCCCACTCTGAAGATGTCTGTGTACCTACCCTCCCTCAGGAGATATCGGTCTAATTGCCCACCGGGACTATGTCTATCTACATACTCTCAGCCTTGGAAAATACGTGCCTACCTACCCCACCCCCTGTAAGATATCTGTCTACCTGCAACCTGCCCTCGGATACTGTCTGTCTACATACACCCTCTAATAAGATGTCTGTCTACCTACCCCACACTGTCTGTCTTCCTACCCCAACCATCCTCGGAAGATGTTTCTCTACCTACCCCTCCTTGGAAAATGCCTGTCTACCTAAATCTCGCTTGGAAAATATCTGTCTACCTACCCCCCATCCTTGGAAGGTGTCTGTCCACCAACTCTCCTGTCGGAAGATGTATGGCTACCTAACCCCCCTCAGAAGATGTCTGTCTATCTATCTGCCTGTGGAATGTGTATGTCTACCTAACTCCCTTAGACAATGTCAGTCTACATACCCCCCTCGGAAGATACCTGTCTACCAATACTCTTCCCTCTACATGCCAAAACTAATAAGATAGCTGCCAACCTAACCCACCTCAGAAGGTCTCTGTTTATGCACACAAACTGAACATGTATGTCTATCTACCCCCAGAAGTTGTCTGTCTACCTGCCCCCTCAGAAAATGTCAGTCGACCTACCCCCCCCTTGGAAGATTTCTGTCTACCTATAACACCTCACGGAAAATATCTGTCTACCAGCCCCCTCTCAGAAGATGTCTGTCTACCTACCACCCCCCTCAGAAGTAGTATATCTATCTTCCGTACCCTTGGAACATGTCTACCTACCCCCCCCTCCCAGTCAGCAGTTGTCTGTCCACCACCTACATAAGTTGTCTATCTACACCCCCTCGGAAGATGTCTGTCCAATACACCACCCTCAGAAGATATCTGTCCTACCCCTCTCGAAAATGTTAGTCTACCTACACTCCAGATAATGAATGTCTACCAACCCCACCTCGGAAGATGTTTGTCTACCTACCCCATGGAAGATGTGTTTACCTACCACCACTCGTAGTATGTGTGTCTACCTACCCCCATTGGAAAATATCGGTCTACCAAGTGCCCTTGAAGATGTATGCCTACATACCCAACACCCTCGGAAGACGTCTGGCTACCTAGCTCCCCCCCACGAAGATATCTGCCTTCATACCCACTTCTCTTGGAAGATGTCTGTCAACGGACCCAAATTCAGAAAACGACTGCCTACCTACCCCACCTCAAAAGATGTCTGCCTACCAACCACCCCTCGGAATATGTATGTCTACCTACACTCATTCGGAATATTGCTCTCTACCACCCCTCCCTCTGAACATGTCTATCTACCTACCTCCCTCAGAACATATCTACCAACATCCCCCACCTCTTATGAAGTCTCTCTCACTACCCCCCCCCCCCTTCGAAAGTGACACCCTACCTACCATCCTCAGGAAATGTCAGTCTTCCTACTCCCCATACCTCAGAAGGTGTGTCTAACTATCCCCATGGACAATGTCTGTCTACATACCCCTAGCCTCAGAAAATACTTGTCTAACTACACCCCTCAGATTATTTCTGTCTACCTACAACCCAGCCTCGGATAATGTCTGTCTACCTACCCCCTCACTAATTGTCTCTCTACCTAAGCTACCTTAGAAGATATCTGTCTACATATCCCTCATCCTCTGAAGCTGTATGTCTACTACCCCTGCTCAGAAGATGTCTGTCTACTTAAAAACCCCTCAGAACATGTCTGTCTAACAAACCCCCCCCCCCCAGTTGTCTGTCTACCTACCCCCTTGAAGATGTCTGTCTACCTACCCCCAGTAAAATGTCTCTGTACCCATCTTCCCCTCAGAAGATGATTGTCTACCTACCCCCGTACAGAAGATGCACCCCTTTCAGAAAATGTCTGTCTACCTACCCCATCCACACACGGAACATTCCTATCTACCCACTTTGGACAATGCCTTTCTACCCCAACTCAGAAATGTCTATCTACTACCATCTCAGAAGATGTCTGTCTACCTACCCCCCATTGAATATATCTGCCTACCCAACCCATCTTTGGAAGATGATTGGCTACCTACCCCATGGAAGATGTCAGGCAACCTGCCCGCTCACTTAGGAAGATGCCTACCTCCCCCTTGGAAGTGGTCTATTTTCCACCACTCAGAAGATGTCTGTCTAACTACCCCCCTCTGAATGTATATGTCTATCAACTATGTCTGTTTACCTACTCCCATAAGATGTCTATCATCCCCCTCAGAAGGTATCTTCCTATATACTCCCTCCCCTTGGAAGATGTCTGTCTACATACCCAAACTAAGATGATGTCTGGCAATCTACTCCCCCACAGAAGATGTCTGTCTACCTACCACCCTTGGAACATCTATGTCTTTCTAGTCCCCGGAAGATGTCTGTCAGTCTGCCCAACTTGGAAAATGTCTGTCTACGTGCCCTCCTTCGGAAGATGTCTATCATCCCCAGCCTCAGAAGAATTATGTCTATTTGTCCCGCACCAACAGTAGATGTCTGTGTACCTACCCCCTTAAGAAGAAGTCTGTTTACCAACCCCCCTTCAGGAGATTCTCAAACCACCCACCAGGAAAGTCTCTGTCTACCTATCCCTCCCCCCCCCCCCCCTTTGGGAGATATGTGTCTACCTACAACACAACTCGGTAAATGTCTGTCTACCTACCCCTCAGAAGATGTCTGTTTATCCACACCTCCACAGATGATGTCTATCTACCTACCCCCTGCCCCCATCCTCCGAGGATGTCTGTCTTCCTACACCCTCAGAAGATGTCTGTCTACCTACCCCCCTTGGAAGATGTTGGTCTACTTACCCCTCTAGATGATGTCTGTCTACGTACGCCCCTCAGAAGATGGCTGTCTACCAATCCACCAATGGGAGATGTCTGTCCACCAACCCCCTCGAAAGGTGCCTTTGTGCCTACCCCCTCAGAAGATTGTCTACCTACGAACACTCAGTAAATGTATGTATACCTACCCCCCCCCCCTCGGAAGAAGTCTGTCTAATTATTCCCCACCCCTTGGTAATTTCTGTCTACATACCACTCCCTTGCAAGATGTCTGTGTACCTACTCCCTCTTGAAAGATATCTGTTTACCTACATCTTCTGTGGGGAGGTAGGAAGACACACATCTTCCGCGAGGGGTAGGTAGACAGACATATTCCAAAGCAGGGTATATGGTCAGACATCTTCTGAAGGGTGGTAGGTAGACAGACATCCTCCAAGAGGGGGGGGAGACATTTTCTGTGGTGATAATGGTAGACAAACAATTCCAAGGAGGGGTAGTTAGACAGTCATCTTCTGAGTGGTTGTTTCTTAGTCAGACGTCTTCAAGGGGGAGGATTGGTAGACCGACAGTTTCCAAGGGGGGAGACATTTTTCGATTGGGGCCAAATAGGTAAACAGATATCCTTTGAGAGGGAGGTAGACATTTGCCGGGGGGGGGGGGGGAGATATTTTCGAGGGGGAGAGTAGATTGACATCTTCTGGGAGGGGGGAGATAGTATTCTTCCATGGGGGGAGGTGAGTTGTCAGACATCTTCAAAGGTTGGGGGGGGGGTCGGTAGACAGACATCTTCCAAGAAATGTCGGTAAGTAGACAGACATCTTCTGTGGGAAGTGATGGTATGTACACTTACATCTTCTGATGGGTTCGGGTAGATAAACAGGCATCTTTCATGATGGGGGGATAGAGCTTCCTCGAAGATGGGGTGTAGATGTCTTTGGCAAGGAGGGTAGATAGACATATTCCGAGAGGGGGTTAGATAGATTTCTTCCATAGCGGGGATAGATAGACTTGTCCCGAGTTTGTGAGGTAGACAGACATACAGACATCTTCCTAGAATTTGGAGGTAGACAAACATATTCAGAATGGGCAGTAGACACTTTCCAAATGAAGGGAGGCTGTAGAAATCTTCTGAGTCTAGGATAAATGTTCTCTGAGAGGAGGGGCTAGATGGAAATCTTAACAGGGGTGGGGTAGGTAGTCAGACATATTCTGAGAGGAGGGGGTTGATAGACAGGCATCTTTCATGAGGTGAGTTATAGACATCCGCCTGAGGGATAGACATCTTCTGAGGTGGGGATAGGTATCTCCCAGTGGGTGTAGATATCTGTGGGTGGGGTAGATAGACATCTTCTGAGGTGTTGGTTGATAGTCACCTTCCTAGTGGAGGGATACAGATATTTTCCGCCTGGGGTGGGTAGATAATATTCTGAAGGGGGGTAGACGTCTTCCAAGGGGGGTAGAGAGACAGCTTCTGAGGGGGGTAGATAGACATTTTCCAAGGATGGGGGCAGATACACATCTTCTGAGGGGGTAGATACACCTCTTCCGAGGAAGGTATGGATAGATAATCTTATGAGGTGGGTGTTGGTAGGCATCAGCTCAAGGGGGCTAGATTGGCATCTTCCGATGTGGAAGGGTTTAGGTAGGCATTTTTAGAGGGAGGGATTTCTTCCCAGGGGTTTAGATAGGCATCTTCCAAGTGGGTGTAGAATGACATCTCAGAGAGGGGGTAGACAAAATCTTCCGAGAGGGGGTAGGTAGAAAGACATCTTTCGATGGGAGAGTAGGTAAGCAGACATCTTTTGAGTGGGGTTGGTAAACTGACATCTTCCAAAGGGGCAAGGTAGACATATAGTTTCTGAGGGTGGGGCATAGGTAGACTGACACTTTCCGATGTGTGGTAAGTAGAATTACATCTTCTGAAGTGATGGGGTAGGTACACAGACATTTTCCGAAGGGGTGTAGGTATACAGACATATACCTAGGGGGAAGGTAGACAGACATGTCCCGAGTGGTGGTAGGTAGACAGCCATCTTCCAGTTGGGTAGGTACACAGACATCATCCAAGGAGGTTAGAAGGACAGACATTTTCCATGTGGGCGTTGGTAGACATAAATCATCTGAGGGGGGAGAGACATCTTTTGAGGGGAGGGTACATAGACGGACATCTTCAGAGAGGAGGTAGTCATCCTCCGAGAGGGAGATAGTCATCCTCCGGGAGGGGGAGTAGATGTCTTCCGAGATGGGAGGCAGTTGTACATCTTCCACTGGTCTTAGCTAGGCAGACATCTTCTGAGGGAGGGTATGTAGACAGACATCTTCTGAGGGGGATAACGTCGACAGTCATCTTCTGATCGGGGTGGGTGGGTAGACAGACATCTTCCGAGTGGTGGTAGGTATGGAGACATCTTCTGAGGCTGGATTCGGTAGACAGGCATCTTCCAAGGGGGGGTGTTGGAAGACAGATATTTTTCAAGGGGTGGGAAACATCTTCTAAAGGATGCAGTTTGTTAAGCAGTATCCTCCGAGAGGGGTCTAGACATTCTGTGAGGGGGATAACATCGACAGTCATCTTCTGATTGGGGGGGGGGGGGGTAGGTAGAAAGACATCTTCCGAGGAGTGTTAGGTATGGAGACATCTTCTGAGCCTGGGTGCGGTAGAAAGACATCTTCCAAGGGGTGGAGGGGGGTGTTGGAAGACAGACATCTTCCAAGGGGTGGGAAGCACCTTCTAAAGGATGCAGTTTGGTAGACAGACATCCTACGAGGGAGGATGTAGACATTCTCAGATGGGGAGTGTATATCTTCTGAGAGGAGTGGTAGATTGACATCTTCCGAGAGGGGGGAGATACTTTTCTTCCATGGCGGCAATAGATAGATATCTTCCGAGAGGAGGTACATAGATAGACATGTTTAAATGTGTGGTGAATGTACACAGACAACTTTCGAGAAGGGGGGTAGGTATACAGACATCCTCAGAGGGGGTGGGTTGGGAGACAGACATCTTCCGAGATAGGGATAAGATAGAGACAAATCATTCAAGGTGTGGTAGATAAATATACAGATTCTGAGGGGTTTAGGTAAACATTCATATTATGACGGGTTGTGGGTGTAGGTAGACAGAAACCATCCGAGGAGGGGTATTTAGGCAGATAATGTCTGAGAGGGTTTATGTAGACTGGCATCTTCTGAGGGGTTGTAGGAGGACAGATATCTTCCAAGTGGAGGGTTGGTAGACAGACATCTTCAGATGTGGGGTGGGGTAGGTAGCCAGACATCTTCCAATAGGGGGTTGGTAGGCAGACATATCATGTGAGGGGATGGTTTAGACAGCCTTCTTCTGATGGGTGGGTGGGTAGACTGACATCTTCCATGATGGGGCGTAGTCAGAGAGACATTGTCCGAGGCAGGGTGACTATAGACATATTTCGAGAGGGGGGGTAGTTAGACAGACTTCTTCTGGGGGGTTGTAGGTAAACTGACCTCTTCAGAGGGGTGGCGTAGAATGACATTTGCCAAGAGGGGTAGGTAGAGAGACATTTTCCGATGGTGGAAAGTAGACAACATCTTCTGTTGAGTGTAGGTAGACAGACATCTTCCGAGGGGGATGTGTAGGTGGACATACATCTTCCGATGGTTGGTGGGTACATAGACAGACATATTCCAATGGGTGCGGTAGGTAGACAAACATCTTCCAAGTGCGGGCGTCGTAGACAGATATCATACAAAAGTTCATGTAGGTAGACACACATCTTCTGAGGGGGTGTAGGGAGACAGACATTTTCCGAGGGGTGTACATAGACATACATTTTCCACGTGGGGTCTAGGTAGACAGACATCTTCAGATGAGGGGGTAATTAGACAATCATCTTCTGGGGTAGGCTGACAGACATATTCAGAAGTATGGGTTGGTAGACAATACTTTATGACTGGAGGGATGTAGAGAGACATCTTCCAAGGGGTGTAAGTAGGTAGACAGACCTCTTCTGTTGTGGGATTTGTAGGTAGGCAGACATCTTCCGAAGCAGAGGTGTTGGTAAACAGACAATTATCATGGACAGGGTTAGGTAGGCAGACATCTTCCCAGTGAAGTTTTGTAGACAGACATCTTCCAACGAGGGGTTAGGTAGACTGACACCTTCTGAGGCAGGGTAGGTAGATAGTCATCTTCGGAGGAGTGTTTGGTATACAGACATCTTCCGAACGGGTGTAGGTATACAGACATATACCTAAGGGGGAGGTAGACAGACATCATGGGAGTGGGGGTACGTAGACAGACAGGTGGGTAGGTATACAGACATCTTCCGAGGGGGATTAGGAGGACAGACATTTTCCATTTGAGGGTTGATAGACTTACATCATCTGAGGGAGGAGAAATATCTTTTGAGAGGAGGGTATGTAGACAGACATTTCAGAGAGAGGGTAGACATCATCCGAGAGGGAGGTAGTCATCCTCCAACACAGGGGTAGATATCTTCCAAGAGGGGTGTAAATAAATATCTTCCAAGATGCGAGGTAGATGGACCTCTTCCGAGGGTTTTAGGTAGGCAGACATGTTCCGAGGTGTGGCATGTAGACATACACCTTCTGAGAGGAATAAGGTAGACAGTCATCTTCTTATGGGAAATGGGTAGGTAGACAGACATATTCCAAGGGAGGGGGGGTAGGTAAGGAGGAGATATATTCTGAGGGTGAGTTCAGTACTCAGACATCTTCTGAGGGGTGTTCATGGTAGACAGACATCTTTCAACGGGGGGGAGACATCTTCCAAAGTATGCGTTTTGGTATACAGACATCCTCCAAGAGGGGTGTGGACATTCTCTGATGTGGGAGTAGATATCTTCCCAGAGGAGTGGTAGTTTAACAACTTCCGATAGGGGGGGGGGTTGGGTAGGCAGACAGATATCCTCAGAGGTAGGGGTAGGGAGACAGATATCTCCCACAGGAGGGATAAAATCGAATCATTTGAAGGGGGTAGATAGGCATACATTTTCTGAGGGGTTTAGGTAGACATTCATCTTATGACAGGGGAAAGGGGTAGGTAGACAGATCATGCGGGGGGGGGGGGGGGATATGTAGACAGATATCTTATGAGAGGGGGGTAGGTAGGCAGACATATTCTGAAGAGTTGTAGGAGGACGGACATATTCCAAGGGGGTAGGTAGACAGGCATCTACAGAGGGGGTTAGATAGACAGTCTTATCAGAGGTGTATAGGTAGACAGACATCTTCTAAGGGGTTTGGTAGACCAACATTTCCTAAGGAGTGGCAGGTAGACAAACTTCTTCCGAGTGTGGGTGGGTATGTAGACAGACACCAGTAAGGAATTGTAGGCTGACAGACATCCTTTGTGATAGATGGTAGGTAGGCAGAAATATTCCGAAGGGAGGATTGGAAAACATACATCTTCCAATGGAAGGGGTAGGTAGTCATACATCTTCTGAGGCTGGGTTTAGGTATACAGAGATCTTTCCAAGGGGGGGGGCAGGTAAGTAGACAGACATATACTCAAGGTAGGGGGATGAGAGACAGACATTTTCCGAGGGGGAGGGGTAGGTAGACAGACATCTTCTGATGGTTGGGTAGGTAGACAGACATCTTCCGGGGTGGACAGCTAATCGGACATGGTTTGAGGGAGCTTAGGTAGACAGACATTTCCGATGGGGAGTGTAGGTAGACAGACATATTCTAAGGGTGGGGAGATGAGAGACATTTTCTGATGTTGAGATAGGTAGACAGACGTCTTCTGAGGGGTTGTAGGTAGACAGACATCTTCCAAGCGGGAGCTGTAGGTAGACAGACATCTTCAGAAGGAGATTGTAGGTTGATGGACATATTTTGTGCAGGTAATGATAGATAAACAAATTCCAAGGGTGGTAGTTTAACAGACATCTTCCCAGGGGGGCTGAGTAGATAGACAGACATCATCCAACGTGGGTAGACAGACATATTCCAGGTGGAGTAGACATCCTCCAAGGGGTAGACATCTTCGAATGGTGGTGAGGGTAGGTAGACATCCTATGAGAGTGGGGTTAGAGATTCTCTGAGAGGGAGGTGTAGATAGCTACCAAGAGTGGAGGTAGATAGACATATTCCGAGTGGGGGGGGGTTGGATAGAAATCTTCTGGGGGTTGAAATTTGGCAGTTGGTAGACTGGGCTTTTCTGAGACTGTGTTTGGAAGACATTTTCCGAGGTGGGAGGTAGACAGATATATTCCGAGGCAGTTGGTAGGTAGACAGACTAATTCCAGGGTGGTTGGTATGCTGACAGACATCTTCTGAGGGGGGGGGGGGTAGACAGACATCGCCTGAGGGGCTGGAAGACACCTTCCAAAGTTGGGGGTCTCTAGACATCTTCCGAGACAGGGGTAAACAACTTCCGAGTAGGGGGGCTGAGTAGGAGTTGGGATAGGTAGACAGACAAATTCCGAGAGGGCAGGTAGGTAGATAGACTTCTCCTTAGTGTGGGGGTGGGGGGGTGTTGAGAGACATCTTTCAGGGTGATAGACATCTTACGAGGTGGGGAGAGAGTTTTTGTGGGGGTATAGATAGACATCTTCACAGGGTGAGGTAGGTGGACAAACATCTTCCTTAGGGGGGTGAGGTAGGCAGACATCTGATGAGAGGGTAGGTAGACAGACATCTCCTGTGGAGAGTTACGTAGACTGACATTTTATAAGGAGCAAGTAGGTAGAATTACATATTAGGTGGTGGGGCGATGAGAGACAGACAGCTTTCGATGGGGTAGAGGTAGTATGAAATCTTCCGATGTGGGAGGTGTAGGTAGATATCATCTGAGAGGGGTAGGTACACAGACATCTCCCGAGGGGTGGGGTAGGTAGACATTCATATTCTGTGGGGAGGGGTAGGTAGTCATACATATTCTAAGGGGGGGGGGGGGTTTAGGTAGACAGACATATTCCAAGGGTGTGGGTAGGTACACAGACATCATCTGAGGGGGTAGGGGAGGTGCAGGTTGACAGAGATCTTCCATGGATGGGTAGCTCGGTAGATATCTTCTGAGGGGGATAGATAGGCATATTTCGAAGGTGGGGTAGATAGCCACCTTCCCAGGGGGGGGGGGGGGGGCAGAATATCATGGGTGGGACGTCACGTGAGCTGCACTGCTGTTGAAATAGCTTGTTAATGTTTTATAAATTTTAGACTTCATTTACGTATTTTAAAATTTTTTTGTGTTATTATTTTTGCCGTAAAAGCAAATTATTAGTGGATATTCATTTATCTCAGTGTTTCTTCCTGTGGTATTGACTCGAGTGGTCTATTATGTGTAAGTGTGCTTCCATGGTTCGTCTAAGCTTCGCGCCTCATCAGCGTGTTTACATTTTGCGGCGTGCACTGCATCTGCAGCGGTTATAAGCTAAGTACTGACGAACTTGTTTGTGCTCTGTAATACGTTATTAAACTGAATAGATTGCAGTGGTGTTGCTTGCCATTTTTGGCGAAATAATGACTTAATAAACTCTTGTAATCGTTTGCTCGCTGTGTTTTATAGAGTTTTCAGTGTGTTGAAGTCGTTTAGTAAATTTCGTGCTTTAGTTTTCAACTGGCGTTTAGTTTAAATTTTTTGGTTTTAGCCAATAATTTTGTGAAGTTTTGCTGGTATTGGTATCGGCTGTGTTGTAGTAGTATTAATACAAGTAGCTGCTTTCTTAGTAGGCAGAGAATTTCGAGACCATAGTTGTTAGTTCTTAAATAGTGCTGCTTTTGTAACTGAACTTTGGTAACGTAGACGTATAGTTTTTTTTAGTAACTGTAAAATTTTATCGTGAGTGAGAAGTGATTGCTATGTTGTAGGTTTGTGAGCAGTGGATTAAGCTGTGGGATTTGTTCAAAGTATTTTAATTGGGGGGAATGCGGTGGGGAAGCCAGTGGTCATTTGAGGGTGATCCTGTCCTGGGAATGTAGAATCTGTAATAGAAACAAGTTAATAGAGGAGCAGGAGCGTAAGATCTGTGCCCTTCAGGTGCAGTTACAATGCGCAAAGGAGGAGCTAGATAAGTTGAGGAGGGTGAAGGGTGCTGGGGAATGGGAACTGGCAGTTGACAAGAAGATAGATAGGAAAAGGAGGTAGTCAGACAGTTTTACTTTGCATACATGCAATAGATACGACAAACTGTCAAAGTTGAGCGGAGAGGAGCCTCGTGTAGCTGTATATGGAGGTAACTTGCAGCCGTCCTCAGCAATTAGGAGGCCTAGGTTCTGCTGCTAGGTAGTTACCGGGTAGAGGTGTGGGCCAGCATTTGCAAGAAGTTTTGTGGAGTGAGTACCAGGTCACAAGCATTGTGAAGCCTAATGCAGGGTTGGCTCAGGTGGCTGAAAGCATGGGGGAGTTATGTAAGAATTTTACAAAGGAGGATCAGGTAGTGATAGTGGGTGGTGCTGGGAGCAGTCGCAATAGGGACAGGGGGTATGATGTCAGTGGTGACTTGGTTAAGATAGCTACTCAAACTGGTGGCACTAATGTGCTTTTCGTGCAACTGTTTCAGCATAATGATCGGCCACACCTTAATGCGGCTGTTGGGGGCGTAATTGTGGGACTGGGGAGTGCAGTGATGGGAGAGGGCATGGATCACATCTCAGTGGTGCCAGTTGGGTCTATCAGTAGATGGGGTTTCACTAGGCATGGCCTGCACCTCAATAGGTATGCGAAGGAGAGGCTACCTAAGCTTATAGGTGACAGTGTAGTGGGTGGTGGTGACGGTAGTGGTGTCACTCATGGAAAAATTCCTGTAGTATTTGGTGTTAGAGCTGCACCTTTTTAATACTGAAGTCAGCTGATTGGTATACCAGCTTAAAGGAAGTGCCTCTAAGGTTCAAAAATGGTTCTAATGGCTCTGAGCACTATGCAAATTAACATATGGGGTCATCAGTCGCCTAGAACTTAGAACTAATTAAACCTAACTAACCTAAGGACGTCACACACATCCATGCCCGAGGCAGGATTCGAACCTGCGACCGTAGCAGTCGCGCGGTTCCGAACTGAGCGCTTAGAACCGCAAGACCACCGCGGCCGGCGTGCCTCTAAGGGCTCTCCTCCAGAGGATGTAATGTTTCCAAGTAGAGAAGGAATTGGCATATTTCATCAGAATATAAGAGTTATTAGAGATAAAGTTAGTGAACTGCTAACAGATGTTAACGCTGAAATTATTTGTATATCAGAGCACCACTTCAATAAAGTGATAATTTATAGGCTTCCTTTACCAGGCTACATATTACCTGGCTGTTTCTCAAGGAGTTCCTTGCGGGGTGGGGAGGTGTCTCCGTACATAAAAAACAGTACGTTATTTGAGTCCATAGACTTATCACGACACTGCACTGAACAGATATTTGAAAGTTGTGCAGCATTTGTTGAATTTAGTGAAACTCAACTTCTAATTGCTGGTGTTTATAGGGCCTCTAACTCAAACTTCAGAGCATTTTTGCTTAAGCTAGAGAGGGTTCTTGATTCACTTTGTAGGAAGTACCAGAAAGTAGTTATATGTGGGGACTTCAATATTAATTTTGTATATGATTGTGCAAGAAAAAGGGGGGTTGGGTTGTTTGGGGAAGGAGACCAGACAGCGATGTCATTGGTCTCATCGGATTAGGGAAGGATGGGGAAGGAAGTCGGCCATGCCCTTTGAGAGGAACTAACCCAGAATTTGCCGGGAGTGATTTAGGGAAATCACGGAAAACCTGAATCAAGATGGCTGAACGCGGGACTGAACCGTCGTCCTCCCGAATGTGAGTCCAGTGCCTTAACCACTGCGCCACCTCGCTCGGTCCCAAGAAAAATGATGTTGGTAGATCTCCTAAATTCATATGATCTGATGCCAACTGTGTTTTTTTTTTTTTTTTCAAATTAGGGTGCAGGCGAATAGTAGCACAATTATAGACAATATTTTTATTCGTTCTTCAATACTAGATGGGCATCCTGTTAGTAAAAAAGGGAATGGCCTTTCAGACCATAATGCACAAATTTTAACACTAAAAGGTTTTTGTACTCAACCCAATGTCATATTTAGTTACAAAGAACGTAGGAAAGTCAATCCAACAGCAATAGAGTGTTTTTAAAACTTGTCAAGGAACAAGAGTGGCAAGATGTTTATAGTGCCAATAATACAGATGATAAATACAATGCTTTCCATGGCACATTTCTCATGCTCTTTGAGAGTTGTTTTCCATTAGAACATTCTGAATGGGGTACTAGCAGTAATAGACAGCACAGTTGGCTGACTAGTGGGATAATGATTTCATGTAGAACATAGGGCGAAATATATCAAAATGTTAGAAGTAGTCACAATCAAGCTAAATAAAAATTTAGTTTCAACAGGAAATCATACAAATTTCTTCGCAAATACCTTTCTGAGATTGACGTCTGAAATACTCCTCTGTGATACAAACAAGAGAGAGATTGAGTCAATAACTATATCACTGAAGACTAAGGACTCTCATGGATATGATGGAGTGCCTAGAAGCATATTAAAGTACTGTGCTGCACATGTTAGCCCTGTATTTAGCCATATTTGCAATTTTTCCTTTAGAGTTGGTCAGTTTCCTGACCGATTAAACTACTCATCAGTAAAGCCGCTTTATGAAAAGGGAGAAAGGGATAATATAGATAATTTTAGACCTACTTCTATGCCATCAGTGTTTGCAAAAGTTACCGAAAAGGCTGTGCATGTAAGGTTAATTGATCACTTGATATCACACAATTTGCTGTCACATGAACAGTTCGGTTTTAGAAGCCGTCTGACAACTGAAAATGCTGTATTCTGGCGTACAGACGTACTTTTATGCAAAATCGTAAGGTCCTAGCTCTTGTCCAATGCACCAAAGCCGACAAATAAGGGAATAACCGATAACTAAAACTTGAATAGTACTGCTTCTTACTGGCTACTACATCTTCTTAGAAGATATTTCTGTGTTATAATATGATGTTTTCAGTTTTCTCCGCATACCGCAACACGCGACATAATTTTGCAGACGATAAATGTAACCGTTTCAGAGAGAAAAGCGGCCAATGTGAAGATGTGGCAATAAAGTCGATTCGATAGCAAATGACGAAAGCGGGCGGATTTCTGAAGTTTTTACTACGTATGAACAGTTTCCACATTCTCCCGTGCAACGTGGTTTCCAGACGTGGTTTCATGCTGAATCTTTACGTCGTCGGTCATGTGCAATGTACCAAAGCCGGCAAATAAGTGAATAACCGATAACTAAAACTTGACTACTACTGCTTGTTACTGGCCGATAACATCTTCTTAGAAGCTTCTTCTGTGTTCTACTATGGTGCTTTTAGTGTCTCCGCATACAGCGGCAAGAGACATAACTTTGCAGACGATGTATGTGACCGATTCAGAGAGAAAATCGACCAATATGACGATCTGGCGTTAAGTCGATTCTTTTGGCAAATGACGAAAACGGGCGGATTTCTCATGGTGTTACTACATATGAAAGCTTTTCTCATTCTCCCGTGCAACGTGGCGTACAGACGTACTTTCATGCAAAATCTTAAGAACTTAGCTCATGTCCAATGTACCAAAGCCGGCAAATAAGTGAATAAACCGATATTTAAACTTGAATAGTACTGCTTCTTATTGGCTATTACATGTTCTTAGAAGCTTTTTCTGTGTTCTAATATGATGTTTTCAGTTTTTTCTGCATACCGCAACACGCGACATAATTTTGCAGCCGCTAAATGTAACCGTTTCAGAGAGAAAAGCGGCCAATATGACGATCTGACATTAAGTCGATTCGATGGAAAATGTCGAAAACGGGCGGATTTCTCATGTTGTTACTACATATGAACCCTTTTCACATTCTCCCGAGCAACGTGGCGTACATACGTACTTTCATGCAAAATCTTAAGCTCCTGGCTCATGTCCAACCGTGCGACTGCTAAGGTCGCAGGTTCGAATCCTGCCTGGGGCATGGATGTGTGTGATCTCCTTGGGTGAGTTAGGTTTAAGTAGTTCTAAGTTCTAGGGGACTAACGACCTCAGCAGTTGAGTCCCATTGTGCTCAGAGCCATTTGAACTGATGTTTAATGCACCAAAGCCGGAAATAAGTCAATAGTATAGTTCTGCTTGCTACTTTCGATTACATCTTCTTAGAAGCTTTTTTTGTGTTCTAATATGATGTTTTCAGTTTCTTCCGCATATTGCAATACGCGACATACATTTCCAGACGATAAATGTAACTGTTTCAGAGAGAAAAGCGGCCAATGTGACGATCTGGCATCAAGTCGATTCGATGGCAAATGACGAAAGCGAGCGGATCTCTCAAATTTTTACTACATATGAACAGTTTTCACATTCCCCCGCGCAATGTGATTTCCAGACGTCGTTTCATGCGAAATCTATAGGTCGTCGGTCATGTCCAATATACCAAACCCGGCAAATAAGTGAATTACCGCTAACTAAATCTAGAATAGTACTGCTTCTTATCGGCGATTTCATCTTCTTCGAAGCTTTTTCTGTGTTCTAATATAATGTTTTCAGTTTTTTTCCATACCGCAACACGCGACATAATTTTGCAGACGATGGATGTAACCTGTTCAGAGAGAAAAGCGGCCAATGGGACGATCTGGCAATACATTCGACTCTATAGCAAATGATGAAAGCGATCGGGTTTCTTAGGTTTTTACTACATATGAACGCTTTCCACATTCTCCCGTGCAACGTGTCGTACAGACGTACTTTCTTGCAAAATCTTAACGTCCTAGCTCATGTCCAAGGCACAAAAGCCGGAAAATAAGTGAGTAATCGATAACTAGAACTTGACTAGTACTGCTTGTTACTGGCCAATTACATCTTCTTAGAAGCTTCTTCTGTGACTACTATAGTGATTTTAGTATCTGCGCATACCGCGGCAAGCGACATAACTTTGCATACGATGAATGTAACCGTTTCAGAGAGAAAATCGACCAATATGACGATCTGGCGTTAAGTCGATTCTTATGGCAAATGACGAAAACGGGCGGATTTCTCATGGTGTTACAACATATGAAAGCTTTTCTCATTCTCCCGTACAACGTGGCGTACAGACGTACTTTCATGCAAAATCTTAAGATCTTAGCTCATGTCCAATGTACCAAAGCCGGCAAATAAGTGAATAAACCGATATTTAAACTTGAATAGTACTGCTTCTTATTGGCTATTACATCTTCTTAGAAGCTTTTTCTGTGTTCTAATATGATGTTTTCAGTTTTTTCTGCATACCGCAACCCGCGACATACTTTTGCAGCCGCTAAATGTAACCGTTTCAGAGAGAAAAGCGGCCAATATGACGATCTGACATTAAGTCGATTGGATGGAAAATGTCGAAAACGGGCGGATTACTCATGTTGTTACTACATATGAACATTTTTTATATTCTCCCGTGCAACGTGGCGTACAGACGTACTCTCATGCATAATCATAAGGTCCTAGCTCATGTCCAATGCACCAAGGCGCAAATAAGTGAATAACCGATAACTAAAGCATGTATACTACTGCTTCTTACTTATGATTATATCTTCTTTGAAGCTCTTTCTGTGTTCTAATATAATGTTTTCAGTTTTTTCCGCATACCCCAACACGCGACATAACTTTACAGACGATAAATGTAACCGTTTCAGAGAGAAAAGTAGCCAATATGACGATCTGACAATAAGTCGATTCAATGGCAAATGTCGAAAACGGGCGGATTTCTCATGTTGTTAGTACATATGAACACTGTTCACATTCTCCCGTGCAACGTGGCGTACATACGTACTTTCATGCAAAATCTTAAGGTCCTAGCTCATGTCCAACCGTGCGACTGCTAAGGTCGCAGGTTCGAATCCTGCCTGGGGCATGGATGTGTGTGATCTCCTTGGGTGAGTTAGGTTTAAGTAGTTCTAAGTTCTAGGGGACTAACGACCTCAGCAGTTGAGTCCCATTGTGCTCAGAGCCATTTGAACTGATGTTTAATGCACCAAAGCCGGCAAATAAGTCAATAGTATAGTTCTGCTTGCTACTTTCGATTACATCTTCTTAGAAGCTTTTTTTGTGTTCTAATATGATGTTTTCAGTTTCTTCCGCATATTGCAATACGCGACATACATTTCCAGACGATAAATGTAACTGTTTCAGAGAGAAAAGCGGCCAATGTGACGATCTGGCATCAAGTCAATTCGATGGCAAATGACGAAAGCGAGCGGATCTCTCACATTTTTACTACATATGAACAGTTTTCACATTCCCCCGCGCAATGTGATTTCCAGACGTCGTTTCATGCGAAATCTATAGGTCGTCGGTCATGTCCAATATACCAAACCCGGCAAATAAGTGAATTACCGATAACTAAATCTAGAATAGTACTGCTTCTTATTGGCGATTACATCTTCTTCGAAGCTTTTTCTGTGTTCTAATATAATGTTTTCAGTTTTTTTCCATACCGCAACACGCGACATAATTTTGCAGACGATGGATGTAACCTGTTCTGAGAGAAAAGCGGCCAATGGGACGATCTGGCAATACATTCGACTTTATAGCAAATGACGAAAGCGATCGGGTTTCTCAGGTTTTTACTACATATGAACGCTTTCCACATTCTCCCGTGCAATGTGTCGTACAGACGTACTTTCTTGCAAAATCTAAAGGTCCTAGCTCATGTCCAATGCACAAAAGCCGGAAAATAAGTGAGTAACCGATAACTAGAACTTGACTAGTACTGCTTGTTACTGGCCAATTACATCTTCTTAGAAGCTTCTTCTGTGACTACTATAGTGATTTTAGTATCTGCGCATACCGCGGCAAGCGACATAACTTTGCATACGATGAATGTAACCGTTTCAGAGAGAAAAGCCACCAGTGTGACGATCTGTCATTAAGTCGATTCGACGGCAAATGACGAAAACGGGCTGATTTCTCATGGTGTTACTACATATGAAAACTTTTCTCATTCTCCCGTGCAACGTGGCGTACAGACGTACTTTCATGCAAAATCTTAAGGTCGTAGCTCATGTCCAATGCACCAAAGCCGGCAAATAAGTGAATAAACCGATAACTGAAACTTGAATAGTACTGCTTCTTACTGGCAATTACATCTTCTTTGAAGCTTTTTCTGTATTCTAATATAATGTTTTCAGTTTTTTCCGCATACCGCAACACGCGACATAATTTTGCATACGATAAATGTAACCGTTTCAGAGAGAAAAGCGGCCAATGTTACGATCTTGCATTAAGTCGATTCGAACGCAAATGACGAAAACGGGCCGATTTCTCATGTTGTTACTATTATGTACACCTTTGTCATTCTCCCGTGCAACGTGGCGTACAGACGTAATTTCATGCAAAATCTTAAGGTTATAGCTCACGTCCAATGCACCAAAGCTTGCAAATAAGTGAATAACCGATAGCAAAAACTTGAAAGTACTGCTTCCTACTTTCGATTACATCTTCTTAGAAGCTTTTTTGTGTTCTGATATGATGTTTTCAGTTTTTTCCACATATTGCAAACACGTGGCACAAATTTCCAGACGATAAATGTAACCGTTTCAGAGAGAAAAGCGGCCAATGGGACGATCTGGCAATACATTCGATTCGTTAGCAAATGACGAAAGCGATGGATTTCTCAGGTTTTTACTACATATGAACACTTTCTACATTCTCCCGTTCAACGTGGCGTACAGACGTACTTTCATGCAAAATCCTAAGGTCCTAGCTCATGTCCAATGCAATAAAGCCGCAAATAAGTGAATTACCGATCGCTTAAACTTGAATAGTACTGCTTCCTACTTTCGATTACATCTTCTTAGAAGCTTTTTTTGTGTTCTAATAAGATGTTTTCAGTTTTTTCCGCATATTGCAATACGCGACATACATTTCCAGACGATAAATGTAACTGTTTCAGAGAGAAAAGCAGCCAATGTGAAGATGTTGCAATAAAATAGATTCGGTAGCAAATGACGAAAGCGGGCGGTTTTCTTCAGTTTTTACTACATATGAACAGTTTCCACATTCCCCCGTGCAATGTGGATTCCAGACGTCGTTTCATGCAAAATCTTTACGTCGTCGGTCATGTCCAATGTACCAAAGGCGGCAAATAAGTGAATAACCGATAACTAAAACTTGAATAGTACTGCTTCTTATTGGCGATTACATCTTCTTAGAA
Source organism: Schistocerca gregaria (assembly GCF_023897955.1). Lineage (NCBI taxonomy): Eukaryota > Metazoa > Arthropoda > Insecta > Orthoptera > Acrididae > Schistocerca > Schistocerca gregaria. The sequence continues at coordinate 1,119,976 of NW_026061765.1, read as the reverse complement.
GCTTTTTCTGTGTTCTAATATGATGTTTTCAGTTCTTTTCCGCATATTGCAACACACGACATAAATTTCCAGACGGTAAATGTAACCTTTTCAGTGAGAAAAGCGGCTAATATGACGCTCTATCATTAATTCGATTCGATGGCAAATGTCGAAAACGGGCGGATTTTTCATGTGGTTACTACATGTGAACACTTTTCACATCCTCCTGTGCATCGTGGTTTCCAGACGTCGTTTCATGCAAAATCATTAGGTCGTCGGTCATGTCCAATGTACCAAAGCCGGCAAATATGTGAACAACTGATAACTAACACTTGAATAACACTGCTTGTTACTGGCCGATTACATTTTCTTAGAAGCATCCTCTGTGTTCTACTATTTTGCCTTTAGTGTCTGCGCATACCGCGGCAATCGACGTAACTTTGCAGACGATGAATGTAACAGTTTCAAAGAGAAAAGCGGCCGATGTGACGATCTGGCATTAAGTCGATTCGAAGGATAATGTCGAAAACGGTCGGATTTATCATGTTGTTACTATAAATGAACATCTTTTAAATTCACCCGTGCAACGTGGCGTACAGACGTACTCTCATGCAAAATCTTAAGGTCCTTGCTCATGTCCAATGCACCAAGGCGGAAAATACGTGAATAACCGATAACTAAAGCTTGTATATTACTGCTTCCTACTTTCGATTACATCTTCTTAGAAGCTTTTTCTGTGTTCTAATATAATGTTTTCAGTTTTTTTCGCATATTGCAATAAGCGACATAAATTTCCAGGCGATAAATGTAACTGTTTGAGAGAGAAAAGTGGCCAATGTGAAGATCTGGTAATACTTTCGATTCGATACCAAACGACGAAAGCGATTGAATTCCTCAGGTTATTACTACGTATGAACACTTTCCACATTCTCCCGTGCAACGTGGCGTACAGACGTACTTTCATGCAAAATCTTAAGGTCCTAGTTCATGTCCAACCGTGCGACTGCTAAGGTCGCAGGTTCGAATCCTGCCTGGGGCATGGATGTGTGTGATCTCCTTAGGTGCGTTAGGTTTAAGTAGTTCTAAGTTGTAGGGGACTAATGATCTCAGCAGTTGAGTCCCATTGTGCTCAGAGCCATTTAAACTGATGTCCAATGCACCAAAGCCGGCAAATTAGTAAATAACCGATAGCTAAAACGTGAATAGTACTGCTTCCTAAATTCGATTACATCTTCTTAGAAGCTTTTTGCGTGATCTAATATGATTTTTTCAGTTTTTTCCTCATATTGCAATACGCGACATACATTTCCAGACGATAAATGTAATTGTGTCAGAGAGAAAAGCTGCCAATGTGAAGATGTGGCAATATAATAGATTCGGTAGCAAATGACGAAAGCTGGCGGTTTTCTGTAGTTTTTACTACATATGAACAGTTTCCACATTCCCCCGTGCAAAGTGGTTTCCAGACGTCGTTTCATGCAAAACTTTAGGTCGTCGGTCATGTCCAATGTACCAAAGGTGGCAAATATGTGAATAACCGACAACTAAATCTTGAATAGTGCTGCTTCTTATGGCGATTACATCTTCGTAGAATGTGCTTCTGTATTATACTATGTTGCTTTTGTGTATCCACATACTGCGGCAAGCGACATATCTTTGCAGACGATGAATGTCTTTACTACATATGAACACTTTTCACATTTTCATATGCAACGCGTCTGCTAGACCTCCCCTCATGCAAAATCTTAAGGTACTAACTCATGTACAAGGCACCAAAGTCGGCTAAATATTCAATTTTCGGTAATTAAATCTTGAATTGTATTGCTTATTGCCGGCTACTACATCAACTTAGAAGCTTCTTCTGTGTTCTACTATGGTGCTTTTAGTGTCTCCGCATACCTCAGAACGCAACATAGCTTTGCACACGATAAATGTAACCGTTTCATATAGAACAGCCTCCAATGTGACCATCTGACATTAAGTCGATTCGATAGCAAATGACGAAAGCGTTCGGATTTCTTAGGTTTTTACTACATATGAACACGTTTCACATTCTCCCGTGCAACGTGGCTGCTAGTCCTCCCTGCATGTAAAGTCTTAAGTTCCTACCTCATGTCCAAGGCACCAAAGCCGGCTAAAAATTCAAAAATCGATAACTAAATTTGAGTTCTACTGCTTCTTAATGTCTATTACATCGACTTAGAAGCTTTTTTGTGTTCTACTATGGTGCTTTTAGAGTCTCCGCATATCGCAGCACGCAGCATAGCTTTGCACACGATATATGTAACCGTTTCGGAGAGAAGAGCGGCCAATGCGACGATCTGACATTAAGTCGAGTCGATAGCAAATGACGAAAACGGGCGGATTTCTTAGTTTCTTACTACATATGGACACGTTTCACATTCTCCCGTGCAACGTGGTTGCGAGTCCTCCCTTCATGCAAAATCTTAAGGTACTAGTTCATGTCCAAGGCACCAAAGCCGGCTAAAAATTTAAAAATCGATCGCTAAAACTTAAATTGTACTTCTCCTTGCTGGCTATTACATCAACTTAGAAGCTTCTTCTGTGTTCTACTATGGGGATTTTGGTGTCTCCGCATTCCGCAGCACGCGACATAGCTTTCCACCCGATAAATGTAACCGTTTCGGAGAGAAGAGCGGCCAATGTGACGATCTGACATTAAGTCGAGTCGATAGCAAGTGACGAAAACGGACGAATTTCTCAGGTTTTTACTACATATGAACACTTTTCACATTCTCCCGTGCAACGTGGCTGCTAGTCCTCCCATTATACAAATTCTTAATTTCCTAGCTCATGTCCAAGGCACCAAAGACGACTAAAAAGTCAGTAATCGATAGCTGAAACAATTATTTTACGGCTTCTTACTGTCTATTACGTCAACTTAGAAGCTTGTTCTGTGTTCTACTATGGTGCTTGTAGTGTCTCCACATTCCGCAGCACGCGGCATAGCTTAGAACACGATAAATGTAACCGTTTCAGAGATAAGAGCGACCAGTGTGACGATCTGACATTAAGTCTTTTCGATAGCAAATGACGACAACGGGCGGATTCCTTAGGTTTTTACTACATGCGATCTCTTTTCACATTCTCCAGTGCAACGTGGCTGTTAGTCCTCCCTTCATGCAAAATATTAAGACCCTACCTCATGTCCAAGGCACCAAAGCCGGCTAAAAATTCAAAAATCGATAGCTAAATTTGAGTTCTTCTGCTTCTTACTGGCTATTACATCAACTTAGAAGCTTTTTCTGTGTTCTACTATGGTGCTTTTAGTGTCTCCGCATATCGCAGCACGCAACATAGCTTTGCACACGATAAATGTAACCGTTTCAGAGAGAAGAGCGGCCAATGTGACGATCTGATATAAAATCGAATCGATAGCAATCGACGAAAACGGGCGGATGTCTTAGGTTTTTACTACATATGAACACTTTTCACATTCTCCCGTGCAACGTGGCTGCTAGTCCTCCCATAATACAAATTCTTAATTTCCTAGCTCATGTCCAAGGCACCAAAGACGACTAAAAAGTCAATAATCGATAGCTGCAACAATTATTTTACGGCTTCTTACTGTCTATTACGTCAACTTAGAAGCTTGTTCTGTGTTCTACTATGGTGCTTGTAGTGTCTCCGCATTCCGCAGCACGCGACATAGCTTAGAACACGATAAATGTAACCGTTTCAGAGAGAAGAGCGACCAGTGTGACGATCTGACATTAAGTCTTTTCGATAGCAAATGACGACAACGGGCGGATTCCTTAGGTTTTTACTACATGCGATCTCTTTTCACATTCTCCAGTGCAACGTGGCTGTTAGTCCTCCCTTCATGCAAAATATTAAGATCCTACCTCATGTCCAAGGCACCAAAGCCGGCTAAAAATTCAAAAATCGATAGCTAAATTTGAGTTCTTCTGCTTCTTACTGGCTATTACATCAACTTAGAAGCTTTTTCTGTGTTCTACTATGGTGCTTTTAGTGTCTCCGCATATCGCAGCACGCAACATAGCTTTGCACACGATAAATGTAACCGTTTCAGAGAGAAGAGCGGCCAATGTGACGATCTGATATAAAGTCGAATCGATGGCAAATGACGAAAACAAGCGGATTACTTAGTTTTTTACTACGTTCGATCACTTTTCACATTCTCCCGTGCAACGTGGCTGCTAGTCCTCCCTTTATAGACATTCTTAAGGTCCTAGCTCATGTTCAAGGCACCAAAGCCGGCTAAAAAGTTAATAATCGATAACTAAAACGATTATTTTACGGCTTCTTACTGGCTATTACGTCAACTTGGAAGCTTCTTCTGTGTTCTACTATGGTGCTTGTAGTGTCTCCGCATATCGCAGCACGCGACGTAGCTTTGCACACGATAAATGTAACCGTTTCATATAGAACAGCCTCCATTGTGACCATCTGACATTAAGTCGATTCGATAGCAAATGACGAAAGCGTTCGGATTTCTTAGGTTTTTACTACATATGAACACGTTTCACATTCTCCCGTGCAACGTGGCTGCTAGTCCTCCCTGCATGTAAATTCTTAAGTTCCTACCTCATGTCCAAGGCACCAAAGCCGGCTAAAAATTTAAAAATCGATCGTTAAAACTTAAATTGTACTGCTCCTTGCTGGCTATTACATCAACTTAGAAGCTTCTTCTGTGTTCTACTATGGGGATTTTTGTGTCTCCGCATTCCGCAGCACGCGACATAGCTTTGCACCCGGTAAATGTAACCGTTTCGGAGAGAAGAGCGGCCAATGTGACGATCTGACATTAAGTCGAGTCGATAGCAAGTGACGAAAACGGACGAATTTCTCAGGTTTTTACTACATATGAACACTTTTCACATTCTCCCGTGCGAGATGGCTGCTAGTCCTCCCTTCATGCAAAATCGTAAGGTCCTAGCTCATGTCCAAGGCACCAAATCCGGCTGTAAAGTCAACAATCGATAAATAAAACTTGTATTGTACTGCTTCTTACTGGTTATTACATCAACTTAGAAGCTCCTTCTTTGTTCTACTATTGTGCTTTAATGTCTCCGAGTTTCGCAGCACGCAACAAAGCTTTGCGCACGATAAATGTAACCGTTTCAGAGAGAAGAGCGGCCAATGTGACGATCTGATATAAAGTCGAATCGATAGCAAACGACGAAAACGGGCGGATGTCTTAGGTTTTTACTACATATGAACACTTTTCACATTCTCCTGTGCAACGTGGCTGCTAGTCCTCCCAAAATACAAATTCTTAAGGTCCTAGCTCATGTCCAAGGCACCAAAGCCGGCTAAAAAGTCAATAATCGATAGCTAAAACTATTATTTTACGTCTTCTTACTGGCTATTACGTCAACTTAGAAGCTTCTTCTGTGTTCCACTATGGTGCTTGTAATGTCTCCGCATTCCGCAGCACGCGACATAGTTTTGCACACGATAAATGTAACCGTTTCAGAGAGAAGAGCGGCCAATGTGACGACCTGACATTAAGTCGATTCGATATCAAATGACGAAAACGAGCGGATTTCTTAGGTTTTTACTATATTCGATCACTTTTCACATTCTCCCGTGCAACGTGGCTGCTAGTCCTTCCTTCATGCAAAATCATAAGCTCCTAGCTCATGTCCAAGGCACCAAAGCCGGATAAAAAGTCAAAGATTGATAACTAAAACTTGAATTATACTGCTTCTTACTGGTTATTACGTCAACTTAGAAGCTCCTTCCGTGTTCTACTATGATGCTTTTAGTGTCTCCGAATTTTGCAGCACTCAATATAGCTTTGCACACGATAAAAGTAACCGTTTCAGAGAGAAGAGCGGCCAATGTGACGATCTGATATAAAGTCGAATCGATAGCAAACGACGAAAACGGGCGGATTTCTTAGGTTTTTACTACATATGAACACTTTGCACATACTTTCGTGCAACGTGGCTGCTAATCTTCCCTTCATGCAAAATCGTAAGGTCCTAGCTGATGCACAAGGCACCAAAGCCGCCTAAAAATTTAAAAATCTATCACTAAAGCTTTAATTGTACTCCTCCTTACTGGCTATTACACCAACTTAGAAGGGTCTTCTGTGTTCTACAATGGGGCTTTTGGTGTCTCCGCATTCCTCAGCACGCGACATAGCTTTGAACACGATAAATGTAACCGTTTCAGAGAGAAGACCGGCCAATGTGACGGCTGACATTAAGTCGATTCGATAGCAAATGACGAAAACGGACGAATTTTTCAGGTTTTTACTACATATGAACTCTTTTCACATTCTCCCGTGCACCGTGGCTGCTAGTCCTCGCATCATGCAAAACCTTAAGATCCTAGCTCATGTCAAAGGCACCAAAGCCAGCTAAAAAGTTAATAATCGATAGCTAAAACTTTTATTTTACGTCTTCTTACTGGCTATTACGTCAACTTAGAAGCATCTTCTCTGTTCTACTATGGTGCTTTTAGTGTCTCCGAATTCCGCAGCATGCGACATAGTATTGCACACGATAAATGTAACCGTTTCAGAGAGAAGAGCGGCCAATGCGACGATCTGACATTAAGTCGATTAGATAGTAAATGACGAAAACGGGCGGATTTCTATGTTTTTACTACATATGTACACTTTTCACATTCTCCCGTGTAACGTAGCTAATAGTCCTCCCTTCATGCAAAATCTTAAGTTCCTAGCTTATGTCCAAGGCACCAAAGCCGACTAAACAGTTAATAATCGATAGCTAAAACTATTATTTTACGGCTTCTTACTGGCTATTACGTCAACTTGGAAGCTTCTTCTCTGTTCTGCTATGGTGCTTTTAATGTCTCCGCATATCGCAGCACGCAACATAGCTTTGCACACGATAAATGTAACCGTTTCAGAGAAAAGAGCGGCCAATGTGACGATCTGACATTAAGACAAATCGACAGCAAATGACGAAGACGGGGGGATTTCTTAAGTTTTTTCTACATATGAACACTTTTCACATTCTCACGTGCAACGTGGCTGCTAGTCCTCCTTTTATACAAATTCTTAAGGTCCTAGCTCATGCCCAAGGCACCAAAGCCGGCTAAAAAGTTAATAATCGATAGCTAAAACTACATTCCTGGAAATGGAAAAAAGAACACATTGACACCGGTGTGTCAGACCCACCATACGTGCTCCTGACATTGCGAGACGGCTGTACAAGCAATGATCACACGCACGGCGCAGCGGACACACCAGGAATTGCGGTGTTGGCCGTCGAATGGCGCTAGCTGCGCAGCATTTGTGCACCGCCGCCGTCAGTGTCAGCCAGTTTGCCGTGGCATACGGAGCTCCATCGCAGTCTTTAACACTGGTAGCATGCCGCGACAGCGTGGAAGTGAACCGTATGTGCAGTTGACGGACTTTGAGCGAGGGCGTATAGTGGGCATGAGGGAGGCCGGGTGGCCGTACCGCCGAATTGCTCAACACGTGGGGCGTGAGGTCTCCACAGTACATCGATGTTGTCGCCAGTGGTCGGCGGAATGTGCACGTGCCCGTCGACCTGGGACCGGACCGCAGCGACGCACGGATGCACGCCAAGACTGTAGGATCCTACGCAGTGCCGTAGGGGACCGCACCGCCACTTCCCAGCAAATTAGGGACACTGTTGCTCCTGGGGTATCGGCGAGCACCATTCGCAACCGTCTCCATGAAGCTGGGCTACGGTCCCGCACACCGTTAGGCCGTCTTCCGCTCACGCCCCAACATCGTGCAGCCCGCCTCCAGTGGTGTCGCGACAGGCGTGAATAGAGGGACGAATGGAGACGTGTCGTCTTCAGCGATGAGAGTCGCTTCTGCCTTGGTGCCAATGATGGTCGTAAACGTGTTTGGCGCCGTGCAGGTGAGCGCCACAATCCTGACTGCATATGACCGAGGCACACAGGGCCAACACCCGGCAACATGGTGTGGGGAGCGATCTCCTACACTGGCCGTACACTTCTGTGATCGTCGAGGGGACACTGAATAGTGCACGCTACATCCAAACCGTCATTGAACCCATCGTTCTACCACTCCTAGACCGGCAAGGGAACTAGCTGTTCCAACAGGACAATGCACGTCCGCATGAATCCCGTACCACCCTACGTGCTCTAGAAGGTGTAAGTCAACTACCCTGGCCAGCAAGATCTCCGGATCTGTCCCCCATTGAGCATATTTGAGACTGGATGAAGCGTCGTCTCACGCGGTCTGCACGTCCAGCACGAACGCTGGTCCAACTGAGGCGCCAGGTGGAAATGGCATGGCAAGCCGTTCCACAGGACTACATCCAGCATCTCTACGATCGTCTCCATGGGAGAATAGCAGCCTGCATTGCTGCGAAAGGTGGATATACAATGTACTAGTGCCGACATTGTGCATGATCTGTTGCCTGTGTCTATGTGCCTGTGGTTCTGTCAGTGTGATCATGTGATGTACCTGACCCCCAGTAATGTGTCAATAAAGTTTCCCCTTCCTGGGACAATGAATTCACGGTGTTCTTATTTCAATTTCAAGGAGTGTATTATTTTACCGCTTCTTACTGGCTATTACTTCAACTTAGAAGCTTCTTCTTTGTTCTACTATGGTGCTTGTAGTGTCTCCGCATATCGCAGCACGCGACATAGCTTTGCACACGATAAATGTAACCGTTTCAGAGAGAAGAGAATCCAATGTGACGATCTGACATTAAGTCGATTCGATAGCAACTGACGAAAACGGGCGGATTTCTTATGTTTTTACTACATTTGAACACATTTCACCTTCTCCCGAGCAACGTGGCTGCTAGTCCTCCCTTCATACAAATTCTTAAGGTCCTACCTCATGTCGAAATCACCAAAGCCGCCTAAAAATTCAAAAATCGATATCTAAATTTGAGTTCTACTCCGACTTACTGGCTATTACATCAGCTTAGAAGCTTTACTGTGTTCTACTATGGTGCTTTTTGTGTCTCTGCATATTGCAGCACGCAACATAGCTTTGCACACGATTAATGTAACCGTTTCAGAGACAAGAGCGGTCAATTTGACGATCTGATATAAAGTCGAATCGATAGCAAATGACGAAAACGGGTGGATTTCTTAGGTTTTTACTACATATGAACACTTTTCACATTCTCCCGTGCAACGTGGCGGCTAGTCCTCCCTTCATGCAAAATCTTAAAGTCGTAGCTCATGTCCAAGGCACCAAAGCCGGCTAAAAAGTCAAAAATCGATAACTAAAACTTGAATGGTACTGCTTCTTACTGGTTATTACATCAACTTAGAAGCTACTTCTGTGTTCTACTATGGTGCTTTTAGTGTCTCCGCATATCGCAGCTCGCAACATAGCTTTGCACACGATAAATGTATCCGTTTCAGAGTGAAGAGCGGCCAATGTGACGATCTGACATTAAGTCGATTCGATAGCAAATGACGAAAACGTGCGGATTTCTTAGGTTTTTACTACATATGAACACTTTTCACATTCTCCCGTGCCACGTGGCTGCTAGTGCTCCCTTCATGCAAAATCGTAAAGTCCTAGCTCAGTCCAGATCACCAAAGCCGGCTAAAAAGTCAAAAATCGATAACTGAACTTGAATTGCACTGCTGCTTACTGGTTATTACATCAACTTAAAAGCTTCTTCTGTGTTCAACTGTGGTGCTTTTAGTGTCCCCGCATATGGCAGCACGCGACATAGCTTTGCACACGATAAATGTAGCCGTTTCAAAGAGAAGAGCGGCCAATGTGACGATCTGACATTAAGTCAATTCGATAGCAAATGTTGAGAACGGACGAATTTCTTAGGTTTTTACTACATATGAACACTTTTCACATTCTCCCGTGCAACGTGGCTGCTAGTCCTCCCTTCATGCAAAATCGTAAGGTCCTAGCTCATGTCCAAGGCACCACAGCTGGCTAAAAATTAAAAAATCGATCACTAAAACTTAAATTGTACTGCTATTTACTGGCTATTACATCAACTTAGAAGCTTATTCTGTGTACTACTATGGGGCTTTTAGTGTCTCCACATATCGCAGCACGCCACATAATTTTGCACACGATAAATGTATCCGTTTCAGAGAGAAGAGCGGCCAATGTGACGATCTGACATTAAGTCGATTCGATAGCAAATGACGAAAACGGTTGGATATCTGTGGTTTGTATTACATATGAACACTTTTCACATTCTCCTGTGCAACGTGGCTGCTAGTCTTCCATTCTTGCAAAATCGTAAGGTCCTAGGTCATGTCCAAGGCACCAAAGACGGCTAAAAATTTAAAAATCGATCACTAAAACTTAAATAATACTGCTCCTTACTCGCTATTACATCATCTTAGAAGCTTCTTCTGTGTTCTACTACGGGGCTTTTGGTGTCTCCGCATTCCGCAGCACGCGACATAATTTTGCGCACGATAAATGTATCCGTTTCAGAGAGAAGAGCGGCCAATGTGACGATCTGACATTAAGTCGATTCAAAGACAAATGACGAAAACTGGCGGATTTCTCAGGTTCTTACTACATATGAACACTTTTCACATTCTCCTGTGCAACGTGACTGCTAGTCCACCCTGCATGCAAAATCTGTAGGTCCTAGCTCATGTCCAAGGCGCCAAAGCCGGCTAAAAAGCCAAAAATCGATAACTAAACTTGAATTGTACTGCTTCTTACTGGCTATTACATCGACTTAGAAGCTTCTTCTGTGTTCTACTATGGTGCTTTTAGTGTCTCCGCATTCCGCAGCACGCGACCGTTTCAGAGAGAAGAGGGGCCAATGTGACCATCTAACATGAAGCCGAATAGATAGCAAATGACGAAAACGGGCTGATTTCTTAGGTTATTACTACATATGCACACTTATGAAATACTCCCGTGCAACGGGGTTGCTAGTCCTCCCTTTATGCAAAATCTTAAGGTACTAGCTCATGTCCAAGGCACCGAACCCGGCTAAATATTCTATAACCTGTAACTAAAACTTGAATTGTACTGCTTCTTACTGTCTATTACATTAACTTAGAAGATTCTTCTGTGTTCTATTATGGTGCTTTTAGTGTCTCCGCATTTCGCAGCAAGAGACATAGCTTTGCACACGTTAAATGTAACCGTTTCAGAGAGAAGAGCGGCCAATGTGACGATCAGACATTAACTCGATTCGAAAGCAAATGACGAAAACGGTCGGATTTCTTTGGTTTTTACTACATATGAACACTCTCCACATTCTCCCATGCAAGGTGTTAGCTAGTCCTCCCTTCATGCAAAATCTTAAGGTCCTAGCTCATGTCAAAGTCACCAAAGCCCCCTAAAAAGGCAAATATCGATAACTAAACTTTAATTGTACTGCTTCTTACAGGCAATTACATCAACTTCGAAGCTTCTTCTGTGCTCTACTAAGGTGCTTTTAGTGTCTCCGCATATCACAGCACGCGACAAAGATTTGCACACGATAAATGTAACTGTTTCAGAGAGAAAAGCTGCCAATTTGACGATCTGACATTAAGTCGATTCGATAGCAAATGACGAAAACGGGCAGATTTCTCAGGTTTTTACTACATATGAACAATTTTCACATTCTGCTGTGCAACGTTTCTGCTAGTCCTCCCTTCATGCAAAATCGTAAGGTCCTAGCTCATGTCCAAGGCACCGAAGCCGGCTAAAAAGTCAAAAATCGATAACTAAATTTTATTTGTACTGCTTCTTACTGGCCATTACATCAACTTAGAAGCTTCTTCTGTGTTCTACTATGGTGCTTTTAGTGTCTCCGTATATCGCAGCGCGCGACATAGCTTTGCACGCGATAAATGTAACCGTTTCACAGAGAAGAACGGCCAATGTGACTATATGACATTAAGTTGATTCGATAGCAAATGACGAAAACGGGCGGATTTTTTAGGTTTTTACTACATATGAACACTTTTCACATTCTTTCGTGCAACGTTGGTGCTAGTCCTCCCTTCATGATAAATCTTAAGGTCCTGCCTCATTTGCAAGGCGCCAAAGCCTGCTAAAAAGCCAAAAATCGAAAACTAAACTTTAATTGTACTGCTTTATACTGGCTATTACTTCAACTTAGAAGCTTCTTCTCTGTTCTACTATGGTTCTTTTAGTGTCTCCGCATTTCGCAGCTCGCGACATAGCGTTGCACAAGATAAATGTAACCGTTTCAGAGCGAAGAGCGGCCAATGTGACGATCTGACTTTAAGTCGATTCGATAGCAAATTTATTTATTTATTTATTTATTTATTTATTTAACCTGACAAGATTAGGGCCATCAGTCCCTCTCTTACATCTAACCAGGCATTCTACTTATTTTACAGTCATATGTTGTAGTAGGCATGTTAAACTACATCTAATACAAAAAGTGAGATAAACAATTAGAAAGGTACACCTCGAAAAATACATTATTGAAGAGAAAGATTTCAGATAGGAGTGCTGGCAGCAGGGAGTGTGGGGGGAACTCATGGTGAAGGGAGGAGAGGAATAGAGGGACATGATGAAACATAATTAAGGAAAATATAAAGGAAAAGAAGACTGCGTGGCTAATAGAGATAGATGAAGAGGAAGGCATCTGAGAAGCAAGATAGGAGACGCTAGCTTTTCTATTTGACATATGAGAGGATTGGCCTTGCACATTAATTTTGTGGAGAATTTTCATGCGGATGATAGTAGGAAATGCTTCAACTTCTTCTTAAAAGCAACAGGAGATTGAATTTTCCTCAAGGTGAGGGGCAGTTTGTTCCAGAGGCGAACAGCGGCAACTGAGAAGGAGTTTGCAAAAGTTTTTGTTTTGTGAGTGGGCACAGCTAGGATACCAGATAAGAGCGACCTCGTGTTTCGATTATGATGGCATTACACGTTTTTAATCTCTGAAGCTAGGTACTGGGGTGCTTGCGCGACGAGGAGTCGGTGAAGTAGACATATAGTGTGGTAGTCACGCAGTTTGTCCGGCCGCAGCCACCCTAGCTCGGAGTATGAAGCACTAACATGATCATATCGGCGAATGTTGCAGGTGTAACGCACACAGGCATTCATGGTTAGCTCTAGCCGTCTTTTGTTTTCACTACTCATGCCTTGTTGAATCACATCACAATAGTGGAGGTTCGGTAGAACGAGTGCTTGCACGAGCTGGCGTTTCAAGTTCTGTGGGAATATGTTCCGAAACTTTTTGAGAGCATAGAGAGAAGCAGACGTCTTTCGGCACACTGCGACTGTATTCTCCACCCAGTTGAGATGCTCGTCCAAAGTTACACCCAAGTTTTTCACTGTTTTCTGATATGGTATTGGAGTACCTTCGAGCAGAATAGGAGGTAGCCGTTCGCGGAAATCTGAACTTATTAATTTCTGATGGGCTATTAAGATTACTTGCGTCTTTTTTGCGTTTAATTTAAGCCCCTGGTTTTTCGCCCATGTCACTACTGAAGACAGATCATCATTCATCAGAGCGATTGCAGTGTTTACGTCTTCAGGTCTGACGCTTAGGTAGAGCTGGAGGTCGTCGGCATATGTTTACAGGAGGACAAAACCGACGAAAACAACAGTAGTCCTAAGACTGATCCTTGTGGCACTCCCGAAGAAACTTGTTTCGAGGAAGATTTTTCATTTGCGCAGACAACACATTGCTGTCTGTCTTTTAAGTAGCTTTCAAACCATCTCATTGCACTATCAGAGAAATTAAGCTGTTGCATTTTTCTGAGTAATATGTCAAAGTTAACAGTGTCAAAAGCTTTGCTGAAGTCCAGTAGCGTCAATATTGTTGCCTTTCGATTGTCGATGGCATATTTCAGGTCATCAGTTACTTTAATTAGAGCAGTGTTTGTGCTGTGATGTTTACGGAAACCAGATTGAAATTTGTCATATAGACTGAATTCATGCAAGTGTTCAGTGATTTGGTCATGAACAATATATTCAAGTGCTTTGGAAACAGCTGGCTGTATGCTAATTGGTCGGTAATAACTAGGCAGTTGCGGGTTTTCGATCTTAGGGATGGGTCGAATTATGCTTCTTTTCCATGCAGTGGGGTATATTCCGTTCACGAGGGAAAAATTAAATATGTCAGTTAAGACAGGTACTAAGATATCGGCAACATTCTTAATCATGGTTATACCGATAATGTCGTTGCCTATTGCATCAGAAGAGATTCTCATTATTGCTATTCTTGCCGTATTTGTTATTACATGTTTTAGATGGAAGGTATCGTTGTTAGTTATCCTGTTTGGGGATTCTTGTGGGCGGTAATTATCAGCCGTGCTGGTAATCAGAGGTGCAGAGAAGAATTCATTTAATTCGTTAGCTGACACATGAAAAGTAGTTTCCGATTTTGCCTTTCCGACCCCCAAGCTACGGAGATTCTTCCATAGAGTCGTGGGTTTCAGATCGCTGCATACAAGGGAGCGAGCGTGCCTGATTTTGGCATTGCGAATGCATTGTTTCACTCTGTTCCGTAGCTTTCTATATTCTTCGAAACGCTCGGTTTTCGGATCTGCCTTGAAACGCCTGTGGGCAGCATCATTATTAGTCATCCTTTGACGTAATTCAGCTGTCAGCCATGGAGCAGGAGATTTTCTTACACGGACTGTGTGCGCAGGTGCATGTTTGTCATAGAGGGCAAAGAGTTTATCACCAAGCTCATTAATTTTGCCGTCGATTGAAGGTTCTCTGATTATTTGATGCCATGAGATTTCTGAGCAATCGGCTGTTAGAGCGTCAAGGTCAATACTTTTCATGTTCCTACAAGTTATGTAACGCGTAAAGTCAAAAATCGATAAATAAATTTGAATTGTACTGCTCCTTACTGGCTGTTACATCAACGTAGAATCTTCTTCTGTATTCTACTATGGTGCTTTTTGTGTCTCCGCATATCGCAGCACGCGACATAGCGTTGCACACGATAAATGTAACCGTTTCAGAGTGTAGAGCAGCCAATGCAACGAACTGACATAAACTCGATTCGATAGCAAATGACGAAAACGGGCCGATTTCTTATGTTTTTACTACATATGAATATTTTTCACATACTACCGTGCAACGTGGCTGCTAGTCCTCCCTGCATGCAAAATCTTAAGTTCCTAGCTCATGTCCAGTGCCCCAAAGCCGGCTAAAAAGTACAAAATCGATAACTTGAATTGCACTGCTTCTTACTGGCTAGTACATCAACTTAGAAGTTTCTTCTGTGTTCTACTATGGTGCTTTTAGTGTCTCCGCATTCCGCAGTACACGACATAGCTTTGCACACGATAAATGTAACCGTTTCAGAGAGAAGAGCGGCCAATGTGACCATTTGACATTAAGTCGATTCGATAGCAAATGACGAAAAGGGGCGGATTTGTTGGGTTTGTACTACATATGAACACTTTTCTCATTGTCCCCTGCAACGTGGCTGCTAGACCCTGCATGCAAAATCTTAAGGTCCTAGCTCATGTCCAAGGCTCCAAAGAAGGCTAAAAAGTAAAAAATCGATAACTAATCTTGAATTGTCCTGCTTCTTACTGGCTATTACATCAACTTAGTAGCTTCTTCTGTGTTCCACTATGGTGTTTTTAGTGTCTCCGCATATCGCAGCAAGCGACATAGCCTTCCACATGATAAATGTAACCGTTTCGGAGAGTAGAGCGGCCAATGTGACGATGTGACATTAAGTCGATTCGGTAGCAAATGACGAAAACGGTCGGATTTGTTGGATTTTTACTACATATGAACACTTTTCACATTCCCCCGTGCAACGTGGCTGCTAGTCCTCGTTGCATGCAAAATCTTAAGGTCATAGCTTATGTCCAAGGCACCAAAGCCGCCTAAAAATTGAAAAATCGATAAGTAAACTTAAATTGTACTGCTTCTTACTGGCTATTACATCAACTAAGAATCTTCTTGTGTTCTACTATAGTGCTTTTAGTGTCTCCGAATATCGCAGCACGCGTCATAGCCTTCCACACGATAAATGTAACCGTTTCAGAGAGTAGAGCTGCCAATGTGACGTTCTGTCATTAAATCGATTCGATAGCATATGACGAAAACGGGCGGATTTCTTAGGTTTTTTCTACATATAAATAGGTTTCAAATACTCCCGTGCGACGTGGCTGCTAGTCCTCCCTGCATGCAAAATCTTAAGTTCGTAGTTCATGTCCAAGCCCCAAAGCCGACTAAAGAGTCAAAATCGATAACTTGAATTGTACTGCTTCTTACTGGATATTACATCAACTTAGAAGCTTTTTCTGTGTTCTACTATGGTGCTTTTAGTGTCTCCGCATATCGCAGTACGCGACATAGCTTTGCACTCGATAAATGTAACCGTTTCAGAGAGAAGAGCGGCCAATGTGACCATCTGACATTAAATCGATTCGATCGCAAATGACGAAAACGGTCGGATTTGTTAGGTTTTTACTACATATGAACTCTTTTCTCATTGTCCCCTGCAACGTGGCTGCTAGACCTCCCTGCATGCAAAATCTTAATGTCCTAGCTCATGTCCAAGGCTCCAGAGAAGGCTAAAAAGTAAAAAAATCGATAACTATACTTGAATTTTACTGCTGCATACAGGCTATTACATCTACTTAGTAGCTTCTTCTGTGTTCTACTATGGTGCTATTAGTGTCTCCGCATATCGCAGCACGCGACATAGCCTTCCACACGATAAATGTAACCGTTTCAAAGTGTAGAGCGGCCAATGTGACGAACTGACATAAAGTCGATTCGATAGCAAATGACGAAACCTGGCGGACTTCTTAGGTTTTTACTACATATGATCACTTTTCACATTCTCCCGTGCAACGTGGCTGCTAGTCGTCCCTGCATGCAAAATGGTAAGGACCTAGCTGATATCCAAGGCACCAAAGAAGGCTAAAAAGTCAAAAATCGATAAATAAACTTAAATTGTACTGCTTCTTACTGGCTATTACATCAACTTAGAAGCTTCTTCTGTGTTCTACTATGGTGCTTTTAGTGTCTCCGCATATCGCAGCACACGACATAGCTTTGCCCACGATAAATGTAACCGTTTCAGAGAGAAGAGCGGCCATTGTGGCGATCTGGTATTTCGTCGATTCGATAGTAGATGCCGAAAACGGGAGGATTTCTTAAGTTTTTACTACATATGATCAGTTTTCACACATTCTCGTGTAACGTGGCTCCCAGACCTCGTTTCATGCAAAATCGTAACGTCGTCAGTCATATCCCTGGCGCCATAGGCGGCTAATAAGTCAATAATCGATAGCTAAAACTTGAATTGTACTGCTTCTTACTGGCCGATTACATCAACTTAGAGCCGGCCGCGGTGGTCAAGAAGTTCAGGCGCTCAGTCCGGAACCGCGGGACTGCTACGCTCGGAGGTTCGAATCCTGCTCGGGCATGGATGTGTTTAATGTCCTTAGGTTAGTTAGGTTTAAGGAGTTCTACGCTCTAGGGGACTGATGAAAACAGGTGTTAAGTCCCATAGTGCTCAGAGCCATTTCAACCAATAACTTAGAAGCTTCTTCTGTGTTCTATGGAGTTGCTATTAGTGCCTCCGCATGCCGCAGCCAGGGACATAAGTTTCCAGACGATAAATGTAACTGTTTTATAGAGAAAAGCATCCAATGTGACGATATGTCATCACGTCGATTCGACGGCAATTGACGAAAACGGGACGATTTCTTAGGTTTTTACAACACATGAACACTTTTCCAATTCTATCGTGTAACGTGTCTTCCAGACTTCGTTTCATGCCAAATCTTAAGGTCGTCGGACATGTCTGAGGCACCAAAGCCGGATAATAAGTCAATAATCGATTACTAAAACTTGAATTTTACTGCTTCTTACTGGCTGATTACATCAACTTATAAGTTTCTTCTGTGTTTTACTGTGTTGCTATTAGTGCCTCCGCATACCGCAGCACACAAAGTAAGTTTGAAGACGATGAAGGTAACCGCTTCACAGAGAAATTTCAAATTCTGTGTCTGTGTCTATTGCCTGCTCATATTGTTTAAAGCAGGTTGCTCTAAATGCCCAGTGGATCTGATTCCATTGATACCTATTCTAAACAATCTCGGATTGGTAAAGACCAAGCTCTGCTTATACTTATAGTCTGGGAAGTTGACAGTAAAATATGATGGTTAAAGATGTCCACTGAGTATTCCCATATACACTGAAGTTAGCTTTGAACAACAAATTATTAATTGGCCACCTACTCTTGACTCAATAGCTACTAAGATCTTTCACTAGTGAAGGAGGTGACGACGTTGTTATGTCCACTAGAGGCTTCTGTAGTTTGCTGAAAATGATGTGATATAATTGTGCCTTGTGATTTTCTGTGGAGTTCCAGAGTAAGTTCTATACTGGTGCAGGACATTCATTCGTGCTGTTCTCATTCGAGGCAATCCTGGATTCTGAATCTCAAGCACCAGAGGATTATAAACAGCAATGCAACCTCTGTCTTCCTGGCTGTGCACTATTTCAAAGTGCTCTGGTTGACAGTCTCTTCTCATTGTGCAGTGCTTGTAGATTATTGTAAATGGATTATCTGCATTATTTAGAACATCTCATTCTAAACTTTCTAAAGAACGAGACTTTTCTGTCATGACCACTTTTTGTGTGAGGTGATAAATACCAGGAATTTGATTGCATTTTGAGAACCTAATGGTAACTAACATTATTGTCTATGTAAATTAATGGAACTGGATTTTTCCTGACGTCAGCAGTTTTCCGAAGGTCGTCGTTTTTCCCGAGGTCGTCGTTTTTCCCAAGGTCGGCGTTTTTCCCCGAGGTCGGCGTTTTTCCCCGAGGTCGGCGTTTTTCCCCGAGGTGGGCGTTTTTCCCCGAGGTCGGCGTTTTTTCCCAACAGCGGCGTTTTTCCCCGATGTCGGCGTTTTTCCACGATGTCGTCGTTTTTCCCCAAGGTCGGCGTTTTTCCACGATGTCGTCGTTTTTCCCAAGGTCGGCGTTTTTCCCCGAGGTCGGCGTTTTTCCCCGAGGTCGGCGTTTTCCCCCGAGGTCGGCGTTTTTCCCCCGAGGTCGGCGTTTTTGCCCCGAGGTCGGCGTTTTTCCCCGAGGTCGACGTTTTTTCCCGAGGTCTGCGTTTTTGCCCCGAGGTCGGATCAAAGATTTTTTTTCCCGAGGTCTAGAAATCTATCGATATATTGAAAATCCAAAGTATTTTCATGTATGTAGACTATACTGTTATGTCATGTCATCTTGAAACATTTATCCGACCACTAGATAATGGTATTTATCAAGATAGCGATATATTTCGTTATATCTATTTATTTCGATAATCGTTTTCTTAGGGGTACAGATTTACTTTGAGACGTCCATAATTTTCCCATTATCGATTCAATTCGATATATCGACTTACGTAGATGCGCACATTAAATCATGATATCGATTTATTTCGAGATATCTATCTATATTGAGGAGTCTACTTATTTCGAGATATCGATTGATTTAGCGTATCCGTTATATCGAGATATCGATTTATTTTGATATACCGACACAATTAAGGTTGTCTATATATTTCCAGGTATCGATATATTTCCATGTATTGGTGTACTACAGATATCGATTCTTATCGAGATATCGATATAATTCAAGGTACCTCCATATCTCTAGTAATCCATAAATTTCTAGATATCGCTATTTTGAGAGATATCTTTATATTACGTGGTACCAATATATTTCGAGATATCGATATATTTCTGTACCTCAATTTATCTCGATATGTCGACTAGCATCGAGATTTCGGTCTATATGGTAAGCCGAAATGCGTCTAGATGTCGATATACTTCGGGATATCGACTCATTTCGGTGTAGCGGTTTTTTGGAGGTGTCGATTTATTTCGAGGTTTCGATTTATTTCACGGTGTCGATTTATTTCGAGGTTGCGATTTTTCGAGGTTGCGATTTATTTCGAGGTGGCGATTTATTTCGATGTGGCGATTTATTTCGAGGTGTGGATTTACTTCGAGGTGTCGATGTATTTCTAGGTGACGATATATTTCGATGTTACTTGTCGACTGCATCAGCTTAGAACCTATTTCGTACAGAGTGGTGCGACTGCATACCTCAGCAGGCGACATTGATATCCAGACGATGAATTTTACCGTTTCCGAGAGAAAAGCGTGCGATGTGATGAATTGGCACTACTTCATTATGAAAACAAATGACGAAAACGTGAGGTTTTCTTCGGTTTTTCTGCCACTGCTGCCAACTTTCAGCCCACCCCCTCCTCCCCTTCCCCAGTCGTGGCGATCAGCTTTTGTGATGGAAATGGACACAGGAAAGTAATAACGTTCCATGAAATCCCATTCTAGGGACGTTCAAGGGTAAATGTTCCAGACGGTTTATTTGCATTAAGACACGCATACTGCGCATCTACAATGTCACATCTGCCAGATCGTTTCTATTGTCAACAGTGGAAAACAAAACAGCGTACTGAAGAAGCCATAGTGAGACGCGGTTTTTGGTAGACGAAATAATAGGAATACTCTAGCCATTGATAATGATGATCTAATGAGAATTCTGTTATTGTTTTGAAAGATGCATTTAAATATGCATTGAACGTAGCTCCAAATTATTTTGAGAATTATAATTGCGGTATTATGAATCTACATTGGAGATTTTGTAATGCAAAACATTTCGATCTGAGAATACTTTACGTGATAGTACGGCATTGACCTTGTGTGTCATTAGGGTAAAGTTAATTTGCCGCCATTCACATAAAATTTATCCGTCATTAACGTAAAATCTATTTTTCAGCGTACTGCAATAAGGACTCACTTCAGATGATTGGACAATTAAAGAGAACTCAAACCGTTATTTTAATAGTATTCGTAGGTCCATTGCAGCATTTACCGTGGACAGTCCCTGAGCCTAGACTGTCAGTTTTATGTAGGGAGTACTACTTTAAAAAAGCACTCCGTGTTCAGGTCACAAGTGGCCAATCAGGACCATCCGACCGCCACGTCATTCTCACTGAGGGTGGAGGAGGAGCTGGCTCTCCCACTCGTTGTGGTAGTTTCCTTTGACTGGAGCCGCTACTATTCGGACGAGTAGTTCCTCAATTGGCATCGGAAGGCTGAGTGCAACCCGAAAAATGCCAACAGCGCATAGCGGCCCATATGGTCACCCATCCAAGTGCCGACCACGCCCGAAAGTGCTAAACTTCAGTTATCTGACGGGAACCGGTGTATCCACTGCGGCAAGGCCATTGCCCCTACCACTTTTTATGATATTTTTGATCGTAGTTCAGGTCTGATGGCTGGGAAGAATGGACGTTTACCATGTTATGCACATTTATATTTTCACTACGTCGACACAGCTGGTCCAATTACGACCACAGGTGATGGTAGCCATAATGATCGTGCCAAGCATCCCGTGTACATTAGTTACACCCAAGTGTGTGGGCATCACAGCATTCGTGACATTTAAATTTGTTACTTCTTTGCTACTATATTCGCAATAAATTTTGCAGACAGTATCCGCATATGACGCTGAATGTACCTACAAAATTATATCATTGTACGACACATGTTTCGGGAGATACGTCATAAAAACTCAGGACAAGGCCAGACGCTGCATAGTACGGACGTGGACGCACAGCTCTAAATAAATGCCTGGTCAACACCAAGCTTTTCCGCTAGTCATCTATAAAGATAAAAAATCCCCAATATTGTCTACCAGCGTATTTTTGAAAAACCTTTATTTTGTCATCCATTTTTTTCCTGTAAAAATCGTAAAAGCCGTGCATCATTGTGTTTTTAAAAAGCGTTTCTTATTGTCATCTCTTTTTATGTATTTTAAACCATCTATCGCTTGTGTAACCTGTGGCTACAAGTCCATTCCCTTTATGGTGTAATCGAAATAATAAACAACGCAAAAAAGTGTGGGTCAATTTCTTCCTCATTTTTCGGAACTTCTGATAATAGTAAATCGTTGGCTCTTTGAGGACGTGGTAGGTACATACAAGAGATTAGTGTAAGATTAGAATTTGGGTTAGATGCAGTGCCAGGAGGTTCTGTTTCTATCTGGCTAGCTTCAGAGTACTTCACCATCTACTAAGTGATGCGTTTCATTGTGAATGGTGTGTTCTGTGCTAGGTCTACCCTTTTACTGCACAATGCTGTTCCTTCGATGCTATTAAAACCAGGATGTTATCAAAATATATGCACAGTGGCAGACTGGAGTCTGCAGAAATATTTCCAGTGGTGGGGAGGGGGGAAGGCGGGTCGGGGCTGGAGTGCATGATTCTGAAACTGGCACTCTGTGTACAAATCAGCTGGTCAGTTACGAGGTGCATCAAGCTACAAGACCATAACTCTATAAGCGCTACAACTGGCCAAAGGTAAGGTTTATCAGTATTGTGGAGAATTCTTATCTGGAAGAGTATACTGTAACGAATAAAAACTCTTTACTCCAGATTCCAGGGAGGGTTGGGGGCGATGGGTGAAAGTGCCCTTTTGCCTATCCTCCCCTCCCCACCTCCTCCCCTCCCCCTCCCCTTCACCCTCGCGGACGCCAATGGCTGGCCCGTTCATTTTGAGAACATCAGAGCTCCAGTAACCTTTCTGAGAAACTGTTCTTGTTGTCCTTGTGCGTCAATCTTACCACTCAGAACACCAGTGGGAATGTTGGTTATCGCTGAAACAACTGGTTTTCGGCTCTTATCAGTTTCCCAACCCTTCTTTAAGCTAATTGTTAAGTTCTTCTAATAACCGATTTTCAGTCTTTTATTTACATTATTTTCTCTAGTAAACGTAGAAATCAAACAAAGATTAAACAATTTTTACTTTCTCAGTTTCTTGATAAATGGAATCAAAATGTCAAATTAAATACCCTTATGATGACCTGCAGCCGTTCAGAACGAAATTAGAATTATATTAATACCGTCAGCTGCTCACGTGTGTCGATATATATCAACGGCGACAGGTGACAATGTGTGCACGTCTGGGACTCGAACCCGGGATCTCCTGCTTACATGGCAGGTGCTCTGCCCATCTGAGCCACCGAGGGCACAGACGATAGTGTGACTGCAGGTACTATCTCGCGCACGCCTCCCGCGAGACTCACATTCTCACCTTGCATGTCCACACACTACATTCGTAGTGTCCCACACCGACACACTCATTACTCGTGGAACACATTCTTACCAAGTCCAGTTCGGGGAATACGTGTGCATCTTCACAGAAGAAGGTCATGGCTGGTATTGCCAGAACCATATACTTATATTGATATGGACATGTCTTCCACGAGGAATGAGTGTGTTGGAGTGGGACTCTACGACTGTAGTGTATAGACATTCAAGGTGAGAATGTGAGTCTCGCAGGAGGCGTGCGCGAGATAGTCCCTGCAGTCGAACCATACACTGTGTCCTCTGTGCCTCAGATGGATAGAGCGTCTGTCATTTTAGCAAGAGATCCCGGGTTCGAGTCCCGGTCGCGGCACACATTTTCACTTGTCCACATTGATATTTATCAACGCCCGCGAGCAACTGACGGTATTAATATAATTCTAATTTCTTTAAATTAAATAGTCAAATAATACTTTGTCCGATCTTCGCTGCTGGCGAGTGCTTCTATACTACAGAAAACTGGCAATATTATCCTACTGATTATAGTTTTTAGAAGCTCTGCTCAAAAATTATATTGTAATCGGTTATCACAGCACTATGCAGGCATTACGTATAGTCCAGCGATAAAGAGTGAAAACTGCGGCAGGAGAACTCTCTTTTTCGTTTTAATTTCTCTGTTTTTAAGGGCTAAAAGCAGATAACGGCATACTACGTAGACACAGCAGCAGATCAGGCACTTTCTACTTTTATCCAGAACTATGAATGATTTGTTAAATTTTAACTTTTTTCCTTGTATGATGTCGCAAGTCGACCAAATCTAACTTTGTTCTTCACTCGTACCGCATATCGTAAAATACTTCCAGACTTCCAGATGGTGCCATTCTATGTTACAACTGACGTTCGACAACAGCGAGAAACTGTGTCCAGTCTCGCGCTCTGCTTGTATAACAGGCACAGTATTGTCTCGGCAATGTTGTTGTTGTTGTTGTTGTCTTCAGTCCTGAGACTGGTTTGATGCAGCTCTCCATGCTACTCTATCCTGTGCAAGCTGCTTCATCTCCCAGTACCTACTGCAACCTACATCCTTCTGAATCTGCTTAGTGTACTCATCTCTCGGTCTCCCTCTACGATTTTTACCCTCCACGCTGCCCTCCAATGCTAAATTTGTGATCCCTTGATGCCTCAAAACATGTCCTACCAACCGATCCCTTCTTCTAGTCAAGTTGTGCCACAAACTTCTCTTCTCCCCAATCCTATTCAGTACCTCCTCATTAGTTACGTGATCTATCCACCTTATCTTCAGTATTCTTCTGTAGCACCACATTTCGAAAGCTTCTATTCTCTTCTTGTCCAAACTAGTTATCGTCCATGTTTCACTTCCATACATGGCTACACTCCAAACAAATACTTTCAGAAACGACTTCCTGATACATAAATCTATATTCGATGTTAACAAATTTCTCTTCTTCAGAAACGCTTTCCTTGCCATTGCCAGTCTACATTTTATATCCTCTCTACTTCGACCATCATAAGTTATTTTACTTCCTAAATAGCAAAACTCCTTTACTACTTTAAGTGTCTCATTTCCTAATCTAATTCCCTCAGCATCACCCGATTTAATTTGACTACATTCCATTATCCTCCTTTCAAGACACTGTCATTCCGTTCAACTGCTCTTCCAAGTCCTTTGCCGTCTCTGACAGAATTACAATGTCATCGGCGAACCTCAAAGTTTTTATTTCGTCTCCATGAATTTTAATACCTACTCCAAATTTTTCTTTTATTTCCTTTACTGCTTGCTCAATATACAGATTGAATAACATCGGGGAGAGGCTACAACCCTGTCTCACTCCTTTCCCAACCACTGCTTCCCTTTCATGCCCCTCGACTCTTATTACTGCCATCTGGTTTCTGTACAAATTATAAATAGCCTTTCGCTCCCTGTATTTTGCCCCTGCCACCTTTAGAATTTGAAAAAGAGTATTCCAGTCAACATTGTCAAAAGCTTTCTCTAAGTCTACAAATGCTAGAAACGTAGGTTTGCCTTTTCTTAATATTTCTTCTAAGATAAGTCGTAACGTCAGTATTGCCTCACGTGTTCCAACATTTCTACGGAATCCAAACTGATCCTCCCCGAGGTCTGCATCTACCAGTTTTTCCATTCGTCTGTAAAGAATTCGCGTTAGTATTTTGCAGCCGTGGCTTATTAAACTGATAGTTCGGTAATTTTCACATCTGTCAGCACCTGCTTTCTTTGGGATTGGAATTATTATATTCTTCTTGAAGTCTGAGGGTATTTCGCCTGTCTCATACATCTTGCTCACCAGCTGGTAGAGTTTTGTCATGATTGGCTCTCCCAAGGCCGTCAGTAGTTCTAATGGAATGTTGTCTACTCCGGGGGCCTTTTTTCGACTCAGGTCTTTCAGTGCAATGTTGGACCAATCCATTTGTTGCTCGTTTCTATCAGCAGTGTTATTAAAGTGGCATACATAACTTTTCCCATTTTTTTCTGTAATAACGCCGTATTTCAGTGCTATGGAAATCTTACGAATAAAAATTACTCGTCTTTTTTTAAAAAGGTTTATTTGAAAACTAAAAATTTTACTACGACATCTGTGGCTAATTGATATATCTGTTTTTACGTGGTTATCAGGAAAAAAATGAAAAGATACTTGTTATAACCGAGAGCAAACAAATACTGAAAGACATCGGTTATTCAGAACTAAAATACCCATGTCGTTTTAACTGATCGGTTTTTCTATCTATAAACTGCAGTGTCGCCATAGAAAAGTGTGTCGCTCCATCAATGTCCATAGCAACTTTGAGATATGTGTTTATGCGCAATATCGGCAAATGGAAACACGAAGAGGTAATAAGCACCTGAGCGATAGAATTTATTTCACAGTCAGAAAAGTCGAGTGACAGGCAAGACTGAATCACTGTAATAGAAATTATATGGAAAGCTGTGTAAAGGAAAATTTCCAGTTCTTTCGTGGATTCCAAAATTGAAGCAAATTCCGGGACACCAAGGTGACATAGTCTTATACGGATAGTATTCCATGACTAACGTAATTGGCCCATATACTGTACTGGTATACGGATAATATTACACGACTAACGTAATTTACCTGAAATAATTTACAAACATGTTACTGTAACATTCGCTACTACTCATTACGCTAATTCACCTTCAGCCATTAAGCGCAAATCTCAGTTATGATACGTGCGCCAAACAAAAATTTATCAACCTAGTAACTCAAGACAACTACAAACGATCATTGTGTGCAAAATAAATAGAACACTTCATAAGAAGAACATGACGGGTTTGAATCATTCCCACCGCAAAGGATGAAAAATTCAGGCTCGCACACAAGACCACTTGATAACTAACCAGAAATTCAGATTAGTTGTAGCTTCGGTGACAATCGCCTTTTTTACATTTTCCCCGTAAACTAGATAATTATGAAACGTAAGCAACCACTGTAAAATATCTGCGGCAACGGCCTTGCCGCGGAGGTTGCATCGGTTCACGTGGGATCACCGAAGTTAAGTGCGTTGTCGGGCGTTGAAGGCACTTGGATGGGTGATCATCCAGGCCGCCATGCGCTCTTGCCATTTCTCGGGGTGCACTCAGCCTCATGATGCCAATCGAGGAGCTACTCGACCCAATAGTAGCGGCTCCGGTCAAAAAATACCAACATAACGACCGGGAGAGCAGTGTGCTGACCCCCGCCCCTCCTGTTCGCATCCTCCACGGATGATGACACGGCGGTCGGATGGTGCTGTCCCAGTAGGTCACTCGTGGCCTGAAGACGGAGTGCTTACAAAGCAAACTACTCTCCAGTGGATGGCCGTACTACTGAGACCTTGATGCCTGGCATCAACAACAGATGGCAGCACACGAGGTTGGCTTACGCCTACTGCCGAATTTTGCGATCTGTCGTAAGCCTGCGTAAGCACGTAGGGCCTTCCGTCTTAAGTGCAAGCATATCCATTGCGTTTTCTGTCAAGCGACTTGAGTGGAATATTTCATTATTTCTGAAATTTTATAGAAATGTTTTTCGTTGTATATCCTCACCATCGGTACTGAATTTACTGTAAAATTATTTGCTCACTTTTCGGAACTTCCGTTCATAGTAAATCGATACTATTTGAAGCCGTGGTAGACACGAGTCTAGTGTGCTTCACCTTCAGCACCTTCTGTGTCAGTCTCGGTTAATATGTCGCTGATTTCACAACGAACAGTTCGTTGTCTACTGAGTATACTGTCTGTTGCACGACACTATCCCTCCCACGCTGCTAAATGTAGGTCGTCGGCAAAATATGACTGCAGTGGAACAAGGGCGTTTGCAGAAATTTCCCCAGGAGGTGGTGGTGGCATTGGTAGTGGTGTGTGTGTGTGTGTGTGTGTGTGTGTGTGTGTGTGTGTGGAGGACTATTACTATGAAACTCACACAGTCCAGACCGCCAAGGAAAATAAACCTTGAGATTTGGAAAGAGTGTTGATCTTATACCGCTTATACTGCATATTTCAAAATTCCACCTCTAAGGGGGAGACGCAGGACATGAAAGGATTTCTGAATCATGTAGCTATTAAGGTAATTTTGAAGCTAGGCATACGAACATTTGTATCTGGTTTCTAGGTCAGAAATAAAGAAATATGTGTTCCAGTATCTTTGGGAATTTAACCTCTATGAGGTGAAATAGTGGATGAACATTTTATTTTGAGATAAATAATTATGGAAGAACTATGAAAGTATTTTTAAGGCTACATCTACGAAAATTGGTATTTGACTTCAAGGCTACAAATAAGAAAATACGTGTTTCGGTGTTTTTGGAAGTTCAACCCCTAAGGGGATGAAATAGAGTGAGCTGGTGCGTTTCTGGCGCCAGTTTCCGTCGATCGTTGTTTCGATCTTTGAGTCGCGGTCCAGAGGACACTGCTCCCTAAGCGACTGTAGTAGTTCTCTGTGCAGCCCAACATCGGGCTTACCACGCTTACACTGGACACAGTTGCCAACAAATCGCCTGCCATCGCGATATAGGTTGGGCCAAAACATGTATTCCTGAACTCGGTTCTAGGTCTTGAAGAACCCCAAATGACCCCCGTCCGCCGACTCGTGGAAATATCTGAGTGCCATGCTAACTCGTTCCTGTGGAATACAGACCTTCACTTGGCCACGGTTGGCTCCCCCTTTACACAAGAGGCCCGCACGAAGGCAACAGCTAGTGACGACGTCGCCATCCACAAACTGCTGCATATTCGGTCCCCACCCGGCGTCCTCGGCCTGTTTGCCGGCTAAGTCGAAGAAGAAGCCGGGTGTCTCGGAGAGAAGGAAATTCACTCCCAGATCCGGCTCCACGTTTCTGAAAATGGTTCATTATGAAAGCATTATGAAAGCATATCTGACAATTCGTATTCGGCTAATCTGTTACAATTTTTAAAAACTACGTGTTTCACTGGTTTTTAACTTCGAGCATAAGGGGATGAAAATTTTAATGAAATATTTATTGCGTTATATTAAAATATTTTAAATCTGCATCTACGAAAACCGGTATTTCACTTCTCTATTAGATATAAAGGAATATGCGTTATACAAACAAGAATACAAACGGCTTGATTAACAAAAACCTTGGACCCCAGCTGTCAGCATTGCTTTTTGGTCATTCAGCAAAAGACCATGCTTCAACGGCGTTAAGTTTAGAAAAGTTTAGAAAGTGTTGCAGTTTATAAAAGACATAAAAAAAACGATTAAAGAAAAAATGCTTTGCAGACCATGAACGGTCTAAGTAAGTAAAGAAGCGGATGATAAGCTAGCTATTTATGCAAATAAGTTGGTCAGTTTAAGTTCCGAGACATGTCATGCAGCAGGAACGGAATCCTATAGTTGCTACGATTGGCTAAAGGAAAAGTTTTGCAGAATCACGCGAAATCACTTCTGCAAGTGGCTGAGAATCTCGTAATGAATAAAAATTCTGTACTGAGAATTCCAAGGTGGGAGAGGCGAGATTCCTCCCCCCCCCCCTTCCCCCTTCTCAGAATCCTATCCTTCTTTACCTACAGCAAAAAATAAATAAATAAATAAAACTAGAGAAATTTCTACTGTGAAACTATTTGCATACAAGAGAACGGCCATTAAAATTTAACTCTTCAAAGTTTTAAGCCCTGCCCCGTTCGAAAATTCAATTTCTTTGTAGTTGCATTTTTTAAAGGTGTACTTGTCTAGACTCCTGGAACGGAAAGGTTTTTTTTTTAATCCGTGCTTTACAAAAGTTTCTACAGTCCATTGTTTGAAGCAGTGTCACGGCTGCCATGAGCCGCGCGGGGTACCCGCCATGTGTCCAACGCCTTGTCACGGTTCGCGCGGCTCCCCCCGTTGGAGGTTCGAGTCCTCCCTCGGGCATGGTTGTGTGTGTGTTGTCCTTAGCATAAGTTACTGTAAGTAGTGTGCAAACATACGGACTGATGGTTCAAATGGCTCTGAGCACTTTGGGACTTAACATCTGAGGTCATCAGTTTCCTAGAACTTAGAACGACTTAAACGTAACTAAATTAAGGACATCACACACATCCATGCTCGAGGCAGGATTTGAACCTGCGACCGTAGCGGTCGCGTGGCTCCCGACTGAAGTGCCTACAACCGCTCGGCCACATCGGCCGGTCTATCATGTATTCTAGAAGAGCTGCACGGTCGTCAGTGGCGCCTGTTCTTTCGAGAACAGTTACTATCTTCATATCTATGGTTAAACGTCACCCAGCCATTGACCTTCGTCTGTGCGAATGCGCACAGGCTACCGGAAATCTTACGGGAATCGTCACCTTAGTGTGAGCCAGTAATGAGTGGATGGACAAATACCTATTAAGTACATTACGTAATCGGATTGTGGGCGGTTCGGGGTGTGAGTCTCACGGGAAGCGTGCGAGGGATAAATTCCTGCAGTCGTGCTGTTCATTTGTGCCCTCGATAGCTCAGATGGATTGAGCGTCTGCCTTGTAAGCAGGAGATCCTGGGTTCGAGTCCCAGTAGCGGCACACTTTTCAGCTGTCCCCATCGAAGTATATCAACAACACCTGTCGGCAGCTGAGGGTTTCAATTAATTATCAGTTGTGTAGGTGATTCGATGAACCCTTTGCCAGGCACTTAAATGTGTTTTGCAGGGTATCCATATAGATGTAGATGATAACTCGTCCCGTGTCGCACTTGCTCAAAAGGATTCATACTGCAGAATGCTTGCAAACATACTCACCGAAAATACGGACGAATATCAAGTGCAGGCTGCCGAGTGCTGCATATCCAGCTTAGACAGATCGGCTTTTCCTGCCAAGAAGAACAGGAAGTTGCTGTCTAGGAACAATCAGAGGTAGAGGAAGGGCTGATAAATACTCCTTGAATTGCAGACTAAACGTAAATAACGAAAATACATTTTTGGTAAAAATTGGTCAAAACATAATCGTTTGCCCTCCGTATTGGATTAGCTGTTTTGAATATTGAAAATCTGACTTCAGATTCGTTTTCAGCGACATTAAGAATATATGTGTAACACTCAGTTCATGCAAATCGAAGTAATAATATAACTAAATGTTTTCCCTAAACTTTGAACACTTTTTTTTTTCGAGTAACGATTTTCTCAGAACGGCATGCAGCATAAATTAAAAGTGGTTCGATCTCTTAACTTCTACCTCTGACCCCTAAAAGTAAACACTTTTCTTAGGAACTTATAGCTATAATATGACATTTGTTAATATTAACTAATTTTTGTGTAGGCATAAGGAGTGAAACAAACCCCTCAAAATCGAACTCAAAGTTCGAATTAGCACTGTATCGTTAAATTTAAGGTTGTTTCATTGCGGTTAGGTATGCGCTCCCATTAATTTTATGTATTATCGACTGATGTTATCCATTTTCAAGTTCAGAGAAATAATGTAGTATCAACTGATGTTACCCATTTTTGAATTCAGGTAACATCTGAGGTGCCACACTGCACGCACTCTGCGTACTCCAGTCTCGCAAGCCCTTGATCAAATCATAATTACGGGCGCCATTTTTTATTGAAAATCTAAAATTAAGCTCATAGTATTGTCACTCGTAATTCCCAAACAGATCGTTCGAATGTATTTTCATTGTCTCAAAAAAAATTTCAAATTTACCCTTTTTTGCTCATTTGTATGAGAACCTGGCCGTAACGCCGGAATATAGTCACGAGATTTTTTTTCAGAGACGCTGTACGTTCGCGAGAAGACTTTCGTTCTGCGCGTGTCGAAGGACATTCCTCAGATATTACTGTGTGTGTGCTACTCAGTCGTGCCATTTAAGTGTACATCTTTGCATAGTTTTCCTTTCACGATGTAAACAGTGTTCCGCTCAGTTGCTAACTGGCCAGTGAGTGGTTCCGAAGGTGTCGGATGTGCGGTGCGTTCGGTCTGCTAGGACAACAGCAGACTGGCGTGGTGCGATGGCAGAAGCAGACACTGAGGGAGCTAGCTGCTGGGACGCAAGCGAACAATTTATGCCAAGTAAGACGAAGAGGACTATTCTAAAATTACGAGCCGTCTAAAAAGTGTTTACCATTGGTAAATCTTGCTGTTGAGTCTGACAAAACTGACAGTTTTTCCTAGAGATACAGGAAATCCCCCCACCCCCACTCAATGAATATTTGGTTGTGATGACAGGCCGATTGGTAGTGTAGCCCGAGATCTAAGTTAAGTTGGAAGGTGGTAATTTGATTGAGAGTTGTTTACGCCAACGATTATGAATGCCGACTAAACGTTGTGCGAGCAGATTGCCCTGTAGCGTAGCCTAGTGTTTCCGTCCGCGCCACATTTAACACACTTTCTCTAACTGTGTACAAAAGTCTCACAACAGCCACGATAACTACGTTTCTGGTGGGGGGAGGGTAGAGTCCACTATGTAACTTTCACGGCAAATTTTAGTAACCGCATAAACTAACCGAAATAGAAGCGTCATTTTAACTATATTTCCTTTTGTGGGAAAATAATGGTTCTCCTCTTTTGGCAGCAACTGTAATATGTAGGCGACTTATTAGTTTTTTTTAAACTCTGAATCATGATCTCAATAGACGCAGTGCTTTTTTTACGTTACTTGATTTGTGGTCTATAGTAAACAATGCAACGAATTGGTAAATTCTTTGAAGTTTGACGTGTGTTACATAGACGACGTCTGCAATGTTCGTAAGGCCAAGTTTGCATATATTCGGTGTCTGTTTTTTTGGCCATGTACTGTATAATTAAGGGGAGGAGGATTATGTTCAAGGAGCAGTGCATTAGCAGTCTATGGAGAAATTGAGAATTTGGATCTAACGAACGGCATGCTCGGGCAGTTCGTGATATTCTGTTGACCACTGTGTAATTCGGACACAGTGATCATTGCCTCTCCCTAGTAACCAGGGGACTCGGGTGCTAATCCTGGTCTGGCACAAATTTTCAACAGTGCCCATTGACTAAAGTCTGTGCCCATTGTCAGCTAATATCATTGTTTCGGTGTTAAATAGTATTTTGTTCGCGATACGTGGTTTAGCTTTTTCATGGATAACAGCTTTGAAAAGCGTACAGGTTATATTGATATTCGCTCGTCGTTAGTCCAAGGCAACTATAGCGATTTATAAACACAGTTGTACTTCGTATTAAGCCCACATACGTAATTGTGTCCTGTGTTTCTTTACCAAGAACTACTCCGTAAGTAATTCCCCTGTAGTGGTATTTTGTTATAGTATTTTGTTTAAATATTTATAGACTGCAGGCTTGGATGAAATATGAAACACATGTCCGAAGTTCCTGTTGATATTGCAGATACTGTTTCATCCGTACTAGGGGCCAAAACATTTCATCAAATACAGAAGGACACAATTTGTCTCGAGATTTAGCAATTTTTCGTAATAGAGGCCTTGCGTCGATATGTTTTTCTCTAATTCTTGTTTGGATTTAATCTTAAAACACACTAACTCTTCCACCACTTATTCGATATGTGATTTCATCCCTTTCGTAGCCTAGAGTTCCTAAACGGTCGATAATATTAATAATTTCCTTTCTCAATTTTATTTTCTGTAAAATCTCCTGTTTATGGTTATTGCTAACATGTTTCACGTTCTCACTTTTATTATTTTTATTTTTCTAGTTTTGTGCCTTGTAGCCAAATTTTCTTTGAATCTGGTTTTCAATTCTGAAATAGTAACAGTTAAAGGTCAAGAGAAGATTGCGGTCTATTTGAGGAGAGTGGCTTGGAGATTTTTTATAACAGACGTATACAGGTCATGGGGATCCTTACCTATATACATTTACTTCGAGTGTGATGTAGCCCATTCTCTTGTCATGATCTCGGCTGTATCATAGCACATTGTCTCGGTTAGGTTGGAGATTTCTGTTGAGAGTTGCCGAAGTCAACGAAAGTGATTACAAAGTAAAGACTGTGCTAACAGAACGATCTCTAGCGTAGTCCAACACGTTCTTTCTGTCCTTTTAAAGCCTCTTTTAATTAAAAATAACTAAAGCTGCAAGATACAATCACAAAAACTGTATTACGTAATAGAGTAATCCCAGACTATTGTTGTGTAAGTTGTGTGCGTACACTATTTTTTTTTGTTAGTGAATATACACTTTTTTACTCATTTGCTAGGTTTCAGTTTTTCCCCGTTTTCTGGCAAAAAACCTTTTCCTGTGAAGGGCCCATTAGCTTGTCGGTTATATTTGTGACATTCTCGACGGTCAGTAATTTCGTGATAGTCCATCCACCGGCGTCATTGTTAACATCCGATATAGATTTAAGTATTAGGAAGGCTAATATGAAGCTAATGCATGAGTAGGTCTAATAATTAATAAAAATAGGAATGCGGGTAAGCTACTACATACAGCATAGTGAACGCATTGTTGTGGCCAAGATAGCCACGAATCCCACGCCTACCAAAGTCGTAAAAGTAGTCCTCAGATGATGAAGAAATTGATGGAATGTGTGATGAGATAAAAGAAATCATTCAGATAGTGATGGGAGATGAAAATTTAATATTAATGGGTGACTGGAATTCGACAGTAGGAAATGGAAGAAAAGGAAACGTAGTAGGTGAATATGGAATGGGGGTAAAAAATTAAAGAGGAAGCCGCCTGGTAGGCTTTTGCCCAGAGCATAACTTAATCATAACTAACACTTGGTTCAAAAATCATGAAAGAAGGTTGTATACGTGGAAGAGACCTGGAGATACTGCAATATTTCATATAGATTATATAATGGTAAGACAGAGATTTAGGAACCATATTTTAAATTGTATGACATTTCCAGGGGCAAATGTGAACTCTGATCACAATATATTGATTATGAACTGTAGATTAAAACTGAAGAAACTGGAAAAAGGTGGGAATTTAAGGAGATGGGACCTGAAAGAACTGACAGAATCAGAAGTTGTACAGTGTTTCAGGAAGAGCATTAGGGAACGATGTACAGGAATGGGGGAACGTAATACAGTGTGGTGGGGGATCTGAGTGGTGTACTGTCAAGGGGAGGGGGTTCCTCAGGGATCAGTGTTGGGGCCGCTATAGTTCCTTATTTATATAAATGATATGCCCTCAAGTATTACGGGTAACTCTAAAATATTTTTGTTTGCTGATGACACTAGCTTGGTAGTAAAGGATGTTGTGTGCAACATTGACTCCGTTTCAAGTAGTGCAGTACATGACCTCAGTCCATGGCTTGTAGAAAATAAACTAACGTTAAATCACAGTAAGATTCAGTTTTTACAGTTTCTAACACACAATTCAACAAAACCTGACGTTTTAATATCACAGCATAGGCATATGATTAGTGAAACTGAACGGTTCAAATTCCTAGGTGTTCAAATAAATAGTAAGGTGTTGTGGAAAGCCCACGTTCAGGATCTTGTTCAAAGACTTAATACTGCCATTTTCACTATTCGAACGGTACCGAAAGTGAGTGATACTTCGCGAAGTAAAATAGTCTACTTTGCTTATTTCCATTCACTTATGTCGTATGGTATTATGTTTTTGGGTAACTCTTCCCATTCTAGAAGGATATTTTTGGCTCAGAAACGAGAGGTTCGGGCAAAAATTGGTGTGAGTTCACGAACCTCTTGTCGACCTCTGTTCAGGGAGTCTGGGTATTTTGACATTGGCCTCTCAATATGTATATTCCTTATTGTCGTTTCTTGTTACCAATATTAGTTTATTTCCAACAATAAGCAGCTTTCACTCGGTTAATACTCGGGAGAAATCAAACCTCCATTTGGATCGGACTTCCTTAACTCTTGTGCAAAAATGTGTGCAGTATACTGCTGCATCCATTTTCAATAAGCTGCCACTCGAATTCAAAAATCTTAGCAGTAATCCACGCGCTTTCAAATCGAAACTGGAGTGTTTCCTCATGGGTCACTCCTTCTATTCTGTCGAGGAGTTAATTGAAAAATTAAGCTGATTCTCATTGTACTGCTG
The DNA here is from genome assembly GCF_023897955.1 of Schistocerca gregaria. Classification (NCBI taxonomy): domain Eukaryota; kingdom Metazoa; phylum Arthropoda; class Insecta; order Orthoptera; family Acrididae; genus Schistocerca; species Schistocerca gregaria. The sequence continues at coordinate 1,084,552 of NW_026061765.1, read as the reverse complement.
ATAGCGTTTGCTTAAACTTATGGACTGATTTTCTCTCAGGTTCATGAACATGTATTTTTATCTGTTATTACTTTTATGTTGTAAGTTCATGTGTCGCCCTAACCGCCGTCTGCTTCACGTCTGCTGTGCAGCGAGCTACCTTAATTTAAGTTGTAACTGTATTTTTCTTACTTGTCACTTCTTCTTCCGTGTGTTTTTGCTTTTGCTGCCTCGGAGTGTAGCGGCAGTGGGGAGTCTAGTGCGTCGCATGGTGCACCCCAGGTGTTAGATGCTTCACCCACTGTCCCTGCTGTCGAGACATCTTCGCGGGTACCGGGCGCGGCTGGCCACCCTCTCCCCAAGGGGAGTGGCGGGTTCAGCGGCGTTCGCGGCGCACGAGGCGGAGGGTCAATGTGGAGGCTGGCCGTGTGGCATCGCCCGCTCTGCCTGTGAATGGACATGTGGTTGCTCCTTCAGCAAGGTCCGAGCAGGCACACGGGGGGAGGGGTTTATTAGTTATTGGGAGCTCCAACGTTAGGCTGGTGATGGAGCCCCTTAGGGAAATAGCGGAAAGGTCGGGGAAGAAGGCCAGTGTTCACTCTGTGTGCTTGCCGGGGGGGTCTCATCCGAGATGTGGAGGGGGCCCTACCGGCGGCGCTAGAGAGCACTGGGTGCACCCGACTGCAAATTGTTGCTGATGTCGGCACCAATGACTCCTGCCGTCTGGGTTCAGAGGTCATCCTCAGTTCGTACAGGCGGTTGGCGGAGTTGGTGAAGGCGGAAAGCCTCGCTCGCGGGGTGGAATCAGAGCTAACTATTTGTAGTATCGTTCCCAGAACCGATCGCGGTCCTCTGGTTTGGATCCGAGTGGAAGGCTTAAACCAGAGGCTCAGACGATTCTTCGGAGAGCTGGGGTGCAAATTTCTCGACCTCCGCAATGGGGTGGAGAAATGTATGGTCCCCCTGAATAGGTCAGCCGTGCACTACACGCCGGAAGCGGCTACGAGGGTAGCGGAGTACGTGTGGAGTGCACATGGGCTTTTTATTAGGTTAGAGAATTCCCTCCCTAGGCCCGACAAGACGCCTCCTGAGACGCGGCAAGGCAGGAGTAGGCAAAATGCGACAGGGAATAACAATATTAATGTGCTAATAGTAAACTGCAGGAGCGTCTATAGAAAGGTCCCAGAACTGCTCTCATTAATAAACGGTCACAACGCCCATATAGTACTAGGGACAGAAAGTTGGCTGAAACCACATGTAAACAGTAATGAAATCCTAAACTCCGATTAGAATGTATATCGCAGAGAAAGGCTGGACAGTAAAGGGGGAGGCGTGTTTATAGCGATAAGAAGTGCAATAGTATCGAAGGAAATTGACGGAGATTCTAATTGTGAAATGATTTGGGTGAAGGTCACGGTTAAAGCAGGCTCAGACATGGTAATTGGATGTCTCTATAGGCCCCCAGGCTCAGCAGCTGTTGTGGCTCAGCACCAGAAGAATAATTTGGAAAATATTTCGAGTAGATTTCCCCACCAAGTTATAGTTCTGGGTGGAGATTTTAATTTGCTGGATATAGACTGGGAGACTCAAACGTTCATAACGGGTGGCAGGGACAAAGAATCTAGTGAAATATTTTTAAGTGCTTTATCTGAAAACTACCTTGAGCAGTTAAACAGAGAACCGACTCGTGGCGATAATATATTAGACGTTCTGGTGACAAACAGACCCGAAATATTTGAATCAGTTAATGCAGAACAGGGAATCAGCGATCATAAAGCGGTTACTGCAACGACGATTTCAGCCGTAAATAGAAATATTAAAAAAGGTAATAAGATTTTTCTGTTTAGCAAAAGTGACAAAAAGCAGATTACAGAGTACCTGACGGCTCAACACAAAAGTTTTGTCTCAAGTACAGATAGTGTTGAGGATCAGTGGACAAAGTTCAAAACCATCGTACAATATGCGTTAGATGAGTATGTGCCAAGCAAGATCGTAAGAAATGGAAAAGAGCCACCGTGGTACAACAACCGAGTTAGAAAACTGCTGCGGAAGCAAAGGGAACTTCACAGCAAACATAAACATAGCCAAAGCCTTGCAGACAAACAAAAATTACGCGAAGCGAAATGTAGTGTGAGGAGGGCTATGCGAGAGGCTTTCAGTAAATTCGAAAGTAAAGTTCTATGTACTGAATTGGCAGAAAATCGTAAGAAATTTTGGTCCTATGTCAAAGCGGTAGGTGGATCAAAACAAAATGTCCAGACACTCTGTGGCCAAAATGGTACTGAAACAGAGGATGACAGACTAAAGGCCGAAATACTAAATGTCTTCTTCCAAAGCTGTTTCACAGAGGAAGACTGCACTGTGCTTCCTTCTCTTGAAGTCGCATAGTTGACAAAATGGTAGATATCGAAATAGACGACAGAGGAATAGAGAAACAATTAAAACCGCTCAAAAGAGGAAAGGCCGCTGGTCCTGATGGGATACCAGTTCGGTTTTACAAAGTGTACGCGAAGGAACTTGCCCCCCTTCTTGCAGCGGTGTACCGTAGGTCTCTAGAATAGCGAAGCGTTCCAAAGGATTGGAAAAGGGCACAGGTCATCCCCGTTTTCAATAAGGGACGTCGAACAGATGTGCAGAACTATAGACCTATATCTCTAACGTCGATTAGTTGTAGAATTTTGGAACACGTATTATGTTCGAGTATAATGACTTTTCTGGAGACTAGAAATCTACTGTGTAGGAATCAGCATGGGTTTCGAAAAAGACGGCCGTGTGAAACCCAGCTCGCGCTATTCGTCCACGAGACTCAGAGGGTCTTAGACACGGGTTCACAGGTAGATGCCGTGTTTCTTGACTTCCGCAAGGCGTTTGACACAGTACCCCACAGTCGTTTAATTAACAAAGTAGGAGCATACGGACTATCAGATCAGTTGTGTGCTTGGATCGAGGAGTTCCTAGATAACAGAACGCAGCATGTCATTCTCAATGGAGAGAAGTCTTCCGAAGTAAGAGTGATTTCAGGTGTGCCGCACGGGAGTGTCATAGGGCCGTTGCTATTCACAATATTCATAAAGGACCTGGTGAGTGACATCGGAAAGTCTCTGAGGCTTTTTGCAGATGATGCTGTGGTGTATCGAGAGGTTGCAATAATGGAAAATTGTACTGATATGCAGGAGGATCTGCAGCGAATTTACGCATGGTGCACGGAATGGCAATTGAATCTCAATGTAGACAAGTGTAATGTGATGCGAATACATAGAACGATAGGTCCCTTATCATTTAGCTACAAAATAGCAGGTCAGCAACTGGAAGCAGTTAATTCCATAAATTATCTGGGAGTACGCATTAGGAGTGATTTAAAATGTCGACTGTCAATGGTAAGAAAAGTGTTTCTAAAGAAGAAAAATTTGTTAACATCGAGTATAGCTTTAGGTATCAGGAAGTCTTTTCTCCGAGTATTTGTATGGAGTGTAGCCACGTATGGAAGTGAATAATGGACAATAAATAGTTTGAACAAGAAGAGAATAGAAGCTTTCGAAATGTGGTGCTACAGAAGAATGCTGAAGATTAGATGGGTAGATCACATAACTAATGTGGAGGTATTGAATAGGATACTGGAGAAGAGAACTTTGTGGCACAACTTGAATAGAAGATGGGGTCGGATGGTAGGACACGTTCTGAGACATTAAGGAATCACCAATTTAATATTGGAGGGCAACGTGAAGGGTAAAAATCGAGGAGGGAGACCAGGAGATGAATACACTAAGCAGATTCACAAGGATGTAGGTTGCAGTTGGTACTGGGAGATGAAGCTTCCACACGATACAGTAGCATGGAGAGCTACATCAAACCAGTTTGTGGACTGAAGACAACAACAACAACAACAACAACAACAAGGTATTTGTCTCATGTGTAACCTTCAACAGAAGTGGGGCAGACAAGAGGGTTAGATTATATGTACTTTCCATTGAAATTGATCCATAATGGGGAGATACTCAATGGGAAAATAATATGCTAATTTATTATCCACAGACCGCAAATGGACTGATCATGAACGAGGAATGAAAATTTGGTCACACTTCTGATAGTACACGTATTATTTGACCCCCCCCTCTCTCCCTCTCTCTCTCTCTCTCTCTCTCTCTCTCTCTCTCTCTCTCTCTCTCTCTCTCTCTCTCTCTCTCTCTCTCTCCCTCCCTACCTCCCTCCCTCCCTCCCTCCCTCCCTCCCTCCCTCCCTCCCTCCCTCCCTCCCTCCCTCCCTCCCTCCCTCCCTCCCTCCCTCCCTCCCTCCCTCCCTCTCTCACACACACACACACACACACACACACACACACACACACACACACACACACACACACACACACACACACACACACACACACACACACACACACACACACAATCGCGCGCGCGCGCTTGTTCTACTAAGTAATTCAATTCATTAATGGTGTCGGAAGAGATGGTTAGCAAGAAATCCTTTAGGCTCCTCGAAAACTGAAATCTGTCAGTAGTAAAGCTTTTTATGGCTGCCCGCAAGTTATTGAAAACATCGTTCTCCTTAATGATGGAGACTTTCTTGCACCAAAGTAATTAACTTACCAATTTTTGTGGAGATTATTCACTTCTAGTTATGACTTCATGAAATGAGCTGTTGATTTGAAAATATTCATTTGTTTTTAAACACAATATTCACGGGCAGAACGTATCTTCCATCTCCACCATGTTAACTGATCTATTTATATGACCCTTATCCTAAGTTGTGTTATATTAACGGTAAAACACAAAACATTTCTTACATGCATTTCCACCATTTTCCAACAAGCTGACAATTTTTCATGAATAATATATTAATAGTGAAATTTTTAGAAAAATTTTGAAAGACAGGTTTTGTGGGCAAATTTCAAAAATTAAAAGACCATAGTGTTCATTATAATACAATTTCTCCATGGTTTTTAATTCCTACTCCGAAGTTTTCTTTTGTTTCCTTTACTGCTTGCTCAGCAAACAGATTGAATAACATCGGGGATAGGCTACAACCCTGTCTCACTCTCTTCCCAACCACTGCTTCCCTTTCATATCCCTCGACTCTTCATGCCCTCGAGTAAGAAAACTGGTCGTTAGAATTCCATGGTTCTGGGATAAATGGTTTGAGAGGAAAGGTACATTTAGTTAGAAAAGTTACGGAAAATTTAAAGTTGTATTGCACTTACCGTCGTACATGCACTCATTTAAATTCATAATTTCTTTCACTTTCCAATAGTATGCATGCTGTACATAAACATAACATTTGTTTCATGATATTTACTTTTTTATTTCTTGCAAGTCTTCTAGAACTTCTTTCGAAAACTTTGTGGGTATATCTTGGCATTTGTTTTGTTCAGAAACGTTATTACTCTAGCAAACAACTGACTACGAGACAAGAAAAAATGTATTCAATAGGTGAAAGCTCAAAGCTACCGGTAAAATGTCCCTAGGCTTATCATCTCAAAGAAGAGATGGCACAGAGAAACAAGTGGGCATGTCTTACATAGCAAGCTGCCATTTAAACCGACATTTTAGTACCTTCAAATAAGGATTTGGAATAAAATACTTTCATATTCGCACTAAGTGTAAATCAAACTGGTACAGTCACCAATAAACAAAATTATTTTCATTGTTTTCTGGGTTCCTTTTGCCTTTCGGAATAAATATATTGCGAATCAGCAGTTAACATGCCTGGTTCCCCAAACAGGAGACGACTAGAAACTTCCGAAATGTGGTGGTGTAGAAGAATGCTAAAAAAGTTTTGATCGAATAGCTGATGGGGAGATACGAAATCAGATTAGGGAGCAGAGAAATTAATGGCACAAATTGACAAAAAGAAGCGATCGTGGGTAAATGTCATATTTCGATTCCACCCATCCGCTGTGACCCACGACGTTCTGCATGACGTTGATTAGTTGCATTTCGAAGGATACCAGTGGCCTTATTAAATGTTAACTGCGATTGCCTTCGTTTCTAGAGCAATTTATAATGTTCGTTAACTATGATTTTTTTCGGAATATATCGTGATGAACTCTGGGAGGAACCACAGAACACAGCTTAAATTGTCGTTGAAGAAACGAGTAGTGATTGTATTTTTATCTTTCTTATCCGACACGTTGGGGAATCCAAGGTATAATGGGGTACACAGTTGAAAACTTTGATTAAATGTACAAAATTGATAAATAAGAGAGTTACAAATTTTTATATGAACACATTATGATGTATTAATCACAAAAATACAAGAACATTGCCATAAAATAAAACAACAATATTTTCTCACTCTAAAACAGAAATTTATAACATTTGCACGCGTCACAATGGGGTGGTAAATACAAGTGATTACAAAAACGTATAAAATTATCCGAAATGCAGAAAATATTGGCTTGCTCGTTATTTTTTTTTTAGTTTAAAGTGAGTATTAATGTCAAACTACAGTTTTCATGAATCGTATCCTTTTCTTGAGGCTGTTTACAAAATTCACACACGGCGAGACACTCATCATCTTCGCTATCTATTCCTGCACAAGAATCGTGTGTCAGTTTTTTGCAGGTGGAACAAGCGACCCAACTTCCAACTGATTTTGAATATAACCCACCACAATATACACATTGACAGTCAGAACTTTCCTCATAATCACTCTCGTTAGTATTGTATTCTCTCTCCTTTTTTCCATTTACCTTCAGAATCTTTCTCTCTTTTTTGAGTTCTTAATTTTATTCTCTTTCGCAGAAAGTTTTCTGTTTGCTCTTTCTTCTTTGTCAATGTTCTATTTTCTATTTCTCCCATTAATGACTTTTAACTCTTTTTTTTGTACGGCGAATCAGTTAAAACAACGTTGTTCCCCCTTTTCAGTCTCGCTCTTTTCTTGCTTTCGTTAACTTTTGACAAGAAAATCAGAATCTCAGGTGAAATATGAAATGAGGAGGTCGTGTTGTCAGTTGTCATCCAAGAGCACCCAAGATTAGAACAATTAGCCCCAATAACTTTGTTATTCTTAGGCGGCAGTTCATTGTAACAATTCGCTGAAACCTCGTCCCCTTGATTATCCAGCCCGTTTGAGTCGTCTTTTTCAGCTAGTGTGCTAGTTGGAGGCAATTCGAATTGTTCAGATATAATAACCCCTTCATCTGACGGCCTATCACGTCCGCTGTCAGTTGTGTGTGCCGGGAGGAAGTGTGCGTCGTGAATATGGATGGGTCCGTGGGCCATATTGCAGTAGCTTCGAAACCTTTAATAGCGGTTTTCATTGTTGCGCTTTAGACGAAAGCTGAACCAAAAAGCGTTGAAATTTGAAAGATAGTTACGACTTTCGCTGCATGGTTCCGTAGACATTTTCGAAGCTGATCACTATAACGAGTATTTATAAAACAAACATCAAGCGGCTGAAGTCTGTGAGAGCAATGTGGTGGTAAAGAAACGCCACTCTCCCTCGCGTAGTCCATAACGTCAATGTTCGTGGTATGTGCTGAAAGCCATCTGATATAAGGAGAACTGGGACCTGCTTTGATGCCTTAGAAAATACCACTAATTGTGGAAACCATACAAAGAAGGACTCTGTGGCCATACATGCTGTGCTGTGGACCTCAGCGCAACCTCCTGCTGCCTGTCCTAACTCAAATTCTTTCTGCTTCTTCTTTCGTGGAAAAATAATCGTAGGAGGAATGTCAGCTCCGCTTGCTGACGAACTAATGAGGCTGGTTGCAGTTTCGCCCCTTTCTGCAGATGTTAACGATCGCACTGGACGGTTCCCTTTGCAAGCTGCGAAGTTCGATTAGTTTTTAGCATTAACCGAGACGCCTGTTCCATCACAATTAGTTATTTGAGAAGTCATTAGTTTGTGATTGTCAGTTACATCTGTAAGCAACGAAAAAAACCTATCGACAGCTACTTTATTAAAATCTATGATTGTTGTACCAGATGTTGCTTCGGGCTTGCGAACAAACCCGCATTTGCTTCTTCATTGTTTCATGATGTAATAAAGATTTCGATTTGTTTTGCTCGAAATTTTCGAAAAGGTATCTGTGAAACGTGCAAAAATTGAAATGGCAAAACTGTGCACCTGCCGAAATACGAGTGCGTATACTCATTTGAAAAAATGTTCCTAAACTGCTTCTGATACGCTAGAAGTTACCTCACAGTAAACAGCAATTGTAGTTGACCATTTGCCTGCACCGTATAAAGTACGGCCAATAAAATATTTTTGTAGGGAGGACACATCATCTCATCCTAAATGGAGAGTTCATCTATACGTGTAAAAGTAACCACTTGTGCCAGAGGGAAGCGTGTTGGGAGCCTTACTGTTCATGTTGTATATTAACATTACAGATAATATAAGAAAGTTCACATATTTCGAAAATGATGCCGATATCGACATTGAGGTAACAAAGGTCGTGTGAAGCGATATGCACATACAGGGGATAGTAAAAATGTGACCACCTATACTTGCATCTACATGGATACTCTGCAAATCACATTTAAGTGCCTGGCAGGTTGTTCATCGAACCACCTTCGCAAGTCTCTATTATTCCAATCTCGCATAGCACCCGGAAAGAATGATCACCTGTGTCTTTCCATACGAGCTCTGACTTCCCTTATTTTATCGTTGTGGTCGTTTCTCCCTACGTAGGTCGGTGTCAACAAAATATTTTCGCATTCGGAGGAAAAAGTTGGTGATTGGAATTTCGTGAGAAGATTCCGTCGCAAAGAAAAACGCTTTTCTTTTAATGATGTCCAGCCAAAATCCTGTATCATTTGTGTGACACACTCTCTCATATTTCGCGATAATAGGAGGACGTGCTGCCTTTCTTTGGACTTTTTCGATCTACTCCGTCAGTCCGATCTTTTAAGGATCCCACATTTCCCAGCAGTATTCTAAAAGTGGACGGACAAGCGTAGTGTAGGCAGTGTCCTTTGTAGGTCTGTTACGTTTTCTAAGTGTTGTGCCAATAAAACGCAGTCTTCGGTTAGCCTTAACCGTAACATTTTCTATGTGTTCTTTCCAATTTAAGTTGTTCGTTATTTTATAATAATAATGGCGTGTGACGAGGGCCTCCCATCGGGTAGATCGTTCGCCTGGTGCAAGTCTTTCGATTTGACGCCACTTCGGCGACTTGCGCGTCGATGGGGATGAAATGATGATTAGTACAACACAACACCCAGTCCCTGAGCGGAGAAAATCTCCGACCCAGCCGGGAATCTAACCCGGTCTTTTAGGATTGACAGTCTGTCGTGCTGACCACTCAGCTACCGCGGGCGGACGTTAGTTATTGTAACACCTAGTTAGTTAGTTGACTTTACGGCTTTTAGATTAGACTACAACTTCTCTGATAGTGATTCGTCCATTCTGCTTCACCAGCAATATTGCGGGATCAGTAACGACCTGATTTGCGGATATTGCGGGCGTACCTTAACTGGCTTCTGTCTTCATAGATTAGCGGCTACTTTTGAAATGGTTGTACCACTCCTTTAGCCCTGCAGTACCCATTACTTTGTCCACAAACACACGATGGTTTCAACTTGAGAATCGCCAAGCTTGGAGCCAAATGTGATGTAAAGACGTCATTTTGCTCAGAATACTAAATCCAACGTGTACGACTTGCAAGTGTTCCGAAGTAGTGGAGAAAATCAGGTATGTGTGCTAAATATGCCTGAAAACATGAGCCCATGCGCGCCCTGATACCATTGTTGATTTCAACAATTAAAAAAGGTCGGATATTTTTTGAACAGCTCATGTATATAAGCCATCGCCAGTGATGTCGAAAGAGCAAGATACCCCTAACTACGGCAGTTGTATAGGTAGTTCGAATGGAGCGGTCTATTGTCTGACGTATCTCCATAACAGCTCCGAACCGAATACCCCAAAGTCCGACAAATGGTGCAAATGGCTCTGAGCACTATGGGTCTTAACATCTATGGTCATCAGTCCCCTAGAACGTAGAACTACTTAAACCTAACTAACCTAAGGACATCACACAACACCCAGCCATCACGAGGCAGACAAAATCCCTGACCCCGCCGTGAATCGAACCCGGGAACCCAGACGCGGAAAGCGAGAACGCTACCTTCACGTCAGGAATCAAGCTGAGCTCAGAAGGGCGCAATTCCGGGGCTGTCTCAGACCGATACTGATCTTCGGCCTGACGTGGCTGCTTGTCCTGTTCCAGGGGTTGCCCATCAGTCTGCAAGATCCGAGCAGTCGCAGAGGGTGGTCTTACTGGTAGTTGGGAGCTCCAACGTCAGGCGCGTAATGGGGCCCCTTAGGGATATGGCAGCAAGAGAGGGGAAGAAAACCAATGTGCAATCCGTGTGCATACCGGGGTGAGTCATTCCAGATGTGGAAAGGGTCCTTCCGGATGCCATGAAGGGTACAGGTTGCACCCATTTGCAGGTGGTCGCTCATGTCGACACCAATGATGTGTGTCGCTATGGATCGGAGGAAACCCTTCCTGGCTATCTGATTTGGTGAAGACTGCCAGTCTCGCTAGCCGGATGAAAGCAGAGCTCACCGCTCACCATCTGCAGCATCGTCGACAGGACTGACTGCGGGCCTTTGGTAAAGAGCTGAGTAAAGGGTCTGAATCAGAGGCTGAGATTGTTCTGTGACCGTGTGGGCTGCAGATTCCTCGACTTAAGCCATAGGGTGGTGGGGTTTCGGGTTCCGCTGGATAGGTCAGGAGTCCACTACACGCAACAAGCGGCTACACGGGTAGCAGGGGTTGTGTGGCGTGAGCTGGGCGGTTTTTTAGGTTAGATGGCATTGGGCAAGTACAAAAAGGGCGGCAGCCTCAACGAGTTTGGGGCAAAGCAGGACATGAGGGGACCAAGCAGCAATCGGTATTGTAATGGTAAACTGTCGAAGCTGCGTTGGTAAAGTACTGGAACTTCAAGCGCTGATAGAAAGTACCGAAGCTGAAATCGTTATAGGTACAGAATGCTGGCTGAAACCAGAGAGAAATTCTGCCGAAATTTTTACAAAGGTACAGACAGGTAGAAAGGATAGATTGCATGCAACCGGTGGTGGAGAGTTAGTCGCTGTTAGTAGAAGTTTATCCTGTAGTGAAGTAGAAGTGGATAGTTCCTGTGAATTATTATGGGTGGAGGTTACACGCAACAGCCGAGCTAGGTTAATAATTGGCTCCTTTTACCGACCTCCCGATCCAGCAGCATTAGTGGCAGAACAACTGAGAGAAAATTTGGAATACATTTCACATCAATTTTCTCAGCATGTTATAGTCTTAGGTAGAGATTTCAATTTACCAGATATAGACTGGGACACTCAGATGTTTAGGATGGGGCGTAGGGACAGAGCGTCGAGTGACATTATACTGAGTGCGCTATCCGAAAATTACCTCATGCAATTAAACAGAGAAACGACTCGTGTAGATGACATCTAGGACCTACTGATAACAAACAGACCCAAACTTTTCGACTCTGTATGTGCAGAACAGGGATTAGTGATCATAAGGCTGTTGCAACATCCCTGAATATGGAAGTTAATATGAATATAAAAAGAGGGAGGAAGGCTTACGTGTTTAGCAAGGGTAATAGAAGGCAGATTTTAGTCTACCTAACAGATCAAAACGAAAATTTCTGTTCTGACACTGACAATGTTGAGTATTTTTGGAAAAAGTTCAAGGCAATCGAAAAATGCGTTTTAGACAGGTACGTGTAGAGTAAAACTGTGAGGGACGGGATAAACCCACCGTGGTTCAACAACAAAGTTAGGAAACTACTGCGAAAGCAAAGACAGCTTCACTCCAAGTATAAACGCAGCCAAAACCTCTCAGACAAACAGAAGCTAAACGATGTCAAAGTTAGCGTAAGGAGGGCTATGCGTGAAGCGTTCAGTGAATTCGAAAGTAAAATTCTATGTACCGACTTGACAGAATATCCTAGAAAGTTCTGGTCTCACGTTAAATCAGTAAGTGGTTGGAAACAGCATGTCCAGACACTCCGGGGTGATGATGGCATTGAAACAGAGGATGACAGGCGTAAAGCTGAAATACTAAACACCTTTTTCCAAAGATGTTTCATAGAGGAAGACCGCACTGCAGTTCCTTCTCTAAATCCTAGCACAAACGAGAAAATGGCTGACATCGAAATAAGTGTCCAAGGAGTAGAAAAGCAACTGGAATCAGTCAACAGAGGAAAGTCCACTGGACCTGACGGGGTACCAATTCGATTCTACACAGTACGCGAAAGAACTTGCCCTCCCTTTTAACAGCCGTGTACCGCAAGTCTCTAGGGGAACGGAAGGCTCCAAATGATTGGAAAAGAGCACAGGTAGTCCGAGTCTTCAAGAAGGGTCGTAGAGCAGATGCGCAAAACTATAGACCTATATCTCTGACGTCGATCTGTTGTAGAATTTTAGAACATGTTTTTTGCTCGAGTATCATGTCGTTTTTGGAAACCCAGAATCTACTCTGTAGGAATCAACACGGATTCCGGAAACATCCATCGTGTGAGACCCAACTCACTTTATTTGTTCATGAGACCCAGAAAATATTAGATACAGGCTCCCAGGTAGATGCTATTTTTCTCGACTTCCGGAAGGCGTTCGATACAGTTCCGCACTGTCGCCTGATAAATAAAGTAAGAGCCCACGGAATATCAGACCAGCTCTGTGGCTGGATTGAAGAGTTTTAACACACAGAACACAGCATGTTGTTATCACTGGAGAGACGTCTACAGACGTTAAAATAATATCTGGCGTGCCACAGGGGAGTGTTATGGGACCATTACTTTTCACAATATATATATAAATGAGGTAGTAGATAGTGTCGGAATTCCATGCGGTTTTTCGCGGATGATTCTGTAGCATACACAGAAGTTGCAGCATTAGAAAATTGTAGCGAAATGCCGGAAGATCTGCAGCGAATAGGCCCTTGGTGCAGGGAGTGGAAACTGACCCTTAACATATACAAATGTAATGTATTGCGAATACATAGAAAGAAGGATCCTTTATTGTATGATTATATGATAGCGGATCAAACACTGGTAGCAGTTACTTCTGTAAAATATCTCGGAGTATGCGTGCGGATCGATTTGAAATGGAATGATCATATAAAATTAACTGTTGGTAAGGCGCGTACCAGGTTGAGATCCATTGGGAGAGTCCTTAGAAACTGTAGTTCATCAACAAAGGAGGTGGCTTACAAAACACTCGTTGGACCTATACTTGAGTATTGCTCATCAGTGTGGGATCCGTACCAGATCGGGTTTGCGGAGGAGATAGAGAAGATTCAAAGAAGAGCGGCTCGTTTCGTCACAGGGTTATTTGGTAACCGTGATAGCGTTACGGAGATGTTTGACAAACTCAAGTGCCAGACTCTGCAAGAGAGCCGCTCTACATCGCGGTGTAGCTTGCTCGCCAGATTTCGAGAGGGTGCGTTTCTGGATGAGGTATCGAATATATTGCTTCCCCTTACTTATACCTCCCGAGGAGATCACGAATGTAAAATTAGAGAGAGGCTTTCAGATAGTCTTTCCTCCCGCGAACCATACGCGACTGGAACAGGAAAGGGAGGTAATGACAGTGGCACGTAAAGTGCCCTCCGCCACACACCGTTGGGTGGCTTGCGGAGTATAAATATAGATGTAGATGAGTGTGGTGCGTGATGCGGCGCTCCCCATCCCTATATACCGATCAAATCAGTCACGACTTGAACCGAGCGTGCCCGAACATTGTCCTACAAAATGATGGCCGCCTCCTGCAGAAACCGACGCTGCTTCTTTCTCTCAGTTGCTTTTCTACTTTGTAACACAGTCTGTTTCGTTTTAGAGTCCAAACCGCTTAACAGATATTGTTCAAATTTGTCATGGAGACAGTTTGAACCCTTAGAAAGAACATAGCCCACTTTAAAAAGCAAGAATTTTTTTTTGCATCAGTGAACGTAAACTACATTAAAACGTACTTATTTTGGTTGTATAACTTAAGAATTCTATAATGTATAAGTACTTCAGTAGTCGCCGCGCGGGATAGTCTCTCAAACGAAATTGCTCCCACGTCCGAGGCCTTTCAATATCACGTCTTCCATTCCGCTTGTAGTTCAGAATATTTTGGGGAAGTCTGGGACGTAGCATTCTCACCAGTCTTCACGATATTTTTGAATTTTTTAGTTTCTGTTGAAAATACTTAATTTTTCTCTAGTATCTTCATTCCTAATCATTTCTTGTTGTGCAGCTCTTCGAATTTCTTAGGAACCTCATCTCTGCCGTGTGATTTTTTTTGCTTTTTTTTTTAACCATGTTTTCGCTTTCATAGCATAATACAGGAACCGCGACCACGTTATAGAATTTCGGGACAATCTTTTTGTACTTTATTGCCCAATATTCAGATAATAGTGTCACAAACAGCTTAGAATTTGTGTAATTTATTTTAAGTATCAGAGTAAAAATCAGATCTTACAGCGTAGCCTAAATGAAAGATTAAGAGACCAGTTCTAAAGCAGGATTATCCAAAACTAGTTTTAAACTGACTGAGTATTTTCCTCGGAGTGCACTTATTTTCGTTTTGTTCCTAGAAATTTTAAAGTTGTATTCATTGCATATTTCGTTCAGGTGGTATATAGATCTTTGGAGGTCATTTCGTGAACGTGAATCATGTCATCTACAAACAGAAGCACAATCAGGTATTTCTCATTCGTTATCCCAATTCCTTTGTCTTGTCATAGTTCCTGCTTTCATTTATGAAGAACGATGTCAATGTAAATACTAAAAATGCTGACTTAATCTGCTCATTTAAATGTATACCGAACGAGCTGCCGCAGTGGTTATTACATGGTATGATGATGATGATGATGATGATTGGTTTTTGGGGCGCTTAACTGCACGGTTATCAGTGCCTGTACAAAGCCCCAACCTTTACACAGTCCAGTTTCGCCACCTTCACGGATGATGATGAAATGATGACACCACAGACACCTACTTCCCGGGCGGAGAAAGCAACCCAGCCGTGAATCGAACCCGGAATCCCATCACCAACAACGCTAGCTTCTACACGACGAGCTGTCAACTAGTACACTAGACTCGCATTCGGGAGGATGACGTTTAAATCCGCATCCGGCCATCCTGATACGTTTTCCGTAACTTTCCTGAATCGCTCCAAGTAAATGCTGGGATGGTTCCTTTGAAAGGGAACGGCGGACTTCTTTTACCCTTCCCTGACGCAGTGCCAACTCCTGCTCCGTCTCTAATGACCTCGACATCGATAGCACATTAAATGCAATCCTCCTTCCGTCCTTCATTTAAAGGCATAGGTTTACGCAATAAGTCGGGCGTTAAAAGTTAGAAACTGCGTACTCGTCTAAGGCAGCATAATTTCATGGCGCGCAAATTATCGAGACTATATTCACGGAGCATTTGTGAAAGGCAGCACGTGGCGACTTCCAACAAACTTCACACATAATTTCGAAACTTGGCGAAACTTTTTTTCCCTCTGACATCCCTGACAGAATGATGAAAGGAAAAAGACTTTTATCACTTCTACATTTTCGCTGTTCGTGCAGTAAGGTGTCAGCATCAGGCTTGATGTTTCACTTCATTACTTCTTTACTACTCACTTTATTCGCAACACATTTGTCAGACAGTATCCATAAACGTCGCCGAATGTACCTGAAAATTATAGAATTGTACAACACCTAGTTCAGTACATAAATATTGAGACGTTTTCGAAAAACTAGCTTCTCTTACAACTGAGCGTCTTCAACTGCAAAGGGTTATGTTTCTTCAGGTCAAGTTTTTAACACATTAACTGATACGGAATGTGAACGAACTTCTGAAGGTGTTTTACAAATGGGACTTCCAGTTTTCAGACAGCAATTTGGAGGGGAGAAGGGGGCCGTGGTTACGCGGTCTATTTGGAACTTCAGTGTTTTCGCAAATGATGCTGTTGCCTGTAATAAAGTTCTGTTTGAAAGAAGTCACGCCTTCATAAGATTTCAGTGTAGTGCAAAGCATGACAACTTAGTTTAAATGTTCCCGAAATGTAAAATTGTTCGGTTCACAAAACGATATAACCTTATCCTACGAGTATAGTGCAGCGAGTCAAATTCGCTATCGCTCAACCCACATGAATACCTGGGTGTAAAAATTTCTAGAGATTTGAAATGGAACCGTCACATAGTCGCAGTCTTAGGGAAATACGGTGGATGGCTGCAATTCGTTGGTAGAATTCTAGGAAAATACAATCAGTGTACAAAAGAAATTGCTTACAAATCACGCTTGCGACCCATCCCCGAATATTGCTCGAGATTCTTGGATCCTAATCAGATACAACTGCCCGGCGATACTGAATGTATACAGAGAAGGGCGGCACGAATGGTCACAGGTTTTTTGACCCGTTGGAGAATGTCACACAGTTTCTGATCAAATTGAACAGGCAGGCGCTTGGAAAGAAACGTAAAATATCCAGAGAAAGTCTACTTGGAATATTTCCGGAGGAATCCTTAACTGTTGAATATAGGCGAATGGTAGTCAATGGAGGGAATGACTGCGAATGATAGTTCGATTTGCGTTCTCTTCCGTAGGCTGCGATGCAAACCAATCCTGGTCATATTCCCGGTGTGAGATGTAGTTGGCAGCTCTGTAAATGCTGACCGGTGAGTCGCTTAAAGCCCAGGTGAAATTAATCTCGGAGGGACACATCACGCTCTCAACCGACTAAGCTTGTCCCCTAAGGATCGCCTAGAGCCTGTGACTAGTGCATTGAATGTAAATACGGAAAACTGCAAAAACTCACTTTTTCAACTATTTGTAATTCCATTAACTAGTTTTGTAACCTTTACAGACTCATCTTCAAATGTGGCACACAGAATTTCCGTCTCTCTGGCGTGGAGACAGAGCGACAGTTACATGGCGACATGTGTCGGAAAACCAGTTATTCCACTTACTGACTAACGGACAGTTCATGGTAGACACAGACTATCCCGTGGAAGAGTAAAGTATCTCGAGGAGACCTAATTAGAAAGTTTCTAGAACTGACGTTACATGATGAAAGTAGGAATGGAATATACTGAAACCGCCTACGTATTGTAACTGTAGGAATCGTGAAGACCAGAAGAGACTAAGCACAGCACGCACAGAGGCTTTTAAGCAGCCACGGTTCGCACGCTCCATACGTCAGTGGAGTGGGAATAAGTCCTAATAACTGGTATACTGGCAAGTTCCATCTGTCACGCAATTCACGGTCGGTTATAGACTACAAATTATAAGCTGCCTATGTTTTGTTTAAATTTGGATTACAAGAAAATGGGCGTTTTGCAAAATGTCCTACATAAGTCTCCTCTTCATCAACACCACCACCGTGAGTGTTCTGCCCTAGGGCAGGTCTTCACATGTAGTTCTCCATGCAGTCCCATCATTTGTTACCCTCTTGTTTTCTCACAACTATTTTCTGTTCTTACGCTGTCCACCACCTGGTATGTTCTGCGTCTTCTTCTTCTTCTTCTTCTTCTTCTTGCATTCACCATTTCCTTCATACCATCAATAAACAATCTCTTCTCATTCAGTGTCCATGCCAATTGTGTTTGCTCATCCTGCTACCTTTAAAATTTCTCTCTGTTCTCCCAATCAACACCACCTCATTTCTCACTGTGCCTGCCTATTTTATCCCCTATCAACGCACCCACATAAAAGCCTCCTGTTATTTAACGTCTCGTTGGCAATTGCTATACGTATTTTCACCTCCTTATTACTTCCAATGTCGTCCATAATAGCACGTCGCAGTTATCTAAAAACACTAAATTGTTGTGTATCTTCCTGCCTAACATTATAGTTGTTCTTGCTTTTCTTGCACCTATCACCGGACATTTTGCGTTTTTCTTATTATTTCTCATTCCAATTTACTCACGTCTCTTGTTCAATTCTTTTAACATTTCAGTCATACTTTCGCTCTCTGCCAATAACACCACATGATCCGCGAGTCTAATACATTCTGCTCTCCTAACAACAACCCGCTCCCGTCTATGTCGTTTCAAACGTTTTTGAATGACATGCTCCAAATATATTTACACACTAAGGAGAATAAACGTATCCCGGAGGACTTACCCCAGCGCGATGGAAATCGATACACGTGATGTTCATTCATGCCCAATAGTATCCGAACGACCTGAATTGAATTTCGCCTGATTCACATGCAACCCACATAGCGCAACTGTCTAGCAGGTCTCCTTATCGCTCCTTGGTACAGTCGTTTGACTATTGAAAGTGGTTCCAACAAGTCACCACGAGAAAAAACTGTTCTGTATTGCAATAACTCAAGATGCAAAGTAATACCACGATACTACAAATATCACGGAACACCTTATCACAGATAAGACTGCCCTTAAGGCTTGTAGCTCACATTTATTACAATAAATGACATACCTGACATTTTACCACTCTCATTATTACGTCAGATAGGTAATGCACGTGGTAAATTCGTCGTATTCATGATTTACTCTTCAAAGTAACATACCGTACTTATTATTTAACACAAAATAAGATTAAAAATTAAAGATATTCACGAGCAGCTAATTGAGAATATTTATGAACTTCAAATGACACGACGAACCGTCTCGTTCTGCATATGGATGCAAACTCAGGTCATGCAGACTAAGCAATGATTTCGTGCCTGACGGATACTGACTGTCACTCCTGATTAGGCATACAGAGAGTGATATACCTCGATTTTAGACAGAGCCAGTTTGCAAATTCCAACTTTAAATTACATATCGCAAGTATTTTTGCCGGACGCGAATTCCTACCCAGCACCTATTGTCCCTGTAAACGAACGACGAGAGATGTTGAATCTTGGTTCTTAACAAGTAACTTATTTGAATTGCCGTGAGGTAAGGCTTTGTGTTGGACAGGGGTTCGAACTCAGAACTTAATCGGATAGATATCGACGCACAATCAACTGTGACATTTCGGGTTTTCTCGGCAGTAGCTAGATGTTTTAACTGAAATGACGAGACGAAACATACATTTTTTTCCTTCCCAAGACTCCAACCCGGCATCTGTCGCTGTTATATTCTAGAGAAAACGAACGTGAAATATGGGTTTGTTGCACCAGCAGCGACATGTGAGCGTGTTTGAACTAGAAATAATATGACGAAGAGTTCAGTGCTCACTGGGAATACAGCTCCACACATCATATCGCTTTTGACTACACACAAAGATACGTCAGCTTCCGAATTTTTGTCCAGTTCGGACTAACATCTTGAACTTACAGTGATCTCGCAAATAGTTCTGTGTCTCACTGGGTGTCAAAAACGTCACATATCGTTAGTGTTGACAACGAATGAAAATACATTAAACATTAAAATAATTATCCACCAGCAGATAGGTGTTCTCATGCTAGAGCTTGATTATACATAATGAAATCTATAGTGCCGGGCCAGGATTCGAACCCATTCACGCGCAGTATGTGGAGATGTTGAGGAATCTGCAGTTCTGAACAAACAACAAATTGTAGACGTGCTGTATTCTCACGAAGGGATCAAATTCAGCGTTAAGTACGGTCTAAGTTGCATTCCCAGATCAGAACCGATTTTATCGACATACAGAAGCTCATATAAAATATGGACTAAATGTCCTGTGAGCCTACATAGCGTTTGTTTCGTCACTAGAAATAAATAACAAGTATAAGAAAGGTTTCTACGTGTCGCCGCTCCAGTCTTTATTGTGATTCATCCTAACGTCTTCTTTGTAGTAAAGGAATATCATTTTTCATGTTAATTTCAGACCACAATGTCATTATATCTTCTTCACTTGGTGTAGCCAGAAGAGAATGGAATCTGTCTCTCCTTATCTAAAATCATTGACAGAAGTTGGAATCGAACCCAGTCCATAGATATACAAGCATATTATAAGTATGTGGCTCATTTTTCTATCGTAACGCCGTTGCACCTCTCTGGATGAGAATTGACACACAGGCTTCCTGTAGTAATTTGCAGCAGGTTCAGTAAATTCATTTACTTGGTTGACCGAATCACAATGAACTAGCTGCCTCGACTACCCAGTGCATAAATTCGACTTTATTTTGTAATCACCGAAATAAAATCACGTACCTGCCACCTACACAGAACAGCCAACAGTGTAGGATGCACAAATTTGAAAAGGAAGTGTTTCTTTCCACTTGAGCTACTGTATTGCGCCATCTCTTTGTTGAAAACGTCGTGCATTGCAAATGTCGCTTTTCATAAGTAAAGTTTTGTATTCCTAGAAACCCAAAATTTGTTTGTCAGCTGCGGGAAGAGGAGTTACCTGTTGTGCAGCATTGTAAGTTTTCACCATTGCACTATGAGCCGAAAGTATTTTTTTGCGATTTCTTTATCGATGTTTTATCTGACTGCTTGTAGCTCTTTCACAGAAGGGATAAAAACGTTACAGTCAGCGAGACTGGAAGTGCGAACCATAACAGATGCTATTTCTCAGGTCAGCGCATTACCATAGAGCTGGCGTATAAGTACGTGTCTTAGCTTACTCTTACGAGTTCGATAATGTCTAGCACTCGTAAACCGCTATTTAAAGGACGAGATTAGTTGCGATCTCCACGTGCAACGACTTTCCTGGGCTGAAAACCGTAAATTTACAATCTTTTGTTACACCTAACGTGATAATAAATCAGATTATTCAATGGAAATGACAGGTAAAATCAAGTGAACTTTGAGGATAAATTCCGTGCGCACCAGGAAGGAACTCGTCGATCACAGAGTTGCCAAACATACGTTGCCTTGTTGTCAAATCTCAGTTACAGTACCAGCAGAAAGAAGACGAACCGATGTGATCGTACAGCGGGCTGGGAAGTGACCATAGCTGGTGTCTCCAAGTCGCGGTTGCTACGGCCTGGAATACGTAATGCGTCTGATTCGCATTTCTGTAACTAGGTTTAGGGACTGGAGCGTGGTTACTAATAATACTCCAAACTGACTGAAAACTAAGCATCATATACCAGTAACTCTCACAGTTGTTTTTATATTTATTTCGTAAGTGTACTAAAAACTAAGAAGCTCATTCAGAGACGTTTTGATGCCTCGCCGATAGTCGAGCAAAACAAACAAATAAAGAAAAAAAGAATGTGTGTGTGTATGATAGAGAGAGAGAGAGAGAGAGAGAGAGAGAGAGAGAGAGAGAGAGAGAGAAATCAAAAAGAATGAGAGAGAGTAAGAAATTGTTGTAAAGAAATTGAATATGGTATGTAAAGAAATCTTTCATTAAAATTACACGTTACACATCATTACGAAATATCGTATTCATGATCTATGAAACAAAAATTGATCTAAAGTAATCTAATCATATCATATTGATGGCTATCCATGAAGAGTCATGAATTACCGAAATTTTTGCCAATACCAGTAATGAAATCTAAACTTGAAAATAAAAGACGACAATTTTTGTAATAAACCTGGACTCCTAACAAGACAATTTCGTCCCTGTTAACTAACCACGAAAGATGTCTGATATACCTCCATGCTCAAGTAACAAAGTGCGCATGCATTTAAAGATTAAGTGCATGATGTGAAGTTATATGACGGAGATACGAACCCAACACGTAATCGTATTGTTAATTAAGTAAAATCAAATGTTACGTATCGGTTTTCCTTACCAGCTGCTAGGTGTTTGAATCTAAACTAAGGATACAAACTTTTGTACCTAAGTGACAATCTAACTACACGCCTACCGTGCATCCACAAATATAGCTTAAATATCAGTTGCTTACTCACCAACGGTAAGGTGTGTGCGTGTTTGACAAGAAATAATGACAACTATTGCGATTGCTGGCAACACATGAATAGACATTAAAAGCGCACGTTGGTTTTCACTAGCGGGACGGTGTGCACGTTATAGGGCTTGAACTGAAACTATGAATATTTTTGTATTGGATCAGGATTCGGACCCACATCCTTACCTTTGGAGGAGACCTAGAGAAGGTTGCAGTCTTGCGAAAAGGGACGAAATGGTTGAACTATAATGTCCCGAGAGATTCAGATCCTCGAAAGAGGAGAAACGAATTCGAATCACAGTCCAGCACCAAATTTTTCAACGTCTCTAGTTGAATCAATTACAAGTAAAATAAGAGCCCCATCCTTTAAATGGCTATCGGTTCATAAAATAAAATAAAATTTTCTAATGTAAGTAAGTTTACTGTATTTCTGTTTACGATGACTTCCGCTATGTCATTTCCCAACGTAACCTGGCTCTGCCCAGTTGGTAATGATGGAACGTGATTTGTATTGCGAATTCTGGATTATAACGTCTTTCTTTTGAGGTTACCAGACGCAAAGTAAATCTGTTTGTGCTTCTTAAAAGTAAATGTCTGAACCCACGCATTGCTCCTGTGATAGTTCCACCAGGCCATTGTGCCCACATTTCCCAGCCCCAGGAGTGAGCTGCAATGGATGATGTGCTGAGCTTACAAAAGTAGTCACGGTGGATAAAACGCGAGTCTATTAAATGTTTAAGTAGAAAAAAGCTTCTGACGCGGAGATTATGCTATTCTCATGTCAGCAGGATGTAAAGACCCTTGTAGGCATCATAGGCTCGATGTGAAGCCATTTTGAAATGTTCACAAATTCAGATATTTTCTTAGTTCGTGAAGATCCACTGGGAAGTGTGAAGTTACCGGATAATTGGATTATTACCGACATTATTACTATCATTTTCTTCATGCCGCTGCTGGAACACTGTACTTGAATATAAGTTCGTGCCTTTTGATCACTATACAAGTAGTTTCCCAAGAAGAGGTTCTTTCTCTGTCTACAGAATTCTTTTCATGTTAATATCAAACATCAGCAATTACTCATAGATTACATTAAAACTAAAGTAATCGATGAAGACGTTACTTGATAACAAAAACGCGCTGCCATTCTTCTATTACTTGCGCCTAGAAATTGCTGTCGAGTGCTGCCAAACCAAAAGCTAAGAGATGTTACTGCCTGCCGATATACGTTCGAATCCCTGCCCAGTACAAAGCCTTACCTCACGGCAATTCAAGTAAGTTACTTGTTAAGAACCAAGATTCAACATCTCTCGTCGTTCGTTAACAGTGAAAATAGGTGCTGGGTAGGAATTCGCGTCCGGCAAAAATACTTGCGATATGTAATTTAAAGTTGAAATTTGAAAACTGGCTCTGTCTAAAATCGAGGTATATCACTCTCTGTATGCCTAATCAGGAGTGACAGTTAGTATCCGTCAGGCACGAAATCATTGCTTAGTCTGCATGACCTGAGTTTGCATCCATAAGCAGAACGAGACGGTTCGTCGTGTCATTTGAAGATCATACATATTCTCAACTGGTTGCCCGTGAATAACTTCAATTTTTAATCTCATTTTGTGTTCAATGATAAGTACGGTATGTTACTTTGAAGAGGAAATCATGAATACGACGAATTTACTACGTGTATTACCTATCTGACGTAATAATGAGAGTGGTAAAATGTCAGGTATGTCATTTATTGTAATAAATGTGAGCTACAAGCCTTAAGGGCAGTCTTATCTGTGGTAAGGTGTTCCGTGATATTTGTAGTATCGTGGTATTACTTTACATCTTGAGTTATTGCGATACAGAACAGTGTTTTCTTGTGGTGATTTGTTGGAACCATTTTCAATAGTCAAACGACTGTACCAAGGAGCGATAAGGGGACCTGCTAGACAGTTGCGTTATGTGGGTTGCATGTGAATCAGGCGAAATTCAATTCGGGCGTTAGGATAGTTTTGAGCATGACTATACGTGTAGGGTCAAATGAATGATTAGAGTTGAAGAAAAACTGGATGATTAATTCAAGACAAAGAGCTTCACAAATTGATAAGTCGATAACGTGTTGGGCCACCTCTGGCCTTTCCGCGGTCAGTTACTAGGCTTGACATTCACTGATAAAGTTAGTTTCTACCCTTCTGACATCGCGACCTGCTTTAAAGAACCTGCCCATTGTGCTCCAGATGTTGAAAATTGATGAGAGATATGGCGATCTTGCTGAGCAATTTATTGCCTTGCGTGTACAAACACGTAGATACGATATCCGTGTGTGGTGCGTAAATTGTCGGTAGGCACCTCACTTAGTGTCCCGAGCAGAGTTCAAGCCGCCATAAAGACAAAGGGTGGACGCACTGCATATTAATGTCCACTAACAGGTGTCTGTACACTCACTGATAGGATAGTGTATTTCGAAATGTTAGCAGAGGCCAGAAGTTGGAGCATTTGGTCTTCCTTTTTAAAGCTTACGTGGGGCGAGTCGTAGAATCTCTAAAAAGAGACACCTCTGGCAACACTAGTTGAAAGTGGCCTTCAAACTAGCCGTCAGAGCTGCCGTAGCCGAGACGCCCCCTGGGTAAACGCTACGGATTTCTGCAGTCGCGCCTCGCGATCTGTCACGAATTATGGAATATATTCGCAGATACCAATTGTAATACGACAACGGCTATACAGTTTGCTGGAAACGTACAGGATGTTCTGAAATTCCCATCACTACCTGCTACAACTTGTAGAGGGGACTGAGTACATAATACTCTTATTTTAAATTGTAACCTGTCTCCCGAGACGTACCGTATACTAGAACCACTTGAAAACCTGTTGGTAACGCTGTCACTTTGATAAGTAATTTGTTACATTGAGGAGCCAAAGAAATATCGTTTAAGGTCCCCGCGAGCACGCAGAAGTGCCTCAACACGCCGTGGCATGGACTCTACTGATGGCTGAAGTCGCGCTGCAGGGAACTGACACCATGAAACCTGCAGAGCTGCCCATAAATCCGTAACAGTAAGAGGGAGCAGAGATCTCTTCTGATCAACACGTTGCAAGGCATTCCAGATATGCTAGTTAATGCTATAAAATTTACTAGAAACATACAGTATGTTTGGGGAGTTTGGTGGCCAGCGAAAGTGTTTAGGCTCGGAAGAGTGTTCCTGCAGCCACTCTGTAGCAACTGTGGTTGTGTGGGCCGCTCCATTGTCCTGCTGGAATTACCCACTTCCGTCGGAATCCACAATGGACACGAAAGGATTCAGGTGATTAGACAGAATGTATCTAGACGTGTCAGGGATCCCACATAACTCCGAATGCGCACGCTCTACAACGTCACAGAGCCTCCACCAGATTGAACAGTCCGCAGTTGACATGCGGGGTCCATGGAGTCATGATGTTGTCTTCATACCCATACACGTCCATACTGTATATACATTTTGAAATGAGACCCGTCCAACCAGGCAATATGTTTCGAGTCATCAACAGTCCAATGTTCGTACCGATGGGCCCAAATGAGGCGTAAAGCTTTGTGCTGTGCAGTCAGCAAGGGTACACGAGTGGGCCTTCGGCTCTGAAAGGCCATGTAGATGATGTTTCCATGAATGGTTCGCATGCTGATACTTGTTGATGGTCAAGCATTGAAATTTTCAGTTATTTTCGGAAGGGTTGCACTTTAGCCACTCTGAACGATTCTCTTCAGATTCCATTCTTGCAGGATTTTTTTTCTGGCCGCAGAGATGTTGGAGATTTATTGTTTTACTGGATTGCTGATATTCAGGGTGCCCTCGTGAAATGGTCGTACAGGAAAATCCCCACTTCATCGCTACCTCGTAGATGCTGTGTCCCATCGGCCTTGCGCCAAGTATAAAACCACGTTCAAAGTCATTTAAATCTTGATAACCTGCCATTGTAGCAGCAGTAACCGATCTAACAACTACGGTAGACACATGTCTTACATAGGCGTTGCCGGCGGCAGCACCATATTAAGCCTGTTTACATATCTCTGTGTTTGAATACGTATTATTATAATAGTTTCTTTGGAATTTCAGTGTAGATGTGACCGAGTACATCTATTGTTCTACAGTTTCACTCTTTAATAACCAAAGAATCAAAAAAATCGGTCTTCAGAGACACTGGTTTTACAGGAGGGCGTTTTCCAATTTGAAATTACAATGATATTATTTCCTTCAGCTGCTGACGGGCGTTAATAGATATCAACGAAGACAGGTGAAAATGTGTGCCCCGACCGGAACTTGAACCAGGGATCTCCTGCTTAGATGGCAGTCGCTCTATCCATCTGAGCCACAGACGGCACAGAGGATAGTGAGACTACAGGGACTGTCTCGCGCACGCCTCCCGCGAGACCCACATTCTCACCTTTGTATGTCCACACACTACATTCGTAGCGTCCTTTCGCACATGTCCGGAAGAACAGACACAATATCCATATAAATATATTTTCCAATTCGCGTGAGCTGCGTCTCCACGGGGCACCACAGACGCACCTGCTGACGGTGAAGACACCCATAGTCGAAGACGTTGTGCAATGGCAACGAAAAGCGTGTGGGGAGGAGTCAGACGTTGTGGACAACGATCTTGATAAAGGCGACCAGCAGCTCTTCCAGTACTGTGCGCTTTGGCCACACAGGATACTCGTGTCGGTGTATTCGGCAAAAGTGTGCTCAGAAATGTTGCTCTAACACTCACAGACACATGAACGAGACTCGATCCAGGTCAGAGAGGAGACAGCCGTCAAATGACATCATAGGATCAGACGTAAGTAACCCCCCCCCCCCTCCAGTGATTATAACCCTGTTGCATACCACATTAGCGAAGGTGTATTTATACGGCTGTAGCACGGATATACCTTTCCATACATGGGCTCCTCTTCAGGATATCGTCACTCAGGTCCCTAGAAGTTTTTAACGGGAATTTTGCAATATCCTGTATCTCTCCACTAACTATACAGTTCTTTCCAGAATTAGATCCCTCTGCAGTGGAGTGTGCGCCGATATGAAATTTCCCGGCAGATTAAAACTGTGTGCGGGACCGAGACTCGAACTCGGGACCTTTGCCTTTCGTGGGCGAGTGCTCTACCATCTGAGCTACCCAAACACGACTCACGTCCCGTCTAAACAGCTTTACTTCTGCAGTACCCCGTCTCCTACCTACAGCTGTTGTACGACATTCGAAATATACGGATGTATTTCAGAATTTCGGCGTAATGCAACTTCGCAGAAACATGGCTGAATTTTCCTGTATATTGTTATCATTAAAACCAAGCACCGTCTCAGTACCTAATACTTTTTGATATGGAGACAATTTTCATCATTTCAAGCACTATTAAAGTTGGTAGGTGTAGGAAAAAAAAAATACCAGTACCATACTGAAAATATCGGTGAGAAGCGATAGAATTCCTACAAACAACTTGGAGAAAATCATTTTGGGTTCTAGGCCATGTCATTATAAAACAGTGAAACAACTAAAATAACTACATTCCGACCATCGTTTGAACGATCCTCTTCAGAGCGAATAAATGCCACGAAATTTCAAATCAGCAGCAGCGAAATGAAAGGTCGATTTGGAAACAGTTCCTATTTCTTCTTTCTTATCTTCGATTAATTTCCCAAATATCTTGTTCATTTCGTATGTTGCTTTCTTTATACAAGGTGTTTCACATTTCTATAGCTTGCAATTTTACCTAGTAACTCATGCATGCAAACGTCATCTAACGAGGCTACAGAGCATCAAAATACAGGCACCAGCCCCGGCGAATGTATGTAAGTAGAGTGTGATGCCGTGATTATTTATCAATTTGATCATGTATCATGTTCCGGAAGTTACAAGGGAATATCGTTATCATACCTCTGACGGCGGAATACAAGTACTGGTACTGTTGTTGCTAACTTTCATAGGTGGTAGTATGGATCAAAGTAAGAAAAAAATGTCCGGTAAACATGGGCTACAAAATGCATACCTGAGGCGCTATGAGCACTTGTTCAACAGTGGAGATATGTTTTATGCTAGCGAAGATGAACAAGTCCTCACAGCTCTTAAGGTATGCATTTTACAGCCCATGTGTACTGGACATTCGGTCCATACTACCACCTCTGAAAGTTTCCTGCCCTACATCTTAGCTGCAACACTACTGGTACATACTGTCACACGCAACAGGAATGTCTTCTCTTCCAATTTTCCGTTATAGGGACATAACCTCAAATTTATACATTTATCCATCTCCATCATCATAGAAAATTGGTAACATCTTCATTGAATCTCTCCAGCGCCTGTAACTTCGATACCCTGTAGCGTCGCTGGATGACGTTTCCAGACATCGATTCCTATGTAAAACTTCATCTGGTAGGTCCCCTCTACAGACGCGATAAGTGTGTAGCACGACGTGTGAAACATTCTGTATGCAAAGTGAATAACATGGGTGAATGGGCTAGAATCGAACCGCCCCCCCCCTCCCATTATCTCTCTCTCTCTCTCTCTCTCTCTCTCTCTCTCTCTCTCTCTCTCTCTCTCTCTCTCTCTCTCTCTCTCTCTCTCTCTCTGTCTCTCTCATTCTCTCACTTTCATTCTCTCACTCTCTCTTCTCAACTATCAACTGCCAGCTTTCCTTTATGTCTTTTAAGTCTTAAAATTGCTGTCTGATTTCTGGCAGAGCTCTAGATAACATGCCGCTCACTGTATTTTATCGCTGGTTGCATCATCTTAAATTCAAACTGTATATTTTGCTCAAAATTGTCAGAAGTTATTTTGTAACATCTATAGATGTTATAAATATGGGTTGAATTTCTTCAACCGATCTCTAGCGGCTAGTGTGTTCTCTCAAAATCGATTTTCCTCTAGCTCGTCTCCTCTAATTCCTGTGTAAATATTTTGGATCAGTATTTTCAGCCAGGACGTATGAAAGTGATGGTTCGATAGTATCCGCACTTATCACTATTTGCCTTATTTGGTGTTGGTGTTATTTTTTTCGTTTAGTCTGAAAATTTAGCAGTCACGTCAGTTAGCATAGATGTTGAGGAGTGAAGCAGCAAACGTCGACAGAGTGAGTCCTCGCCGGTGCTGATAGAGCCTTCTGGTGGCGAAGCCCTGCACTACAGACAACTGAGTGTGTGAGGAACTAGTAGCGACATCTAGCAGCGAAGTGATGAACAGCAAAATGGCCGCGAAAATTGAGTGACTTAAATGTCTAGTTGCTGTTTATTTCTTCCTTTACACTATCATTACAAAACAGATTACGGCATCACTGCTCGGTTTGTCTGTTACCGTATTTTTGTGTATTTCACACATTACAAAATAGTTCTGTTCTGATAACATATAATGCAAACTACATCTCGAGCGACATTAATGTACGCAGTATGTTACATTCATCATTCCCTCTTCGTAATTTAGTATTACTAATAGTTTTGTCCACACTTTTAAGCATTAAAAATGGATATGTGGCTCGGAACAGGACTACTGTTACATTAAATGTTAACAACATAATCGCACGGTATAGTGAGTTAAAGAATATTGAACAGCAACGAGAACTGTAAGTAAGTTTATGCAGTGCAACGTTAGTGATATAATAGTACAACAGTAATAGGCGTTTTTCAGCCCTTATTTCTATTTTACAGTTTCACTCATTACTGATGGCAAATGCCTTGCAGAGAACGTAATATTCTGCATCTTCGGTACGGCCTTTACAATCTCTTTCATTGAACTGCACTTAACCCGGAGAGGTAGTAATACAATTTTTTCTCTGATCTACAAGATACTTTTACAAAAAGTAGAGGCAGAGAGGTAGTCATGTAACTATTAATCGAAATATTATATGAACTATATGGGCGTGTTAGTAAAATCACCAAGAAATTCCTCTTATTAATTTTAAGTGTTATCTGTTTGATTCAGCATTCAGCTCACATAAAACCACGAGAAATATCGTTTTTATAAAAAAAAACAGTTTATGTCATTAGTGACCTGTGTAAAATCAAACATCTCATTTTGACACTAGAATAATTTGAGAAAAAAAGGCCTGTTTTAGTTTTTGAAAATGCAATAAGTGAAAACAATGTATTTTTAAAAGGTATTGTCAATTGTTACGAAACGATTTATTATACAGAATTTATTAATCGCATAGTAAATCATGATACAAAAAAGAACACCTTGTTGGCTTGTGATACAATATTTTGCATTTTCTTATGACTTTGAAATAATTACTGCTTTTTCAGCACTGAGAATGAGTAAAATACATTATGTAATATATGAATCAGTATGATAAAATTTTTTCGAATATTCATTGTTAACTACAAGAAAATGGCAGATGTTTGGGTATTTACCTCAGAAGTATTCAGCACACGAAGGATAACAAAAATCATTTTTTTGGTAAGGTTTTTGTTTCATAGTTTCCTACAAATATTACTGATACCATAGTGAGATATATTAAGTACCTTAAAATATATGTAGATGTGGTCTGGTGAAGAAAGTGTGTGAATTAAAATTTAAAATGCTTGCACCAGCATAACCAGGTTTAGTTTGTAGTGTGGGAGTGAGCTCCACGTGGGACCCGAAGCACGGACCCCACGGGGGTACCCGGCATGCGCCACATGCCAAGGCAGAGGTGGAGGCTAGTGTTCGGAAGTCTGAAAATTCCAGCGCCGGCCGGGGATTGAACCCCGGCCCGGCTGGGGCGAATAGCCCCAGCCGAGGCGCTGGAACGTTCCAGACCCCCTTACCACTAGACCA
This sequence comes from Schistocerca gregaria, assembly GCF_023897955.1. Classification (NCBI taxonomy): domain Eukaryota; kingdom Metazoa; phylum Arthropoda; class Insecta; order Orthoptera; family Acrididae; genus Schistocerca; species Schistocerca gregaria. The sequence goes on along the minus strand of NW_026061765.1, from coordinate 1,054,090 downwards.
CCGGGGACCCCGGCTGTTTCTTGCTCCATAGTCCAGCTAGTGGTCGTAGAGCACTTCCTGTTGTCCTCCGTGTTTACACCTAGGCAGCAGTGGCGTGGTGTAACAGGAAGTGTTTACTTGCGTCCGCTGGATGTCCACTTAGTGTACGACTTATTTACCCGGCTGACGTTCGTGTCGCTATAATCTCCTTAGTTCCGTTACAATTACATGCAGGGACTGAAAATCTGCCTATGCAGTTGCACGCAGTCGCATCTCACTATTTGAACCTCTGTAATTCGATCGTGTTGTCAAGACCCATGTCAGAACTGTTTATCGAAGAATGCTCATGTGTTCGGTACATTTCATAAACGGAAGCGACTGGGATAACAGACAGCCCGTAAACATTTTGTAATGAAGTGTCAGCCGGTACGTAATACTCGATATCTGGAGTTGTTTTATCGGTTATTAAGATAATCGTTTCACCCCTATACACTTAAAAAATTCCCGTGTTTTCTTAATAAAGCATAAGCACAGTACATAAATCCCTCGCGAAAATGACATCGGAGAAGTACAAGTGTTCGAGTGCCACAGAAAACAAGTGGGTCCTTGAAGGTGTGGAACGGAGAGCAGAACTAAAATAAGATGTAACGTTTCGGGATTCCCTCATAGTCGCGTAGACACTCCAGAAGCAGGAAGATCCGTTTGATGACGTCTCTTGAGGAGCGAGGAAAAAATTCACTCTCAAATAACTACTGTACAAGATGCCTCGCCGCCTCTTGAAGGGTGTCATGGGATTCTGCAGCCGTGGACTCGGCGACCTGTGAGCCAACGCGGTGTTTCTGACCACATACATTTTAGCTGCGTGTTCTCCGACGTGCAAAGGAAGCCGCGACAATGGGGAGGCTCTGCGTGCCGTTTTGTAATAAGAACGCCTCTCCACATTTTATCGTAGGAATGATATAAATTTTAAACTTCTTAGATCCACCGAGTCATTATGTATTCTTAAAATATCTTTTAACTCTTTTTCAACACATATGTATCTTTTACCTCTTTCACTGAAGAAGCTGACCAACAGATTTTTTTTCAATTTCAGGTATTGGTTTTATTGCATTCTCCTTTAGCGTATTGATCAGAAATTGTAGGTTAAGATACCTTTGCCTTATTGAGTATCGTTTGCTATGCCAAACTTCGACAGCATTCATGGTCCTGTGCATCGAATTGATGACGGTAGATAGCTGACCGAAATCACTTTGAAATAAATTCTCTGAACGCAGATAACTTTGATACAGTAGTGTTAGGTATCGAAGTATTATCTAACGCAACTGAAGCCAACCTAAGAGTGAATTTATTTCGAAATAATTTTAGTCGACTGTCTGTCTTCACCAATTCCACATTTCAGGTTGTGTACTAGCATTTTCCATCTATTGACTGATTAAATAGTCTACGCCACTGGGCACTTGCTCCGCTGTTACTCTCCATGCTTCATCAAGGCAGTCCGGTGGAAGATGGACTCTACAGCACACGTGCGGCAAGACAAACGAACTACTTCTTCATCCCTGTATTGCTCCACTAATCGCAGTTCTTGTATGTCTTCCACAGGCATTGCTTGAAATGAAAATTACAACTGTAAAATAAATGTCTCGGATAACACTGTTTTCATAGTTTAATTTGCAATCATTTCGAAGTAAAGCAATGCAGTTTTAAATGACAACCAAGTTATGACATTTCTCGGTTGAGAAAAAATATTTCACAATTATTTTGACTTTCCTCTGGTAAAAAAGCTAGTCTTCCGTGCTTCAGGTATCAACAAGTTGTTTCGAACACCTCTGAAACGTCCGTCCATAAGAAGAGCTTTATTTTCAAACATTTTCTCCCCTTCTTCGTAACTGATCACCAGGATTCATTTGTCAGGAACAGGGTTATTATCAGTCTCCAAAAAAACTTCAGTCACTTTCAAAATATCTTCGTGCTGCCGAATCCCTGAACTACTGCCACGGTTATGGGACATCCCAGAAGCTTCCCTTACACAGTGCAGTCTTTCTCATAATTCGTTATACTTGCGACGTAATGTAAACCTTTATCTCGCAAATCTTGAAATTGCTCTTTAAACCCTCCGAAAAAAGGCACTGTCTACTCACCGCAGACTGTTTCCCAGCAGTTATGCATTCGTTTCTCAATCTCCACATCTGTTTCGTCAGGTTGGGCGAGAAACTTACTGTTGAGCCGTGATTCTACCATTTACAATTTTTAAACTGCCGCTGCTCCTATTCCGTTCGGAGTTCCTGTACAAGCAATTCGTATAATTACCACATTTCCGGTGCTCCTGGCACCGCTTACCATCCTTTCCCCTGTCTGTTTCCTTTTCCTTTCCTTTTTCTAACCACAGGCTCCAGTCACATTAACGTGATCACCGCCTGTGTCCGACGCTAATGAGTAGGGTATGCGTAACGCGGAAACTCAGCCACTTATGTGACATCCAAAAGGACGTGATCATTGCCTTTCGGGCCACAGGTGGATGCATTTTCGAAACGGCAGAGTTCGTAAAATGTTGGCGTGTTGCCATATTTAAAGCACTCCACGCATGGCGCTGTCGAGAGCCGACGCTGAGGCCGTTGTGGTGCCCCACGGTCCACAGAGGACAGGAGTTAAAGGAGACCGCAGGTGAATAACGTGCAACTGCTGAGCAACTGACCATGCACGTGAACCGAAGAGCCTGCCGACAGTGTCTCCTCTAAGATCACTCAGCGAAAAATGCTATGTGTGGGTCTCCACAGCAGACACCTGGTCCACACACCTATGCTGACTGCTGTTCGTCCTCTACGAAGGCTGGAATTTTCACGCCAGTTCTGCGACTGGGCGTCCACTGAACGGTGACCTGCGGGCTTTCCAAGTGACAGACAGACGATGGCGTGTAGGGCGCGATTCACCTGAAAGTGAACACCCTGCAACAGTCGGCGGCAGGGTTAGGACAGGAGGAAGGATCGTTACGATCTCACAAACGTTATCGTGACACTCCAGTCGTTCTGGAAGGCACAGTGAATGAGCAGAAATATCGGTCGGAACCGTTGCCACACCTACATCGAGTCTTTTTTCCCTCGGAATCTACCAGCAGAACAACTAAATCTGTGACACAGCTTGCAGTGTGAAAAGCACCAGGATGAGTTTGCTGTACTCCGCCGACCACCAGGCTTCCCGGAATCGAGAATATGTGGGACCACCTCGATGAAGCTCTTCGTATCCTGGGTCCTCAACCGAAAAACGTAGCGCAGCTAACTAAGGCACCGGCGTCGGCATGGCTCAGTACCTCACTGACTCCTACGCGTTTCTCAGTTGTCCGCGCTTCCCGTTAATCTTATCCCCCTACAGTGACTCAATAACGACACTCTCCCGTACACGACAGCATCATCAACAGCCGCAGACTGCTGTTCACTCTGCCTGTCACCTCATTTATGTCTATACAGTATAACAGCTGTCTGTTACACTTCCTGGGACACTCCTGACGATGCCCTTGTGTCTGATCAACGCTCGCTGTCGAGAACGTACTGGTATCTGTTGTAGACTTTAAGCCGCTCTCATATCTGGGAACCGACTCCGTATGCTCATACGAGGCCCTTGGTTAACAGTGTGCAGTGGAGCACCGTGCCAAAGGCTTTTCTCAAATATAGGAGAGTGCAATGTGCTTGGGACCCTTCATCCTTGGTTCGCAGTATATAATGTGCGAAAAGGGCAAGCTGCGTTTCACACGAGCTTTCTAAAACCGTGCTGATTTCTGGACGTAAGCTTTTCGGTGTCTAGGAAATTTATTATAATCATATTCAGAATACGTTCTAGGATTCTGCAGAAAATCGATGTCTTTACTTTTGCACATCCTTTCTTTTACTCTTCTTGTACACGAGTGTCACCAGCGATTTTTTAAACTGCCTTATGTTGGACCCATTACAGGTGTAATATTCAGAAGGCAAATGTATATTGATCTCGTTATATACGGCTGCAACTTGCGCTTTTGCCAGTCCTTTGCGAAATACTGCTGGGCAAGAGAAAGGCGATAAATGCGAATGAAGTAAGTAAAACTGAAATTGTTTTAACTTCTTCGCTGTCGCCGAATCCTTTCCAAGCGATGCGTCCTTGAGCGGGTCAAACAGGTAGCAATAAATGCTCTACAAGTGAGGTTGACTTTTGAAGTTTTTCTTACCAGTCAAGTACAATGCAGACAGCTTCCATTCTGAATAATATCAGCAATATGAAAATGAAAATTCACGAAAGTCAAATCTGGACTGTAGCGATAATGACGCAGAGTCTCCCAACCCATTACTGTTTCTTTTCCCTTCCAGTGGTTTCTTGGATCAGCTGCGCTATGTTTGGGCGAGCGTTGTTGTGTAATAGTATCACGTCTTTTCTTTGACATTGGCGACCCTTTCCTCTCGTTTTCGGCTTTACTTTGCTCATCAATATGTGTGAGTGGTCAGCGCTGCATCCTGTACGCTGATCTTCCAAATAATCACCAAAATACAACTACTTTGGCATCCAAATGATGGTCAGCATCACTTTCCTCGCTGATGCTCGAGTTTGAATTCCTTTCGGACAGGTGAACTAGTGTGCTTCCATTTCACTCCTTGTCTTTTCGAGTCGGGTTCCCCATTTTGAACGAAAGTTTAATCACACGTTAAAATCTCGTTCGAAAAAGGTTCACCTTCACGTTCATAGCACTCTTTGTTTCCTTGTGTTGTGTGAATTCTCTCGGGACCCACGTTGGACTTGTTTCGCTGTACTTGAGCATGTCAATGACGACGTTGTGGACTGTGCCACTACCTGTTGCAGCTATTTTGCTATTCAGTTCTACTGCAACACGTCGGCCATCAGGAGTAATGTCGTCAGAGCCGGCTTTAAGCGAAGGAGGAGACAGTTCAATTGGCCGGCCACGGTGTTTTTTTATTAGTCACTGAAGTTAGATTGTTTTTGAACTGTCCTACGTATTTATCAAAAATTTCCGTCTTTCGCACAGCTTCGACCATACTGAAAAAACGTTAGAGAAAATATTTCGGCCGTTTTCTGCCTTCTGAAAGGGAAAACGCATCGTTGAACGTTGCTCAGTTAATGTGGAAACTTCAACCAGACACGCCATTCTCAATTGCAACATTAAGGTTATAAATAAAACAATTATTTTTTGTCAGCCGCTCTTAGCTCATCACAGTCATGCCATCCTAAAGTCATGAAACTACAAAAATTCTTCCTACGGACTATTCGACTTCATTAATTTGCTTTGCAGGGGAAACTCACGAAGGAGTATGCGCTTAGTATTTAGTCGGTCATTTCTAGTTGATGAGAAAGTTAAAACAAACAAGTAGCAAACCATAGCTCATTTATTTAGGAACAACATTTATCAGATACAGCTGAGTAACGTTTAACCCAAACCTTAAATGTCATATATATGACACTGCTCGTAGCTGCATCATCTGGCAAGAGTACGCACTAACACCAATAACAAGAAAATGCACCATGACTTTCGTAAACTGTGCATTCTTCATGCCACTGTTGGGAGCAGACATCACACTCAATACAGTCTTCCGTGACAGACTCGTTTTAGTCTTCACCACACCTTGGGCAGTTCAAGACATGAAGTTGGAATAATAGACAATTGTGAAGGTGATTCGATAAACCCTATGCCTGGCACTTAGATATGATTTGCACAATATCCATGTGGGTGTAGATCCCTCCTTGGATTGTGCCCTGGTTGTTGCTGAAGATGATGGAGCAGTTTAATCCAGATTAGCCACAGAGATTCTACGTTGTTCGTTACTGATATTTTGTCCCTCCTTGGTTTAGTTTGTTTTCCTAACAATGCATTTTTGTACGTAGACTCAAACAGAATTCCGGATGTTTTTGCAGCTTGCTTTAGATGTTCGAAAACCTAAAATTGTGCAGTTCACAAAACGAAAAATCATAGTGTCCTATGACTACAGCATCAATAACTCTCATTTTCAGTCGGTCAGCTCACACAAATACCTCGGTGTAACACATTGTAAGGATACGGAATGGAAGCAGGACTGAATAAAACTCAAACGATTTCTACACCTGGATAAGCGTTCGACAATGTAAAATGGTGCAAGATCGAAGTTGTGAAGAAAATAGCTCTAGGCAGAGACGGGTATATATTAGTACAAGACCCAAGAGGAAATAAGAGTGGAAGATCAAGAACGAAGTGCAAGGATTAAAAAGAGAGTAAGACTTTGATGTAGTTATTCGCCTATACTGTTCAATGTTTGTATCAAAGAAGCAATGAAGAAAATAAGAGAGAGGTTCAAGATTCGCACTGAAATACGGGTTGAAAGGATATCAGTGACAGTGTTTGCTGATAATATTATCGTTGTCAGTGAAAGTGAATTACTACAGGATCTGATGAATGAAATATACAATATAATGAGTGTAGAATTAGGGGTCAGAGTAAATCAAAGACAATAGTGATGAGATGAAGCATAAACGGGAAAAGCGAGAGTCTTAACATTGGTGATAACGAAGTAAGAAATGGAACCATCACATCGTGTCGGTCAAAGATAAAGGTGGTGGCGAACTGTAATTTATTGTTAGAATTAAAGAGAAATATAATCAGTGCACAAAGATGATCTTTTTTGAACTATTGGTGCGACCCATACTCTAATATTGCTCCATGGTGTGGGACCTGTCCCATATACGAGTAGCAGGGGATATTGAACTGTTCATAATAAAGACAGCACAGGTTTGTTTGGCTCACAGGAGAATGTAACAGAGATGCTGAAGAAATTGGGAGATGCCTGAAGATACACATAAGCTATCCCGAGAAAGCTTACTTGCCAAATTTCTAGAACATACCGTAAATTTTGAATATACGAGGTGTGTTAAAAAAAATTGGGAACGTTCGTAATTTCGCGCCAATGGCGTGTTGGGGCGAAATGCAGTTGACATCCCTGCACGCGCGTGTGCTTAATGTGTAACTGCGGGAAGTTTCACTGTTGTATGTCTGTTAGCTTATTGTTCAGTGCTGTATTGACTAGAACGTTGTGTCGCACAGTTGGCGAACTTCGAGAGGGTATAGTTAGAGGAGCAATGCGCCTGCAATAAATTTTTCGTGAAACTCAAGAAACCCGCCGCTCGGGGTAGCTGCGCAGTCTAGGGGCCTTGCCACGGTTCGTGTGGCTCCCCTCTGTCGGAGGTTAGAGTCCTCCCTCGGGCGTGGGTGTGTGTAAGTGGTGCAAGCCTAGGGACTGATGACATCAGCAGTTGGTCCCATAGGAACATAAGAGCTAAACTCAAGAACACCTCTACAGAGACACGCCAAATGATGCAGGAAGCCTACGGTGATGAGTGCTTAAGCCGCACTCGGTGTTACGGATGGTTCACACGGTTTAAGAACGGCCGGACGGAAGCTAAAGACGACGCTCGTCCTCCGACTTCTGCCAGCAACGCTTGTGTCAGGAACGTCAACGATCCTGTGCGTGCTGAACGAAGACTGACTGTCCGAGAGATTGCAGAAGAATGTAACATTGCAGTTGGATCGTGAAATCCTAATACAGCATCTTGCAATGTATCGTGTTGCCGCCAAGTTCGTGCCACGGCTCACGAGTCAAGAGCAGAAAGACCTCCACCTCCCAATCTGAGAAGAGCCTTAGGATCACCCAAATGAGAACGAGATGTTCCTTAAGAAAATTATAACTGGTGATGGGTCTGCAGTTATGACGTTGTCATGAAGGTTCAATCTTCACAATGTGTAGGGATATGTTCTGAACGATCAACATATAAAATAGCTTGTCAGGTCAGCTTGGCCCTTGCAGACATTTATTTTCAAAGTTGAAAACCAAGTTGAGAGGACGAAGATTTGTAACGATAGACGCACGGTCCAGCGAAAGGCGAACCAAGTCTGCTCCCAGAAGTGGAAACGGTTTATCAGTCGTGGGGGTGATCATATACAAATATGTGAAGGTAAGCGTAGAAAATTTTTGTGGACAAAGTTCCGGAATTTTTTAAACAGACCTCTTAGACGAAAGGTAATGAATACAGGCAAGTGGTCTGCAAATGTTCGTACGCTTGAGTTCGCTTCCATTCGCTGCTGTTGAAACTGGGCTTAATAATAATACTCCCTGTGTGAGATGTAATTGGAAAACTATGTAAACGCTGAGCTGTGCGCCGCTTACAGCCCACGCGAAATTATTCTCGGAGGGACACATCATTATCCCCTTCGTGCCTAAAGTTGCTTCGGCCAAACTCAAACTCAATTGCCAGGCCGATAGCTCGTTATCCTACTGCTCTGTAAGTAACACTTGGTCTGAAACCATCTGTACGGTTATGTAGGTTAAGACACTGCAGCCACTCAAAATGGTGGCTCCACGTTTGCGAGTAACTGACGAGAAAAGAAATTCTGAATTTTGTGTGACACTCCGTAGCATTAAGAAAGCTGAGTGACGTTAGTTGGTTGTGAGGTGTAATGGAAAGGATAATAGCTTCACATGTTGTGTTCGGATACCAAGATTTAAAAGCCTGAAGTCTTATATTTCAGAAGCAAGGAGCGTAACAATCAAGTGATTTATGAACAGTACGTGCACACATTTTTGCTCGGTTGATTTTAATTGAGGTTGCAACGTGCAGATCAAGCAAGTACCGTACTGTAGAGAGGTTGAGCAAGAGAAGCGTTTGGAACATGTGTTTATCCTTATTTTGGATAGTTAGCTTTCTTATCTGAGAAGTAATTGTGGCTAGCCCTTGACATGCATCACGAATTCCTTCGTCGTTCAGTCTAATATCGCCTTCCCCCCCCCCCCCCCCCCACACAATACCCTCCACCTCTCATGATTTTGAAAATAAAAGTGTTCCTAGAAAAGTTGTTCACTGTACAGTTTATTTATGTGCCAAAGTTAGTGATAATGTGGGGGAGGGAAGGCCACAGACCTCAGGGAGGGGGGGGGGGGGGGTAGGACAGGGGGTACTGGCAAATGTCTGATGACAGTCAGGAGCAACGGTCTAAGAAAGGCTGGGAACCACTGTTCAACTGCCTGTGAATGTATACTGAACATAAATGTGGAAAACTGACACAACCCAATTTTTGAATTTTTTTTAATTCGAGTTAACTAGTTTTGGAACCGTTTGAGGGACATCTGAAAATGTGGCGCACAGAATTCGCGTCTTTATTTCTTTAGATTGAATCTGGGTACTGGCTCTTTGACAATAAGACAGAGCACTCTTTAATGTATCGCCACGAGCGGCAGTTAAACGGCGACATGTATCGCGAAACCAAAACACCTACTTACCGTGGCAGCGTGGGCGCTATTGCAGTTAATATCCATCTAGCAACTTGCGTTTTAGTTGTCTGTTGGCCACTGGTCAATCTCTTTCCATTGTAAATATAAATACGAATTGTCACCATATATCACAAGCATAACGTTTACCACAGATGTACGTTACAAAGATCTTCACTTAAAAATACAGCATACTTTGCTCTGAAACAATTTTTTGGATTTTTGTGCTTATAACACGACGGCGTGCTGAGAAGATAATGACTCGGTCTGTTTTATTTGAAGTCAGTAACATTCTACATCTTTACTATGGATATCTGCAGCCCTCTGCTTCGTACCGCGTTACATAGCGGTGTGTAACGTGACTATGTTGGGGGTGAGAAAAAGCTCACAACACTAAAAGCACGAATTCGAAGACTTCGTCCGCATGTGGAGCACACTCTCCTTGAGCACGGCAGTGCCAAACTACACACGATCGCTGCGGCATCTGCAGCAAGCCGACGTCCTTGGTTCACTGCCGTCGATCATCCTACACACAGTCTCGATTTTCGTCTATGTGCAAAACTAAGAAAACCTTCGAGCACTTCAATTATTTCAAGCGGTGCAAGCAGAGGTAAGGTTGTGGCTCTGTTAACATAGTCAAACAATATACTGTGACGGTGTCAACAAAATAGTATCTAGTTGGGGAAATTGTGCTGGTTCCGAGGGTGAGTGTGTTGAAAACTAAATTTATTGACGTGAAGAATACCGATTCAGAATGTTCATGAAGTTTGTTTTATTTAAAAATCTTTGTGACTTTTCACTCAAAACTTGTCAACATTACTTTTCTGTACGTCCTCGTACAATGGATGTCTCAAAAAATACGTACATTGATCAAAATAAGTGTTAACATGAATGCTTTTAACAGCACTAGGTTCAAAAAATTTTAACTCTATGCCAATTGCAGATTAATTTTAATGGCAGCTAGCGCGATTATATGAGTGGACTATTAGATTTAATGGTGAGCATTTATGTAATTTTTAAACATTCTCTGCCTTGTCATTCTTCCTCTCTTAAGTGCCTCGTCTTCCAGTAACACTGTCGATCGATAGCATGATCTGTTGTCCGTCCATGGTTTTTCAGACCATTGATTCAGTGCTGAACCCAAACTGCTGGTCTGAGTTATTTAGCCTGGATAATCCTGTGCGTCGTGGGTCACGTATGCCATTAATCTTTCAAAGAAATGGTTCAAATGGCTCTGAGCACTATGGGACTTAACATCTGAGGTCATCAGTCCCTTAGAACTTAGGTTTAAGTAGTTCTAACTAACCTAAGGACATCACACACACACACACACACACACACACACACACACACACACACACACACACCCGAGTCTGGATTCGAACCTGCGACCGTAGCGGTCGCGCGGTTCGAGACTGAAGCGCCTAGAACAGCTCGTCCACAATGGCCGGCCATTAATGTTTCATTGAATTATTAATTTCAACAAGTTTTATTTATTGTTGCGAAATTGCGCTACCAAAACAATCGAGTTTTGCTATGTGGATGCTGTTGAGAATTTCTGCATTTTCGTACCGCTATATTTTTGACTATATCTGTCGATGGTGTTGTTGTTGTCTTCAGTCCTGAGACTGGTGTGATGCAGCTCTCCATGCTACTCTATCCTGTGAAAGCTGCTTCATCTCCCAGTACCTACTGCAACCTACATCCTTCTGAATCTGCTTAGTGTATTCATCTCTTGGTCTCCCTCTACGATTTTTACCCTGCACGCTGCCCTCCAATGCTAAATTTGTGATCCCTTGATGCCTCAAAACATGTCCTACCAACCGATCCCTTCTTCTAGTCAAGTTGTGCCACAAACTTCTCTTCTCTCCAATCCTATTCAATACCTCCTCATTAGGTACGTGATCTACCCATCTAATCTTCAGCATTCTTCTGTAGCATCACATTTCGAAAGCTTCTATTCTCTTCTTGTCCAAACTAGTTATCGTCCATGTTTCACTTTCATACATGGTTACACTCCAAACAAATACTCGGAGAAACGACTTCCTGATATATAAATCTATATTCGATATTAACAAATTTCTCTTCTTCAGAAACGCTTTCCTTGCCATTGCCAGTCTACATTTTATATCCTCTCTACTTCGACCATCATCAGTTATTTTACTTCCTAAATAGCAAAACTCCTTTACTAATTTAAGTGTCTCATTTCCTAATCTAATCCCCTCAGCATCACCCGATTTAATTTGACTACATTCCATTATCCTCGTTTTGCTTTTGTTGATGTTCATCTTATATCCTCTTTTCAAGACACTGTCCATTCCGTTCAACTGCTCTTCCAAGTCCTTTGCCGTCTCTGACAGAATTACTATTTCATCGGCGAACCTCAAAGTTTTTACTTCTTCTCCATGAATTTTAATACCTACTCCAAATTTTTCTTTTGTTTCCTTCACTGCTTGCTCAATATACAGATTGAATAACATCGGGAGAGGCTACAACCCTGTCTCACTCCTTTTCCAACCACTGCTTCCCTTTCATGCCCCTCGACTCTAATAATTGCCATCTGGTTTCTGTACAAATTGTAAATATCCTTTCGCTCCCTGTATTTTACCCCTCTGTCGATGGTATCCTTAATATTTTTCGATACGATCGCATTTCAAATGCCTAATAGAGTCCATGACTCAGCTCCATAGAGTAGGACACCGAACGTGTAACATCGAAGTAGTCGACTGCTCTGAAGGTTCTCAGCAGTCGCCGCGGACTAAATGACTGCAGGGGACTCGATGCATTGGCCATAAGTTTTCTAGTAATTCTGGAGATTTTCCTTTGGACTAAGTATGAAGTCGTTCCTTGTTGCTTAGATCGTGCAGGTTTCAGACCGATTGTGTTAGTATTGCTACACTACTAAATGTGTATCCACCACCATATCAGGGTATATAATGAAACGGCGGCCCTCTTTCGTCATGCCTTACAAGGAGATATCTCCAGCGGTAGGATCGACTTTTTGGAACCATCTATACGGTTATGTAGGTTAAGCACCCAAGTATCGCACACTGCAGCCATTCATCCTGGTGAGTCGACGTTAGCGAGGAAGTGACGAGAAAAGAAATTCGGAATTTTGTGTGAGACTCGATAGTATGAAGAAAGCCGAATGACATAAGTTGGTTATGACGATAATTGAAAGGATACTAGCTTCACATGCATGAGGTTGTGGGTTCGAATCTCACCAGAGAAATAAATCTATTTTAGGTCTTTATCGAAGTGACATTGATAATCATATTCCTTCAACTGATGTAAATATATATATTTATTTTTTTAGTTTCACTCCTGGGTCACGTGATTCAATAGTGATATGAACTTCTTCATTTGGTCTAGTTTTTCTTCTTAGCATCCCTTCTCCACTGGAAATATTTGTTTGTGAACTTTTAATTATCTTCATGTATCAATTCCGATTTAATGCCTCCTGTTTTTATTACCCTGTATTTTCGTCTACGTTATTGTGTACATTATATCGATTTCTCACTTTGCTTGAATTTTATTTTACTTAGAAAACATTCTCTCATTTATGTCCTCATCTACACTATAATTTCCATAGTGCACAAAGATTTTATGTTATGTTTTAAATATTTGTATATCGATTACCATGCAAAAAAAGGCACGTCTCCCAAAGAAAAACGTTTTTCACATTAATGCACAGTCAATATAAATAGATTATTTCGTCTTTTGTTTTTTAATTCATTTATCGGAGTTTTGAAGTAATTCAATAGTCAAACAGATAGGTATAATAAATTACACATTCACAAAAATTCCGATTGGAAGAAAAATTAAACAAATGGAAAAGTTCATACGGTGACTAAAACGATGTGACAAAAGAATAGAACGAAATAAATTACATTTAAACCAATAAATAGAGTACAAATAAACATCAAAGTCATTTCTATAAAGATTTAAAAAAAAATTACTTCACCTGACGAGGCATGGTTAAGCTTCTATCGTAACCATTATGACACGTAACCAGACTGTGGAATACGACTTCCTTCACGCTATGTAGCATCACGCAAAATTTTGAAATCTTTTCCGTCAGTTACTTTCAAACCGAGGGCCACCTGGATGCAGGGATCTTAAGTTGCACTACGGCTTATTTGGATTCAAAAAGTCGATCCCACCGCTGGGGGCTCTCCTTGTTAGTTTTAAGAGTAACAAACGGCACATTTTGAAATAACAGTAATATCGCAGTCCAGTAGCGCCGGACCCTGCAAACTTGAAAGACAACTCCAGCAAAGGCAAAGAAAATGTTACTGTAGCAAGTAAATTACTGTAGGCAACTGAACAACAACGAAATAATAACAATAATTGGTTCGCAGGAGAGCTTCTGTAAAGTTTGCAAGGTAGGAGACGAGGCACTGGTAAAGCTGTGAGGACAGGGCGTGAGTCGTGCTGGGGTGGCTCAGTTGGTAGAGCACTTGCCAGCGAAAGGCAAGGGTCCAGAGTTCGAGTCTCGGTGCGGCACCCATTTTCAATCTGCCAGGAAGTTTCAATAATAATAATAATAGATCCAGTCATATTAATATGACCAACTCCTATTTTCGAGGTCAACGTGTAATAACCCATAGACTCCAGGAGATAGCATTAGTAGGTGATGAATGGGGGTGGGGGGAGGAGGCTGGAAACAGTGAAGTCGTTGTCATAATGCGTAAAAGGGGCGATTTATGTGACGTCCAACAGGGCATAATCGTTGGCTTTCTTCCCAAGGGTGGAAGCATTTCCGAAACGGCAAAATCTGTAATCTTTTCACATGCCACTGTATGTAAAGTAAACCGTGAGTGGCAAAATCTCGGTATTCTAATCCGGCTCCAAGGCAAGTGTGTTGGACTACGGGCAGTAGGCGACACAGGTGAACGATAGCTGCAGATGTGTGTGCTGGCGAGAAGACGTGCAACTTTTGTGCAGCTGACAGCCCAGGCGAACCGAGGGCTGCCACCAATGTTTCCTCAACAACTTATGGGCTTCCGCAGTGGGCACCTGGTCCTTGCACCCACGCTGACTGCTCTTCATTGGCGTTGAAAGCTTGCATTTGCACGCCGGTACCACAACTGAAAGTCCACTGAGTGCTACAGGTGGCCTCTCCATATTCATCACATTTTGTGCTCCATCGGACAGATTGAAAGCAAACGCCCTGCAACCCTGAGGGAGTGTTATGGTGTGGGCAATGTTTTCGTGGCACTCCCTGGGTGATCTCGTTGTTCTGAAAGGCACAATGGATCAACCCTAGTACGCACCTATCCTTGGGGACCAAATCCACCCCTAGATGCACGTGTAACATAGCTCGCAGTGTATGTGCGTGGTTCTGAAAGCTCTAGGATGAATTTACCGTACTGCCCTCACCACCAAATTTTCCGCCTTTAAACCCAATCGAGAATCTGAAAGGTCACCTCGATCGAGTAGTTTGTGCCACGGATCCTCAATCGATAGAATTCTATCGCAGCATGACAAGTACTGGGGTAGGAATGGCTTCTTATGACTGTCGTTACATCATTGACTCTATTCCTGTACGTCTCGTGATGCAGAAGGTGTTTATTCGGTATTTTAACACGTGGTCAGATTACTGCGACTGGACAGTGTAATAATAATAATAATAAATTTCGCTTATTTTAGTGCCCTCGTTTAAGTCTTTCAATTGGACGACACTTTGAAGACATGCTTATCATTAACGTACTCCAGTTATCCAACCGGGGAAAGGGAATCGGCAGTTTAACGTGGAATCCGCACCACATGTTGTTTCTACCGACTCCTCATATCATTGAGAGGTGAAGGCTGTATTAAAAGCAGACAGAAAAATTTATTTGTTCATCTGGGATTCGATCCCGAGATTCTCGATTTGCAGGCACGCGCTGTGCCGGTAGACCACCAGGTCCAACAGTTACGAGACGGTAATCGAACTGTATTGGCAGAGTATTTCGTCGTATTTTGCGTCAAGTAAATGTGCTGTGGTGCAAGCCAAAGTACATTCACGCTAAGGGCATCAGTTCCGATCCCAGAAAAATGTGCAGCCAGAGCAGTATTGTAAGTAAAAATCAAACTCTTCCATTTTTCTTACCGAATTGCTATACATCTAGAAAACAAACCAAAATTGTGAAAACATTTCATACAAGATTACTGACAAATTTTTATGAGTAAAAATAAACGGGTATGGTAATATACATGGAGGTGAATGAAAAGTAGTGGCAGTTTGGCTATAATTCATGTCAGTCTTCATTGACTAAAATTCACTTTATCACATTTCCGTCTCGCGTCTCGATCACTTTCCACACCCACATGAAAGATGTCATACACTGTCTGTGCATCCATCTGTGATGATGTCTCGCTAGGACCGCCATATGGTGTCTTATCATTTGCTGTAAGACGTGCCACGAAATACTTCGTTCATTTGGGTGATCAGGCCATAATTGGGGGGACTCTACCGGATGAATACGGTGGATGTCCCAGTATGTCCCGCTGCCACGTATGCGGTGCTCCTGCACAGGGCTCGTCGTTTGGCGTCGTGTAAGTTGGTAGAATGCAGCACTGGAGGGAAAGATTGTTGCGCGCTCCGACCACGTGCCCTTCCGGTCTGCACCCAAGCACGTTTTTCGTGTTTCCAAAACATACTATTAAGGCACTCGAGCTAGCCTCTCCAACTCTGAGAGAGTACACACTGCAACTGACTCAAACACGACTTGTGCTGCTGACTTTACTACTTCAGCCCACCATCTGTCAGCAACAGAAAGTGTGCGTACCGAATGACTCACATCCGTCATATTATGGCATTGTGCTACCACTTTTTATCCAACACATGCAAAGACGCATGTGTGACTACTTGTTGTCTCCCATCTTGGTAGTGGCCTAATTATTGGGAGGTTTTGAAGTGCATTATCTATACGTGGTGTATCAAAAACAATCATCCGACCTGGGCCGTCTATATTTCTGGAACTAAGAAACATATACAACGAATACAATGAATTTTGTCCCTTGATGTACGAAAACTAAAAAAGTTATTTTCATCCTTTTCATTGGTGTTCAATATGCATCGTTGAGATGCACGGAACATGTCAATGCGGTGTTCAAATTATACCAACACTGCAGCAAGCATGTCTGGAGTTACAGTTTCCACAGGTGCTGTTATGCGATGTCTCAGTTCATTTATTGCTGTTGGTAATGTAGGTACATAAAGAGTCTCTTACAAAACCATACATATATAATCACATATAGTCGGGTGCGGTGACCTTGGAGTCTAGTAGTCTAAGGGTGAGTGACTTAGTCCAGTGTGAACGATCCATCGTTCAGCAATCGTTTGATTTAGAAATTCCCACACTTCCAGATGCCACTGTCGCGGTGCCCCATCGCATTGGAAAATGAAGTCGTTCGAATCAAACTGTGGGAAGAGAAAGTTTTCAGGCATATCGAGATATATGCTTACTGTAACAGTGTTTCCGGCAAAGAAATATGAATCATACACATTTTCCCTCTAAACTGTACAAAATACATTAAATTTAGGAGAGTCTATTTTATGTTGTACACCTTCATGTGGTTGTCCCGTACCTCATATTGTCACATTGACAGTTCACCTCTCTGTGTAAATGGAGTGTTGCCTCGTCACTAAACACTAACTGTGGGAGAAAACGGCCATCCTCCACCTTGACAAGAGTGAAATTATGGAACTTCACACGATGTATCGCCCTCACGAACAGCTCGCATTAGCTGAATTTAATATTGTTTGATGCATAAACGTCGACGCAGAGACGCCAGACGGACATCGGGGACGTGCTGAGCTCTCGAGCTGCACGGCGAACGGATTTCTGCGGACCCCTCGTGAAACTGTGGCGGATGCGTTTGACGTCTGTGTCAGGCACTCGGGGACGGCCCGGCGATTCGCCTTTCCGCAAACCTTCTCTTTCTCTTAATCGTTGATGCCATCATCTAATGCTCTGTGCTGTAGAAGGATCATCATCGTACCTTGTACGAAAGTCACGTCGAACACTTATTACTGCCCACACTGCGCAAAATGCAGAACACAAAACGCTTCCTGTCGCCGCGACACCATTTTTACTAGGACTGAAATGGTCGGACAGTGCTGCTGCCAAGCGGTAATCATGTAAAGCCGTAGGGTTTGCTCTTTCCAGCAGTACGCTATTCACGCACATATGTCGAATAAAATAATAGTTACTTTTTAAAAAAAAATCGGTTGATCCTTTTTGATACACCCTGCATATTTACACCCTAAGCAGTACCACCAATAAATTATCCCAGTGTGAAGGAAATCGTTAGATGTGATGTACGTGTAAAGGCAAACAAATGATAACAATTGCTGTTAAATTGGGTGACTCATTCAGGAGAAAGTCATAACGCGTTGGGCCACCTCTGGCCCTTAAGGAAGCAGCTATTCGACTTGATCTTTATTGATAAAGTTGGTGGATGTCCTCCTGACGGATGTCGTACCATATTCAGTTCAATTGATTTGTTACATCGTCAAAATCTCGACCTGGTTGCAAGGATAATCCCATATAGCTCCAAAATTGGGGAGAGAGGTGGAGATCTTGTTGGCCAGTGTATTGTCACGTACGTACACACAGATGAAACTCTCAACATGTGTGATGCATAAAATATCGTCTACACTGAAAGCGTTCCCAGCAGAGGTTAACCCCTCGTAATGGCAAAAGGTGGTCATACCGCATATTGAAGTCCACTACCAGGTGTCTGGATACTTTTGATCCGATAGTGTATTTCAGAATGTTAGCAGTGGCCAGAATTTGGGACATTCGGCTTTGAGCTTAAAGCTGGTGCGAGGCGGTTCAAGATACCTCTAAAAATAGACACATCTGGCAGCATTAGAGTGAAATGTCCATCAAAGAAGCTGTGTTGCGCTCTCTACCTACAGTTGTTCTCGTGGGCGTCAGAGCCCCCGTACGCAAGAGGCCCCCTGGGTTTTATACTGCGGACACGGTAGTCGCGCCTGATGAGCTGTCAGAAATTATGAAATGTATTCGAAATTTCTATTATGGTGGAACAACAACTGTAAAATATACCGGAAACATGCACGATGTTCCGAAATTTCCGTTACAAACTCCTAGTGTAGATGGGGAATGAGTACACAATACTCGTATTCTGAATTGGAACCCATCTCCTGTAACGCACCGTTTCCTCGCTACAGCCGTCGGAAAACATGTTAGTAACGCGACCACTTCTACAAGTAAGTCATTAGCTGTGACCCAGTACATCGATAGTTCCACAATTCCACTCATTGAAAGGAAACTTGATAAGTTTTCAGAAACACTCTTCTTTACAATACGGCCTTTTGAAACTTAGGTGCGCTGCGTCTCTTTGTAGCACTGCAGTCACCCGTGCTGACGGTGAACGCACCATTATCTCAAAGTCGTTGCGCAGTTGTGGCGAAAAGCGTATGCCGTGAAGTTGGACGCTGCTGAGAACGAGCTTGATAAAGGCGACGAACTTCGCCATACAGTAGGATCATATCGGTGTATTCGGCAAAAGTGCACTCCGCAATATTTCTCTAATACTGAGAGACACTTGAGTGACGCACGAACCTTGTCAGAGTGGCAGGGCTGACGGTGAATGACATCCGACGTAAGCATCTTCCCCCACCCCTTCCGCCATCCCACGATGGCTACCCTGTTGCCTACCCACGTAGCAAACATGTATTCAAACGGCTGTAGCACGGAAAGTATACGTTTCCGTACGGGGGTTCAAATTAAAAATATTGTCGCTTAGTTCCCTCTAAAAGTGCTAGAATTTCGGAAAACTCTGTATCTGTCCAGTACACTGTACAACTGGTGTCGTACCACATTCGAAATATCCGATTATATTTCAGGATTTGGGTGTTATGGCATTTTGCAGAAACATTACAAAATTTGGCTTTATATTGTTATCATTAAAGTGAACTACCGTTTCTGTCTCCATACCATAAATCATAAGTACCATTTATATCGTTTCAAGCACTATTCAGCTGCTAGGTTTTAGGAAAAAATAATTGTATCATTCTCAAAATATCGGACAGAAGCGATATAGTTCCTACAAAGAACGCTAGCGAAGATGAACAAGTGCTCATGGTTCCTGATGTATGCATGTAACAGCCTATGTGTACTGCACATTGTTTTCTTCTCTCGTTCCGTACCACCACACCTGAAAGTTTCCTGTCCTACATCTTAGCAACAACGATAACGGTACATACTGAGGTAACAGAAAGGTTCTCTGTTATAATTTTCCGATACAAGGACATAATCTCAAATTTATGCATTTTTCCATCTGCATCATCTTAGAAAGGTTGTAACATCTTCGTGGGATCCCTCTATTTTTGTAGGCACCGGTATCTATAACTTTGACGCTCTGTAGCGTCGCTGGATGACGTTTTCAGAAGTAGATACCTATGTAAAACTTCATCAGTTACGTCCCCTGAACAGCCCTGAGTAGTGTGAAGCATGATTTGTGAAACACCCTGTATAAAGAATGAATAACATCAGGGAATGGACTAGAATCCTGTCTCACTCACTTGTCACGTATTTCCTTTCTTTCATGTCCTTCAACTCGTACAGCTGCTGTCTCGTTTCTGGTGGAGTTCTAAGTAATGCTTCGCTCGCTATATTTTATTCCTGGTTGCATCTTAAATTCAAACTGTATATTCTGGTCAACATCGTCAAAAGTTTTTTCTGTATCGAAAGATGTTATAAATATTGGTGCTGTACCCTCCAAATTGATTTTCCTCTAAATCAGCTTCTGTAAGGTGCTCCATTCCTCTGCAAATAGTTTGTATCAGTATTTTCAGCTAGGAGTTATCATAGTGGTGGTTTGAAAATATTCGCACTGACCACGAGTTGCCTTATTTGGTATTGGTGCTATTACGCTTCTCGTTTAGTGTGAGGATTTAGCGGGTATTTCAGCCGGCGTACTCGTTCAGGAATGAAGCAGCAAATCCCGGCAGAGTGAGTCCACTGGTAGCGAAGCCCTGCGCTACAGACAACTGACTGTGTGAGGGACCAGTAGCGACACCTAGCAGCGATGTGGTGAAAAGGAAATAGTATTGCTAAAGGTTTTATCCACGATTTTTAGCATTTAGAATGGAGATATGGCACGGAATTTAATAGAAAAAGAAAACAGCTATAGTAGCAGTCTCTCTCTCGCAATGCAACAATAGACCAACTGAATCTGTAGAGGTAGTAATAAAATTTATTTTCTGACCTGCAAGATACTTTCATATAAAGCTGAGCCTGAGAGGATGTCAGCTAACTACCGTCAGAAATATAATATGAAACATGTAGACCTGTCAGTAAAATCGTCAAGAAATTCGTTTTTTAAATGTTAAATGTTATCTGTTTAATTTAACATTTAGCTCACATAAAACCAGGATAATTATCCTCTTTCATACAAAGAAAGAGAGTACCTCATTAGTGACCTGTGTCATATCATAATCTCATTTTGACTCTTGAATAATTAAAAAAAATTTGATATAATATTTTGCATTTCTTTTGACATTGAAACAATTTATCCTGTTCCTGCACTGAGAATGTACTAAGTAA
Organism: Schistocerca gregaria; assembly: GCF_023897955.1. NCBI lineage: Eukaryota > Metazoa > Arthropoda > Insecta > Orthoptera > Acrididae > Schistocerca > Schistocerca gregaria. The sequence goes on along the minus strand of NW_026061765.1, from coordinate 1,033,284 downwards.
ATATGTAATATATGTATCAGTATTATAGCCAAATTTATTTTTCTAATTACTGATTATTAAATACCAAAACAGCTTCCAATTTCTTGTAGTTATCTTAGCAGCATTTAGAACAAAAACGAAAATAAAACGTATTAGTTTTTTTTAGTAAGGATATTATTTCATTGTTGTAATCCTACAACTGTTCATGATACTATGCTGTTTCTTTTGACAGTGAGATATAATATGTTGAAAGTACCTGGAAAATATATGCAGATGTGGTCTGGTGAAGAAAGTGTGCGTATTAAAATTTAAAATAAGTGATTGCAGCAGCATAATGAGGTATATTTTGTAGTGTGGGAGTGAGCTCCACGTGGGATCCGAAGCACGGACCCCACGGGGGTGCCCGGCATGCGCCACATGCCAGGGCAGAGGTGGAGGCTAGTGTTCGGAAATCTGAAAATTCCAGCGCCGGCCGGGGATTGAACCCCGGCCCGGCTGGGGCGAATAGCCCCAGCCGAGGCGCTGGAACGTTCCAGACCCCCTTACCACTAGACCACCGGGGACCCCGGCCGTTTCCTGCTCTGAACTCGGTCTGGTAGTCCTGTCACACTTCCTGTTGTCGGCTGTGTTTACATCGGACGCTGAGTGGCATAGTGTAGCCGGCAACATTAGAACGCTGTGAGGGGGAAGTGTTTACCTCCGACTAGTAGCTGTCCCCCCTACCCAGGTGAAGTAGCTTTACAGTTACCAAAGACATTTGAAATCAGCCTTTGCGACTGTATGCAGTCGACGGTTGTTAATCGTTTGTTTCAACCTGTTCCCAAATGCCTCGAGAAAACCGAAGCAACTTCTTCACTAATCGAGGCGACTGTCATATGAAAACGACCCGCAGACATTCTATAATTACAAGTCAACGCCTAGCTTACACCAGATAATTCTGTCTGTTTCATCAGTTGTTTTAACAGTGCACGAAATACCACAGCATATTATTAATCCGTTGCAAATAAATTTCTGTGTGTGCAGTTCAGGTATGGGCCGTAGAGTTTTCGTGAAAACGACGGGATAAAATCGTAACATGTGTTTCATATTAATATGAAATTTAGTTAACAATATCTTTATTACAGTGGTCACACTCACAATTTTGGACTTTTCAGTGGCTGGGGTACGATATAGCCTTTGAGTACTTTATCGCGTTGCGCAATTTCTTCCTTTTTTTCCGACTCTGAGGGAGCTGTCACCTTCTCTCAGCGCTGCCCTATTTAGGCTTCTGGGAGGGCTTTTCTCACGTTTTCTGTAATTTAGAGAATATTTACAAGTCCTGAGACGAACTCTTCCTATGTGTCGTAGGTTTAAACTCAATATAGATTTTCGTTTATATTCCAGCGAATATTTTTATTTTCTGTTACTCCTAGCGGCGCTCCCTAAGCTGTTCATCGCAATGACACACAAATGAGAATCCTAGCTAACAGCTTCACTAGTTTATAATTTTACATAAAGATGATTCCTAACAATGACCCGCATATGCCAATACAGGCAATAAGTGACAACCACGTGGACTTAACCTTTGTTTGCGCACTGTCAGTCTCGTAATTAATAGTGATTCAAATCTGTCGCCATTTTGTCACACAAGGAACTTCGACCACGGAGAAAGTAGACGTTTTTCACTTTAGGATATTTTCCAGGAAGTTTCCGACATTCGCAAAACAGAAACGAGTTTCGACGCTGTGGAATGCAACGAGAAGTAGCAGGTAACGAATTGTTTCGGAATTCCACCATCCAAGCTGCAAACGATCATCGAGCGGAAAGATAATGTTGCTCATAAGTATTAAAAAGCGGGAGCAAGCAGACCGGGCGAGACGAAAGTTTATAGTATTGCCTTACTCAATGCAGGGTACAAAAGGTATTTGTCGGAGGTTATAGCTTAACGAAACGCTAAATCATTAACGGTTAGTCTGGGAACCGAAGTCTCAGATACAAATAAGAAGTGACACGCTAAATCCAAAGGCATAAGGTGGTTTATAAGAAATTTAGTTCACAAAATGCATCCATTCGTAACAGTTTGTTCAGTATTGAAAAATGAATGAAGCTGAATGTATGTATTTTCGAACATTTGTGTGTACCTTCCATTTCAAATACTAAAGCAAATAACATGTAAGAAAACTGGAAATACGTTAGTAAAAAGAAAATAAAAATTTTATTTCGATTTTTCCTGATTTCATCTAAAGTCGAGTTAAATAGAATTAATTATTCGAACTTCGAATTGTGCAGACTCGATTGTAACGGTCCCTTGCGCTTCGAATTTTCTAGTCAGGAGTAATGTGTAAAAAGTAAAAACAAATCTTTTCGTACTACTATCCACGTTGCAGTGGATGCTGGTTTGGTTGTCCTTTTTAGTATATCAGTATGATCATAGAGTCATAATCAACGTACACAACGCTGTTACGGTATAAAAGTACTTTGGTAAAAATAAAAGTCGCATAAGAATGCGCTTTTGCCATGCATCCCAACTCCCTAAATCCGCCATCAGGCAAAAGAAAGTGAATACTCTTTCCTTTGCTTTCACCCTTCATCAATGACAATTGATAATGACTTGGCAGCAGAGACCTGTTTAGCTTGAGTGAGTGCTTAAACGGAAGGCATTGACGAATAAAAATACAAAACATATATACGTAACGTCACGTAACCATGAAGAAAAGCAGACTTGGTTTATTTTACCATATAAGTTAATTCTTTTAAAACATCGTAAGTAGAATTAACAATTTCGGTCGCTTTCAACATCTAGGAATGTTCTTTATAATAGATAAGTTTCTGATATTTACTTATAGCATTCTTGTGTCTCTTCCCCTTGCATTTGGAGTTGTCTTCTCTGACTGCAGATTTTTGAGCAGCAGTGATGTCATTATCCTACATTTATGTTGGTCTGCAGCGCTGAGGTTGATCCCTCACCTGTGGTCGAGTGAGAGATCATTCCAAAGTATGGCAGGCAGCGAAAGACTTTGCGAGGGGCCGATCGTAGGGCCTCCAGAGGAACCTTCTTGGAACGCAAATTCGTGGTGTTCACAGAAGGTGAGTTTTCTGGTGGTTCGGAACTCCAATAATAGGCGCGTAATTGGGCCCCCTTAGTAACATGGCTGCCATGGTGTGGAAGGATGGCAGTGTGCACAAGGTGGGGGAGTCAGTCCTGATTTCTAAAGAGTGCTTCCGGATGCCATGAAGAGTACAGGGTGCACCCAACTGCAGGTGGTGGCCCCAGTCGGTGCCAATGGCTTGTGTCGCTTTGGATTGGAGGAGATTCTCTCTCCTTTTGTTTAGCGGAAATGGTAAAGACTGCCAGTCTTGCTTGCGAGTTTAAAGCGGAGCTCACCATCTGCAGCATCATCGACAGAACCGACTGTGGTCCTTCGGTGCAGAGCCGAGTGGAAGGTATGAATCATAGGCTCAGGCGGTTATGTGACTGTGTAGGCCTCAGAGTCCTTGACTTGTGCCATAGGGTAGTGGGTTTCTGGATTCCGCTTAATAGGTCAGGTGTCCACTACACGGGTAGTGGGGGCGGCTGGGGTGCATTTTTAGGTTAGAGGGTCTCAGGAAAACATAGAAATGGCGTCTGTCTAAAAGGGGGCAGGTAACACACAGTAAGGAGGTTTTAGAAACGATCGGTGTTGTAAATTATCGTAGCTGTGTTGGGAAAGAACCAGAGCTCCAGGCCCTAATAGAAAGCACTGAAGCTCAAACAGTTATAGGTACGGAAAGCTGGCTAAAGCCGGAAATATGTTAAGCCGAAATTTTTTCAAACGACCTAACAACGTTCAGAAGGGATAGATTAAACATAGTTGGTGCTGGAGTATTTATTGCTGTCAGAAGTAGTTTACCTTGTAGTGAAACTGAAGTAGATAGTTCCTGCGAAATAGTTTGGGTAGAGGCTGTACTTGTCAATCGGACTAAACTGGATCGTTTTACCGACCCCCGAGTGAGAGGATATAGTTGCTGAACAGTTCAAAGAAAACGTGAGTCTCATTTCAAAAGGTACCCCACTCACACAATTATAGTCGGTGGTGATTTCAATGTATCCTCGATATGGTGGAAAATTTACACGTTTAAAGCCGGCGGCAGGCTTAAAACGTCACCTGAAATAGTACTGAATGCTTTCTAAAAAAAGTATTTTGAACTATTAGATCGTGAGCCGACTCGAAGCATAAATGGTTACGAAAGCGTACTTGACCTCATAGCAGCAAATATTCCTGGATGAATAGGTAGTATCATGACGAATACAGGGATTAGCGACCACAAGTCAGTTGCCTGTACACTGAATAGTGTAACACCTACAACCATCAAAAAGAAACTTAAAGTACAACTGTTTAAAAAAAGCTGACAATGCTCTTAACGATTTTTAAGGAAACAGCCTTCACTCCTTCCGATCTGATCATGTAAGCGTAGAAAAGGTGTGGAATGATTTCAGAGAAATAGTATCGATTGCAATTGAGAGATATATATACCACATAGATTAATAAGTGATGGTACTGATCCCCCTGGACAAAACGGGTGAAATCGCTGTTGCAGAAGTAACGAAAAAGCATGCCAAAACTAAAAGAATCCAAAATCCGCAAGACTAGCAATGTTTTGCAGAAGTTCTAAATATAGCGGTTACTACAGCGAGATGCTCTTGATAATTTCCGCAACAAAACTCTGTTTCGAAATCTGGCGAAAAACCCAGAGATTCTGTTCATGCATAGAGTACACCAGTGTCAAGACGCAATCAGTAGCTTCACTGCGCGAAAGTAACGGTGGAGTCACTGATGACAGTGCCACTAAAGTAGAGTTAAGAAACGTGGTTTTCCGAAACTCCTTCAGCAAAGAATACGAAGTAAGCATTCCCGAAGCCCAGTCAACAGAAAGTGCCAAAATGAGAAGCATATATCCTCGGTGTAGCAAAGCAGATTAAATCACTTATTAAAGGCAAGGTTTCCGTTCCAGATTGTATACCAGTCAAGTTCCTCTGAGTGTGCTGATACAATAGCTCCATGTTTAGTAATTATATACAACCGCTCACAGAAAGATCCGTACCTAAAGACTGGAAAATTGCTCAGGTCACACCAATTTCTTAAAGTACTGCCTTTTGTGATGTTTAACAAAACTGTTGGCAAGCGTACTTGTTATACAAATGGGCACGGCAAAGGCTTAAGGTCGTAAAAAAAATTTCAGCGTTAAACTGGAAATAGTTGTAGGAGAGTATCAGAAGTAATAACCTAATGACATCTTTAATTTCTTGTACATTAGGTTTTTGTGTTGGAGAAGATTCTCATCAGTAATTTTAATAGTCTCATAAATGTGAATGTTAGCAAGTAAATTAACTACGTTAAAGGATACGGAATTACCATCATCAGAAATGGAAAAGTTTTTAATTTTAGCTGTTAGTTAAAGGGAATTTTTGACAGTGTAGTTTTCTGCAAAGACATAATACTCTTTAAATGGTGTACGAGATTTTTTGCCGATTTCGTAGAAGCGCCGTCTGTATAGTTAACACTGTGGACAGGAAGCGAAGGCGGCGTGCAGTCGGAGGCGATGCTGGGTTCGTAGCGGTGGGCACCAATTGTCGGCTACGACGGGGCTGCCCGGGAGGCACACTCACACTCCAGTGGCCGCACGTGTCACGGTGAATGCAGCAGTGACCCTGTCGCGGATGCGTGCACCACCTGTTCTAGTGTCTCGTGTACACGAAGGACCTCTGCGGACCGAGCTGCAACTTTCTTAGCTCGCTGGACTGTGCAGTTACTGATTTACAGGGGCTATGCTCTATGCAGCCTGCCTGGCAGAGGTATGTTGCAGGGTGGCATCAGAGCCTGACGGCTTCCGCGACTGGACAAATGAACTGGCGATAAAAAAAAAAAATCACAGCAACAAACGAACAAAAAAATCATGTAGAGTAATGAAATTTCGGGAATACGTCTGTCTATGTAGGATATTTAAGTAATTAACATTGCAGCATCACAGGGCAACGTAAGCGCGAAATAAGCCGTTGCAAAAGTGACATGCTGGTAAGTTAATAACAGATGTAACGATCAGAATGTTGAATGCAAACATTGAAACGGGCATGCATTGTGTTGTAATGGTGTGCGATGTCAGTTTTGTGTCGCAAATGCCGGTGGTTTGGGGGTCAGTGAAATGCATGCTACTGGGCGCCTTGGCTCGGGGCTGTCCCTGAAGTAATCGATTATTATTTCGTTATGTCGTCGACTGCTGTTCGAATTGCTACTGCAGAAGAAATGTGATGTGCCAGAGACGTACGCCAGACACGACTGCCTTCCCTCTTGGTAGCGCCACGTGACCGGTCGGAGCCCGAGCTTTTTGCAACCGTACATTCTCGCGGTCACCGCTGCCAGTATACAGTGCTACATTTTTGCCAAGTCTCCTGCGAAATCGCTGGAGGAACATCCAGCTTCTCGTGTCCCTATTACACGACCTCGTTCAAACTCGTTAAGATGATCGTAATGGCGTCTCTGTCTCCTCAAAGGCATTCTTGGCTAAGATCAAACCACCACGTCCAATCTAGAAGGTAACTAACGCTCACAACCGCCACGGCGTGTATTTACAGCAGACCTGATCTGCACCCTCACAGTGCCCCCCTCCCCCCCCTACTAACACCATTCTTATGCGACTGGCGCGAAATTTAAATCGACACTATTTTTCAATTGTAGAAACACGCCTACCAACTTTCGTTTATCTCTCACAACTGCTTGTGGTGTTGCGATTTTTTCCGTCGTAGCACATCTGCAATGTAACGTCCACTGTTCAAAGTGCCGCCAATGCGGACAAGAGGTGACCGAGACCTGTAACCAATTGCTCCCCATACCATCACGCGGGGTGATACAGCAGTATGGCGATGACGAATACACGCTTTCGTGATGCTGTAAACAGAACCTGCATTCATCCGAAAAAATGACGTTTTGCCATTCGTGTAGCCAGGTTCGTCGTTGAGTACACCATCGCAGGCGCTCTTGTCTGTGATGCAGCGTCAAGAGTAACAGAGCTCATAGTCCATGCTGCTGCAAACGTCGTCAAACTGTTCGTGCAGATGGTTGTTGTCTTGGAAACGTCCCCACCTGTTGACTCAGGGATCGAGACGTGGCTGCACGGTCCGTTACAGCCATGCGGATAAGATGCCTGTCACCTAGACTGCTAGTGATACGAGGTCGCTGGGATCCTGCACGGCATTCCGTATTACGCTCCTGAACCCACCGATTCCATATTCTGCTAACAGTCATTGGATCTCGACCAAGCAGCAGTGTCGCGCTCCGATAAACCGCAATCGCGATAGGCTAGAATCCGACATTTATCAAAGTCGGAAACGTGATGGCACGCATTTCTCCTCCTTACACGAGGCATGACAACAACGTTTCACCAGACAACGCCGGTCAACTGCTGTTTGTGTATGAGAAATCGGTTGAAAACTTTCCTCATGCCAGCACGTTGTAGGTGTCGCCAATGTTGTGTGAATGCTCTGGAAAGCTAATTATTTGCATATCACAGCATCTTCTTCCTGTCGGTTATATTTCGCGCGTGTAGCAGGTCATCTTCGTAGTATAGCAATCTTAATGGCCATTAGTGTACATAGGAGTCACTTTTTTCCAGTCACTTGGGACTTTGCGTTATGCGAGAGATTCACGATAAATGCAATCTAAGTAAGGGGCAATGCCGTAGAGTACTGTTTGTGAAACCGAATCGGTATTCGGTCAGGACCTGGCGACTTATTTGCTACCAAATGTTCCAGCTGCTTCTCTAGGCTAGGAATGTCCATTACCGTGGTGTCGACACGAGAGTGTAACGACTGCATGTTTCTACGATTCTGCTGCGTGAAATATTCCTTAAACATGAAATTTAAAACTTGAGCATTCCTTTTGTTGTTTTCTACTAGCACACCAGGCTGAAGCTTCGCCCCCCACTCAGCGGTTTTACGCAGGACCAGAATAGTCTCGCGATCTCTTCAAGATAATTTGTTGAGGTATGACGGCGGCAGCTTTATGCTCGAGCATCGATCTTTCAACAGACGCACGAATCTCTACTAACCTTGAATTGTTGTTAGCGTGCTCTCTGTTGAACTGAGTGTGCAACAGTCTCTGCTTCATCATCATTTTCCGCAATGTATCTTCTCCATCCTCCATTCGCTTACTAGGCACATACTTTTCTACAGCACGAGTTAGAATCTGTTCAAACTTGGCTTATAATTACTCTACACCCATCATACTGGAACTAAATAATGTCAATTCACTGTTTGAAATTCTAACAACCGCTTTTCTGCTCAACTACTCTCCTAGCTTTCTTGATTGATTTAATAACTTAAGTAACCATCGTCGCTACGGCGACGTCATTATCACTAACGCCTGTCTCTGTAGCGACACCCTCGGTGAGTCCAGGTATCTTTGTAGCTACATGCTCTATAATACTTACATCAAAAAAAGTTTAGCATCACTTCGGTTGGTTCCGGAAACTATTCCAATTTTTTGTACAGAGATCGATATAAACATCGTTTCCGCCCTTATTATTGCTCATAAAAATAGCACATGGCATGTTGTACCACCGTATAGCGAGACCTTCAGAGTCGGTTGCCCAGATTGGTGTACACACCGGAACCTGTAATACCCACTACCACGTCCTCTTGAATTAATGCACGCCTGTATTCGTCGTGGAATACTATCCACAAGTTCATCAAGGCAGATTGTCCCATTTCTAACGGTGATTCGGCGTAGATCACTCAGTGTGGTTGGAGGGTCACGTCGGCCATAAACAGCCCTCTTCAGTCTGTCCCAGGTATGTTCGATAGGGTACATGTCTGGAGAAAATTGGTTCAAATGGCTCTGAGCACTATGCAAATTGACTTACGAGGTCATGAGTCGCCTAGAACTTAGAACTAATTAAACCTAACTAGCCTAAGGACATCACACACATCCATGCCCATGGCAGCATTCGAACCTGAGACCGTAGCTGTCGCCCGGCTCCAGACTGTAGCGCCTAGAACCTCTCTGCCACTCCGGCCGGCACATGTCTGGAGAATATGCTGGCCACACTAGTCGGGCGATGTCGTTATCCTGAAGGAAGTCAGCCACAAGATTTGCACGATGGGGCCGCGAATTGTCGTCCATGAAGACGAATGCCTCGGCCATATACTGTATACTGCCGATCTCGTTGCACTAAAAACGAAATTAAAAAATCGGTCGGAGGATGGCATTCACGTATTGTACAGCCGTTGCGGCGCCTTCCATGACCACGAGAGAGTACATCGGCCCCACATAATGCCACCCCAAAACAGCAGGGAACCTCTATGTTGCTGCACTCGCTGGACAGTGTATTTAAAGCTTTCAGCCTGACCGGGTTGCCTCCAAGCACGTCTCCGACGATTGTCTGGTTGAAGGTATATATATGAGACTCATCGGTGCAGAGAACGTGATGCCAATGCTGAGAGGTCCATCCGGCATGTTGTTGGGCCCATCGGTACCGCGCTGCACTGTGTCGTAGTTGCGAAGATGGACCTCGCCACGGACGTCGGGAGTGAAGACGTGCATCGTGCAGGTTACTGTGCACTGTTTGAGTCTTAACACGACGTCCTGTGGCTGCACGAAAGGCATTATTCAACATGTTGGCTTTGCTGTCGGGGTACCTCCGAGCCATAATCCGCAGGCAGCGGTCATCGATTGCCGTAGTCGCCCCCGGGCATCCTGAGCGAGACATGTCATCGACATCGCTTTCGTTTACTCCGACTCGCCTTGACACTTCACTTGTTGAGAGCCCTTCCTGGCACAAACGAACGATGCGGACCGCTGTATTGACGGTGTAGGCACGGTTGAACTACAGACAACACGAGCCGTGTACCTCCTTCGTGGTGGAATGACTGGAACGGATCGGCTGTCGGACCCCGTCTGTCTAATAGGCGCTGCTCATACACGGTTGCTCACATCTGTGGTCGGGCTTAGTGACATCTTTAAAAAGTCAAAGGGACTGTGTATCTGATACGATATCCACAGCCAACGTTTATCTTCCCGAGTTCTGGTAACCGGGGTCACGCAATTTTTTTTTATGTGTGTATTTCCATTGTATGTGCTCTCTCGAACTAGGTGCTCAAGACAGTTTTCGAAAAAACATGTTCAACAGTACTCTGCAAGGCTACTTATGTGGAAACCTTGTAATGAATCCATCGGTGTCCTTGTCTATGCTCGGAACTAATACTGCACGATTTGGGTACTTCCGCACTACTGAACGTAGACTTTCTTTGAATAACTCTGTCTCGACGGAATCGGGAGGCCGTTAATAACATCCAACAATTACCTTCTTTTCACCTAGACCTGTTGTGCGTTACCAGATAACTTCACAGCCACACTGAAATCCGACTTGAGTAGAAACAACATTTTTGTCGCCCTCGGTAAACGCTCCCCCATCAGTGGCGTTTAACATGTCTTTTCGTTACACGTTTCACGAATCGCTAAACATTTCAGAGCTTTATACAGCTCTCGGTCCCGAGAATAATTTGTGTGTGACGAATTTCAGAGAGGGCAGTAAAGGCGAAATATTAGGGATACGCGATGTCTGTTCTTTGTGACATGTTTGAATAAACGGACAGCACGCTTTCATATAACTGATTCGCCTCTACGAGCAATGAATCATGTAGCAGCGGACCCCGGGTTCGAGTTCCAGGGTTGCATACATTTTTTCTCATTGCCGCTGATTCCGCGCAAGGTCTCAGTGCAGCTTACCTTAATAGTTCCTTCCGTTTCCTTTCTCCTCGCTTCAGTCTACATAAAAAGGAAAAATAGCCGGCGGCGAAGATGAGCCGGAAGACACAGATGACCTGATTATACAGGTTGCACGAGAAATATTAGGCATTGACATAGGTAAGGTAGACACTGGATGGTACGTGGATTATAAGGTGCTTGGAAATCTCATCCAATAATTGTCAAATTTGTCTCACACCGAAAAAGGACGCAGATCTTCAGCCACGAGAAAAAAATAGTTAGCAAGGGCAGGGCTTACAATAAGACAAGATCTTACACTCCTGGAAATTGAAATGAGAACACCGTGAATTCATTGTCCCAGGAAGGGGAAACTTTATTGACACATTCCTGGGGTCAGATACATCACATGATCACACTGACAGAACCACAGGCACATAGACACAGGCAACAGAGCATGCACAATGTCGGCACTAGTAGAGTGTATATCCACCTTTCGCAGCAATGCAGGCTGCTATTCTCCCATGGAGACGATCGTAGAGATGCTGGATGTAGTCCTGTGGAACGGCTTGCCATGCCATTTCCACCTGGCGCCTCAGTTGGACCAGCGTTCGTGCTGGACGTGCAGACTGCGTGAGACGACGCTTCATCCAGTCCCAAACATGCTCAATGGGGGACAGATCCAGAGATCTTGCTGGCCAGGGTAGTTGATTTACACCTTCTAGAGCACGTGATACATGCGGACGTGCATTGTTCTGTTGGAACAGCAAGTTCCCTTGCCGGTCTAGGAATGGTAGAACGATGGGTTCGATGACGGTTTGGATGTACCATGCACTATTCAGTGTCCCCTCGACGATCACCAGAGGTGTACGACGAGTGTAGGAGATCGCTCCCCACACCATGATGCTGGGTGTTGGCCCTGTGTGCCTCGGTCGTATGCAGACCTGATTGTGGCGCTCACCTGCACGGCGCCAAACACGCATACGACCATCATTGGCACCAAGGCAGAAGCGACTCTCATCGCTGAAGACGACACGTCTCCATTCGTCCCTCCATTCACGCCTGTCGCGACACCACTGGAGGCGGGCTGCACGATGTTGGGGCGTGAGCGGAAGACGGCCTAACGGTGTGCGGGACCGTAGCCCAGCTTCATGGAGACGGTTGCGAATGGTCCTCGCCGATACCCCAGGAGCAACAGTGTCCCTAATTTGCTGGGAAGTGGCGGTGCGGTCCCCTACGGCACTGCGTAGGATCCTACGGTCTTGGCGTGCATCTGTGCGTCGCTGCGGTCCGGTCCCAGGTCGACGGGCACGTGCACCTTCCGCCGACCACTGGCGACAACATCGATGTACTGTGGAGACCTCACGCCCCACGTGTTGAGCAATTCGGCGGTACGTCCACCCGGCCTCCCGCATGCCCACTATACGCCCTCGCTCAAAGTCCGTCAACTGCACATACGGTTCACGTCCACGCTGTCGCGGCATGCTACCAGTGTTAAAGACTGCGATGGAGCTCCGTATCCCACGGCAAACTGACTGACACTGAAGGCGGCGGTGCACAAATGCTGCGCAGCTAGCGCCATTCGATGGCCAACACCGCGGTTCCTGGTGTGTCCACTGTGCCGTGCGTGTCATAATTGCTTGTACAACCCTCTCGCTGTGTCCGGAGCAAGTATGGTGGGTCTGACACACCGGTGTCAATGTGTTTTTTTTTCCATTTCCAGGAGTGTACAAAGGACCATCTAAGGATTTAAAACAACGCCACACCCCATTTCGGCCTTCAGAATGTATGTACTCTGGGCGGCAGCATAATTAAGACCGCCCCCCCCCCCTGAAAAGAATGCGTTTAGAAACGTGTCAGAACTGAACAGCATCAAGAGAAACTATGCGAGCCAAAGCGAAAACCTAGCACCTCTCACCTAAATTTAATACTAATCTTTTGCAACATCTCTCCTTCTCTGAATGCTATCTTGAAATTGCATCTACTCTCCAACTATCTCTGTTTCTGTGCCTTTACCTATTGTTCTTGTAACTGTAATTCCGTAATTATCTTCCTGCTAGTGTCTTCGACTGTTACCGTTAACTGTAGTATTACTTGATCTGAAACTATTTGCCTGAAATTCTTTACATTGTATGCTATAGCATACAACTGTAGCTATTGTTATTTTCCTGGTTACCTTACTCGCTCACCTACTCGGTTTAAACTGCCGAGAGAAATATCGCAATCACTATTATTGTAGTAATTCCTAACTTGTTGGCATTCTTCGTTAATTTTATAGCGAACTGCTTTTCGTCCCCTGACACATCGTATCTATTCTCGGCGGCACCCCTTCACAACGAATACTCTCCGCTCCTCTCTACTCCGTACTGTAACTGGGTTTTCTCTGTTTGTGATGGTCATCTGTCAGGATGAGCACTACTGCAAAGGGCATTTGATTCTAAAGCATTATGTCAGGGTGAAAAACACTAAATAAATTACTTTTTCTCTCTTAACAACATTTTTGCAGGGTGGGTTCATCCTTGGCTCAGGTATGAGGTAGAATGAAACAGCAGTTTTACATAAGATAACTTTTATTGAAAGTTTTGTACAAGGGTTTCTGGCTGGGATACTGGCAACTGTGTCGTTTGCGAAGCCTTCTGCTTGCGTGAGCGGCGGCGTCTGATTACGCACGGCGGTTTGTATCTCGTGTCGCCGTTTCGCCCAGTTGACTGGAGACGCGCATCGCGAGGTGGTCCGTTTAATTATTGAGGAAGAAGTCGTGAATCGGACGGTGACGACTCGGATGTGCGCTGTCTCCTTCCCGTCCTCACGAGTCACTCGGGTACATAAAAATCTGGCCTCAAATACCTTCTGTCTTCTGGCGCCGAGGCTGCTGCTTGCTATTCCATTACAGCGGCGGACTCGGTGCTTCTGTGTACGATGTTGTATCTTCCTGCATGACGGTCTTGAGCACCGACTGTACCGGAACTGAACAGAAAGCTACTCCTGTCGGGCCCACTGCGTCTCGCGTACTTATTCACTTCACTTCACTGGAGGTGAACAACATCGCTGTCGTTGCCTCTTCTGTCACGTCGAAAAGCTTCGCGAAGAATCTTCTTAACGTCGGTCATTGGCTCTCGGAATGTAGGCGAGAGCCTTTGATCACGTGTGACAATTGAGAAACACGTGAGCCGGACGGGCGATGCCCTGACGGCTGAATCGACAGCTTCTGCTTACGTGGGGGAGGACGATAGCTTCTCCTGAATGTGCTGACTTCGCGGTCATTGCCTCTTCTGCTCTGCCCGTTGTTTGCCAGAGTGTAACTCTTCTAAGCTAAACGAAGTTTCTCATTAATTTTAAATTTCTACTTCACTTCACCTTGATTTCACTAATTTATTTCCCTATCTTAAGTACCACTCAACAGTATTTGCGCCGATCTCCGTGCACTGTTTTAGGAAAGTGTAATGCCGTCACTACACGGACGGTGTTGTGAACATCAGTCTTGAGCGTGCCAAGTTGAAAGTGCTGCCGAACGCTCTGACTTGTGCATAAAGCATGTGCGTGTCAACGTGGTACACGCGACCGCAGCGGCAGCATCTGGGTCACACATCACCCGGTTGTCCGCCCCGGTAGCTGAGTGGTCAGCGTGACAGACGGGTTCGATTCCTGGCTGGGTTGGAGATTTTCTCTGCTCAGGGACTGGGTGTCGTGTTGTCCTAATCGTCATCATTTCATCTCCAAGGACGCGCAAGTGGCGTCAAGTCGAAAGACCTGCACCAGGCGAGCGGTCGGGAGGCCCTCGTCACACGTTTCTCTCTATCACCCACTTTACAAAATGCATGGGCGTAAAATTCTTAAGCTAGCGCTATTAAAACGCGCCTTTCCTCTCTTGTCCACGTGAGAGTCACGTTGTTCTGCGTGTAGTGTCCACGGACATGTTATAAGGCAGAAAGAGAAGCTCCGTAACAAATAGCGCGATTCAAAGTCTTACTTTATATTTGTTCCTATTCAGCAGCAGAATCTTCACAACATGTGAAATAAAAAAGAATTGTTTTACACTTTCTTGTTATATCTTACTGCATGTAGTGCAATCTGTCTTGTAGATTAAACCATTCGAACAAACTCCATCCTCAGATGGAACGTACATATGTAACATCGAATATTAGAGAATATACTTTCTTTTCGGTGCAATAAAAGTATCAGATCCTAACAGAAAAAGCGAAGACTAGTAATAAAAATATTCGGATCCACTGAGGCGCAAACAAGAATCACATTACCAGCTACCTCATCATTTCGCTCTACCGACTGTGACTGTCGAATGGCCATACATTGAATCTGACCTACTGAAAGTTTTAATGGTAGATACGTTATTAACTGACACTGAAATATGACAGATTGTATCAACGACAATGCGTTTCTTATGGATCCTCACTGTGCCCGTTTACAGTCTGTCCCCACTCTGGCTACCCAGCCACGTCACCGGGCGCCTCCACAGGCTGTCTCACGACGCAGTACCGCCCTGCCGCGGCGCGCGCTTTAAGTCGGCGGCGACGCCGTCTGCATACACGGCCCGGCAGCGTTAATTTTTAGACGAGTGTTTTAGTACCGTAAAGAATACAAAAGACGATAGCTTCTTCCGAAACATAACGCTATAGAGTAAATAATATTAACATATGAACGTAAGTCGGGATTTTACTACAAACATGGAACCGAATGCCTGTTCATGTGAATGTACGTTCCTCTACTTCTACCCCATAAAGCGCAATGAAACTGTAGAATTTAAGAATTATTCTCACTTTGTGTTTCTACTAAAGGATAGAAGTTTTCTTTGAAGGATTGCGTTGAAACTTAACAGGTCTTGCAACACGATGAGTGTTTAAAAAGTAAAAAGAAATTTACAATTTCTTGTGTTGTACTAGTCCGATTTGCACTACATTTTTTGTCACTGCCTTCGTAAACGTACGTGAAAAGTATGTGGACAATATTATATCCATTGGCTATTTGCTCTATTGTCAGCTGTCAAAAAGGATACATGTGTTTTGGTAGCATCAACGATTATTTGTTTTGTGTAAAAACAGATTAGAGAATCTTTCTTACATAAAGAGTATGGAATTTTAGAAAAGTTAAATATTCCTTTTGGCGAGCCTGTTACGAGTAAAACTGGAGTTTTTTGTTTCACGACAATTTGTAGTTTCCGTAATGTCGGCACTATTTTTAGATTGATGTAAAAGCCCTCCATCGTTTGTGGAAGGATCGATTTTATGAAATTGTCTACGACGACGGGTTTCCTCCCAAAATTACTAGTTTTCCTTCGTGGCGATCCCTGTAAACCACGCGGTTTATTTTTGCGTTCCTTCCTTAGGCGTGACAGACGTTTGCATAAATTGGAGCCCTTTGCTTGGAACGGGTAACAGTTCTTTTCGTGTCACCTCCTTAACACACGCTGTAACATAACAGACGATCGAACGCTCGTTACATCTACATCCATTCTCTGCAAGCTACCTGACGGTGTGTGGCGGAGGGTACCTTGAGTATCTCTATCAGTTGTCCCTTCTATTCCAGCCTCGTATTGTTCGTGGAAAGAAGGATTGTCGGTATGCCTCTGTGTGACCTCTAATCTCTCTGATTTTATCCTCATGTCTCTTCGCGAGACCTACGTAGGAGGGAGCGATATACTGCTTGACTCCTCGGTGAAGGTATGTTCTAGAAACTTCAACAGAAGCCCATACAGAGCTACTGAGCGTCTCTCCTGCAGAGTCTTCGAGTTTATCTGTCATCTCTGTAACGCTTTCGCGATTACTAAATCGTCCTGTAACGAAGCGCGCGGCTCTCCGTTGGATCTTCTCTATCTCTTCTATCAACCCTATCTGGTGCGGATCCCACACTGCTGAGCAGTATTGAAGCAGTGGGCGAACAAGGGTACTGTAACCTACTTCCTTTGTTGTCGGATTGCATTTCCTTAGGATTCTTCCAATGAATTTCAGTCTGGCATCTGCTTTACCGACGATCAACTTCATATGATCATTCCATTTTAAATCACTCCTAATGCGTTCTCCCAGTTGCTGACCTGCTATATTGTAGCTAAATGATAAGGGATTTATCTTTCTATGTATTCGCAGCACATTACACTTGTCCACATTGAGATTCAATTGCCATTCCCTGCAACATGCGTCAATTCGTTGCAGATCCTTCTTCATTTCGGTACAATTTTCCATTGTTACAACCTCTGGATATACTACAGCGTCATCCGCAAAAAGCCTCAGTGATCTTCCGATGATATCCACAAGGTCATTTATGTATATTGTGAATAGCAACGGTCCTATGACACTCCCCTGCGGCACACCTGAAATCACTCTTACTTCGGAAGACTTCTCTCCATTGAGAATGACATGCTGAGTTCTGTCATGTAGGAACTCTTCAATCCAATCACACAATTGGTCTGATAGTCCGTATGCTCTTACTTTGTTCATTAAACGATTGTGGGGAACTGTATCAAAAGCCTTGCGGAAGTCAAGAAACACGGCATCTACCTGTGAACCCGTGTCTATGCCCTTCTGAGTCTCATGGACGAATAGCGAGAGGTGGGTATCACACGACCGTCTTTTCCGAAACCCGTGCTGATTCCTACAGAGTAGATTTCTAGTCTCCAGAAAAGTCATTATACTCGAACATAATACGTGTTCCAAAATTCTACAACTGATTGACGTTAGAGATATAGGTCTATAGTTCTGCACATTTGTTTGAAGTCCCTTCTTGAAAACGTGGATGACCTGTGCCCTTTTCCAATCTTTCGGAACGCTACACCGCTGCAAGAAGGGGGGCAAGTTCCTTCGCGTACTCTGTGTAAAATCGAACTGGTATCCCATAAGGTCAAGCGGCCTTTCCTCTTTTGAGCGATTTTAATTGTTTCTCTATCCCTCTGCCATCTCTTTCGACATCTACTATTTTGTCATATGTGCGACAGTGTAGAGAAGGAACTACAGTGCAGTCTTCCTCTGTGAATTAGCCATTTAGTAGTTCGGCCTTCAGTCTGTTTCAGTACCATTTTGGTCACAGAGTGTCTGAACATTTCGTTTTGCTCCACCTACTGCTTTGACATAAGACCAAAATTTCTTAGGGTTTTCTGCCAATCAGTACATAGAGCTTTACTTTCGAATTCATTGAATGCCTCTCGCATAGCCCTCCTCACATTACATTTCGCTTCGCGTAATTTTTGTTTGTCTGCAAGGCTTTGGCTATGTTCATGTTTGCTGTGAAGTTCCCTTTGCTTCCGCAGCAGTTTTCAAACTCGGTTGTTGTACCACGGTGGCTCTTTTCCATTTCTTACGATCTTGCTTGGCACGTACTCATCTAACGCATATTGTACGATGGTTTTGAACTTTGTCCACTGATCCTCAACACTATCTGTACTTGAGACAAAACTTTTGTGTTGAGCCGTCAGGTACTCTGTAATCTGCTTTTTGTCACTTTTGCTAAACAGAAAAATCTTCCTACCTTCTTTAATATTTCTACTTATGGCTGAAATCAGTGATGCAGTAACCGCTTTATGATCGCTGATTCCGTGTTCTGCGTTAACTGTTTCGGGTCTGTTTGTCGCCAGAATGTCCAATATGTTATCGCCACGAGTCGGTTCTCTGTTTAACTGCTCAAGGTAGTTTTTCAGATAAAGCACTTTAAAAAAATTTCACTGGATTCTTTGTCCCTGCCACCCGTTATAAACGTTTGAGTCTCCCAGTCTAACGGGTGATCAAAAAGTCAGTATAAATTGGAAAAAGTGATAAACCATGGAATAATGTAGATAGAGAGTTAAAAATTGAGACACATACTTGGAATGACATGGGGAATTATTAGAAAAAACAAATTCACAAAATGTCTGACAGATCTCTTATGCGCGTCGTTTGGTGATGATCGTGTGCTGAGCCGCCACTTTCGTCACACTTGGCCTCCTAGGTCCCCAGACCTCAGTCCGTGCTATTGTTGGCTTTGGGGTTACCTGAAGTCGCAAGTGTATCGTGATCGAGCGACATCTCTAGGGATGCTGAAAGACAACATCCAACGCCAATGCCTCACCACATACTCCGGACATGCTTTACAGTGCTTTTCACAACATTATTCCTCGATTACAATTACTGTTGAGGAATGATGGTGGACATATTGAGCATTTCCTGTAAAGAACATCATTTTTGCTTTGTCATGCTATTCTGATCTGATGAAGCGCCACCTGTCGGATATTTTTTGAGCTTTTGTATATTTTTTTTTGTTCTAATCAAATCCCATGTCATTCCAAGCATGTGTGTCAATTTGTACCTCCCTATCTACATTATTCCGTGATTTATTCAGTTTTCAAATTTATACTGACTTCTTGGTCACCTGGTGTATCTGGCAAATTAAAATCTCCACCCAGAACTAGAACATGATGGGGAAATGTACTCCGCAAATAGCTCCTCTTCGTCTTCTGCAATTTTCTTGCAATGCAACGCTGTTATCCAGCACTTCCAGATACCGAAGTATGTCAGTGACTGATGCTGGCAACAAGGATCTCACGAACAGAAACGACGTATTGTACACCACTGCACGCCGATCTACGCCGCTAGACAGGTAACAGGCAACTGATTTTGGGTGCCCCTGGTGAGACAAGCCTCTACATCCTTACATTTGTCCTCTATCCATCCCTGCTTAGCCATTTTGCACTTCCTGTCGATTTCATTTTTGAGACGTTTGTATTCCTTTTTGCCTGCTTCACTTACTGTATTTTCATATTTTCTCCTTTCATCAGTTAGATTCAATATCTCTCCTGTTACCCAAGGATTTCTACTAGCCCTCGTCTTTTTACCTACTTGATCCTCTGCTGCCTTCACTATTTCATCTCTGAAAGCTACCCATTCTTCTTCTACTGTATTTCTTTCCCCCATTACTATCAATTTTTTCTTTATGCTCTCACTGAAACTCTGTACAACCTCTTTCTCTTTATCGAGGTCCCATCTCCTTAAATTCCCACCTGTTTGCAGTTTTAATCTACAGGACATAACCAATAGATTGTGGTCAGAGTCCACATTTGCCCCTGGAAATGTCTTACAATTTAAAACCTGGTTCCTTAATCTCTGCCTTACCATTATATAATCTATCTGATACCTTTTAGTATCTCCAGGGTTCTTCCATGTATACAACCTCCTTTCATGATTCTGAAACCAAGTGTTAGCTACGATTAAGTTGTGCTGTGTGCAAAATTCTACCAGGCAGCTTCCTCTTTCATTTCTCAACCCCAATCCATATTCACCTACTACGTTTCCTTCTCTTCCTTTTCCCACTATCGTGTTCCAGTCACGGCGTAGCGTGCCATCATCATCAGATTACTCCTGTTGACTGACGTCCAATGCCGGCGGGCGGTGTGGTATATATACCTGTCGCCTCTCCCCTCCGTATGGACTCCGCGTATGGACCGAGGGATGTGCAGGCCGCGGTGGTCTTTCAAATTTCAACGCTTTTTTCATCAAAAGTGCAACAATGCTATTTGCTATTAAAGGTTTGAAAGCTACTGGAGTATGGCCCACGGACCAGTCCGTATTCACCGATGCAGATTTCCTCCCGGAAGACAAAACTGACATCGGACTTGAGAGGCCGTCAGATAAAGAGGTTATTGTATCTGGAGCTGAACGATTGGAGTTGCCTTCACCTAGCACACCAGGTAAAAAAGACGACGCCAACAGGTTGGGTGATCAAGCTGGCAGGTTTCAGCGAATTGTAACTATGAACTGCCGCCCAAGAATGACGAAGTTATTGAGGCTAATTGTTCTAGTCCTGCAACTGCTAGATCGTACATTTATGGGTGCACTTAAGACTCACTACAGCGAGAATATTTGGCAGTGGATGCTCCATGAAAGCAAACTTGTTGGATCCTATGATATAGTGTGTTTCTTTGGCAAGGGAAGGAAATACAGTAGAAGGATGAAGTAGTGAAGGCAGCAGAGGATCAAATAGGTAAAAAGACGAGGGCTATTAGAAATCCTTGGATAACAGAAGAGATATTGAATTTAATTGATGAAAGGAGAAAATATAAAAATGCAATAAATGAAGCAGCCAACAAGGTACACAGACGTCTCAAAAATGAGATCGACAGGAAGCGCAAAATGGCTAAGCAGACACGGATGGCTAGAGGACAAATGTAAGGATGTAGAAGCTTATCTCACTAGGGGGTCTTTGGCAAAGTTCTTTTCCTCTCTTTTCTTTAATAATGACTTCTAACTCTTTTTTGTACAGCAAATCAGTTGAAACAATGGTCTTTCCCCTCATCCATTCTCGGGAACCTCCTGCACTCAGCAAACAGATGACCGTTACTAGAGACCCACACTCAGCAGCAGTCAGAGAACAAATTTGGCGTTTACCTCTGCTTGCAGTATCAGTCTGAACTACACTAAGGCCTGTTTCCTCAACGTTCCATACACGATCTTCTGGATATTTATGTTTCCAGAATTCAGCTTATAGCAAGTCGTAGAATGAGTTAACTCTCTCATGCGAAAAGCGTTTTGCTCGAGCATATGATGTTCCAGTTGGCTTTCCAATCGAAAGCTTATCTTGATGACGTCGAAGAAAATGGCCAAGACAAGCCCTTCCATTCACAACTGCAAGTTGGTAGGCCATTTTTCTAACATCCATACTAGTAAAAGCATAGAATTTGGCCTCCATATAGTGTATGTAAACCACTAGTTCTCTTTCTAGGGCAGCTGGTTTTCTTCCAAACTTTTTAGTTTCAACATCTGTCAGGTATTAGCCTCATACACATACTGGCACAGAGTTGTTTTTGGGACAGCGCAATGTTTGCTTTTTTAACTCCCATGAGTTTTACTACAACAGCAGACACTGCCTCTCGCATTTTGTTTTTATCCCACACCTGCCTTTTACGGGTTCATTTAGGTGCCAGATTAGTCCTAGGCATCTGAAAACAGAAATAAAAACATTTTACGGTCTGCTTATAATATGGACCCTGGGGTCCACATTACAGTCACATACACCTTGTAAACTAGTGTAGACAGCTTAAAAATGCAATAATACCATACTTTTAATCTATTTGAAACTGTTGCCAATACTTAGTAGGTTGCATCTAAGTATTAACCAATAATGGTATGTTAATACACCACTAGAGTTCAGCTAAATATTATTAAGATATTAAGGGGGGGGGGTGCATATTACCACCACTTACTCTACATGGTAATGCAAAGCAGGTGAAACATTTGGATAAAGGTGTACTTGCATTCACGTTGCTTGTAACAGCAAATCTGTTTGACAGGCTCATTTTCATTGTGAAAGCAAAACTAACAAGTAAAATGAAAACATCCACCATAAGCACGAATCCAGTATTTTGATGAATAAGGACTCAACTAGAAAGGTAGGCTGAGGTTGGAAAGTACCAGCCACAAAATCACTTGAAGTTTACCTTGTGGAAGAAAATATTATCCACTGTAACTCCAAATTAGTGTGCACTGACTGTAAAGTAAGAATTAATAGATATTACTATGCATGTATTGGTTATAGCATTAAGTTAAATACGTGCAAGCATATACATAATGTTTATGAAGTAGAGAGTATAGAAGAAAAACCGTTTGAAATTTCTGAATTACCAGATGTACTACTTATGAATGTTCGAGAAGAAAATTCTGAAGCCAGTTTGTTCCTGTGACACAGAGGTACTGGCAGAAATTGTTTCTGGTATTTCAGTTACTGAAGTTTAGCTGGCCAACAAAATGGTAACTTCACTGAAGGCTAGTGTAGGTGCTGTTCATGCCAGTAGTGGCGTCTCTTTCAATAGCCCACAAAGGAGTCACAAGAGAAAACTTGCAGTACAGAGGAGACTGTTTTGAGCAAAGAAAACAAATTCCTCAAGCTGCATACTCATGGCAGTTCCTGATACAGAAGAAACTGTGAACACTTCTGGATGAAGGTTTACACCACATTAGCTAGTGTGTTGATCTCACATTCAGGAACATGATGGCTTTATTCCGTGTCCTGCCATCCAGTTTTAGGTTTTCCATTATTTCCCTAGATCAATCAAGGCAAATTCTGGGATGGTTCCTTTGAAAGGCCAAGGCCAATTTTCTCCCCCATCCTTGAAACAGTCAGAGCTTATGCTCTGTCTCTGACAGCCTCACTGTTGACAGAATGTCAGATGTCGATATTCCTTCCTTCTTCACTGGCCTCTGGTGCGGCAGTTCTGCTGACACGTGGGACCACCAGAAACTGCTGTGGCTTGTGCCAGCAGCCTAGAATGCTGGCATCACTGGGTCAGCCCCCTCCCAAGCCGTGCTGACTGTGACTGAGGCTCAGCGCACTGCTGGTGATGGCCACACATTTGACAACTGTCCCAACGTGACAACAGAGTGAGTTGCAATCGTCAACTTGTAATATATATTTATTTTTGATCTAGCTAGATGGGTAACACTAGTGCAACTGTTAAACAGATTAAATATTTTCATATTCTAGCAAAGAATACACTAACATCTGATTGTTCACAATCAATTTTCCTGATAATGTAACTCATTTACCAAAAAAAAAAAATTTGGTGAATAAATAATAATTTCAGTATCAGTACAAACACATGCAGTTGGAATTAGGAATGAGTAATTATGAATTAGCAATATAACCCAACTGAAAGCCTTTCAGGTTCCAATTTGCAGTATAATTTTACTTTTTTTAAAAAAATCCCCTTTTTGAAAAGTTATCTGTAACCAAATAACTCATATTCCAGAATTTTCTGTTTTTAGCGGGCCATTATTTCCTAAATTTAAGCATATAATTTTGTAGTTCTAATTTACCAGGGCACAAAAGTGGCTGTTTTTATTTGGAAACAAGTAATAAACTTGTCATTAATGCTAGTAACACCCTGACACAGATGCTAAGAGAGCAGATACCAAGTCTCACTGCTTGCCTGCTGGCTGCAGATGTTGATTGATTGTCTGAATGAGGAGAGGAACGAAACAGTGACATCATTTGTCCCAAGATCCAAAGTGGCAGAGACTGTGGGAGCAGCAAACCAACAGCACAATCTATTTGATGGCGAAGCAAAACAGGCAAATGAAGATGGAACACTGGGGTGGCAGGAAGATTAAAGAACTGGAGGGAGGAAGGGGGAGATCATAATACACCCCAATGGTGCTATGTGTGACATGGTGCTGGAATCACTGCTAACCCACCCCAGTTCCCACTTCATACCATGATTGCGACACAAGAAGAGGGGGTGGTGATGAAACAGCACAAAATGGAGAGGAAAACCTGACCAGCATGAAAGCAATGATGAAAGCCTTCAATTGTGGAAGAGAATTCAGGTACTTAAATCTAGGGAACAAACCACTTTTATGATGAAAACCAAAGACAGATGTAACTATGTAAGGTTGTATGCTACCATCTGTGATAATGGAGAATGGAAGAGTGTGTTTAGTGCAAAAGGCCAAATGGTAGGGGAGTCTCATAAAATGTGGGGGTTACAGATCATTATGGAGTAACAGGCTTAGATTCAACCTTGTATGACCAATACGAAGTTCGCAGAGCATGGTAGATCCCCAGTGGGCCATGTGGCAAGAGTCCCCTTATCGCAATAAGTTTATTAGGCAGGGGGTTGGCCTCCAAGAGTCAGCTCAAGGCTGAGCAAAAAGGAATTGGACATGAGGCTGCAAACCCAGCACCAGAGAGGTCACACCCTCCAGCCACAGGATCAGCAGTTCATTACCTGGGATACCCACATGAGTGGGAACCCAAAGAAAGTCAACTGAACAACCAGCATGGTCAAGATTGGTAAGGTGGTCTTAGATGTCATAGACCAAGAACAGGGAGGGAAAACCACTGCCTGATAGCCTCAAGGGCAGTTATCGACTCTGCACATAACGTGGGTGGGAGAGGACTGTTAAACATACTAAAGAACCTGGTAAATGGCCATTAGCTATGCAGTACACATGCTACATGGGGCAGGTAAGAGATGGTGTTACTTGCCAGCAGAAGGCACATTCCTTCTAATTAGCAGATTTAGAGCCTAGAGCCATTCCATTAAAACACAACAGCAGCCTGAAACTCCCATAAAAGCTGGCAGAACAAACAATGAAACACAGACCCCTCTGAATCTGGGATCAAGGAACTAACCAAGGGGGAGGAGGTTTTTGGAGAGAACGGGGAACAGGACAAAGAGGGAAGATAAAAATCATGGCAAAGGACTGCAAGCTGGAGCCCAACTGTTAAACTCACCTGAAGAGCGAGCAATTTCCTGCTGCTAAAGTATAAAATATAAGGGATGTGTGGGGAAAGAGAAGATGGTGATGGCATAGGAAACAGGAAGCTTAGACTGTTGTACCAAAAGGGCAGTGAGTGGGGGACAACCCCAGCTTCAACCAGGAAACAATACGGCTAGTGCAAAAGGTACTGATGATCAGATAGATACCACAATGGTGGACCTGCTCCAAGAGGATCAGTATGGAAGGAGCAACTGAGCCCTAAATTTGGCTACCATGCCCCCCTCCCCCTCCCCACAGACACACACACACACACACACACACACACACACACACACGTAAATGTCATAAGACGACCCAAGAAATGGAAGTGGTGGACCACAATCAGAAATTGGGTCTCGAGATAGAGCTCCAGTAGGTATCGTACACAATATGGTGACAGAAATGCACCACCCACAATTTAAGAGGAGAAAACTGAAAACTGTGTGAGAAGATCCATGCAGAAGCATACCACATGGCACCCTGGAACTGTCACTTCACAAAAGCCACCAAGTGTTTGAGTTATTTAACACAGAAGTCATCCACATGCAGAGCAGGGGTGACCAACAGTTTGACGGAGGTCACAAGTCCTTTAATAGTGATGAGGAAAAGGATACTTAACACTGAACCCTATGGAATGCCATCCTCCTCAGCAATGGAGTGTCCTCATCCCAGGACTTATGTCCCTTCTTCTCTTTCATAAGTAGAGGAGGACACACGCTAGATGCCAGAGAGGTAAGGGGGGAGAGAGGCTTCTGCTAGTTCTATAAAGAGAGACCAGGCAAACTTGGGGATGCTAGAGCTGACGGTTCCATGGCCAATGTGTACCAGCAGACTCTTGGACTGAGAGGAGGCCCTAATGGCAGCAGACACCAGAGAAGAGGCACTTCTCTGGTGGATGAAAGGAGCAACAGTTGGAGGGGAGGAAGATGTAAGTTGAGGGGAGAGGGAGAGAAGAGTGAGGCATCACTGGGATAAGGTGGGGGAAAGGATGTAACAGAGTCAATATAGATTTTTGTAGACACAAGGCAAAGCTGATCGTATACCCCAATATATTCTTTCCTTCTTACAAACCAGCGACAGTTGTGACAATGAATACATGTGGTCAGTAGAACAAAGGCACACCTGGGCATCCTCATTCATTGCATACAGGATTAATACATGTGTACAAATCATAAACACCAAAAACATTTTAGCAGTGGCAAGACATACATCACAGTGCACAGTGATAAGCCATAATCTTGACCTTGTCTTGGGGGTATCCCCTTCAAAGACCAGAATAAAGTGGTCATTATCAGTGTGGTTTTCCTTAGTGCCTTTCTGAATATGATGAACAAAATGAATGCCTTGCCACTCCAGACTGGCCCACGCTTCACCAGTTTGGAAGATGAGGTCTCTATGAAAAAGACACCCTGAAGCATATTCAAAGGCTAGTGAGGAGTAATGGTTTGCAAACTTGTCTTTGATAGTTTCTACCAAAATAATGGGTTCATGGTGGGAAGGTGTCCTTGTCAGTCTTGATGCAGACCAGGTAATGGGGAAAAGATTTGACCCCAAGCAAGCGAGTCTGACCCTCCTCCCATGAGGGGATAGTTGTAAGTTGAAAAGGGGTACCATGAAAAGTCGTTCCTGACTAAAGGTCAGCCAAAGACGGCCGGTTTTTTAAGTCTGATACAAAGTGTAGACCCTAATAGCACCAAAACCAATCAGGGGCTCTCCCCTTGTGCACTACTCAGCCACACCAAGGGCCAGTTGCTGGGAGTTCCAATGCTTCAGAATGACAAGCCACTACTCCTAGGCATACACAGGGAGGTAGCAGCTCATGTATCAGAACTGTCATCCCTGTTTTCAGAGGACTCCATCAAAAGAGTACATAACACCCCAAGCACACGAAATGACTACTGTGCTAGCTGTACAGCACAAAAAGGGCAATGGCTTCCGGTAAAAAATGGAAGAGGTGGTAAGCCCACATGCCAAAGACTTCATGTATGGTGTTGTTCCACAGCTGGCTCACACCATGGAGACAAAATTTAGAGTAGTTCAATCCCCAAAGAGGGACCAAAAATTCCAAAAAGGGAATTGTAAAGCAAGAGGAATGATAGTGTAAGGGATATCAACAAAAAAAAGATAGCCAGGCCAATGTAAGCAAGGGAAAGGATTGAGGACAGGGATGGATGAGCACGGGAAAGTTAATGCAATTTTGAAAAGTAGAAAGGATCCAATTGCTAGCAGCCTCATGTGCACAAAATAATTGTGACCCCCTTCCACTGGGGAATGGGGATGGAGCAGATATAGAAACATGATTCTGTGATGTTAAAGATAAACGAATCTTCATATGTGAGTATTACTGGATTTGCTCCAAGTATCCACTGGCCAACATGCAAACATGTAGTACTGAGGTCAGACTGGCCATCGTGACAGCTCTATTTCTCATGCAGTGAAGTAGACAACACTACCCAGTGCTGTTGGCACTGTTGCAGTCACATGTTGTATTGCCATGCTATGTGACACGACAACTCATCATAGTGCACACAACTACACACTGCTTACTCTAGAGCCCTGGAAATTAATATTAAACCGACTGAGCATATACAAATTAAGAGATGACTCACAATTCAATAATGTGCATATCAGAGAATCAGTTTCATACGTAGCGTGAAATGAAATGACAGTATGGCATTTCTGGCCGGGAGATCGTATGCAGGAGAAATCGGCTGCCTACTGCAAGTCTACATCAGTTGATACTGCTTATTTTTGCATCTAAAGAAATGGTAAAATGGTGATAAGCACAACACAACACCCAACCTCTGAGAGGATAAATTCTCAAATTGGCCAGGAATTGCACCTGGAGCCCCTGCACAGCTGTTGGTCTCTCTATCCGACAGCCACAGTGATGGACAGAGCTGGCGTCCAACACACTCATTTACTGACAGTCCTGTAAGGATTGTGTATCGGAAGAGGAAAGCAACATTGGGCATATGAATATAGGGATGACTCACAAGGCATTTCAGTATTGTGCTTACACACAATCAGTTGCATATATGGTGTGCTGTTTGGATGCTCTTGCTGCCATGGTATGCCAAAAGCTTATCCCTCACACCCAATGACAGGTCCTGTAAGCAAATAAGTAAACACTAAATCAGAATGCAGGCATTGTGTATTGAAACAGGAAAGTAACATTGAGCATATTTGAATTTATAGACGTCTCACAAGGCATTTCAGTATAGTGCATATTACATAATTAATCTCATACCTGGTGTGCTGTGTGGAATCTCCAGCTACCTTTTTTAAGCCAAAAGCTTACCCTTCATGCCCAGTAAGTAAACAAACAGGAAGACAAGATGTCCAGCGAGTGAGATCACAGGTGTTTTCTTCGTCCACTAAAAGAACTTATTTGAGAGGAAATAGTGTCAAATTTAAATTTCCTTTGTTTTGTATATTTGCTGTAGTGTCCATTCTTGTCACAAAACTGAATATTTGCGTCCCCATAGAGATTATTCTTGAAAAAAAAAAAAAAAAAAACTTTGTGTAATCTGAAGTCACGATAATTGTGACATAATGCGAAATTTTGCATTCCAAAACACAAAAAATTGCATTAAAATTTTCTTGATAGCGGAAAATTCGTTTAAGAAAGGCAGCTACTAGTTTCATCAGTGCCTATTGTTACAATAAAAGTATAATTATAAGTTTTTTAAATTGTATTTAACTAACACATTTCATATTGTTCACTAGTTAGAGGCGATCTAGGCATAAAT
Source organism: Schistocerca gregaria (assembly GCF_023897955.1). NCBI lineage: Eukaryota > Metazoa > Arthropoda > Insecta > Orthoptera > Acrididae > Schistocerca > Schistocerca gregaria. The sequence goes on along the minus strand of NW_026061765.1, from coordinate 1,004,607 downwards.
TTAAAACCTGACCAAACACTAAAGTAAATTCTCTAAAAGCAAAGTAATTACTAATTCACTCTCCTGTCATTGTATCTCTAAATCAGTACAAAAACAACAACAATGGCATATAAGACCTCCATGTCATTTTTGCATACATATAGCCAATCTCGTGTCCTGGACAAATTTAAAACTTAATTATTCTTTTGAAACTGATCATGAGTGGGAAATGTGGAAGCTGTTATAGCATTGTGAGTAGAGGGATTTGTTGCTAACCTTGTAGGAAATATTTTCACTGGGGGAGGGAGAATCTTGGGAGAACAGAAGAAGCTCTCTCCTGGAACTGCAGAGTATGCAGTAGGAACATTTTGGTTGGGGTACAGGAAAGGAAAATCTGTGCCCTTGGGGCACAGTTGAAGGAAGCAAGGAAGGAACTGATAAGGATCAAGAGAGATAGGGAGGTTGTGAACTGGCAGCTTGTAGGAGGGTAGGAAGAAAGAGAACATGATCTGATGTTTTTGGGGTTGATGATAAAACTGTGTGTCTACCACTGCCAGAGCCTCTGGTAGAACACGGAGCAAGAAATGTGCAGCACACTTCAACTGAGGCCAAGAAGCTTAGAAATATACAAAATGTTAGGAAGAAGAAAGTGCTGCTGCTAGGTATTAGGCATGGGTGAGTTGTAGGCCCCGAGTTACAGGAATGTTTAGGGGCAACATACCAGGCCACCAGTATGTTCCAGCCAAATGCAGGGCAAAGTCATGTGATAGAGGACTTAAGGTCTTTACAAAAGAAGACCATGTAGTGATAGTGGGTGGGGCAGGAAACAGTTTGCACAGGGATAGGGCACATGACATAGGTGGTGACTTGGGCAAGATAGCTTCCCTGACTTGTGGCAGTACACTTTGTTGAGCTGTTCCGGTGTCACGATTGGCCACACCTTGATGGAGATGTGAGGCGAATCAATTTGGGGTTAGGGAAGCCAACTTTGCTCACATGCCCGTCGGGACTATCGACAGATGGGGTTTCACTGGGTGTGGCCTATACCTAAACAGGACTGGCAAAGGAAGATTGGTACAGCTGATTTGTGAAAGTATAGGGGGTGGATCTCGGGCCACACATGGTCAAATACCTGTTGTCATCAGTATGAGAAGTAGGTCTTTTTTAGGATAAATCCAGACAACAGGTTCCCCTGCCTAAAGAGTGTCTCCAGCAGTTTGAATTAACAGGGCTTGATATCACCAAGATATTAATAATTTTGTGTTTGTATGGATCTCCCAGAGATAGTGTGGACACTGTTTTTCAATAAATTAACAGAATTTCTATATAAAGTCTCAAGTACAAAGCTCAGCACAATTCTGTGTGGGGACATGAATATCATAAATGAATCCAGCAGCACCTTCATAAATATACTTCAAAGTTTTGGCCTCTCCCTATTGGTCAATAGTGCAACAAGGGTTGCTACAATGACTTCATCAGTAATTGACCATGTTGCCACAAATATGGGCAGGGAAAAATGTGATGTAGCTGTAAAAGATCTCGGATTATCAGACCATCTCTGTCAAACAACAACAGTAATATGAGACATGAAATCATCCCATAAACTACAAGCCTACAAATGACATCCATTGGAAATGAAAATAAAAGATTTTTCAAAGGAACTAGCAAAAAACAAAAACAAAAAAACGCTGGTATGAAGTGTATAGGGAAACCAATGTGAATAAGAATCCACATTATTTAAATTGAACTTTGAAAAGGCATTTCCAAAAGTATGCATGTCTGTATCAACGTCACACAAAAGTAGATGGATAACAGCAGGTACTAAGAAGTCCTCCCAAACAATTAAATACCTCACTTCCATGGAAAACAGTCACAATGATCCATAGGAAGGTGCTGATAGCTGCAACAAAATCGTTTAATGACACAGTAATATATAATGCAGGGAATAAAAGCAAAGCAGTCTGGGATGTTATAAAAACGGGAACGGGAACAGGGAGAGGCAAAGAAAGACAGACAGAATAACATATTCCTAAGGGAGGAGGATAAGGTAATAAATAAGCCACAACACTTATCAAAGTATGTAAATGAGCATTTTTCAAGTATTTTAGGGAAGTTACGGCAAGAATTCCCCAAAACAAATATAACCCCTGTAAAAAATGTTGCACTAAATACAATGATGTTACTTCAAATCACAGATAATGAAGCCAGTAAAACTTTGTTCGAAAACTAAAGTCAGTAGGCTTAAATGAAGTATCAATGTGTGTACTAAAACAATGCATAGAGGTTGTACAAGGTCCCTTAACACACATAATAAATGAATCCTGTACACCAGGGACATTTCCACAGCAGTTAAAACAGGCAAGAGTTGTGCCTTTGTTTGAGAAAGGTAATGCAGAAAATTACAAGCTGTCACCATTCTCAAAAATAATAGAAGCAATTATGAAAAACAGATTAATGAATTACCTGAATAAATACAATCTTTTAAGTGAATCACAGTTTTGTTTGTGATGTGGCAAAAATACGGAGTCAGCTGTCGTAGAATGCACAAAAGTTGTACTTGATGCTCTTGATAAAGAAGAGTCTGTCAGAGGGTTCCTTTATGATCTTTCTAAGCCCTTTGATGCAGTCGACCACAAGATTCAATTAAATCAATTAGAAGCATTAGGAGAAAGAGTGGTAGCTAAGGACTTGTTTTGATCATACCTAGCAGATAGGGTACAAAGAATAGTGATAACACATACTTCAAATAGAGCTTAACATTTAGTAAAACACTTACCCGAACAAATGTAAGCACATTACACACATCCATGCCCGAGGCAGGATTTCAACCTGCGACCGTAGCAGTCGTGCGGTTCTGGACTGAACTGCTCGGCCACCACGGCCGGCGAAAAATACATTAATATGGGGTTTCCGCAAGGTATCAAATGAGGACCAATAGTATTCCTGATGTACATCAATGACTTTCCCAGTAGTGTTACTCATGGTGAAAAAATTCTTTTCACTGATGACAGCAATATTATAGTCAGTGAGAAAACAAGAGAACTCCTCTAAGAGAAAGCAAATGAAACTCTCAAGGAAGTCTACAATTGATTGATTTTTATTGTTGTAGAGACCTCAGAGGCATTACAAAACAGAGAAACTTCTGGTACAAATTGATATTGCATAGTAAATTTAGCCAATTACAGACGTACTCATATATAGAAGCATGTAAAAACTGATCACAAAGTGTGGTCATACCATATTCTTTGCCTCCCTTCAAAATTCATCCGTTTCATAAATGTTGAGTTCAAGAAGAAATTCTTTTACTTTTTTTTTTTTATTGGAAGATCTGTGATATGTTGGGGTATGGCATTAAAAAATTTTATGGGCTTGTATAAAGAGCACTTTTGTGTTTTTTTATAGTTACATCAGAAAGAAACTAGGTCTTGCTTGTTTCTTGTGTTATAATTATGCCGCATGTCATACTGTTGATACTTCGGATAGATTTCCTTGGTATGCATTACACACAATGGTATAAATATTGACAGCAGGGTCATAATCTGTAATTTTTTAAAGCTTGGTCTACAGTGAGCTCTGGGTGCCAAGCTACATATCAGTCTTATTGCCTTATTTTGTAGTTTGAAGACATTAGCTGCCTTGCTTTGATGTACCCACAGTAAATGTGACTGTGGTTTCTTTTGCTTTAAGTACTGGCACATTTAGACCAAGACACAGCTTCCTTGGAGAAAATATTCCTTTGCTAATGCTGCTTCCCACCTTTTTGAATCAATTGAGATTCCTAGGAAATCAACAGCATTTGAGCTCTGCTCAAGTTCAGTGTTATTATTCCACGATACATACAGGTCTTGATTTTTTTTTTTTTTTTTTTTGACACAAAGGGAATTAGCTTTACACCAGTTTTCAACTTTGACAGTGCACTGGTCTGCTTAATATTTGACCTTCTGTGCTGTTTCTGCAGTTATACAGACTGCAAGATCATCTGCAAATAAGTAACTCCTAGCTGATGGCCCAACTATGTTACATGATAAGTCATATATATAAATAATAAATAGAATTGGGCCAAGTACAGAACATGCCCACAAGTAAGTAATCGGATTCTGTACCATTAAAAACCACCTTCTGCACTCTATTACTTAGATAGGATTTTATCAATTCCCGAGCACTTCGTGTAAAGCCATAGAATTGCACTTTGTTCAATAAGATTTCATGAGACACAGTGTCAAAAGCTTTTCATAAATCACAGAGTTTATTGTGAACCATGAGCTTGCTTTCTAGTTGCTTCACACACTGTGTTAAAAGTGATAAGGCAGATTTAACAGTTCCTAACCCTGATCTGAAGCCAAATTGTCTATCACTGAAGATATAGTTTCCTTCAAAGTATTTTACTATTTAATATAGCTTCTATCACTTTAGACAAGACTGGCACAATTGAAACAGGTCTAAAATTATCACAACTTTGGAGGCTGCCTTTTTTGTGTTTTCGAGTGACTTTACTGCCCTGGGGAACTGAGCCTCCAAAATACATGTATTTACTACATGTGTTATCAATTCTGGCAGCTGAACTGAATCACATTTAACATGGCTGAACTTAAACCATAAACGTCATCAGTAAAACTGTTCTTCATTTTCCTCAGTATATAGGTAACATCCTGTACCTTGACAAATTTAAAGCTAAATGTACTTCCAGGTTTTGTGGTGTTTCTCAGGCAGTATTTATGGTCAGTGACTATATTGTAAGTGCCAATCACCTTCTCAGTGAAGGCTGTATTTAACTGTGCAGCATTCAGATTGCTGCCTTCAGCCTGTGAAGTCATTTTCCTGTTGCATTGACTGTTAATGATATTATTTTCTGATGTTAGTATTATATCTTCATTTTTTCATACACCTAGCTTCCTTTAAGGCCTGTCTTAATCTTTCCTTTTTCACTGTGAGCATGCCTTTAAATACTTGAGAACCTGTACTTTTGTACAGGCATAATATTGATCACACTCCCTCTTGATCTCCAACACCTTTTCACCCTTGACCTTATTTACTCTTAGTGCCTTTTTATTATTTGGTACGTTAATGGGAAACGACATCTTAGCATATACAGAAAGAGTAGATATGAGTTCTTCCACCTTTCTACCTCTTGTTTTTAAAAGTAAACTTCATCTACATAGCAACAGCTGCAAATATTGGAACTTAACTCTATTTTTGGGCATTCATGTTCAGTTTTGATAAAAGTATTTACCCACACACTTTTATTGTCTCTGAGCAAAGTATGTTATATCTTCATAACACACATCAGTTGTACAGTGCTGGCTAAGTTTAGTAATCAATTATGCCTCATGGGCATGACTATTGTCTGAAGTAGTGATGGAAGGAATTGACACTGTGAATGCTGCACAGAGGGCTATGTGAGTATCTTTTCTGAGCAGCACATTGCAAATCATACCAGATAAGCTCAATTTTCAAATCTGGGGAGTTTAGTGGCCAGTGGAAGTGTTTAAATTTAGAAGAGTGTTCCAGGAACCACTTTGTAGCAATTCTGGACCTGCCAACTGTATCATTGTCCTGCTGGAATTGACCGAGTCCATCAGAATTCCCAATGGACAGGATGCTTATGTATGTGTCACCTTTCAGGGTCATACCTAGCCATATACTCCAACTGCATGCCTCCTACATCATTACAGAGCCTCCACCAGCTACAACTGTCCCCTACTGACATGCAGTGTCCATAGATTCAAGAGGTTGTCTCTATGCCTGTACGCGTCCAACTGCACGACACAGTTTGAAATGAGACTTGTCCGACCAGGCAATGCATTTCCACTCATCAACAGTCAAATATCGGTGTTGATGGACCCAGGTGAGGCATAAAGCTTTGTGTCGTTCAGTCATCAAGGGTACACAAGTGGACCTTCCGCTACAAAAGTTCATATCGGTGATGGTTCACACTCTGACACTTGTCCATGGCCCAGCATTGAAATATGCAGAAGGGTTGCACTTCTGTCACTTTGAATGATTCTCTTCAGTTGTTGGTCCTGTTTTTGCAGGATCTTTCTTCGGCTGCAATGATGTCGGAGATCTTATGTTTTACTAGATTCCGGATATTCACTGAATGCTCATGAAAATAACCACTTCATTCTTACGTTGGAGATGCTTTGTCCCTTTGCTCATATGCCAACTATAACACCACATTCAAATTCACGTAAATCTTGATAAGCTGCCATTGTAGCAGCACTAAGCAATCTAGCATCTGTGCCAGAAAAATGTTGTCTTATATAGGCATTGCCGACTGCAGTGCCATAATCTGTATGTTTACAAATCCCTGTATTTGAATACGCATGCCTAAGCCAGTTTTGTTGGCAATTCAGAGTATATACATATCCAGTGAGAAGATAATGATATGTTACCAATCCACATACTGTGATGGAAGAGGTACATGGCAGGGAATGTGTTCTGTTGTTTGGTGGTTGATGGTATTCTGGGACCATTTTATCCTCAGAAAAAAAACCTCTTACCTTGATATGCTCAGGCTGTTACTATGACTGGCTGACTCCCGAGACACAGTCTTTTTCCAGCAATATGGTGCACTGTGGAAGATGTTGCGGACCAGGTGTTACGAGGTATGCTGAAATGGCAGGGGTGGTCCTATTCCCTGGTGTTCTAGGCCAACAGGCATTAGAAACGTGGGCTTCTTTCTGTGAGCACATACCAAGGACAGAGTCTAACAAGCAGCTGTCAACCACATCAAAAATTTAATGAACAAAATCATTTCTGTCCTTGCCACAGGTGATGCAGATATAATGTGCTGAATGTGGATCGATCCTGATAACAGACTGGAAATTATGCCCACATGTTGAAATTGATTAAACTGCATAAAACTTTGTGACAATACCTTAGGTCAAATTTGTTTGCATGCTGTTACACAACATAAGTGTTCTGTAACTTTTGAGACACTCTGTTTATCCTCTGCCCATTGCAGGTTAAAAACCTTATTGTGCTGTCAGAGCCCTTGATATGTTCTCAGAAAGAGGCTAAACCACCACACATTTCAAGTCACCTGCTGTCCAGTTTATGTGGTGTTTGCTCCACTGACAACATATACATTTTTATGCCTCAATAGTCTTCTGCAAGGGTCCCACTGCATGCAACTTGCCATCACATTATTTGGTTGAAAACTAGTAGACATGGGTCTGCAGTGATTCCTGTTGTGTTTGAGACTGACTGTCAATGGCAACTTACAATGTTCATCTCGATGACTAACTACGAGTTAGGATCTTAATGTGGCCACATTGTGTGGAACAACATTCCTTGTAGACAAGCATTTGGGAGAGAATAATCCCATACGAGGAGGGTTGAGGAAAGAGCATGTAAAAGGCACATTATAAAATATGTGATGAAGGGAGGCAAATAACGTTGAGTAGCATCTATCGACCCACTTCACTGAGTGGTCAGCATATCTGACTGCCATGCAGTTCATTTCCAGTCATGTCGCACCTTCTCTCTGCTCAGGGAGTGGGTGATATGTTGTCCTTATTATTGATTCATCATCGCCAGCATGAAAGTCACCCACCGTGGTGTCAACAGAAAAGACCTGCTACTTGTCAGCCAAACTTACCCAGCAAGTGACTCCCAGGTATCAATGTCCATATGACCACTTCATTCCACCTAGAGCATTAGAAAGGGAAACGTACCAAAGAGGAACAGTGACCAAATATGCTAAATGTGTTGGGCTATAAACAAACAAGGATACTATTTCAAAATTTAAAAGCTTTTGTCTACCTTGGTCACCAAAGTCTGAACATTATGGCCTTTCCTCAGAAACATACAGTGATCAGAAGTCCAAAGTAGCAACCGAAAAAAGATATCTTATCAGTGTACTATCAGATATGAGGCTCCTCTGAAATTGTCTATGGAGGTTTTTTACTTTCTCCTACATAAAGGGTGAGATGAACTCCACTGATAAAATTCAGGTGGTGGTTCAAAGATGTTTTATGAGTATTTTGGTACAATGGATCTTGGTCTCCTGTGGCTCACTGCAGAGTAATAATGTAATTATGATTTATTTAGTTTGTTACCTTCATTTCTTCTGAAAATACACTGTCCAGCAGACACGTTAATGTGACTACCCGTCAAGACCTCGAATAACCTCTTTTTGCAGTGCACACCGTTGCGAGACATGCAGGAGGAGATTCATGGAAATGATCATATGGCATTAATGACTGGCAGACCCCATCCAGGCTCGATCAGTTGCCTACTGCAATTCTTTTCATTTTATGCTGCTTTTGAGACATGCTTGTTGATGACAAGAACAACACAATGCCCACTTTCCAAGGACACAAAAATCCCGTATCAAACTGGGCTCCCCCACGTGGCTGTGAGGTTCTGTATTAACAGGGGTGTGGAGCCATTACGATTTCATTGCCAAGTCCAGGTGTTCTAGGTTTCTCATGTGAGGATCCACGGACAATACACCCTGGCAGGGGGGTTCCCACAGATTCTCAGTTGGTTTATATCCGAGTCTTTGGTGGTTAGAGGCATGTGATAAACTCGTCCTGTTGCTGTTTGAACCACACATGAGCTGCGAGCTGTGTTGCATTGTACTGCTGGTAAATGTCACTATGCTGAATAAAAACAAACGGTGTGTACGGGTGGACACGGCCCTCGAGGACAGACGGATACATCTGTTGATCCTTTGTGCCTCCCAGAATATCATCACCACCCAGGGAATGCCACAGACTCCCTCCCCTGTCGTGCCCCATTCTGACAGTTGTTGCAGTGTGTTTTGCTTTCAGACATTTAACAATGTGCATTCCAATAGCCATCTGTCATTTGAAATGCCTCTCAGTTCATTTGGGTGGTCAGTTGTTTAACAGATGCACGCCTCTGCAGCTGACATTCACCCCTGTCATCTGTGGCCCACGACTACACCACAGTATCCTCGGCACCAATTCTGAATAGCGCAATTTTGCTGAGCACAGTATACTTTAACCACACTGACATGCAAGCAGTTTACAGACTTAGTCATCCCCAAATGCTTCCACCCTTTCCCCAAAAGCCAATGACAGTGCACATTTTGTCTCCTCCTTACAGTGACAACTGCACTGTTTTCTGTGGCTCCCAACATGCTTTGTATACCCTTCACTGCTAGTGGTGTTGTCTGTGAGTGGTTACTGCATGTCGATTTTGATTGCAGGCAGTGGTCACATTAATATTATGGACCAGACCGTGTATCTACACAATAAAGAAAAAAACGCAGTGTAGCATATCAACTGTATTTTGTCAAAAAATATGCAAGTTTTTTCCACAGAAACGGAAAATTTCTAAATTTGTTCCCCTGTTGAAAAAGAGTGATAATCTTGAAACAGAAAACTGCAGACCTGTCTCACTTCTCCCAACTTTCTCTAAGGTTTTGGCGATACTAATCAAATATAGAGTGACACATTATCTTAATTATGGAATCTGATAAACAGTAATCAGCATGGATTTCTAGCTGGGAGTAGTAGCGAAACAGCTGTACAGGAAATAATTAGTAAATTGGGAGAGGGAAAAAGTGTTGTCAGGATAAATCTAGAGCTGTCAAAAGCCTTTGACACTGTTGACCACAGCATACTTTTGGAAAAGCTTGAAGCTATAGGTATCAGAGGACCAGAACAAAAAGTGGCTTGAGTAGTATCTGGAAAAGAGGATGACGGTGGTTGGAATTACAGCACCAAAAGAAGTCTATTAGGCCCCTTGCTGTTCCCCATTTACATTAATTATATTCATGTGCCAGATAGAAAAGCTAGAATCAAGTTGTTTTGCTGATGATACTAGTTTAATTGTTTGTTTTATGAAGCAGTCATTGCACACTATTGTGGACCATGTCCTACAAGATACACAAAAATGGCTCAGTGCTAACACTAAATGCAAAAAAAAAACCTAATTATGTGCAATATGTAAGAATAAGTGAACATGACGACCTACATCTCACTATGGAGGGAAACAACTTGAAAGAGTTCAGTGAGCAAAATTCCTGGGTATGCACATTGATGAGAAGATAAACTGGAAGGACCATGTGGTGAGCTTAGCACTAAAACCCAATTCAGCATGTTTTGTACTTGGAATAATTTCAAGAGTTTGTAGTAATGACTGTACCAGATTAGTATATTTTGGCTATTTCCAGTCAATTGAGGCCTATGGGATAGTATCCTTGAGGAAAAACAAATTGTTGTTTAAATGAGATTTTCAAATTACAAAAACACCCTATTCAGATAATGACCCAGAGCCCACATCAAACACGTTGTAGGCCCCTTTTTAAAGCATTGGAAATTTTTGCAATTCCATCATTATACATTCTGAAATGTCTGTCGGTGATCAAACAAAATCGCGACAAAATGAAAAACCAATACAGGTTACCATACACGGCAATGTAAAAATCTCCACTTACAGGCTGTAATAAGGACCCAAAGTCAGAAACATGTATGTAATCAAGGAATCAAAATTTTTAATGCACTACCAAAACATATCAAAGAGCTGGAAAATTAGGATTAATTTAAAACTCTTATAAAGAACCACATGCTTGACAAATGTTATTACAGCATAAGTGAATAGCTGTGCACAAATGTATAAGGATTTAATTTCATGTGATGAACAAAATTTCATCAGTGAATGTGTCTGGCAAGCCCATAAGAAGATCAATAACCACATGCTTAAAAAATGTCACTAAAGTATAAGTGAATAGCTCTGCTCAACTGTAGAAAAATATATGATGTGGCAAATGAAATCACAACTTCAAGGAATAGGTCTGTCCAGCACATAATTTCTTGTGTCATAAAAACAGTTATTTGTTGTATATTGTAATAAAAATGAGATAAATTAATATGAATACAGCACAAATTTGATCATTGGGATGTTGTGGTCTTAATTCCTGATACTGGTTTGATGCAGCTCTCCATCCTGTGCAAGCTGCTTCCTCTCCCAGTACCTACTGCAACCTACATCCTTCTGAATCTGTTTACTGTATTCCTCTCTTGGTCTTCCTCTACGTTTTTACCTTTCCTGCTGCCCTCCAATACTAAATTGGTGATGTCTGAGAACACTTCCTACCAACCGATCCCTTCTTCTACTCAAGTTGTGCCACAAACTCGCCTTCTCCCGAATCGTATCCAATACCTCCTCATTAGTTATATGATCTACCCATCTAATCTTCAGCATTCTTCTGTAGCACCACATTTCGAAAGCTTCTATTCTCTTATTGTCCATGTTTCACTTCCATACCAGGCTACACTCCATACAAATACTTTCAGAAACGACTTCATGACACTAATCTATACTCGATGTGAACAAATTTCTCTTCTTCAGAAATGCTTTCCTTGCCATTGCCAGTCTACATTTTATATCCTCTCTACTTCTCATCAGTTATTTTGCTCCCCAAATAGCAAAACTCATTTACTACTTTAAGTGTCTCATTTCCTAATATAATTCCCTCAGTATCACCTGACTTAGTTCGACTACATTCCATTATCCTTGTTTTGCTTTTGTTGATGTTCACCTTATATCCTCCTTTCAAGACACTATTTATTCCGTTCAACTGCTCTTCCAGGTCATTTGCTGTCTCTGACAGAATTACCACGTCACTGGTGAACCTCAAAGTTTTTATTTCTTCTCCGTGGATTTTAATACCTACTCCGAACTTTTCTTTTACTGCTTGCACAATATACAGACTGAATAACATCGGGGAGAGGCTACAATCCTGTCTCATTCCCTTCCCAACCACTGCTTCCCTTTCATGTCCCTTGACTCTTATAACTGCCATCTTGTTTCTGTACAAACTGTAAATAGCCTTTTGCTCACTGTATTTTACCCCTGCCACCTTTACAATTTGAAAGAGAGTATTCCAGTCAACATTGTCAAAAGATTTCTCTAAGTCTACAAATGTTAGAAACGTAGGTTTGCCTTTCCTTAATCTACTTTATAAGGTAAGTCGTAGGGTCAGTATTGCCTCATGTGTTCCAATATTTCTACGGAATCCAAACTGATCTTCCCCAAGGTTGGCTTCTAGTTTTTCCATTCATCTGTAAAGAATTTGCGTTAGTACTTTGCAGCTGTGACTTATTAAACTTATAGTTTGGTAATTTTCTCATCTGTCAACGCTTGCTCTCTTTGGGATTGGAATTATTATACTCTTCTTGAGGTCTGAGGGTATTTCGCCTGTCTCATACACCTTGCTCACCAGATGGTAGAGTTTTGTCAGGACTGGCTCTCCCAAGGCTGTCAGTAGTTCTAATGGAAGGTTTTCGACTCAGGTCTTTCACTGCTCTGTCAAAATCTTCATGCAGTATCATATCTCCCATTTCATCTTCATCTACATCCTCTTCCATTTCCACAATATTGTCCTCAAGTACATCACCCTTGTATAGATCCTCTATATACTCCTTCCAACTTTCAGCTTTCCCTTCTTTGCTTAGAACTGAGTTTCCATCTGAGCTCTTGATATTCATACAAGTGGTTCTCTTTAATTTTCCTGTAGGCAGTATCTATATTACCCCTGGTGAGACAAGCCTCTACATCCTTACATTTGTCCTCTACCCATCTCTGCTTAGCCATTTTGCACATCCTGTCGATCTCATTTTTGAGACATTTGTATACCTTTTTGCCTTCTTCATTTACTGCATTTTTATATTTTCTCCTTTCATCAGTTAGGTTCAATAACTCTTCTGTTACCCAAGGATTTCTAGCAGCCCTCATCTTTTTTCCTACTTTATCCTCTGCTGCCTTCACTACTTCGTTTCTCAAAGCTACCCATTCTTCTTCTACTGTATTACTTTCCCCCATTCCTGTCATTTGTTCCCTTACGGTCTCCTTGAATCTCTGTACAACTACTGGTTCTTTCAGTTTATCCAGGTCCCATCTCCTTAAATTCCCACCTTTTTGCAGTTTCTACAGGTCATAACCAATAGATTGTGGCCAGAGTCCACATTTGCCCCTGGAAATGTCTTACAATTTAAAACCTGTTTCCTAAATCTCTGTCTTACCATTATATAATGTGAAATATTGCAGTATCTCCAGGTCTCTTCCACATATACAACCTTCTTTCATGATTCATGAACCCAGTGTTAATCATAGCTAAGTTATGATCCGTGCAAAATTCTACCAGATGGCTTCCTCTTTCATTTCTTCCCCCCCCTCCCCCCAATCCATATTCACCTACCACGTTTCCTTATTTCCCTTTTCCTGCTACCGAATTGCAGTCACCAATGACTATTAAATTTTCGTCTCTTTTCACTATCTGAATAATTTCTTTTACTTCATCATACATTTCTTCGTCATCTGCAGAGCTAGTTGGCATATAAAGTTCTACTACTGTGGTAGGCGTGGGCTTCGTGTCTATCTTGGCCACAATAATGCGTTTACTATGCTGTTTGTAGTAGCTTACCCACACTCCTATTTTTTTTATTCATTATTTAACCTACTCCTGGTTACCCCTCATTGATTTTGTGTTTATAACCCTGTAGTCACCTGACCAAAAGTCTTGTTCCTCCTGCCACCGAACTTCACCAATTCCCGCTATATCTTACTTTAACTTATCCATTTCCCTTTTTAAATTTTCTAACCTACCTGCCCGATTAAGGGATCTGAAATTCCACGCTCCGTTTCGTAGAACGTCAGTTTTCTTTCTCCTGATAACGACATCCTACTGAGTAGAGCTCGCCCAGAGATCCGAATGGGGGATTATTTTACCCCCGAAATGTTTTACCGAAAAGGACGCCATCATCATTTAACCATACAGTAAATGTGCATGCCCTCGGGAAAAATTTCTGCCATAGTTTCCCCTCGCTTTCAGCCATTCGCAGTACCAGCACAGCAGGGCCGTTTCGGTTCGTGTTACAAGGGCAGATCAGTCAATCATCCATAATGTTGCCCTGCAACTACTAAAAAGGCTGCTGCCCCTCTTTAGGAATCACACCTTTGTCTGGCCTCTCAACAGATACTCCTCCGTTTTGGTTGCCCTATGGTACGTCTATCTGTATCACTGAGGCAAGCAAGCCTCCCCACCAACGGCAAGGTCCATGGTTCATGGTTCATTGGGATGATGATAAATAAAAGTGGCGAGTGGATGAGTGTGTTATGCATTGCAAGGCAAAACACAGCCAACTGGGCACGGTATAGCAAGAGCCAACGCTGCAGCACACTACTGGAACAGAAACCTTTCATCATTTTCCACTATGGAAGTGTTTAGAGAACGTGAGCTTAAGTCCTAAACGAACATAGTGTGGATGTGTAAGCCCTCAGCCTTCGTGCACTAAATTCTTCTCATCTCAGTACCACAGCCTTCGCCATCGGCGTAACCGTGGAATGCAGTAAGGGGTTGGCTGTTCGACCACAAGAAGCAGCAGCCTGCCCTGAGTTACAAGGGGCTAGCGGAAATTCGCGGGGATTGTCAGCTGCACTGTTTTGCTGCTTTACCTACAACTCAGACTATTGTGGTCGTGACATTTCTTGTACCTATTAAGTGTTGCAACAATGTATTTGTATGATTTCAGCTGTTACAACTGCGACTCTTTGGCATCACGGTAATATGGTACGGCATTTTTTCGCCTGTTTAACTGCACAGTTTTATTTTTCGCTATCGATTTGCTGTAGTACCTTAGAACATATTCTGAGGTCAAACAGAACGACCTCAACGCGAGCCAGCATGAATTTCGAGAATATAGATCATGCAAAACCCAATTCACTTAAAAAGCACAGTTGTCCTGGTGAGTGAAATGCGTTTCGGAAATCAGTAAACACCGTTTTCCCCTGTCTGCCTTGATCTCTGGTTTTTCAGACTGTCGTTCGAGTCGGGTTGCACGTAGTCGATGTTTTCGGAATCCATGCTGCTTAGCAGGGGGGAGCTCATTCAGTCTGAGGTAACTCGTTACGCCTGAGTTCAGAATTATAAATTTTCTGCTTGACCAAGATTTCGTGCCACCGTGAAGACCAGCCTAGACTTCAGGGTGGCTCTAATGCCACTCTTGATTCCTTGTGGATAGCTTGGAAGTTAATGCTGATAATCTCTGAGAACTGTACACAGTCGTATGCGTGAATACAAGGTGCGCTGATAAAAAGTAAAACATTTATTAACTGTCGGCTGCTACTTGGTAATCAGCACGTGATTACCGACGCAAAAGGTAATACAGAGTTTGGCAGTAGGCGTACAAAAAATATCTCGTGACCAAAGACGTAAGCGTAGTTATGGCGATTCGCTTCTTAAAAGTTTACACAAGTACAGATGGAAATTGTGCTCGAATATCTGATACAAATAAAGCAATATACTGATGTGAGTTGGGCGTTTTACTGCTCTGTAACTGGCAACAGGATCGCGTTTACGTGTATGTTATCTGGGCATCACAACCAATTAAAATAAATCCTCCCCCCCCCCCCCCCCATAAGCATAAAAAAGCAAATGTCGGGCTTGGTAGTCTAGCGATAATGAGCGTGCAGGAAGAGTAGAAGTCGCTAGTTCGAATCTCGGTGCCTTTCTTTTTTGTATTTTTAAGTGCAGTGTGCCATGTTTTTGGCTAAATATACCACTTAATCTTTTACCCTTGTTTTCGTCTGTCTGTTGCAGATCCTTTGCTTCGGGAACGGGGAGATGTATCAAGTTGAAATTTTTTTCACATACAGAGGTCGTGTTCCCTTCACGGTGTAAAATATACAGACCTAGAGGGCACTTTCTGTTGACCTACACTAATGAAAATTAGCAAGGAGCAAGGTTTTACAGTACACGTAAAGGAAAAATCCGAAAACTGGCAATTTGTTATTATATCACACGGAAATTGTTATCCAACATCGAACTTCAAATTACAACATCAGTAGTTCTGCGTTCATGTTGACTGGGTCCCAATACTAAACGTCAAATATCGCGCAAGGAATGGCAGTATTGTGTTTCGGAATGTAGCCGTCATCAGATATCCATATGCGATTACTGCATGTGCATATGTCGTTCAAAGTTGCATGTGAAGCAAAATTTCGCAGAATAGACGCAGTTAGCCTCAATGCAAAACTTCTAATTACTCTAATAACAGTAATACTTAAATATCTTCAACATTTCGCGGTCCTGTCACCAACTGTATAAACATTAATTTTAATAATGAACAGTCTCAGTTGCACCGTTTATCTAGAATTTACCTGTGTTTCAGTCGGGATAACCCAACCTTCTTCACAATAACATATCTACTGTCTGTCCATAGTGGACATCGCCAAGTTAATACTACTAATTCATAAACTATCGCCAGACTGTAAAACTTATCTGGCACTGCCTCGGCCCCACTTCGCGACCGCGATACGGCAGCCACGAGCGCTGTACTGGATCTCCACTATGAACACACTGTAAACACTGTTATTCTGAAGAAGGTTTAGTAACCCCTACTGAAACCTGGGTTAAGTCTAGGTAAGCGGTGCAACAGAGGCTGTTCATTATTAAAATAATAATACTGGTCGCCTGCTTCCTGCATGACTTCGTCACATTTATACTATTAAAATGAAAACATTCTCGAAAATCTTATAATCCGTGGGATCGGTATCTTGCCAGGATCAATGTCGATAACGGGTGAAAATAGTCGAGATTCTCTACTCCCGGAACGTATGAACTGTCTACATACATAATTAAGTTTGTATAACATCCTCACCGAGCGAGTCCTTTTTTTCGTTTTTTTTTTTGTATATTATGCAATGTACCTTTTTTCTCTTTTGAAAATGTGTCTTAATGACGTGTAAGATTTGGCAGTTCATGGATGACTGACATGCAATGATTCAAACCCATTACATTCTTATGCCTTGTCTTAAATAACAATGCTGCAATGAGACTGAAAATTGAAACCTATTACAGGGTTGCCACAACTTTCCCCCAAGTGAAAGACCTAAATTGTAAAAAAAAAAAGTAATGACCTCTGTGTTTCTGAACGTGTGAACAAAAATCTTAAGTACTAACATCAAAATGTTGTGTAATGAACTGCTTGTAGATGGAGAAAGGAAGCCAAATGGTAGATATGTTTAATTAAGATCACTGATTTTATTTTCATAAAGCGAAACCTATTTGGTGACGAAAATATGCATTTTCTTGGAGTTGCGAGACACATTCCTGAAAGCAGTGATGGTATTTAAAATAATCTCAGAAAAAAAGTAGGCCTCTCGAAATAAATGTACAAGGTGGGGAAGAGGTGTGTCAACCAACACTGTAGGTGACTGCTAATAAAATTATGCTTCTATGTTCGTAATTGTCGGTTATTACTCACTGAGTTATGTCTATTATCTACAGGTATTGTGTGATTTTTTTTCTTTCAATAAATACATGACTTCATAGTGTACAAACTGCCTGCGATTGCCACAAATTTTTTTTTCTTATCGTCCATTCTTTCAAATATATAAACTACTTTCGAAGTGCCAAAATATACTATAATAAATAAATTTTGTATCAAACGCCGCACTGTACAATGTACTTGCTGTGAGACAGTCACGATGCCCGAAATACATCGCCTGGGGCCGAGGAGGGGCACCACAGTCCTAGGTCCATGGTAGTACCCGCACATTAGTGGCAAACTATGGGCTTTGGATCGGCAGGCCCGATCCGTTAGAGAGACCCACAGAAATGGCCTGCAATTTTGGCCCGCCACGAAAGTCCATTCATGTGGCCAGCCATTCACATGTCACAGTCACCACGTCGATGAAATGAGACCGCGGCGATAACACACGCAACGGGTAAATCGAGCAAATACTCTGAGAGTAGTCAGCAACTCACCGTAAGGATGATCGCTCAGGCACATAGAAAAGATCTTCAAACTCTATAACTAAATTTTTGGCTATAGCCTTTGTCAGAAAACGAAAGTAGTTGCGACTTTTTTTTACCGCCAGTTCATTCGTCCAGTTGCGGAAGCTGTCAGGCGCTGAAGCCACGCTGCAACACACTACTGCCAGGCGGGCTGCATCGGGCACAGCCCCTGTAAATTAGCAACTGCACAGTCCAGCGATCTAAGAAAGTTGAAACTCGGTCTGCAGAGGTCCTTGGTGCACACGAGACACTAGAACAGGTGGTGCACACAACCGCGACAGTATCAGTGCTGCTGCGGACCTTTCGCTGCATCCACCGTGACTCGTGCGGCCACTGGAGTGTAAGTGTGCCTCCCGGGCAGTCCCGTCGTAGCCGACAATTGGTGCCCAGCATCGACTCCGACTGCACGCCGCCTTCGCTTCCTGTCCACAGTGTTAACTATACAGACGGCGCTTCTACGAAATCGGCAAAAAATTATATACACCATTTAAAGAATATTATGTTTTTGAAGAAAACTACACTGTCAAAAATTCCCTTTAACTAACAGCTAAAATTAAAAACTTTTCCATTTCTGATGATGGTAATTCCGTATCCTTTAACGTAGTTAATTTACTTGCTAACATTCACATTTATGAGACTATTAAAATTACTGATGAGAATCTTCTCCAACACAAAAACCTAATGTACAAGAAATTAAAGATGTCATTAGGTTATTACTTCTGATACTCTCCTACAACTATTTCCAGTTTAACGCTGAAATTTTTTTTACGACCTTAAGCCTTTGCCGTGCCCATTTGTATAACAAGTACGCTTGCCAACAGTTTTGTTAAACATCACAAAAGGCAGTACTTTAAGAAATTGGTGTGACCTGAGCAATTTTCCAGTCTTTAGGTACGGATCTTTCTGTGAGCGGTTGTATATAATTACTAAACATGGAGCTATTGTATCAGCACACTCAGAGGAAATTGACTGGTATACAATCTGGAACGGAAACCTTGCCTTTAATAAGTGATTTAAGCTGCTTTGCTACACCGAGGATATATGCTTCTCATTTTGGCACTTTCTGTTGACTGGGCTTCGGGAATACTTGCTTCGTATTCTTTGCTGAAGGAGTTTCGGAAAACCACGTTTCTTAACTCTACTTTAGTAGCACTGTCATCAGTGACTCCACCGTTACTTTCGCGCAGTGAAGGTACTGATGGCGTCTTGACACTGGTGTACTTCATGCATGACCAGAATCTCTTTGGGTTTTTCGCCAGATTTCGAAACAGAGTTTTGTTGCGGAAATTATCAAGAGCATCTCGCTGTAGTAACCGCTATATTTAGAACTTCTGCAAAACATTGCTAGTCTTGCGGATTTTGGATTCTTTTAGTTTTGGCATGCTTTTTCGTTACTTCTGCAACAGCGATTTCACCCGTTTTGTCCAGGGGGATCAGTACCATCACTTATTAATCTATGTGGTATATATATCTCTCGATTGCAATCGATACTATTTCTCTGAAATCATTCCACATCTTTTCTACGCTTACATGATCAGATCGGAAGGAGTGGAGGCTGTTTCCTTAAAAATCGTTAAGAGCATTGTCAGCTTTTTTTAAACAGATGTACTTTAAGTTTCTTTTTGATGGTTGTAGGTGTTACACTATTCAGTGTACGGGCAACTGACTTGTGGTCGCTAATCCCTGTATTCGTCATGATACTACCTATTCATCCAGGAATATTTGCTGCTATGAGGTCAAGTACGCTTTCGTAACCATTTATGCTTCGAGTGGGCTCACGAACTAATTGTTCAAAATAATTTTTTTACAAAGCATTCAGTACAATTTCGGCTGACGTTTTATGCGTACCGCCGCCTTTAAAGGTATAAATTTTCCAGCATATCGAGGATAGATCGAAATCAACACCGACTATAATTGTGTGAGTGGGGTACCTTTTGAAATGAGACTCACGTTTTCTTTGAACTGTTCAGCAACTATATCCTCTCACTCGGGGGTCGGTAAAACGATCCAGTTTAGTCCGATTGACAAGTACAGCCTCTACCCAAACTATTTCGCAGGAACTATCTACTTCAGTTTCACTACAAGGTAAACTACTTCTGACAGCAATAAATACTCCAGCACCAACTATGTTTAATCTATCCCTTCTGAACGTTGTTAGGTCGTTTGGAAAAATTTCGGCTTAACATATTTCCGGCTTTAGCCAGGTTTCCGTACCTATAACTGTTTGAGCTTCAGTGCTTTCTATTAGGGCCTGGAGCTCTGGTTCTTTCCCAACACAGCTACGATAATTTACAACACCGATCGTTTCTACAACCACCTTACTGTGTGTTACCTGCCCCCTTTTAGACAGACGCCATTTCTATGTTTTCCTGAGACCCTCTAACCTAAAAATCCGCCCCCACTACCCGTGTAGTGGACTCCTGACCTATTAAGCGGAATCCGGAAACCCACCACACTATGGCTCAAGTCAAGGAATCTGAGGCCTACACAGTCACATAACCGCCTGAGCCTATGATTCATACCTTCCACTAGGCTCTGCACCGACGGACCACAGTCGGTTCTGTCGATGATGGTGCAGATTATGAGCTCCGCCTTAAACTCGCTTAACCATATCCGCTAAACAAAAGGAGAGAGAATCTCCTCCAATCCAAAGCGACACAAGCCATTGGCACCGACTGGGGCCACCACCTGCAGTTGGGTGCACCCTGTACTCTTCATGGCATCTGGAAGCACTCTTTAGAAATCAGGACTGACTCCCCCACCTTGTGCACACTGCCATCCTTCCACACCTTGGCAGCCATGTTACTAAGGGGGCCCAATTACGCGCCTATTATTGGAGTTCCGAACCACCAGCAAACTCACCTTCTGTGAACACCACGAATTTGCGTTCCAAGAAGGTTCCTCTGGAGGCCCTACGATCGGCCCCTCGCAAAGTCTTTCGCTGCCTGCCATACTTTGGAATGATCTCTCACTCGACCACAGGTGAGGGATCAACCTCAGCGCTGCAGACCAACATAAATGTAGGATAATGACATCACTGCTGCTCAAAAATCTGCAGTCAGAGAAGACAACTCCAAATGCAAGGGGAAGAGACACAAGAATGCTATAAGTAAATATCAGAAACTTATCTATTATAAAGAACATTCCTAGATGTTGAAAGCGACCGAAATTGTTAATTCTACTTACGATGTTTTAAAAGAATTAACTTATATGGTAAAATAAACCAAGTCTGCTTTTCTTCATGGTTACGTGACGTTACGTATATATGTTTTGTATTTTTATTCGTCAATGCCTTCCGTTTAAGCACTCACTCAAGCTAAACAGGTCTCTGCTGCCAAGTCATTATCAATTGTCATTGATGAAGGGTGAAAGCAAAGGAAAGAGTATTCACTTTCTTTTGCCTGATGGCGGATTTAGGGAGTTGGGATGCATGGCAAAAGCGCATTCTTACGCGACTTTTATTTTTACCAATGTACTTTTATACCGTAACAGCGTTGTGTACGTTGATTATGACTCTATGATCATACTGATATACTAAAAAGGACAACCAAACCAGCATCCACTGCAACGTGGATAGTAGTACGAAAAGATTTGTTTTTACTTTTTAGACATTACTCCTGAGTAGAAAATTCGAAGCGCAAATGACCGTTACAATCGAGTCTGCACAATTCGAAGTTCGAATAATTAACTCGACTTTACTCTAGATGAAATCAGGAAAAATCGAAATAAAATTTTGATTTTTTTTACTAACGTATTTCCAGTTTTCTTACATGTTTTTTTGCTTTAGTATTTGAAACGGAAGGTACACACAAATGTTCGAAAATACATAAATTCAGCTTCATTCATTTTTCAATGCTGAACCAACTGTCACGAATGGTTGCTTTTTGTCAATTAAGTTTCTCATAAAGAACCTTATGTCTTTGGAGCTAGCGTGTCACTCCTTATTTGTATCTGAGACTTCTGTTCCCAGACTAACCGTAAATGTCTTAGCGTTCCGACAAATACCTTTTGTACCCTGCATTGAGTAAGGCAATACTATAAACTTTCGCCTCGCCCGGTCTGCTTGCTCCCGCTTTTTAATACTTATGAGCAACATTATCTTTCCGCTCGATGATCGTTTGCAGCTTGGATGGTGGAATCCCGAAACAATTCGTTACCTGCTACTTCTCGTTGCATTCCACAGCGTCGAAACTCGTTTCTGTTTTACGAATGTCGGAAACTTCCTGGAAAATATCCTAAAGTGAAAAACGTCTACTTTCTCTCCGTGGTCGAAGTTCCTTGTGTGACAAAATGGCGACAGATTTGAATCACTATTAATTACGAGACTGACAGTGCGCAAACAAAGGTTAAGTCCACGTGGTTGTCACTTATTGCCTGTATTGGCATATGCGGGTCATTGTTAGGAATCATCTTTATGTAAAATTATAAACTGGTGAAGCTGTTAGCTAGGATTCTCATTTGTGTGTCATTGCGATGAACAGCTTAGGGAGCGCCGCTAGGAGTAACAGAAAATAAAAATATTCGCTGGAATATAAACGAAAATCTATATTGAGTTTAAACCTACGACACATAGGAAGAGTTCGTCTCAGGACTTGTAAATATGCTCTAAATTACAGAAAACGTGAGAAAAGCCCTCCCAGAAGCCTAAATAGGGCAGCGCTGAGAGAAGGTGACAGCTCCCTCAGAGTCGGAAAAAAAGGAAGAAATTGCGCAACGCGATAACGTACTCAACGGCTATATCGTACCCCAGCCACTGAAAAGTCCAAAATTGTGAGTGTGACCACTGTAATAAAGATATTGTTAACTAAATTTCATATTAATATGAAACACATGTTACGATTTTATCCCGACGTTTTCACGAAAACTCTACGGCCCATACCTGAACTGCACACACAGAAATTTATTTGCAACGGATTAATAATATGCTGTGTTATTTCGTGCACTGTTAAAACAACTGATGAAACAGACAGAATTATCTGGTGTAAGCTAGGCGTTGACTTGTAATTATAGAATGTCTGCGGGTCGTTTTCATATGACAGTCGCCTCAATTAGTGAAGAAGTTGCTTCGGTTTTCTCGAGGCATTTGGGAACAGGTTGAAACAAACGATTAACAACCGTCGACTGCATACAGTCGCAAAGGCTGATTTCAAATGTCTTTGGTAACTGTAAAGCTACTTCACCTGGGTAGGGGGGACAGCTACTAGTCGGAGGTAAACACTTCCCCCTCACAGCGTTCTAATGTTGCCGGCTACACTATGCCACTCAGCGTCCGATGTAAACACAGCCGACAACAGGAAGTGTGACAGGACTACCAGACCGAGTTCAGAGCAGGAAACGGCCGGGGTCCCCGGTGGTCTAGTGGTAAGGGGGTCTGGAACGTTCCAGCGCCTCGGCTGGGGCTATTCGCCCCAGCCGGGCCGGGGTTCAATCCCCGGCCGGCGCTGGAATTTTCAGATTTCCGAACACTAGCCTCCACCTCTGCCCTGGCATGTGGCGCATGCCGGGCACCCCCGTGGGGTCCGTGCTTCGGATCCCACGTGGAGCTCACTCCCTCACTACAAAATATACCTCATTATGCTGCTGCAATCACTTATTTTAAATTTCAATACGCACACTTTCTTCACCAGACCACATCTACATATATTTTCCAGGTACTTTCTACATAAGACATCTCACTGTCGCAAGAAACTGCATAGTATCATGAACATTTGTAGGATTGCAACAATGAAATGAAATCCTCACTAAAAAAACTAATAAGTTTTATTTTCCTTTTTGTGCTAAATGCTGCTAAGATAAATACCAAAACAGCTTTCATTTTCTTGTAGGTAATTATGGAAGTAAGTTTGGCTATAATACTGAATAAATTATCTCAATGTCAAAGAAATGCAAAATATTATATCAATACCATCACACAAGATATTTTCAGGTGTCTCAGTCTGCCTTTTCTTTTTATTATCCTGATTGATTATACGATAATAAATAAATTCTGTATCAGAAATCGTTTCGTAACCGTTCACACTCAGTGCCATTTATAAGTGTATATTGTCAGCAATTGTAGTTTCAAAACGAACACAGGCCTTTTTTTCAAATTATTCAAGTGTCTAAATGAGATTAAGATAGGATACAGGTCACTAATGAGATAAACTCTTTGTTTGTATGATACAGGATAATTCTCCTGGTCTTATGTCAGCTGAATGCTAAATTAAACAGTTAACATTTAAAAAAACGAATTTTACTGACAGGTCTACATGTCTCATATAATATTTCTGTTGGTAGTTTCATGACAACCTCTCAGGCTCAGCTTTATATAAAGTATCTTGCAGGTCAGAAAAGAAATTTTATTACTACCTCTACAGATTCAGTTGGTCTATTGTTGTTGTACTATTGTTGCATTGCGAGAGAGAGACTGCTACTATAGCTGTTTTCTTTTGCTATTAAATTCCGTGCCATATCTCCATTCTAAATGCTAAAAGGCGTGGATAAACTTTTAGCAATACTATTTCCTTTTCACCACATCGCTGCTAGGTGTCGCTACTGGTCCCTCACACAGTCAGTTGTCTGTAGCGCAGGGCTTCGCTACCAGAGGGCTCTAGCGGAGCTGGCGACGACTCACTCTGCCGGGATTTGCTGCTCCACTCCTGAACGAGTACGCCAGCTGAGATACCCGCTAAATCCTCACACTAAACGAGAAGCGTAATAGCACCAATGCTACATAAGGCAAATCGTGATCAGCGAAACCACCACTATTATAACTGCTTGCTGAAAATACTGCTACAAACTATTTAGAGCGGAAGGGAGCACCTTACCGAAGCCGATCTAGAGGAAAATCCATTTGGAGGGAACAGAACCCATATCTATAACATCTTTAAATACAGAAACTTTTGACAATGTTGACCAGAATATGCAGTTTGAATTTAAGATGCAACCAGGAATAAAATATAGCGAGAGAAACATTACTTAGAACTCCACCAGAAATGAGACAGAGGCTGTACAAGTCGAAGGACATAAAAGTAAGGCAATACGTGAGAAGTGAGTGAGACAGCGTTCTAGTCCATTGCCTGATGTTATTCATTCTTTATGCAGGGTGTTTCACACTACTCGGGACTGTACAGGCGATTTAACTGATCAAGTTTTACATAGGAATCTACTTCTGAAAACGTCATCTTGCGATGCTACAGAACGTCAAAGTTATAGGAACCGGCATCTACAAAAATAGATGGATCCCACGAAGATGTTACAAACTTTCTAAGATGATGCAGATGGATAAATGCGTACATTTGTGATTATGTCCTTGCACCGGAAAATTATAACAGAAAACCTTTCTGTTACCTCTGACAGCATGTAACGTTATCGTTGTTGCTAGGATGTAGGACAGGAAACTTGCAGAGGCGGTGGTATGGAACGAAAGAAGAAAACAATGTGCAGTACACATAGGCTGTAAGATGCATACATCATGAACCATGAGCACTTGTTCATCATCGCTTGCGTGAAAGCCATCTCCACTATTGAACAAGTGCTTACAGCTCCAGAATTATGCAGTTTAGAGTCCATGTTTACTGCACTTTTTTTCTTGTTTCGGTCTATACTGCCGCCTCTGAACGTTGCCTACCCTACAATCCTAGCAACAACAGTACCAGTACACGTATTCCACTGTCAGAGGCAGGATAACGATTTTCACTTACAACTTTCGACACGTTTGTTTCCGGTACAGGGGCCCTTACCTCAAATCGATACATTTGTCTGTTTCCATCATACTAGGAAGTTTGTAACACAATCACGGATCATCTTGCATATACATACATTTACCGGAGCTGGCGCCTGTGACTTTGATGCTCCACAGCGTCGGTGGGTGACGTTTGCAGGCATGAGTTTCTAAGTAAAACTGCAAGCTCTAGAAGTGTTGTGGCTCAGTGGTCTGAAGAAGATGATTCTTGCGAGGAAGGAAATATATTTGAAGATGCAAGTAGTGAAGAATTAGCCAATGAACCTGCAGATGTGAATACTGAGGCAGATGGCAGTCCTTCCGATAATATTACTTCATCAGAGTCTGAAAATGGAGCACCACCACAAAAAGGTATAGAAGACCACACATACATTAGTCGGAATGGAGCGATTTGGAAATTAGATCCTCCTGCAACTTTTCGTACGCCTGTCCATAACATCGTAAAGAAGGAACCTAGTCCAGCCCTTGGTTTGAATACCTGTAAACCTAAGGATGCCTGGGACTATTTCATCTCCAAGGAAATGATCATCTGCACAAATATTGAAGGCAGAAGAGTGGCTGCTTTACGTGGAAAAACGTTTTGCTTCCTGGAATGGTGGGTTTTCTTGGTCTTTTACTGCTTTCTGGTGATGAGAAGACTTGGGATGTCCTTATTAGAGAATTATTCTAGGATGAAAAGGAAAATCCTACATAGAAGGCTACCTTGCCAGTAAATAGATTCGAGGATATAAGGAGAATGATTAGATTTGATGACAGGCATACCCGTGAAGCTCGATCTGCAGATGACGCAGCAGTTCGCTATGTATGGGAACTATTTCTTGACAAGTGTAGAAATAGAATGAATCCCAATCATTCGCTCACAGTTGACGAACAGCTAGTCCTAATCCGTGGAAGATGCAGCTTCACCCAGTATATGCCCTCTGAACCAGCCAAGTGTGGCATAAAAATATTTTTGTTATGTGATCATATGCTTTAGAGGGAACTGTTTACACGAGAAGGAAGCCCCATGAATTTATTCAGAAAAATCTTGGATTGAATGTAGTGAAAGATCTTGCTAAAAGCATTCAATGATCATCAAAAAATATTACCGTTGACAACTTCTTTACTAGTGTGCTTCAGAAGCAAATTACAGTGGTGGGAACAATCAAACAAAATAAACCAGAAATTCCTAATGAGATGAAACCATCTGTCTCAAGAGCAATTCATTCCTCTTTGTTTGCATTTATAGGTGTCATTACAATAGTGAGTTATCTTCCCAATAAGAAGAAGTCTATAGTTCTTATTAGCACAATGCAATACGACAGAAACATTGATGAAACTCATGCAAAAAAGAAACCAGATGCAATAAACTTCTATAACTCTACGAAGGGTGGAGTAGATAAATGGACCAGAATATTCGTTATTACACTTGCAAGAGACGAACGAGAAGATGTCCATTTGCATTATGGATGAATATGAAGGACATCACAGCAATGACCACTGAAATTTTATTTTCTGCCCAACATCTGACATACCATAGTGGAAGAAGTAATAAAAGGCGTTTCTTCCTAAGAGGTTTAGCGGAGGAAATGGTAATACCTCTAATGGAACTTCATATTCAGATCCCTAATCTTCCAAAGAAAATCGTTGATGATATGCGAAGATGTCATATTGCCAAACCAACTACATGTTTCAGGAAAAAGAAGAAGATGCAATTATTGTCCATATAAGAAACACAGGAAAAGTGCTATGACATGCATTAAGTGCAAACCCAACTTTTCTAAGGAACATAGTGGCGTTCTTTGTGCTTCTTGTTTGTCACATGTTGAAAACTAAGAAAGATGCAATTTTATGTGAACAATGAATAATAACTTTTTATAAAAATATTGCCTATACACATAATACTGTGAATTATGAGCATGTTTTAATTGAAGAAATTGGTTGTAATAAGTGTTTTAAAATGTAAACTGCAAGTTATAAGTGAATTAATAAAATAATTTGTATATGTTGTTTGTAAAGGAAAGTAACTAATAAAAATTCACTCTTAGAGTTTTATATAAAAGAAATGTTAATCAGGCCCACCAGATCCTGTCACTGTATCTTAGGAATCTTGCGATATGACAAAAAATTTGACAGAACGAAATTTAACTCCAAAGAATGAATATATGGAAAGAGGAAAATTTTAAATTAGGTCAGGGCCTTGGAGGCCCTGCATATGCATTCACGTGTGTTTTCGGCACCATGCATCCTAGCGTTAAGAGAAACAGAATGTTTGCATAAAGGCAAACCGCCGGGCTGTCCCCGAGTGAATGATACAGACGTCGAACGCATCCGCCACAGTTTCACGAGGGGTCCGCAGAAATCCGTTCGCCGTGCAGCTCGACAGCTCAGCACGCCCCCGATGTCCGTCTGGCGTCTATGCGTCGACGTTTCTGCATCAAACAATATTAAATTCAGCTACTGCGAGCTGTTCGTGAGGGTGCTAACATCGTGTGAAGTTCCGTAATTTCACTCTTGGCAAGGTGGAGCATGGCTGTTTTCTCCCACAGTTAGTGTTTAGTGACGAGGCAACACTCCATTTACATGGAGAGGTGAACTGTCATAATGTGACAATATGAGGTACGGGACAACCACATGAAGTTGTACAACATAAAATATACTCTCCTAAATTTAATATTTGTCTTATGTATTCCTATTTTTTGTCTGCATCCTAGATATTTATAGGCATCTGATTATTCCAGCGCTTCTATGCAGTCGCTGTGGTTATCCAATATGTAATCTTCTTGTTTAGTGTGTTTTCCCTTGTCTATGCTATTTTTCTTACATTTGTCTGTTCCAAAAGCCATATTTATATAATTGCTGAATACTTATGTTATCTTTAGTAATTGGATGAGTTGTTGATTTGTTGCTGCCAGTAGTTTTAGATCATCCATGTGTGGGTATGTTCCAGTAATATTGTATCCATAATTTGTATTATTTAGCATGTTGGATAGTGGGTTCAGAGCAAGGCAGAACCAGAAAGGACTTAATGAGTCTCCTTAGTATATTCGACTCTTAATCTGTATTGGCTGTGATGTGATATTATTTGAATTTGTTTGGATATTAAGTGTCGTTTTTCATTACTATGTTTAGGAACTGTATCAATTTAGGATCTACTTTGTATATTTCCAATATTTATAGTAACCATGAGTGGGGTACACTATCAAAACCTTTTCAGTAATCAATGTATGTGTAGTGTAGCGTCCTTTGTTTAGTTTTAGCTTGATATGTTACCTCTGCATCTATTATCAGGTGCTCTTTACATACTCGTGCTCCTTTGCAACAGCCTTTTTGTTCTTCATTTATAATTTTGTTCTGTGTTGTATGTATCGTTATTTTCTGTGTAATGACTGAAGTTAATATTTAGTATATTGTTGGTAGGCATGTCATGGGGCAATAATTTGCTGGGTTTGCTGTGTGTGCTTGATCTTTAGGTTTCAGACAAGTTATTCCTTGTGTATGTGTATCAGGGAATGTGTATGGGTCTGCAATGTAACTGTTAAATTATTTAGTTAGATGTGAATGTGTTGACGTGAACTTCTTTAGGCAGAAATTTGCTATTTTATCTTTTCCAGTGGTTTTCCAATTGTGTGTAGAATTAATTGCTTTGGTCGCTTCATGTTGCAAAATTATCACTTCAGGCATTTGTGGTATCATCTTTTATGTCTCTGTTTTCGCTTGTATCCACCGTGCATGTCTTTTATGTTGTACCGGGTTTGACCATATGTTGTTCCAGAAGTGTTCCATGTCTGTTATGTTTGGTGGATTGTCTATTTTAATGCGTGTGTTATCTATTGTCTGGTAAAATTTCTTTTGGTTTGTGTTGAATGTTTGGTTTTGTTTCCTTCTATTTTCACTTTTTTTGTATGTTCTAAGTCGTTTGGCCAATGCTTCTAATTTCTGCTTCTTTTCATCTAATTGCTCTGTCGCTTCTTGTTGTGAGATTTTACCTAACCTTTTTGGTTTTTTATATGATATTTCTTTTCTTAGAAATTGTGTTAGCTGTCTGATGTCTTCTCTCAGTTTTTCTATTCCGATCTGTAGCCTGCGTTGCCATGCAGGTTTTGTGGGTTTCTTCTGTGTGTTGGTTGGTTCTGATGTCTGTCTAGTGTGTAAATTTAGTGTAGAGAGTGCTCCTATTTAAACCAGTAGTTGTAACTCTCCCATAGTTGTGTTTTCATTTATTTTGTTGTGTATGATTGTGTTGATAGTTTTTATTGTTGTTTCGACTTGTGGGTTATTTGGCGGTGTATGCAAGAATGGTCTAATGTCTGTATTTGTGTCTTTGTATTCTATATATGTCAGCTGAAATTTTTCTTTTATATCTAACATGTGTGACACTTCGTGTTCTATTTGTACTTGTTCTGGTGGCAGTCTTAAGATTTCGTTTTCCTCTGATTGTTTAATTGATGCGTGTTGTTCTTTGTTTGTTTGCTCTGGGATGTGTGAGTCCATTACTGTATTATTTTATTCTTCTTCTGATTGGGCATTATTTTGTTCCAGTATTTGTTGTTCTCGTTGTTTGATGTTTTCTAATTCTGATTATTACACGGATCTGATCAGCTAGTCGTTGTTCTGTTAAAAATTTTAAATCTGGGCATCTGGTAGGAAATGTTGTGTATACTTGTGATCTGTATCCAGTTGTATTGGTTGCTAGGTTTGTTGCTTGGTATTATTATTATTTCGTTGTTGTTCTGTTGGTTAAACGTGTGTGTAGCGTTGCCAGGTTACTTACTACAGTAATTTTTTTTTTTTTTTTGCCTTTGCTAGAGCCGTCTTTTAAGTTTGCAGGAGCCACCGCTAGTTGCTTCTTTTGGACTGCGACATTACTGTTCTTTCGAAATGTGCCGTTTGTTACTCTTAAAACCAACATGGAGAGCTCCCCAGCGGTGGGGTCGACTTTTTGAAACCAAATAAGCGGTAGTGTAACTCAAGACCCCCCAGTATCAGACCCTGCATCCAGGTGGGCCTCCTTTTGCAAGTAACTGACGCAGGAGAGTTTGGAATTTTGCGTCATGCTATATAGCGTTAAGGAAGTCTTATTCCATAGTCTTGTTGCGTGTCATAATGGTTAGGACAGAAGCTTAACCATGCCTCGTCAGGTGCAGTAAAATTTTTTTTAAATCCTTATCGAAATGACTTTGGTGCCTATTTTTACTCAATTTATTGTTTTAAATGTAATTTCTTTCGTTCTATTCCTTTGTCACATCGTTTTAATCACCGTATGAACTTTTCCATTTGTTTCATTTTTCTTTGCATCATTCTTCTTCCAATCGGAATTTTTGTGAATGTGTATTTTATTGTACCTATCTGTTTGACTATTCAATTAGTTCAAAACTCCGATAAATTAATTAAAAAAACAAAAGAAATAATCTATTTATATTGACTGTGCATTAACGTGAAAAACGTATTTTTCATTACAAGACGTGCCTTTTTCTGCATGGTAATCGACATACAAATATTTAAAACATTACCTAAATTCTTTGTGTACTATGGAAATGTATGGTAGATGATGATATGAATGAGAGAAGGTTTTCTAAGTAAAACAAAATTTAAGCAATGTGAGAAATCGATATAATGAACACAATAACGAAAACACAGGGCCATAAAAATAGGAGAAATTAAATCGGAATTAGTACATGAAGATAATTAAAAGTTCACGAACAAATATTTCCAGTGGAAAATGGATGATAAGAAGAAAAATTAGACCAAATGAAGAAGTTCATATCACTATTAAAATTTACGTCATTCGTACGAAAAGTTCGTAAAATAAGACAGAAGTAATGTTGTAGAACAGAAAATGTAAAAAATAATATTTTTTTAAACACGGCTATGCACAGCCTTAAGCCTAGATAAAATGTGGAGGGGCGATCTTATTACAAAACAATAGGCAGAGCCTCCCCATTGTCGCGGCTTCCTTTGCAGGTCGGAGAAACCGCAGCTAAAATGTATGTGGCCAGAAACACCACGTTGACTCACGGCCGCAGAAGCCCATGACACCCTTTAAGAGGCGGCGAGGCATCTCGTACAGTAGTTATATGAGAGTGAATTTATTCCTCGCTCCTCATGAGACATCATCAAACTTATTTTCCTGCTTCTGGAGTGTCTACAGCGAGTATGAGGGAATCCCAAAACGTGACATCTTACTTTTGTACTGCTCTTCGTTCCACACCTTCAAGGACAAACTTCTTTTCTGTGGCACTCGAACACTTGCACTTCTTCGATGTCATTTTCACGGCGGATCTATGTACTGTGCTTATGCTTTATTGAGAAAACACGTAAATTTTTCAAAGTGTTTAGAGATGAAACGATTATCTTAATAACCGATAAAACAATTCCAGATATCGAGTATTACGTACCGGCTGGCACTTCATTACGAAATGTTTACGGGGCTGTCTGTTATGACAGTCGCTTCCGTTTATGGAATGTACCGAACACAGGAGGTTTCTTCGGTAAACAGAAGTTCTTACATGGGTCTTGACAACACGATCGAATTACAGAGGTTCAAATAGTGAGACGCGACTGTGTGGAACTGCATAGGCAGATTTCGGTCTCTGGAAATAATTGTAACTCAACTAAGGACTTTATAGCGACACGAACGTCAGCCGGGTAAATAAGTCCCACACTAAGTGGACATCCAGCGGACGCAGGTAAACACTTCCTGTTACACCACGCCACTGCTGCCTCGGTGTAAACACGGAGGACAGCAGGAAGTGCACGACCACTAGCTGGACTCCAGAGCAGGAAACAGCCGGGGTCCCCGGTGGTCTAGTGGTAAGGGGGTCTGGAACGTTCCAGCGCCTCGGCTGGGGCCGGGGTTCAATCCCCGGCCGGCGCTGGAATTTTCAGACTTCCGAACACTAGCCTCCACCTCTGCCTTGGCATGTGGCGCATGTCAGGCACCCCCGTGGGGTCCGTGCTTTGGATCCCACGTGGAGCTCACTCCCACACTACAAACTGTACCTGATTATGCTGCTACAAACATTTAAAATTTTAATTCGCACACTTTCTTCACCAGACTTCATCTACATACATTTTAAGGTATTTAATATATCTCACTATCAAAAGAAACTGCTTGGTATATTTGTAGGATTACAACTATGAAATAAAACCCTTACAAAAAAAAAAAGATTTTGTTTTCCTTCGTGTACTGAATACTGCTGAGGTTAATACCCAAACATGTGCCATTTTCCTGTAGTTACCAGTGAATATTCGAAAAAAAAGGTTATCATACTGATTCATATATTACATACTGTATTTCACACATTCTCAGTGCTGAAAAAGCAATAATTATTTCAACGTCATAAGAAAATACAAAATATTACATCAATAGCAAATCACAAGCCAACGCTGTGTTATTTTTAGTATCATGATTGACTATGTGATAAATAAATCCTGTATAAGAAATCGTTTCGTAATAGTTGACAATATCTTCTAAAAATACTTTTCACTAATTGCATTTTCAAAAACGAACAAAGGCCTTCTTTTTTCTCAAATTATTCTAGTATCAAAATGAGATGTTTGATGTGACACAGGTCACTAAAGAGATAAACTCTTTTTTGTATGAAAAACGTTATTTCTCGTGGTTTTATGTGAGCTGAATGCTGAATCAAACAGATAATACTTAACGTTAACAAGAGGAATTTCTTGGGGATTTCACTAACAAGCCCATATATTTGATATAATATTTCGATTAATAGTTATATAACAACCTCTCTGCCTCTACTTTATGTAAAAGTATCTTTTGGATCAGAAAAGAAATTATGTTACTACTTCTATGAGTTAAGTCTGGTTGAATGAAAGAGATTGTAAAGGCCTTAGCCGAAGATGCAGAATGTTACCTTCTCTGCAAGGCATTTGCCATCAGTAATGAGTGAAACTGTAAAATAGGAAAAATGGATGACAAACGTCTATTACTGTTGTACTATTATATCACTAACGTTGCATTGCATAAACTTACTTACAGTTCTCGTTGCTGTTCAATATTCTTTAACTCACTATACCGTGCGATTATTTTGTTAACATTTAATACAACAGTAGCCCTGTTCCGAGCCACATATCCATTTTTAATGCTTAAAACTGTGGACAAAACTATTAGTAATACTAAATTACGAAGAGGGAATGATGAATGTAACATGCTGCATACATTAATGTCGCTCGAGATGTAGTTTGCATTATATGTTACGAGAACAGAATTATTTTGTAATGTGTGAAATACACAAAAATACGGTAACAGACAAACCGAGCAGTGATGCCGTAGTCTGTTTTGTAATAATAGTGTAAAGGAAGAAATAAACAGCAACTAGACATTTAAGTCACTCAATATTCGCGGCCATTTTGCGGTTCATCACTTCGCTGCTACGTGTCGCTACTAGTACCTCACACACTTCGTTGCCTGTAGTGCAGAGCTTCGCTACCAGAGGGCTCTATCAGCATCGGCGAGGACTCACTCTGTCGGCGTTTGCTGCTTCACTGCTCAACATCTATGCTCGCTGATATGCTGCTAAATCTTCAGAATAAACGAAAAAAATAACACCAAATATGGCAAATAGTGATAATTGTGAATACTACCGAACCATCTCTTTCATACGTCCTGGCGGAAAATACTGATCCAAAATATTTACAGAGGAATGGAACACATTAGAGGAGACGAGCTATAGGAAAATCGAACACACTAGCCGCTAGAGATCGGTTGAAGAAATTCAACCCATATTTATAACATCTATAGACGTAGAAAATAACTTTTCACAGTTTTGACCAAAATATAGTTTGAATTTAAGATGCAACCAGCGATAAAATACAGTGAGCGGCATGTTATCTAGAGCTCTGCCAAAAATCAGCCAGCAGATGTAAGACTTATAAGAAAGCTGGTAGTTGATAGTTGAGGAGGGAGAGAGAGAGTGAGTTTGCATACAGAAAGTTTCACACGTCGTGCGACACACTTATCGCGTTTGTAGAGGGGACCTACCTGGGAATCGATGTCTGGAAACGTCATCCAGCGAGGCTACAGAGTATCAAAGTTACAGGCGCTGTAGTCTGTAAAATGTGTGTACACAGGGAGATCCAATGAAGATGTTAGCAATTTTCTATGATGATGGAGATGGATAAATTTGAGGTTATGTCCCTATAACGAAAAATTGGAAGAGAAGACATTCCTGTTACGTGTACCAGTATGTACCGGTAGTGTTGCAGCTAAGATGTAGGGCAGGAAACTTTCAGAGGTGGTAGTATGGACCGAATGTCCAGTACACATGGGCTGTAAAATGCATACCTTAAGAGCTGTGAGGACTTGTTCATCTTCGCTAGCATAAAACATATCTCCACTGTTGAACAAGTGCTCATAGCGCCTCAGGTATGCATTTTGTAGCCCATGTTTACCGGACATTTTTTTCTTACTTTGATCCATACTACCACCTATGAAAGTTAGCAACAACAGTACCAGTACTTGTATTCCGCCGTCAGAGGTATGATAACGATATTCCCTTGTAACTTCCGGAACATGATACATGATCAAATTGATAAATAATCACGGCATCACACTCTACTTACATACATTCGCCGGGGCTGGTGCCTGTATTTTGATGCTCTGTAGCCTCGTTAGATGACGTTTGCATGCATGAGTTACTAGGTGAAATTGCAAGCTCTAGAAATGTTGAACACCTTGTATAAAGAAAGCAACATACGAAATGAACAAGATATTTGGGAAATTAATCGAAGATAAGAAAGAAGAAATAGGAACTGTTTCCAAATCGACCTTTCATTTCGCTGCTGCTGATTTGAAATTTCGTGGCATTTATTCGCTCTGAAGAGGATCGTTCAAACGATGGTCGGAATGTAGTTATTTTAGTTGTTTCACTGTTTTATAATGACATGGCCTAGAACCCAAAATGATTTTCTCCAAGTTGTTTGTAGGAATTCTATCGCTTCTCACCGATATTTTCAGTATGGTACTGGTATTTTTTTTCCTACACCTACCAACTTTAATAGTGCTTGAAATGATGAAAATTGTCTCCATATCAAAAAGTATTAGGTACTGAGACGGTGCTTGGTTTTAATGATAACAATATACAGGAAAATTCAGCCATGTTTCTGCGAAGTTGCATTACGCCGAAATTCTGAAATACATCCGTATATTTCGAATGTGGTACAACAGCTGTAGGTAGGAGACGAGGTACTGCAGAAGTAAAGCTGTTTAGATGGGGCGTGAGTCGTGTTTGGGTAGCTCAGATGGTAGAGCACTCGCCCACGAAAGGCAAAGGTCCCGAGTTCGAGTCTCGGTCCCGCACACAGTTTTAATCTGCCGGGAAATTTCATATCGGCGCACACTCCACTGCAGAGGGATCTAATTCTGGAAGGAACTGTATAGTTAGTGGAGAGATACAGGATGTTGCAAAATTCCCGTTAAAAACTTCTAGGGAACTGAGTGACGATATTCTGAAGAGGAGCCCATGTATGGAAAGGTATATCCGTGCTACAGCCGTATAAATACACCTTCGCTAATGTGGTATGCAACAGGGTTATAATCACTGGAGGGGGGGGGGGGGTTACTTACGTCTGATCCTATGATGTCATTTGACGGCTGTCTCCTCTCTGACCTGGATCGAGTCTCGTTCATGTGTCTGTGAGTGTTAGAGGAACATTGCTGAGTACACTTTTGCCAAATACACCGACACGAGTATTCTGTGTGGCGAAGCTCACAGTACTGGAAGAGCTGCTGGTCGCGTTTATCAAGATCGTTGTCCACAGCGTCTGACTCCTCCCCACACGCTTTTCGTTAGCATTGCGCAACGTCTTCGAGTAAGGGTGCCTTCAACGTCAGCAGGTGCGTGTGTGGTGCCCGTGGAGACGCAGCGCACGCGAATTGGAAAATATATTTATATGGATATGGTGTCTGTTCTTTCGGACATGTCCGAAAGGACGCTACGAATGTAGTGTGTGGTCATACATAGGTGAGAAAGTGGGTCTCGCGGGAGGCGTGCGCGAGATAATTCCTGTAGTCTCACTATCCTCTGTGCCGTCGGTGGCTCAGATGGATAGATCGACTGCCATGTAAGCAGGAGATCCCTGGTTCAAGTTCCGGTCGGGGCACACATTTTCACCTGTCTTCGTTGATATCTATCAACGCCCGTCAGCAGCTGAAGGAAATAATATCATTCTAATTTCAAATTGGAAAAGGCCCTCCTGTAAAAACAGTGTCTCTGAAGACCGATTTTTTTGATTCTTTGGTTATTAAAGAGTGAAACTGTAGAACAATAGATGTACTCGGCCACATCTACACTGAAATGCCAAAGAAACTATTATAATAATGCGTATTCAAACACAGAGATATGTAAACAGGCTTAATATGGTGCTGCCGCCGGCAACGCCTATGTAAGACATGTGTCTACCGTAGTTGTTAGATCGGTTACTGCTGCTACAATGGCAGGTTATCAAGATTTAAATGACTTTGAACGTGGTTTTATACTTGGCGCAAGACCGATGGGACACAGCATCTACGAGGTAGCGATGAAGTGGGGATTTTCCTGTACGACCATTTCACGAGGGCACCCTGAATATCAGCAATCCAGTAAAACAATAAATCTCCAACATCTCTGCGGCCAGAAAAAAAATCCTGCAAGAATGGAATCTGAAGAGAATCGTTCAGAGTGGCGAAACTGCAACCCTTCCGAAAATAGCTGAAAATTTCAGTGCTTGACCATCAACAAGTATCAGCATGCGAACCATTCATGGAAACATCATCTACATGGGCTTTCAGAGCCGAAGGCCCACTCGTGTACCCTTGCTCGCTGCACAGCACAAAGCTTTACGCCTCATTTGGGCCCATCGGTACGAACATTGGACTGTTGATGACTCGAAACATATTGCCTGGTTGGACGGGTCTCATATCAAAATGTATATACAGTATGGACGTGTATGGGTATGAATACGACATCATGACTCCATGGACCCTGCATGTCAGCTGGAAACTGTTCAAGCTGGTGGAGGCTCTGTGACGTTGTAGAGCGTGCGCATTCGGAGTTATGTGGGATCCCTGACACGTCTAGATACATTCTGTCTAATCACCTGCATCCATTCGTGTCCATTGTGGATTCCGACGGAAGTGGGTAATTCCAGCAGGACAAAGGAGCGGCCCACACAACCACAATTGCTACAGAGTCGCTGCAGGAACACTCTTCCGAGCTTAAACACTTTCGCTGGCCACCAAACTCCCCAAACATACTGTACGTCTCTAGTAAATTTTATAGCATTAACTACCATATCTGGAATGCCTTGCAAAGTGTTGATCAGAGGAGATCTCTGCTCCCTCTTACTGTTACGGATTTATGGGCAGCTCTGCAGGTTTCATGGTGTCAGTTCCCTGCTGCGCGACCTCAGCCATCAGTAGAGTCCATGCCACGGCGTGTTGAGGCACTTCTGCGTGCTCGCGGGGGCCATAAACGATATTTCTTTGATTCCACAGTGTAACAAATTACTTGTCAATGTGACAGCCTTACCAACATGTTTTCAAATGGTTCTAGTATACGGTACGTCTCGGGAGACGGGTTACAATTTAAAATATGAGTATTATGTACTCAGTCCCCTCTACAAATTCTAGCAGGTAGTGATGGGAATTTCAGAACATCCTGTACGTTTCCAGCAAACTGTATAGCCGTTGTCGTGTTACAATTGGTATCTGCGAATACATTCCATAATTTGTGACAGATCGTGAGGCGCGACTGCAGACGTCCGTAGCGTTTACCCAGGGGGCGTCTCGGCTACGGCCGCTCTGACGGCCACGAGAATAGCCGGAGGTAGAGAGCGCAGCACGGCTAGTTTGAAGGCCACTTTCAACTAGTGTTGCCAGAGGTGTCTCTTTTTAGAGATTCTACGACACGCCCCACGTAAGCTTTATCTGCTAACATTTCGAAATACACTATCCTATCAATGAGTGTACAGACACCTATTAGTGGACATTAATATGCAGTGTGTCCAACCTTTGTCTCTATGGCGGCTTGAACTCTGCTCGGGACACTAAGTGAGGTGCCTGCCGACAATTTACGCACCACACACGGAGATCGTATCTACGTGTTTGTACATGCAAGGCAATACATTGCTCAGCAAGATAGCCATATCTCTCACCAATTTTGAACATTTGGAGCACAATGGGCAGGCTCTTTAAAGCAGGTCGCGATTTTGGCGATGTAATGAACCAACTGAACTGAATTTGGTACCATATCCATCAGGAGGGTATCCACTAACTTTATAAGTCAATGTCAAGCCTAGTAACTGCCAGAGGTGGCCCAACACATTATCGACTTATCAATTTGTGAATCTCTTTGTCTTGAATTAATCATCCAGTTTTTCTTCAACTCTAATCATTCATTTGCCCCTACACGTACAGTCATGCTCAAAACTATCCTAACGCCCGAATTGAATTTCGCCTGATTCACATGCAACCCACATAACGCAACTGTCTAGCAGGTCCCCTTATCGCTCCTTGGTACAGTCTTTTGACTATTGAAAATGGTTCCAACAAATCGCCACAAGAAAACACTGTTCTGTATCGCAATAACTCAAGATGTAAAGTAATACCACGATACTACAAATGTCACGGAACACCTTATCACAGATAAGACTGCCCTTAAGGCTTGTAGCTCACATTTATTACAATAAATGACATACCTGACATTTTACCACTCTCATTATTATTACGTCAGATAGGTAATGCACATTGTAAATTCGTCGAATTCATGATTTACTCTTCAAAGTAACATACCGTACTTATTATTTAACACAAAATAAGATTAAAAATTAAAGGTATTCACGAGCAGCTAATTGAGAATATTTATGAACTTCAAATGACACGACGAACCGTCTCGTTCTGCATATGGATGCAAACTCAGGTCATGCAGACTAAGCAAAGATTTCGTGCCTGACGGAAACTAACAGTCACTCGTGATTAGGCATACAGAGAGTGATATACCTCGATTTTAGACTGAGCCAGTTTGCAAATACCAACTTTAAATTACATAGCGCAAGTATTTTTGCCGGACGCGAATTCCTACCCAGCACCTATTCTCCCTGTTAACGAACGACGAGAGATGTTGAATCTTGGTTCTTAACAAGTAACTTACTTGAATTGCCGTGAGGTAAGGCTTTGTACTGGGCAGGGATTCGAACTCAGAACTTAATCGAATAGATATCGACGCACAATCAACTGTGACATTTCGGATTTTCTCGGCAGTAGCTAGATGTTTTAACTGAAATGACGAGACGAAACATACATTTTTTTCCTTCCCAAGACTCCAACCCGGCATCTATCGCTGTTATATTCTAGAGAAAACGAACGTTAAATATGGGTTTGTTGCACCAGCAGCGGCATGTGAGCGTGTTGGAACTAGAAATAATATGACGAAGAGTTCAGTGCTCACTGGGAATACAGCTCCACACATCATATCGCTTTTGACTACACACAAAGATACGTCAGCTTCCGAATTTTTGTCCAGCTCGGCCTAACATCTTGAACTTAACAGTGATCTCGCAAATAGTCCTGTGTCTCACTGGGTGTCAAAACGTCACATATCGTTAGTGTTGACAACGAATGAAAATACATTAAACATTAAAATAATTATCCACCAGCAGATAGGTGTTCTCATGCTAGAGCTTGATAATACATAATGAAATCTATAGTGCCGGGCCAGGATTCGAACCCATTCACGCGCAGTGTGTGGAGATGTTGAGGAATCTGCAGTTCTGAACAAACAACAAATAGTAGCCGTGCTGTATTCTCACGAAGGGATCAAATTGAGCGTTAAGTACGGTCTAAGTTGCATTCCCAGTTCAGAACCGATTTTATCGACATACAGAAGCTCAGATAAAATATGGACTAAATGTCCTTTGAGCGTTATTTAAGCATCACAAGACTGCACATACATGCAATCGATTTCGAGGTGCAAAGTGTTTATCTTACTTTGGTGACAGGTGGGCATAAGAGATTTCCAAAAACTTTTTATCGTACTGAAATAATCTTTTGTCGGAAAGAAACAAGGTAAGTGTTTTATTTGTATATATTTTGTAGGAAACTGTAATCGTGATGGAAGATTATACACCTTAATGTTTGACACAACTGCTAGGAGAAAACGCTGCATCCTAACCAAACCCTGCAGTTCCTCTCCATATCCCCGTAAGACACGAGCAGGGGATTCTCCACGCATACCGCTACACAGCTGTTCCTAGCACACCTGAGATTTGGCAACATCGTCACAAACATTAGGCAACACTGTGACAATGCAATCACTTCCGCCTATGGTACTGAATTGGCTCACTAAATTTACTTGATATTACCTTTCCATTTGAATGGCTCATGCTGTATAATCCTTACGTAAACTAAGATACTGAGGCAGAAAATTCAATTTTTTGGCTAAAGAAATGCTATTCTTCACATAAGTGGCAACTTTTATTATCTTTCACGATGCGTTATGAGGCTGAGCGACCAATACCATGATGAGAGTGGTGCAAAGGTAGCAGTGTGTCTGTAACCCGGTGGTACCGCCCATGTCTCGTGTCAGAACGGCTCAATCAGTCGTCAGTTCCAACTGAGGTAGGGACCATCGTGTGCGAGCTTTTTTTTTTAAGGAGCTGCGAATTTCCAGAAAAAATTCTGTATCGAAATCGGAAGAAAACCTTTACACATCAAATCTTCTTGGTAGCTCGACTCAGTAAGTTGTGTTAATCGTCATAGATCATGGCGTTCTGACTTCCAAGCTGCTTCGCAATACCAGCGTCTCTGAAGAAATTCGAATCGATCATCAACGATACGAATTTCAATACTGTTCTTCACTTAAGACTCACATTCCAGGGTGATAAGTATGAAGGAAATGAGCCTCTTGATTACTCTATGCTAAACTTTCCTGCAGACATGTGCTGACAGTGTCTCTAGCAACTTGCTTTTTCTCTGGGTAGCTTCAAATGTGGCAGTTTTGTCGCCTTAAATCCAATTGAATATTCTAAATATCATTTGTGAACAGCGTTCACTTCTCCATTAATTAATTTATGGACCTCAAAAGAAGCAATTTGCCTTAGTAGCTATAGAGCAGGTTCTGATAGGAATTGACGCAATCTTTTTCATCCATTTACCATAGAAAATCAAAGAAAGAAACCAAACATTACATTGCATTTACTCCCTGTGCCTTGAGTAACACATATGAATCCATGACAATAATAAATTATTTGAAGAATCTCCTGTGCAAGGAAAAGAACAGAATGGGACGCTTTAATTATAGCGCACTGGATCAGAAACAATGAAATTAATTCTGTGTCACATTGATGTACTGCATTCTAATGTAATAAAATAATCATCAAATAAAAACGGTTTTGTGCCTCCTTTGCTATCAAGAGTGAAACACAAATCGTAGACAGATTTTATGGGTCACTACTCAACAACATTAAAGCATTTTACATGGTTGAGAATGTGGAGTGGAGCAGATGTTGTCGGCAGAAGGCAGCGCAGTGCCTCAGCCCCCGCCGGTAGGCAGCAAACGGGTCCCAGAGAACTCAGACGCATGCGGTGTTCAGAGGCAGATGCTCGGTAAAGAAATCTTTCGCTAAAACATTGTTGAACCAAACTATTATTACCAGTGTGACACAAAGCGAAATATATTGTAGATTCGCTTGAATTACACGCATAGCTTCAGCACCGAGAGGAAAGGGGCGATAAAAATTTTGTCGTTGTCTGCTTCCGGTCGCCAGACGTCATATTAGCTAGTCTCACGTTTTACCTCAAGACTACGGCCTTAGTCAAGAATAATGTACTAAGACTGAACTCAAGACTTCCTCTGGGAGGTGCCGCAGTCTACAATGTTGCAGATCGAACTTACTGCCGGACACAGTATCCTGAGAGGAGCACGACTGTGTTGTCCACCTTATGTGGACGGCTCGGCGGTCAATGTTTTGCTCTAAGGCTGTATCTACAACACATATTGCATCCTGAACACCTAGAAGAATTAAAATAACAAAAGTAGTCTATGAGAGCAACGTTAACTATGGCGTTCGAAGTATTCATAGTGTTGTGTTCGTGTGTGCAAACGCCTTCCAATGCCCACTCAAGGAGGACAAGGATACAAAGTCTAGCTTCAGTATTATAAAATCGCTACAGTCTGCGGATAAACTCAAACTTGGGTTGATAATTAATTTGAATATTTAGCAATACTATACCCATTGGTGTTAAACTCGTTATTAACCAATGATTCCCACAGCTACAGGGACACTACTTGTGATACTTAGGCAGTGCTATCAGACGAAAAGATCAACCTGACACAAACTGTGGGAAGTTTGTTTTACAAACTTCGTACCAGGATAATGAGCTTTTACGTATTTGGGATGTCTGTGAACGTTGCTGCTTGAGACGATTTAAGACGAAAGTAAATTCCTTTAGCAAC
This sequence comes from Schistocerca gregaria, assembly GCF_023897955.1. Classification (NCBI taxonomy): domain Eukaryota; kingdom Metazoa; phylum Arthropoda; class Insecta; order Orthoptera; family Acrididae; genus Schistocerca; species Schistocerca gregaria. The sequence goes on along the minus strand of NW_026061765.1, from coordinate 961,697 downwards.
GACAATGTTTGAAGAAACCGTCTTAACGGGACTAAATCGTGATTTGTAAATCGTTTACCGGCCGTACTCTACCGCATTTCGCTGATTGGAAGGCAAATAGATTACGGAAAAATGTCACAGAAGGAAAAGGGAGAACGAAATGTCTCCCACTGGAAGGTCATGTTGTCTTATTTAAATGATTACAAAATCAGGTAAAACGACCAGTCAGATTGTCAGTATAAGAACATTATTGTTGTCAGTATGATGTAGCACTGCTCAGGGCCTGTAACGATAAAGGGCCCGTTTAGGTCAGTCATATTGTATAAAGAAGTGGAAGAGAGAGCACCGCTAAATTCCACAATCCGTATGCATTGCAGACACACAGAAATTACTGTTACAGTGTACTAATGGAGCCCAATTAATGAGAGAACTGCGTATTTTCCGGTGAGAGAGAGCACTGGCAAATAATCTTCGCTAAATTAGGTTACTTAATCTGGTGTCACTCTGAGCCAGAATTTATGGCCGGCGGCTGAGTGTAAGGTCAGTGGGCCGGATCCGAGTTTTGCAAGTGCGAAATACTTTCCTACATTATAGAAGCGAATATTAAACTGGAACTAATATTCCAAAAATTTTGAACTTGGATAGCTTAGAATGAAAATCTTTTTCTTTATTGCAAAGGAAAACAATTGATTTTCTAAAACATTCTCTGTCATACACAACTTGAAACAGGTCACGTCGACCAAATCATATGGAAAAATTGCCAGCGGCGTATATCGGCAGGCAGTAAGATCTCTTGGCTTTTGGTTTGGCAGTACTCGACAGCCATTTCTAGGCGCAAGTAATAGAAGAAAGGCAGAGCGTTATTGTTATCAAGTAACGTCTTCATCGATTACTTTAGTTTTAATGTAATCTATGAGTAATTACTCATAGATATTAACATGAAAAGAATTCTGTAGACAGAGAAAGAACCTCTTCTTGGGAAACTACTTGTATAGTGACCAAAAGGCACGAACTGATATTCAAGTACAGTGTTCCAGCAGCGGCATGAAGAAAATGATAGTAATAATGACGGTAATAATCCAATTATCCGGTAACTTCACACTTCCCAGTGGATCTTCACGAACTAAGAAAATATCTGAATTTGTGAACATTTCAAAATGGCTTCACATCGAGCCTATGATGCCTACAAGGGTCTTTACATCCTGCTGACATGAGAATAGCATAATCTCCGCGTCAGAAGCTTGTTTCTACTTAAAAATTTAATAGACTCGCGTTTTATCCACCGTGACTACTTTTGTAAGCTCAGCACATCATCCGTAGCAGCTCACTCCTGGGGCTGGGAAATATGGGCACAATGGCCTGGTGGAACTATCACAGGAGCAATGCGTGGGTTCAGACATTTACTTTTAAGAAGCACAAACAGATTTACTTTGCGTCTGGTAACCTCAAAAGAAAGACGTTATAATCCAGAATTCGCAATACAAATCACGTTCCATCATTACCAACTGGGCAGAGCCAGGTTACGTTGGGAAATGACATAGCGGAAGTCATCGTAAACAGAAATACAGTCGCCAGTAAACTTACTTACATTAGAAAATTTTATTTTATTTTATGAACCGATAGCCATTTAAAGGATGGGGCTCTTATTTTACTTGTAATTGATTGAACTAGAGACGTTGAAAAATTTGGTGCTGGACTGTGATTCGAATTCGTTTCTCCGCTTTCGAGGATCTGAATCTCTCGGGACATTTTAGTTCAACCATTTCGTCCCTTTTCGCAAGACTGCAACCTTCTCTAGGTCTCCTCCAAAGGTAAGTATGTGGGTCCGAATCCTGATCCAATACAAAAATATTCATAGTTTCAGTTCAAGCCCTATAACGTGCACACCGTCCCGCTAGTGAAAACCAACGTGCGCTTTTAATGTCTATTCATGTGTTGCCAACAATCGCAATAGTTGTCATTATTTCTTGTCAAACACGCACACACCTTACCGTTGGTGAGTAAGCAACTGATATTTAAGCTATATTTGTGGATGCACGGTAGGCGTGTAGTTAGATTGTCGCTTAGGTACAAAAGTTTGTATCCTTAGTTTAGATTCAAACACCTAGCAGCTGGTAAGAAAGACCGATACGTAAATTTGATTTTACTTAATTAACAATACGATTACGTGTTGGGTTCGTATCTCCGTCATATAACTTCACATCATGCACTTAATCTTTAAATGCATGCGCACTTTGTTACTTGAGCATGGAGGTATATCAGACATCTTTCGTGGTTAGTTAACAGGGACGAAATTGTCTTGTTAGGAGTCCCGGTTTATTAAAAAAATTGTCGTCTTTTATTTTCAAGTTTAGATTTCATTACTGGTATTGGCAAAATTTTCGGTAATTCATGACTCTTCATGGATAGCCATCAATATTCTTGTTTCATAGATCATGAATACGATATTTCGTAATGACGTGTAACGTGTAATTTTAATGAAAGATTTTTTTAATGAAAGATTTCTTTACATACCATGATTCAATTTCTTTACAACAATTTCTTACTCTCTCTCATTCTTTTTGATTTCTCTCTCTCTCTCTCTCTCTCTCTCTCTCTCTCTCTCTCTATCATACACACACACACATTCTTTTTTTCTTTATTTGTTTGTTTTGCTCGACTATCGGCGAGGCATGAAAACGTCTCTGAATGAGCTTCTTAGTTTTTAGTACACTTACGAAATAAATATAAAAATAACTGTGAGAGTTACTGATATATGATGCTTAGTTTTCAGTCAGTTCCGAGTATTATTAGTAACCACGCTCCAGTCCCTAAACCTAGTTACAGAAATGCGAATCAGACGCATTACGTATTCCAGGCCGTAGCAACCGCGACTTGGAGACACCAGCTATGGTCACTTCCCAGACCGCTGTACGATCACATCGGTTCGTCTTCTTTCTGCTGGTACTGTAACTGAGATTTGACAACAAGGCAACGTATGTTTGGCAACTCTGTGATCGACCAGTTGCTTCCTGGTGTGCACGGAATTTATCCTCAAAGTTCACTTGATTTTACCTGTCATTTCCATTGAATAATCTGACTTATTATCGCTTTACGTGTAACAAAAGATTGTAAATTTACGGTTTTCAGCCCAGGAAAGTCGTTGCACGTGGAAATCGCAACTAATCTCGTCCTTTAAATAGCGGTTTACGAGTGCTAGACATTATCGATCTCGTAAGAGTAAGCTAAGACACGTACTTCTACTCCAGCTCTATGGTAATGCGCTGACCTGAGAAATAGCATCTGTTATGGTTCGCACTTCCAGTCTCACTGACTGTAACGTTTTTATCCCTTCTGTGAAAGAGCTACTAACAGTCAGATAAAACATCGATAAGGAAATCGCAAAAAAATACTTTCGGCTCATAGTTCAATGGTGAAAACTTACAATGCTGCACAACGGGTAACTCCTCTTCCCGCCGCTGACAAGCAAATTTTGGGTTTCTAGGAATACAAAACTTTACTTATGAAATGCGACATTTGTACTGCACGACGTTTTCAACAAAGAGATGGCGCAATACAGTAGCTCAAGTGGGAAGAAACACTTCCTTTTCAAATTTGTGCATCCTACACTGTTGGCTGTTCTGTGTAGGTGGCAGGTACGTGATTTTATTTCGGTCGAATTTATGCACTGGGTAGTCGAGGCAGCTAGTTCATTGTGATTCGGTCAACCAAGTAAATGAATTTACTGAACCTGCTGCAAATTACTACAGGAAGCCTGTGTGTCAATTCTCATCCAGTGTGGTGCAACGGCGTTACGATAGAAAAATGAGCCACATACTTATAATATGCTTGAATATCTATGGACTGGGTTCGATTCCAACTTCTGTCAATGATTTTAGATAAGAAGAGACAGATTCCATTCTCTTCTGGCTACACCAAGTGAAGAAGATATAATGACATTGTGGTCTGAAATTGACATGAAAAATGATATTCCTTTTCTACAAAGTAGACGTTAGGATGAATCACAATAAAGACTGGAGCGGCGACACGTAGAAACCTTTCTTATACTTGTTATTTATTTCTAGTGACGAAACAAACGCTATGTAGGCTCACAGGACATTTAGTCCATATTTTATCTGAGCTTCTGTATGTCGATAAAATCGGTTCTGAACTCGGAATGCAACTTAGACCGTACTTAACGCTGAATTTGATCCCTTCGTGAGAATACAGCACGGCTACTATTTGTTGTTTGTTCAGAACTGCAGATTCCTCAACGTCTCCACATACTGCGCGTGAATGGGTTCGAATCCTGGCCCGGCACTATAGATTTCATTATGTATTATCAAGCTCTAGCATGAGAACACCTATCTGCTGGTGGATAATTATTTTAATGTTTAATGTATTTTCATTCGTTGTCAACACTAACGATATGTGACGTTTTTGACACCCAGTGAGACACAGAACTATTTGCGAGATCACTGTAAGTTCAAGATGTTAGTCCGAGCTGGACAAAAATTCGGAAGCTGACGTATCTTTGTGTGTAGTCAAAAGCGATATGATGTGTGGAGCTGTATTCCCAGTGAGCACCGAACTCTTCGTCATATTATTTCTAGTTCCAACACGCTCACATGTCGCTGCTGGTGCAACAAACCCATATTTAACGTTCGTTTTCTCTAGAATATAACAGCGATAGATGCCGGGTTGGGGTCTTGGGAAGGAAAAATATTAATGTTTCGTCTCGTCATTTCAGTTAAAACATCTAGCTACTGCCGAGAAAATCCGAAATGTCACAGTTGATTGTGCGTCGATATCTATCCGATTAAGTTCCGAGTTCGAATCCCTGCCCAATACAAAGCCTTACCTCACGGCAATTCACGTATGTTACTTGTTAAGAACCAAGATTCAACATCTCTCGTCGTTCGTTACAGGGACAATAAATTCGCGTCCGGCAAAAATACTTGCGATATGTAATTTAAAGATGGAATTTGCAAACTGGCTTTGTCTAAAATCGAGGTATATCACTCTCTGTATGCCTAATCAGGAGTGGCAGTTAGTATCCGTCAGGCACGAAATCATTGCTTAGTCTGCATGACCTGAGTTTGCATCCATATGCAGAACGAGACGGTTCGTCGTGTCATTTGAAGATCATAAATATTCTCAATTAGCTGCTCGTGAATACCTTTAATTTTTAATCTTATTTTGTGTTAAATAATAAGTACGGTATGTTACTTTGAAGAGTAAATCATGAATACGACGAATTTACTACGTGCATTACCTATCTGACGTAATAATGAGAGTGGTAAAATGTCAGGTATGTCATTTATTGTAATAAATGTGAGCTACAAGCCTTAAGGGCAGTCTTATCTGTGATAAGGTGTTCCGTGATATTTGTAGTATCGTGGTATTACTTTACATCTTGAGTTATTGCGATACAGAACAGTTTTTTCTCGTGGTGACTTGTTGGAACCACTTTCAATAGTCAAACGACTGTACCAAGGAGCGATAAGGAGACCTGCTAGACAGTTGCGCTATGTGGGTTGCATGTGAATCAGGCGAATTTCAATTCTGGTCGTTCGGATACTATTGGGCATGAATGAACATCACGTGTATCGATTTCCATCGCGCTGGGGTAAGTCCTCTGGGATACGTTTATTCTCCTTAGTGTGTAAATATATTTGGAGCATGTCATTCAAAAACGTTTGAAACGACATAGACGGGAGCGGGTTGTTGTTAGGAGAGCAGAATGTATTAGACTCGCGGATCATGTGGTGTTATTGGCAGAGAGCGAAAGAAGTATGACTGAAATGTTAAAAGAATTCAACAAGAGGCGTGAGTAAATTGGAATGAGAAATAATAAGAAAATCGCAAAATGTCCGGTGATAGGTGCAAGAAAAGCAAGAACAACTATAATGTTAGGCAGGAAGATACACAACAATTTAGTGTTTTTAGATAACTGCGACGTGCTATTATGGACGACATTGGAAGTAATATGGAGGTGAAAATACGTATAGCAATTGCCAACGAGACGTTTCATAACAGGAGGCTTTTATGTGGGTGCGTTGATAGGGGATAAAATAGGCAGGCACAGTGAGAAATGAGGTGGTGTTGAGTGGGAGAACAGAGAGAAATTTTAAAGGTTGCAGGATGAGCAAACACAATTGGCATGGACACTGAATGAGAAGAGATTGTTTATTGATGGTATGGAGGAAACGGTGAATGCAAGAAGAAGAAGAAGAAGAAGAAGAAGACGATGAACATACCAGGTGATGGACAGCGTAAGAACAGAAAATAGTTGTGAGAAAACAAGAGGGTAACAAATGATGGGACTGCATGGAGAGCTACATGTGAAGACCTGCCCTAGGGCAGAACACTCATGGTGGTGGTGTTGATGAAGAGGAGACTTATGTAGGACATTTTGCAAAACGCCCATTTTCTTGTAATCCAAATTTAAACAAAACATAGGCAGCTTATAATTTGTAGTCTATAAATGACCGTGAATTGCGTGACAGATGGAACTTGCCAGTATACCAGTTATTAGGACTTATTCCCACTCCACTGACGTATGGAGCGTGCGAACTGTGGCTGCTTAAAAGCCTCTGTGCGTGCTGTGCTTAGTCTCTTCTGGTCTTCACGCTTCCTACAGTTACAATACGTAGGCGGTTTAAGTATATTCCATTCCTACTTTCATCATGTAACGTCAGTTCTAGAAACTTTCTAATTAGGTCTCCTCGCGATACTTTGCTCTTCCACGGGATAGTCTGTGTCTACCATGAACTGCCCGTTAGTCAGTAAGTGGAATAATTGGTTTTCCGACACATGTCACCATGTTACTGTCGCCCTGTCTCCACGTCAGAGAGACGGAAATTCTGTGTGCCACATTTGAAGATGAGTCTGTAAAGGTTACAAAACTAGTTAATGGAATTACAAATAGTTCAAAAAGTGAGTTTTTGCAGTTTTCCGTATTTACATTCAATGCACTAGTCACAGGCTCTAGGCGATCCTTAGGGGATGTGACGGTTCCATTTAAAATCTCTAGAAATTTTTCCACCCAGGTATTCATGTGGGTTGAGCGATTGCGAATTTGACTCGCTGCACTATACTCGTAGGATAAGGTTATATCGTTTTGTGAACCGAACAATTTTACATTTCGGGAACATTTAAACTAAGTTGTCATGCTTTGCACTACACTGAAATCTTATGAGGGCGTGGCTTCTTTCAAACAGAACTTTATTACAGGCAACAGCATCATTTGCGGAAACACTGAAGATCCAAATAGACCGCGTAACCACCGCCCCTTCTCCTCTCCAAATTGCTGTCTCAAAACGGTAAGTCCCATATGTAAACCACCTTCAGAAGTTCGTTCACTTTCCGTATCAGTTAATGTGTTAAAAACTTGACCTGAAGAAACATAACCCTTTGCAGTTGAAGACGCTCTGTTGTAAGAGAAGCTAGTTTTTCGAAAACGTCTCAATATTTATGTACTGAACTAGGTGTTGTACAATTCTATAATTTTCAGGTACATTTGGCGACGTATGTGGATACTGTCTGACAAATGTGTTGCGAATAAAGTGAGTAGTAAAGAAGTAATGAAGTGAAACATCAAGCCTGATGCTGACACTTTACTGCACGAACAGCGAAAATGTAGAAGTGATAGAAGTCTTTTTCCTTTCATCATTCTGTCAGGGATGTCAGAGGGGAAAAAAAGTTTCGCCAAGTTTCGAAATTATGTGTGAAGTTTGTTGGAAGTCGCCACGTGCTGCCTTTCACAAATGCTCGGTGAATATAGTCTCGATAATTTGCGCTCCATGAAATTATGCTGCCTTAGACGAGTACGCAGTTTGTAACTTTTAACGCCCGACTTATTGTGTAAACCTATGCCTTTAAATGAAGGACGGAAGGAGGATTGCATTTAATGTGCTATCGATGTCGAGGTCATTAGAGACGGAGCAGGAGTTGGCAATGTGTCAGGGAAGGGTAAAAGAAATCCGCCGTTCCCTTTCAAAGGAATCATCCCAGCATTTGCTTGGAGCGATTCAGGAAAGTTACGGAAAACGTATCAGGATGGCCGGATGCGGATTTAAACGTCATCCTCCCGAATGCGAGTCTAGTGTACTAGTTGACAGCTCGTCGTGTAGAAGCTAGCGTTGCTGGTGATGGGATTCCGGGTTCGATTCACGGCTGGGTTGCGTTCTCCGCCCGGGAAGTAGGTGTCTGTGATGCCATCATTTCATCATCATTCGTGAAGGTGGCGAAACTGGACTGTGTAAAGGTTGGGGCTTTGTACAGGCGCTGATAACCGTGCAGTTAAGCGCCCCAAAAACCAAACATCATCATCATCATCATCATCATCATACCATGTACTAACCACTGCGGCAGCTCGTTCGGTATACATTTAAATGAGCAGATTAAGTCAGCATTTTTAGTATTTACATTGACTTCGTTCTTCATAAATGAAAGCAGGAACTACGACAAGACAAAAGAATTGGGATAACGAATGAGAAATACCTGATTGTGCTTCTGTTTGTAGATGACATGATTCACGTTCACAAAATGACCTCCAAAGATCTATATACCACCTGAACGAAATATGCAATGAATACAACTTTAAAATTTCTAGTAATAAAACGAAAATAAGTGCACTCCGAGGAAAATACTCAGTCATTTTAAAACTAGTTTTGGATAATCCTGCTTTAGAACTGGTCTCTTAATCTTTCACTTAGGCTACGCTGTAAGATCTGATTTTTACTCTGATACTTAAAATAAATTACACAAATTCTAAGCTGTCTGTGACACTATTATCTGAATATTGGGCAATAAAGTACAAAAAGATTGTTCCGAAATTCTATAACGTGGTCCCGGTTCCTGTATTATGCTATGAAAGCGAAAACATGGTTAAAAAAAAAGCAAAAAAAATCACACGGCAGAGATGAGGTTCCTAAGAAATTCGAAGAGCTGCACAACAAGAAATGATTAGGAACGAAGATACTAGAGAAAAATTAAGTATTTTCAACAGAAACTAAAAAATTCAAAAATATCGTGAAGACTGGTGAGAATGCTACGTCCCAGACTTCCCCAAAATATTCTGAACTACAAACGGAATGGAAGACGTGATATTGAAAGGCCTCGGACGTGGGAGCAATTTCGTTTGAGAGACTATCCCGCACGGCGACTACTGAAGTACTTATACATTATAGAATTCTTAAGTTATACAACCAAAATAAGTAAGTTTTAATGTAGTTTACGTTCACTGATGCAAAAAAAATTTTTTCTTGCTTTTTAAAGTGGGCTATGTTCTTTCTCAGAGTTCGAACTGTCTCCATGCCAAATTTGAACAATATCTGTTAAGCGGTTTGGACTCGAAAACGAAACAGACTGTGTTTCAAAGCAGAAAAGCTACTGAGAGAAAGAAGCGGCGTCGGTTTCTGCAGGAGGCGGACATCATTTTGTAGGACAATGTTCGGGCACGCTCGGTTCAAGTCGTGACTGATTTGATCGGTATATGGGGATGGGGAGCGCCGCATCACGCACCACACTCATCTACATCTACATTTATACTCCGCAAGCCACCCAACGGTGTGTGGCGGAGGGCACTTTACGTGCCACTGTCATTACCTCCCTTTCCTGTTCCAGTCGCGTATGGTTCGCGGGAGGAAAGACTGTCTGAAAGCCCCTGTGCTCTCTCTAATCTCTCTAATTTTACATTCGTAATCTCCTCGGGAGGTATAAGTAGGGGGAAGCAATATATTCGATACCTCATCCAGAAACGCACCCTCTCGAAATCTGGCGAGCAAGCTACACCGCGATGAAGAGCGGCTCTCTTGCAGAGTCTGGCACTTGAGTTTGTCAAACATCTCCGTAACGCTATCACGGTTACCAAATAACCCTGTGACGAAACGCGCCGCTCTTCTTTGAATCTTCTCTATCTCCTCCGCAAACCCGATCTGGTACGGATCCCACACCGATGAGCAATACTCAAGTATAGGTCCAACGAGTGTTTTGTAAGCCACCTCCTTTGTTGATGAACTACAGTTTCTAAGGACTCTCGCAATGGATCTCAACCTGGTACGCGCCTTACCAACAGTTAATTTTATATGATCATTCCACTTCAAAAAGTTCCGCACGCATACTCCGAGATATTTTACAGAAGTAACTGATACCAGTGTTTGATCCGCTATCATATAATCATACAATAAAGGATCCTTCTTTCTATGTATTCGCAATACATTACATTTGTATATGTTAAGGGTCAGTTGCCACTCCCTGCACCAAGGGCCTATCCGCTGCAGATCTTCCGGCATTTCGCTACAATTTTCTAATGCTGCAACTTCTGTGTATGCTACAGAATCATCCGCGAAAAACCGCATGGAACTTCCGACACTATCTACTACCTCATTTATATATATTGTGAAAAGTAATGGTCCCATAACACTCCCCTGTGGCACGCCAGAGATTATTTTAACGTCTGTAGACGTCTCTCCAGTGATAACAACATGCTGTGTTCTGTTTGTTAAAACTCTTCAATCCAGCCACAGAGCTGGTCTGATATTCCGTGGGCTCTTACTTTACTTATCAGGCGACAGTGCGGAACTGAATCTAACGCCTTCCGGAAGTCGAGAAAAATAGCATCTACCTGGGAGCCTGTATCTAATATTTTCTGGGTCTCATGAAGAAATAAAGTGAGTTGGGTCTCACACGATGGATGTTTCCGGAATCCGTGTTGATTCCTACAGAGTAGATTCTGGGTTTCCAAAAACTACATGATACTCGAGCAAAAAACATGTTCTAAAATTCTACAACAGATCGACGTCAGAGATATAGGTCTATAGTTTTGCGCATATGCTCTACGACCCTTCTTGAAGACTCGGACTACCTGTGCTCTTTTCCAATCATTTGGAGCCTTCCGTTCCCCTAGAGACTGGCGGTACACGGCTGTTAGAAGGGAGGGCAAGTTCTTTCTCGTACTGTGTAGAATCGAATTGGTACCCCGTCAGGTCCAGTGGACTTTCCTCTGTTGAGTGATTCCAGTTGCTTTTCTACTCCTTGGACACTTATTTCGATGTCAGCCATTTTCTCGTTTGTGCTAGGATTTAGAGAAGGAACTGCAGTGCGGTCTTCCTCTATGAAACATCTTTGGAAAAAGGTGTTTAGTATTTCAGCTTTACGCCTGTCATCCTCTGTTTCAATGCCATCATCACCCCGGAGTGACTGGACATGCTGTTTCCAACCACTTACTGATTTAACGTGAGACCAGAACTTTCTAGGATATTATGTCAAGTCGGTACATAGAATTTTACTTTCGAATTCACTGAACGCTTCACGCATAGCCCTCCTTACGCTAACTTTGACATCGTTTAGCTTCTGTTTGTCTGAGAGGTTTTGGCTGCGTTTATACTTGGAGTGGAGCTGTCTTTGCTTTCGCAGTAGTTTCCTAACTTTGTTGTTGAACCACGGTGGGTTTATCCCGTCCCTCACAGTTTTACTCTACACGTACCTGTCTAAAATGCATTTTACGATTGCCTTGAACTTTTTCCATAAATACGCAACATTGTCAGTGTCAGAACAGAAATTTTCGTTTTGATCTGTTAGGTAGACTGAAATCTGCCTTCTATTACTCTTGCTAAACACGTAAACCTTCCTCCCTCTTTTTATATTCCTATTAACTTCCATATTCAGGGATGTTGCAACAGCCTTATGATCACTGATTCCCTGTTCTGCACATACAGAGTCGAAAAGTTCCGGTCTGTTTGTTATCAGTAGGTCCAAGATGTTATCTCCACGAGTCGGTTCTCTGTTTAATTGCTCGAGGTAATTTTCGGATAGCGCACTCAGTATAATGTCACTCGATGCTCTGTCCCTACGACCCATCCTAAACATCTGAGTGTCCCAGTCTATATCTGGTAAATTGAAATCTCTACCTAAGACTATAACTTGCTGAGAAAATTGATGTGAAATGTATTCCAAATTTTCTCTCAGTTGTTCTGCCACTAATGCTGCTGGATCGGGAGGTCGGTAAAAGGAGCCAATTATTAACCTAGCTCGGCTGTTGCGTGTAACCTCCACCCATAATAATTCACAGGAACTATCCACTTCTAATTCACTACAGGATAAACTTCTACTAACAGCGACTAACTCTCCACCACCGGTTGCATGCAATCTATCCTTTCTACCTGTCTGTACCTTTGTAAAAATTTCGGCAGAATTTCTCTCTGGTTTCAGCCAGCTTTCTGTACCTATAACGATTTCAGCTTCGGTACTTTCTATCAGCGCTTGAAGTTCCAGTACTTTACCAACGCAGCTTCGACATTTTACCATTACAATACCGATTGCTGCTTGGTCCCCTCATGTCCTGCTTTGCCCCGAACTCGTTGAGGCTGCCGCCCTTTTTGTACTTGCCCAATGCCATCTAACCTAAAAAACCGCCCAGCCCACGCCACACAACCCCTGCTACCCGTGTAGCCGCTTGTTGCGTGTAGTTGACTCCTGACCTATCCAGCGGAACCCGAAACCCCACCACCCTATGGCTCAAGTCGAGGAATCTGCAGCCCACACGGTCGCAGAACAATCTCAGCCTCTGATTCAGACCCTTTACTCAGCTCTTTACCAAAGGTCAGCAGTCAGTCCTATCGACGATGCTGCAGATGGTGAGCTCTGCTTTCATCCGGCTAGCGAGACTGGCAGTCTTCACCAAATCAGATAGCCAGGGAGGGTTTCCTCCGATCCATAGCGACACACATCATTGGTGCCGACATGAGCGACCACCTGCAAATGGGTGCAACCTGTACCCTTCATGGCATCCGGAAGGACCCTTTCCACATCTGGAATGACCCACCCCGGTATGCACACGGATTGCACATTGGTTTTCTTCGCCTCTCTTGCTGCCATATCCTTAAGGGGCCCCATTACGCGCCTGACGTTGGAGCTCCCAACTACCAGTAAGACCACCCTCTGCGACTGCTCGGATCTTGCAGACTGAGGGGCAACCCCTGGAACAGGACAAGCAGCCACGTCAGGCCGAAGATCAGTATCAGCCAGAGACAACCCCGGACTTGCGCCCTTCTGAGCTCAGCTTGATTCCTGACGTGAAGGTAGCGTTCTCGCTTTCCGCGTCTGGGTTCCGGGGTTCGATTCACGGCGGGGTCAGGGATTTTGTCTGCCTCGTGATGGCTGGATGTTGTGTGATGTCCTTAGGTTAGTTAGGTTTAAGTAGTTCTAAGTTCTAGGGGACTGATGACGATAGATGTTAAGACCCATAGTGCTAAGAGTCATTTGAACCATTTGTCGAACTTTGGGGTATTCGGTTCGGAGCTGTTATGGAGATACGTCAGACAATAGACCGCTCCATTCGAACTACCTATACAACTGGCGTAGTTAGGGGTATCTTGCTCTTTCGACATCACTGGCGATGGCTTATATACATGAGCTGTTCAAAAAATATCCGACCTTTTTTAATTGTTGAAATCAACAATGGTATCAGGGCGCGCATGCACTCATGTTTTCAGGCATATTTAGCACACATACCTGATTTTCTCCACTACTTTGGAACGCTTGCAAGTGGTACACGTTGGATTTAGTATTCTGAGCAAAATGACGTCTTTACATCACATTTGGCTCCAAGCTTGGCGATTCTCAAGTTGAAACCATCGTGTGTTTGTGGACAAAGTAATGGGTACTGCAGGGCTAAAGGAGTGGTACAACCATTTCGAAGGTAGCCGCTAATCAATGAAGACAGAAGCCAGTTAAGGTACGCCCGCAGTATCCGCAAATCAGGTCGTTACTGATCCCGCAATATTGCTGGTGAAGCAGAATGGACGAATCACTATCAGAGAAGTTGCAGTCTAATCTAAAAGCCGTAAAGTCAACTAAATAACTAGGTGTTACAATAACTAACGTCCGCCCGCGGTAGCTGAGTGGTCAGCACGACAGACTGTCAATCCTAAAAGACCGGGTTAGATTCCCGGCTGGGTCGGAGATTTTCTCCGCTCAGGGACTGGGTGTTGTGTTGTACTAATCATCATTTCATCCCCATCGACGCGCAAGTCGCCGAAGTGGCGTCAAATCGAAAGACTTGCACCAGGCGAACGGGCTACCCGATGGGAGGCCCTCGTCACACGCCATTATTATTATACAATAACGAACAACTTAAATTGGAAAGAACACATAGAAAATGTTGCGGTTAAGGCTAACCAAAGACTGCGTTTTATTGGCACGACACTTATAAAACGTAACAGACCTACAAAGGAGACTGCCTACACTACGCTTCTCCGTCCTCTTTTAGAATACTGCTGGAAGATGTGGGATCCTTACAAGATAGGACTTACGGAGTAGATCGAAAAAGTCCAAAGAAAGGCAGCACGTTTTCTATTATCGCGAAATATGAGAGAGTGTGTCACACAAATGATACTGGATTTGGGCTGGACATCATTAAAAGAAAAGCGTTTTTCGTTGCGACAGTATCTTCTCACGAAATTCCAATCACCAACTTTTTCCTCCGAATGCGAAAATATTTTGTTGACACCGACCTACGTAGGGAGAAACGACCACAACGATAAAATAAGGGAAGTCAGAGCTCGTATGGAAAGACACAGTTGATCATTCTTTCCGGGTGCTATGCGAGATTGGAATAATAGAGACTTGTGAAGGTGGTTCGATGAACAATCTGCCATGCACTTAAATGTGACTTGCAGAGTATCCATGTAGATGCAAGTATAGGTGGTCACATTTTTACTATCCCCTGTATGTGCATATCGCTTCACACGACCTTTGTTACCTCAATGTCGATATCGGCATCATTTTCGAAATATGTGAGCTTACTTATATTATCTGTAATGTTAATATACAACAGGAACAATAAGGCTCCCAACACACTTCCCTCTGGCACAAGTGGTTACTTTTACACGTATAGATGAACTCTCCATTTAGGATGAGATGATGTGTCCCCCCTACAAAAATATTTTATTGGCTGTACTTTATACGATGCAGGCAAACGGTCAACTACAATTGTTGTTTACTGTGCGGTAACCTCTAGCGTATCAGAAGCGGTGTAGGAAAATGTTTTCAAATGAGTATACGCACTCGTATTTCGGCAGGTGCACAGTTTTGCCATTTCAATTTTTGCACGTTTTTACAGATACCTTTTCGAAAATTTCGAGCAAAACAAATCGAAATCTTTATTACATCACGAAACAATGAAGAAGCAAATGCGGGTTTGTTCGCAAGCCCGAAGCATTATCTGGTACAAGAATCATTGATTTTAATAAAGTAGCTGTCGATAGGATTTTTTCGTTGCTAACAAATGTAACTGACAATCACAAACTAATGACTTCTCAAATAACTAATTGTGATGAAACTGGCGTCTCGGTTAATGCTAAAAACCAATCGAACATCGCAGCTTGCAAAGGGAACCGTCCAGTGCGATCGTTAACATCTGCAGAAAGGGGCGAAACTGCAACCATCCTCATTAGTACGTCAGCAAGCGGAGCTGACATTCCTCCTACGATTATTCTTCCACTAAAGAAGAAGCAGAAAGAATTTGAGTTAGGACTGACAGCAGGAGGTTGCGCTGAGGTCCACAGCACCGCATGGATGGCCACAGAGTCATTCTTTGTATGATTTCCACAATTAGTGGTATTTTCTAAGACATCAAAGCACGTCCCAGTTCTCCTTATATCAGATGGCCACTCAGCTCATACCACGAACAATGACGTTATGGACTACGCGAGGGAGAGTGGCGTTTCTTCACCACCACATTGCTCTCACAGACTTCAGCCGCTTGATGTTTGTTTTATAAATCCTCGTTATAGTGATCAGCTTCGAAAATGGCTGCGAAGCCACGCAGGGAAATTCGTAACTATCTTTGAAATTTCAACGCTTTTTGGTTCAGCTTTCGTCTAAAGCGCAACAATGAAAACCGCTATTAAAGGTTTCGAAGCTACTGCAATATGGCCCACGGACCCATCCATATTCAAGACGCACACTTCCTACCGGCACACACAACTGACAGCGGACGTGATAGGCTGTCAGATGAAGGGGTTATTATATCTGAACAATTCGAATTGCCTCCAACTAGCACACCAGCTGAAAAAGACGACTCAAACGGGCTGGATAATCAAGGGGACGAGGTTTCAGCGAATTGTTACAATGAACTGCCGCCTAAGAATAACAAAGTTATTGGGGCTAATTGTTCTAATCTTGGGTGCTCTTGGATGACAACTGACAACACGACCTCCTCATTTCATATTTCACCTGAGATTCTGATTTTCTTGTCAAAAGTTAACGAAAGCAAGAAAAGAGCGAGACTGAAAAGGGGGAACAACGTTGTTTTAACTGATTCGCCGTACAAAAAAGAGTTAAAAGTCATTAATGGGAGAAATAGAAAAAAGAACTTTGACAAAGAAGAAAGAGCAAACAGAAAACTTTTTGCGAAAGAGAATAAAATTAAGAACTCAAAAACGAGAGAAAGAGCCTGAAGATAAATGGAAGAAAGGAGTAAGAATACTATACTAACGAGAGTGATTATGAGGTAAGTTCTGACTGTCAGTGTGTATATTGTGGTGGGTTATATTCAAAATCAGTTGGAGGTTGGGTCGCTTGTTCCACGTGCAAAAAATGGACACACGATTCTTGTGCAGGAATAGATAGCGAAGATGATGAGTGTCTCCCCGTGTGTGAATTTTGTAAACAGCCTCAAGAAAAGGATACGATACATGAAAACTGTAGTTTGACATTAATACTCACTTTAAACTAAAAAAAATACCGAGCAAGCCAATATTTTCTGCATTTCCGATAATTTTATACGTTTTTGTAATCACTTGTATTTACCACCCCATTCTGCCGCGTGCAAATGATATAAATTTCTGTTTTTGAGTGAGAAAATATTGTTGTTTTATTTTATGGCAATGTTGTTATATTTTTGTGATTAATACATCATAATGTGTTCATATAAAAATTTGTAACTCTCTTATTTATCAATTTTGTACATTTAATCAAAGTTTTCAACTGTGTACCCCATTATACCTTGGATTCCCCAACGTGTCGGATAAGAAAGATAAAAATACAATCACTACTCGTTTCTTCAACGACAATTTAAGCTGTGTTCTGTGGTTCCTCCCAGAGTTCATCACGATATATTCCGAAGAAAATCATAGTTAACGAACGTTATAAATTGCTCTAGAAACGAAGGCAATCCCAGTTAACATTTAATAAGGCCACTGGTATCCTTCGAAATGCAACTAATCAAAGTAATGCAGAACGTCGTGGGTCACTGCGGATGGGTGGAATCGAAATATGACATTTACCCACGATCGCTTCTTTTTGTCAATTTGTGCCATTAATTTCTCTGCTCCCTAATCTGATTTCGTATCTCCCCATCAGCTATTCGATCAAAACTTTTTTAGCATTCTTCTACACCACCACATTTCGGAAGTTTCTAGTCGTCTCCTGTTTGGGGAACCAGGCATGTTAACTGCTGATTCGCAATATATTTATTCCGAAAGGCAAAAGGAACCCAGAAAACAATGAAAATAATTTTGTTTATTGGTGACTGTACCAGTTTGATTTACACTTAGTGCGAATATGAAAGTATTTTATTCCAAATCCTTATTTGAAGGTACTAAAATGTCGGTTTAAATGGCAGCTTGCTATGTAAGACATGCCCACTTGTTTCTCTGTGCCATATCTTCTTTGAGATGATAAGCCTAGGGACATTTTACCCGTAGTTTTTGAGCTTTCACCTATTGAATACATTTTTTCTTGTCTCGTAGTCAGTTGTTTGCTACAGTAATAACGTTTCTGAACAAAACAAATGCCAAGATCTACCCACAAAGTTTTCGAGAGAAGTTCTAGAAGACTTGCAAGAAATAAAAAAGTAAATATCATGAAACAAATGTTATGTTTATGTACAGCATGCATACTATTGGAAAGTGAAAGAAACTATGAATTTAAATGAGTGCATGTACGACGTTAAGTGCAATGCAACTTTAAATTTTCCGTAACTTTTCTAACTAAATGTACCTTTCCTCTCAAACCATTTATCCCAGAACCATGCAATTCTAACGGTCAGTTTTCTTACTCGAGGGCATGAAGAGTCGAGGGATATGAAAGGGAAGCAGTGGTTGGGAAGGGAGTGAGACAGGGTTGTAGCCTATCTCCGATGTTATTCAATCTGTTTGCTGAGCAAGCAGTTAGAAAACAAAAGAAAACTTCGGAGTAGGAATTAAAAACCATGGAGAAGTTGTATTATAATGAACACTATGGTCTTTTTATTTTTGAAATTTGCCTGCAAAACCTCTCTTTCAAAATTTTTCTAAAAATTTCAGTATTAATATATTATTCATGAAAAATTGTCAGCTTGTTGGAAAACAGTGGAAATGCATGTAAGTAATGTTTGGTGTTTTACCGTTAATATAACACAACTTAGAATAAGGATCATATAAATAGATCAGTTAACATGGTGGAGATGGAAGATACGTTCTCCCCGTGAATATTGTGTTTAAAAACAAATGAATATTTTCAAATCAACAGCTCATTTCATGAAGTCATAACTAGAAGTGAATAATCTCCACAAAAATTGGTAAGTTAATTACTTTGGTGCAAGAAAGTCTCCATCATTAAGGAGAACGATGTTTTCAATAACTTGCCGGCAGCCACAAAAAGCTTTACTACTGACAGATTTCAGTTTACGAGGAGCCTAAAGGATTTCTTGCTAACCATCTCTTCCGACACCATTAATGAATTGAATTATTTATTAGAACTAGCGCGCGCGCGCGATTGAGAGAGAGTGTGTGTGTGTGTGTGTGTGTGTGTGTGTGTGTGTGTGTGTGTGTGTGTGTGTGTGTTAGAGAGAGAGAGAGAGAGAGAGAGAGAGAGAGAGAGAGAGAGAGAGAGAGAGAGAGAGAGAGAGAGAGAGAGAGAGAGAGAGAGAGAGAGAGAGGGGGGGGGGGGGGTCAAATAATACGTGTACAATCAGAAGTGTGACTAAATTTTCATTCCTCGTTCATGATCAGTCCATTTGCGGTCTGTGGATAGTAAATTAGCATATTATTTTCCCATTGAGTATCTCCCCATTATGGATCAATTTCAATGGAAAGTACATATAATCTAACCCTCTTGTCTGCCCCACTTCTGTTGAAGGTTACACATCACACAAATACCTTGTTGTTGTTGTTGTTGTCTTCAGTCCACAGACTGGTTTGATGCAGCTCTCCATGCTACTGTATCGTCTGGAAGCTTCATCTCCCAGTACCCACTGCAACCTACATCCTTGTGAATCTGCTTAGTGTATTCATCTCCTGGACTCCCTCCTCGATTTTTACCCTCCACGCTGCCCTCCAATATTAAATTCGTGATCCCTTAATGCCTCAGAACGTGTCCTACCATCCGACCCCATCTTCTAGTCAAGTTGTGCCACAAAGTTCTCTTCTCCCGTATCCTATTCAATACCTCCACATTAGTTATGTGATCTACCCATCTAATCTTCAGCATTCTTCTGTAGCACCACATTTCGAAAGCTTCTATTCTCTTCATGTTCAAACTATTTATTGTCCATTATTCACCTCCATACGTGGCTACACTGCATACAAATACTCGGAGAAAAGACTTCCTGATACCTAAAGCTATACTCGATGTTAGCAAATTTTTCTTCTTTAGAAACACTTTTCTTACCATTGACAGTCTACATTTTATATCCTCTCTACTTCGACCGTCATCAGTTATTTTGCTCCCTAAATAGCAAAACTCCTTTACTACTTTAAATGTCTCATTTCCTAATCTAATTCCCTCAGCATCACCCACCTTAATTCGACTACATTCCATTATCCTCGTTTTGCTTTTATTGATGCTGATCTTATATCATCCCTTCAGGACACTTCATTCTGTTCAGCTACTCTTCTAGGTTCTTTGCTGTCTCTGAATTACAAAGTCATCGGCAAACCTCAAGGTTTTAGTTTCTTATCCATGGATTTTAATTTCTACTCAGAATTTTTCTTTTGTTTCCTTTACTGCTTGCTCAATAAACAGATTGAATAACATTGGGGATAGTCTACAACCCTGTCTCATTCCCTTCCCAACCACTGCTTCAATTTCATATCCCTTGACTCTTATAACTGCCACCTGCTTTCTGTACAAATTGTAAATTGAATTCGCTCCCTCTATTTTACCCCTGCCACCTTCAGAATTTGAAAGAGAGTATTCCAGTCAACATTGTCAAAAGATTTCCCTATGTCTACAAATGTTAGAAACGTAGGTTTGCCTTTCCTTAATCTACTTAATAAGGTAAGTCGTGGGGTCAGTATTGCCTCACATGATCCAGTATTTCTACGGAATCCTAACTGGTCTTCCCTGAGGTCGGCTTCTACCATTTTTTCCATTCGTCTGTAAAGAATTTGCGTTAGTATTTTGCAGCTGTGACTTATTAAACTGATAGTTCGCTAATTTTCACATCTGTCAACACCTGCTTTCTTTGAAATTGGAATTATTTCATTCTTCTTGAAGTCTGACGGTATTTCGGCTGTCTCATGCATCTTGCTCATCAGACGGTAACGTTCTGTCAGAGTTGGGTCTCCCAAGGCTGTCAGTAGTTCTAATGGAATGTTGCCTACTCCCGGGATCTTGTTTCGATTAAGGTCTTTCAGTGCTCTGTCAAACTCTTCACGCAGTATGTCATCTCCCATTTCATCTTCATCTACATCCTCTTCCATTTCCATTATATTGTCCTGAAGTACACTGCCCTTGTATAGATCCTCTATATACAACTTCCACCTTTCTGCATTCCCTTCTTTGCTGATAACAGGGTTTCCATCTGAGCTCTAGATATGCATACAAGTGAATCTCGTTTCTCTAAAGGTCTCTTTAATTTTCCTGTAGGCAGTATCTATCTTACCCCTAGTGATATGCGCCTCTACATCCTTACGTTTGTCCTCTAGATATCCCTGCTTAGCCATTTTGCACTTCCTGTCGATCTCATTTTGAGACATTAGTATTTCTTTTTGCCGGCTTAATTTACTGCATTTTTGTATTTTCTCCTTTCATAAATTAAATTTAATATATCTTCTGTTACCCTCTTTCTCTGCGCATGTCAAGTTCCGTAGGCCCAAATTGAGGAGCAAATCTTAAAGGTCATGGAACGTGTCAGTATCTACATCTACATCCGTACTCCGCAAGCCGCCTAACGGTGTGTGGCGGAGGGTACCCTGAGTACCTCTATCCGTTCTCCCTTCTATTCCAGTCTCGTATTGTACGTGGAAAGAAGGATTCTCGGTATGCTTCTGTGTGGGCTCTAATCTCTATGATTTTATCCTCGTGGTCTCTTCGCGAAATATAAGTAGGAGGGAGCAATACACTGTTTGACTCTTCGGTGAAGGTATGTTCTCGAAACTTCAACAAAAGCCCATGCAAAGCTACGGAGCGTCTCTCCTGCAGAGTCTTCCACTGTAGGTTATCTATCATCTCCGTAACGCTTTCGCGATTACTAAATGATCCTGCAACGAAGCGCGCTGCTCTCCGTTGGATCTTCTCTATCTCTTCTATCAAACCTATCTGGTGTGGATCCCACACTGCTGAGCAGTATTCAAGCAGTGGGCGAACAAGCGTACTGTAACCTACTTCCTTTGTTGTCTGATTGCATTTCCTTAGGATTCTTCCAATGAATCTCAGTCTGGCATCTGCTTTACCGACGATCAACTTTATATGAACATTCCATTTTAAATCACTCCTAATGCGTACTCCCAGATAATTTATGGAATTAACTGCTTCCAGTTGCTGACCTGCTATTTTGTAGCTAAATGATAAGGGACCTATCTTTCTATACATTCGCATCACATTACACTTGTCTACATTGAGATTCAATTGCCATTCCGTGCACCATGCGTCAGTTCGCTGCAGATCCTCCTGCATATCAGTACAATTTTCCATAGTTGCAACCTCTCGATACACCACAGCATCATCTGCAAAAAGCCTCAGGGACTTTCCGATGTCATCCACCAGGTCATTTATGAATATTGTGAATAGCAACGGTCCTATGACACTCCCCTGCGGCACACCTGAAATCACTCTTACTTCGGAAGACTTCTCTCCATTGAGAATGACATGCTGCGTTCTGTTATCTAGGAACTCCTCGATCCAAGCACACAACTGATCTGATAGTCCGTATGCTCTTACTTTGTTCATTAAACGACTGTGGGGAACTGTGTCAAACGCCTTGCGGAAGTCAAGAAACACGGCATCTACTTGTGAACCCGTGTCTAAGGACCTCTGAGTCTCGTGGACGAATAGCGCGAGCTGGGTTTCACACGGCCGTCTTTTTCGAAACCCATGCTGATTCCTACAGAGTAGATTTCTAGTCTCCAGAAAAGGCATTATACTCGAACATAATACGTGTTCCAAAATTCTACAACTGATCGACGTTAGAGATATAGGTCTATAGTTCTGCACATCCGTTCGACGTCCCTTCTTGAAAACGGGGATGACCTGTGCCCTTTTCCAATCCTTTGGAACGCTTCGCTCTTCTAGAGACCTACGGTACACCGCTGCAAGAAGGGGGCAAGTTCCTTCGCGTATTCTGTGTAAAATCAAACTGGTATCCCATCAGGACCAGAGGCCTTTCCTCTTTTGAGCGATTTTAATTGTTTCTCTATCCCTCTGTCGTCTATTTCGATATCTACCATTTTGTCAACTGTGCGACTTCAAGAGAAGGAAGCACAGTGCAGTCTTCCTCTGTGAAACAGCTTTGGAAGAAGACATTTAGTATTTCGGCCTTTAGTCTGTCATCCTCTGTTTCAGTACCATTTTGGTCACAGAGTGTCTGGACATTTTGTTTTGATCCACCTACCGCTTTGACATAGGACCAAAATTTCTTATGATTTTCTGCCAAGTCAGTACATAGAACTTTACTTTCGAATTCATTGAAAGCCTCTCGCATAGCCCTCCTTACACTACATTTCGCTTCGCGTAATTTTTGTTTGTCTGCAAGGCTTTGGCTATGTTTATGTTTGCTGTGAAGTTCCCTTTGCTTCCGCAGCAGTTTTCTAACTCGGTTGTTGTACCACGGTGGCTCTTTTCCATTTCTTACGATCTTCCTTGGCACATACTCATCTAACGCATATTGTTCGATGGTTTTGAACTTTGTCCACTGACCCTCAACACTATCTGTACTTGAGACAAAACTTTTGTGTTGAGCCCTCAGGTACTCTGTAATCTGCTTTTTGTCACTTTTGCTAAACAGAAAAATCTTATTACCTTTTTAATATTTCTATTTACGGCTGAAATCGTCGACGCAGTAACCGCTTTATGATCGCTGATTCCCTGTTCTGCATTAACTGATTCAAATCGTTCGGGTCTGTTTGTCACCAGAAGGTCTAATATATTATCGCCACGAGTCGGTTCTCTGTTTAACTGCTCAAGGTAGTTTTCAGATAAAGCACTTAAAAATATTTCAATGGATGCTTTGTCCCTGCCACCCGTTATGAACGTTTGAGTCTCCCAGTCTATATCCAGCAAAATTAAAATCTCCTCCCAGAACTATAACATTTCCCTAAGGGGCTCCATCACTAGCCTAACGTTGGAGCTCCCAATAACTAATAAACCCCTCCCCCCCTGTGCCTGCTCGGACCTTGCTGAAGGAGCAGCCACATGTCCATTCACAGGCAGAGCGGGCGATGCCACACGGCCAGCCTCCACATTGACCCTCCGCCTCGTGCGCCGCGAACGCCACTGAACCCGCCACTCCCCTTGGGGAGAGGGTGGCCCAACCGCGCCCGGTACCCGCGAAGATCTCTCGACAGCAGGGACAGTGGGTGAAGCATCTAATACCTGGGGTGCACCATGCGACGCACCAGACTCCCCACTGCCGCTACACTCCGAGGCAGCAGCCTGAAGACGGCTGACCGCGGCCATCAACACGCTCAGCTGTTCGCGAAGAGTGGCCAGCGTCCGTACACAGCAGTCACACATCCTATCCATCCTAAGGAATCAATTTACCGAAGAGACTTAATCAACTTTTAAGTAGACTGCTAATTCACTAAAGGCGATTGATTACTGACTAAACTGTGATTGCTAACCACTTCTTGTGGAAAACAATGAAAATAGCACTACCTGTCTCTGGACTGTATTCAAAACAAACACTAGCACTACTGGCACTATGGCTGACTACAAGGACTCTCTCTGACTGTATTCAAAACAAACACGAAATCTATGTAACACTATTACTAGCACTCGACAATTAAAGCTTCCTAAAAGCAAAAACACACGGAAGAAGAAGTGACAAGTAAGAAAAATAGAGTTAATACTTAAATTAAGGTAGCTCGCTGCACAGCAGACGTGAAGCAGCCGGCGGTTAGGGCGACACATGAACTTACAACAAAAAAGTAATAACAGATAGAAATACATGTTCATGAACCTGAGAGAAAATCAGTCCATAAGTTTAAGCAAACGCTATCAGCAGTACAATGAGAATCAGCTTAATTTTTCAATTAACTCCTCGACAGAATAAAAGGAGTGACCCATGAGAAAACACTCCAGTTTCGATTTGAAAGCGCGTGGATTACTGCTAAGAGTTTTGAATTCGAGTGGCAGCTTATTGAAAATTGATGCAGCAGTATACTGCACACATTTTTGCACATGAGTTAAGGAAGTCCGATCCAAATGGAGGTTTGATTTCTGCCGAGTATTAACCGAGTGAAAGCTGCTTATTGTTGGAAATAAACTAATATTGGTAACAAGAAACGACAATAAGGAATATACATATTGAGAGGCCAATGTCAAAATACCCAGACTCCCTGAACAGAAGTCGACAAGAGGTTCGTGAACTCACACCACTTTTTGCCCGAACCTCCAGTTTCTGAGCCAAAAATATCCTTCTAGAATGGGAAGAGTTACCCAAAAACATAATACCATACGACATAAGTGAATGGAAATAAGCAAAGTAGACTAATTTACTTGTCGAAGTATCACTCACTTTCGGCACCGTTCCAATAGTGAAAATGGCAGTATTAAGTCTTTGAACAAGATCCTGAACGTGGGCTTTCCACGACATCTTACTATTTATTTGAACACCTAGGAATGTGAACCGTTCAGTTTCACCAATCATATGCCCATGCTGTGAAATTAAAACGTCAGGTTTTGTTGAATTGTGTGTTAGAAAATGTAAAAACTGAAGCTTACTGTGATTTAACGTTAGTTTATTTTCTACAAGCCATGGACTGAGGTCATGTACTGCACTACTTGAAACGGAGTCAATGTTGCACCCAACATCCTTTACTACCAAGCTAGTGTCATCAGCAAACAGAAATATTTTAGAGTTACCCGTAATACTTGAGGGCATATCATTTATATAAATAAGGAACTGGAGCGGCCCCAACACTGATCCCTGAGGAACCCCCTCCCCCTTGACAGTACACCACTCAGATCCCTCATCACACTGTATTACTTTCCCCCATTCCCGTAGATCGTTCCCTAATGATCTTCCTGAAACACTCTACAACTTCTGATTCTGTCAGTTCTTTCAGGTCCCATCTCCTGAAATTCCCACCTTTTTCCAGTTTCTTCAGTTTAATCTACAGTTCATAATCAATATATTGTGATCAGAGTCCACATTTGCCCCTGGAAATGTCTTACTATTTAAAATCTGGTTCCTAAATCTCTGTCTTACCATTATATAATATATATGAAATATTGCAGTATCTCCAGGTCTCTTCCACGTAAACAACCTTCTTTCATGATTTTTGAACCAAGTGTTAGCTATGATTAAGTTATGCTCTGGGCAAAAACCTACCAGGCGGCTTCCTCTTTCATTTTTTACCCCCATTCCATATTCACCTACTACGTTTCCTTTTCTTCCATTTCCTACTGTCGAATTCCAGTCACCCATTAATATTAAATTTTCATCTCCCATCACTATCCGAATGATTTCTTTTATCTCATCACACATTTCATCAATTTCTTCATCATCTGCGGACTACTTTTACGACTTTAGTAGGCGTGGGATTCGTGGCTATCTTGGCCACAACAATGCGTTCACTATGCTGTTTGTAGTAGCTTACCCGCATTCCTAATTTTATTAATTATTAGACCTACTTATGCATTAGCTTCATATTAGCCTTCCTAATACTAAAATCTATATCCGATGTTAACAATGACGCCGGTGGATGGACTATCAGGAAATTACTGACCGTCGAGAAAGTCACAAATATAACCGACAAGCTAATGGGCCCTTCACAGGAAAAGGTTTTTTGCCAGAAAACGGGGAAAATTGAAACCCAGCAAATGAGTAAAAAAATGTATATTCACTGACAAAAAAAATAGTGTACGCACACAACTTACACAACAATAGTCTGGGATTACTCTATTACGTAATACAGTTTTTGTGATTGTATCTTGCAGCTTTAGTTATTATTAATTAAAAGAGGCTTTAAAAGGACAGAAAGAACGTGTTGGACTACGCTACAGATCGTTCTGTTAGCACAGTCTTTACTTTGTAATCACTTTCGTTGACTTCGGCAACTCTCAACAGAAATCTCCAACCTAACCGAGACAATGTGCTACGATACAGCCGAGATCATGACAAGAGAATGGGCTACATCACACTCGAAGTAAACGTATATAGGTAAGGATCCCCATGACCTGTATACGTCTGTTATAAAAAATCTCCAAGCCGCTCTCCTCAAATAGACCGCAATCTTCTCTTGACCTTCAACTGTTACTATTTCAGAATTAGAAACCAGATTCAAAGAAAATTTGGCTACAAGGCACAAAACTAGAAAAATAAAAATAATAAAAGTGAGAACGTGAAACATGTTAGCAATAACCATAAACAGGAGATTTACAGAAAATATAATTGAGAAAGGAAATCATTAATATTATCGACCGTTTAGGAACTCTAGGCTACGAAATGGATAAAACCACATATCGAATAAGTGGTGGAAGAGTTAGTGTGTTTTAAGATTAAATCCAAACAAGAATTAGAGAAAAATATATCGAAGCAAGGCCTCTATTACGAAAAATTGCTAAATCTCGAGACAAATTGTGTCCTTCTGTATTAGATGAAATGTTTTGGCCCCTAGTACGGATGAAACAGTATCTGCAGTATCAACAGCAACTTCGGACATGTGTTTCATATTTCATCCAAGCCTGCAGTCTATAAATATTTGAACAAAATACTAAAACAAAATACCACTACAGGGGAATTACTTAGGAAGTAGTTCTTGGTAAAGAAACACAGGACACAATTACGTATGTAGGCTTAATACGAACTACAACTGTGTTTATAAATCGCTATAGTTGCCTTGGACTAACGACGAGCAAATATCAATATAATCTGTACGCTTTTCAAAGCTGTTATCCATGAAAAAGCCAAACTACGTATCGTGAACAAAATACAATTTAACACCGAAACAATGACATTAGCTGACAATGGGCACAGACTTTAGTCAATGGGCACTGTTGAAAATTTGTGCCAGACCAGGATTAGCACCCGAGTCCCCTGGTTACGAGGGAGAGGCAATGATCACTGTGTCCGAATTACACAGTGGTCAACAGAATAGCACGAACTGCCCGAGCATGCCGTTCTTTAGATCCAAATTCTCAATTTCTCCATAGACTGCTAATGCACTGCTCCTTGAACATAATCCTCCTCCCTTTAATTATACAGTACATGGCGAAAAAAACAGACACCGAATGTATGCAAACTTGGCCTTACGAACATTGCAGACGTCGTCTATGTAAGACACGTCAAACTTCAAAGAATTTACCAATTCGTTGCATTGTTTACTATAGACCACAAATCAAGTAACGTAAAAAAAGCACTGCGTCTATTGAGATCATGATTCAGAGTTAAAAAAAAACTAATAAGTCGCCTACATATTACAGTTGCTGCCGAAAGAGGAGAACCATTATTTTCCCACAAAAGGAAATATAGTTAAAATTACGCTTCTATTTCGGTTAGTTTATGCGGTTACTAAAATTTGCAGTGAAAGTTACATAGTGGACTCTACCCTCCCCCCACCAGAAACGTAGTTATCGTGGCTGTTGTGAGACTTTTGTACACAGTTAGAGAAAGTGTGTTAAATGTGGCGCGGACGGAAACGCTAGGCTACGCTACAGGGCAATCTGCTCGCACAACGTTTAGTCGGCATTCATAATCGTTGGCGTAAACAACTCTCAGTCAAATTACCACCTTCCAACCTAACTTAGATCTCGGGCTACACTACCAATCGGCCTGTCATCACAACCAAAAATTCATTGAGGGGGGTGGGGGTATTTCCTGTAGCTCTCTCTAATGTATCTCTAGGCAAAACTGCCAGTTTTGTCAGACTCAACAGCAAGATTTACCAATGGTAAACACTTTTGAGACGGCTCGTAATTTTAGAATAGTCCTCTTCGTCTTACTTGGCATAAATTGTTCGCTGGCGTCCCAGCAGCTAGCTCCCTCAGTGTCTGCTTCTGCCATCGCACCACGCTAGTCTGCTGTTGTCCTAGCAGACCGAACGCACCGCACATCCGATACCTTCGGAACCACTCACTGGCCAGTTAGCAACTGAGCGGAACACTGTTTACATCGTGAAAGGAAAACTATGCAAAGATGTACACTTAAATGGCACGACTGAGTAGCACACACACAGTAATATCTGAGGAATGTCCTTCGACACGCGCAGAACGAAAGTCTTCTCGCGAACGTACAGCGTCTCTGGAAAAAAATCTCGTGACTATATTCCGGCGTTACGGCCAGGTTCTCATACAAATGAGCAAAAAAGGGTACATTTGAAATTCTTTTTGAGACAATGAAAATACATTCGAAAGATCTGTTTGGGAATTACGAGTGATAATACTATGAGCTTAATTTTAGATTTTCAATAAAAAATGGCGCCCGTAATTATGATTTGATCAAGGGCCTGCGAGACTGGGGTACGCAGAGCGCGTGCAGTGTGGCACCTCATATGTTACCTGAATTCAAAAATGGGTAACATCAGTTGATACTACATTATTCCCCTGAAATTGAAAATGGATAACATCAGTCGATAAAACATAAAATTTATGGGAGCGTATACCTAACCGCAATGAAACAACCTTAAATTTAACGATACAGTGCTAATTCGAACTTTGAGTTCGATTTTTGAGGGTTTGTTTCACTCCTTATGCCTACACAAATATTAGTTAATAATAACAAATGTCATATTATAGCTATAAGTTCCTAAGAAAAGTGTTTACTTTTAGGGGTCAGAGGTAAATGTTAAGAGAACGAACCACTTTTAATTTATGCTGCATGCCGTTCTGAGAAAATAGTTACCCGAAAAAAATGTGTTCAAAGTTTAGGGAAAACATTTAGTTATATTATTACTTCGATTTGCATGAACTGAGTGTTACATATATATTTTTAATGTCACTGAAAACGAATCTGAAGTCAGATTTTCAATATTCAAAACAGCTAATCCAATACGGAGGGCAACCGATTATGTTTTGACCAATTTTTACCAAAAATGTATTTTCGTTATTTACGTTTAGTCTGCAAGTCAAGGAGTATTTATCAACCCTTCCTCTACCTCTGATTGTTCCTAGACAGCAACTTCCTGTTCTTCTTGGCAGGAAAAGCCGATCTGTCAAAGCTGGATATGCAGCACTCGGCAGCCTGCACTTGATATTCGTCCGTATTTTCGGTGAGTATGTTTGCATGCATTCTGCAGTATGAATCATTTTGAGCACGTGCGACACGGGACGAGTTATCATCTACATCTATATGGATACCCTGCAAAACACATTTAAGTGCCTGGCAAAGGGTTCATCGAATCACCTTCACAACTGATAATTAATTGAAACCCTCAGCTGCCGACAGGTGTTGTTGATATACTTCGATGGGGACAGCTGAAAAGTGTGCCCCTACTGGGACTCGAACCCAGAATCTCCTGCTTACAAGGCAGACGCTCAATCCATCTGAGCCATCGAGGGCACACATGAACAGCACGACTGCAGGAATTTATCCCTCGCACGCTTCCCGTGAGACTCACATCCCCATCCGTCCACAATCCGCATACGTAATGTACTTAATAGGTATTTGTCCATCCACTCATTACTGGCTCACACTAAGGTGACGATTCCCGTAAGAGTTCCGGCAACCTGTGCGCATTCGCACAGACGAAGGTCAATGGCTGGGTAACGTTTAACCATAGATATGAAGATAGTAACTGCTCTCGAAAGAACAGGCGCCACTGACGACCTTGCAACTCTTCTAGAATACATGATAGACCGGCCGATGTGGCCGAGCGGTTGTAGGCGCTTCAGTCGGGAGCCACGCGACCGCTACGGTCGCAGGTTCAAATCCTGCCTCGAGCATGGGTGTGTGTGATGTCCTTAATTTAGTTAGGTTTAAGTCGTTCTAAGTTCTAGGAAACTGATGACCTCAGATGTTAAGTCCCAAAGTGCTCAGAGCCATTTGAACCATCAGTCCCTATGTTTACACACTACTTACAGTAACTTATGCTAAGGACAACACACACACACTACCATGCCCGAGGGAGGACTCGAACCTCCAACAGGGGGAGCCGCGCGAACCGTGACAAGGCGTTGGACACATGGCGGGTACCCCGCGCGGCTCATGGCAGCCGTGACACTGCTTCAAACAATGGACTGTAGAAACTTTTGTAAAGCACGGATTAAAAAAAAAAAAACTTTCTGTTCCAAGAGTCTAGACAAGTACACCTTTAAAAAATGCAACTACAAAGAAATTGAATTTTCGAACGTTTTGAATGAGAACCTGTCCTTATGGAACACCGTTGATCAAATGTCACAGGGATTATATACTCAGGTTTCACATGTGGATTAACACTTTCTAATCAATATCCGGAATGAGCAGGGCTTAAAACTTTGAAGAGTTAAATTTCAAGGGCCGTTCTCTTGTATGCAAATAGTTTCACAGTAGAAATTTCTCTAGTTTTATTTATTAATTTATTTATTTATTTTTTGCTGTAGGTAAAGAAGGATAGCATTGTGAGGAAGGGGAAGGGGGGGGGGGAGGAATCTTGCATCTCCCACCTTGGAATTCTCAGTACAGAATTTTTATTCATTACGAGATTCTTAGCCACTTGCAGAAGTGATTTCGAGTGATTCTGCAAAACTTTTCCTTTAGCCAATCGTAGCAACTATAGGATTCCGTTCCTGCTGCATGACATGTCTCGGAACTTAAACTGACCAACTCATTTGCATAAAGAGTTAGCTTATCATCCGCTTCTTTACTTGCGTAGACCGTTCATGGTCTGCAAAGAATTTTTTTCTTTAATCGTTTTTTTTATGTCTTTTATAAACTGCAACACTTTCTAAACTTTCTAAACTTAGCGCCGTTGAAGCATGGTCTTTTACTGAATGATCAAAAAGCAATGCTGACAGCTGGAGTCCAAGGTTTTTGTTAATCAAGCCGTTTGTATTCTTGTGGTGATATCTCCGTACAGTCTTTCATTCCCTAACGCATATTTCTTTATATCTAATTGAGAAGTGAAATACCGGTTTTCATAGATGCAGATTTAAAATATTTTAATATAACGCAATAAATATTTCATTAAAATTTTCATCCCCTTATGCTCGAAGTTCCAAAACCAGAAAAACACGTAGTTTTTAAAAATTGTAACATATTAGCCGAATACGAATTGTCAGATATATTTAGCAATCCTTTCATAATGAACCATTTTCTGAAACATCTCACACCCTTTAGGGGTTGGGTTTCAAAAACAATTAAACACGTATTCTTCTATTTAGAGCCGAGGAGCCAAATTCAAATCTTCATCCATTTAATTCTAAAAATGTTTTCATAGTGAAATATTTCATAAAACATTACATCCCCTATTTCACTCTATTAGTGAGTTAAATTTCCAAAAGCAACGAAACACATTTTTTTTACATCCAACCGAGATGTCAAATACCTATTTTCATAGATGTAGCTATAAAAATGCTTCAGTAGTTCTTTAATAATGATTTATTTTCAAAAAACCTTCACTAATTATTTTATCCCCCAATGGAAGAATTTCGGAAAATGCTAAAAACCTGTTTCTTTTTTGTATCTGACTGAGACACCAAATGTCAATTTTCGTAGTTTTGTAGTTATAGCTTCAATAGGGACATAGGGACATATTTAAAAAAAAAGACTTTCAACCCATGTTTCACCCCCATAGGAGTGAAATTTCGAACAATCTCTTCTTAAATGATGCTTTCAGCGTAAGATTTACACCTTCATCAAATTTCAAGTCCGTATACTTTGCAGGTTGGGCTGGAAGGCTATGGGTCAGTGAAACCTGTGCCCCTATTGCACCTTCTTGGAGGTTGTAGTTCCAAAAACAGTGAAACACGTAGTTTTCAATAACACAATATTCATAGATTTCGCTTTAAAAACTCTTTCGCACTGAAATACTTTCATAAAACATTACATCCTATATTCCACCCTCTTAATCGTTGAATGTATCAAAAACAGGTTTTCATATATTTCATGAAACATTTCATCCTCTGTGATATGGGGTATGGTAGTGACACACCAAAATCACAATAGTAATCCGTTGTAGTTGCTACATATTTTATTACAATCAAAAGCATTATAAAATCACAAGGCCAGATCATTTGGACAAATAATAAATAAATTTCGTTAAGTGGAACGAGACCCGTAAAACTTGAAATTTGAATATGACTAGGTATATATACTTAGGTAAAGCTTTACTTAAATAGCACAAATGTCCATAAAATTCATAGCAGAACTCTCACTACTTGCAATCAGGGGAGAAACAGATTAAGCGTAAGAATACAGATATTTAACGTTCGGCTTGCCAACTTTCCTAAACAAAACTGTATAAAAATGACTAAAACAATTAAGGGGGTCCTTTAATTTTGACTAAACGGACCTTCAAATTTACTTACTCAGTTGATTAATCAACAATATTCTTAGAATGATTACAACTAGAACATGACTATATGACAATACCCTTAAAATAAGGTTGCTTCAATATTTCGTGTGAATTGGCGATAGACGCGAGCAGACCAAGGATTCAAATCAATACAAGAGATCCACGAGGCAGAGAATGACATAGAAATATACTCAACATGGCAATGCAATTGAACTTTGGATGCTATAGTTCAGCACCGGAAAGATGGAATCACGCAAAAGTGACAACATAACCCAAGATGTAAAGGAGAGGACATGGCCTCAAATATCTCTCTGCCGCCGTGGTGCTCTGCTCCCAGTATGCTAGCGTCGACCGCTGCCAGTTATCTCTAACACAACACACATCAAGAGCAGACAATTTTCTGAGACATAAACTACACAACCCTATCTGGAGAACAGGTGAGCAATACAACTGGACTGAAACCAATGAGCCTCCGTGAGTTACTTGGCCAGTGCCAGCCCTTAAACTTTGATTAATAAGATCGCTAAAAATCATACCAAAGTTAAGATGACGAGACTTATCTCCAGCTTCGCCATATTAGTGGCAGAGACAATGAATTGGCGACGCTCTTATCCGTATGTTCGCGGCAGAGTCTGGGGAAGGCAAGGGCCACGTGGAGCCGGATCTGGGGGTCAATTTCCTTCTCTCCGAGACACCCGGCTTCTTCTGCGACTTAGCCGGCAAACAGGCCGAGGACCCCGGGTGGGGACCGATTCGGCAGCAGTTGGCGGATGGCGAGGTCTTCGGGGGGTGGGGTGGGCGGGGGGTGTCTTGTGTAAAGGGGAAGACAACCGTGGTGAAGGGAAGGTCTGTATTCCACAGGAACGAGTTAGCATGGCACTCAGATATTTCCACGATTCGGCGGTAGGGGATCATTTGGGGTTCTACAAGACCTTGAACAGAGTTCGGGAACACATGTTTTGGCCCAACCTATATGGCGATGGCATGCGATTTGTTGGCAACTGTGTCCAGTGTAAGCGCGGTAAGCCCCATGTTGGGCCGCACAGAGAACTACTACAGTCGGTTAGCGAGCAGTGTCCTATGGACCGCGACTCAAAGATCGAAACATCGATCGACGGAAACTGGCGCCATAAACGCACCAGCGCACTCTATTTCATCCCCTTAGGGGTTGAACTTCCAAAAACACGAAAATACGTATTTTCTTATTTGTAACCTTGAAGTCAAATACCAATTTTCGTAGATATAGCCTTAAAAATACTTCCATAGTCCTTCCATAATTTTTTATCTCAAGATAAAATGTTCACCTACTATTTCACCTCATAGAGGTTAAATTCCCAATAATACTGGAACACATATTTCTTTATTTCTGACCTAGAAACCAGATACAAATTTTCGTCTGCCTAGCTTCAAAATTACCTTAATAGCTACATGTTTCAAAAATCCTTTCATTTCCTGTGTATCCCCCTTAGAGGTGGAATTTCGAAATATGCAGTATAAGCGGTATAAGATCAACAACCTTTCCAAATCTCAAGGTTTATTTTCCTTGGCGGTCTGGACTGTGTGAATTTCATAGTAATGGCCTCCACACACACACACACACGCGCACACACACACACACACACACACACACACACACACACCACTAACAATGCCACCACCACCTCCTGGGGAAATTTCTGCAGACGCCCTTGTTCCACTGCAGTCATATTTTGCCGACGACCTACATTTAGCAGCGTGGGAGGGATAGTGTCGTGCAACAGACAGTATACTCAGTAGACAACGAACTGTTCGTTGTGAAATCAGGGACCTAGGAACCGAGACTGACACAGAAGGTGCTGAAGGTGAAGCACACTAGACTCGTGTCTACCACGGCTTCAAATAGTATCGATTTACTATGAACGGAAGTTCCGAAAAGTGAGCAAGTAATTTTACAGTAAATTCAGTACCGATGGTGAGGATATACAACGAAAAACATTTCTATAATATTTCAGAAATAATGAAACATTCCACTCAAGTCGCGCGGCAGAAAACGCAATGGATATGCTTGCACTTAAGACGGAAGGCCCCACGTACTTACGCAGGCTTACGACAGATCGCAAAATTCGGCAGTAGGCGTAAGCCAACCTCTTGTGCTGCCATCTGTTATTGATGCCAGGCATCAAGGTCTCAGTAGTACGACCATCCACTGGAGAGTAGTTTGCTTTGTAAGCACTCCGTCTTCAGGCCACGAGTGAC
Source organism: Schistocerca gregaria (assembly GCF_023897955.1). Classification (NCBI taxonomy): domain Eukaryota; kingdom Metazoa; phylum Arthropoda; class Insecta; order Orthoptera; family Acrididae; genus Schistocerca; species Schistocerca gregaria. The sequence continues at coordinate 926,643 of NW_026061765.1, read as the reverse complement.
CTACTGGGACAGCACCATCCGACCGCCGTGTCATCATCCGTGGAGGATGCGAACAGGAGGGGCGGGGGTCAGCACACTGCTCTCCCGGTCTTTATGTTGGTATTTTTTGACCGGAGCCGCTACTATTGGGCCGAGTAGCTCCTCGATTGGCATCATGAGGCGGCCTGGATGATCACCCATCCAAGTGCCTTCAACGCCCGACAACGCACTTAACTTTGGTGATCTCACGTGAACCGATGCAACCTCCGCGGTTGACCTAGCACAGACCACACCATTCACAATGAAACGCATCACTTAGTAGATGGTGAAGTACTTTGAAGCTAGCCAGATAGAAACAGAACCTCCTGGCACTGTATCTAACCCAAATTCTAATCTTACACTAATCTCTTGTATGTACCTACCACGCCCTCAAAGAGCCAACGATTTACTATTATCAAAAGTTCCGAAAAATGAGGAAGAAATTGACCCACACTTTTTTCCGTTGTTCATTATTTCGATTACCCCATAAAGGGAATGGACTTGTAGCCACAGGTTACACAAGCGATAAATGGTTTAAAATACATAAAAAGAGATGACAATAGGAAACGATTTTTAAAAACACAATGATGCGGCTTTTACGATTTTTACAGGAAAAAGAAATGGATGACAAAATAAAGGTTTTTCAAAAATATGCTGGTGGACAATATTGGGGATTTTTTATCTTTATAGATGACTAGCGGAAAAGCTTGGTGTTGACCAGGCATTTATTTACAGCTGTGCGTCCACGTCCGTACTATGCAGCGTCTGGCCTTGTCCTGAGTTTTTATGACGTATCTCCTGAAACATGTGTCGTACAATGATATAATTTTGTAGGTGCATTCAGCGTCATATGCGGATACTGTCTGCAAAATTTATTGCGAATATAGTAGCAAAGAAGTAACAAATTTAAATGTCACGAATGCTGTGATCCCCACACACTTGGGTGCAACCAATGTACACAGGATGCTTGGCTCGATCATTATGGCTACCATCACCGCTGGTCGAAATTGGACCAGCTGTGTCGACGTAGTGAAAATATAAATGTGCATAACATGGTAAACGTCCATTCTTTCCAGCCATCAGACCTGATCTACGATCAAAAATATCATGTAAAAGTGGTAGGGGCAACGGCCTTGCCGCAGTGGATACACCGGTTCCCGTCAGATCACTGAAGTTTAGCACTTTCGGGCGTGGTCGGCACTTGGATGGGTGACCATATGGGCCGCTATGCGCTGTTTCCATTTTTCGGGTTGCACTCAGCCTTGCGATGCCAATTGAGGAACTACTCGACCGAATAGTAGCGGCTCCAGTCAAAGGAAACTACCACAACGAGTGGGAGAGCCAGCTCCTTCTCCACCCTCAGTGAGAATGACGTGGCGGTCGGATGGTCCTGATTGGCCACTTGTGGCCTGAACACGGAGTGCTTTCTTAAAGGAGTGCTCCCTACATAAAACTGACAGTCTTGACTCAGAGACTGTCCACGGTAAATGCTGCATTGGACCTACGAATACTATTAAAATAACGGTTTGAGTTCTCTTTAGTTGTCCAATCATCTGAAGTGAGTCCTTATTGAAGTAAGCTGAAAAATACATTTTATGTTAATGGCGGATAAATTTTATGTTAATGGCGGCAAATTAACTTTACCCTAATGACACACAAGGTCAATGCCGTTCTATCACGTAAAGTATTCTCAGATCGAAATGTTTTGCATTACCAAATCTCCAATGTAGATCCATCATACCGCAATTATAATTCTCAAAATAATTTGGAGCTACGTTCAATGCATATTTAAATGCATCTTTCAAAACAATACCAGAATTCTCATTAGATCATCATTATCAGTGCCTAGAGTATTCTTATTATTTCGTCTACCAAAAACCGCGTCTCACTTTGGCTTTTTCAGTACGCTGTTTTGTTTTCCACTGCTGACAATAGAAACGATCTGGCAGATGTGACATTGTAGATGTCCAGTATGCGTGTCTTAATGCAAATAAACCGTCTGGAACATTTACCCTTGAACCTCCCTAGAATGGGATTTCATGGAACGTTATTACTTTCCTGTGTCCATTTCTATCACACCAGCTGATCGCCACGACTGGGGAGAGTGAGGAGGGGGTGGGGTGAAAGTTGGCAGCACTTTGAGTGGCAGAAACCTCACGTTTCCGTCATTTGTTTTCATAATGACGTAGTGCCAATTCGTCACATTGGACGCTTTTCTCTTGGAAACGTTTACATTCATCGTCTGGATATCAATGTCGCCTTCTGAGGTATGCAGTCGCACCACTCTGTACGAAATAGGTTCTAAGCTGATGCAGTCGACAAGTAACGTCGAAATATATCGTCACCTCGAAATATATCGACACCTCGAAATAAATCCACACCCAGAAATAAATCGCCAACCCGAAATAAATCGCAACCTCGAAATAAATCGACACCATGAAAAAAATCGAAACTTCGAAATAAATCGACACCTCCAAAAGACAGCTACATCGAAATGATTCGATATCCCGAAATATATCGACATCTATACGCATTTCAGCTTACCATATAGATCGATATCTCGAATCTCACAGACCTCTCGAGATAAATCGAGGTATAGAAATATATCGATATCTTGAAATATATTGGTACCTTGTAATATAAAGATATCTCTAAAAATACAATATCTAGAAATTTATGGATTACTTGAGATATAGAGGTTTCTTGAAATATATCGATATCTCGAAAGGAATCGATATCTGAAGTACACCGAACATGGAAATATATCGATAGCTCGAAATAAACAGACAACCCGATTTATTTCGGTATATCAAACTAAATCGATATCTCGACATAAAAGGATACTTCGAAATCAATTGATACCTCGAAATAAATGGATGCCTCAATATAGATAGATATCTCGAAATAAATCGACGTCTCGGTATAATGAGTGCTTCGACATAAGTCGATATATCGAAATGAATCGATAATGGGAAAGAATGGACGTCTTGAAAAAAATCTGTACCCCTAAGAAAACGATTCTCGAAATAAATAGGTATATCGAAATATATCGCTATCTCGATAAATACCGATATCTAGTGGTCGGATATATGTTTCAAGTTGACTTGACATATCAGTATAGTTCGATATACATCAAAATACTTTGGATTTTCAATATACCGATAGATTTCTAGACCTCGGGGAAAAAATCGCCGATCCGACCTCAGTGCAAAAACGCAGACCTAGGGAAAATACATCGACCTCGGGGAAAAACGCAGACCTCGAGGGAAAAACGTCGACCTCGGGGTAAAACGCCGACCTCGTGGGAAAACGCCGACCTTCGGAAAACTGCCGACCTCAGGAGAAATCCAGTTCCATTAATTTACACAGACACTAATGTATGTCACCATTAGGTTCTCAAAATACAACCAAATTCCTGGTATTTATCACCTCACACAAAAAGTGGTCGTGACAGAAAAGTCTCGTTCTTTAAAAAGTTTAGAATGAGATGTTCTAAATATTGCAGTTTATCCATTTACAATAATCTACAAGCACTGCACAATGAGAAGAGACTGTCAACCACAGCACTTTGAAATAGTGGACAGCCAGGAAGACAGAGGTTGCATTGCTGTTTCTAATCCTCTGGTGCTTGAGATTTAGAATCCAGGATTGCCTCGAATGAGAACAGCAATAATGGATGTCCTGCACCAGTGTAGAACTTACTCTGGAACTCCACAGAAAATCACAAGGCACAATTATATCACATCATTCTCAGCAAACTACAGAAGCCTCTAATGGACGTAACAACGTTGTCACCTCCTTCACCAGTGAAAGATCTTAGTAGCTATTGAGTCAAGAGTAGGTGGCCAATTAATAATTTGTTGTTCAAAGCTAACTTCAGTGTATATGGGAATACTCAGTGGACATCTTTAACCATCATATTTTACTGTCTAAGATATGTCAACTTCCCAGACTATAAGTATAAGCAGAGCTTGGCCTTTCCCAATCCGAGATTGTTTAGAATGGGTATCAAGGGAATCAGATCCACTGGGCATTTAGAGCAACCTGCTTTAAACAATATGAGCAGGCAGTAGACACAGACACAGAATTTGGAATTTCTCTGTGAAGTGGTTACCTTCATCGTCTGAAAACTTATGTTGTGTGCTGCGCTATGTGGAGGTACTAATAGCAACACAGTAAAACACAGAAGAAGCTTATAAGTTGATGTAATCAGCCAGTAAGAAGCAGTAAACTTAAAGTTTTAGTAATCGATTATTGACTTATTATCCGGCTTTGGTGCCTTGACATTACCGACGACCTTAAGATTTTGCATGAAGAGAGGCCTAAAAGCCACGTTACACGAGAGAATGTGAAAAGTGTTCATATGTAGTAAAAACCTAAGAAATAAGCCCGTTTTCGTCATTTGCTATCAAATCGACGTATTGCCAGAGCGTTACATTGGCAGCTTTTCTCTCTGAAACGGTTACATTTATCGTCTGCAAACTTATGTCGCGTGCTAAGGAATGCAGAGACACTAAAAACAACACAGTAGAACATAGAGGATGCTTCTAGGTTGATGTAATTAGCCCGTAGGAAACAGTACAATTCAGGTTTTAGTTATCGATTAGTTGGGAGCTCCAATGTTAGGCGCGTAATGGGACCCCTTAGGGATACGGCGGCTAAGGAGGGGAAGAAATCCAGTGTGCACTTCGTGTGCATTCCGGGAGGAGTCATTCCTGATGTGGAAAGGGTCCTTCCGGATACCATGAAGAGCACAGGGTGCAGCCAGCTGCAGGTGGTGGCACATGTCGGCACTAATGACGTGTGTCGCTTTGGATCTGAGGAAATTCTCTCTGGATTCCAGCGGCTATCTGATTTGGTGAAGGCTGCCGGTCTTTCTTACGAGATGAAGGCAGAGCTGACCATCTGCAGCATCGTTGAGAAAACCGACTGCGGACCTTTGGTGCAGAGCCGGTTGGAGGGTCTGAATCAGAGGCTCAGACGGTTTTGCAACCTTATTGGCTGCAGATTCATTGACTTGCGCCATAGGCTGGTGGGGTTTCGGGTTCCGCTGAATAGGTCAGGAGTTCACTACACTCAGCTGGCGGCTACACGGGTAGCGGAAGCTGTGTGGCGTGGACTGGGCGGTTTTTTAGGTTAGAAGGCCTCGGGAAAGTGCGGGATGGGCTGCAATGTCAAAGGGTGCTTGGTAATTACAGGACGTGCTTGGATCAAGGAACAGTCGGAATTATAGTTGTAAATTGTTGTAGTTGCGCTGGAAAAGTCCCTGAGCTTCAAGCGCTAATAGAAAGCACAGAAGCTGATATCGTTATAGGTACAGAAAGCTGGCTAAAGCCTGAAATAAGTTCTGCAGAAATTTTTACGAAGTCTCAGACGGTGTTCAGGAAAGATAGATTAGGCAGAATTGGTGGTGGAGTGTTTGTGTCTGTCAGTAGTGGTTTATCTTGTAGTGAAGTCGAAGTAGATACTCCGTGTGAATTGGTGTGGGTGGAGGTTATACTTAAAAGCCGAATTAAGTTAATAATTAGCTCCTTCTACCGACCCCCAGACTCCGATGATACAGTTGCGGAACAGTTCAGAGAAAGTTTGAGTCTCGTAACAAATAAATACCCAACTCATACGGTTATAGTTGGTGGGGATTTCAACCTACCCTCGGTATGTTGGCAAAAATACTTGTTCAAAACCGGTGGTAGGCAGAAAACGTCTTCCGAGATTGTCCTAAATGCATTCTCCGAAAATTATTTCGAGCAGTTAGTCCACGAACCCACGCGAATTGTAAATGGTTGCGAAAACACACTTGACCTCTTGACCACAAACAATCCAGAGCTGATAGAGAGCATCATGACTGGTACAGTGATTAGTGATCACAAGGTCATTGTAGCTTGGCTCAATACCATTTCTTCCAAATCCATCAGAAACAAACGCAAAATAATTTTATTTAAAAAAGCGGATAAAGTGCCACTAGAAGCCTTCCTAAAAGACAATTTCCATTCCTTCCAAACTGACTATGCGAATGTAGACGAGATGTGGCTCAAATTCAAAGACATAGTAGCAACAGCAATTGAGATATTCATACCTCATAAATTGGTAAGAGATGGAACGGATCCCCCGTGGTACACAAAAAAAGTCCGAACGCTGTTGCAGAGGCAACGGAAAAAACATGCGAAGTTCAGAAGAACGCGAAATCCCGAAGATGGGCTAAAATTTACAGACGCGCGAAATTTGGCACGTACTTCGATGCGAGATGCCTTTAATAGGTTCCACAACGAAACATCGTCTCGAAATTTGGTAGAAAATCCGAAGAAATTCTGGTCGTATGTAAAGTAGACAAGCGGCAAGACGCAGTCAATACCTTCGCTGCGCAGTGCCGATGGTACTGTTATCGACGATTGTGCTGCTAAAGCGGAGTTATTGAACGCAGTTTTCCGAAATTCCTTCACCAGGGAAGACGAATGGAATATTCCAGAATTTGAAACACGAACATCTGCTAGCATGAGTTTCTTAGAAGTAGATACCTTAGGGGTTGCGAAGCAACTCAAATCGCTTGATACGGGCAAGTCTTCAGGTCCAGATTGTATACCGATTAGGTTCCTTTCAGATTACGCTGATACTATAGCTCCCTACTTAGCACTCATATACAACCGCTCGCTCACCGATAGATCTATACCTACAGATTGGAAAATTGCGCAGGTCGCACCAGTGTTCAAGAAGGGTAGTAGGAGTAATCCATTTAACTACAGACCTATATCATTGACGTCGGTTTGCAGTAGGGTTTTGGAGCATATACTGTATTCAAACATTATGAATCACCTCGAAGGGAACGATCTATTGACACGTAATCAGCATGGCTTCAGAAAACATCGCTCTTGTGCAACGCAGCTAGCTCTTTATTCGCACGAAGTAATGGCCGCTATCGACAGGGGATCTCAAGTTGATTCCGTATTTCTAGATTTCCGGAAAGCTTTTGACACCGTTCCCCACAAGCGACTTCTAATCAAGCTGCGGAGCTATGGGGTATCGTGTCAGTTGTGCGACTGGATTCGTGATTTCCTGTCAGGAAGGTCGCAGTTCGTAGTAATAGATGGCAAATCATCGAGTAAAACTAAAGTGATATCAGGTGTTCCCCAGGGAAGCGTCCTGGGACCTCTACTGTTCCTGATCTATATAAATGACCTGGGTGACAATCTGAGCAGTTCTCTTAGACTGTTCGCAGATGATGCTGTAATTTAACGTCTAGAAAGGTCATCCGAAGACCAGTATCAGCTGCAAAGCGATTTAGAAAAGATTGCTGTATGGTTTGTCAGGTGGCAGCTGACGCTAAATAACGGAGAGTGTGAGATGATCCACATGAGTTCCAAAAGAAATCCGTTGGAATTCGATTACTCGATAAATAGTACAATTCTCAAGGCTGTCAATTCAACTAAGTACCTGGGTGTTAAAATTACGAACAACTTCAGTTGGAAGGACCACATAGATAATATTGTCGGGAGGGCCAGCCAAAGGTTGCGTTTCATTGGCAGGACACTTAGAAGATGCAAGAAGTCCACTAAAGAGACAGTTTACACTACACTCGTTCGTCCTCTGTTAGAATATTGCTGCGCGGTGTGGGATCCTTACCAGGTGGGATTGACGGAGGACATCGAAAGGGTGCAAAAACGGGCAGCTCGTTTTGTATTATCGCGTTATAGGGGAGAGAGTGTGGCAGATATGATACACGAGTTGGGATGGAAGTCATTACAGCATAGACGTTTTTCGTCATGGCGAGACCTTTTTACGAAATTTCAGTCACCAACTTTCTCTTCCGAATGCGAAAATATTTTATTGAGCCCAACCTACATAGGTAGGAATGATCATCAAAATAAAATAAGAGAAATCAGAGCTCGAACAGAAAGGTTTAGCTGTTCGTTTTTCCCGCTCGCTGTTCGGGAGTGGAACAGTAGGAGATAGTATGATTGTGGTTCGATGAACCCTCTGAAAAGCACTTAAATGTGAATTGCAGAGTAGTCATGTAGATGTAGATGTAGATGATTTATTAGCCGGCTTTGATGCCAGTGAAATAACCGACTACCTTAAGATTTGGCATTAAACAAGGTCTGGCAGCCACGTTACACGAGAGAATGTGAAAAGTGTTCATATGTACTAAAAACCAAGGAAATCCGCCCGTTTTCACATCTGCTTTCGAATCCACGTAATGCCAGATCGTCACATTGGCCGTTTCCTCTCTGAAACGGTTACACTTATTGTTTGCATAGCTATGTAGCGTGCTGCGGTTTGCGGAGACACTAAAAGCACCATAGTAAAACACAGAAGAAGCTTTTAATTTGGTGTAATAGCCAGTAAGAAGCAGTACAATTCAAGTTTTTGTTATCGATTATTGAATTTCTAGCAGGCTTTGGTGAATTGGACATGAGCTAGGACCTTAAGATTTGGCATGAAGGGAGGTCTGGCAGCCACGTTGCACGGGAGAAAGTGAGAAGTTTTTATGTGCAGTAAAAACCTAAGAAATCCGCCCGTTTTCGTCATCTGCTTTCGAATCGACGTAATGCCAGATCGTCACATTGGCCGTTTTCCCTCTGAAACGGTTACATTTATCGTGTGCAAACTTATGTCGCGTGCTGCGGTATGCGGAGACACTAAAAGCACCATAGTAGAACACAGAAGAAGCTTCTAAGTTGATGTAATAGCCAGTAAGCAACTGTACAATTGAAGTATTAGTTATCGATTAGTGAATTTTTAGAAGGCTTTAGTGCATTCGACATGAGCTAGGACCTTACGATTTAGTATGAAGGGAGGTCTATGAGCCATATCGCACGGGAGAATGTGAAAAGTGTTCACATCTAGTAAAAACCTGAGAAATCCGCCCGTTATCGTCATTTGCTATCGAATCGAATTAATGCCAGATCGTCACATTTTCCGCTCTTCTTTCTGAAACGGTTACATTTATCGTGTGCCATGCTATGTCGCTTGCTGCCGTAGTCGGAGACACTAAAAGCACCATAGTAGAACAGAGAAGAAGCTTCTAAGTTGATCTAATAGCCAGTAAGCAGCTGTACAATTCAAGTATTAGTTACCGAGTATTGACTTCTTAGATGGCTTTAATGCATTGGACATGAGCTAGGACCTTACGTTTTAGTAAGAACGGAGATCTAGCAGCCACGTTGCACGGGAGAACGTGAAAAGTGTTCACATCTAGTAAAAACCTGAGAAATCCGCTCGTTTACGTCATTTGCTATCCAATCGACTTAATTACAGATCGTCACATTGGCCGCTCTTCTCTCTGAAACGATTACATTTATCGTGTGCAAAGCTATGTCGCGTGCTGCAGTATGCGGAGACACTAAAAGCACCATAGTAGAACAGAGAAGAAGCTTCTAAGTTGATGTAATAGCAAGTAAGAAGCAGTACAATTCAAGTTTTAGTTGTGAGTTATAGACTTTTTAGATGGCTTCAGTGCATTGTACATGAGCTAGGACCTTAAGATTTAGTATGAAAGGAGGTCTAGCGGCCACGTTGCACGGGAGAACGTGAAAAGTGTTCATATCTAGTAAAAACCTGAGAAAACCGACCGTTATAGTCTTTTGCTATCGAATCGACTTAATGCCAGATCGTCACATTTTCCGCTCTTTTTTCTGAAACGGTTACATTTATCGTCTCCAAAGCAGTGTCACGTGCTGCGGTATGCGGAGACACTAAAAGCACTATACTAGAACACATAGGAAACTTCCAAGTTGATGTAGTAGCCAGTAACACGTAGTACAATTCAAGTTTTTGTTATCGATTATTCACTTTTTAGCCGGCTTTGGTGCCTTGGACACGAGCTAGGACCTTAAGATTTTGCATGAAAGGAGGACTAGCAGCCGCGTTGCACGGGAGAATGTGAAAAGTGTTCTTATGTAGTTAAAACCTGAGATATCCGTCCGTTTTCGTCATTTGTTATCAAATCGACTTAAAGCCAGATTGTTACATTGGCCGCTCTTCTCTCTGAAACGGTTACATTTATCATCTGCAAACTTATGTTGCGTGCTAAGGAATGCGGAGACACTAAAAACAACACAGTAGAACACAGAAGACGCTTCTAGGTTGATGTAATTAGCCCTTAGGAAACAGTACAATTCAGGTTTTAGTTATCGATTATTGATTTATTAGCCGGCTTTGGTGCCAGTGAAATGACCGACTACCGTAAAATTTGGCATTAATCAAGGTCTGATGAGCCACGTTACACGAGAGAATGTGAAAAGTGTTCATATGTACTAAAAACCTAAGAAATCCGCCAGTTTTCGTCATTTTTTATCGTATCGACTTAAAGCCAGATCGTCACATTGGCCGGTCTTCTCTCTAAAACGGTTACATTCATCGTGTGCAAAGCTATGTCGCGTGCTGCGGAATGCGGAGACACTAAAGCCACGATAGTAGAACACAGAAGAAGTTTCTAAGTTGACGTAATAACCAGTAAGAAGCAGTCAAATTCAAGTTTTAGTTATTGATTAATGACTTTTTAGCCGGCATTGGTGCCTTGTACATGCGCTAGAATCTTATGATTTTGCATGAAGGAAGGTCTATCAGCCACATCGCACAGGAGAATGTGGAAAGTGTTCACATCTAGCAAAAACCTGAGAAATTCGCCCGTTTCCGTCATTTGCAATCGAATCGACTTAATGCCAGATCGAATATTGGCAGCTCTTCTCTCTGAAACGATTACATTTATCGTGTGCAAAGCTATGTCGCGTGCTGCGGTATACGGAGACACTAAAAGCACCAAAATAGAGCACATAAGAAGTTTCTAAGTTTATGTAATAGCCAGTAAGAAGCAGTACAATTCAAGTTTCAGTTGTCGATTACTGTCATTTTAGCCTTCTTTGGTACCTTGGACACGAGCAAGGACATTACGATTTTGCATAAATGGAGGACTAGCAGCTGCGTTGCACGCGAGTATGTGAAAAGTGTTCATACGTAGTAAAAACCTGAGATATCCGTCCGTTTTCGTCATTTGTTATCATATCGACTTAAAGCAAGATCGTTACATTGGCCGCTCTTCTCTCTGAAACGTTTTCATTTATCGCTTGCAAAGCCATGTCGCGTGCTGCGTGCCGCGTTGCTATTGAGATTGTGAAAAGTGTTCATATGTACTAAAAACATGAGAAATCCGTCCGTTTTCGTCATTTGTTATCGAATCGACTTAAAGCCAGATCGACACATTGGCCGCTCTTCTCTCTGAAACGGTTTTATTTATAGTCTGCAAAGCTATGTCGCGTGCTGAGGTATGCGGAGACACTAAAAGCACCATAGTAGAACACACGTGAAGTTTCTAAGCTGATGTAGAAACCAGTAAGAAGAAGTATAATTCAAGTTTTAGTTATCGATTATTGACTTTTTAGCCGGCTTTGGTGCCTTGGGCATGAGCTAGGACCTTAAAATTTTGCATGAAAGGAGGACTAGCAGCCGCGTTGCAAGGAAGAATGTGAAAAGTGTTCTTATGGAGTAAAAACCTGAGATATCGGTCCGGTTTCGTCATTTGTTATCAAATCGACTTGAAGCCAGATTCTTACATTGGCCGCTCTTCTCTCTGAAACCATTAAATTTATTGTCTGCAAAGGTATGTCGCTTGCTGCAGTATACGGAGACACTAAAAGCACCATAGTAGAACACAGAAGTAGCTTCTAAGTTGATGTAATAGCCAGTAAGATGTAGTACAATTCACATTTTAGTTATCGATTATTGACTTTTTAGACGGCTTTGGCGCCTTGGATTTGAACTAGGACCTTAAGTTTTTGCATGATGAAGGACTAGCAGCCGCTTTGCACGGGTAATTTGAAAAGTGTTCATATGTGCTAAAAACCTGAGACATCAGCCATTTTCGTCATTTGTTATCAAATCGATTTAAAGCCAGATCGTTACATTGGCCACTCCTCTCTCTGAAAGGGTTTCATTTATCGTCTGCAAAGCTGTGTCGTGTGCTGCGGTATGGGCTAGACACTAAAAGCACCATAGCAGATCACAGAAGAAGCTTCTAAGTTGATGTAATAGCCAGTAAGAAACACTACAATTCAAGTTTTAGTTATCGAATATTGACCTTTTACCCTTCTTTGGTGCCTTGGACATGAGCTAGGACCTTAAGATTTTGCTTGAAGGGAAGTCTAGCAGACGCGTTGCACGGGAGAATGTGAAAAGTGTTCATATGTAGTAACAACCTGAGATATCCGTCCGTTTTTGTCATTTGTTATCGAATCGACTTAAACCCAGAACGTCACGTTGGCCGCTCTTCTCTCTGAAACGGTTACATATATCGTCTACAAAGCTATGACGCGTGATGCGATATGCGGAGGCACTAAAAGCACCATAGTGGAACACAGAAGAAGCTTCCAAATTGACGTAATAGCCAGTAAGAAATAGTACATTCAAGTTTTAGTTATAGATTATTGACCTTTTACCCTTCTTTGGTGCTTGTACATGAGCAAGGACCTAAAGATTTTGCATGAAACGAAGTGTAGCAGTCGCTTTGCACGAGAGAATGAAAACGTGTTCATATATAGTAAAAACCTGAGATATTCGTCCGTTTTCGTCATTTGTTATCGAATGGACTTAAACCCAGAACGTCACGTTGGCCGCTCTTCTCTCTGAAACGGTTACATTTATCGTCTACAAAGCTATGACGCGTGATGCGATAAGCGAAGAAACAAATAACACCATAGCAGAACACAGAAGAAGCTTCTAAGCTGATGTAATAGCTAGTAAGAAGTATTACAATTCACGTATTAGTTATCTATTATTGTCCCTTTAGCCGTCTTTGGTGTCTTGTACATGAGCTAGGACATTAAGATTTTGCATGAAAGGAGGACCAGCAGCCGCGTTGCTAGGGAGAATGTGATAAGTGTTGATAAGTAGTAAAAACCTGAGAAATCCGTCCGTTTTCCTCATCTGTTATCAAATCGTCTGAAAGCCAGAACGTTACATTGGCCGCGATTCTCTTTGTAACGGTTACATTTATCGTCTGCACAGCTATGTCGGGTGCTGTGGTATGCTTAGACAATAAATGCACCATAGTAGAACACAGAAGAAGCTTCTAAGTTGATGTAATAGCCAGTAAGAAGTAGTACAATAACGTTTTAGATATCGATTATTGACTTTTTAGCTGGCATTGGGGTCTTGAACATGAGCTAGGACCTTAAGACCTTTCATCAAAGGAGGACTAGCAGCTGCGTTGCACGGGAGAATGTGAAAAAAGTTCATATGTAGTAGAAACCTGAGAAATCCGTTCGTTTTCGTCATTTCTTATCAAATCGACTTAAAGCCAGATCGTCACATTGGTCGCTCTTCTCTCTGAAACGGTAACATTTATCGTCTACAAAGCTATGTCGCGTGCTGCGGTATGCCGAGACACTAACAGCACCATAGTAGAACACAGAAGAAGCTCCTAAGTTGTAGTAATTGCCAGTAAGAAGTAGTGCAATAACGTTTTAGATATCGATTATTGACTTTTTAGCTGGCTTTGGGGCATTGGACATGAGCTAGGACATTAAGACTTTGCATCAAAGGAGCACTAGCAGCTGCGTTGCACGGGAGAATGTGAAAAGTGTTCATATGCAGTAAAAACCTGAGAAATCCGTCCGTTTTCGTAATTTCTTATCAAATCGCCTTAAAGCCAGGACGTCACATTGGACGCTCTTCTCTCTGAAAATGTTACATTTATCGTCTTTAAAGCTATGTCACGTGCTGCGGTATGCGGAGTCACTAACAGCACCATAGAAGAACACAGATGAAACTTCTAAGTTGATGTAATAGCCAGTAAGAAGTAATACAATAACGTTTTAGATTTCGATTATTGACTTTTTAGCTGGCTTTGGGGCCTTGGACATGAGCTCGGACATTAAGATTTTGCATCAAAGGAGGACTAGCAGCTGCGTTGCACGGGAGAATGTGAAAAGTGTTCATGTGTAGTAAAAACCTGAGAAATCCATCCGTTTTCGACATTTCTGATCAAATCGACTTAAAGCCAGATCGTCCCATTGGTCGCTCTTCTCTCTGAAACGGTTACATTTATCGTCTGCAAAGCTATGTCGCGTGCTGCGGTATGCGGAGACACTAACAGCACCATAGTAGAACACTGATGAAACTTCTAAATTGATGTAATAGCCAGTAAGAAGTAGTACAATAACGTTTTAGATATCGACTATAGACTTTTTACCTGGCTTTGGGGTTTTGGACATGAGCTAGGAACTTAAGACTTTGCATCAATTGAGGACTAGCAGCTGCGTTGAACGGGAGAATGTGATAAGTGTTCATATGTAGTAAAAACCTGAGAAATCCGTCCGTTTTCGTCATTTCTCATGAAATCAACTTAAAGCCAGATCGTCACATTGGTCACTCTTCTCTCTGAAACGGTTACATTTATCGTATGTAAAGCTATGTCACGTGCTGCGGTACGCGGAGACACTAACAGCGCCATAGAAGAACACAGATGAAACTTCTAAGTTGATGTAATAGCCAGTAAGAAGTAATACAATAACGTTTTAGATTTCGATTATTGACTTTTTAGCTGGTTTTGGTGTCTAGGACATGAGCTAGGACCTTAAGACTATGCATCAAAGGAGGACTAGCAGCTGCGTTGCACGGGAGAATGTGAAAAGTGTTCATATGTAGTAAAAACCTGAGAAATCCGTCCGTTTTCGTCATTTCTTATCAAATCGACTTAAAGCCAGATCGTCACATTGGTCGCTCTTCTCTCTGAAACGATTACATTTATCGTCTGCAAAGCTATGTCGCGTGCTGCGGTATGCGGAGACACTAACAGCACCATAGTAGAAAACAGATGAAACTTCTAAGTTGATGTAATTGCCAGTAAGAAGTAGTACAATAAAGTTATAGATACCGATTATTGACTTTTTAGCTGGCTTTGGGGTATTGGACATGAGCTAGGACCTTATGATTTTGCATCAAAAGAGAACTAGCAGCTGCGTTGCACGGGAGAATGCGAAAACTGTTCATATAAAGTAAAAACCTGAGACATCCGTCCGTTTTCGTCATTTTTCTTATCAAATCGACTTAAAGCCAGATCGTCACATTGGTCGCACTTCTCTCTGAAACGGTTACATTTATCGTCTGCAAAGCTATGTCGCGTGCTGCGGTATGCGGAGACACTAACAGCACCATAGTAGAAAACAGATGAAACTTCTAAGTTGATGTAATAGCCAGTAAGAAGTAGTACAATAACGTTATCGATACCGATTATTGACTTTTTAGCTGGCTTTGGGGTCTTGGACATGAGCTCGGACCTTAAGAATTTGCATCAAAAGGGAACTAGCAGCTGCGTTGCAGGGGAGAATGTGAAAAGTGTTCATATGTAGTAAAAACCTGAGAAATCCGTCCGTTTTCGTCATTTCTTATCAAATCGACTTAAAGCCAGATCGTCACATTGGTCCCTCTTCTCTCTGAAACGGTTACATTTATCGTCTGCAAAGCTATGTCGCGTGCTGCGGTATGCGGAGACACTAACAGCACCATAGTAGAACACTGATGAAACTTCTAAGTTGATGTAATAGCCAGTAAGAAGTAGTACAATAACGTTTTAGATATCGATTATTGACTTTTTAGCTGGCTTTGGGGCCTTGGACATGAGCTAGGGCCTTAAGATTTTCCATCAAAGGAGGACTAGCAGCTGGGTTGCACGGGAGAATGTGAAAAGAGTTCACATGTAGTACAAACCTGAGAAATCCGTCCATTTTCGTCATTTCTTATCAAATCGACTTAAAGCCAGAACGTTACATTGGCCGCTCTTCTCTCTGAAACGGTACTATTTATCGCCTGCAAAGCTATGCCTCGTGCTGCGGTATGCCGAGACACTAACACCACCATAGTAACGCAGAAGAAGCTTCTAAGTTGATGTAATAGCCAGTAAGAAGTAGCACAATAACGTTTTAGATATCGATTATTGACTTAGCTGGCATTGGGGCCTTGGACATGAGCTAGGACCTTAAAATTTTGCATCAAAGGAGGACTAGATGCTCCGTTGCACGGGAGAATGTGAAAAGTATTCATATGCAGTACAAACCTGAGAAATCCGTCCGTTTTCGTAATTTCTTATCAAATCGACTTAAAGCCAGGACGTCACATTGGACGCTCTTCTCTCTGAAAAGGTTACATTACTCGTCTACAGAGCTTTGTCGCGTGCTGCGGTATGAGGAGACACTAACAGCACCATAGTAGAACACAGATGAAATTTCTAAGTTGATGTAATAGCCAGTAAGAAGTAGCACAATAACGTTTTAGATATCGATTATTGACGTTTTTGCTGGCTTTGGGGACTTGGACATGAGCTAGGACCTTAAGATTTTCCATCAAAGGAGGACTAGCAGCTGCGTTGCACGGGAGAATGTGAAAAGTGTTCATATGTAGTAAAAACATGAGAAATCCGTCCATTTTCTTCATTTCTTATCAAATCGACTTAAAGCCAGATCGTCACATTGGTCGCCCTTCTCTCTGAAACGGTTACATTTATCGTCTGCAAAGCTATGTCGCGTGCTGCGGCATGCGGAGACACTAACAGCACCATAGTAGAACACTGATGAAACTTCTAAGTTGATGTAATAGCCAGTAAGAAGTAGTACAATAACGTTTCAGATATCGATTATTGACTTTTTAGCTGGCATTGGGGTCTTGAACAAGAGCTAGGACCTTAAGACATTGCATCACAGGAGGACTAGCAGCTGCGTTGCACGGGAGAATGTGAAAAAAGTTCATATGTAGTAAAAACCTGAGAAATCCGTTCGTTTTCGTCATTTCTTATCAAATCGACTTAAAGCCAGATCGTCACATTGGTCGCTCTTCTCTCTGAAACGGTAACATTTATCGTCTACAAAGCTATGTCGCGTGCTGCGGTATGCCGAGACACTAACAGCACCATAGTAGAACACAGAAGAAGCTCCTAAGTTGTAGTAATTGAAAGTAAGAAGTAGTGCAATAACGTTTTAGATATCGATTATTGACTTTTTAGCTGGCTTTGGGGCATTGGACATGAGCTAGGACCTTAAGACTTTGCATCAAAGGAGGACTAGCAGCTGCTTTGCACGGGAGAATGTGAAAAGTGTTCATATGTAGTAAAAACATGAGAAATCCGTCCGTTTTCATCTTTTCTTATAAAATCGACTTAAAACCAGATCGTCACATTGGTCGCTCATTTCTCTGAAACGGTTACATTTATCGTCTGCAAAGCTATGTCGCGTGCTGCGGTATGCGGAGACACTAACAGCACCATAGTAGAAAACAGATGAACCTTCTAAGTTGATGTAATAGCCAGTAAGAAGTAGTACAATAACGTTTTAGATATCGATTATTGACTTTTTAGCTGGCTTTGGGGCCTTGGACATGGGCTAGGACCTTAAGATTTTGCATCAAAGGAGGACTACATGCTTCGTTGCACGGGAGAATGTGCAAAGTGTTCATATGCAGTAAAAACCTGAGAAATCCGTCCGTTTTCGTAATTTCTTATCAAATCGCCTTAAAGCCAGGACGTCACAGTGGACGCTCTTCTCTCTGAAAATGTTACATTTATCGTCTTTAAAGCTATGTCACGTGCTGCGGTATGCGCAGTCACTAACAGCACCATAGAAGAACACAGATGAAACTTCTAAGTTAATGTAATAGCCAGTAAGAAGTAATACAATACCGTTTTAGATTTCGATTATTGACTTTTTAGCTGGCTTTGGGGCCTTGGACATGAGCTCGGACCTTAAGATTTTTCATCAAAGGAGGACTAGCAGCTGCGTTGCACGGGAGTATGTGAAAAGTGTTCATGTATAGTAAAAACCTGAGAAATCCATCCGTTTTCGTCATTTCTGATCAAATCGACTTAAAGCCAGATCGTCACATTGGTCGCTCTTCTCTCTGAAACGGTTACATTTATCGTCTGCAAAGCTATGTCGCGTGCTGCGGTATGCGGAGACACTAACAGCACCATAGTAGAACACTGATGAAACTTCTAAGTTGATGTAATAGCCAGTAAGAAGTAGTACAATAACGTTTTAGATATCGACTATAGACTTTTTACCTGGCTTTGGGGTTTTGGACATGAGCTAGGAACTTAAGACTTTGCATCAATTGAGGACTAGCAGCTGCGTTGAACGGGAGAATGTGATAAATGTTCATATGTAGTAAAAACCTGAGAAATCCGTCCGTTTTCGTCATTTCTCATGAAATCAACTTAAAGCCAGATCGTCACATTGGTCACTCTTCTCTCTGAAACGGTTACATTTATCGTATGTAAAGCTATGTCACGTGCTGCGGTATGCGGAGACACTAACAGCACCATAGAAGAACACAGATGAAACTTCTAAGTTGATGTAATAGCCAGTAAGAAGTAATACAATAACGTTTTTGATTTCGATTATTGACTTTTTAGCTGGCTTTGGTGTCTAGGACATGAGCTAGGACCTTAAGACTTTGCATCAAAGGAGGACTAGCAGCTGCGTTGCACGGGAGAATGTGAAAAGTGTTCATATGTAGTAAAAACCTGAGAAATCCGTCCGTTTTCGTCATTTCTTATCAAATCGACTTAAAGCCAGATCGTCACATTGATCGCTCTTCTCTCTGAAACGATTACATTTATCGTCTGCAAAGCTATGTCGCGTGCTGCGGTATGCGGAGACACTAACAGCACCATAGTAGAAAACAGATGAAACTTCTAAGTTGATGTAATTGCCAGTAAGAAGTAGTACAATAAAGTTATAGATACCGATTATTGACTTTTTAGCTGGCTTTGGGGTATTGGACATGAGCTAGGACCTTATGATTTTGCATCAAAAGAGAACTAGCAGCTGCGTTGCACGGGAGAATGTGAAAAGTGTTCATATGTAGTAAAAACCTGAGACTTCCGTCCGTTTTCGTCATTTTTCTTATCAAATCGACTTAAAGCCAGATCGTCACATTGGTCGCTCTTCTCTCTGAAACGGTTACATTTATCGTCTGCAAAGCTATATCGCGTGCTGCGGTATGCGGAGACACTAACAGCACCATAGTAGAACACTGATGAAACTTCTAAGTTGATGTAATAGCCAGTAAGAAGTATTACAATAACGTTTTAGATATCGATTATTGACTTTTTAGCTGGCTTTGGGGCCTTTTACATGAGCTATGGCCTTAAGATTTTGCATCAAAGGAGGACTAGCAGCTGCGTTGCACGGGAGAATGTGAAAAGAGTTCACATGTAGTACAAACCTGAGAAATCCGTCCGTTTTCGTCATTTCTTATCAAATCGACTTAAAGCCAGAACGTTACATTGGCCGCTCTTCTCTCTGAAACGGTACCATTTATCGCCTGCAAAGCTATGTCTCGTGCTGCGGTATGCCGAGACACTAACAGCACCATAGTAACGCAGAAGAAGCTTCTAAGTTGATGTAATAGCCAGTAAGAAGTAGTACAATAACGTTTTAGATATCGATTATTGACTTTTTAGCTGGCATTGGGGCCTTGGACATGAGCTAGAACCTTAAAATTTTGCATCAAAGGAGGACTAGATGCTCCGTTGCACGGGAGAATGTGAAAAGTATTCATATGCAGTACAAACCTGAGAAATCCGTCCGTTTTCGTAATTTCTTATCAAATCGACTTAAAGCCAGGACGTCACATTGGACGCTCTTCTCTCTGAAAAGCTTACATTACTCGTCTACAGAGCTATATTGCGTGCTGCGGTATGCGGAGACACTAACAGCACCATAGTAGAACACAGATGAAATTTCTAAGTTGATGTAATAGCCAGTAAGAAGTAGCACAATAACGTTTTAGATATCGATTATTGACTTTTTAGCTGGCTTTGGGGACTTGGACATGAGCTAGGACCTTAAGATTTTGCATCAAAGGAGGACTAGCAGCTGCGTTGCACGGGAGAATGTGAAAAGTGTTCATATGTAGTAAAAACCTGAGACTTCCGTCCGTTTTCGTCATTTTTCTTATCAAATCGACTTAAAGCCAGATCGTCACATTGGTCGCTCTTCTCTCTGAAACGGTTACATTTATCGTCTGCAAAGCTATATCGCGTGCTGCGGCATGCGGAGACACTAACAGCACCATAGTAGAACACTGATGAAACTTCTAAGTTGATGTAATTGCCAGAAAGAAGTAGTACAATAACGTTTTAGATATCGATTATTGACTTTTTAGCTGGCTTTGGGGTCTTGGACATGAGCTAGGACCTTAAGACTTTGCATCAAAGGAGGACTAGCAGCTGCGTTGCACGGGAGAATGTGAAAAGTGTTCATATGTAGTAAAAACCTGAGAAATCCGTCCGTTTTCGTCTTTTCTTATAAAATCGACTTAAAACCAGTTCGTCACATTGGTCGCTCATTTCTCTGAAACGGTTACATTTATCGTCTGCAAAGCTATGTCGCGTGCTGCGGTATGCGGAGACACTAACAGCACCATAGTAGAAAACAGATGAACCTTCTAAGTTGATGTAATAGCCAGTAAGAAGTAGTACAATAACGTTTTAGATATCGATTATTGACTTTTTAGCTGGCTTTGGGGCCTTGGACATGGGCTAGGACCTTAAGATTTTGCATCAAAGGAGGACTACATGCTTCGTTGCACGGGAGAATGTGCAAAGTGTTCATATGCAGTAAAAACCTGAGAAATCCGTCCGTTTTCGTAATTTCTTATCAAATCGCCTTAAAGCCAGGACGTCACATTGGACGCTCCTCTCTCTGAAAATGTTACATTTATCGTCTTTAAAGCTATGTCACGTGCTGCGGTATGCGGAGTCACTAACAGCACCATAGAAGAACACAGATGAAACTTCTAAGTTGATGTAATAGCCAGTAAGAAGTAATACAATAACGTTTTAGATTTCGATTATTGACTCTTTAGCTGGCTTTGCGCCTTGGACATGAGCTCGGAACTTAAGATTTTGCATCAAAGGAGGACTAGCAGCTGCGTTGCACGGGAGAATGTGAAAAGTGTTCATGTGTAGTAAAAACCTGAGAAATCCATCCGTTATCGTCATTTCTGATCAAATCGACTTAAAGCCAGATCGTCACATTGGTCGCTCTTCTCTCTGAAACGGTTACATTTATCGTCTGCAAAGCTATGTCGCGTGCTGCGGTATGCGGAGACACTAACAGCACCATAGTAGAACACTGATGAAACTTCTAAGTTGATGTAATAGCCAGTAAGAAGCAGTACAATAACGTTTTAGATATCGACTATAGAATTTTTACCTTGCTTTGGGGTCTTGGACATGAGCTAGTAACTTAAGACTTTGCATCAATTGAGGACTAGCAGCTGCGTTGAACGGGAGAATGTGATAAGTGTTCATATGTAGTAAAAACCTGAGAAATCCGTCCGTTTTCGTCATTTCTCATGAAATCAACTTAAAGCTAGATCGTCACATTAGTCACTCTTCTCTCTGAAACGGTTACATTTATCGTCTGCAAAGCTATGTCGCGTGCTGCGGTATTGCGGAGACACTAACAGCACCATAGTAGAAAACAGATGAAACTTCTAAGTTGATGTAATTGCCAGTAAGAAGTAGTACAATAAAGTTATAGATACCGATTATTGACTTTTTAGCTGGCTTTGGGGTATTGGACATGAGCTAGGACCTTATGATTTTGCATCAAAAGAGAACTAGCAGCTGCGTTGCACGGGAGAATGTGAAAAGTGTTCATATGTAGTAAAAACCTGAGACATCCGTCCGTTTTCGTCATTTTTCTTATCAAATCGACTTAAAGCCAGATCGTCACATTGGTCGCTCTTCTCTCTGAAACGGTTACATTTATCGTCTGCAAAGCTATGTCGCGTGCTGCGGTATGCGGAGACACTAACAGCACCATAGTAGAAAACAGATGAAACTTCTAAGTTGATGTAATAGCCAGTAAGAAGTAGTACAATAACGTTATCGATACCGATTATTGACTTTTTAGCTGGCTTTGGGGTCTTGGACATGAGCTCGGACCTTAAGAATTTGCATCAAAAGGGAACTAGCAGCTGCGTTGCAGGGGAGAATGTGAAAAGTGTTCATATGTAGTAAAAACCTGAGAAATCCGTCCGTTTTCGTCATTTCTTATAAAATCGACTTAAAGCCAGATCGTCACATTGGTCGCTCTTCTCTCTGAAACGGTTACATTTATCGTCTGCAAAGCTATGTCGCGTGCTGCGGTATGCGGAGACACTAACAGCACCATAGTAGAACACTGATGAAACTTCTAAGTTGATGTAATAGCCAGTAAGAAGTAGTACAATAACGTTTTAGATATCGATTATTGACTTTTTAGCTGGCTTTGGGGTCTTGGACATGAGCTAGGACCTTAAGACATTGCATCAAAGGAAGACTAGCAGCTGCGTTGCACGGGAGAATGTGAAAGTGTTCATGTGTAGTAAAAACCTGAGAAATCCGTCCGTTTTCGTCATTTCTTATCAAATCGACTTAAAGCCAGATCGTCACATTGGTCGCTCTTCTCTCTGAAACGGTTACATTTATCGTCTGCAAAGCTATGTCGCGTGCTGCGGTATGCGGAGACAGTAACAGCACCATAGTAGAACACTGATGAAACTTCTAAGTTGATGTAATAGCCAGTAAGAAGTAGTACAATAACGTTTTAGATATCGAATATTGACTTTTTAGCTGGCTTTGGGGTCTTGGATATGAGCTAGGACCTTAAGACATTGCATCAAAGGAGGTTTAGCAGCTGCGTTGCACGGGAGAATGTGAAAAGTGTTCATGTGTAGTAAAAACCTGAGAAATCCGTCCGTTTTCGTCATTTCTTATCAAATCGACTTAAAGCCAGAACGTCACATTGGCCGCTCTCCTCTCTGAAACGGTAACATTTATCGCCTACAAAGCTATGTCGCGTGCTGCGGCATGCCGAGACACTAACAGCACCATAGTAGAACACAGAAGAAGCTTCTAAGTTGTAGTAATTGCCAGTAAGAAGTAGTGCAATAACGTTTTAGATATCGATTATTGACTTTTTAGCTGGCTTTGGGGTCTTGGACATGAGCTAGGACCTTAAGACATTGCATCAAAGGAAGACTAGCAGCTGCGTTGCACGGGAGAATGTGAAAAGTGTTCATGTGTAGTAAAAACCTGAGAAATCCGTCCGTTTTCGTCATTTCTTATCAAATCGACTTAAAGCCAGATCGTCACATTGGTCGCTCTTCTCTCTGAAACGGTTACATTTATCGTCTGCAAAGCTATGTCGCGTGCTGCGGTATGCGGAGACAGTAACAGCACCATAGTAGAACACTGATGAAACTTCTAAGTTGATGTAATAGCCAGTAAGAAGTAGTACAATAACGTTTTAGATATCGAATATTGACTTTTTAGCTGGCTTTGGGGTCTTGGATATGAGCTAGGACCTTAAGACATTGCATCAAAGGAGGTTTAGCAGCTGCGTTGCACGGGAGAATGTGAAAAGTGTTCATGTGTAGTAAAAACCTGAGAAATCCGTCCGTTTTCGTCATTTCTTATCAAATCGACTTAAAGCCAGAACGTCACATTGGCCGCTCTCCTCTCTGAAACGGTAACATTTATCGCCTACAAAGCTATGTCGCGTGCTGCGGCATGCCGAGACACTAACAGCACCATAGTAGAACACAGAAGAAGCTTCTAAGTTGTAGTAATTGCCAGTAAGAAGTAGTGCAATAACGTTTTAGATATCGATTATTGACTTTTTAGCTAGCTTTGGGGCCTTGGACATGAGCTAGGGCCTTAAGATTTTGCATCAAAGGAGGACTAGCAGCTACGTTGCACGGGAGAATGTGAAAAGTGTTCATATGTAGTAAAAACCTGAGAAATCCTTCAGTTTTCGTCATTTCTTATCAAATCGACTTAAAGCCAGATCGTCACATTGGTCTCTCTTCTCTCTGAAACTGATACACTTATCATCTGCAAAGCTATGTCGCGTGCTGCGGTATGCGGAGACACTATCAGCACCATAGTAGAACACAGATGAAACTTCTAAGTTGATGTAATTGCCAGAAAGAAGTAGTACAATAACGTTTTAGATATCGATTATTGACTTTTTAGCTGGCTTTGGGGTCTTGGACATGAGCTAGGACCTTAAGACATTGCATCAAAGGAGGACTAGCAGCTGCGTTGCACGGGAGAATGTGAAAAGTGTTCATATGTAGTAAAAACCTGAGAAATCCGTCAGTTTTCGTCATTTCTTATCAAATCGACTTCAAGGCAGAACGTCACATTGGCCGCTCTTCTCTCTGAAACGGTTACATTTATCGTCTGCAAAGCTATGTCGCGTGCTGCGGTATGCGGAGACACTAACAGTACCATAGTAGAACACAGATGAAACTTCTAAGTTGATGTGATAGCCAGTAAAAAGTAGTACAATAACGTTTTATATATCGATTATTGACTTTTTATTTGGCTTTGGGGCCTTGGACATGACCTAGGACCTTAAGATATTGCATCAAAAAAGGACTAGCAGCAGCGTTGCACGGGAGAATGTGAAAAGTGTTCATATGAAGTAAAAACCTGAGAAATCCGTCCGTTTTCGTCATTTCTCATCAAATCGACTTAAAGCCAGATCGTCTCATTGGTCACTCTTCTCTCTGAAACGGTTACATTTATCGTCTGTAAAGCTATGTCACATGCTGCGGTATGCGGAGACACTAACAGCACCATAGTAGAAAACAGATGAAACTTCTAAGTTGATGTAAATGCCAGTAAGAAGTAGTACAATAACGTTATAGATACCGATTATTGACTTTTTAGCTGGCTTTGGGGTATTGTACATGAGCTTGGACCTTAAGATTTTGCATCAAAAGAGAACTAGCAGCTGCGTTGCACGGGAGAATGTGAAAAGTGTTCATATGTAGTAAAAACCTGAGACATCCGTCCGTTTTCGTCATTTCTTATCAAATCGACTTAAAGCCAGATCGTCACATTGGTCGCTCTTCTCTCTGAAACGGTAACATTTATCGCCTACAAAGCTATGTCGCGTGCTGCGGCATGCCGAGACACTAACAGCACCATAGTAGAACACAGAAAAAGCTTCTGAGTTGTAGTACTTGCCAGTAAGAAGTAGTGCAATAACGTTTTAGATATCGATTATTGACTTTTTAGCTGGCATTGGGGTCTTGGACATGAGCTAGGACCTTAAGACTTTTCATCAAAGGAGGACTGGCAGCTGCGTTGCACGGGAGAATGTGAAAAGTGTTCATGTGTAGTAAAAACCTGAGAAATCCGTCCGTTTTCGTCATTTGTTATCGAATCGACTTAAAGCCAGATCGTCACATTATCCGCTCTTCTCTCTGAAACGATTACATTTATCGTCTGCAAAGCTATGTCGCGTGCTACGTTATCCGGAGACACTAAAAGCATCATAGTAAAACACAGATGAACCTTCTAAGTTGAGGTAATAGCCAGTAAAAAGTAGTACTATTCAAGTTTTTGTTATCGACTATTGACGTTTTACCATTCTTTGGTGCTTGGACATGAGCTAGGACCTTAAGATTTGGCATGAAGGGAAGTCTAGTGGCCGCGTTGCAGGGGAGAAAGTGACAAGTGTTCATATGTAGTAAAAATCTGAGAAATTCGTCCGTTTTCGTCATTTGTTATCGAATCGACTTAAATCCAGACCGACACATTGGCCGCTCTTCTCTCTGATACGATTACATTTATCGTCTGCAAAGCTATGTCCGGTGCTGCGGTATGCGGAGACACTAAAAGCACCATAATACAATACAGATGAACCTTCTAAGTTAATGTAATAGCCAATAAGAGGTAGTACAATTCAAGTTTTAGTTATAGATTATTGAATTTTTAGCCGGTTTTGGTGCCTTTGACATGAAATAGGACCTTAAGATTTTGCATGAAATTCAGGACTAGCAACCGCGTTGCACAGGGGAATGTGAAAAGTTTTCATATGTAGTAAAAACCTGGAAAATTGTCCGTTTTCGTCATTTGTTATCGTAACGAATTAAAGCCATATCGTCATATTAGCCGCTCTTCCCTCATAAACGGTTGCATTTATCGTCTGCAAAACTCTGTCGCGTGCTGCGGTATACGGAGACACTAATAGCACCATAGTAGAACACAGATAAAGCTTCTAAGTTGATATAATAGCCAGTAAGAAGTAGTACAATTCAAGATTTAGTTATCGATTATTGACTTTTTAGCCGGCTTTGGTGCCTTTGACATGAGGTAGGACTATACGATTTTGCATGAAAGGAGGACTAGCAGCCGCGTTGCACGAGCGAATGTGAAAAGTGTTCATATGTAGTAAAAACCTGAGAAATCCGTCCGTTTTCGTCATTTGTTATCGAATCGCCTTAAAACCAGATCGATACATTGGGCGCTGTTCTCTCTGAAACGGTTACATTTATCGTCTGCAAAGCAATGTCTCGTGTTTCGGTATCCGGAGATACTAATAGCACCATAGTAGAACACAGATGAAACTTATAAGTTGATGTTATAGCCAGTAAGAAGTAGTACAATTCAGGTTTTAGTTATCGATTATTGACTTTTTAGCAGGCTTTGGTGCCTTGGACATTTGCTAGGATTTTGGATTTTGCATGAAAGGAGGACTAGCAGCCGCGGTCCTCGGGCGAAAAAGTGTTCATATGTAGTAAGAAACTGAGAAATCCGTCCGTTTTCGTCATTTGTTATCGAATCGACTTAACACCAGATCGTCCTTTGGCCGCTCTTCTCTCTGAAACGGCTACATTTATCGTCTGCAAAGATATGTCGCGTGCTGTGGTATGCAGGGACACTAAAAGCACCATAGAAGAATACATATCAAACTTCTAAGTTTATGTAATAGCCAGTAAGAAGTAGTAGAATTGAAGTTTTAGCTATCGATTATTGACTTTTTACCCTTCTTTGGCGCTTGGACATGAGTTAGGGCCTTAAGATATTTCATGAAGGGAAGGCTAGTGGCCACGATGCACGGGAGAATGTGAAAAGTGTTCATATGTAGTAAAAATCTGAGAAATTCGTCCGTTTTCGTCATTTGTTATCGAATCGACTGAAATCCAGATCGACACATTTGCCGCTCTTCTCTCTGGAACGATTACATTTATCGTCTGCAAAGCTATGTCGCGTGCTGCGGTATGCGGAGACACTAAAAGCAGCATAGTAGAGCACAGATGAAGCCTCTAAGTTGATGTAATAGCCAGTAAGAAGTAGTACAATTCAAGTTTTAGTTATCGATTACTGACTTTTTACCCTTCTTTGGAGCCTTGGACTTGAGGTAGGACCTTAAGATTTTACATGAAGGGAAGTCTATCAGCCGCGTTGCACGGGCGATTGTGAAAAATGTTCATATGTAGTAAAAACCTGAGAAATCCGTCCGTTTTCGTCATTTGGTATCGAATCGACTTTAATCCAGAACGACACGTTGGCCGCTCTTCTCTCTGAAACGGTTACGTTTATCGTCTGCAAAGCTATGTCGCGTGCTTCGGTGTCCGGAGATACTAATAGCACCATAGTAGAAAACAGATGAAACTTATAAATTGATGTAATAGCCAGTAAGAAGTAGTACAATTCAAGTTTTAGTTATTGATTATTGACTTTTTAGCCGCCTTTGGTGCCTTGGACATGAGCTAGGACCTTAAGATTTTTCATGAAAGTAAGATTAGCAGTCACGTTGCATGGGAGAATGTGAAAAGCGTTCATATGTAATAAAAACCTGAGAAAGTCGTATCGACTTAAATCCAGATCGCCACATTAGCCGCTCTTCTCTCGGAAACGGTTACATTTATAGTCTGCAAAGCTATTTCGCCTGCTGTGGTATCCGGAGACACTAAAAGCACCATAGTAGAACACAGGTGAAGCTTCAAAGTTGATGTAATACCCAGTACGAAGTAGTACAATTCAAGTTTTAGGTATCGATTATTGTCTTTTTTCCCTTCGTTGGTGCCTTGGACATCAGCTAGCAACTTAAGATTTTGCATGAAAGGAGGACTAGAAGCCGCGTAGCACGGTAGAATGTGAAAAGTGTTCATATATAGTAAGAATCTGAGAAATCCGTCCGTTTTCGTCATTTGTTATCGAATCGACTTAAATCCAGATTGTCACATTGGCCGGTCTTCTCTCTGAAACGGTTACATTTATCGTCTGCCAAGATATGTCTCGTGTTGCGGAATGCGGAGACACTAAATGCACCATAGTAGAACACAGATGAAGCTTCTACGTTGATGTAATAGCCAGTAAGAAGTCATACAATGCAAGTTTTAGTTGTCGATTACTGACTTTTTAGCCGGCTTTGGTGCCTTGGACATGACCTACGACTCTACGATTTTGCATGAAAGGAGGACTAGGAGCCGCGTTGCACGGGAGAATGTGAAAAGTGTTGATATGTAGTAAAACCTGACAAATCCGTCCGTGTTCGTCAATTGTTATCGAATCGACTTAAAGCCAGATCGTCACAGTGGCCGCTCTTCCCTCTAAAACGGTTACATTTACCCACTGCAAACCTATGTCGCTGGGTGCGGTATGCGGAGACACTAAAAGCACCATAGTAGAACACAGTAGAAGCTTCTAAGTTGATGTAATATGTAGTAAGAAGTAGTACAATTCAAGTTTTAGTTTTCGATTATTGACTTTTTAGCCGGATTTGGTGCCTTGGGCATGAGCTAGGGCCTTAAGATTTTGCATGAAAGGAGGACTATTAGCCGCGTTGCACGGGACAATGTAAAAAGTGTTCATATGTAGTAAAAACCTGAGAAATCCGGCCCTTTTCGTCATTTGTTATCGAATCGACTTAAAGCCAGATCGTCACATTGGCCGCTCTTCTCCCTGAAACGATTACAATTATCATCTGCAAAGCTATGTCTCATGCTGCGGTATGCGGAGACACTAAAAGCACCATAGTAGAACACAGATGAAGCTTCTAAGTTGATGTAATAGCCAGTAAGAACTACTGCACTTCAAGTTTTACTTTTCGATTATTGACCTTTTAGACTTTTTTGGTGCCTTGGACATGAGCTAGGAGCTTAAGATTTTGCATGAAAGGAGGACTTGCAGCCGTATTGCACGGGAGAATGTGAAAAGTGTTCATATGTAGTAAAATCCTGAGAAGTCCGTCCGTTTTCGTCATTGTTATCAAATCGACTTAAATCCAGATCATCACATTGGCCGCTCTTCCCTCTGAAACGGTTAAATTTACCGTCTGCAAACCTATGTCGCTGGGTGCGGTATGCGGAGACACTAAAAGCACCGTAGAACACAGAAGAAGCTTCTAAGTTGATGTAATACCCAGTAAGAAGTAGTACAATTCAAGTTTCAGTTTTCGGTTATTGACTTTTTAGCCGGCTTTGGTGCCTTGGACATGAGCTAGGTCCTTAAGATTTTGCATGAAAGGAAAACTAGCAGCCGCGTTACTGGAGTGAATGTGAAAAGTGTTCATATGTAGTGAAAACCTGAGAAATCGGTATGTTTTCGTCAATTGTTGCCGAATCGACTTAAAGCCAGATCGTCACATTGGCCGGTCTTCTCTCTGAAACGGTTAAATTTACCGTCTGCAAACCTATGTCGCTGGGTGCGGTATGCGGAGTCACTAAAATCACCATAGTAGAACACAGAAGTAGCTTCTAAGTCGATCTAATACCGAGTAAAAAGTAGTAAAATTCACGTTTTAGTTATCGATTATTGACTTTTTAACCAATTTTGATGCTTTGGGCATGAGCTAGAACCTTATGATTTTGCATGAAAGGAGGACTAGCAGCCGTGTTGCACGGGAGAATGTGAAAAGTGTTCATTTGTAGTAAATACCTAAGATATTCGCCTGTGTTCGTCATTTGTTATCAAATCGACTTTAAGCCAGATCCTCACATTAGCCGCTCTTCTCTCTGAAACGGTTACATTTATCGTCTGCAAAGCTATGTCGCGTGCTGCGGTATGCGGAGACACTACAATCACCATAGTAGAACACAGAAGTAGCTTTTAAGTTGACGTAATACCCAATAAGAAGTAGTACAATTAACGTTTTAGTTATCGATTATTGACTTTTCAGCCTTTTTTGTGCCTTGGGCATGAGCTAGGACCTTACGATTTTGCATGAAAGGACGACTAGCATCCGCGTTGCACGGGAGAATGTGAAAAGTGTTCATATGTAGTAAAAACCTGACAAATCCGTCCGTGTTCGACAATTGTTATCGACTCGACTTAAAGCGAGATCGTCACAGTGACCGCTCTTCCCTCTGAAACGGTCACATTTACCCATTGCAAACCTATGTCGCTGGCTGCGGTATGCGGAGACACTAAAAGCACCATAGTAGAACACAGTAGAAGCTTCTAAGTTGATGTAATATGTAGTAAGAAGTAGTACAATTCAAGTTTTAGTTTTCGATTATTGACTTTTTAGCCGGCTTTGGTGCCTTGGGGATGAGCTAGGACCTTAAGATTTTGCATGAAAGGACGACTAGCAGCCGCATTGCACGGGACAATGTGAAAAGTGTTCATATGTAGTAAAAACCTCAGAAATCCGTCCGTGTTCGTCATTTGTTATCGAATCGACTTATAGCGAGATCGTCACATTGCCCGCTCTTCTCACTGAAACGGTTTTATCTGTCGTCTGCAAAGCTATGTCGCTGGGTGCAGTATGCATAGACACTTAAGGCACCATAGTACAACACAGAAGAAGCTTCTAAGTTAATGTAATAGCCCACAAGAAGTTGTACAATTCAAAGTTTTCGTTATCGATTATTCACTTTTTAGCCGGCTTTGAAGAGTTGTAATGAGCTAGGACCTTAAGATTTTGCATGAAAGGAGGACTATTAGCCGCGTTGCACGGGAGAATGTAAAAAGTGTTCATATGTAGTAAAAACCTGAGAAATCCGTCCATTTTCGTCATTTGTTATCGAATCGACTTAAAGACACATCGTCACATTTAACGCTCTTCTCCCTGAAACGGATACATTTATCGTCTGCAAAGCTATGTCACTTATTGCTGTATGCGGTGAGGCTAAAAGCAAACATAATAGAACACAGAAGAAACTTCTAAGTTGAAGTAATAGCCAGTAAGAAGCAGTACAATTCAAGTATTGGTTATCAATTATTGATTTTTAGCCGGCTTTGGTTCCTTGGACATGAAGTGGAATCATAAGATTTTGCATGAAAGGAGGACTAGCAGCCGCGTTGCACGGGAGAATGTGAAAAGGGTTCATATGTATTGAAAACCTGAGAAATCCGTATGTTTTCTTCAATTGTTATCGAATCGACTTAAAGCCAGATTGTCACATTGGCCGCTCTTCCCTCTGAAACGGTTTTATTTATCGTCTGTAATGCTATGTCGCTGGGTGCAGTATGCATAGACACTTAAAGCACCATCGTACAACACAGAAGAAGCTTCTAAGTTAATGTAATAGCCCGTAAGAAGTAGTACAATTCAAGTTTTCGTTATCGATTATTCACTTTTTAGCCTGCTTTGGTGCCTTGTACATGAGCTACGACCTTAAGTTTTTGCATGAAAGGAGGACTATTAGCCGCGTTGTACGGGACAATGTAAAAAGTGTTCATAAGTAGTAAAAACCTGAGAAATCCGGCCCTTTTCGTCATTTGTTATCGAAAGGACTTAAAGCCAGATCATCACATTGGCCGCTCTTCTCAATGAAACGATTACAATTATCATCTGCAAAGCTATGTCGCATGCTGCGGCATGCGGAGACACTAAAAGCACCATAGTAGAACACAGATGAAGCTTCTAAGTTGATGTAATAGCCAGTAAGAAGTACTGCAATTCAAGTTTTAGTTTTCGATTATTGACTTTTTACCTTTCTTTGGTTCCTTGGACATGAGCTAGGACCTTAAGATTTTGCATGAAAGGAGGACTAGCAGCCGCGTTGAACGGGAAAATGTGAAAAGTGTTCATATGTAGTAAAAACCTGAGAAGTCCGTCCGTTTTCGTCATTGTTATCAAATCGACTTAAAGCTAGATCGTCACATTGGCCGCTCTTCCCTCTGAAACGGTTAAATTTACTGTCTGCAAACCTATGTCGCTGGGTGCGGTATACGGAGACACTAAAAGCACCGTAGAACACAGAAGGAGCTTCTAAGTTGATGTAATACCCAGTAAGAAGTAGTACAATTCAAGTTTTAGTTTTCGGTTATTGCCTTTTTAGCCGGCTTTGGTGCCTTGGACATGAGCTAGGTCCTTAAGATTTTGCATGAAAGGAAAACTAGCAGTTGCGTTACTGGGGTGAATGTGAAAAGTGTTCATTTGTAGTGAAAACCTGAGATATCGGTATGTTTTCGTCAATTGTTGTCGAATCGACTTAAAGCCAGATCGTCAAAATGGCCGGTCTTCTCTCTGAAACGGTTAAATTTACCGTATGCAAACCTATGTCGCTGGGTGCGGTATGCGGAGTCACTAAAATCACCATAGTAGATCACAGAAGTAGCTTCTAAGTTGATGTAATACCGAGTAAAATGTAGTAAAATTAACCTTTTTAGTTATCGATTATTGACTTCTTAACCAATTTTGACGCTTTGGGCATGAGCTAGAACCTTAAGATTATGCATGAAAGGAGGACTAGCAGCCGCATTGCACGTGAGAATGTGAAAAATGATCATATATAGTAAAAACCTGAGAAATCCCTCCGTTTACGTCATTTGTTATCGAATCGACTTAAAGCCAGATCGTCACATTGGCGGCTCTTCTCTCTGAAACGGTTACATATATCGTCTGCAAAGCTATGTAGCGTTCTCCGGTACGCGGAGACACTAAAAGCACCATAGTAGAACACTGAAAAAACTTTTGAGTTTATGTAATAGCCAGTGAGAAGTAGTACAATTCACGTTTTATTATCGATTATTGACTTTTTAGCCGGCTTTGGTGCCTTGGGCATGAGCTAGGACCTTAAGATGTTGCGTGGAAGGAGGACTAACAGCCGCGTTACACGGGTGAATGTGAAAAGTGTTCATATGTAGTAAAAACCTGAGACATCCGTCCGTTTTCGTCATTTCTGATCAAATCGACTTAAAGCCAGATCGTCACATTGGCCGCTCTTCTCCCTGAAACGATTACAATTATCATCTGCAAAGCTATGTCGCATGCTGCGGTATGCGGAGACACTAAAAGCACCATAGTAGAACACAGTAGAAGCTTCTAATTTGATGTAATAGGTAGTAAGAAGTAGTAGAATTCAAGTTTTAGTTTTCGATTATTGACTTTTTAGCCGGCTTTAGTCCCTTGGACATGAGCTAGGACCTTAATATTAGCATGAAAGGAGGACTAGCAGCCGCGTTGCACGGGAAAATGTTAAAAGTGATCATATGTTGTAAAAACCTGAGAAGTCCGTCCGTTTTCGTCATTGTTATCAAATCGACTTAAAGCCAGATCATCACATTGGCCGCTCTTCCCTCTGAAACGATTAAATTTACCGTCTGCAAACCTATGTCGCTGGGTGCGGTATGCGGAGACACTAAAAGCACCGTAGAACACAGAAGAAGCTTCTAAGTTGATGTAATACCCAGTAAGAAGTAGTACAATTCAAGTTTTAGTTTGCGGTTATTGACTTTTTAGCCGGCTTTGGTGCCTTGGACATGAGCTAGGTCCTTAAGATTTTGAATGAAAGGAAAACTAGCATCCGCGTTACTGAGGTGAATGTGAAAAGTGTTCATATGTAGTGAAAACCTGAGAAATCGGTATGTTTTTTGTCAATTGTTGTCGAATCGACTTAAAGCCAGATCGTCACATTGGCCGCTCTTCCCTCTGAAACGATTAAATTTACCGTCTGCAAAGCTATGTCGCTGCGTGCGGTATGCGGAGACACTAAAAACACCATAGAAACCAGAAGAAGCTTCTTAGTTGATGTAATAGCCAGTAAGAAGTGGTACAATTCATGTTTTAGTTATCGATTATTGACTTTTTAGCCGGCTTTGGTGCCTTGGACGTGAGCTAATACCTTAAGATTTTGCATGAAAGGAGGACTAGTAGCTGCGTTGCACGGGAAAGTGCGTAAAGTGTTCATATGTAGTAAAAACCTAAGATATTGGCCCGTTTTCGTCATTTGTTATCAAATCGACTTTAAGCCAGATCGCTACATTGGAAGCTCTTCTCTCTGAAACGGTTACATTTATCGTCTGCAAAGCTATGTCACGTGCTGCGGTATGCGGAGACACTAAAAGGATCATACTAGAACACAGATGAAGCTTCTAAGCTGATGTAATAGAAAGTAGGAAGTAGTACAATTCAAGTTTATTTATCGATTATTGAATTTTTAGCCGGCTTTGGTGCCTTGGACATGAGCTGGTACCTTAAGATTTTGCATGAATGGAGGACAAGCAGCCGCGTTGCACGGGAGAATGTGAAAAGTGTTCTGATGTAGTAAAAACCTGAGAAATTTATTCGTTTTCCTCCTTTTTTTTCGATTCGACTTAAAGCCAGATCGTTACTTTGGCCGCTCTTCTCTCTGAAAAGGTTACATTTAACGTCTGCAAAGCTACGTCTCGTTCTGCGATATGCGGTGACACTAAAAGGACCATAGTATAACAGAGATGATGCTTCTAAATTAATGTAATAGAATGTAAGAAGTGGTAAAATTCAAGTTTTAGTTATCGATAATTGACTTTTTACACTTCTTTGGTGTCTTGGACATGAGCTAGGACCTTAAGATTTTGCATGAAAGGAGGACTAGCAGCCGCGTTGCACGGGAGAATGTGAAAAGTGTTCATATGTAGTAAAAACCTGAGAAATCCGTCCGTTTTCGTCATTTGTTATCGAATCGACTTAAAGCCAGAACGTCACATTGGCCGCTCTTCTCTCTGAAACGGTTACATTTAGCGTCTGCAAAGCTATGTCGCGTGCTGCGGTATGCGGAGACACTAAAAGCACCATAGTAGAACAGAGACGAAGCTACTAAGTTGATGTAATAGCCAGTTAGATGTAGTACAATTCAAGTATTAGTTATCGATTATTGACTTTTTACCCGGCTTTTGTGCCTTGGAAATGGGCTAGGACCTTAAGATTTTGCATGAAAGGAGGACTAGCAGTCGCGTTGCAGGGGAGAATGTGAAAAGTGTTCATATGTAGTAAAAACCTGAGAAAACCGTCCGTTTTCGTCATTTGTTGTCGAAACGACTGAATGCCAGATCGTCACATTGGCCGCTCGTCTCTTTGTGACGGTTACATTTATCGTCTGCAAAGCTATATCGCGTGCTGCGGTATTCGGAGACACTAAAAGCACCATAGTAGAACACAGATGAATCTTCTAAGCTGATGTAATAGAAAGTATGAAGAAGAACAATTCAAGTTTCAGTTATCGATTATTGACTATTTAGCCGGCTTTCGTGCCTTGGACAGGAGCTAGGGCCTTAAGATTTTGCATGGAAGGAGGACTAACTGACGCGTTGCACGTGAGAATGCGAAATGTGTTCCTATGTAGTAAAAACCTGAGAAATCCTACCGTTTTCGTCATTTATTATGGAAACGACTGAAAGCCACATCGTCACATTGGCCGCACTTGCCTCTGAAACGGTTACATTTATCGTCTGCAAAGCTATGTTGCGTGCTGCGGTATGCGGAGACACTAAATCGCCATAGTAGAACACTGAAGAAGCTTCTAAGTTGATGTAATAGCCAGTAAGAAGCAGTACAATTCAAATTTTAGTTATCCATTATTAACTTTTACCCTTCTTTGGTGCTTGCACATGAGTTATGATCTTACGATTTTTCATAAAAGGAGGAATAGCAGCCGCGTTGCACGGGAGAATGTGAAAAGTTTACATATGTAGTAAACACCTGAGAAATCCATCCGTTTTCTTCATTTTTAAACGAATCGACTTAAAGCCAGATCGTCATATTGGCCGCTCTTCTCGTTGAAATGGTTACATTTATCGGCTGCAAGGCTATGTCGCGTACTGCTCTATGCGTAGACACTAAAAGCACCATAGTAGAACACAGAAGAAGCTACTATGTTGATGTAATAGCCAGTAAGAATCAGTACAATTCAAGTTTTAGTTATCGATTATTGACTTTATACCCTTCTTTGGTGATTTAGACATGAGCTAGGACCTTACGATTTTGCATGAAAACAGGACTAGCAGCCGCGTTGCACGGGCGAATGTGAATAGAGTTCATATGTAGTAAAAACCTGAGAAACTTATTCGTTTTCATCATTTGATATCGAATCGATTTAAGCCAGAGCGTTACGTTGGCCGCACTTCTCTCTGAAACGGTTACATTTATCGTCTGCAAAGCTATGTCGCGTGCTGCAGTATGCGGAGACACTAAAAGCACCATGGTAGAACACAGACGAAGCTTCTAAGTTGATGTAATAGCCCGTTAGATGTAGTACAATTCAAGTGTTAGTTATCGATTATTGACCTTTTACCCGACTTTTGTAGCTTGGACATGGGCTAGGACCTTAAGATTTTGCATGAAAAGAGGACTAGCTGCCACGTTGCACGGTAGAATGTGAAAAGTGATCATATGTAGTAAACACCTGAGAAATCCGTCCGTTTCCGTCATTTGTTGTCGAAACGACTGAAAGCCAGATCGTCACATTGGCCGCTCTTCTCCCTGAAACGGTTACATTTATCGTCTGCAAAGCTATATCGCGTGCTGCGGTATTCGGAGACACTAAAAGCACCATAGTAGAACACAGAAGAAGCTTCTAAGTTGATGTAATAGCCAGTAAGAAGTAGTACAATTCAAGTTTTAGCTATGGATTATTGACTTTTTAGCCGGCTTTGGTGCCTTGGACATCAGCTATCACCTTAAGATTCTGCATTAAAGGAGGACTAGCAGTCGCTTTGCACGGGAGATTGTTAAAAGTGTTCATATGAATTCAAAACCTGAGAAATCCGTCCATTTTCGTCATTTGTTATCGTTTCGACTTAAAGCCAGATCGTCACATTTGCCGCTCCTCTCTCTGAAACGGTTACATTTCTCGTCTGCAAAGCTATGTCGAGCGCTGCGGTATGCGGCGTCACTAAAAACACCATAGTAGAACACAGATGAAGCTTCTACGTTCATGTAATAGCCAGTAAGAAGCAGTACAATTCGAGCATTAGTTTTCGATTATTGACTTTTTACCCTTCTTCGGTGCCTTGGACATGAACTAGGACCTTAAGATTTTGCATGAAAGGAGTTCTAGCAGCCGCGTTGCACGAGAGAGAGAGTGTAAAGTGTTCATATGTAGTAAAAACCTGAGAAATCCGTCTGTTTCCGTCATTTCATAACGAATCGACTTAAAGCCAGATCGTCACATTGGCCGCTCTTCTCTCTGAAACGGTTACATTTGTCGTCTTCAAAACTGTGTCGCATGCTGCGGTGTGCAGAGACACTAAAAGCACCATAGTATAACACAGATGAAGCTTCTACGTTGGTGTGATACACAGTAACAAGTAGTACAATTCATGTTTTAGTTATCGATTATTGACTAATCACCCCTCTTTCGTGCCTTGGACATGAGCTAGGAACTTAAGTTTTTGCATGAAAGGAGGAGTAGCAGCCTCGTTGAACGGGAGAATGTGAAAAGTGTTCATATATGGTAAAAACATGAGAAATCCGTCCGTTTTCGTCGTTTGTTATGGAATCTACTTAAAGCCAGATCGTCACATTAGCCGCTCTTCTCTCTAAACGGTTACATTTATCGTCTGCAAGCCTATGTCGCGTGCTGCGGTATGCGGAAACACTAAATGCACTTAGTAGAACACAGATGAAGCTTCTAAGTTGATGTAATAACCAGTAAGAAGTAGTACAATTCAAGTATTAGTTATCGATCATTGACTTTTTACCTAGCATTGGTGCCTTTGATATGTGCTAGGACCTTAAGATTTTCCATGAAAGGAGGACTAGCAGCCACGTTGCACGGGAGAATGTGAAAAGTGTTCACATGTAATAAAAATCTGTGAAATCCATCCGTTTTCGTCATTTGTTATCCAATCGACTTAATGTCAGATCGTCATATTGGCCGCTCTTCTCTCTGAAACGGTTACATTTATCGTCCGCAAAGCTGTGTCGCGTGCCGCGGTATGCGGGGACACTAAAAGCACCATAGTGGAACACAGATGAAGCTTCTAAGTTGATGTATTAGCTAGTAAGAAGTGGTACAATTCCAGTTTTAACTATCGATTATTGACTTTTTAGACGGCTTTGGTGCCTTGGACATGAGGTAGGCCCTTACGATTTTGCATGAACGGAGGACTAGCAGCCGCGTTGCACAGGAGAATGTGAAAAGTGTTCACATGTAGTAAAAATCTGTGAAAACCATCCGTTTTCGTCATTTGTTATCGAATCGACATAAAGCCAGATCGGCACATTGGCCGCTCTTCTCTCTGAAACGGTCACATTTATCGTCTGCAATGGTAAGTCACGTGCTGCGGCATGCGGAGACACAAAAGCTCCATAGTAGAACACAGATGAAGCTTCTAAGTGGATGTAATAGACAGTAAGAAGTAGTACAATTCAAGTTTTAGTTATCGATTATTGCCTTTTTAGCCGGCTTTGGTGCCTTGGACATGAGGTAGGCCCTTAAGATTTTGCATGAATTGAGGACTAGCAGCCACGTGTCACGGGAGAATGTGAAAAGTGTTCATATGTAGTAAAAACCTGAGAAATCCGTCCGTTTTCATCATATGTTACTGAATCGACTTAAAGCAGATCGTCACATTGGCCGCTCTTCTCTCTGAAACGGCTACATTTATCGTCTGCAAAGCTATGTCGCGTGATGCGGTATGCGGAGACACTAAAAGCACCATAGTAGAACACAGAAGAAGCTTCTAAGTTGATGTAATAGCCAGTAAGAAACAGTACAATTCCAGTTTTAGTTATCGATTAATGACTTTTTACCCTTCTTTGGTGCCTTGGACATAAGATAGGACCTTAAGATTTTGCATGAAACGAGGACTATCAGTTGCATTGCACGGGAGAATGTGAAAAGTGTTCATATGTAGTAAAAACCTGAGAAATCCGTCCGTTTTCGCCATTTGTTATAGAATCGACTTAAAGCCAGATCGTCACATTGGCCGCTCTTCTCTCTGAAACGGCTACATTCATCGTCTGCAAAGCTGTGTCGCGTGACTCGGTATGCGGAGACACTAAAAGCACCATAGTAAAACACGGAAGAAGCTTCTAAGTTGAAGTAATAGCCAGTAAGAAGCAGTACAATTCAAATTTTAGTTACCGATTATTGACTTTTTACCCTTCGTTGGTGCCCTGGACATGTGCTAGAGCCTTAAGATTTTGCATGACAGTAGGACTAGCAGCCGCGTTTGACGGGAGAATGTGAAAAGTGTTCGTATGTAGTAAAAACCTGAGAAATCCGTTTATTTTCGACATTAGTTATCGAATCGACTTAAAGCCAGATCGTCACATTGGCTACTCTTCTCGCTGAAACGGTTACATTTATCGTCTGCAAAGCTATGTCGCGTGCTGCGGTATAAGGAGTCACTAAAAGCACTTTAGTAGAACAGAGAAGAAGCTTCTAAGTTGATGTAACGGCCATAAGAAGCAGTACAATTCAAGTTCTAGTTATCGATTAATGACTTTTTACCCTTCTTTGGTTCCTTGGACATGAGCTAGGACCTTAAGATCTTGTATGACAGTAGGACTAGCAGCCGCGTTGGACGGGAGAATGTGAAAAGTGTTCGTATGTATAAATACCTCAGAAATCCGTCCGTTTTCGTCATTTGTTATCGAATCGACTTAAAGCCAGATCGTCACATTGGCTGCCCTTCTCTCTAAAACGGTTACATTTATCGTCTGCAAAGCTATGTCGCGTGCTGCGGTATGCGGGGACACTAAAACCAATATAGTAGAACACAGAATAAGCTTCTAAGTTGATGTAATGGCCAATAAGAAGCAGTAAAATTCAAGTTGTAGTTATCGATTATTATATTTTTACCCTTCTTTGGTGCCTTGGACATGAGCTAGTACCTTAAGATTTAGCATGAACACAGGACTAGCAGCCGCGTTGCACGGGACAATGTGAAAAGGTTTCATATGTAGTAAAAACCTGAGAAATCCGTTTATTTTCGTCATTTGTTATCGAATCGACTTAAAGCCAGATCGTCACTTGGCCGCTCTTCTCTCTGAAACGGTTACATTTATCGCCTGCAAAGCTATGTCGCGTGCTGCGGTATGCGGAGACACTAAAAGCACCATAGTAGAACACAGAAGAAGCTTCTAAGTTGAAGTAATAGCCAGTAAGGAGCAGTACAATTCAAGTTTTAGTTATCGAATATTGACTTTTTACCCTTCTTTGGTGCATTGCACATGTGCTAGAGCCTTAAGATTTTTGAAGAAAGGAGGACTAGCAGCCGCGTTGCACGGGAGAATGTGAAAAGGTTTCATATGTAGTAAAAACCTGAGAAATCCGTCCGTTTTCGTCATTTGTTATCGAATCGACTTAAAGCAGATCGTCACATTGGCCGCTCTTCTCTCTGAAACGGTTACATTTATAGTCTGCAAAGCTATGTCGCGTGCCGCGGTATGCGGGTTCACTGAAAACACCTTAGTAGAACACAGATGAGGCTTCTGCGTTGATGTAATAGCCAGTAAGAAGTAATATAATACAATTTTTAGATATCGATTAATGACTTTTTACCCTTCTTTGGTGACTTGGACATAAGCTAGGACCTTAAGATTTTGCATGAAACGAGGACTATCAGTTGCGTTGCACGGGAGAATGTGAAAAGTGTTCATATGTAGTAAAAACCTGAGAAATCCGTCCGTTTCCGTCATTTCATAACGAATCGACTAAAACCTGATCGTCACATTAGCTGCTCTTCTCGCTGAAACGGTTACATTTATCGTCTGCAAATCTATGTCGCGTGCTGCGGTATGCGGGGACACTAAAAGCACCATAGTAGAACACAGAAGAAGCTCCTAAGTTGATGTAATAGCCAGTAAGAAGCAGTACAATTTAAGTTTTAGTTATCGATTATTGACGTTATACCCTTCTTTGGGGCCTTGGACATGAGTCAGGACCTTAAGATTTTGCATGAAAGGAGGACTAGCAGCCGCGTTGCACGGGAGAATGTGAAAAGGTTTCATGTGTAGTAAAAACCTGAGAAATCCGTCCGTTTTCGTCATTTGTTATCGAATAGACTAATAGCCAGATCGCCACATAGGACGCTCTTCTCTCTGAAACGCTTACATTTATCGTCTGCAAAGATATGTCGCGAGCTGCGGTATACGGAGACACTAAAAGCACCATAGTAGAACACAGATGAAGATTCTAAGTTGATATATTGGCCAATAAGAAGTAGTACAATTAAAGTTATAGCTATCAATTATTGAGTTTTTCTCTTCTTTGATTCCTTGGACATGACCTAGGACCTTAAGGTTTTGCATGAATGGAGGTCTAGCAACCGCGTTGCACGAAAGGGTGTGAAAAGTGTTTATATGTTGTAAAATCCTGAGAAATCAGTCCGTTTTCGGCATTTGTTATCTCATCGGCTTAAAGCTAGATCGTCACATTGGCCGCTCTTCTCTCTGAAACTGTTACATTTACCGTCTGCAAAGCTATGTCGCGTGCTCCGGTATGCGGAGAGACTAAAAGTAGCATAGCAGAACACATATTAGGCTTCTAAGTTTATCTAATAGCCAGTAAGACGCAGTACAATTCAAGATTTAGTTATCGATTTTTGATTCTTTTGTGACTTGGACATTAGCTAGGACCTTACGATTTTGCATGAAAGGAGGACTAGCAGCCGCGTTGCAAACGAGAATGTGAAAAGTGTTCATATGCAGTATAAATCTGAGAAATCCGTTAGTTTTCATCATTTGTTATCGAATCGACTTAAGGTAAGATCGTCAAATTGGCCGCTCTTCTCTCTGAAACGGGTACATTTACCGTCTGCAAAGCTATGTCGCGTGCTCCGGTATGCGCAGAGACTAAACGCAGCATGGCAGAACACATAAGATGCTTCTAAGTTGATCTAATACCCAGTAAGAAGCAGTACAATTCAAGTTTTAGTTATCGATTATTGACTTTTTACCCTTCTTAGATGCCTTTGACATGAGCTAGGACCTTAACATTTTGCATGATAGGAGGACTAGCAGGCGCGTTGCACGGGAGAACGTGAAAAGTGTCCATATGTTGTAAAAACCTGAGACATCCGACGTTTTCGCCATTTGTTATCGAATCGACTTAAAGCCAGATCGTCACATGGGCCGCTCTTCTCTCTGAAACGGCTACATTTATCGTCTGCAAAGCTATGTCGCGTGATGCGGCATGCGGAGACACTAAAAGCACCATAGTAAAACACAGAAGAAGCTTCTAAGTTGAAGTAATAGCCAGTAAGAAGCAGTACAATTCAAATTTTAGTTACCGATTATTGACTTTTTACCCTTCTTTGGTGCCTTGGACATGTGCTAGAACCATAAGATTTTTGAAGAAATGAGGACTAGCAGCCGCGTTGCACGGGAGAATGTGAAAAGGTTTCATATGTAGTAAAAACCTGAGAAATCCGTTTATTTTCGTCATTTGTTATCGAATCGACTTAAAGTAAGATCGTCAAATTGGCCGCTCTTCTCTCTGAAACGGTTACATTTATCGTCTGCAAAGCTATGTGGCGTGCTCCGGTATGCGGAGAGACTAAACGCAGCATGGCAGAACACATAAGATGCTTCTAAGTTGATCTAATAGCCAGTAAGACGCAGTACAATTCAAGACTTAGTTATCGATTTTTGATTCTTTGGTGACTTGGACATTAGCTAGGACCTTACGATTTTGCATGAAAGGAGGACTAGCAGCCGCGTTGCAAAGGAGAGTGTGAAAAGTGTTCATATGTAGTATAAACCTGAGAAATCCGTTCGTTTTCATCATTTGTTATCGAATCGACTTGAAGCCAGATCGTCACATTGGCCGCTCTTCTCTCTGAAACGGTTACATTTATCGTCTGCAACGCTATGTCCAGATCTGCGGTATGCGGAGACACTAACAGCACCATAGTAGAACACTGATGAAACTTCTAAGTTGATGTAATAGCCAGTAAAAAGTAGTACAATAACGTTTTAGATATCGATTATTGACTTTTTAGCTGGCTTTAAGGGCATTGGACATGAGCTAGGGCCTTAAGATATTGCATCAAAGGAGGACTAGCAGCTGCGTTGCACGGGAGAATGTGAAAAAAGTTCATATGTAGTAAAAACCTGAGAAATCCGTTCGTTTTCGTCATTTCTTATCAAATCGACTTAAAGCCAGATCGTCACATTGCTCGCTCTTCACTCTGAAACGGTAACATTTATCGCCTACAAAGCTATGTCGCGTGCTGCGATATGCCGAGACACTAACAGCACCATAGTAGAACACAGAAGAAGCTTCTAAGTTGTAGTAATTGCCAGTAAGAAGTAGTGCAATAACGATTTAGATATCGATTATTGACTTTTTAGCTGGCTTTGGGGCCTTGGATATGAGCTAGGGCCTTAAGATTTTGCATCAAAGGAGGACTAGCAGCTGCGTTGCACGGGAGAATGTGAAAAGTATTCATATGTAGTAAAAACCTGAAAAATCCGTCAGTTTTCGTCATTTCTTATCAAATAGACTTAAAGCCAGATCGTCACATTGGTCGCTCTTCTCTCTGAAACTGTTACATTTATCATCTGCAAAGCTATGTCGTGTGCTGCGGTATGCGGAGACACTAACAGCACCATAGTAGAACACAGATGAAACTTCCAAGTTGATGTAATTGCCAGTAAGAAGTAGTACAATAACGTTTTAGATATCGATTATTGACTTTTTAGCTGGCTTTGGGGAATTGGACATGAGCTAGGACCTTAAGATTTTGCATCAAAGGAGGACTAGCAGCTGCGTTGCCCGGGAGAATGTGAAAAGTGTTCATATGTAGTAAAATCCTGAGAAATCCGTCCGTTTTCGTCATTTCTTATCAAATCGACTTAAAGCCACAAAGTCTCATTGGGCGCTCTTCTCTCTGAAACGGTAACATTTATCGCCTACAAAGCTATGTCGCTTGCTGCGGTATGCCGAGACACTAACAGCACCATAGTAGAATACAGAAGAAGCTTCTAAGTTGTAGTAATTGCCAGTAAGAAGTAGTACAATTCAAGTTTTAGGTATCGATAATTGACGTTTTAGCTGGCTTTGGGGCCTTTGACATGAGCTAGGGCCTTAAGATTTTGCATCAAAGGAGGACTAGCATCTGCGTTGCACGGGAGAATGTGAAAAGTGTTCATATGTAGTAAAAACCTGAGAAATCCGTCCGTTTTCGTAATTTCTTATCACATCGAC
Source organism: Schistocerca gregaria (assembly GCF_023897955.1). NCBI lineage: Eukaryota > Metazoa > Arthropoda > Insecta > Orthoptera > Acrididae > Schistocerca > Schistocerca gregaria. Next base: position 882,486 of record NW_026061765.1, on the reverse strand, counting down.
TTAAAGCCAGGACGTCACATTGGACGCTCTTCTCTCTGAAAAGGTTACATTTATCGTCTGCAAAGCTATGTCGCGTGCTGCGGTATGCGGAGACACTAACAGCACCATAGTAGAACACAGATGAAACTTCTATGTTCATGTGATAGCCAGTAAAAAGTAGTACAATAACGTTTTATATATCGATTATTGACTTTTTATTTGGCTTTGGGGCCTTGGACATGACCTAGGACCTTCAGATATTGCATCAAAAAAGAACTAGCAGCTGCGTTGCACGGGAGAGTGTGAAGACTGTTCATATGTAGTAAAAACCTCAGAAATCCGTCCGTTTTCGTCATTTCTTATCAAATCGACTTAAAGCCAGATCGTCACATTGGTCGCTCTTCTCTCTGAAACGGTTACATTTATCGTCTGCAAAGCTGTGTCGCGTGCTACGGTATGAAGAGACACTAACAGCACCATAGTAGAACAGAGATGAAACTTCTAAATTGATGTAATTCCCAGTAAGAAGTAGTACAATAAAGTTTTAGATATCGATTATTGACTTTTTAGCTGGCTTTGGGGCATTGGACATGAGCTCCGACCTTTAGACTTTGCATCAAAGGAGGACTAGCAGCTGCGTTTCACGGGAGAATGTGAAAAATGTTCATATGTAGTAAAATCCTGAGAAATCCGTTAGTTTTCGTCATTCCTTATCAAATCGACTTAAAGCCAGGTCATCATATTGGTCGCTCTTCTCTCTGAAACGGTCACATTTATCGTCTGCAAAGCTATGTCGCGTGCTGCGATATGCAGAGACACTAACAGCACCATAGTAGAACACTGATGAATCTTCTAAGTTGAAGTTATAGCCAGTAAATGTAGTACAATAACGTTTTAGATATCGATTATTGACTTTTTAGCTGGCATTGGGGTCTTGGACATGAGCTAAGACCTTAAGACTTTGCATCAAAGGAGGACTAGCATCTGCGTTGCACGGGAGAATGTGAAAAGTGTTCACGTGTAGTATAAAACTGAGAAATCCATCCGTTTTCGTCATTTCTGATCAAATCGACTTAAAGCCAGATCGTCACATTGGTCGCTCTTCTCTCTGCAACGGTTACATTTATCGTCTGCAAAACTATGTCGCGTGCTGCGGTATGCGGAGACACTAACAGCACCATAGTAGAACACTGATGAAAGTTCTAACTTGATGTAATAGCCAGTAAGAAGTAGTACAATAACGTTTTAGATATCGACTATTGACTTTTTAGCTGGCTTTGGGGCCTTTGACATGAGCTAGGACCTTAAGATTTTGCATCAAAGGAGAACTAGCAGCTGTGTTGCACTGGACAAAGTAAAAAGTGTTCATATGTATTAAGAAACTGAGAAATCCGTCAGTTTTCGTCATTTCTTATCAAATCGACTTAAAGTGAGATCGTCACATTGGTCGCTCTTCTCTCTGAAACGGTTACATTTATCGTCTGCAAAGCTATGTCGCGTGCTGCGGTATGCGGAGACACTAACAGCACCATAGTAGAATACTGATGAAACTTCTAAGTTAATGTAACAGCCAGTAAGAAGTATTCAATAACGTTTTAGATATCGATTATTGAGTTTTTAGCTGGCTTTGGGGTCTTGGCCATGAGCTAGGACCTTAAGACATTGCATCAAAGGAGGACTAGCAGCTGCGTTGCACGGGAGAATGTGAAAAGTGTTCATATGTAGTAAAAACCTGAGAAATCCGTCCCCTTTCGTCATTTCTTATCAAATCGACTTAAAGCCAGATCGTCACATAGGTCGCTCTTCTCTCTGAAACGGTTACATTTATCGTCTGCAAAGCTATGTCGCGTGCTGCGGTATGCGGAGACACTAACAGCACCATAGTAGAAAACAGATGAAACTTCTAAGTTGATGTAATAGCCAGTAAGAAGTAGTGCAATAACGTTTTGGATATCGATTATTGACTTTTAACTGGCTTTTGGCTCTCGGACATGGGCTAGGACCTTAAGACCTTGCATCAAAGGAGGACTAGCAGCTGCGTTGCACGGGAGAATGTGAAAAGTGTTCATATGTAGTAAAAACCTGAGAAATCCTTTCGTTTTCGTCATTTCTTATCAAATCGACTTAAAGCCAGATCGTCACATTGGTCGCTCTTCTCTCTGAAACGGTTACATTTATCGTCTGCAAAGCTATGTCGCGTGCTGCGGTTTGCGGAGACACTAACAGCACCATAGTTGAACAATGATTAATCTTCTAAGTTGATGTAATAGCCAGTAAAAAGTAGTACAATAACGTTTTAGATATCGATTATTGACTTTTTAGCTGGCATTGGGGTCTTGGACATGAGCTAGGACCTTAAGACTTTGCATCAAAGGAGGACTAGCAGCTGCGTTGCACGGGAGAATGTGAAAAGTGTTCATCTGTAGTAAAAACCTGAGAAATCCGTCCGTTTTCGTCATTTGTTATCAAATCGACTTAAATCCAGATCGTCACATTGGTCGCTCTTCTCTCTGAAACTGTTACATTTATCGTCTGCAAAGCTATGTCGCGTGCTGCGGTATGCAGAGACACTAACAGCACCATAGTATAACACTGATGAAACTTCTAAGTTGATGTAATAGCCAGTAAGAAGTAGTGCAATAACGTTTTGGATATCGATTATTGACTTTTAACTGGCTTTTGGCTCTCGGACATGGGCTAGGACCTTAAGACTTTGCATCAAAGGAGGACTAGCAGCTGCGTTGCACGGGAGAATGTGAAAAGTGTTCATATGTAGTAAAAACCTGAGAAATCCTTTCGTTTTCGTCATTTCTGATCAAATCGACTTAAAGCCAGATCGTCACATTGGTCGCTCTTCTCTCTGAAAGGGTTACATTTGTTACATTTATCGTCTGCAAAGCTATGTCGCGTGCTGCGGTATGCGGAGAGACTAACAGCACCATAGTAGAAAACAGATGAAACTTCTAAGTAGATGTAATAGCCAGTAAGAAGTAGTACAATAACGTTTTAGATATCGATTATTGACTTTTTAGCTGGCTTTGGGGCCTTGGACATGAGCTAGGACCTTAAAATTTTGCATCATAGGAGAACTAGCAGCTGCGTTGCACGGGAGAAAGTGAAAAGTGTTCATATGTAGTAAAAACTTGTGAAATTCGTCTGTTTTCGTCATTTCTTACCAAATCGATTTAAAGCCATATCGTCACATTGGTCGCTCTTCTCTCTGAAACGGTTACATTTATCGTCTGCAAAGCTATGTCGCGTGCTGCGGTATGCGGAGACACTAAAAGCACCATAGCAGAACACAGATGAAGGCTATATGTTGATGTAATAGCCAGTAAGAAGTAGTACAATTTTAATTGTAGTTATCGATTTTTGACTTTTTGTCCGGTTATGTTATAGCCAGTAAGATATAGTACAATTCCAGTTTTAGTTATCGAATATTGAATTTTTAGCCTCTTTGGTGCTTTGGACATGAGCTAGGACCTTACGATTTTTCACGAAAGGAGGACTAGCAGCCGCGTATCACGGGAGAATGTAAATAGTGTTCATATGTAGTAAAAACCTGAGAAATCCGTCCGTTTTCGTCATTTGTTATCGAATCGACTTAATGTCAGATCGTCTCATTGGCCGCTCATATCTCTGAAACGGTTACATTTATCGTCTGCAAATCTATGTCGCGTGCTGCGGTATGCGGGGACACTAAAAGCACCATAGTAGAACACAGAAGAAGCTCCTAAGTTGATGTAATAGCCAGTAAAAAGCAGTTCAATTTAAGTTTTAGTTATCGATTATTGACGTTATACCCTTCTTTGGGGCCTTGGACATGAGTCAGGACCTTAAGATTTTGCATGAAAGGAGGACTAGCAGCCGCGTTGCACGGGAGAATGTGAAAAGGTTTCATGTGTAGTAAAAACCTGAGAAATCCGTCCGTTTTTGTCATTTGTTATCGAATAGACTAATAGCCAGATCGCCACATAGGCCGCTCTTCTCTCTGAAACGCTTACATTTATCGTCTGCAAAGCTATGTCGCGAGGTGCGGTATACGGAGACACTAAAAGCACCATAGTAGAACACAGATGAAGATTCTAAGTTGATATATTGGCCAATAAGAAGTAGTACAATTAAAGTTATAGCTATCAATTATTGAGTTTTTCTCTTCTTTGATTCCTTGGACATGACCTAGGACCTTAAGGTTTGGCATGAATGAAGGTCTAGCAACCGCGTTGCACGAAAGGGTGTGAAAAGTGTTTATATGTTGTAAAATCCTGAGAAATCAGTCCGTTTTCGGCATTTGTTATCTCATCGGCTTAAAGCTAGATCGTCACATTGGCCGCTCTTCTCTCTGAAACTGTTACATTTACCGTCTGCAAAGCTATGTCGCGTGCTCCGGTATGCGGAGAGACTAAAAGTAGCATAGCAGAACACATATTAGGCTTCTAAGTTTATCTAATAGCCAGTAAGACGCAGTACAATTCAAGATTTAGTTATCGATTTTTGATTCTATTGTGACTTGGACATTAGCTAGGACCTTACGATTTTGCATGAAAGGAGGACTAGCAGCCGCGTTGCAAAGGAGAATGTGAAAAGTGTTCATATGCAGTATAAATCTGAGAAATCCGTTCGTTTTCATCATTTGTTATCGAATCGACTTAAAGTAAGATCGTCAAATTGGCCGCTCTTCTCTCTGAAACGGGTACATTTACCATCTGCAAAGCTATGTCGCGTGCTCCGGTATGCGCAGAGACTAAACGCAGCATGGCAGAACACATAAGATGCTTCTAAGTTGATCTAATACCCAGTAAGAAGCAGTACAATTCAAGTTTTAGTTATCGATTATTGACTTTTTACCCTTCTTAGATGCCTTTGACATGAGCTAGGACCTTAACAATTTGCATGATAGGAGGACTAGCAGGCGCGTTGCACGGGAGAACGTGAAAAGTGTTCATCTGTAGTAAAAACCTGAGAAATCCGTCCGTTTTCGTCATTTGTTATCAAATCGACTTAAATCCAGATCGTCACATTGGTCGCTCTTCTCTCTGAAACTGTTACATTTATCGTCTGCAAAGCTATGTCGCGTGCTGCGGTATGCAGAGACACTAACAGCACCATAGTATAACACTGATGAAACTTCTAAGTTGATGTAATAGCCAGTAAGAAGTAGTGCAATAACGTTTTGGATATCGATTATTGACTTTTAACTGGCTTTTGGCTCTCGGACATGGGCTAGGACCTTAAGACTTTGCATCAAAGGAGGACTAGCAGCTGCGTTGCACGGGAGAATGTGAAAAGTGTTCATATGTAGTAAAAACCTGAGAAATCCTTTCGTTTTCGTCATTTCTGATCAAATCGACTTAAAGCCAGATCGTCACATTGGTCGCTCTTCTCTCTGAAAGGGTTACATTTGTTACATTTATCGTCTGCAAAGCTATGTCGCGTGCTGCGGTATGCGGAGAGACTAACAGCACCATAGTAGAAAACAGATGAAACTTCTAAGTAGATGTAATAGCCAGTAAGAAGTAGTACAATAACGTTTTAGATATCGATTATTGACTTTTTAGCTGGCTTTGGGGCCTTGGACATGAGCTAGGACCTTAAAATTTTGCATCATAGGAGAACTAGCATCTGCGTTGCACGGGAGAATGTGAAAAGTGTTCATATGTAGTAAAAACCTGAGAAATCCGTCCGTTTTCGTAATTTCTTATCACATCGACTTAAAGCCAGGACGTCACATTGGACGCTCTTCTCTCTGAAAAGGTTACATTTATCGTCTGCAAAGCTATGTCGCGTGCTGCGGTATGCGGAGACACTAACAGCACCATAGTAGAACACAGATGAAACTTCTATGTTCATGTGATAGCCAGTAAAAAGTAGTACAATAACGTTTTATATATCGATTATTGACTTTTTATTTGGCTTTGGGGCCTTGGACATGACCTAGGACCTTCAGATATTGCATCAAAAAAGAACTAGCAGCTGCGTTGCACGGGAGAATGTGAAGACTGTTCATATGTAGTAAAAACCTCAGAAATCCGTCCGTTTTCGTCATTTCTTATCAAATCGACTTAAAGCCAGATCGTCACATTGGTCGCTCTTCTCTCTGAAACGGTTACATTTATCGTCTGCAAAGCTATGTCGCGTGCTGCGGTATGCGGAGACACTAACAGCACCATAGTAGAAAACAGATGAAACTTCTAAGTCGATGTAATAGCCAGTAAGAAGTAGTACAATAACGTTATAGATACCGATTATTGACTTTTAAGCTGGCTTTGGGGACTTAGACATGAGCTAGGACCTTAAGATTTTGCATCAAATGAGAACTAGCAGCTGCGTTGCACGGGAGAATGAGAAAAGTGTACATATGTAGTAAAATCCTGGAAATTCGTCCGTTTTCGTCATTTCTTATCAAATCGACTTAAAGCCAGATCGTCACATTGGTCGCTCTTCTCTCTGAAACGGTTACATTTATCGTCTGCAAAGCTGTGTCGCGTGCTACGGTATGAAGAGACACTAACAGCACCATAGTAGAACACAGATGAAACTTCTAAATTGATGTAATTGCCAGTAAGAAGTAGTACCATAAAGTTTTAGATATCGATTATTGACTTTTTAGCTGGCTTTGGGGCCTTGGACATGAGCTCCGACCTTAAGACTTTGCATCAAAGGAGGACTAGCAGCTGCGTTTCACGGGAGAATGTGAAAAGTGTTCATATGTAGTAAAAACCTGAGAAATCCGTCCGTTTGCTCCGTTTATTATCAAATCGACTTAAAGCCAGAACGTCACAGTGGCCGCTCTTCTCTCTGAAACGGTAACATTTATCGCCTACAAAACTATGTCGCGGGCTGCGGTATGCCGAGACACTAACAGCACCACAGTAGAACACAGAAGAAGCTTCTAAGTTGTAGTAATTGCCAGTAAGAAGTAGTAAAATAACGTTTTAGATATCGATTATTGACTTTTTAGCTGGTTTTGGGGCCTTGGACATGAGCTAGGACCTTAAGATTTTGCATCAAAGGAGGACTAGCAGCTGCGTTGCCCGGGAGAATGTGAAAAATGTTCATATGTAGTAAAATCCTGAGAAATCCGTTAGTTTTCGTCATTCCTTATCAAATCGACTTAAAGCCAGGTCATCATATTGGTCGCTCTTCTCTCTGAAACGATCACATTTATCGTCTGCAAAGCTATGTCGCGTGCTGCGATATGCAGAGACACTAACAGCACCATAGTAGAACACTGATGAATCTTCTAAGTTGAAGTTATAGCCAGTAAATGTAGTACAATAACGTTTTAGATATCGATTATTGACTTTTTAGCTGGCATTGGGGTCTTGGACATGAGCTAAGACCTTAAGACTTTGCATCAAAGGAGGACTAGCATCTGCGTTGCACGGGAGAATGTGAAAAGTGTTCACGTGTAGTATAAAACTGAGAAATCCATCCGTTTTCGTCATTTCTGATCAAATCGACTTAAAGCCAGATCGTCACATTGGTCGCTCTTCTCTCTGAAACGGTTACATTTATCGTCTGCAAAACTATGTCGCGTGCTGCGGTATGCGGAGACACTAACAGCACCATAGTAGAACACTGATGAAAGTTCTAACTTGATGTAATAGCCAGTAAGAAGTAGTACAATAACGTTTTAGATATCGACTATTGACTTTTTAGCTGGCTTTGGGGCTTTGGGTAACAGCCAGTAAGAAGTATTCAATAACGTTTTAGATATCGATTATTGTGTTTTTAGCTGGCTTTGGGGTCTTGGCCATGAGCTAGGACCTTAAGACATTGCATCAAAGGAGGACTAGCAGCTGCGTTGCACGGGAGAATGTAAAGAGTGTTCATATGTAGTAAAAACCTGAGAAATCCGTCCCCTTTCGTCATTTCTTATCAAATCGACTTAAAGCCAGATCGTCACATAGGTCGCTCTTCTCTCTGAAACGGTTGCATTTATCGTCTGCAAAGCTATGTCGCGTGCTGCGGTATGCGGAGACACTAACAGCACCATAGTAGAAAACAGATGAAACTTCTAAGTTGATGGAACAGCCAGTAAGAAGTAGTACAATAACGTTATAGATATCGATTATTGAATTTTTAGCTGGCTTTGGGGTATTGGACATGAGCTAGGACCTTAAGATTTTCCATCAAAGGGGAACTAGCAGCTGCGTTGCACGGGAGAATGTGAAAAGTGTTCATATGTAGTAAAAACCTGAGAAATCCGTCCATTTTCGTCATTTCTTATCAAATCGACTTAAAGCCAGATCGTCACATTGGTCGCTCTTCTCTCTGAAACTGTTACATTTATCGTCTGCAAAGCTATGTCGCGTGCTGCGGTTTGCGGAGACACTAACAGCACCATAGTTGAACAATGATTAATCTTCTAAGTTGATGTAATAGCCAGTAAGAAGTAGTGCAATAACGTTTTGGATATCGATTATTGACTTTTAACTGGCTTTTGGCTCTCGGACATGGGCTAGGACCTTAAGACTTTGCATCAAAGGAGGACTAGCAGCTGCGTTGCACGGGAGAATGTGAAAAGTGTTCATATGTAGTAAAAACCTGAGAAATCCGTTCGTTTTCGTCATTTCTTATCAAATCGACTTAAAGCCAGATCGTCACATTGGTCGCTCTTCTCTCTGAAACGGTTACATTTATCGTCTGCAAAGCTATGTCGCGTGCTGCGGTTTGCGGAGACACTAACAGCACCATAGTTGAACAATGATTAATCTTCTACGTTGATGTAATAGCCAGTAAAAAGTAGTACAATAACGTTTTAGATATCGATTATTGACTTTTTAGCTGGCATTGGGGTCTTGGACATGAGCTAGGACCTTAAGACTTTGCATCAAAGGAGGACTAGCAGCTGCGTTGCTCGGGAGAATGTGAAAAGTGTTCATCTGTAGTAAAAACCTGAGAAATCCGTCCGTTTTCGTCATTTCTGATCAAATCGACTTAAAGCCAGATCGTCACATTGGTCGCTCTTCTCTCTGAAACGGTTACATTTGTTACATTTATCGTCTGCAAAGCTATGTCGCGTGCTGCGGTTTGCGGAGAGACTAACAGCACCATAGTAGAAAACAGATGAAACTTCTAAGTAGATGTAATAGCCAGTAAGAAGTAGTACAATAACGTTTTAGATATCGAATATTGCCTTTTTAGCTGGCTTTGGGGCCTTGGACATGAGCTAGGACCTTAAAATTTTGCATCATAGGAGAACTAGCAGCTGCGTTGCACGGGAGAAAGTGAAAAGTGTTCATATGTAGTAAAAACCTGTGAAATTCGTCCGTTTTCGTCATTTCTTACCAAATCGATTTAAAGCCATATCGTCACATTGGTCGCTCTTCTCTCTGAAACGGTTACATTTATCGTCTGCAAAGCTATGTAGCGTGCTGCGGTATGCGGAGACACTAAAAGCACCATAGCAGAACACAGATGAAGGCTATATGTTGATGTAATAGCCAGTAAGAAGTAGTACAATTTTAATTGTAGTTATCGATTTTTGACTTTTTGTCCGGTTATGTTATAGCCAGTAAGATATAGTACAATTCCAGTTTTAGTTATCGAATATTGAATTTTTAGCCTCTTTGGTGCTTTGGACATGAGCTAGGACCTTACGATTTTTCACGAAAGGAGGACTAGCAGCCGCGTATCACGGGACAATGTAAATAGTGTTCATATGTAGTAAAAACCTGAGAAATCCGTCCGTTTTCGTCATTTGTTATCGAATCGACTTAATGTCAGATCGTCTCAGTGGCCGCTCATATCTCTGAAACGGTTACATTTATCGTCTGCAAAGCTATGGCGCGTCCTGCGGTATGCGGAGACACTAAAAGCACCATAGTAGAACACAGAAGAAGCTTCTAAGTCGATGTAATAGCCAGTAAGAAGTAGTACAATTCAAGTTTTAGTTATCGATTTTTGACTTTTTAGTCGGCTATGTAATAGCCAGTAAAATGTAGTAGACTTCAAGTTTTAATTATCGATTATTGAATTTTTAGGCTTCTTTGTTGCCTTGGACATGAGCTAGGACCTTACGGTTTTGCGTGAAAGGACGACTATCAGCCGCGTTGCACGGGCGAATGTGAAAACAGTTCATATGTATTAAAAACCTGAGAAATCTGTCCGGTTTCGCCAATTTTTATCGTATCGACTTAAAGCCAGATCGTCACATTGGCCTCTCTTCTCTCTGACACGGTTACATTTATCCTCTGCAAAATTATGTCCCGTGATGCGGTATCCGGAGAGACTAAAAGCATCATAGTAAAACACAAATGAACCTTCTAAGTTGATGTAATAACCAAGAAGAAGTAGTAAAACTCAAGTTTTAGCTATCGATTATTGACTTTTTAGGCGGCTTTGGTGAGTTGGACATGAGATGGGACCTTACGATTTTGCATGAAAATGTGGACCAGCAGCCGCGTTGCGAGGGAGAATGTGAAAAGTGTTCAAATATAGTAAAAACCTGAGAAATCCGTTCGTTTTCGTCATTTGTTACAGAATCGACTTAAATCCAGATCGTCAGATTGGCAGCTCTTCTCTCTGAAACGGTTACATTTTTCGTCTGCAAAGCTATGTCACGTTCTGCGGTATCCGGAGACACTAAAAGTAATATAGTAGAACACAGATGAATCTTCTAAGTTGATGCTATAGACAATAAGACGTAGTAAAACTCAAGTTTTAGTTATCGATTATTGACTTTTTTGCCGGCTTTGGTGCCTTGGACATTAGATTGGACCTTACGATTTTGCATGAAAGGAGGACTAGCAGCGGCGTTGAGCGGGCTAATGTGAAAAGTGTTGATAGGTAGTAAAATCCTGAGAATCCGTCCGTTTTCGTCATTTGTTATCGAATCGACTTAAAGCCAGATCGTCACATTAACCTCTCTTCTCTCTGACGCGGTAACATTTATCCTGTGTAAAACTATGTCGCGTTGTGCGGTATCCGGAGACACTAAAAGCATCATAGTAAAACACAGATGAACCTTCTAAGTTGATGTAATAGCCAGTAAGAAGTAGTACTGTTCAAGTTTTTGTTATCGATTATTGACGTTTTACCATTCTTTGGTGCTTGGACATGAGCTAGGACCTTAAGATTTTGCATGAAGGGAAGTCTAGTGGCCGCGTTGCAGGGGAGAAAGTGACAAGTTTTCATATGTAGTAAAAATCTGAGAAATTCGTCCGTTTTCGTCATTTGTTATCGAATCGACTTAAATCCAGATCGACACATTGGCCACTCTTCTCTCTGAAACGATTACATTTATCGTCTGCAAAGCTATGTCGTGTGCTGCGGTATGCGGAGATACTAAAAGCGCTATAGTAGAACACAGATGTAGCCTCTAAGTTGATGTAATAGCCAAAATGTAGTAATACAATTCAAGTCTTAGTTGTCGATTATTGACTTTTTAGCCGGCTTTGGTGCCTTGGACATGAGCTATGACTTCACGATTTTACATGAAAAGAGGACTAGATGCCGCGTTGCACGGGCGAATGTGAAAAGTGTTCATATGTATTAAAAACCTGAGAAATCTGACCGGTTTCGCCACTATTTATCGTATCGAGTTAAAGCCAGATCGTCACATTGGCCTCTCTTCTCTCTGACACGGTTACATTTATCCTCTGCAAAACTATGTCGCGTGGTGCGGTATCCGGAGAGACTAAAAGCATCATAGTAAAACACAAATGAACCTTCTAAGTTGATGTAATAACCAAGAAGAAGTAGTAAAACTCAAGTTTTAGCTATCGATTATTGACTTTTTAGGTGGCTTTGGTGAGTTGGACATGAGATGGGACCTTAAGATTTTGCATGAAAGGAAGACTAGCAGCCGCGCTACACGGGTGAATGTGAAAAGTGTTCATATGTAGTAAAACCTGAGAAATCCGTGCGTTTTCGTCATTTGTTATCGAAACGACTTAAAGCCAGATCGTCACATTATCCGATCTTCTCTCTGAAACGATTACATTTATCGTCTGCAAAGCTATGTCGCGTGCTACGTTATCCGGAGACACTAAAAGCATCATAGTAAAACACAGATGAACCTTCTAAGTTGATGTAATAGCCAGTAAGAAGTAGTACTATTCAAGTTTTTGTTATCGATTATTGACGTTTTACCATTCTTTGGTGCATGGAAATGAGCTAGGACCTTAAGATTTTGCATGAAGGGACGTCTAGTGGCCGCGTTGCAGGGGAGAAAGTGACAAGTTTGCATATGTAGTAAAAATCTGAGAAATTCGTCCGTTTTCGTCATTTGTTTTCGAATCGACTTAAATCCAGATCGACTCATTGGCCGCTCTTCTCTCTGAAACGATTACATTTATCGTCTGCAAAGCTATGTCCGGTGCTGCGGTATGCGGAGACACTAAAAGCACCATAATACAATACAGATGAACCTTCTAAGTTAATGTAATAACCAGTAAGAAGTAGTACAATTCAAGTTTAAGTTATAGATTATTGAATTTTTAGCCGGCTTTGGTGCTTTTGACATGAAATAGGACCTTAAGATTTTGCATGAAAGGCAGGACTAGCAACCGCGTTGCACAGGGGAATGTGAAAAGTTTTCATATGTAGTAAAAACCTGATAAATCGGTTCGTTTTCGTGATTTGTTATCGAATAGACTTAAATCCAGATCGCCACATTGGCCGCTCTTCTCTCTGAAACGGTTACGTTTTGTCATCTGCAAAGCTATGTCGCGTGCTGCAGTATCCGGAGACACTAAAAGCGGCATAGTAGAGCACAGATGAAGCCTCTAAGTTGATGTAATACCCAGTAGGAAGTAGTACAATTCAAGTATTAGTTATCGATTACTGACTTTTTACGCTTCTTTGGAGTCTTGGACTTGAGGTAGGACCTTAAGATTTTGCATGAAGGGAAGTCTATCAGCCCCGTAGCACGGGAGAAAGTGAAAAGTGTTCATACATAGCCGCGGTCCTCGGGCGAATGTGAAAAGTGTTCATATGTAGTAAAAACCTGAGAAATCCGTCCGGTTTCGTCATTTGTTATCGATTCGATTTAAATCCAGATCGTCATATTCACCGCTCTTCTCTCTGAAACGGTTACATTTATCGTCGGCAAAGCTCTGTCGAGTGCTGCTGTATGGGGAGATACTGAAAGCACCATAGTAGAACATAGATGAAGCTTCTAAGTTGATGTAATAGCCAGTAAGAAGTAGTACTATTAAAAAATTAGTTATCGATTATTGACTTTTTAGCCGGCTTTGGTGGCTTGGACATGAGCAAAGACTTTACCATTTTGCATGAAAGGAGAACTAGCAACCGCGTTGCACGGGAGAATGTGAAAAGTGTTCATATGTAGTAAAAACCTGAGAAATCCGTCCGTTTTCGTCATTTGTTAGCGAATCGACTTAAAGCCAGATCGTCACATTATCCGCTCTTCTCTCTGAAACGATTACATTTATCGTCTGCAAAGCTATGTCGCGTGCTACGTTATCCGGAGACACTAAAGCATCATAGTAAAACACAGATGAACCTTCTAAGTTGATGTAATAGCCAGTAAAAAGTAGTACTATTCAAGTTTTTGTTATCGATTATTGACGTTTTACCATTCTTTGGTGCTTGGACATGAGCTAGGACCTTAACATTTTGCATGAAGGGAAGTCTAGTGGCCGCGTTGCAGGGGAGAAAGTGAAAAGTGTTCATATGTAGTAAAAATCTAAGAAATTCGTCCGTTTTCGATATTTGTTATCGAATCGACTTAAAACCAGATCGACACATTGGCCGCTCTTCTCTCTGAAACGATTACACTTATCGTCTGCAAAGCTATGTCCGGTGCTGCGGTATGCGGAGACACTAAAAGCACCATAGTAGAACACAGATAAAGCTTCTAAGTTGATATAATAGCCAGTAAGAAGTAGTACAATTCAAGATTTAGTTATCGATTATTGACTTTTTACCTGGCTTTGGTGCCTTTGACATGAGGTAGGACTATACGATTTTGCATGAAAGGAAAACTAGCAACCGCGTTAAACGGGCGAATGTGAAAAGTGTTCATATGTAGTAACAACCTGAGAAATCCGTCCGTTTTCGTCAATTGTTATCGAAATGACTTAAAGCCAGGACGTTACATTGTCCGCTCTTCTCTCTGAAACGGTTACATTTATCGTCTGCAAAGCTATGTCGTGTGCGGCGGTATGCGAAGACACAAAAAGCACCATAGTAGAGCACTGAAAAAGGTTCTAAGTTTATGTAATAGCCAGTAAGAAGTTGTACAATTCACGTTTTAGTTATCGATTATTGACTTTTTAGCATTTTTTGTGCCTTGGGCATGAGCTTTGACGTTAAGATTTTGCATGAAAGGCGGACTAGCAGCCGCGTTGCACCGGAGAATGTGAAAAGTGTTCATATGTAGTAAAAACCTGAGAAATCCGTCCGTGTTCGTCACTTGTGATCGAATCGACTTAAAGCCAGATAGTCACATTGGCCGCTCTTCTCTCTGAAACGGTAACATTTATCGTCTGCAAAGCTATGTCGCGTGCTGCGGTATGCGGAGACACTAAAAGCACCATAGTAGAACAAAGAAGAAGATTCTAAGTTAAAGTAATAGCCAGTAAAATGCAGTACAATTCAAGTATGGTTATTGATTATTGATTTTTAGCCGGCTATGGTGCCTTCGACATGAGGTGGAACCTTAAGATTTTGTTTGAAAGGAAGACTAGCAGCCGCGCTACACGGGTGAATGTGAAAAGTGTTCATATGTAGTAAAACCTGAGGAATCCGTCCGTTTTCGTCATTTGTTATCGAAACGACTTAAAGCCAGATCGTCACATTATCCGATCTTCTCTCTGAAACGATTACATTTATCGTCTGCAAAGCTATGTCGCGTGCTACGTTATCCGGAGACACTAAAAGCATCATAGTAAAACACAGATGAACCTTCTAAGTTGATGTAATAGCCAGTAAGAAATAGTACTATTCAAGTTTTTGTTATCGATTATTGACGTTTTACCATTCTTTGGTGCATGGAAATGAGCTAGGACCTTAAGATTTTGCATGAAGGGACGTCTAGTGGCCGCGTTGCAGGGGAGAAAGTGACAAGTTTGCATATGTAGTAAAAATCTGAGAAATTCGTCCGTTTTCGTCATTTGTTTTCGAATCGACTTAAATCCAGATCGACACATTGGCCGCTCTTCTCTCTGAAACGATTACATTTATCGTCTGCAAAGCTATGTCCGGTGCTGCGGTATGCGGAGACACTAAAAGCACCATAATACAATACAGATGAACCTTCTAAGTTAATGTAATAACCAGTAAGAAGTAGTACAATTCAAGTTTAAGTTATAGATTATTGAATTTTTAGCCGGCTTTGGTGCCTTTGACATGAAATAGGACCTTAAGATTTTGCATGAAAGGCAGGACTAGCAACCGCGTTGCACAGGGGAATGTGAAAAGTTTTCATATGTAGTAAAAACCTGATAAATCGGTTCGTTTTCGTGATTTGTTATCGAATAGACTTAAATCCAGATCGCCACATTGGCCGCTCTTCTCTCTGAAACGGTTACGTTTTGTCATCTGCAAAGCTATGTCGCGTGCTGCAGTATCCGGAGACACTAAAAGCAGCATAGTAGAGCACAGATGAAGGCTCTAAGTTGATGTAATACCCAGTAGGAAGTAGTACAATTCAAGTATTAGTTATCGATTACTGACTTTTTACGCTTCTTTGGAGCCTTGGACTTGAGGTAGGACCTTAAGATTTTGCATGAAGGGAAGTCTATCAGCCCCGTAGCACGGGAGAAAGTGAAAAGTGTTCATACATAGCCGCAGTCCTCGGGCGAATGTGAAAAGTGTTCATATGTAGTAAAAACCTGAGAAATCCGTCCGGTTTCGTCATTTGTTATCGATTCGATTTAAATCCAGATCGTCATATTCACCGCTCTTCTCTCTGAAACGGTTACATTTATCGTCGGCCAAGCTCTGTCGAGTGCTGCTGTATGGGGAGATACTGAAAGCACCATAGTAGAACATAGATGAAGCTTCTAAGTTGATGTAATAGCCAGTAAGAAGTAGTACTATTAAAAAATTAGTTATCGATTATTGACTTTTTAGCCGGCTTTGGTGGCTTGGACATGAGCAAAGACTTTACCATTTTGCATGAAAGGAGAACTAGCAACCGCGTTGCACGGGAGAATATGAAAAGTGTTCATATGTAGTAAAAACCTGATAAATCCGTCCGTTTTCGTCATTTGTTATCCAATCGACTTAAAGCCAGATCGTCACATTGGCCGCTCTTCCCTCTGAAAGGGTTACATTTAACGGCTGCTAAGCTATGTCGCTGGGTGCGGTATGCGGAGACAAGTAAAGCACCATAGTAGAACAAAGAACAAGTTGATATAATAGTCAGTAAGAAGCAGTACAATTCAAGTCTTAGTTATCGATTATTGACTTTTTAGCCGGCTTTGGTGGCTTGGACATGAGCAAAGACTTTACGATTTTGCATGAAAGGAGAACTAGCAACCGCGTTGCACGGGAGAATGTGAAAAGTGTTCATATGTAGTAAAAACCTGAGAAATCCGTCCGTTTTCGTCATTTGTTATCGATTCGACTTAAAGCCAGATCGTCACATTATCCGCTCTTCTCTCTGAAACGATTACATTTATCGTCTGCAAAGCTATGTCGCGTGCTACGTTATCCGGAGACACTAAAGCATCATAGTAAAACACAGATGAACCTTCTAAGTTGATGTAATAGCCAGTAAAAAGTAGTACTATTCAAGTTTTTGTTATCGATTATTGACGTTTTACCATTCTTTGGTGCTTGGACATGAGCTAGGACCTTAACATTTTGCATGAAGGGAAGTCTAGTGGCCGCGTTGCAGGGGAGAAAGTGAAAAGTGTTCATATGTAGTAAAAATCTAAGAAATTCGTCCGTTTTCGATATTTGTTATCGAATCGACTTAAATCCAGATCGACACATTGGCCGCTCTTCTCTCTGAAACGATTACACTTATCGTCTGCAAAGCTATGTCCGGTGCTGCGGTATGCGGAGACACTAAAAGCACCATAGTAGAACACAGATAAAGCTTCTAAGTTGATATAATAGCCAGTAAGAAGTAGTACAATTCAAGATTTAGTTATCGATTATTGACTTTTTACCTGGCTTTGGTGCCTTTGACATGAGGTAGGACTATACGATTTTGCATGAAAGGAAAACTAGCAACCGCGTTAAACGGGCGAATGTGAAAAGTGTTCATATGTAGTAACAACCTGAGAAATCCGTCCGTTTTCGTCAATTGTTATCGAAATGACTTAAAGCCAGGACGTTACATTGTCCGCTCTTCTCTCTGAAACGGTTACATTTATCGTCTGCAAAGCTATGTCGTGTGCGGCGGTATGCGAAGACAGAAAAAGCACCATAGTAGAGCACTGAAAAAGGTTCTAAGTTTATGTAATAGCCAGTAAGAAGTTGTACAATTCACGTTTTAGTTATCGATTATCGACTTTTTAGCATTTTTTGTGCCTTGGGCATGAGCTTTGACGTTAAGATTTTGCATGAAAGGCGGACTAGCAGCCGCGTTGCACCGGAGAATGTGAAAAGTGTTCATATGTAGTAAAAACCTGAGAAATCCGTCCGTGTTCGTCACTTGTGATCGAATCGACTTAAAGCCAGATAGTCACATTGGCCGCTCTTCTCTCTGAAACGGTTACATTTATCGTCTGCAAAGCTATGTCGCGTGCTGCGGTATGCGGAGACACTAAAAGCACCATAGTAGAACAAAGAAGAAGATTCTAAGTTAAAGTAATAGCCAGTAAAAAGCAGTACAATTCAAGTATGGTTATTGATTATTGATTTTTAGCCGGCTATGGTGCCTTCGACATGAGGTGGAACCTTAAGATTTTGTTTGAAAGGAGGACTAGGAGCCGCGTTGCACAGGAGAATGTGAAAAGGGTTCATATGTAGTAAAAAACTGGGAAATCCGTCCTTTTTCGTCAATTGTTATCGAATCGAATTAAAGCCACATCGTTACATTGGCCGCTCTTCCCTATGAAACGGTTAAATTTCTCGTCTCCAATGATATGTCGCGAGCTACGGTATGCGGAGACACTACAATCACCATATTAGAACACAGAAGTAGCTTCTAAGTTGACGTAATACCCAATAAGAAGTAGTACAATTAACGTTTTAGTTATCGATTATTGACTTTTCAGCCTTTTTTGGTGCCTTGGGCATGAGCTAGGACCTTAAGATTTTGCATGAAAGGACGACTAGCAGCCGCGTTGCACGGGAGAATGTGAAAAGTGGTCATATGTAGTAAAAACCTGACAAATCCGTCCGTGTTCGTCATTTGTTATCGAATCGACTTAAAGCCAGATAGTCACATTGGCCGTTCTTCCTTCTGAAACGGTTGCATTTACCGTATGCAAAGCTTTGTCGCTGGGTGCGGTATGCGGAGACACTAAAAGCACCATAGTAGAACACAGATGAAGCTTCTAAGTTGATGTAATAGCCAGTAAGAAGTAGTACAATTCAAGTTTTAGGTATCGATTGTTGACTTTTTACTCTTCTTTGGTGCCTTGGACATGAGCTAGGTCCTTAAGATTTTGCTTGAAGGAGGACTAGCAGCCGCGTTGCACGGGAGAATGTGAAAAGTGTTCATATGTAGTAAACACCTGAGAAATCCGTCCGTGTTCCTCATTTGTTATCGAATCGACTTAAAGACACATCGTCACATTTAACGCTCTTCTCTCTGAAACGGTTACATTTATCGTCTGCAAAGCTATGTCACGTATTGCTGTATGCGGTGAGGCTAAAAGCAAACATAATAGAACACAGAAGAAGCTTCTAAGTTGAAGTAATAGCCAGTAAGAAGCAGTACAATTCAAGTATTGGTTATCAATTATTGATTTTTAGCCGGCTTTGGTTCCTTAGACATGAGGTGGAACCATAAGATTTTGCATGAAAGGAGGACTAGCAGCTGCGTTCCACGGGAAAATGTGAAAAGGGTTCATATGTAGTGAAAACCTGAGAAATCCGTATGTTTTCGTTAATTGTTATCGAATCGACTTAAAGCTAGATCGTTACATTGGCCGCTCTTCCCTCTGAAACCGTTACATTTATGTCGCGAGCTACGTAATGCGGAGACACTAAAAGCACTATACTAGAACACAGACGAAGCTTCTAAGTTGATGTTATAGCCAGTAAGAGGAAGTGCAATTCAAGTATTCCTTATCGATTATTCAATTTTCACCCGGCTTTGGTGCCTTGTACAGCAGCAGGGACATTAAGATTTTGCATGAAAGGAGGACTATTAGCCGCGTTGCACGGGAGAATGTGAAAAGTGTTCATATGTAGTAAAAACCTGAGAAATCCGTCCGTTTTCGTAATTTGTTAATTTTTACATTGGCCGCTCTTCTCTCTGAAACGGTTATATTTACCGTCTGCAAACCTATGTCGCGTGCTGTTGTATGCGAAAACACTAAAAGCGCCATAGTAGAATACAGAAGAAACTTCTAAGTTGATGTAAGAGCCAGTAAGAAACAGTAAAATTCAAGTTTTAGTTATCGATTATTGACCATTTACTTTTCTTTGGTGCCTTGGAAATGAGCTAGGACTTTACGATTTTGCATGTAGGGAAGTGTAAGAGCCGCATTGCACGGGAAAATGTGAAAAATGTTCATATATAGTAAAAACCTGAGAAATCCCTTTGTTTTCGTCATTTGTTATCGAATCGACTTAAAGCCAGATCGTCACATTGACCGCTCTACCCTCTGAAACGGTTACATTTATCGTCTGCAAAGCTATGTCGCTGGGTGCGGTATGCTAAGACACTAAAAGCACCATTGTAGGACACAGAAGAAACTTCCAAGTTGATGTAATAGCCAGTAAGAAACAGAACAATCAAGTTTTAGTTATCGATTATTGACCTTTTACACTTCTTTGGTGCTTCGGACGTGAGCTAGGACCTTAAGATTTTGCATGAAAGGAAGACTAGCAGCCGCGTTGCACGGGAGAAAGTGAAAAGTGTTCATATGTATCAAAAACCTGAGAAATCCGTCCGTTTTCTTCATTTGTAATCGAATCGACTTAAAGCAAGGTTGTTACATTGGCCGCTCTTCTCTCTGAAACGGTTACATTCATCTTCTGCAAAGGTATGTCGCGTGCTGCGGTATTCGGAGACACTAAAAGCACCGTAGTAGAACACAGAAGAAACTACTAAATTGATGTAATAGCCAGTAAGAAGTAGTACAATTCACGTTTCAGTTATCGATTATTGACTTTTTAGCTGGTTTTGGTGCCTTGGACGTGAGCTGGGACCTTACGATTTTGCATGAAAGGAGGACTACCAGCTGCGTTGAACGGGAAAATGTGAAAAGTGTCCATATGTAGTTATAAAGTGAGAAATTCGCCCGTTTTCGTCATTTGTCATCAAATCCACTTTAAGCCAGATCGTCATATTGGCCGCTCTTCTCTCTGAAACGGTTACATTCAGCTTCTGCAAAGCACTGTCGCTGGGTGCGGTATGCGGAGACACTAAAAGAACCATTGTAGAACACAAAAGAAGCTTCTAAGTTGATTTAATAGCCAGTAAGAAGTAGTACAACTCAAGTTTAAGTTATCGATTATTGACTTTTTAGCCGGCTTTGGTGCCTTGGACATTTGCTAGGACCTTACGATTTTGCATTATGGAAGGTGTAGCAGCCGCGTTGCACGGAAGAATTTGAAAAGTGTTCATATGTAGTAAAACCTGAGAAGCCCGTCCGTTTTCGTTATTTTTTATGGAATCGACTTAAAGCCAGATCGTCACATTGGCCGCTCTTCTCTCTGAAACGGTTACATTTATAGCCTGCAAAGAGATGTCGCATGCTGCAGTATGCGGAGACACTGAAAGCACCATAGTAGAACACAGAAGAAGCTTCTAAGTTGATGTAATAGCCAGTAAGATAAAGTACAATTCAAGTTTTAGGTATTGATTATTCACATTTTAGCCGGCTTTCCTGCCTTATACATGATCTAGGACCTTAAGATTTTCATTAAAGGAGGACTAGTAGCCGCGTTGCTCGGCAGAATGGGAAAAATGATCATATGTAGTAACAACCTGAGAAATCCGTCCGTTTTCGTTATTTGTTATCGAATCGACTTAAAGCCACATCGTCACATCGGCCGCTCTTCTCTCTGAAACGATACATTTGTCGTCTGCAAAACTAGGACGCGTGCTGCAGTAAGCGGAGACACTAAAAGCACCGTAGTAGAACACAGAAAAAGCTTCTAGGTTGATGTAATAGACAGTAAGAAGTAGTACAATACACGTTTTAACTATCGATTATTGCCTTTTGAGCCGGCTTTGGTGCCTTGGACATGAGCTAGGAACTTAAGATTTTGCATGAAAGCAAGACTAGCTGCCGCGTTGCACGGGAGAATGTGAAAAGTGTTCATATGTAGTAAAAACCTGAGAAATCCGTCCGTTTTCGTAATTTGTTATCGAATCGACTTAAAGCAAGGTTGTTACTTTGGACGCTCCTCTCTCTGAAACGGTTACATTTATCTTCTGCAAAGCTATGTGGAGTGCTGCGGTATGCTGAGACACTAAAAGCACCATAGTAGAACACAGACGAAGCTTCCAAGTTGATGTAATAGCCAGTAAGAAGCAGTACAAATCAAGTTTCAGTTATCGATTATTGAATTTTTAGCCTTCTTTGGTGCCTTGGACATGAGCTAGGACCTTATGATTTAGCATGAAAGGAGGACTAGCAGCCGCGTTGCACGGGAAAATGTGAAAAGTGTTCATACGTAGAAAAAACCTGAGAAATCCGTCCGTTTTCGTCATTTGTATTCGAATCGACTTAAAGCAAAGTTGTTACATTGGCCGCTCTTCTCTCTGAAACAGTTACATTCATCTTCTGCAAAGGTATGTCGCGTGCTGCGGTATGCGGAGACACGAAAAGCACCATAGTAGAACACAGAAGAAACATCTAAGTTGATGTAATAGCCAGTAAGAAGTAGTACAATTCACGTTTTAGTTATCGATTATTGACTTTGTAGCTGGCATTGGTGCCTTGGACATGAGCTAGGACCTTAAGATTTTGCATGAAATGAGGACTAGCAGCTGCGTTGAACGGGAAAATGTGAAAAGTGTCCATATGTAGTTATAAAGTGAGAAATTCGCCCGTTTTCGTCATTTGTTATCAAATCCACTTTAAGCCAGATCGTCATATAGGCCGCTCTTCTCTCTGAATCGGTTACATTCAGCGTCTGCAAAGCACTGTCGCTGGGTGCGGTATGCGGAGACACTAAAAGCACCATAGTAGAACACAGAAGAAGCTTCTAAGTGTATGTAATACCCAGTAACAAGTAGTACAATTCACGTTTCAACTATCGATTATTGCCTTTTGAGCCGGCTTTGGTGCCTTGGACATGAGCTGGGGCCTTAAAATTTTGCATAAATGGAGAACTAGAAGCCGCGTTGCTCGGCAGAATGTGAAACGTATTCATATGTAGTAAAAACCTGAGAAATCCGTCCGTTTTCGTCATGTGTTATCGAATCGAATTAAAACAAGGAGGTTACATTGGCCGCTATTCTCTCTGAAACGGTTACATTTATCGTCTGCAAAGCTATGTCGCGAGCTGCGGTATGCGGAGACACTAAAAGCACCATAGTAGGACACACAAGAAACTTCTAAATTGATGTAATAACCAGTAAGAAACAGTACAATTCAAGTTTTAGTGATCGATTATTGACTTTTTAGCCGGCTTTGGTACCTGGGACATGAGCTAGAACTTTAAGATTTTGCATGAAAGGAGAACTAGCAGCTGCGTTGCACGAGAAAATGTGAAAAGTGTTCATATGTAAATAAAACACGAGAAATTCGCTAGTTTTCGTCATTTGTTATCAAATCGACTTTAAGCCAGATCATCACTTTGGTCGCGCTTCTCTCTGAAACGGCTACATTTATCGTCTGCAAAGCTATGTCGCGTGCTGCGGTATGCGGAGACACTAAAAGCAACATAGTAGGACACAGAAGTAACTTCTGAGTTGATGTAATAGGCAGCAAGAAACAGTAGAATTCAAGTTTTAGTTATCGATTATTGACCTTTTACCCTTCTTTGGTGCCTTGGACATGAGCTAGGAACTTAATATTTTGCATGAAAGGAAGACTAGCAGCCGCGTCGCACGGGAGAATGTGTAAAGTGTTCATATGTAGCAAAAACCTGAGAAATCCGTCTGTTTTCGTCATTTGTTATCGGATCGACTTAAAGCAAGGTTGTTACATTGGCCGCTCTTCTCTCTGAGACGGTTACATTTATCTTCTGCAAAGCTATGTCGCGTGCTGCGGTATGCGGAGACACTAAAAGCACCATAGTAGAACACAGAAGAAACTTCTAAGTTGATGTAATAGCCAGTAAGAATTAGTACAATTCACGTTTTAGTTATCGATTATTGACTTTTTAGCCGGCTTTGTTGCCTTGGACATGAGCTAGGACCTTAAAATTTTGCGTGAAAGGCGGACTAGCAGCTGCGTTGCACGGTAAAATGTGAATAGTGTCCATATGTAGTTATAACATGAGAAATCAGTCCGTTTTCGTCTTTTGTTATCGAATCGACTTAATGTCAGATCGTCTCATTGGCCGCTCATCACTTTTAAACGGTGACATATATCGTCTGCAAATCAATGTCGCGTTCTGCGGTATGCGGAGACACTAAAACCACCATAGTAGAACACAGACGAAGCTTCCAAGTTGATGTAATAGCCAGTAAGAAGCAGTACAAATCAAGTTTTAGTGATTCTTATTGACTTTTTAGCCGGCTTTGGTACCTGGGACATGAGCTAGAACCTTAAGATTTTGCATGAAAGGAGAACTAGCAGCTGCGTTGCACGAGAAAATGTGAAAAGTGTTCATATGTAAATAAAACATGAGAAATTCGCTAGTTTTCGTCATTTGTTATCAAATCGACTTTAAGCCAGATCATCACTTTGGTCGCGCTTCTCTCTGAAACGGTTACATTTATCGTCTGCAAAGCTATGTCGCGTGCTGCGGTATGCGGAGACACTAAAAGCAACATAGTAGGACACAGAAGAAACTTCTAAGTTGATGTAATAGCCAGTAAGAAACAGTACAATTCAAGTTTTGTTATCGATTATTGAACTTTTACCCTACTTTGGTGCCTTGGACATGAGCTAGGACCTTTAGATTTTGCTTGAAAGGAAGACGATCAGCCGCGTAGCACGGGAGAATGTGAAAAGTGTTCATATATAGCAAAAACCTGAGAAATCCGTTCGTTTTCTTTATTTGTTATCGATTCGACTTAAAGCAAGGTTGTTACATTGGCCGCTCTTCTCTCTGAAACGGTTACATTTATCTTCTGCAAAGCTATGTCGGGTTCTGCCATATGCGGAGACACTAAAAGCACCATAGTGGAACACAGAAGAAGCATCTAAGTTGATATAATAGCCATTAAGAAACAGTACACTTCAAGTTTTGTTATCGATTATTGCACTTTTACACTACTTTGGTGCCTTGGACATGAGCTAGGACCTTAAGATTTTGCTTGAAAGGAAGACTAGCAGCCGCGTTGCACGGGAGAATGTGAAAAGTGTTCATATGTAGCAAAAACATGAGAAATCAGTCCGTTTTCGTCATTTGTTATCCAATCGACTTAATGTCAGATCGTCTCATTGGCCGCTAATCACTCTTAAACGGTGACGTATATCGTCTGCAAAGCTATGTCGCGTTCTGCGGTATGCGGAGACACTAAAAGCACCATAGTAGAACACAGACGAAGCTTCCAAGTTGATGTAATAGCCAGTAAGAAGCAGTACCAATCAAGTTTCTGTTATCAATTATTGCCTTTATAGCCGGCTTTGGTGCCTTGGACATGAGCTAGTACCTTAAGATTTTGCATAAAAGGAGGACCAGCAGCCGCGTTGTTCGGGACAATGTGAAACGTATTCATACGTAGTAAAAACCTGAGAAATCCGTCCGTTTTCGTCATTTGTTATCGAATCGACTTAAAGCCAGATCGTCACATTGCCGCTCTTCCCTCTGAAATGGTTGTACTTATCGTCTCCAAAGCTATGTCGCGGGCTTCGGTATGTGGAGACACTAAAAGCACCATAGTAGAACACATATTAAGCTTCTAAGTTGATGTAATAGCCAGTAAGAAGTAGTACAATTCAAGTTTTAGGTATCGATTATTCACTTTATAGCTGGCTTTGGTGCCTTGGAAATGAGCTAGGAACTTAAGATTTGGCATGAAAGGAGGACTAAGCTGCGTTGCGTGGGATAATCTGAAAAGTGTTCATATGTAGTAAAAATCTGAGAAATCCGTCCGTTTTCGTCATTTGTTATCGAATCGACTTAAAGCCAGATCGTCACATTGGCCGCTCTTCTCTCTGAAACGGTTGTACTTATCGTCTGCAAAGCTATGTCGCGTGCTGCGGTACACAGAGACACTAAAAGCACCATAGTGGAACACAGATAAGGCTTCTAAGTTAATGTAATAGCAAGGAAGAACTAGTACAATTCGAGTTTTAGGTATCGATTATTGATATTTTAGCTGGCTTTGGTGTCTTGGACATGATCTAGGACCTTAAGATTCTGTTTGAAGGGAGGACTAGCGGCCGAGTTGCACTATAGTATGTGGAAAGTGTTCATATGTAGTAAAAACCTGAGAAATCCGTCCGTTTTCGTAATTTGTTCTCGAATCGACTTAAAGCAAGGTTGTTACTTTGGCCGCTCCTCTCTCTGAAACGGTTACATTTATCTTCTGCAAAGCTATGTGGAGTGCTGCGGTATGCTGAGACACTAAAAGCACCATAGTAGAACACAGACGAAGCTTCCAAGTTGATGTAATAGCCAGTAAGAAGCAGTACAAATCAAGTTTCAGTTATCGATTACTGAATTTTTAGCCTTCTTTGGTGCCTTGGACATGAGCTAGGACCTTATGATTTAGCATGAAAGGAGGACTAGCTGCCGCGTTGCACGGGAAAATGGGAAAAGTGTTCATATGTACAAAAAACCTGAGAAATCCGTCCGTTTTCGTCATTTGTATTCGAATCGACTTAAAGCAAGGTTGTTACATTGGCCGCTCTTCTCTCTGAAACGGTTACATTCATCTTCTGCAAAGGTATGTCGCGTTCTGCGGTATGCGGAGACACGAAAAGCACCATAGTAGAACACAGAAGAAACATCTAAGTTCATGTAAAGCCAGTAAGAAGTAGTACAATTCACGTTTTAGTTATCGATTATTGACTTTGTAGCTGGCTTTGGTGCCTTGGACATGAGCTAGGACCCTAAGATTTTGCATGAAATGAGAACTAGCAGCTGCGTTGAACGGGAAAATGTGAAAAGTGTCCATATGTAGTTATAAAGTGAGAAATTCGCCCGTTTTCGTCATTTGTTATCAAATCCACTTTAAGCCAGATCGTCATATAGGCCGCTCTTCTCTCTGAAACGGTTACATTCAGCGTCTGCAAAGCACTGTCGCTGGGTGCGGTATGCGGAGACACTAAAAGCACCATAGTAGAACACAGAAGAAGCTTCTAAGTGTATGTAATACCCAGTAACAAGTAGTACAATTCACGTTTCAACTATCGATTATTGCCTTTTGAGCCGGCTTTGGTGCCTTGGACATGAGCTAGGACCTTAAAATTTTGCATAAATGGAGAACTAGAAGCCGCGTTGCTCGGCAGAATGTGAAACGTATTCATATGTAGTAAAAACCTGAGAAATCCGTCCGTTTTCGTCATGTGTTATCGAATCGAATTAAAACAAGGTGGTTACATTGGCCGCTATTCTCTCTGAAACGGTTACATTTATCGTCTGCAAAGCTATGTCGCGTGCTGCGGTATGCGGAGACACTAAAAGCAACATAGTAGGACACAGAAGTAACTTCTGAGTTGATGTAATAGGCAGCAAGAAACAGTAGAATTCAAGTTTTAGTTATCGATTATTGACCTTTTACCCTTCTTTGGTGCCTTGGACATGAGCTAGGAACTTAATATTTTGCATGAAAGGAAGACTAGCAGCCGCGTCGCACGGGAGAATGTGTAAAGTGTTCATATGTAGCAAAAACCTGAAAAATCCGTCTGTTTTCGTCATTTGTTATCGGATCGACTTAAAGCAAGGTTGTTACATTGGCCGCTCTTCTCTCTGAGACGGTTACATTTATCTTCTGCAAAGCTATGTCGCGTGCTGCGGTATGCGGAGACACTAAAAGCACCATAGTAGAACACAGAAGAAACTTCTAAGTTGATGTAATAGCCAGTAAGAATTAGTACAATTCACGTTTTAGTTATCGATTATTGACTTTTTAGCCGGCTTTGTTGCCTTGGACATGAGCTAGGACCTAAAAATTTTGCGTGAAAGGCGGACTAGCAGCTGCGTTGCACGGTAAAATGTGAATAGTGTCCATATGTAGTTATAACATGAGAAATCAGTCCGTTTTCGTCATTTGTTATTGAATCGACTTAATGTCAGATCGTCTCATTGGCCGCTCATCACTTTTAAACGGTGACATATATCGTCTGCAAAGCAATGTCGCGTTCTGCGGTATGCGGAGACACTAAAACCACCATAGTAGAACACAGACGAAGCTTCCAAGTTGATGTAATAGCCAGTAAGAAGCAGTACAAATCAAGTTTTAGTGATTCTTATTGACTTTTTAGCCGGCTTTGGTACCTGGGACATGAGCTAGAACCTTAAGATTTTGCATGAAAGGAGAACTAGCAGCTGCGTTGCACGAGAAAATGTGAAAAGTGTTCATATGTAAATAAAACATGAGAAATTCGCTAGTTTTCGTCATTTGTTATCAAATCGACTTTAAGCCAGATCATCACTTTGGTCGCGCTTCTCTCTGAAACGGTTACATTTATCGTTTGCAAAGCTATGTCGCGTGCTGCGGTATGCGGAGACACTAAAAGCAACATAGTAGGACACAGAAGAAACTTCTAAGTTGATGTAATAGCCAGTAAGAAACAGTACAATTCAAGTTTTGTTATCGATTATTGAACTTTTACCCTACTTTGGTGCCTTGGACATGAGCTAGGACCTTTAGATTTTGCTTGAAAGGAAGACGATCAGCCGCGTAGCACGGGAGAATGTGAAAAGTGTTCATATATAGCAAAAACCTGAGAAATCCGTTCGTTTTCTTTATTTGTTATCGATTCGACTTAAAGCAAGGTTGTTACATTGGCCGCTCTTCTCTCTGAAACGGTTACATTTATCTTCTGCAAAGCTATGTCGCGTTCTGCCATATGCGGAGACACTAAAAGCACCATAGTGGAACACAGAAGAAGCATCTAAGTTGATATAATAGCCATTAAGAAACAGTACACTTCAAGTTTTGTTATCGATTATTGCACTTTTACACTACTTTGGTGCCTTGGACATGAGCTAGGACCTTAAGATTT
This sequence comes from Schistocerca gregaria, assembly GCF_023897955.1. NCBI lineage: Eukaryota > Metazoa > Arthropoda > Insecta > Orthoptera > Acrididae > Schistocerca > Schistocerca gregaria. The sequence goes on along the minus strand of NW_026061765.1, from coordinate 854,161 downwards.
TGCTTGAAAGGAAGACTAGCAGCCGCGTTGCACGGGAGAATGTGAAAAGTGTTCATATGTAGCAAAAACATGAGAAATCAGTCCGTTTTCGTCATTTGTTATCCAATCGACTTAATGTCAGATCGTCTCATTGGCCGCTAATCACTCTTAAACGGTGACGTATATCGTCTGCAAAGCTATGTCGCGTTCTGTGGTATGCGGAGACACTAAAAGCACCATAGTAGAACACAGACGAAGCTTCCAAGTTGATGTAATAGCCAGTAAGAAGCAGTACCAATCAAGTTTCTGTTATCAATTATTGCCTTTATAGCCGGCTTTGGTGCCTTGGACATGAGCTAGTACCTTAAGATTTTGCATAAAAGGAGGACCAGCAGCCGCGTTGTTCGGGACAATGTGAAACGTATTCATACGTAGTAAAAACCTGAGAAATCCGTCCGTTTTCGTCATTTGTTATCGAACCGACTTAAAGCCAGATCGTCACATTGCCGCTCTTCCCGCTGAAATGGTTGTACTTATCGTCTCCAAAGCTATGTCGCGGGCTTCGGTATGTGGAGACACTAAAAGCACCATAGTAGAACACATATTAAGCTTCTAAGTTGATGTAATAGCCAGTAAGAAGTAGTACAATTCAAGTTTTAGGTATCGATTATTGACTTTTTAGCTGGCTTTGGTGCCTTGGAAATGAGCTAGGAACTTAAGATTTGGCATGAAAGGAGGACTAAGCTGCGTTGCGTGGAATAATCTGAAAAGTGTTCATATGTAGTAAAAATCTGAGAAATCCGTCCGTTTTCGTCATTTGTTATCGAATCGACTTAAAGCCAGATCGTCACATTGGCCGCTCTTCTCTCTGAAACGGTTGTACTTATCGTCTGCAAAGCTATGTCGCGTGCTGCGGTACACAGAGACACTAAAAGCACCATAGTGGAACACAGATAAGGCTTCTAAGTTAATGTAATAGCAAGGAAGAACTAGTACAATTCGAGTTTTAGGTATCGATTATTGATATTTTAGCTGGCTTTGGTGTCTTGGACATGATCTAGGACCTTAAGATTCTGTTTGAAGGGAGGACTAGCAGCCGAGTTGCACTATAGTATGTGGAAAGTGTTCATATGTAGTAAAAACCTGAGAAATCCGTCCGTTTTCGTCATCTGTTATTGAATCGACTTAAAGCCTGATCGTAAGGTTTTTTGCTTTTCTCTCTGATATGGTCGTACTTATCGTCTGCAAAGCTATGTCGCGTGCTGCGGTATGCGGAGACACTGAAATCACCATAGTTGAAGACAGATGGAGCTTCTAAGTTGATGTAATAGCCAGTAAGAAGTAGTACAAGTCAAGTTTTAGGTATTGATTATTGACTTTTTAGCTGGCTTTGGTGCATTGGACATGAGCTAGGACTTTAAGATTCTGCATGAAAAGAAGCCTAGCAGCCGCGTTGCACGGGAGAATGTGAAAAGTGTTCATATGTAGCAAAAACCTGAGAAATCCGTCCGTTTTCGTCATTTGTTATCGAATCGACTTAAAGCAAGGTTGTTACATTGGCCCCTCTTCTCTCTGAAACGGTTACATTTATCTTCTGCAAAGCTATGTCGCGTGCTGCGGTATGCGAAGACACTAAAAGCACCATAGTAGAACACAGAAGAAACTTCTAAGTTAATATAATAGAAAGTAAGAAACAGTACAATTCAAGTTTTGTTATCGATTATTGACCTTTTACCCAACTTTGGTGCCTTGGACATGGGCTAGGACCTTAAGATTTGGCTTGAAAGGAAGACTAGCAGCCGCGTTGCACGGGAGACTGTGGAAAGGGTTCATATGTAGCAAGAACATGAGAAATCAGTGCGTTTTCGTCATTTGTTATTGAATCGACTTAATGTCAGATCGTCTCACTGGCCGCTCATCATTCTTAAACGGTGACATATATCGTCTGCAAAGCTATGTCGCGTTCTGCGGTATGAGGAGACACTAAAAGCACAATAGTAGAACACAGACGAAGCTTCCAAGTTGATGTAATAGCCAGTAAGAAGCAGTACAAATCTAGTTTTAGTGATCGATTATTGACTTTTTAGCCGGCTTTGGTACCTGGGACATGAGCTAGAACCTTAAGATTTTGCATGAAAGGAGAACTAGCAGCTGCGTTGCTCGAGAAAATGTGATAAGTGTTCATATGTAAATAAAACATGAGAAATTCGCTAGTTTTCGTCAGTTGTTATCAAATCGACTTTAAGCCAGATCATCACTTTGGTCGCGCTTCTCTCTGAAAGTACAAGTCAAGTTTTAGGTATTGATTATTGACTTTTTAGCTGGCTTTGGTGCCTTGGACATGAGCTAGGACTTTAAGATTCTGCATGAAAAGAGGACTAGCAGCCGCGTTGCACGGGAGAATGTGAAAAGTGTTCATATGTAGTAAAAACCTGAGAAATCCGTCCGTTTTCGTCATTTGTTATCGAATCGACTTAAAGCAAGGTTGTTACATTGGCCGCTCTTCTCTCTGAAATGGTTACATTTATCGACTGCTAAGCTATGGCGCGTGCTGCAGTATGCGGAGACACTAAAAGCACCATGGTAGAACATAGAAGAAGCTTCTAAGTTGATGTAATAGCCAGTAAGAAACAGTACAATTCAAGGTTTGTAATCGATTATTGAACGTTTACCCTACTTTGGTGCCTTGGACATGAGCTAGGACGTTAAGATTTTGCTTGAAAGGAAGACTAGCAGCCGCATTGCACGGGAGAATATGAAAAGTGTTCATATGTAGCAAAAACATTAGAAATCAGTCCGCTTTCGTCATTTGTTATTGAATCGACTTAATGTCAGATCGTCTCACTGGCCGCGCATCATTCTTAAACGGTGACATATATCGTCTGCAAAGCTATGTCGCGTTCTGCGGTATGAGGAGACACTAAAAGCACAATAGTAGAACACAGACGAAGCTTCCAAGTTGATGTAATAGCCAGTAAGAAGCAGTACAAATCAAGTTTCAGTGATCGATTATTGACTTTTTAGCCGGCTTTGGTACCTGGGACATGAGCTAGAACCTTAAGATTTTGCATGAAAGGTGAACTAGCAGCTGCGTTGCACGAGAAAATGTGAAAAGTGTTCATATGTAAATAAAAGATGAGAAATTCGCTAGTTTTCGTCATTTGTTATCAAATCGACTTTAAGCCAGATCATCACTTTGGTCGCGCTTCTCTCTGAAACGGTTACATTTATCGCCTGCAAAACTTTGTCGCGTGCTGCGGTATGCGGAGACACTAAAAGCAACATAGTAGGACACAGAAGAAACTTCTAAGTTGATGTAATAGCCAGTAAGAAACAGTACAATTCAAGTTTTAGTTATCGATTTTTGACCTTTTACCCTTCTTTGATGCCTTGGACATGAGCTAGGACCTTACGATTTTGCATAAATGGAGGACTAGCTGCCGCGTTGCTAGGGACAATGTGAAACGTATTCATATGTAGTAAAAACCTGAGAAATCCGTCCGTTTTCGTCATTTGTTATCGAATCGATTTAAAGCCAGATTGTCACATTGCCGCTCTTCCCTCTGAAATGGTTGTACTTATCGTCTCCAAAGCTATGTCGCGGGCTTCGGTATGTGGAGACACTAAAAGCACCATAGTAGAACACAGATGAAGCTTCTAAGTTGATGTAATAGCTAGTAAGAAGTAGTACAATTCAAGTTTTAGGTATCGATTATTGACTTTTTAACTGGCTTTGGTGCCTACGACATGAGCTAGGAACTTAAGATTTGGCATGAAAGGAGGACTAGCAGCCGCGTTGCGTGGGATAATCTGAAAAGTGATCATATGTAGTAAAATCCTGAGAAATCCGTCCGTTTTCGTCATTTGTTATCGAATCGATTTAAAGCCAGATCGTCACATTGGCCGCAGTTCTGTCTGAAACAGTTACATTTATCGTCTGAAATCTATGTCGCGTGCTGCGGTATGCAGAGACACTAAAAGCACCATAGTAGAACACAGATGAAGCTCCTAAGTTGATGTAATAGCTTGTAAGTAGTTGTGCAATTCAAGTTTTAGGTATCGATTATTGACTTTTTACCCTTCTTTGGTGCCTTGGACATGAGCTAGGAACTTAAGATTTGCATGAAAGGAGGCCTAGCAGCCGCGTTGCACGGGAGAATGTGAAAAGTGTTCGTATGTAGTAAAACCTGAGAATTCTGTCCGTATTCGTCATTTGTTATCGAATCGACTTAAAGCCAGATCGTCACATAGGCCGCTCTTCTCTCTGAAACGGTTGTACTTATCGTCTGCAAAGCTATGTCGCGTGCTGCGGTATGCGGAGACACTAAAAGCACCATAGTAGAACACAGATGAAGCTTCTAAGTTGATGTAATAGCCAGTAAGAAGTAGTACAATTCATGTTTTAGTTATCGATTATTGACTTTTTAACTGCCTTTGGTGCCTTGGACATGAGCTAGGACCGTAACATTTTGCATGAAAGGATGACTAGCAGCCGCGTTGCACGGGAGAATGTGAAAAGTGTTCATATGTGGTATAAAGCTGAGGAATAAGTCCGTATTCGTCATTTGTTATCGAATCAACTTAAAGCCTGATCGTCACATTGGCCTTTCTTCTCTCTGAAACGGTTGTACTTATCGTCTGCAAAGCTATGTCGCGTTCTGCGGTATGCAGAGACACTAAAAGCACCATAGTAAAACACAGATGAAGCTTCTAAGTTGATGTAATAGCTAGTATGAAGTAGTACAATTCAAGTTTTTGTTATCAATTATTGACTTTTTACCATTCTTTGGTACCTTGGATATGAACTAGGAACTTAAGATTTTGCATGAAAGGATGACTAGCAGCCGCGTTGCACGGGAGAATGTGAAAAGTGTTCATATGTGGGATAAAGCCGAGAAATCCGTCCGTATACGTCATTTGTTATCGAATCGACTTAAAGCCAGATCGTCACATTGGCCGCTCTTCTCTCTGAAACGGTTGTACTTATCGTCTGCAAAGCTATGTCGTGTGCTGCGGTATGTGGAGACACTAAAAGCACCATAGTAGAACACAGATGAGCTTCTAAGTTGATGTAATAGCCAGTAAGAAATAGTACAATTCAAGTTTTAGTTATCGATTATTGACTTCTTTGCTGGTTCTGGTGCCTTGGACATGAGCTAGGACCATAACATTTTGCATGAAAGGATGACTAGCAGCCGCGTTGCACGGGAGAATGTGAAAAGTGTTCATATGTGGTATAAAGCTGAGAAATCCGTCCGTAATTGTCATTTGATATCGAATCGACTTAAAGCCAGATCGTCACATTGGCCGCTCTTCTCTCTGAAACGGTTGTACTTATCGTCTGCAAAGCTATGTCGCGTGCTGCGGAATGCGGAGACACTAAAAGCACCATAGTAGAACACAGATGAAGCTTCTAAGTTGATGTAATAGCCAGTAAGAAGTAGTACAATTCATGTTTTAGTTTTCGATTATTGACTTTTTAACTGCCTTTGGTGCCTTGGACATGAGCTAGGACCGTAACATTTTGCATGAAAGGAGGACTATCAGCCCAGTAGCACGGGAGAATGTGAAAAGTGTTCATCTGTAGTAAAAACCTGGGAAATCCGTCCGTTTGCGTCATTTGTTATCGAATCGACTTAAAGCCAGATCGTCACATTGGCCGCTCTTCTCTCTGAAACGGTTGTACTTATCGTCTGCAAAGCTATGTCGCGTGCTGCGGTATGCAGAGACACTAAAACCACCATAGTAGAACACAGATGAAGCTTCTAAGTTGATGTAATAGCTAGTATGAAGTAGTACAATTCATGTTTTTGTTATCGATTATTAACTTTTTACCCTTCTTTGGTACCTTGGACATGAGCTAGGAATTTAAGATTTTGCATGAAAGGATGACTAGCAGCCGCGTTGCACGGGAGAATGTGAAAAGTGTTCATATGTGTTATGAAGCTGAGAAATAAGTCCGTATTCGTCATTTGTTATCGAATCGACTTAAAGCCAGATCGTCACATTGGCCGCTCTTCTCTCTGAAACGGTTGTACTTATCGTCTGCAAAGCTATGTCGCGTTCTGCGGTATGCAGAGACACGAAAAGCACCATAGTAGAACACAGATGAAGCTTCTAAGTTGATGTAATAGCCTGTAAGAAGTATTACAATTCAAATTTTTGGTATCGATTATTGACTTTTTACCCTTCTTTGGTGCCTTGGACATGACCTAGGAACTTAAGATTTTGCATGAAAGGAGGTCTAGCAGCCGCGATGCGCGGGAGAATGTAAAAAGTGTTCATATGTAGTAAAAGCCTGAGAAATCCGTCCGTGTTCGTCATTTGTTATCGAATCGACTTAAAGCCAGATCGTCACATTGGCCGCTCTTCTTTCTGAAACGGTTGTACTTATCGTCTGCAAAGCTATGTCGCGTGCTGCGGTATGCGGAGACACTAAAAGCACCATAGTAGAACACAGATGAAGCTTCTATGTTGATGTAATAGCCAGTAAGAAGTAGTACAATTCAAATTTTAGGTATCGATTATTGACTTTTTAGCTGGCTTTGGTGCCTTGGACATGAGCTAGGACCTTAAGATTCTGCATGAAAGGAGGACTAGCAGCCGAGTTGCACGGGAGAGTGTGAAAAGTGTTCATATATAGTAAAAACCTGAGAAATCCGTCCGTTTTCGTCATTTGTTATCGAATCGACTTAAAGCAAGGTTGTTACATTGGCCGCTCTTCTCTCTGAAATGGTTACATTTATCGACTGCTAAGCTATGGCGCGTGCTGCAGTATGCGGAGACACTAAAAGCACCATGGTAGAACATAGAAGAAGCTTCTAAGTTGATGTAATAGCCAGTAAGAAACAGTACAATTCAAGGTTTGTAATCGATTATTGAACGTTTACCCTACTTTGGTGCCTTGGACATGAGCTAGGACGTTAAGATTTTGCTTGAAAGGAAGACTAGCAGCCGCATTGCACGGGAGAATATGAAAAGTGTTCATATGTAGCAAAAACATTAGAAATCAGTCCGCTTTCGTCATTTGTTATTGAATCGACTTAATGTCAGATCGTCTCACTGGGCGCGCATCATTCTTAAACGGTGACATATATAGTCTGCAAAGCTATGTCGCGTTCTGCGGTATGAGGAGACACTAAAAGCACAATAGTAGAACACAGACGAAGCTTCCAAGTTGATGTAATAGCCAGTAAGAAGCAGTACAAATCAAGTTTCAGTGATCGATTATTGACTTTTTAGCCGGCTTTGGTACCTGGGACATGAGCTAGAACCTTAAGATTTTGCATGAAAGGTGAACTAGCAGCTGCGTTGCACGAGAAAATGTGAAAAGTGTTCATATGTAAATAAAAGATGAGAAATTCGCTAGTTTTCGTCATTTGTTATCAAATCGACTTTAAGCCAGATCATCACTTTGGTCGCGCTTCTCTCTGAAACGGTTACATTTATCGCCTGCAAAGCTATGTCGCGTGCTGCGGTATGCGGAGACACTAAAAGCACAATAGTAGAACACAGATGAAGCTTCTAAGTTGATGTAATAGCCAGTAAGGAGTAGTACAATTCAAGTTTTAGGTATCGAATATTGACTTTTTAGCAGGCTTTGGTGCCTTGGACATGGGCTAGGACCTTAAGATTCTGCATGAAAGGAGGACTAGCAGCCGAGTTGCACGGGAGGATGCGAAAAGTGTTCATATGCAGTAAAAACCTGAAAAATGCGTCCGTTTTCGTCATTTGTTATCGAATCGACTTAAAGCCAGATCGTCACATTGGCCGCTCTTCTCTCTGAAACGGTTGTACTTATCGTCTGCAAAGCTATGTCGCGTGCTGCAGTATGCGGAGACACTAAAAGCACCATAGTAGAACACAGATGAAGCTTCTAAGTTGATGTAATAGCCAGTAAGAAACAGTACAATTCAAGTTTTAGTTATCGATTTTTGACCTTTTACCCTTCTTTGATGCCTTGGACATGAGCTAGGACCTTACGATTTGCATGAAAGGAAGACTAGCAGCCGCGTTGCGCGGGAGAATGTGAAAAGTGTTCATATATAGCAAAAACCTGAGAAATCCGTCCGTTTTCTTTATTTGTTATCGAATCGACTTAAAGCAAGGTGGTTACATTGGCCGCTCATCTATCTGAAAGGGTTACATTTATCTTATGCAAAGCTATGTCGCGTTCTGCGGTATGCGGAGACACTAAAAGCACCATAGTGGAACACAGAAGAAGCACCTAAGTTGATATAACAGCAATTAAGAAACAGTACAATTCAAGTTTTAGTTATCGATTATTGAACTTTTACACTTCTTTGGAGCCTTGCACATGAGCTAGGACTTTAACATTTTGCATGAAAGGAGGACTAGCAGCCAAGTTGCACGGGAGAATGTGAAAAGTGTTCATATGTATTAAAAACCTGAGAAATCCGTCCGTTTTCGTCATTTGTTATCGAATCGACTTAAAGCCAGATCGTCACATTGCCGCTCTTCCCTCTGAAATGGTTGTACTTATCGTCTCCAAAGGTATGTCGCGGGCTTCGGTATGTGGAGACACTAAAAGCACCATAGTAGAACACAGATGAAGCTTCTAAGTTGATGTAATAGCTAGTAAGAAGTAGTACAATTCAAGTTTTAGGTATCGATTATAGACTTTTTAGCTGGCTTTGTTGCCTTGGACATGAGCTAGGAACTTAACGTTTTGCATGAAAGGAGGACTAGCAGCCAAGTTGCACGGGAGAATGTGAAAAGTGTTCATATGTATTAAAAACCTGAGAAATCCGTCCGTTTTCGTCATTTGTTATCGAATCGACTTAAAGCCAGATCGTCACATTGGCCGCTCTTCTCTCTGAAACGGTTGTACTTATCGTCTGCAAAGCTATGTCGCGTGCTGCGGTATGCGGAGACACAAAAAGCACCACAGTAGAACACAGATGAAGCTTCTAATTTTTGTGTAATAGCCAGTAAGAAGTAGTACAATTCATGTTTTAGTTATCGATTATTGACTTTTTAACTGGCATTGGTGCCTTGGACATGAGCTAGGAACTTAACATTTTGCATGAAAGGAGGACTAGCAGCCGAGTTGCACGGGAGAATGTGAAAAGTGTTCATCTGTAGTAAAAACCTGAGAAATCCGTCCGTTTTCGTCATTTGTTATCGAATCGACTTATAGCCAGATCGTCACATTAGCCGCAGTTCTGTCTGAAACGGTTACATTTATCGTCTGCAAAGCTATGTCGCATGCTGCGGTATGCAGAGACACTAAAAGCACCATAGTAGAACACAGATGAAGCTTCTAAGTTGATGTAATAGCTAGTATGAAGTAGTACAATTCAAGTTTTTGTTACTGTATCAATTATTGACTTTTTACCATTCTTTGGTACCTTGGATATGAACTAGGAACTTAAGATTTTGCATGAAAGGATGACTAGCAGCCACGTTGCACGGGAGAATGTGAAAAGTGTTCGTATGTGGAATAAAGCTGAGAAATCCGTCCGTATTCGTCATTTGTTATCGAATCGACTTAAAGCCAGATCGTCACATTGGCCGCTCTTCTCTCTGAAACGGTTGTACTTATCGTCTGCAAAGCTATGTCGCGTGCTGCGGTACACAGAGACACTAAAAGCACCATAGTGGAACACAGATGAAGCTTCTAAGTTAATGTAATAGCAAGGAAGAAGTAGTAAAATTCGAGTTTTAGGTATCGATTATTGATATTTTAGCTGGCTTTGGTGCCTTGGACATGATCTAGTACCTTAAGATTCTGCATGAAAAGAGGACTAGCAGCCGCGTTGCACGGGAGAATGTGAAAAGTGTTCATATGTAGTAAAAACCTGAGAAATCCGTCCGTTTTCGTCATTTGTTATCGAATCGACTTAAAGCAAGGTTGTTACATTGGCCCCTCTTCTCTCTGAAACGGTTACATTTATCTTCTGCAAAGCTATGTCGCGTGCTGCGGTATGCGGAGACACTAAAAGCACCATAGTAGAACACAGAAGAAACTTCTATGTTCATATAATAGAAAGTAAGAAACAGTACAATTCAGGTTTTGTTATCGATTATTGACCTTTTACCCAAGTTTGGTTCCTTGGACATGGGCTAGGACCTTAAGATTTGGCTTGAAAGGAAGACTAGCAGCCGCGTTGCACGGGAGACTGTGGATAGGGTTCATATGTAGCAAGAACATTAGTAATCAGTCCATTTTCGTCATTTGTTATCCTATCGACTTAATGTCAGATCGTCTCATTGGCCGCTCATCACTCTTATACGGTGACATATATCGTCTGCAAAGCTATGTCGCGTGCTGCGGTATGCGGAGACACTAAAAGCACCATAGTAGAACATAGAAGAAGCTTCTAAGTTGTCGTAATAGCCAGTAAGGAACAGTATAATTCAAGTTTTGTTATCGATTATTGAACTTTTACCCTACTTTGGTGCCTTGGACATGAGCTAGGACCTTAAGATTTTGCATGAAAGGAAGACTAGAAGCCGCGTTGCACGGGAGAATGTGAAAAGCGTTCATATATAGCAAAAACCTGAGAAATCCGTCCGTTTTCTTTATTTGTTATCGAATCGACTTAAAGCAAGGTTGTTACATTGGCCGCTCTTCTCTCTGAAATGGTTACATTTATCGACTGCTAAGATATGGCGCGTGCTGCAGTATGCGGAGACACTAAAAGCACCATGGTAGAACATAGAAGAAGCTTCTAAGTTGATGTAATTGCCAGTAAGAAACAGTACAATTCAAGTTTTGTAATCGATTATTGAACTTTTACCCTACTTTGGTGCCTTGGACATGAGCTAGCACGTTAAGATTTTGCTTGAAAGGAAGACTAGCAGCCGCATTGCACGGGACAATATGAAAAGTGTTCATATGTAGCAAAAACATGAGAAATCAGTCCGCTTTCGTCATTTGTTATTGAATCGACTTAATGTCAGATCGTCTCACTGGCCGCGCATCATTCTTAAACGGTGACATATATCGTCTGCAAAGCTATGTCGCGTTCTGCGGTATGAGGAGACACTAAAAGCACAATAGTAGAACACAGACGAAGCTTCCAAGTTGATGTAATAGCCAGTAAGAAGCAGTACAAATCAAGTTTTAGTGACCGATTATTGACTTTTTAGCCGGCTTTGGTACCTGGGACATGAGCTAGAACCTTAAGATTTTGCATGAAAGGTGAACTAGCAGCTGCGTTGCACGAGAAAATGTGAAAAGTGTTCATATGTAAATAAACCATGAGAAATTCGCTAGTTTTCGTCATTTGTTATCAAATCGACTTTAAGCCAGATCATCACTTTGGTCGCGCTTCTCTCTGAAACGGTTACATTTATCGTCTGCAAAGCTATGTCGCGTGCTGCGGTATGCGGAGACACTAAAAGCAACATAGTAGGACACAGAAGAAACTTCTAAGTTGATGTAATAGCCAGTAAGAAACAGTACAGTTCAAGTTTTAGTTATCGATTTTTGACCTTTTACCCTTCTTTGATGCCTTGGACATGAGCTAGTACCTTACGATTTGCTTGAAAGGAAGACTAGCAGCCGCGTTGCGCGGGAGAATGTGAAAAGTGTTCATATATAGCAAAAACCTGAGAAATCCGTCCGTTTTCTTTATTTGTTATCGAATCGACTTAAAGCAAGGTGGTTACATTGGCCGCTCATCTATCTGAAAGGGCTACATTTATCTTCTGCAAAGCTATGTCGCGTTCTGCGGTATGCGGAGACACTAAAAGCACCATAGTGGAACACAGAAGAAGGATCTAAGTTGATATAACAGCCATTAAGAAACAGTAAAATTCAAGTTTTAGTTATCGATTATTGAACTTTTACCCTTCTTTGGTGCCTTGGACATCAGCTAGGGCCTTAAGATTTTGCTTGAAAGGAAGACTATCAGCCGCGTTGCACCGGAGAATGTGAAAAGTGTTCCTATGTAGCAAAAACATGAGAAATCAGTCCGTTTTCGTCATTTGTTATCCATTCGACTTAATGTCAGATCGTCTCATTGGCCGCTCATCACTATTAAACGGTGACGTATATCGTCTGCAAAGCTATGTCGCGTTCTGCGGTATGCGGAGACACTAAAAGCACCATAGTAGAACACATACGAATCTTCCAAGTTGATGTAATAGCCAGTAAGAAGCAGTACCAATCAAGTTTCGGTTATCGATTATTGCCTTTATAGCCGGCTTTGGTGCCTTGGACATGAGCTAGGACCTCACGATTTTGCATAAATGGAGGACTAGCTGCCGCGTTGCTAGGGACAATGTGAAACGTATTCATATGTAGTAAAAACCTGAGAAATACGTCCGTTTTCGTCATTTGTTATCGAATCGACTTAAAGCCAGATTGTCACATTGCGGCTCTTCCCTCTGAAATGGTTGTACTTATCGTCTCCAAAGCTATGTCGCAGGCTTCGGTATGTGGAGACACTAAAAGCACCATAGTAGAACACAGATGAAGCTTCTAAGTTGATGTAATAGCTAGTAAGAAGTAGTACAATTCAAGTTTTAGGTATCGATTATTGACTTTTTAACTGGCTTTGGTGCCTACGACATGAGCTAGGAACTTAAGATTTGGTATGAAAGGAGGACTAGCAGCCGCGTTGCGTGGGATAATCTGAAAAGTGATCATATGTAGTAAAAACCTGAGAAATCCATCCGTTTTCGTCATTTGTTATCGAATCGATTTAAAGCCAGATCGTCACATTGGGCGCAGTTCTGTCTGAAACAGTTACATTTATCGTCTGAAATCTATGTCGCGTGCTGCGGTATGCAGAGACACTAAAAGCACCATAGTAGAACACAGATGAAGCTCCTAAGTTGATGTAATAGCTTGTAAGTAGTTGTGCAATTCAAGTTTTAGGTATCGATTATTGACTTTTTACCCTTCTTTGGTGCCTTGGACATGAGCTAGGAACTTAAGATTTGCATGAAAGGAGGCCTAGCAGCCGCGTTGCACGGGAGAATGTGAAAAGTGTTCGTATGTAGTAAAACCTGAGAATTCTGTCCGTATTCGTCATTTGTTATCGAATCGACTTAAAGCCAGATCGTCACATAGGCCGCTCTTCTCTCTGAAACGGTTGTACTTATCGTCTGCAAAGCTATGTCGCGTGCTACGGTATGCGGAGACACTAAAAGCACCATAGTAGAACACAGATGAAGCTTCTAAGTTGATGTAATAGCCAGTAAGAAGTAGTACAATTCATGTTTTAGTTATCGATTATTGACTTTTTAACTGCCTTTGGTGCCTTGGACATGAGCTAGGACCGTAACATTTTGCATGAAAGGATGACTAGCAGCCGCGTTGCACGGGAGAATGTGAAAAGTGTTCATATGTGGTATAAAGCTGAGGAATAAGTCCGTATTCGTCATTTGTTATCGAATCAACTTAAAGCCTGATCGTCACATTGGCCGCTCTTCTCTCTGAAACGGTTGTACTTATCGTCTGCAAAGCTATGTCGCGTTCTGCGGTATGCAGAGACACTAAAAGCACCATAGTAAAACACAGATGAAGCTTCTAAGTTGATGTAATAGCTAGTATGAAGTAGTACAATTCAAGTTTTTGTTATCAATTATTGACTTTTTACCATTCTTTGGAACCTTGGATATGAACTAGGAACTTAAGATTTTGCATGAAAGGATGACTAGCAGCCGCGTTGCGCGGGAGAATGTGAAAAGTGTTCATATGTAGTAAAAGTCTGAGAAATCCGACCGTTTTCGTCATTTGTTATCGAATCGACTTAAAGCCAGATCGTCACATTGGCCGCTCTTCTCTCTGAAACGGTTGTACTTATCGTCTGCAAAGCTATGTCGCGTGCTGCGGTATCCGGAGACACTAAAAGCACCATAGTAGAACACAGATGAAGCTTCTATGTTGATGTAATAGCCAGTTAGAAGTAGTACAATTAAAATTTCAGTTATCGATTATTGACTTTTTTGCTGTCTTTGGTGCCTTGGACATGAGCTAGGACCTTAAGATTCTGCATGAAAGGAGGACTAGCAGCCGAGTTGCACGGGAGAGTGTGATGAGGTGTCCATACGTAGTAAAAACCTGAGAAATCCGTCCATTTTCGTCATTTGTTATCGAATCGACTTAAACCCAGATCGTCACATAGGCCGCTCTTCTCTCTGAAACGGTTACATTTATCGTCTGCATGGCTGTGTCGCGTGCTGCGGTATGTGGAGACACTAAAAGCACCATAGTAGAACACAGATGAGCTTCTAAGTTGATGTAATAGCCAGTAAGAAATAGTACAATTCAAGTTTTAGTTATCGATTATTGACTTCTTTGCTGGTTCTGGTGCCTTGGACATGAGCTAGGACCATAACATTTTGCATGAAAGGATGACTAGCAGCCGCGTTGCACGGGAGAATGTGAAAAGTGTTCATATGTGGTATAAAGCTGAGAAATCCGTCCGTAATTGTCATTTGATATCGAATCGACTTAAAGCCAGATCGTCACATTGGCCGCTCTTCTCTCTGAAACGGTTGTACTTATCGTCTGCAAAGCTATGTCGCGTGCTGCGGAATGCGGAGACACTAAAAGCACCATAGTAGAACACAGATGAAGCTTCTAAGTTGATGTAATAGCCAGTAAGAAGTAGTACAATTCATGTTTTAGTTTTCGATTATTGACTTTTTAACTGCCTTTGGTGCCTTGGACATGAGCTAGGACCGTAACATTTTGCATGAAAGGAGGACTATCAGCCGAGTAGCACGGGAGAATGTGAAAAGTGTTCATCTGTAGTAAAAACCTGGGAAATCCGTCCGTTTTCGTCATTTGTTATCGAATCGACTTAAAGCCAGATCGTCACATTGGCCGCTCTTCTCTCTGAAACGGTTGTACTTATCGTCTGCAAAGTTATGTCGCGTGCTGCGGTATGCAGAGACACTAAAACCACCATAGTAGAACACAGATGAAGCTTCTAAGTTGATGTAATAGCTAGTATGAAGTAGTACAATTCAAGTTTTTGTTATCGATTATTGACTTTTTACCTTTCTTTGGTACCTTGGACATGAGCTAGGAATTTAAGATTTTGCATGAAAGGATGACTAGCAGCCGCGTTGCACGGGAGAATGTGAAAAGTGTTCATATGTGTTATGAAGCTGAGAAATAAGTCCGTATTCGTCATTTGTTATCGAATCGACTTAAAGCCAGATCGTCACATTGGCCGCTCTTCTCTCTGAAACGGTTGTACTTATCGTCTGCAAAGCTATGTCACGTTCTGCGGTATGCAGAGACACGAAAAGCACCATAGTAGAACACAGATGAAGCTTCTAAGTTGATGTAATAGCCTGTAAGAAGTATTACAATTCAAGTTTTTGGTATCGATTATTGACTTTTTACCCTTCTTTGGTGCCTTGGACATGACCTAGGAACTTAAGATTTTGCATGAAAGGAGGTCTAGCAGCCGCGATGCGCGGGAGAATGTAAAAAGTGTTCATATGTAGTAAAAGCCTGAGAAATCCGTCCGTTTTCGTCATTTGTTATCGAATCGACTTAAAGCCAGATCGTCACATTGGCCGCTCTTCTTTCTGAAACGGTTGTACTTATCGTCTGCAAAGCTATGTCGCGTGCTGCGGTATGCGGAGACACTAAAAGCACCATAGTAGAACACAGATGAAGCTTCTATGTTGATGTAATAGCCAGTAAGAAGTAGTACAATTCAAATTTTAGGTATCGATTATTGACTTTTTAGCTGGCTTTGGTGCCTTGGACATGAGCTAGGACCTTAAGATTCTGCATGAAAGGAGGACTAGCAGCCGAGTTGCACGGGAGAGTGTGAAAAGTGTTCATATATAGTAAAAACCTGAAAAATCCGTCCATTTTCGTCATTTGTTATCGAATCGACTTAAACCCAGATCGTCACATAGGCCGCTCTTCTCTCTGAAACGGTTACATTTATCGTCTGCATGGCTGTGTCGCGTGCTGCGGTATGTGGAGACATTAAAAGCACCATAGTAGAACACAGATGAGCTTCTAAGTTGATGTAATAGCCAGTAAGAAATAGTACATTTCAAGTTTTAGTTATCGATTATTGACTTCTTAGCTGGTTCTGGTGCCTTGGACATGAGCTAGGACCTTAACATTTTGCATGAAAGGATGACTAGCAGCCGAGTTGCACGGGAGAATGTGAAAAGTGTTCATATGTGGGATAAAGCTGAGAAATCCGTCCGTATTCGTCATTTGATATCGAATCGACTTAAAGCAAGGTCGTCACATTGGCCGCTCTTCTCTCTGAAACGGTTGTACTTATCGTCTGCAAAGCTATGTCGCGTGCTGCGGTATACGGAGACACTAAAAGCACCACAGTAGAACACGGATGAAGCTTCTAAGTTGATGTAATAGCCAGTAAGAAGTAGTACAATTCAAGTTTTAGTTATCGATTATTGACTTTTTAACTGGCTTTGGTGCCTTGGGCATGAGCTAGGAACTTAAGATTTTGCATGAAAGGAGGACTAGCAGCCGCGATGCGCGGGAGAATGTGAAAAGTGTTCATATGTAGTAAAAGCCTGAGAAATCCGTCCGTTTTCGTCATTTGTTATCGAATCGACTTAAAGCCAGATCGTCACATTGGCCGCTTTTCTCTCTGAAACGGTTACATTTATCGTCTGCAAAGCTATGTCACGTGCTGCGGTACGTGGAGACACTAAAAGCACCACATTAGAACACAGATGAAGCTTCTAAGTTTATGTAATAGCCAGTATGAAGTAGTACAATTCAAGTTTTTGTTATCGATTATTGACTTTTTACCCATCTTTGGTGCCTTGGACATGACCTATGAACTTATGATATTGCATGAAAGGAGGACTAGCAATCGCGATGCACGGGATAATGTGAAAAGTGTTCATATGTAGTAATACCTGAGAAATCCGTCCGTATTCGTCATTTGTTATCAAATCGATTAAAGCCAGATCGTCACATTGGCCGCTCTTCTCTCTGAAACGGTTGTACTTATCGTGTACAAAGCTATGTCACGTGCTGCGGTATGCGGAGACACTAAAAGCACCATAGTAGAACACAGATGAAGCTTCTAAGTTGATGTAATAGCTTGTAAGTAGTAGTACAATTCAAGTTTTAGGTATCGATTATTGACTTTTTACCCTTCTTTGGTGCCTTGGACATGAGCTAGGAACATAAGATTTTGCATGAAAGGAGGACTAGCAGCCGCGTTGCACGGGAGAATGTGAAAAGTGTTCGTATGTAGTAAAACCTGAGAAATCTGTCCGTATTCGTCATTTGTTATCGAATCGACTTAAAGCCAGATCGTCACATAGGCCGCTCTTCTCTCTGAAACGGTTGTACTTATCGTCTGCAAAGCTATGTCGCGTGCTGCGGTATGCGGAGACACTAAAAGCACCATAGTAGAACACAGATGAAGCTTCTAAGTTGATGTAATAGCCAGTAAGAAGTAGTACAATTCATGTTTTAGTTATCGATTATTGACTTTTTAACTGCCTTTGGTGCCTTGGACATGAGGTAGGACCGTAACATTTTGCATGAAAGGATGACTAGCAGCCGCGTTGCACGGGAGAATGTGAAAAGTGTTCATATGTGGTATAAAGCTGAGGAATAAGTCCGTATTCGTCATTTGTTATCGAATCAACTTAAAGCCTGATCGTCACATTGGCCGCTCTTCTCTCTGAAACGGTTGTACTTATCGTCTGCAAAGCTATGTCGCGTTCTGCGGTATGCAGAGACACTAAAAGCACCATAGTAAAACACAGATGAAGCTTCTAAGTTGATGTAATAGCTAGTATGAAGTAGTACAATTCAAGTTTTTGTTATCAATTATTGACTTTTTATCATTCTTTGGTACCTTGGATATGAACTAGGAACTTAAGATTTTGCATGAAAGGATGACTAGCAGCCGCGTTGCACGGGAGAATGTGAAAAGTGTTCATATGTGGGATAAAGCCGAGAAATCCGTCCGTATTCGTCATTTGTTATCGAATCGACTTAAAGCCAGATCGTCACATTGGCCGCTCTTCTCTCTGAAACGGTTGTACTTATCGTCTGCAAAGCTATGTCGCGTGCTGCGGTATGTGGAGACACTAAAAGCACAATAGTAGAACACAGATGAAGCTTCTAAGTTGATGTAATAGCCAGTAAGAAGTATTACAATTCAAGTTATTGGTATCGATTATTGACTTTTTACCTTTCTTTGGTGCCTTGGACATGACCTAGGAACTTAAGATTTTGCATGAAAGGAGGACTAGCAGCCGCGATGCGCGGGAGAATGTGAAAAGTGTTCATATGTAGTAAAAGTCTGAGAAATCCGACCGTTTTCGTCATTTGTTATCGAATCGACTTAAAGCCAGATCGTCACATTGGCCGCTCTTCTCTCTGAAACGGTTGTACTTATCGTCTGCAAAGCTATGTCGCGTGCTGCGGTATCCGGAGACACTAAAAGCACCATAGTAGAACACAGATGAAGCTTCTATGTTGATGTAATAGCCAGTAAGATGTAGTACAATTCAAATTTCAGTTATCGATTATTGACTTTTTTGCTGTCTTTGGTGCCTTGGACATGAGCTAGGACCTTAAGATTCTGCATGAAAGGAGGACTAGCAGCCGAGTTGCACGGGAGAGTGTGATGAGGTGTCCATACGTAGTAAAAACCTGAGAAATCCGTCCATTTTCGTCATTTGTTATCGAATCGACTTAAACCCAGATCGTCACATAGGCCGCTCTTCTCTCTGAAACGGTTACATTTATCGTCTGCATGGCTGTGTCGCGTGCTGCGGTATGTGGAGACACTAAAAGCACCATAGTAGAACACAGATGAGCTTCTAAGTTGATGTAATAGCCAGTAAGAAATAGTACAATTCAAGATTTAGTTATCGATTATTGACTTCTTTGCTGGTTCTGGTGCCTTGGACATGAGCTAGGACCATAACATTTTGCATGAAAGGATGACTAGCAGCCGCGTTGCACGGGAGAATGTGAAAAGTGTTCATATGTGGTATAAAGCTGAGAAATCCGTCCGTAATTGTCATTTGATATCGAATCGACTTAAAGCCAGATCGTCACATTGGCCGCTCTTCTCTCTGAAACGGTTGTACTTATCGTCTGCAAAGCTATGTCGCGTGCTGCGGAATGCGGAGACACTAAAAGCACCATAGTAGAACACAGATGAAGCTTCTAAGTTGATGTAATAGCCAGTAAGAAGTAGTAATATTCATGTTTTAGTTTTCGATTATTGACTTTTTAACTGCCTTTGGTGCCTTGGACAGTAGCTAGGACCGTAACATTTTGCATGAAAGGAGGACTATCAGCCGAGTAGCACGGGAGAATGTGAAAAGTGTTCATCTGTAGTAAAAACCTGGGAAATCCGACCGTTTTCGTCATTTGTTATCGAATCGACTTAAAGCCAGATCGTCACATTGGCCGCTCTTCTCTCTGAAACGGTTGTTCTTATCGTCTGCAAAGTTATGTCGCGTGCTGCGGTATGCAGAGACACTAAAACCACCATAGTAGAACACAGATGAAGCTTCTAAGTTGATGTAATAGCTAGTATGAAGTAGTACAATTCAAGTTTTTGTTATCGATTATTGACTTTTTACCCTTCTTTGGTACCTTGGACATGAGCTAGGAATTTAAGATTTTGCATGAAAGGATGACTAGCAGCCGCGTTGCACGGGAGAATGTGAAAAGTGTTCATATGTGTTATGAAGCTGAGAAATAAGTCCGTATTCGTCATTTGTTATCGAATCGACTTAAAGCCAGATCGTCACATTGGCCGCTCTTCTCTCTGAAACGGTTGTACTTATCGTCTGCAAAGCTATGTCGCGTTCTGCGGTATGCAGAGACACGAAAAGCACCATAGTAGAACACAGATGAAGCTTCTAAGTTGATGTAATAGCCTGTAAGAAGTATTACAATTCAAGTTTTTGGTATCGATTATTGACTTTTTACCCTTCTTTGGTGCCTTGGACATGACCTAGGAACTTAAGATTTTGCATGAAAGGAGGACTAGCAGCCGCGATGCGCGGGAGAATGTGAAAAGTGTTCATATGTAGTAAAAGTCTGAGAAATCCGACCGTTTTCGTCATTTGTTATCGAATCGACTTAAAGCCAGATCGTCACATTGGCCGCTCTTCTCTCTGAAACGGTTGTACTTATCGTCTGCAAAGCTATGTCGCGTGCTGCGGTATCCGGAGACACTAAAAGCACCATAGTAGAACACAGATGAAGCTTCTATGTTGATGTAATAGCCAGTAAGAAGTAGTACAATTCAAATTTTAGTTATCGATTATTGACTTCTTAGCTGGTTCTGGTGCCTTGGACATGAGCTAGGACCTTAACATTTTGCATGAAAGGATGACTAGCAGCCGAGTTGCACGGGAGAATGTGAAAAGTGTTCATATGTGGGATAAAGCTGAGAAATCCGTCCGTATTCGTCATTTGATATCGAATCGACTTAAAGCAAGGTCGTCACATTGGCCGCTCTTCTCTCTGAAACGGTTGTACTTATCGTCTGCAAAGCTATGTCGCGTGCTGCGGTATGCGGAGACACTAAAAGCACCACAGTAGAACACGGATGAAGCTTCTAAGTTGATGTAATAGCCAGTAAGAAGTAGTACAATTCAAGTTTTAGTTATCGATTATTGACTTTTTAACTGGCTTTGGTGCCTTGGACATGAGCTAGGAACTTAAGATTTTGCATGAAAGGAGGACTAGCAGCCGCGATGCGCGGGAGAATGTGAAAAGTGTTCATATGTAGTAAAAGCCTGAGAAATCCGTCCGTTTTCGTCATTTGTTATCGAATCGACTTAAAGCCAGATCGTCACATTGGCCGCTTTTCTCTCTGAAACGGTTACATTTATCGTCTGCAAAGCTATGTCACGTGCTGCGGTACGTGGAGACACTAAAAGCACCACATTAGAACACAGATGAAGCTTCTAAGTTTATGTAATAGCCAGTATGAAGTAGTACAATTCAAGTTTTTGTTATCGATTATTGACTTTTTACCCATCTTTGGTGCCTTGGACATGACCTATGAACTTATGATATTGCATGAAAGGAGGACTAGCAATCGCGATGCACGGGATAATGTGAAAAGTGTTCATATGTAGTAATACCTGAGAAATCCGTCCGTATTCGTCATTTGTTATCAAATCGATTAAAGCCAGATGGTCACATTGGCCGCTCTTCTCTCTGAAACGGTTGTACTTATCGTGTACAAAGCTATGTCACGTGCTGCGGTATGCGGAGACACTAAAAGCACCATAGTAGAACACAGATGAAGCTTCTAAGTTGATGTAATAGCTTGTAAGTAGTAGTACAATTCAAGTTTTAGGTATCGATTATTGACTTTTTACCCTTCTTTGGTGCCTTGGACATGAGCTAGGAACATAAGATTTTGCATGAAAGGAGGACTAGCAGCCGCGTTGCACGGGAGAATGTGAAAAGTGTTCGTATGTAGTAAAACCTGAGAAATCTGTCCGTATTCGTCATTTGTTATCGAATCGACTTAAAGCCAGATCGTCACATAGGCCGCTCTTCCCTCTGAAACGGTTGTACTTATCGTCTGTAAAGCTATGTCGCGTGCTGCGGCATGCGGAGACACAAAGAGCACCACAGTAGAACACAGATGAAGCTTCTAAGTTGATGTAATAGCCAGTAAGAAGTAGTACAATTCAAGTTTTAGTTCTCGATTATTGTGTTTTTAACTGGCTTTGGTGCCTTATACATGAGCTAGGACCTTAACATTTTGCATGAAAGGTGGACTAGCAGCCGTGTTGCACGGGAGAAAGTGAATAGTGTTCATACGTAGTAAAAACCTGAGAAATCCGTCCGTTTTCGTCATTTGTTATCGAATCGACTTAAAGCCAGATCGTCACATTGGCCGCTCTTCTGTCTGAAAGGGTTGTACTTATCGTCTGCAAAGCTATGTCGCGTGCTGCGGTATGCGGAGACACAAAAAGCACCATAGTAGTACACAGATGAAGCTTCTAAGTTGATGTAATAGCCAGTAAGAAGTAGTACTATTCAAGTTTTAGTTCTCGATTATTGTCTTTTTAACTGGCTTTGGTGCCTTATACATGAGCTAGGACCTTAACATTTTGCATGAAAGGTGGACTAGCAGCCGTGTTGCACGGGAGAAAGTGAATAGTGTTCATACGTAGTAAAAACCTGAGAAATCCGTCCGTTTTCGTCATTTGTTATCGAATCGACTTAAAGCCAGATCGTCACATTGGCCGCAGTTCTGTCTTAAACGGTTACATTTATCGTCTGCAAAGCTATGTCGCGTGCTGCGGTATGCGGAGACACAAAAAGCACCATAGTAGAACACAGATGAAGCTTCTAAGTTTATGTAATAGCCAGTATGAAGTAGTACAATTCAAGTTTTAGGTATCGATTATTGACTTTTTACCCTTCTTTGGTGCCTAGGACATGAGCTAGGAACTTAAGATATTGCATGAAAGGAGGACTAGCAGCCGCGATGCACGGGATAATGTGAAAAGTGTTCATATGTAGTGATACCTGGGAAATCCTTCCGTATTCGTCATTTGTTATCGAATCGACTTAAAGCCAGATCGTCACATTTGCCGCTCTTCTCTCTGAAACGGATGTACTTATCGTCTGCAAAGCTATGTCGCGTTCTGCGGTATGCGGAGACACTAAAAGCTTCATAGTAGAACACAGATGATGCTTCTAAGTTGTTGTAATAGCCAGTAAGAAGTAGTACAATTCAAGTTTTAGGTATCGATTATTGACTTTTTAGCTGGCTTTGGTGCATTGGACATGAGCTAGGACCTTAAGATTCTGCAAGAAGGGTGGACTTTCAGCCGAGTTGCACGGGAAAATGTGAAAAGTGTTCATATGTAGTAAAAACCTGAGAAATCCGAACGTTTTCGTCATTTGTTACCGAATCGACTTAAAGCCAGATCGTCACATTTGCCGCTCTTCTCTCTGAAACGGTTGTACTTATCGTTTGCAAAGCTATGTCGCGTGCTGCGGTATTCCGAGACACAAAAAGCACCATAGTGGACACACAGATGAAGCTTCTAAGTTGATGTAATAGCCAGTAAGAAGTAGTACAATTCAAGTTTTAGGTTATGGATTATTGACTTTTTAGCTGGCTTTGGTGACTGGGACATGAGCTAGGACCTTAAGATTCTGCATGAAATTAGGACTAGCAGCCGAGTTGCATGGGAGAATGTGAAAAGTGTTCATATGTAGTAAAAACCTGAGAAATCCGTCCGTTTTCGTAATTTGATATGGAATCGACTTAAAGCCAGATCGTCACATTGGCCGCTCTTCTCTCTGAAACGGTAGTACTTACCGTCTGCAAAGCTATGTCGCGTGCTGCGGTATGCGTAGCCACTAAAAGCACCATAGTAGAACACAGATGAAGCTTCTAAGTTGATGTAATAGCCATAAGAAGTAGTACAATTCAAGATTTACGTATCGATTATTGACTTTTTTGCTGGCTTTGGTGCCTTTGGCATGAGCTAGGTCTTTATGATTCTGCATGAAAGGAGGACTAGCAGCCGAGTTGCATGGGAGAATGTGAAAAGTGTTCATATGTAGTAAAAACCTGAGAAATCCATCCGTTTTCGTCATTTGTTATCGAATCGACTTAAAGCCAGATCGTCACATTGGCCGCTCTTCTCTCTGAAACGGTTGTACTTATCGTCTGCAAAGCTATGTCGCGTGCTGCGGTATGCGGAGACACTAAAAGCACAATAGTAGAACACAGATGAAGCTTCTAAGTTGATGTGATAGCCAGTGAGAAGTAGTACAATTCAAGTTTTAGGTATCGATTATTGACTTTTTAGCTGGCTTTGGTGCTTTGGACATGAGCTAGGACCTTACGATTCTGCATGAAAGGAGGACTAGCAGCCGAGTTGCACGGGATAATGTAAAAAGTGTTCATATGTAGTAAAAACCTGAGAAATCCGTCCGTTTTCGATATTTGTTATCGAATCGACTTAAAGCCAGATCGTCACATTGGCCCCTCTTCTCTCTGGAACGGTTGTACTTATCGTCTGCAAAGCTATGTCGCGTGCTGCAGTATGCGGAGACACTAAAAGCACCATAGTAGAACACAGATGAAGCTTCTAAGTTGATGTGATAGCCAGTGAGAAGTAGTACAATTAAAGTTTTATGTATCGATTACTGACTTTTTAGCTGGCTTTGGTGCCTTGGACATGAGGTGGGACCTTAAGATTGTGCATGAAACGAGGACTAGCAGCCGCGTTGCACGGGAGTATGTGAAAAGTGTTCATATGTAGTAAAAACCTGAGAAATCCGTCCATTTTCGTCATTTGTTATCGAATCGACTTAAAGCCAGATCGTCACATTGCCCGCTCTTCTCTCTGAAACGGTTGTACTTATCGTCTGCAAAGCTATGTCGCGTGCTGCGGTATGCGGAGACACTAAAAGCACCATAGTAGAACACAGATGAAGCTTCTAAGTTGATGTAATAGCCAGTAAGAAGTAGTACAATTCAAGTTTTAGGTATCGAATATTGAATTTTTAGCTGGCTTTGGTGCCTTGGACAAGAGCTAGGACCTTAAGATTCTGCATGAAAGGAGGACTAGCAGCCGAGTTGCATGGGAGTATGTGAAAAGTTTTCATATGTAGTAAAAACCTGAAAAATCCGTCCGTTTTCGTCATTTGTTATCGAATGGACTTGAAGCCAGATCGTCACATTGGCCGCTCTTCTCTCTGAAACGGTTGTACTTATCGTTTGCAAAGCTATGTCGCGTGCTGCGGTATGCGGAGACACGAAAAGCACCATAGTGGACACACAGATGAAGCTTCTAAGTTGATGTAATAGCCAGTAAGAAGTAGTACAATTCAAGTTTTAGGTATGGATTATTGACTTTTTAGCTATCTTTGGTGCCTTGGAAATGAGCTAGGACATTAAGATTCTGCATGAAAGGAGGACTAGGAGCCGCGTTGCATGGGAGTATGTGACAAGTGTTCATATGTAGTAAAAACCTGAGAAATCCGTCCGTTTTCGTCATTTGTTATTGAATAGACTTAAAGCCAGATCGTCACATTGGCCGCTCTTCTCTCTGAAACGGTTGTACTTAACGTCTGCAAAGCTATGTCGCGTGCTGCGGTATGCAGAGACACTAAAAGCACCATACTAGAACACAGACGAAGCTTCTAAGTTGATGTAATAGCCAGTAAGAAGTAGTACAATTCAAGTTTTAGGTATCGATTATTGACTTTTTAGCTGGCTTTGGTGACTTGTACATGAGCTAGGATCTTAAGATTCTGCATGAAAGGAGGACTAGCAGCCGAGTTGCATGGGAGAATGTGAAAAGTGTTCATATGTAGTAAAAACCTGAGAAATCCGTCAGTTTTCGTAATTTGTTATGGAATCGACTTAAAGCCAGATCGTCACATTGGCCGCTCATCTCTCTGAAACGGTTGTACTTATCGTCTGCAAAACAATGTCGCGTGCTGCGGTATGCGGAGACACTAAAAGCACCATAGTAGAACACAGATGAAGCTTCTAAGTTGATGTAATAGCAAGTAAGAAGTAATACAATTCAAGTTTTAGGTATCGAATATTGACTTTTTAGCTGGCTTTGGTGCCTTGGACATGAGCTAGGACCTTATGATTCTGCATGAAAGGAGGACTAGCAGCCGAGTTGTATGGGACAATCTGAAAAGTGTTCATATGTAGTAAAAACCTGAGAAATCCGTCCGTTTTCGTCATTTGTTATCGAATCGACTTGAAGCCAGATCGTCACATTGGCCGCTCTTCTCTCTGAAACAGTTGTACTTATCGTCTGCAAAGCTATGTCGCGTGCTGCGGTATGCGGAGACACTAAAAGCACCATAGTAGAACACAGATGAAGCTTCTAAGTTGATGTAATAGCCAGTAAGAAGTAGTACAATTCAAGTTTTAGGTATCGATAATTGACGTTTTAGCTGGCTTTGGTGCCTTGGCCATGAGCTAGGACCTTAAGATTCTGCATGAAAGGAGGACTAGCAGCCGAGTTGCATGGGAGAATGTGAAAAGTGTTCATATGTAGTAAAAACCTGAGAAATCCGTCCGTTTTCGACATTTGTTATCGAATCGACTTAAAGCCAGATCGTCACATTGGCCGCTCTTCTCTCTAAAACGGTTGTACTTATCGTCTGCAAAGCTATGCCGTGTGCTGCGGTATGCGGAGACACTAAAAGCACCATACTAGAACACAGGTTAAGCTTCTAAGTTGATGTAATAGCCAGTAAAAGGTAGTACAATTCAAGTTTTAGGTTTCGATTATTGACTTTTTGCTGGCTATGTTGCCTTGGACATGAGCTAGGACCTTAAGATTCTGCATGAAAGGAGGACTAGCAGCCGCGTTGCACGGAGAATGTGAAAAGTGTTCATATGTAGTAAAAATATGAGAAATCCGTCCGTTTTCGTCATTTGTTATCGAATCGACTTAAAGCCAGATCGTCACATTGGTCGCTCTTCTCTCTGAAACGGTTGTACTTATCGTCTGCAAAGCTATGTCGCGTGCTGCGGTATGCGGAGACACTAAAATCACCAGAGTGGAACACAGATGAAGCTTCTAAGTTGATGTAATAGCCAGTAAGAAGTAGTACAATTAAAGATTTAGGAATCGATTATTGACTTTTTAGCTGGCTTTGGTGCCTTTGGCATGAGCTAGTTCCTTATGATTCTGCATGAAAGGAGGACTAGCAGCCGAGTTGCATGGGAGAATGTGAAAAGTGTTCATATGTAGTAAAAACCTGAGAAATCCATCCGTTTTCGTCATTTGTTATCGAATCGACTTAAAGCCAGATCGTCACATTGGCCGCTCTTCTCTCTGAGACGGTTGTACTTATTGTCTGCAAAGCTATGTCGCGTGTTGCGGTATGCGGAGACACTAAAAGCACCATAGTAGAACACAGATGAAGTTTCTAAGTTGAAGTAATAGCCAGTAAGAAGTAGTAAAATTCAAGTTTTAGGAATCGATTATTGACTTTTTTGATGGCTTTGGTGCCTTTAACATGAGCTAGGTCCTTATGATTCTGCATGAAAGGAGGACTAGCAGCCGAGTTGCATGGAAGAATGTGAAAAGTGTTCATATGTAGTAAAAACCTGAGAAATCCATCCGTTTTCGTCACTTGTAATCGAATCGACTTAAAGCCAGATCGTCACATTGGCCCCTCTCCTCTCTGAAACGGTTGTACTTATCGTCTGCAAAGCTATGTCGCGTGCTGCGGTATGCGGAGACACTAAAAGCACCATAGTAGAACACAGATGAAGTTTCTAAGTTGAAGTAATAGCCAGTAAGAAGTAGTACAATTCAAGTTTTAGGTATCGATTATTGACTTTTTATCTGGCTTTTGTGCATTGGACATGAGTTAGGTCCTTAACATTCTGCATGAAAGGAGGACTAGCAGCCACGTTGCACGGGAGTATGTGAAAAGTGTTCATATGTAGTAAAAACCTGAGAAATCCGTCCATTTTCGTCATTTGTTATCCAATCGGCTTATAGCCGGATGCGCACATTAGCCCCTCTTCTCTCTGAGACGGTTGTACTTATCGTCTGCAAAGCTATGTCGCGTGCTGCGGTATGCGGAGACACTAAAAGCACAATTGTAGAACACAGATGAAGCTTCTAAGTTGATGTAATAGCCAGTAAGGAGTAGTACAATTCAAGTTTTAGGTATCGAATATTGACTTTTTAGCTGGCTTTGGTGCCTTGGACATGAGCTAGGACCTTAAGATTCTGCATGAAAGGAGGACTAGCAGCCGAGTTGCACGGAGGATGCGAAAAGTGTTCATATGTAGTAGAAACCTAGAAATCCGTCCGTTTTCGTAATTTATTATCGAATTGACTTAAAGCAGTGCGTCACATTGGCCGCTCTTCTCTCTGAAACGGTTGTACTTATCGTCTGCAAATCTATGTCGCGTGCTGCGGTATGCGGAGACACTAAAAGCACCATAGTAGAACACAGATTAAGCTTCCAGAATGATGTAATAGCCAGTAAGAAGTAGCACAATTGGAGTTTTAGGTATCGATTATTGACTTTTTAGCTGGCTTTTGTGCCTTGGACATGAGCTAGGACCTTATGACTCTGCATGAAAGGAGGACTAGCAGCCGAGATGCATGGGAGAATGTGAATAGTGTTCATATGTAGAAAAAAAATGAGAAATCCGTCCGTTTTCGTCATTTGTTATCGAATCGACTTAAAGCCAGATCGTTACATTGGCCGCTCTTCTCTCTGAAACGGTTGTACTTATCGTCTGCAAAGCTATGTCGCGTGCTGCGGTATGCGGAGACACTAAAAGCACCATAGTAGAACACAGATGAAGCTTCAAAGTTGATGTAATAGCCAGTAAGAAGTAGTACAATACAAGATTTAGGTACCGATTATTGACTTTTAGCTGGCTTTTGTGCCTTGGACATGAGCTAGGACCTTATGATTCCGCACGGAAGGAGGACTAGCAGCCGAGTTGCTTGGGAGAATGTGAAAAGTGTTCATATGTAGTAAAAACCTGAAAAATGCGTCCGTTTTCGTCATTTGTTATCGAATCGACTTAAAGCCAGATTGTCACATTGGCCGCTCTTCTCTCTGAAACGGTTGTACTTATCGTCTGCAAAGCTATGTCGCGTGCTGCGGTATGCGGAGACACTAAAAGCACCATAGTAGAATACAGATGAAGCTTCAAAGTTGATGTAATAGCCAGTAAGAAGTAGTACAATTCAAGATTTAGGTATCGTTTATTGACTGTTTTGCAGGCTTTGGTGCCTTGGACATGAGCTAGGACCTTACGATTATGCATGAAAGGAGGACTAGCAGCCGAGTTGCACGGGAGAATGTAAAAAGTGTTCATATGTAGTATAAACCTGAGAAATCCGTCCGTTTTCGTCACATGTTATCGAATCGACTTAAAGCCAGATCGTCACATTGGCCCCTCTTCTCTCTGAAACGGTTGTACTTATCGTCTGCAAAGCTATGTCGCGTGCTGCGGTATGCGGAGACACTAAAAGCACCGTAGTAGAACACAGATGAAGGTTCTAAGTTGATGTGATAGCCAGTGTGAAATACTACAATTCAAGTTTTAGGTATCGATTATTGACTTTTTAGCTGGCTTAGGTGCCTTGGACATGAGCTAGGACCTTACGATTCTGCATGAAAGGAGGACTAGCAGCCGCGTTGCTCAGGAGTATGTGAAAAGTGTTCATATGTACTAAAAACCTGATAAATCCTTCCATTTTCGTCATTTGTTATCGAATCGAATTAAAGCCAGTTCGTCACAATGGCCCCTCCTCTCTCTGAAACGGTTGTACTTATCGTCTGCAAAGCTATGTCGCGTGCTGCGGTATGCGGAGACACTAAAAGCACCATAGTAGAACACAGATAAAGCTTCTAAGTTGATGTAATAGCCAGTAAGGAGTAGTACAATTCAAGTTTTAGGTATCGAAAATTGACTTTTTAGCTGGCTTTGGTGCCTTGGACATGAGCTAGGACCTTAAGATTGTGCATGAAAGGAGGACTATCAGCCGCGTTGCACGGGAGTATGTGAAAAGTGTTCATATGTAGTAAAAACCTGTGAAATCCGTCCATTTTCGTTATTTGTTATCTAATCGACTTGAGGCCAGTTCGTCACATTGGCCCCTCTTCTCTCTGAAACGGTTGTACTTATCATCTGCAAAGCTATGTCGCGTGCTGCGGTATGCGGAGACACTAAAAGCACCATAGTAGAACACCGATGAAGCTTCTAAGTTGATGTAATAGCCAGTAAGGAGTAGTACAATTCAAGTTTTAGGTATCGAATATTGACTTTTTAGCTGGCTGTGGCGCCTTGGACATGAGCTAGGACCTTAAGATTCTGCATGAAAGGAGGACTAGCAGCCGAGTTGCACGCGAGGATGCGAAAAGTGTTCATATGTAGTAAAAACCTGAGAAATCCGTCCGTTTTCGTAATTTATTATGGAATCGACTTAAAGCAGTGCGTCACATTGGCCGCTCTTCTCTCTGAAACGGTTGTACTTATCGTCAGCAAAGCTATGTCGCGTGCTGCGGTATGCGGAGACACTAAAAGCACCATAGTAGAACACAGATGAAGCTTCAAAGTTGATGTAATAGCCAGTAAGAAGCAGTACAATTCAAGATTTAGGTATCGATTATTGTCTTTTTTGCTGGCTTTGGTGCCTTGGACATGAGCTAGGACCTAAAGATTCTGCATGAAAGGAGGACTAGCAGCCGCGTTCCACGGGAGGATGTAAAAAGTGTTCATATGTAGTAAAAACCTGAGAAATCCGTCCGTTTTCATCATTTGTTATCGAATCGACTTAAAGCCAGATCGTCACATGGGCCCCTCTTCTCTCTGAAACGGTTGTACTTATCGTCTGCAAAGCTATGTCGCGTGCTGCGGTATGCGGAGACACTAAAAGCACCATAGCAGAACACAGATTAAGCTTCTAAGTTGATGTAATAGCAAGTAAGAAGTAGTACAATTCAAGTTTTAGGTATCGATTATTGACCTTTTAGCTGGCTTTTGTGCCTTGGACATGAGCTAGGACCTTACGATTCCGCACGGAAGGAGGACTAGCAGCCGAGTTGCTTGGGAGAATGTGAAAAGTGTTCATATCTAGTAAAAACCTGAGAAATCCGTCTATTTTCGTCATTTGTTATCCAATCGGCTTATAGCCAGATCTGCACATTAGCCCCTCTTCTCTCTGAAACGGTTGTACTTATCGTCTGCAAAGCTATGTCGCGTGCTGCGGTATGCTGAGACACTAGAAGCACAATTGTAGAACACAGATGAAGCTTCTAAGTTGATGTAATAGCCAGTAAGGAGTAGTACAATTCAAGTTTTAGGTATCGAATATTGACTTTTTAGCTGGCTTTGTTGCCTTGGACATGAGCTAGGACCTTAAGATTCTGCATGAAAGGAGGACTAGCAGCCGAGTTGCACGGAGGATGCGAAAAGTGTTCATATGTAGTAGAAACCTGAGAAATCCGTCCGTTTTCGTAATTTATTATCGAATTGACTTAAAGCAGTGCGTCACATTGGCCGCTCTTCTCTCTGAAACGGTTGTACTTATCGTCTGCAAAGCTATGTCGCGTGCTGCAGTATGCGGAGACACTAAAAGCACCATAGTAGAACACAGATGAAGCTTCTAAGTTGATGTAATAGCCAGTAAGAAGTAGTACAATTCAAGTTTTAGGTATCGATTATTGACCTTTTAGCTGGCTTTTATGCATTGGACATGAGCTAGGACCTTATGATTCCGCACGGAAGGAGGACTAGCAGCCGCGTTGCACGGGAGAATGTGAAAAGTGTTCATATGTAGTAAAAACCTGAAAAATGCGTCCGTTTTCGTCATTTGTTATCGAATCGACTTAAAGCCAGATTGCCACATTGGCCGCTCTTCTCTCTGAAACGGTTGTACTTATCGTCTGCAAAGCTATGTAGCGTGCTGCGGTATGCGGAGACACTAAAAGCACCATAGTAGAACACAGATGAAGCTTCTAAGTTGATGTAATAGCCAGTAAGGAGTAGTACAATTCAAGTTTTAGGTATCGAATATTGACTTTTTAGCTGGCTTTGGCGCCTTGGACATGAGCTAGGACCTTAAGATTCTGCATGAAAGGAGGACTAGCAGCCGAGTTGCACGCGAGGATGCGAAAAGTGTTCATATGTAGTAAAAACCTGAGAAATCCGTCCGTTTTCGTAATTTATTATGGAATCGACTTAAAGCAGTGCGTCACATTGGCCGCTCTTCTCTCTGAAACGGTTGTACTTATCGTCTGCAAAGCTATGTCGCGTGCTGCGGTATGCGGAGACACTAAAAGCACCATAGTAGAACACAGATGAAGCTTCAAAGTTGATGTAATAGCCAGTAAGAAGCAGTCAATTCAAGATTTAGGTATCGATTATTGTCTTTTTTGCTGGCTTTGGTGCCTTGGACATGAGCTAGGACCTTAAGATCCTGCATGAAAGGAGGACTAGCAGCCGCGTTGTACGGGACTATGTGACTAGTGTTCATATGTAGTAAAAACCTGAGAAATCCGTCCATTTTAGTCATTTGTTATCGAATCAACTTGAAGCCAGATCGTCACATTGACCGCTTTCATCTCTGAAACGGTTGTACTTATCGTCTGCAAAGCTATGTCGCGTGCTGCGGTATGCGGAGACACTAAAGGCACCATAGTAGAACGCAGATGAAGCTTCTAAGTTGATGTGATAGCCAGTGAGAAGTAGTACAATTAAAGTTTTAGGTATCGATTATTGACTTTTTAGCTGGCTTTGGTGCCTTGGACATGAGCTAGGACCTTATGATTCTGCATGAAAGGAGGACTAGCAGCCGAGTTGCACGGGAGGATGCGAAAAGTGTTCATATGTAGTAAAAACCTGAGAAATCCGTCCGTTTTCGTAATTTATTATCGAATCGACTTAAAGCAGTGCGTCACATTGGCCGCTCTTCTCTCTGAAACGGTTGTACTTATCGTCTGCAAAGCTATGTCGCGTGCTGCGGTATGCGGAGACACTAAAATCACCATAGTGGAACACAGATGAAGCTTCTAAGTTGATGTAATAGCTAGTAAGATGTAGTCAATTTAGGTATCGATTATTGACTTTTTAGCTGGCTTTGGTGCCTTGGACATGAGCTATGTCCTTAAGATTCTGCATGAAATGAGGACTAGCAGCCGAGTTGAACGGGAGAATGTGAAAAGTGTTCATATGTAGTAAAAACCTGAGAAATCCGTCGGTTTTCGTCATTTGTTATCGAATCGACTTAAAGCCAGATCGTCACATGGGCCCCTCTTCTCTCTGAAACGGTTGTACTTATCGTCTGCAAAGCTATGTCGCGTGCTGCAGTATGCGGAGACACTAAAAGCACCATAGTAGAACACAGATGAAGCTTCTAAGTTGATGTGATAGCCAGTGAGAAGTAGTACAATTCAAGTTTTAGGTATCGATTATTGACTTTTTAGCTGGCTTTGGTGCCTTGGACATGAGCTAGGACCTAAAGATTCTGCATGAAAGGAGGACTAGCAGCCGCGTTGCACGGGAGGATGTAAAAAGTGTTCATATGTAGTAAAAACCTGAGAAATCCGTCCGTTTTCGTCATTTGTTATCGAATCGACTTAAAGCCAGATCGTCACATGGGCTACTCTTCTCTCTGAAACGGTTGTACTTATCGTCTGCAAAGCTATGTCGCGTGCTGCGGTATGCGGAGACACTAAAAGCACCATAGTAGAACACAGATTAAGCTTCTAAGTTGATGTAATAGCCAGTAAGAAGTAGTAAAATTCAAGTTTTAGGTATCGATTATTGACCTTTTAGCTGGCTTTTGTGCCTTGGACATGAGCTAGGACCTTATGATTCCGCACGGAAGGAGGACTAGCAGCCGAGTTGAATGGGAGAATGTGAAAAGTGTTCATATGTAGTAAAAACCTGAGAAATCCGTCGGTTTTCGTCATTTGTTATCGAATCGACTTAAAGCCAGATCGTCACATGGGCCCCTCTTCTCTCTGAAACGGTTGTACTTATCGTCTACAAAGCTATGTCGCGTGCTGCAGTATGCGGAGACACTAAAAGCACCATAGTAGAACACAGATGAAGCTTCTAAGTTGATGTGATAGCCAGTGAGAAGTAGTACAATTCAAGTTTTAGGTATCGATTATTGACTTTTTAGCTGGCTTTGGTGCCTTGGACATGAGCTAGGACCTAAAGATTCTGCATGAAAGGAGGACTAGCAGCCGAGTTGCACGGGAGGATGTAAAAAGTGTTCATATGTAGTAAAAACCTGAGAAATCCGTCCGTTTTCGTCATTTGTTATCGAATCGACTTAAAGCCAGATCGTCACATGGGCCCCTCTTCTCTCTGAAACGGTTGTACTTATCGTCTGCAAAGCTATGTCGCGTGCTGCGGTATGCGGAGACACTAAAAGCACCGTAGTAGAACACAGATGAAGGTTCTAAGTTGATGTGATAGCCAGTGGGAAATACTACAATTCAAGTTTTAGGTATCGATTATTGACTTTTTAGCTGGCTTAGGTGCCTTGGACATGAGCTAGGACCTTAAGATTCTGCATGAAAGGAGGACTAGCAGCCGCGTTGCACGGGAGTATGTGAAAAGTGTTCATATGTAGTAAAAACCTGAGAAATCCGTCCGTTTTCATCATTTGTTATCGAATCGACTTAAAGCCAGATTGTCACATTGGCCGCTCTTCTATCTGAAACGGTTGTACTTATCGTCTGCAAAGCTATGTCGCGTGCTGCGGTATGCGGAGACACTAAAAGCAATATAGTAGAATACAGATGAAGCTTCTAAGTTGATGTAATAGTCAGTAAGAAGTAGTACAATTCAAGATTTAGGTATCGATTATTGACTTTTTTGCTGGCTTTGGTGCCTTGGACATGAGCTAGGACCTTACGATTCTGCATGAAAGGAGGACTAGCAGCCGAGTTGCACGGGAGAATGTAAAAAGTGTTCATATGTAGTATAAACCTGAGAAATCCGTCCGTTTTCGTCACTTGTTATCGAATCGACTTAAAGCCAGATCGTCACATTGGCCCCTCTTCTCTCTGAAACGGTTGTACTTATCGTCTGCAAATCAATGTCGCGTGCTGCGGTATGCGGAGACACTAAAATCACCATAGTGGAACACAGATGAAGCTTCTAAGTTGATGTAATAGCTAGTAAGATGTAGTCAATTTAGGTATCGATTATTGACTTTTTAGCTGGCTTTGGTGCCTTGGACATGAGCTATGTCCTTATGATTCTGCATGAAAGGAGGACTAGCAGCCGAGTTGCATTGGAGAATGTGGAAAGTGTTCATATGTAGTAAAAACCTGAGAAATCCGTCCGTTTTAGTCATTTGTTATCGAATCAACTTGAAGCCAGATCGTCACATTGACCGCTTTCATCTCTGAAACGGTTGTACTTATCGTCTGCAAAGCTATGTCGCGTGCTGCGGTATGCGGAGACACTAAAAGCACCATAGTAGAACGCAGATGAAGCTTCTAAGTTGATGTGATAGCCAGTGAGAAGTAGTACAATTAAAGTTTAAGTATCGATTATTGACTTTTTAGCTGGCTTTGGTGCCTTGGACATGAGCTAGGACCTTATGATTCTGCATGAAAGGAGGACTAGCAGCCGAGTTGCACGGGAGAATGTAAAAAGTGTTCATATGTAGTAAAAACCTGAGAAATCCGTCCGTTTTCGACATTTGTTATCGAATCGACTTAAAGCCAGATCGTCGCATGGGCCCCTCTTCTCTCTGAAACGGTTGTACTTATCGTCTGCAAAGCTATGTCGCGTGCTGCAGTATGCGGAGACACTAAAAGCACCATAGTAGAACACAGATGAAGCTTCTAAGTTGATGTGATAGCCAGTGAGACGTAGTACAATTCAAGTTTTAGGTATCGATTATTGTCTTTTTAGCTGGCTTTGGTGCCTTGGACATGAGGTAGGACCTAAAGATTCTGCATGAAAGGAGGATTAGCAGCCGCGTTGCACAGGAGGATGTAAAAAGTGTTCATATGTAGTAAAAACCTGAGAAATCAGTCCGTTTTCATCATTTGTTATCGAATCGACTTAAAGCCAGATCGTCACATGGGCCCCTCTTCTCTCTGAAACGGTTGTACTTATCGTCTGCAAAGCTATGTCACGTGCTGCGGTATGCGGAGACACTAAAAGCACCATAGCAGAACACAGACTAAGCTTCTAAGTTGATGTAATAGCAAGTAAGAAGTAGTACAATTCAAGTTTTAGGTATCGATTATTGACCTTTTAGCTGGCTTTTGTGCCTTGGACATGAGCTAGGACCTAATGATTCCGCACGGAAGGAGGACTAGCAGCCGAGTTGCTTGGGAGAATGTGAAAAGTGTTCATATGTAGTAAAAACCTGAAAAATGCGTCCGTTTTCGTCATGTGTTATCGAATCGACTTAAAGCCAGATTGTCACATTGGCCGCTCTTCTATCTAAAACGGTTGTACTTATCGTCTGCAAAGCTATGTCGCGTGCTGCGGTATGCGGAGACACTAAAAGCAATATAGTAGAATACAGATGAAGCTTCTAAGTTGATGTAATAGTCAGTAAGAAGTAGTACAATTCAAGATTTAGGTATCGATTATTGACTTTTTTGCTGGGTTTGGTGCCTTGGACATGAGCTAGGACCTAAAGATTCTGCATGAAAGGAGGACTAGCAGCCGAGTTGCACGGGAGAATGTAAAAAGTGTTCATATGTAGTATAAACCTGAGAAATCCGTCCGTTTTCGTCACTTGTTATCGAATCGACTTAAAGCCAGATCGTCACATTGGCCCCTCTTCTCTCTGAAACGGTTGTACTTATCGTCTGCAAAGCTATGTCGCGTGCTGCGGTATGCGGAGACACTAAAAGCACCATAGTAGAACACAGATGAAGGTTCTAAGTTGATGTGATAGCCAGTGAGAAGTAGTACAATTCAAGTTTTAGGTATCGATTATTGACTTTTTAGCTGGCTTAGGTGCCTTGGACATGAGCTAGGACCTTAAGATTCTGCATGAAAGGAGGACTAGCAGCCGCGTTGCACGGGAGTATGTGAAAAGTGTTCATATGTAGTAAAAACCTGAGAAATCCGTCCATTTTCCTCATTTGTTATCGAATCGACTTAAAGCCAGATTGTCACATTGGCCCCTCTTCTCTCTGAAACGGTTGTACTTATCGTCTGCAAAGCTATGTCGCGTGCTGCGGTATGCGGAGACACTAAAAGCACCATAGTAGAACACAGATGAAGCTTCTAAGTTGATGTAATAGCCAGTAAGGAGTAGTACAATTCAAGTTTTAGGTATCGAATATTGACTTTTTAGCTGGCTTTGGCGCCTTGGACATGAGCTAGGACCTTAAGATTCTGCATGAAAGGAGGACTAGCAGCCGAGTTGCACGGGAGGATGCGAAAAGTGTTCATATGTAGTAAAAACCTGAGAAATCCGTCCGTTTTCGTAATTTATTATCGAATCGACTTAAAGCAGTGCGTCACATTGGCCGCTCTTCTCTCTGAAACGGTTGTACTTATCGTCTGCAAAGCTATGTCGCGTGCTGCGGTATGCGGAGACACTAAAAGCACCATAGTAGAACACAGATTAAGCTTCTAAGTTGATGTAATAGCCAGTAAGAAGTAGTAAAATTCAAGTTTTAGGTATCGATTATTGACCTTTTATCTGGCTTTTGTGCCTTGGACATGAGCTAGGACCTTATGATTCCGCACGGAAGGAGGACTAGCAGCCGAGTTGAATGGGAGAATGTGAAAAGTGTTCATATGTAGTAAAAACCTGAGAAATCCGTCGGTTTTCGTCATTTGTTATCGAATCGACTTAAAGCCAGATCGTCACATGGGCCCCTCTTCTCTCTGAAACGGTTGTACTTATCGTCTACAAAGCTATGTCGCGTGCTGCAGTATGCGGAGACACTAAAAGCACCATAGTAGAACACAGATGAAGCTTCTAAGTTGATGTGATAGCCAGTGAGAAGTAGTACAATTCAAGTTTTAGGTATCGATTATTGACTTTTTAGCTGGCTTTGGTGCCTTGGACATGAGCTAGGACCTATAGATTCTGCATGAAAGGAGGACTAGCAGCCGAGTTGCACGGGAGGATGTAAAAAGTGTTCATATGTAGTAAAAACCTGAGAAATCCGTCCGTTTTCGTCATTTGTTATCGAATCGACTTAAAGCCAGATCGTCACATGGGCCCCTCTTCTCTCTGAAACGGTTGTACTTATCGTCTGCAAAGCTATGTCGCGTGCTGCGGTATGCGGAGACACTAAAAGCACCGTAGTAGAACACAGATGAAGGTTCTAAGTTGATGTGATAGCCAGTGGGAAATACTACAATTCAAGTTTTAGGTATCGATTATTGACTTTTTAGCTGGCTTAGGTGCCTTGGACATGAGCTAGGACCTTAAGATTCTGCATGAAAGGAGGACTAGCAGCCGCGTTGCACGGGAGTATGTGAAAAGTGTTCATATGTAGTAAAAACCTGAGAAATCCGTCCGTTTTCATCATTTGTTATCGAATCGACTTAAAGCCAGATTGTCACATTGGCCGCTCTTCTATCTGAAACGGTTGTACTTATCGTCTGCAAAGCTATGTCGCGTGCTGCGGTATGCGGAGACACTAAAAGCAATATAGTAGAATACAGATGAAGCTTCTAAGTTGATGTAATAGTCAGTAAGAAGTAGTACAATTCAAGATTTAGGTATCGATTATTGACTTTTTTGCTGGCTTTGGTGGCTTGGACATGAGCTAGGACCTTACGATTCTGCATGAAAGGAGGACTAGCAGCCGAGTTGCACGGGAGAATGTAAAAAGTGTTCATATGTAGTATAAACCTGAGAAATCCGTCCGTTTTCGTCACTTGTTATCGAATCGACTTAAAGCCAGATCGTCACATTGGCCCCTCTTCTCTCTGAAACGGTTGTACTTATCGTCTGCAAAGCTATGTCGCGTGCTGCGGTATGCGGAGACACTAAAAGCACCATAGTAGAACACAGATGAAGGTTCTAAGTTGATGTGATAGCCAGTGAGAAGTAGTACAATTCAAGTTTTAGGTATCGATTATTGACTTTTTAGCTGGCTTAGGTGCCTTGGACATGAGCTAGGACCTTAAGATTCTGCATGAAAGGAGGACTAGCAGCCGCGTTGCACGGGAGTATGTGAAAAGTGTTCATATGTAGTAAAAACCTGAGAAATCCGTCCATTTTCCTCATTTGTTATCGAATCGACTTAAAGCCAGATTGTCACATTGGCCCCTCTTCTCTCTGAAACGGTTGTACTTATCGTCTGCAAAGCTATGTCGCGTGCTGCGGTATGCGGAGACACTAAAAGCACCATAGTAGAACACAGATGAAGCTTCTAAGTTGATGTAATAGCCAGTAAGGAGTAGTACAATTCAAGTTTTAGGTATCGAATATTGACTTTTTAGCTGGCTTTGGCGCCTTGGACATGAGCTAGGACCTTAAGATTCTGCATGAAAGGAGGACTAGCAGCCGAGTTGCACGGGAGGATGCGAAAAGTGTTCATATGTAGTAAAAACCTGAGAAATCCGTCCGTTTTCGTAATTTATTATCGAATCGACTTAAAGCAGTGCGTCACATTGGCCGCTCTTCTCTCTGAAACGGTTGTACTTATCGTCTGCAAAGCTATGTCGCGTGCTGCGGTATGCGGAGACACTAAAATCACCATAGTGGAACACAGATGAAGCTTCTAAGTTGATGTAATAGCTAGTAAGATGTAGTCAATTTAGGTATCGATTATTGACTTTTTAGCTGGCTTTGGTGCCTTGGACATGAGCTATGTCCTTAAGATTCTGCATGAAATGGGGACTAGCAGCCGAGTTGAACGGGAGAATGTGAAAAGTGTTCATATGTAGTAAAAATCTGAGAAATCCGTCGGTTTTCGTCATTTGTTATCGAATCGACTTAAAGCCAGATCGTCACATGGGCCCCTCTTCTCTCTGAAACGGTTGTACTTATCGTCTGCAAAGCTATGTCGCGTGCTGCAGTATGCGGAGACACTAAAAGCACCATAGTAGAACACAGATGAAGCTTCTAAGTTGATGTGATAGCCAGTGAGAAGTAGTACAATTCAAGTTTTAGGTATCGATTATTGACTTTTTAGCTGGCTTTGGTGCCTTGGACATGAGCTAGGACCTAAAGATTCTGCATGAAAGGAGGACTAGCAGCCGCGTTGCACGGGAGGATGTAAAAAGTGTTCATATGTAGTAAAAACCTGAGAAATCCGTCCGTTTTCGTCATTTGTTATCGAATCGACTTAAAGCCAGATCGTCACATGGGCTCCTCTTCTCTCTGAAACGGTTGTACTTATCGTCTGCAAAGCTATGTCGCGTGCTGCGGTATGCGGAGACACTAAAAGCACCATAGTAGAACACAGATTAAGCTTCTAAGTTGATGTAATAGCCAGTAAGAAGTAGTAAAATTCAAGTTTTAGGTATCGATTATTGACCTTTTAGCTGGCTTTTGTGCCTTGGACATGAGCTAGGACCTTATGATTCCGCACGGAAGGAGGACTAGCAGCCGAGTTGAATGGGAGAATGTGAAAAGTGTTCATATGTAGTAAAAACCTGAGAAATCCGTCGGTTTTCGTCATTTGTTATCGAATCGACTTAAAGCCAGATCGTCACATGGGCCCCTCTTCTCTCTGAAACGGTTGTACTTATCGTCTACAAAGCTATGTCGCGTGCTGCAGTATGCGGAGACACTAAAAGCACCATAGTAGAACACAGATGAAGCTTCTAAGTTGATGTGATAGCCAGTGAGAAGTAGTACAATTCAAGTTTTAGGTATCGATTATTGACTTTTTAGCTGGCTTTGGTGCCTTGGACATGAGCTAGGACCTAAAGATTCTGCATGAAAGGAGGACTAGCAGCCGAGTTGCACGGGAGGATGTAAAAAGTGTTCATATGTAGTAAAAACCTGAGAAATCCGTCCGTTTTCGTCATTTGTTATCGAATCGACTTAAAGCCAGATCGTCACATGGGCCCCTCTTCTCTCTGAAACGGTTGTACTTATCGTCTGCAAAGCTATGTCGCGTGCTGCGGTATGCGGAGACACTAAAAGCACCGTAGTAGAACACAGATGAAGGTTCTAAGTTGATGTGATAGCCAGTGGGAAATACTACAATTCAAGTTTTAGGTATCGATTATTGACTTTTTAGCTGGCTTAGGTGCCTTGGACATGAGCTAGGACCTTAAGATTCTGCATGAAAGGAGGACTAGCAGCCGCGTTGCACGGGAGTATGTGAAAAGTGTTCATATGTAGTAAAAACCTGATAAATCCTTCCATTTTCGTCATTTGTTATCGAATCGACTTAAAGCCAGTTCGTCACATTGGCCCCTCTTCTCTCTGAAACGGTTGTACTTATCGTCTGCAAAGCTATGTCGCGTGCTGCGGTATGCGCAGACACTAAAAGCACCATAGTAGAACACAGATGAAGCTTCTAAGTTGATGTAATAGCCAGTAAGGAGTAGTACAATTCAAGTTTTAGGTATTGAATATTGACTTTTTAGCTGGCTTTGGTGCCTTGGACATGAGCTAGGACCTTAAGATTCTGCATGAAAGGAGGACTCTCAGCTGCGTTGCACGGGAGTATGTGAAAAGTGTTCATATGTAGTAAAAACCTGTGAAATTCGTCCATTTTCGTCATTTGTTATCTACTCGACTTGAGGCCAGTTCGTCACATTGGCACCTCTTCTCTCTGAAACGGTTGTACTTATCATCTGCAAAGCAATGTCGGGTGCTGCGGTATGCGGAGACACTAAAAGCACCGTAGTAGAACACAGATGAAGGTTCTAAGTTGATGTGATAGCCAGTGAGAAGTAGTACAATTCAAGTTTTAGGTATCGATTATTGACTTTTTAGCTGGCTTTTGTGCCTTGGACATGAGCTAGGACCTTATGATTCTGCATGAAAGGAGGACTAGCAGCCGAGTTACATGGGAGAATGTGAAAAGTTTTCATATGTAGTAAAAACCTGAGAAATCCGTCCGTTTTCGTCATTTGTTATCGAATCGACTTAAAGCCAGATCGTCACATTGGCCGCTCTACTCTCTGAAACGGTTGTACTTATCGTCTGCAAAGCTATGTCGCGTGCTGCGGTATGCGGAGACACTAAAAGCACCATAGTGGAACACAGATGAAGCTTCAAAGTTGATGTAATAGCCAGTAAGAAGTAGTACAATTAAAGATTTAGGTATCGATTATTGACTTTTTTGCTGGCTTTGGTGCCTTGGACATGAGCTAGGACCTAAAGATTCTGCATGAAAGGAGGACTAGCAGCCGAGTTGCACGGGAGGATGTAAAAAGTGTTCATATGTAGTAAAAACCTCAGAAATCCGTCCGTTTTCGTCATTTGTTATCGAATCGACTTAAAGCCAGATCGTCACATGGGCCCCTCTTCTCTCTGAAACGGTTGTACTTATCGTCTGCAAAGCTATGTCGCGTGCTGCGGTATGCGGAGACACTAAAAGCACCGTAGTAGAACACAGATGAAGGTTCTAAGTTGATGTGATAGCCAGTGGGAAATACTACAATTCAAGTTTTAGGTATCGATTATTGACTTTTTAGCTGGCTTAGGTGCCTTGGACATGAGCTAGGACCTTAAGATTCTGCATGAAAGGAGGACTAGCAGCCGCGTTGCACGGGAGTATGTGAAAAGTGTTCATATGTAGTAAAAACCTGAGAAATCCGTCCGTTTTCATCATTTGTTATCGAATCGACTTAAAGCCAGATTGTCACATTGGCCGCTCTTCTATCTGAAACGGTTGTACTTATCGTCTGCAAAGCTATGTCGCGTGCTGCGGTATGCGGAGACACTAAAAGCAATATAGTAGAATACAGATGAAGCTTCTAAGTTGATGTAATAGTCAGTAAGAAGTAGTACAATTCAAGATTTAGGTATCGATTATTGACTTTTTTGCTGGCTTTGGTGCCTTGGACATGAGCTAGGACCTTACGATTCTGCATGAAAGGAGGACTAGCAGCCGAGTTGCACGGGAGAATGTAAAAAGTGTTCATATGTAGTATAAACCTGAGAAATCCGTCCGTTTTCGTCACTTGTTATCGAATCGACTTAAAGCCAGATCGTTACATTGGCCCCTCTTCTCTCTGAAACGGTTGTACTTATCGTCTGCAAAGCTATGTCGCGTGCTGCGGTATGCGGAGACACTAAAAGCACCATAGTAGAACACAGATGAAGGTTCTAAGTTGATGTGATAGCCAGTGAGAAGTAGTACAATTCAAGTTATAGGTATCGATTATTGACTTTTTAGCCGGCTTAGGTGCCTTGGACATGAGCTAGGACCTTAAGATTCTGCATGAAAAGAGGACTAGCAGCCGCGTTGCACGGGAGTATGTGAAAAGTGTTCATATGTAGTAAAAACCTGAGAAATCCGTCCATTTTCCTCATTTGTTATCGAATCGACTTAAAGCCAGTTCGTCACATTGGCCCCTCTTCTCTCTGAAACGGTTGTACTTATCGTCTGCAAAGCTATGTCGCGTGCTGCGGTATGCGGAGACACTAAAAGCACCATAGTAGAACACAGATGAAGCTTCTAAGTTGATGTAATAGCTAGTAAGATGTAGTCAATTTAGGTATCGATTATTGACTTTTTAGCTGGCTTTGGTGCCTTGGACATGAGCTATGTCCTTAAGATTCTGCATGAAATGAGGACTAGCAGCCGAGTTGAACGGGAGAATGTGAAAAGTGTTCATATGTAGTAAAAACCTGAGAAATCCGTCGGTTTTCGTCATTTGTTATCGAATCGACTTAAAGCCAGATCGTCACATGGGCCCCTCTTCTCTCTGAAACGGTTGTACTTATCGTCTGCAAAGCTATGTCGCGTGCTGCAGTATGCGGAGACACTAAAAGCACCATAGTAGAACACAGATGAAGCTTCTAAGTTGATGTGATAGCCAGTGAGAAGTAGTACAATTCAAGTTTTAGGTATCGATTATTGACTTTTTAGCTGGCTTTGGTGCCTTGGACATGAGCTAGGACCTAAAGATTCTGCATGAAAGGAGGACTAGCAGCCCCGTTCCACGGGAGGATGTAAAAAGTGTTCATATGTAGTAAAAACCTGAGAAATCCGTCCGTTTTCGTCATTTGTTATCGAATAGACTTAAAGCCAGATCGTCACATGGGCCCCTCTTCTCTCTGAAACGGTTGTACTTATCGTCTGCAAAGCTATGTCGCGTGCTGCGGTATGCGGAGACACTAAAAGCACCATAGTAGAACACAGATTAAGCTTCTAAGCTGATGTAATAGCCAGTAAGAAGTAGTAAAATTCAAGTTTTAGGTATCGATTATTGACCTTTTAGCTGGCTTTTGTGCCTTGGACATGAGCTAGGACCTTATGATTCCGCACGGAAGGAGGACTAGCAGCCGCGTTGAATGGGAGAATGTGAAAAGTGTTCATATGTAGTAAAAACCTGAGAAATCCGTCGGTTTTCGTCATTTGTTATCGAATCGACTTAAAGCCAGATCGTCACATGGGCCCCTCTTCTCTCTGAAACGGTTGTACTTATCGTCTGCAAAGCTATGTCGCGTGCTGCGGTATGCGGGGACACTAAAATCACCATAGTGGAACACAGATGAAGCTTCTAAGTTGATGTAATAGCTAGTAAGATGTAGTCAATTTAGGTATCGATTATTGACTTTTTAGCTGGCTTTGGTGCCTTGGACATGAGCTATGTCCTTATGATTCTGCATGAAAGGAGGACTAGCTGCCGAGTTGCATTGGAGAATGTGGAAAGTGTTCATATGTAGTAAAAACCTGAGAAATCCGTCCGATTTAGCCATTTGTTATCGAATCAACTTGAAGCCAGATCGTCACATTGCCCGCTTTTCTCTCTGAAACGGTTGTACTTATCGTCTGCAAAGCTATGTCGCGTGCTGCAGTATGCGGAGACACTAAAAGCACCATAGTAGAACGCAGATGATGCTTCTAAGTTGATGTGATAGCCAGTGAGAAGTAGTACAATTCAAGTTTT
Source organism: Schistocerca gregaria (assembly GCF_023897955.1). Classification (NCBI taxonomy): domain Eukaryota; kingdom Metazoa; phylum Arthropoda; class Insecta; order Orthoptera; family Acrididae; genus Schistocerca; species Schistocerca gregaria. The sequence goes on along the minus strand of NW_026061765.1, from coordinate 809,717 downwards.
AGGTATCGATTATTGACTTTTTAGCTGGCTTTTGTGCCTTGGACATGAGCTAGGACCTTATGATTCTGCATGAAAGGAGGACTAGCAGCCGAGTTACATGGGAGAATGTGAAAAGTTTTCATATGTAGTAAAAACCTGAGAAAACCGTCCGTTTTCGTCATTTGTTATCGAATCGACTTAAAGCCAGATCGTCACATTGGCCGCTCTACTCTCTGAAACGGTTGTACTTATCGTCTGCAAAGCTATGTCGCGTGCTGCGGTATGCGGAGACACTAAAAGCACCATAGTGGAACACAGATGAAGCTTCAAAGTTGATGTAATAGCCAGTAAGAAGTAGTACAATTCAAGATTTAGGTATCGATTATTGACTTTTTTGCTGGCTTTGGTGCCTTGGACATGAGCTAGGACCTAAAGATTCTGCATGAAAGGAGGACTAGCAGCCGCGTTGCACGGGAGGATGTAAAAAGTGTTCATATGTAGTAAAAACCTGAGAAATCCGTCCGTTTTCGTCATTTGTTATCGAATCGACTTAAAGCCAGATCGTCACATGGGCCCCTCTTCTCTCTGAAACGGTTGTACTTATCGTCTGCAAAGCTATGTCGCGTGCTGCGGTATGCGGAGACACTTAAAGCACCATAGCAGAACACAGATTAAGCTTCTAAGTTGATGTAATAGCAAGTAAGAAGTAGTACAATTCAAGTTTTAGGTATCGATTATTGACCTTTTAGCTGGCTTTTGTGCCTTGGACATGAGCTAGGACCTTATGATTCCGCACGGAAGGAGGACTAGTAGCCGAGTTGCTTGGGAGAATGTGAAAAGTGTTCATATGTAGTAAAAACCTGAAAAATGCGTCCGTTTTCGTCATGTGTTATCGAATCGACTTAAAGCCAGATTGTCACATTGGCCGCTCTTCTATCTGAAACGGTTGTACTTATCGTCTGCAAAGCTATGTCGCGTGCTGCGGTATGCGGAGACACTAAAAGCAATATAGTAGAATACAGATGAAGCTTCAAAGTTGATGTAATAGCCAGTAAGAAGTAGTACAATTCAAGTTTTAGGTATCGATTATTGACTTTTTAGCTGGCTTAGGTGCCTTGGACATGAGCTAGGACCTTAAGATTCTGCATGAAAGGAGGACTAGCAGCCGCGTTGCACGGGAGTATGTGAAAAGTGTTCATATGTAGTAAAAACCTGAGAAATCCGTCCATTTTCGTCATTTGTTATCGAATCGACTTAAAGCCATTTCGTCACATTGGCCCCTCTTCTCTCTGAAACGGTTGTACTTATCGTCTGCAAAGCTATGTCGCGTGCTGCGGTATGCGGAGACACTAAAAGCACCATAGTAGAACACAGATGAAGCTTCTAAGTTGATGTAATAGCCAGTAAGGAGTAGTACAATTCAAGTTTTAGGTATCGAATATTGACTTTTTAGCTGGCTTTGGCGCCTTGGACATGAGCTAGGACCTTAAGATTCTGCATGAAAGGAGGACTAGCAGCCGAGTTGCACGGGATAATGCGAAAAGTGTTCATATGTAGTAAAAACCTGAGAAATCCGTCCGTTTTCGTAATTTATTATGGAATCGACTTAAAGCAGTGCGTCACATTGGCCGCTCTTCTCTCTGAAACGGTTGTACTTATCGTCTGCAAAGCTATGTCGCGTGCTGCGGTATGCGGAGACACTAAAAGCACCATAGTGGAACACAGATTAAGCTACTAAGTTGATGTAATAGCCAGTAAGGAGTAGTACAATTCAAGTTTTAGGTATCGAATATTGACTTTTTAGCTGGCTTTGGCGCCTTGGACATGAGCTAGGACCTTAAGATTCTGCATGAAAAGAGGACTAGCAGCCGCGTTGCACGGGACTATGTGACAAGTGTTCATATGTAGTAAAAACCTGAGAAATCCGTCCATTTTCGTCATTTGTTATCGAATCGACTTAAAGCCAGATCGTCACATTGGCCTCTCTTCTCTCTGAAACGGTTGTACTTATCGTCTGCAAAGCTATGTCGCGTGGTGCGGTGTGCGGAGACAGTAAAATCACCATAGTGGAACACAGATGAAGCTTCTAAGTTGATGTAACAGCTAGTAAGATGTAGTCAATTTAGGTATCGATTATTGACTTTTTAGCTGGCTTTGGTGCCTTGGACATGAGCTATGTCCTTAAGATTCTGCATGAAAGGAGGACTAGCAGCCGAGTTGAATGGGAGAATGTGAAAAGTGTTCATATGTAGTAAAAATCTGAGAAATCCATCCTTTTTCGTCAGTTGTTATCGAATCAACTTGAAGCCAGATCGTCATATTGCCCGCTCTTCTCTCTGAAACGGTTGTACTTATCGTCTGCAAAGCTATGTCGCGTGCTGCGGTATGCGGAGTCACTAAAAGCACCATAGTAGAACACAGATGAAGCTTCTAAGTTGATGTAATAGCCAGTAAGGAGTAGTACAATTCAAGTTTTAGGTATCGAAAATTGACTTTTTAGCTGGCTTTGGTGCCTTGGACATTAGGTAGGACCTTATGATTGTGCATGAAAGGATTACTAGCAGCCGAGTGGCACGGGAGGATGCGAAAAGTGTTCATATGTAGTAAAAACCTGAGAAATCCGTCCGTTTTCGGAATATATTATCGATTCGACTTAAAGCAGTGCGTCACATTGGCCGCTCTTCTCTCTGAAACGGTTGTACTTATCGTCTGCAAAGCTATGTCGCGTGCTGCAGTATGCGGAGACACTAAAAGCACCATAGTAGAACACGGATGAAGCTTCTAAGTTGATGTGATAGCCAGTGAGAAGTAGTACAATTCAAGTTTTAGGTATCGATTATTGACTTTTTAGCTGGCTTTTATGCCTTGGACATGAGCTAGGACCTTATGATTCTGCATGAAAGGAGGACTAGCAGCCGAGTTGCACGGGAGGATGCGAAAAGTGTTCATATGTAGTAAAAACCTGAGAAATCCGTCCGTTTTCTTAATTTATTATCGAATCGACTTAAAGCAGTGCGTCACATTGGCCGCTCTTCTCTCTGAAACGGTTGTACTTATCGTCTGCAAAGCTATGTCGCGTGCTGCGGTATGCGGAGACACTAAAAGCACCATAGTAGAACACAGATGAAGCTTCTAAGTTGATGTGATTGCCAGTGAGAAGTAGTACAATTCAAGTTTTAGGTATCGATTATTGACTTTTTAGCTGGCTTTTATGCCTTGGACATGAGCTAGGACCTTATGATTCTGCATGAAAGGAGGACTAGAAGCCGAGATGCATGGGAGAATGTGAATAGTGTTCATATGTACTAAAAAAATGAGAAATCCGTCCGTTTTCGTCATTTGTTATCGAATCGACTTAAAGCCAGATCGTCACATTGGCCGCTCTTCTCTATGAAACGGTTGTACTTATCGTCTGCAAAGCTATGTCGCGTGCTGCAGTATGCGGAGACACTAAAAGCACCATAGTAGAACACAGATGAAGCTTCTAAGTTGATGTAATAGCCAGTAAGGAGTAGTACAATTCAAGTTTTAGGTATTGAATATTGAATTTTTAGCTGGCTTTGGTGCCTTGGATATGAGCTAGGACCTTACGATTCTGCATGAAATCAGGACTAGCAGCCGCGTTGCACGGGAGTATGTGAAAAGTGTTCATATGTAGTAAAAACCTGAGAAATCCGACCATTTTCGTCATTTGTTATCGAATCGACTGAAAGCCAGATCGTCACATTGGCCATTCTTATCTCTGAAACGGTTGTACTTATCGTCTGCAAAGCTATGTCGTGTGCTGCGGTATGCGGAGACACTAAAATCACCATAGTGGAACACAGATGAAGCTTCTAAGTTGATGTAATAGCCAGTAAGAAGTAGTACAATTCAAGTTTTAGGTATCGATTATTGACTTTTTAGCTGGCTTTGGTGCCTTGGACATGAGCTAGGACCTTAAGATTCTGCATGAAAGGTGGACTAGCAGCCGAGTTGCACGGGAGAATGCGAAAAGTTTTCATATGTAGTAAAAACCTGAGAAATCCGTCCGTTTTCGTAATTTGTTATCGAATCGACTTAAAGCCAGATCGTCACATTGGCCCCTCTTCTCTCTGAAACGGTTGTACTTATCGTCTGCAAAGCTATGTCGCGTGCTGCGGTATGCGGAGTCACTAAAAGCACCATTGTAGAACACAGATGAAGCTCCTAAGTTGATGTGATAGCCAGTGAGAAGTAGTACAATTCAAGTTTTAGGTATCGATTATTGACTTTTTAGCTGGCTTTGGTGCCTTGGACATGAGCTAGGACCTTAAGATTCTGCATGAAAGGAGGACTAGCAGCCGAGTTGCACGGGAGAATGCGAAAAGTTTTCATATGTAGTGAAAACCTGAGAAATCCGTCCGTTTTCGTAATTTGTTATCGAATCGACTTAAAGCCAGATCGTCACATTGGCCCCTCTTCTCTCTGAAACGGTTGTACTTATCGTCTGCAAAGCTATGTCGCGTGCTGCGGTATGCGGAGTCACTAAAAGCACCATTGTAGAACACAGATGAAGCTCCTAAGTTGATGTGATAGCCAGTGAGAAGTAGTACAATTCAAGTTTTAGGTATCGATTATTGACTTTTTAGCTGGCTTTGGTGCCTTGGACATGAGGTAGGACCTTAAGATTGTGCATGAAAGGAGGACTAGCAGCCGCGTTGCACGGGAGTATGTGAAAAGTGTTCATATGTAGTAAAAACCTGAGAAATCCGTCCGTTTTCGTCATTTGTTATCGAATCGACTTAAAGCGTGATCGTCACATTGGCCGCTCTTCTCTCTGAAACGGTTGTACTTATCGTCTGCAAAGCTATGTCGCGTGCTGCGGTATGTGGAGACACTAAAAGCACCATAGTAGAACACAGATGAAGCTTCTAAGTTGATGTAATAGCCAGTAAGGAGTAGTACAATTCAAGTTTTAGGTATCGAATATTGAATTTTTAGCTGGCTTTGGTGCCTTGGTCTTGAGCTAGGACCTTAAGATTCTGCATGAAAGGAGGACTAGCAGCCGAGTTGCACGGGAGAATGCGAAAAGTTTTCATATGTAGTAAAAACCTGAGAAATCCGTCCGTTTTCGTAATTTATTATCGAATCGACTTAAAGCAGTGCGTCACATTGGTCGCTCTTCCCTCTGAAACGGTTGTACTTATGGTCAGCAAAGCTATGTCGCGTGCAGCGGTATGCGGAGACACTAAAAGCACCATAGTAGAACACAGATTAAGCTTCTAAGTTGATGTAATAGCCAGTAAGAAGTAGTACAATTCAAGTTTTAGGTATCGATTATTGACTTTTTAGCTGGCTTTTGTGCCTTGGACATGAGCTAGGACCTTATGATTCCGCATGGAAGGAGGACTAGCAGCCGAGTTGCATGGGAGAATGTGAAAAGTGTTCATATATAGTAAAAACCTGAGAAATCCGTCCGTTTTCGTCATTTGTTATCGAATCGACTTAAAGCTAGGTCGTCACATTGGCTGCTCTTCTCTCTGAAACGGTTGTACTTATCGTCTGCAAAGCTATGTCGCGTGCTGCGGTATGCGGAGACACTAATAGCACCATAGTAGAACACAGATGAAGCTTCTAAGTTGATGTAATAGCCAGTAAGAAGTAGTACAATTCAAGATTTAGGTATCGATTATTCACTTTTTTGCTGGCTTTGGTGCCTTGGACATGAGCTAGGACCTTACGATTCTGCATGAATGGAGGACTAGCAGCCAAGTTGCACGGGAGGATGCGAAAAGTGTTCATATGTAGTAAAAACCTGAGAAATCCGTCCGTTTTCGTAATTTATTATCGAATCGACTTAAAGCAGTGCGTCACATTGGCCGCTCTTCTCTCTGAAACGGTTGTACTTATCGTCTGCAAAGCAATGTCGCGTGCTGCGGTATGCGGAGACACTAAAAGCACCATAGCAGAACACAGATGAAGCTTCTAAGTTGATGTAATAGCCAGTAAGAAGTAATACAATTCAAGTTTTAGGTATCGAATATTGACTTTTTAGCTGGCTTTGGTGCCTTGGACATGAGCTAGGACCTAAAGATTCTGCATGAAAGGAGGACTAGCAGCCGCGTTGCACGGGAGGATGTAAAAAGTGTTCATATGTAGTAAAAACCTGAGAAATCCGTCCGTTTTCATCATTTGTTATCGAATCGACTTAAAGCCAGATCGTCACATGGGCCCCTCTTCTCTCTGAAACGGTTGTACTTATCGTCTGCAAAGCTATGTCGTGTGCTGCGGTATGCGGAGACACTAAAATCACCATAGTGGAACACAGATGAAGCTTCTAAGTTGATGTAATAGCCAGTAAGATGTAGTACAATTCAAGTTTTAGGTATCGATTATTGACTTTTTAGCTGGCTTTGGTGCCTCGGACATGAGCTATGTCGTTAAGATTCTGCATGAAAGGAGGACTAGCAGCCGAGTTGCATGGGAGAATGTGAAAGGTGTTCATATGTAGTAAAAACCTGAGAAATCGGGCCTTTTTCGTCAGTTGTTATCGAATCAACTTGAAGCCAGATCGTCACATTGCCCGCTCTTCTCTCTGAAACGGTTGTACTTATCGTCTGCAAAGCTATGTCGCGTGCTGCGGTATGCGGAGTCACTAAAAGCACCATAGTAGAACACAGATGAAGCTTCTAAGTTGATGTAATAGCCAGTAAGGAGTAGTACAATTCAAGTTTTAGGTATCGAATATTGACTTTTTAGCTGGCTTTGGTGCCTTGGACATGAGGTAGGACCTTACGATTCTGCATGAAAGGAGGGCTAGCAGCCGAGTTGCACGGGAGAATGTAAAAAGTGTTCATATGTAGTAAAAACCTGAGAAATCCGTCCGTTTTCGTCATTTGTTATCGAATCGACTTAAAGCCAGATCGTCACATTGGCCCCTCTTCTCTCTGAAACGGTTGTACTTATCGTCTGCAAAGCTATGTCGCGTGCTGCGGTATGTGGAGACACTAAAAGCACCATAGTAGAACACAGATGAAGCTTCTAAGTTGATGTAATAGCCAGTAAGGAGTAGTACAATTCAAGTTTTAGGTATCGAATATTGAATTTTTAGCTGGCTTTGGTGCATTGGACTTGAGCTAGGATCTTAAGATTCTGCATGAAAGGTGGACTAGCAGCCGAGTTGCACGGGATAATGCGAAAAGTTTTCATATGTAGTAAAAACCTGAGAAATCCGTCCGTTTTCGGAATATATTATCGAATCGACTTAAAGCAGTGCGTCACATTGGACGCTCTTCTCTCTAAAACGGTTGTACTTATCGTCTGCAAAGCAATGTCGCGTGCTGCGGTATGCGGAGACACTAAAAGCACCATAGTAGAACACAGATGAAGCTTCTAAGTTGATGTAATAGCCAGTAAGAAGTAATACAATTCAAGTTTTAGGTATCGAATATTGACTTTTTAGCTGGCTTTGGTGCCTTGGACATGAGCTAGGATCTTACGATTCTGCATGAAATCAGGACTAGCAGCCGCGTTGCACGGGAGTATGTGAAAAGTGTTCATATGTAGTAAAAACCTGAGAAAACCGTCCATTTTCGTCATTCGTTATCGAATCGACTTAAAGCCAGGTCGTCACATGGGCCCCTCTTCTCTCTGAAACGGTTGTACTTATCGTCTGCAAAGCTATGTCGTGTGCTGCGGTATGCGGAGACACTAAAATCACCATAGTGGAACACAGAAGAAGCTTCTAAGTTGATGTAATAGCCAGTAAGGAGCAGTACAATTCATATTTAGGTATCGAATATTGAATTTTTTGCTGGCTTTGGTGCCTTGGACTTGAGCAAGGACCTTAAGATTCTGCATGAAAGGAGGACTAGCAGCCGAGTTGCACGGGAGAATGCGAAAAGTTTTCATATGTAGTAAAAACCTGAAATCCGTCCGTTTTCGGAATATATTATCGAATCGACTTAAAGCAGTGCGTCACATTGGCCGCTCTTCTCTCTGAAACGGTTGTACTTATCGTCTGCAAAGCTATGTCGCGAGCTGCAGTATGTGGAGACACTAAAAGCACCATAGTAGAACACAGATGGAGCTTCTAAGTTGATGTGATAGCCAGTGAGATGTAGTACAATTCAAGTTTTAGGTATCGATTATTGACTTTTTAGCTGGCCTTGGTGCCTTGGACATGAGCTAGGACCTTAAGATTCTGCATAAAAGGAGGACTAATAGCCGCGCTGCACGGGAGTGTGTGAAAAGTGTTCATATGTTGTAAAAACCTGAGAAATCCGTCCATTTTCGTCATTTGTTATCGAATCGTCTTAAAGCCAGATCGTCACATTGGCCCCTCTTCGCTCTGAAACGGTTGTACTTATCGTCTGCAAAGCTATGTCGCGTGCTGCGGTATGCGGAGACACTAAAATCACCATAGTGGAACACAGATGAAGCTTCTAAGTTGATGTAATATCAAGTAAGAAGTAGTACAATTCAAGTTTAAGTATCGATTATTTACTTTTTAGCTGGCTTTGGTGCCTTGGACATGAGCTATGTCCTTAAGATTCTGCATGAAAGGAGGCCTAGCAGCCGAGTTGCATGGCAGAATGTGAAAAGTGTTCATATGTAGTAAAAACCTGAGAAATCCGTCCGTTTTCGTAATTTATTATCGAATCGCCTTAAAGCAGTGCGTCACATTGGCCGCTCATCTCTCTGAAACGGTTGTACTTATCGTCTGCAAAGCTATGTCGCGTGCTGCGGAATGCGGAGACACTAAAAGCACCATAGTAGAACACAGATGAAGTTTCTAAGTTGATGTAATAGCCAGTAAGAAGTAGTACAATTCAAGTTTTAGGTATCGAATATTGACTTTTTAGCTGTCTTTGGTGCCTTGGACATGAGCTAGGACCTTACGATTCTGCATGAAAGGAGGACTAGAAGCCGAGTTGCATGGGAGAATGTGAAAGGTGTTCATATGTAGTAAAAACCTGAGAAATCGGGCCTTTTTCGTCAGTTGTTATCGAATCAACTTGAAGCCAGATCGTCACATTGCCCGCTCTTCTCTCTGAAACGGTTGTACTTATCGTCTGCAAAGCTATGTCGCGTGCTGCGGTATGCGGAGTCACTAAAAGCACCATAGTAGAACACAGATGAAGCTTCTAAGTTGATGTAATAGCCAGTAAGGAGTAGTACAATTCAAGTTTTAGGTATGGAATATTGAATTTTTTGCTGGCTTTGGTGCCTTGGACATGAGGTAGGACCTTACGATTCTGCATGAAAGGAGGGCTAGCAGCCGAGTTGCACGGGATAATGTAAAAAGTGTTCACATGTAGTAAAAACCTGAGAAATCCGTCCGTTTTCGTCATTTGTTATCGAATCGACTTAAAGCCAGATCGTCACATTGGCCCCTCTTCTCTCTGAAACGGTTGTACTTATCGTCTGCAAAGCTATGTCGCGGGCTGCGGTATGCGGAGTCACTAAAAGCACCATAGTAGAACACAGATGAAGCTTCTAAGTTGATGTGATAGCCAGTGAGAAGTAGTACAATTCAAGTTTTAGGTATCGATTATTGACTTTTTACCTGGCTTGGGTGCCTTGGACATGAGCTAGGACCTTAAGATTGTGCATGAAAGGAGGACTAGCAGCCGCGTTGCACGGGAGTATGTGAAAAGTGTTCATATGTAGTAAAAACCTGAGAAAACCGTCCATTTTCGTCATTCGTTATCGAATCGACTTAAAGCCAGGTCGTCACATGGGCCCCTCTTCTCTCTGAAACGGTTGTACTTATCGTCTGCAAAGCTATGTCGTGTGCTGCGGTATGCGGAGACACTAAAATCACCATAGTGGAACACAGATGAAGCTTCTAAGTTGATGTAATAGCCAGTAAGGAGCAGTACACTTCATATTTAGGTATCGAATATTGAATTTTTTGCTGGCTTTGGTGCCTTGGACTTGAGCTAGGACCTTAAGATTCTGCATGAAAGGAGGACTAGCAGCCGAGTTGCACGGGAGAATGCGAAAAGTTTTCATATGTAGTAAAAACCTGAAATCCGTCCGTTTTCGGAATATATTATCGAATCGACTTAAAGCAGTGCGTCACATTGGCCGCTCTTCTCTCTGAAACGGTTGTACTTATCGTCTGCAAAGCTATGTCGCGAGCTGCAGTATGTGGAGACACTAAAAGCACCATAGTAGAACACAGATGAAGCTTCTAAGTTGATGTGATAGCCAGTGAGATGTAGTACAATTCAAGTTTTAGGTATCGATTATTGACTTTTTAGCTGGCCTTGGTGCCTTGGACATGAGCTAGGACCTTAAGATTCTGCATAAAAGGAGGACTAGCAGCCGCGCTGCACGGGAGTATGTGAAAAGTGTTCATATGTTGTAAAAACCTGAGAAATCCGTCCATTTTCGTCAGTTGTTATCGAATCGACTTAAAGCCCGATCGTCACATTGGCCCCTCTTCTCTCTGAAACGGTTGTACTTATCGTCTGCAAAGCTATGTCGCGTGCTGCGGTATGCGGAGACACTAAAATCACCATAGTGGAACACAGATGAAGCTTCTAAGTTGATGTAATATCAAGTAAGAAGTAGTACAATTCAAGTTTAAGTATCGATTATTTACTTTTTAGCTGGCTTTGGTGCCTTGGACATGAGCTATGTCCTTAAGATTCTGCATGAAAGGAGGCCTAGCAGCCGAGTTGCATGGCAGAATGTGAAAAGTGTTCATATGTAGTAAAAACCTGAGAAATCCGTCCGTTTTCGTAATTTATTATCGAATCGCCTTAAAGCAGTGCGTCACATTGGCCGCTCATCTCTCTGAAACGGTTGTACTTATCGTCTGCAAAGCTATGTCGCGTGCTGCGGAATGCGGAGACACTAAAAGCACCATAGTAGAACACAGATGAAGCTTCTAAGTTGATGTAATAGCCAGTAAGAAGTAGTACAATTCAAGTTTTAGGTATCGAATATTGACTATTTAGCTGGCTTTGGTGCCTTGGACATGAGCTAGGACCTTACGATTCTGCATGAAAGGAGGACTAGCAGCCGAGTTGCATGGGAGAATGTGAAAGGTGTTCATATGTAGTAAAAACCTGAGAAATCGGGCCTTTTTCGTCAGTTGTTATCGAATCAACTTGAAGCCAGATCGTCACATTGCCCGCTCTTCTCTCTGAAACGGTTGTACTTATCGTCTGCAAAGCTATGTCGCGTGCTGCGGTATGCGGAGTCACTAAAAGCACCATAGTAGAACACAGATGAAGCTTCTAAGTTAATGTAATAGCCAGTAAGGAGTAGTACAATTCAAGTTTTAGGTATCGAATATTGAATTTTTTGCTGGCTTTGGTGCCTTGGACATGAGGTAGGACCTTACGATTCTGCATGAAAGGAGGGCTAGCAGCCGAGTTGCACGGGATAATGTAAAAAGTGTTCACATGTAGTAAAAACCTGAGAAATCCGTCCGTTTTCGTCATTTGTTATCGAATCGACTTAAAGCCAGATCGTCACATTGGCCCCTCTTCTCTCTGAAACGGTTGTACTTATCGTCTGCAAAGCTATGTCGCGTGCTGCGGTATGCGGAGTCACTAAAAGCACCATAGTAGAACACAGATGAAGCTTCTAAGTTGATGTGATAGCCAGTGAGAAGTAGTACAATTCAAGTTTTAGGTATCGATTATTGACTTTTTACCTGGCTTTGGTGCCTTGGAAATGAGGTAGGACCTTAAGATTGTGCATGAAAGGAGGACTAGCAGCCGCGTTGCACGGGAGTATGTGAAAAGTGTTCATATGTAGTAAAAACCTGAGAAATCCGTCCCCTTTTATTCATTTGTTGTCGAATCGACTTAAAGCCAGATCGTCACATTGGCCGCTCTTCTCTCTGAATTGGTTGTACTTATCGTCTGCAAAGCTATGTCGCGTGCTGCGGTATGTGGAGACACTAAAAGCACCATAGTAGAACACAGATGAAGCTTCTAAGTTGATGTAATAGCCAGTAAGGAGTAGTACAATTCAAGTTTTAAGTATCGAATATTGAATTTTTAGCTGGCTTTGGTGCCTTGGACTTGAGCTAGGACCTTAAGATTCTGCATGAAAGGAGGACTAGCAGCCGAGTTGCACGGGAGAATGCGAAAAGTTTTCATATGTCGAAAAAACCTGAGAAATCCGTCCGTTTTCGGAATATATTATCGAATCGACTTAAAGCAGTGCGTCACATTGGCCGCTCTTCTCTCTGAAACGGTTGTACTTATCGTCTGCAAAGCAATGTCGCGTGCTGCGGTATGCGGAGACACTAAAAGCACCATAGTAGAACACAGATGAAGCTTCTAAGTTGATGTAATAGCCAGTAAGAAGTAATACAATTCAAGTTATAGTTATCGAATATTGACTTTTTAGCTGGCTTTGGTGCCTTGGACATGAGCTAGGACCTAACGATTCTGCATGAAATCAGGACTAGCAGCCGCGTTGCACGGGAGTATGTGAAAAGTGTTCATATGTAGTAAAAACCTGAGAAAACCGTCCATTTTCGTCATTTGTTATCGAATCGACTTAAAGCCAGATCGTCACATTGGCCCCTCTTCTCTCTGAAACGGTTGTACTTATCGTCTGCAAAGCTATGTCGCGTGCTGCGGTATGCGGAGACACTAAAATCACCATAGTGGAACAAAGATGAAGCTTCTAAGTTGATGTAATTGCCAGTAAGAAGTAGTACAATACAAGTTTAAGTATCGATTATTTACTTTTTAGCTGGCTTTGGTGCCTTGGACATGAGCTATGTCCTTACGATTCTGCATGAAAGGAGGCCTAGCAGCCTAGTTGCATGGGAGAATGTGAAAAGTGTTCATATGTAGTAAAAACCTGAGAAATCCGTCCGTTTTCGTAATTTATTATCGAATCGCCTTAAAGCAGTGCGTCACATTGGCCTCTCATCTCTCTGAAACGGTTGTACTTATCGTCTGCAAAGCTATGTCGTGTGCTGCGGTATGCGGAGACACTAAAAGCACCATAGTAGAACACAGATAAAGCTTCTAAGTTGATGTAATAGCCAGTAAGGAGTAGTACAATTCAAGTTTTAGGTATCGATTATTGACTTTTTAGCTGGCTTTGGTGCCTTGGACATGAGATATGTCCTTAAGATTCTGCATGAAAGGAGGACTAGCAGCCGAGTTGCATGGGAGAATGTGGAAAGTGTTCATATGTAGTAAAAATCTGAGAAATCCGTCCGTTATCGTCATTTGTTATCGAATCAACTTGAAGCCAGATCGTCACATTGCACGCTCTTCTCTCTGAAACGGATGTACGTATCGTCTGCAAAGCTATGTCGCGTGCTGCGGTATGCGGAGACACTAAAAGCACCATAGTAGAACACAGATGAAGCTTCTAAGTTGATGTAATAGCCAGTAAGGAGTAGTACAATTCAAGTTTTAGGTATCGAATATTGACTTTTTAGCTGGTTTAGGTGCCTTGGACATGAGCTAGGACCTTAAGATTATGCATGAAAGGAGGACTAGCAGCCGAGTTGCACGGGAGGATGTGAAAAGTGTTCATATGTAGTAAAAACCTGAGAAATCCGTCCGTTTTCGTAATTTATTATCGAATCGACTTAAAGCCAGATCGTCACATTGGCCGCTCTTCTCTCTGAAACGATTGTACTTATCGTCTGCAAAGCTATGTCGCGTGCTGCGGAATGCGGAGACACTAAAAGCACCATAGTAGAACACAGATGAAGCTTCAAAGTTGATGTAATAGCCAGTAAGAAGTAGTACAATTCAAGATTTAGGTATCGATTTTTGACTTTTTTGCTGTCTTTGGTGCCTAGGACATGAGCTAGTACCTTACGATTCTGCATGAAAGGAGGACTAGCAGCCGAGTTGCACGGGAGAATGTAAAAATTGTTCATATGTAGTAAAAACCTGAGAAATCCGTCCGTTTTCGTCATTTGTTATCGAATCGACTTAAAGCCAGATCGTCACATTGGCCCCTCTTCTCTCTGAAACGGTTGTACTTATCGTCTGCAAAGCTATGTCGCGTGCTGCAGTATGCGTTGACACTAAAAGCACCATAGTAGAACACAGATGAAGCTTCTAAGTTGATGTAATAGCCAGTAAGGAGTAGTACAATTCAAGTTTTAGGTATCGAATATTGAATTTTTAGCTGGCTTTGGTGCCTTGGACATGAGCTAGGACCTTAAGATTCTGCATGAAAGGAGGACTAGCAGCCGAGTTGCACGGGAGAATGCGAAAAGTTTTCATATGTAGTAAAAACCTGAGAAATCGGTCCTTTTTCGTCAGTTATTATCGAATCAACTTCAAGCCAGATCGCCACATTGCCCGCTCTTGTCTCTGAAACGGATGTACTTATCGTCTGCAAAGCTATGTCGCGTGCTGCGGTATGCGGAGTCACTAAAAGCACCATAGTAGAACACAGATGAAGCTTCTAAGTTGATGTAATAGCCGGTAAGGAGTAGTACAATTCAAGTTTTAGGTATCGAATATTGACTTTCTAGCTGGCTTTGGTGCCTTGGACATGAGGTAGGACCTTAAGATTGCGCAAGAAAGGAGGACTAGCAGCCGAGTGGCACTGGAGGATGCGAAAAGTGTTCATATGTAGTAAAAACCTGAGAAATCCGTCCATTTTCGTCATTTGTTATCGAATCAACTTGAAGCCAGATCGTCACATTGGCCGCTCTTCTCTCTGGAACGGTTGTACTTATCGTCTGCAAAGCTATGTCGCGTGCTGCGGTATGCGGAGACACTAAAAGCACCATTGTAGAACACAGATTAAGCTTCTAAGTTGATGTAATAGCCAGTAAGGAGTAGTACAATTCACGTTTTAGGTATCGAATATTGACTTTTTAGCTGGCTTTGGTGCCTTGGACATGAGCTAGGACCTTAAGACTCTGCATGAAAGGAGGACTAGCAGCCGAGTTGCACGGGAGGATGCGAAAAGTGTTCATATGTAGTAAAAACCTGAGAAATCCGTCCGTTTTCGTAATTTATTATCGAATCGACTTAAAGCAGTGCGTCACATTGGCCGCTCTTCTCTCTGAAACGGTTGTACTTAACGTCTGCAAAGCTATGTCGCGTGCTGCGGTATGAAGAGACACTAAAAGCACCATAGTAGAACACAGATGAAGCTTCAAAGTTGATGTAAAAGCTAGTAAGAAGTAGTACAATTCAAGATTTAGGTATCGATTATTGACTTTTTTGCTGGCTTTGGTGCCTTGGACATGATCTAGGACCATACGATTCTGCATGAAAGTAGGACTAGCAGCCGAGTTAAACGGGAGAATGTAAAAAGTGTTCATATGTAGTAAAAACCTTAGAAATCCGTCCGTTTTCCTCATTTATTATCGAATCGACTTAAAGCCAGATCGTCACATTGGCCGCTCTTCTCTCTGAAACGGTTGTACTTATCGTCTGCAAAGCTATGTCGCGTGCTGCGGTATGCGGAGACACTAAAAGCACCATAGTAGAACACAGATGAAGCTTCAAAGTTGATGTAATAGCCAGTAAGAAGTAGTACAATTCAAGATTTAGGTATCGATTATTGACTTTTTTGTTGGCTTTGGTGACTCGGACATGAGCTAGGACCTTACGATTCTGCATGAAAGAAGGACTAGCAGCCGAGTTACACGGGAGAATGTAAAAATTGTTCATATGTAGTAAAAAACTGAGAAATCCGTCCGTTTTCGTCATTTGTTATCGAATCGACTTAAAGCCAGATCGTTACATTGGCCGCTCTTCTCTCTGAAACGGTTGTACTTATCGTCTGCAAAGCTATGTCGTGTGCTGCGGTATGCGGAGATACATATAGCACCATAGTAGAACACAGATGAAGCTTCTAAGTTGATGTAATAGCCAGTAAGAAGTAGTACAATTCAAGTTTTAGGTATCAATTATTGACTTTTTAGCTGGCTTTGGTGCCTTGGTCATGAGCTATGTCCTTAAGATTCAGCATGAAAGGAGGACTAGCAGCCGAGTTGCATGGGAGAATGTAAAAAGTGTTCATATGTAGTAAAAACCTGAGAAATCCGTCCGTTTTCGTCATTTGTTATCGAATCAACTTGAAGCCAGATCGTCACATTGGCCGCTCTTCTCTCTGAAACGGTTGTACTTATCGTCTGCAAAGCTATGTCGCGTGCTGCGGTATGCGGAGACACTAAAGGCACCATAGTAGAACACAGATGAAGCTTCTAAGTTGATGTGATAGCCAGTGAGAAGTAGTACAATTCAAGTTTTAGGTATCGATTATTGACTTTGTAGCTGGCTTTGGTGCCTTGGACATGAGCTAGGACCTTAACATTCTGCATGAAAGGAGGACTAGCAGCAGCGTTGCACGGGAGTATGTGAAAAGTGTTCATATGTAGTGAAAACCTGAGAAATCCGTCCGTTTTCGTCATTTGTTACCGAATCAACTTGAAGCCTGATTGTCACATTGGCCGCTCTTCTCTTTGAAACGGTTGTACTTATCGTCTGCAAAGCTATGTCGCGTGCTGCGGTATGCGGAGACACTAAAAGCCTCATAGTAGAACACAGATGAAGCTTCTAAGTTGATGTAATAGCCAGTAAGGAGTAGTACAATTCAAGTTTTAGGTATCGAATATTGACTTTTTAGCTGGCTTTCGTGCCTTGGACATGAGCTAGGACCTTAAGATTCTGCATGAAAGGAGGACTAGCAGCTGAGTTGCACGGGAGGATGCGAAAAGTGTTCATATGTAGTAAAAACCTGAGAAATCCGTCCGTTTTCTTAATTTCTTATCGAATCGACTTAAAGCAGTGCTCCACATTGGCCGCTCTTGTCTCTGAAACGGATGTACTTATCGTCTGCAAAGCTATGTCGCGAGCTGCGGTATGCGGAGACACTAAAAGCACCGTAGTAGAACACAGATGAAGCTTCTAAGTTGATGTAATAGCCAGTAAGAAGTAGTACAATTCAAGTTTTAGGTATCGATTATTACTTTTCAGCTTGTTTTTTTGCCTTGGACATGAGCTAGGACCTAATGATTCTGCATGAAAGGAGGACTAGCAGCCGAGTTGCATGTGAGAATGTGAAAAGTGTTCATATATAGTAAAAACCTAAGAAATCCGTCCGTTTTTGTCATTTGTTATCGAATCGACTTAAAGCCAGATCGTGACATTGGCCGCTCTTCACTCTGAAACGGTAGTACTTTTCGTCTGCAAAGCTATGCCGCGTGCTGCGGTATGCGGAGACACAAAAAGCACCATAGTAGAACACAGATGAAGCTTCAAAGTTGATGTAATAGCCAGTAAGAAGTAGTAAAATTCAAGATTTAGGTATCGATTATTGACTTTTTAGCTGGCTTAGGTGCCTTGGACATGAGCTAGGACCTTACGATTCTGCATGAAAGCAGGAGTAGCAGCCGAGTTGCACGGGAGAATGTAAAAAGTGTTCATATGTAGTAAAAACCTGAGAAATCCGTCCGTTTTCGTCATTTGTTATCGAATCGACTTAAAGCCAGATCGTCACATTGGCCCCTCTCCTCTCTGAAACGGTTGTACTTATCGTCTGCATAGCTATGTCGCGTGCTGCAGTAGGCGGAGACACTAAAAGCACCATAGTAGAACACAGCTGAAGCCTCTAAGTTGATGTAATAGCCAGTTAGGAGTAGTACAATTCAAGTTTTAGGTATCGTATATTGACTTTTTAGCTGGCTTTTGTGCCTTGGACATGAGCTAGGACCTTATGATTCTGCATGAAAGGAGGACTAGCAGCCGAGTTGCACTCGAGGATGCGAAAAGTGTTCATATGTAGTAAAAACCTGAGAAATCCGTCCGTTTTCGTAATTTATTATCGAATCGACTTAAAGCCAGATCGTCACATTGGCCCCTCTCCTCTCTGAAACGGTTGTACTTATCGTCTGCATAGCTATGTCGCGTGCTGCAGTAGGCGGAGACACTAAAAGCACCATAGTAGAACACAGATGAAGCATCTAAGTTGATGTGATAGCCAGTGAGAAGTAGTACAACTCAAGTTTTAGGTATCGATTATTGACTTTGTAGCTGGCTTTGGTGCCTTGGACAAGAGCTAGGACCTTAAGATTCCGCATGAAAGGAGGACTAGCAGCCGCGTTGCACGGGAGTATGTGAAAAGTGTTCATATGTAGTAAAAACCTGAGAACTCCGTCCATTTTCGTCATTTTTTATTGAATCGACTTACAGAAAGATCGTCACATTGGCCGCTCTACTCTCTGAAACGGTTGTACTT
Source organism: Schistocerca gregaria (assembly GCF_023897955.1). Taxonomy (NCBI): domain Eukaryota; kingdom Metazoa; phylum Arthropoda; class Insecta; order Orthoptera; family Acrididae; genus Schistocerca; species Schistocerca gregaria. Next base: position 791,567 of record NW_026061765.1, on the reverse strand, counting down.
ATCGTCTGCAGAGCTATGTCGCCTGCTGCGGTATGCGGAGACACTAAAAGCACCATAGTAGAACACAGATGAAGCTTCTAAGCTGATGTAATAGCCAGTAAGGAGTAGTACAATTGAAGTTTTAGGTATCGATTATTGACTTTTTCGCTGGCTTTGGTGCATTGGACATGAGCTAGTACCTTAAGATTCTGCATGAAAGGAGGACTAGCAGCCGAGTTGCACGGGAGGATGCGAAAAGTGTACATATGTAGTAAAAACGTGAGGAATCCGTCCGTTTTCGTAATTTATTATCGAATCGACTTTAAGCAGTGCGTCACATTGGCCGCTCTTCTCTCTGAAACGGTTGTACTTATCGTCTGCACAGCTTTGTCGCGTGCTGCGGTATGCGGAAACTCTAAAAGCACCATAGTAGAACACAGATGAAGCTTCTAAGCTGATGTAATAGCCAGTAAGGAGTAGTACAATTGAAGTTTTAGGTGTCGAATATTGACTTTTTAGCTGGCTTTGGTGCCTTGGACATGAGGTAGGACCTTAAGATTGCGCAAGAAAGGAGGACTAGCAGCCGAGTGGCACGGGAGGATGCAAAAAGTGTTCATATGTAGTAAAAACCTGAGAAATCCGTCCATTTTCGTCATTTGTTATCGAATCGACTTAAAGCCAGATCGTCACATTGGCCACTCTTCTCTCTGAAACGGTTGTACTTATCGTCTGCAAAGCTATGTCGTGTGCTGCGGTATGCGGAGATACATAAAGCACCATAGTAGAACACAGTTGAAGCTTCTAAGTTGATGTAATAGCCAGTAAGAAGTAGTACAATTCAAGATTTAGGTATCGATTATTGACTTTTTACCCTTCTTTGGTGCCTTGGACATGAGCTGGGGCCTCAAGTTTCTGCATGAAGCGAGGACTAGCATCCGAGTTGCACGGGAGAATGTGAAAAAAGTTCATATGTTTTAAAAACCTGAGAAATCCGTCCGTTTTCGTCATTTGTTATCGAATCGACTCAAAGCCAGATCGTCACATTGGTCGCTCTTCTCTCTGAAACGGTTGTACTTATCGTCTGCAAAGCTATGTCGCGTGCTGCGGTATGCGGAGACACTAAAATCACCATAGTGGAACACAGATGAAGCTTCTAAGTTGATGTAATAGCCAGTAAGAAGTAGTACAATTCAAGTTTTAGGTATCGATTATTGACTTTTTAGCTGGCTTTGGTGCTTTGGTCATGAGCTATGTCCTTAAGATTCTGCATGAAAGGAGGACTAGCAGCCGAGTTGCATGGGAGAATGTGAAATGTGTTCATATGTAGTAAAAACCTGAGAAATCCGTCCGTTTTCGTCATTTGTTATCGAATCGACTTAAAGCCAGATCGTCACATTGGCCCCTCTTCTCTCTGAAACGGTTGTACTTATCGTCTGCAAAGCTATGTCGCGTGCTGCGGTATGCGGAGTCACTAAAAGCACCATAGTAGAACACAGATGAAGCTTCTAAGTTGATGTGATAGCCAGTGAGAAGTAGTACAATTCAAGTTTTAGGTATCGATTATTGACTTTTTACCTGGCTTTGGTGCCTTGGAAATGAGGTAGGACCTTAAGATTGTGCATGAAAGGAGGACTAGCAGCCGCGTTGCACGGGAGTATGTGAAAAGTGTTCATATGTAGTAAAAACCTGAGAAATCCGTCCCCTTTTATTCATTTGTTGTCGAATCGACTTAAAGCCAGATCGTCACATTGGCCGCTCTTCTCTCTGAATTGGTTGTACTTATCGTCTGCAAAGCTATGTCGCGTGCTGCGGTATGTGGAGACACTAAAAGCACCATAGTAGAACACAGATGAAGCTTCTAAGTTGATGTAATAGCCAGTAAGGAGTAGTACAATTCAAGTTTTAAGTATCGAATATTGAATTTTTAGCTGGCTTTGGTGCCTTGGACTTGAGCTAGGACCTTAAGATTCTGCATGAAAGGAGGACTAGCAGCCGAGTTGCACGGGAGAATGCGAAAAGTTTTCATATGTCGAAAAAACCTGAGAAATCCGTCCGTTTTCGGAATATATTATCGAATCGACTTAAAGCAGTGCGTCACATTGGCCGCTCTTCTCTCTGAAACGGTTGTACTTATCGTCTGCAAAGCAATGTCGCGTGCTGCGGTATGCGGAGACACTAAAAGCACCATAGTAGAACACAGATGAAGCTTCTAAGTTGATGTAATAGCCAGTAAGAAGTAATACAATTCAAGTTATAGTTATCGAATATTGACTTTTTAGCTGGCTTTGGTGCCTTGGACATGAGCTAGGACCTTACGATTCTGCATGAAATCAGGACTAGCAGCCGCGTTGCACGGGAGTATGTGAAAAGTGTTCATATGTAGTAAAAACCTGAGAAAACCGTCCATTTTCGTCATTTGTTATCGAATCGACTTAAAGCCAGATCGTCACATTGGCCCCTCTTCTCTCTGAAACGGTTGTACTTATCGTCTGCAAAGCTATGTCGCATGCTGCGGTATGCGGAGACACTAAAATCACCATAGTGGAACAAAGATGAAGCTTCTAAGTTGATGTAATTGCCAGTAAGAAGTAGTACAATACAAGTTTAAGTATCGATTATTTACTTTTTAGCTGGCTTTGGTGCCTTGGACATGAGCTATGTCCTTACGATTCTGCATGATAGGAGGCCTAGCAGCCTAGTTGCATGGGAGAATGTGAAAAGTGTTCATATGTAGTAAAAACCTGAGAAATCCGTCCGTTTTCGTAATTTATTATCGAATCGCCTTAAAGCAGTGCGTCACATTGGCCTCTCATCTCTCTGAAACGGTTGTACTTATCGTCTGCAAAGCTATGTCGTGTGCTGCGGTATGCGGAGACACTAAAAGCACCATAGTAGAACACAGATAAAGCTTCTAAGTTGATGTAATAGCCAGTAAGGAGTAGTACAATTCAAGTTTTAGGTATCGATTATTGACTTTTTAGCTGGCTTTGGTGCCTTGGACATGAGATATGTCCTTAAGATTCTGCATGAAAGGAGGACTAGCAGCCGAGTTGCATGGGAGAATGTGGAAAGTGTTCATATGTAGTAAAAATCTGAGAAATCCGTCCGTTATCGTCATTTGTTATCGAATCAACTTGAAGCCAGATCGTCACATTGCACGCTCTTCTCTCTGAAACGGATGTACGTATCGTCTGCAAAGCTATGTCGCGTGCTGCGGTATGCGGAGACACTAAAAGCACCATAGTAGAACACAGATGAAGCTTCTAAGTTGATGTAATAGCCAGTAAGGAGTAGTACAATTCAAGTTTTAGGTATCGAATATTGACTTTTTAGCTGGTTTAGGTGCCTTGGACATGAGCTAGGACCTTAAGATTATGCATGAAAGGAGGACTAGCAGCCGAGTTGCACGGGAGGATGTGAAAAGTGTTCATATGTAGTAAAAACCTGAGAAATCCGTCCGTTTTCGTAATTTATTATCGAATCGACTTAAAGCCAGATCGTCACATTGGCCGCTCTTCTCTCTGAAACGATTGTACTTATCGTCTGCAAAGCTATGTCGCGTGCTGCGGAATGCGGAGACACTAAAAGCACCATAGTAGAACACAGATGAAGCTTCAAAGTTGATGTAATAGCCAGTAAGAAGTAGTACAATTCAAGATTTAGGTATCGATTTTTGACTTTTTTGCTGTCTTTGGTGCCTAGGACATGAGCTAGTACCTTACGATTCTGCATGAAAGGAGGACTAACAGCCGAGTTGCACGGGAGAATGTAAAAATTGTTCATATGTAGTAAAAACCTGAGAAATCCGTCCGTTTTCGTCATTTGTTATCGAATCGACTTAAAGCCAGATCGTCACATTGGCCGCTCTTCTCTCTGAAACGGTTGTACTTATCGTCTGCAAAGCTATGTCGCGTGCTGCAGTATGCGTTGACACTAAAAGCACCATAGTAGAACACAGATGAAGCTTCTAAGTTGATGTAATAGCCAGTAAGGAGTAGTACAATTCAAGTTTTAGGTATCGAATATTGAATTTTTAGCTGGCTTTGGTGCCTTGGACATGAGCTAGGACCTTAAGATTCTGCATGAAAGGAGGACTAGCAGCCGAGTTGCACGGGAGAATGCGAAAAGTTTTCATATGTAGTAAAAACCTGAGAAATCGGTCCTTTTTCGTCAGTTATTATCGAATCAACTTCAAGCCAGATCGCCACATTGCCCGCTCTTGTCTCTGAAACGGATGTACTTATCGTCTGCAAAGCTATGTCGCGTGCTGCGGTATGCGGAGTCACTAAAAGCACCATAGTAGAACACAGATGAAGTTTCTAAGTTGATGTAATAGCCGGTAAGGAGTAGTACAATTCAAGTTTTAGGTATCGAATATTGACTTTTTAGCTGGCTTTGGTGCCTTGGACATGAGGTAGGACCTTAAGATTGCGCAAGAAAGGAGGACTAGCAGCCGAGTGGCACTGGAGGATGCGAAAAGTGTTCATATGTAGTAAAAACCTGAGAAATCCGTCCATTTTCGTCATTTGTTATCGATTCAACTTGAAGCCAGATCGTCACATTGGCCGCTCTTCTCTCTGGAACGGTTGTACTTATCGTCTGCAAAGCTATGTCGCGTGCTGCGGTATGCGGAGACACTAAAAGCACCATTGTAGAACACAGATTAAGCTTCTAAGTTGATGTAATAGCCAGTAAGGAGTAGTACAATTCACGTTTTAGGTATCGAATATTGACTTTTTAGCTGGCTTTGGTGCCTTGGACATGAGCTAGGACCTTAAGACTCTGCATGAAAGGAGGACTAGCAGCCGAGTTGCACGGGAGGATGCGAAAAGTGTTCATATGTAGTAAAAACCTGAGAAATCCGTCCGTTTTCGTAATTTATTATCGAATCGACTTAAAGCAGTGCGTCACATTGGCCGCTCTTCTCTCTGAAACGGTTGTACTTAACGTCTGCAAAGCTATGTCGCGTGCTGCGGTATGAAGAGACACTAAAAGCACCATAGTAGAACACAGATGAAGCTTCAAAGTTGATGTAAAAGCTAGTAAGAAGTAGTACAATTCAAGATTTAGGTATCGATTATTGACTTTTTTGCTGGCTTTGGTGCCTTGGACATGATCTAGGACCATACGATTCTGCATGAAAGTAGGACTAGCAGCCGAGTTAAACGGGAGAATGTAAAAAGTGTTCATATGTAGTAAAAACCTTAGAAATCCGTCCGTTTTCCTCATTTATTATCGAATCGACTTAAAGCCAGATCGTCACATTGGCCGCTCTTCTCTCTGAAACGGTTGTACTTATCGTCTGCAAAGCTATGTCGCGTGCTGCGGTATGCGGAGACACTAAAAGCACCATAGTAGAACACAGATGAAGCTTCAAAGTTGATGTAATAGCCAGTAAGAAGTAGTACAATTCAAGATTTAGGTATCGATTATTGACTTTTTTGCTGGCTTTGGTGACTCGGACATGAGCTAGGACCTTACGATTCTGCATGAAAGAAGGACTAGCAGCCGAGTTACACGGGAGAATGTAAAAATTGTTCATATGTAGTAAAAAACTGAGAAATCCGTCCGTTTTCGTCATTTGTTATCGAATCGATTTAAAGCCAGATCGTTACATTGGCCGCTCTTCTCTCTGAAACGGTTGTACTTATCGTCTGCAAAGCTATGTCGTGTGCTGCGGTATGCGGAGATACATATAGCACCATAGTAGAACACAGATGAAGCTTCTAAGTTGATGTAATAGCCAGTAAGAAGTAGTACAATTCAAGTTTTAGGTATCAATTATTGACTTTTTAGCTGGCTTTGGTGCCTTGGTCATGAGCTATGTCCTTAAGATTCAGCATGAAAGGAGGACTAGCAGCCGAGTTGCATGGGAGAATGTAAAAAGTGTTCATATGTAGTAAAAACCTGAGAAATCCGTCCGTTTTCGTCATTTGTTATCGAATCAACTTGAAGCCAGATCGTCACATTGGCCGCTCTTCTCTCTGAAACGGTTGTACTTATCGTCTGCAAAGCTATGTCGCGTGCTGCGGTATGCGGAGACATTAAAGGCACCATAGTAGAACACAGATGAAGCTTCTAAGTTGATGTGATAGCCAGTGAGAAGTAGTACAATTCAAGTTTTAGGTATCGATTATTGACTTTGTAGCTGGCTTTGGTGCCTTGGACATGAGCTAGGACCTTAACATTCTGCATGAAAGGAGGACTAGCAGCAGCGTTGCACGGGAGTATGTGAAAAGTGTTCATATGTAGTGAAAACCTGAGAAATCCGTCCGTTTTCGTCATTTGTTACCGAATCAACTTGAAGCCTGATTGTCACATTGGCCGCTCTTCTCTCTGAAACGGTTGTACTTATCGTCTGCAAAGCTATGTCGCGTGCTGCGGTATGCGGAGACACTAAAAGCCTCATAGTAGAACACAGATGAAGCTTCTAAGTTGATGTAATAGCCAGTAAGGAGTAGTACAATTCAAGTTTTAGGTATCGAATATTGACTTTTTAGCTGGCTTTCGTGCCTTGGACATGAGCTAGGACCTTAAGATTCTGCATGAAAGGAGGACTAGCAGCTGAGTTGCACGGGAGGATGCGAAAAGTGTTCATATGTAGTAAAAACCTGAGAAATCCGTCCGTTTTCTTAATTTCTTATCGAATCGACTTAAAGCAGTGCTCCACATTGGCCGCTCTTCTCTCTGAAACGGTTGTACTTATCGTCTGCAAAGCTATGTCGCGAGCTGCGGTATGCGGAGACACTAAAAGCACCGTAGTAGAACACAGATGAAGCTTCTAAGTTGATGTAATAGCCAGTAAGAAGTAGTACAATTCAAGTTTTAGGTATCGATTATTACTTTTCAGCTTGTTTTTTTGCCTTGGACATGAGCTAGGACCTAATGATTCTGCATGAAAGGAGGACTAGCAGCAGAGTTGCATGTGAGAATGTGAAAAGTGTTCATATATAGTAAAAACCTAAGAAATCCGTCCGTTTTTGTCATTTGTTATCGAATCGACTTAAAGCCAGATCGTGACATTGGCCGCTCTTCACTCTGAAACGGTAGTACTTTTCGTCTGCAAAGCTATGCCGCGTGCTGCGGTATGCGGAGACACAAAAAGCACCATAGTAGAACACAGATGAAGCTTCAAAGTTGATGTAATAGCCAGTAAGAAGTAGTAAAATTCAAGATTTAGGTATCGATTATTGACTTTTTAGCTGGCTTAGGTGCCTTGGACATGAGCTAGGACCTTACGATTCTGCATGAAAGCAGGAGTAGCAGCCGAGTTGCACGGGAGAATGTAAAAAGTGTTCATATGTAGTAAAAACCTGAGAAATCCGTCCGTTTTCGTCATTTGTTATCGAATCGACTTAAAGCCAGATCGTCACATTGGCCCCTCTCCTCTCTGAAACGGTTGTACTTATCGTCTGCATAGCTATGTCGCGTGCTGCAGTAGGCGGAGACACTAAAAGCACCATAGTGGAACACAGCTGAAGCTTCTAAGTTGATGTAATAGCCAGTTAGGAGTAGTACAATTCAAGTTTTATGTATCGTATATTGACTTTTTAGCTGGCTTTTGTGCCTTGGACATGAGCTAGGACCTTATGATTCTGCATGAAAGGAGGACTAGCAGCCGAGTTGCACTCGAGGATGCGAAAAGTGTTCATATGTAGTAAAAACCTGAGAAATCCGTCCGTTTTCGTAATTTATTATCGAATCGACTTAAAGCCAGATCGTCACATTGGCCCCACTCCTCTCTGAAACGGTTGTACTTATCGTCTGCATAGCTATGTCGCGTGCTGCAGTAGGCGGAGACACTAAAAGCACCATAGTAGAACACAGATGAAGCATCTAAGTTGATGTGATAGCCAGTGAGAAGTAGTACAACTCAAGTTTTAGGTATCGATTATTGACTTTGTAGCTGGCTTTGGTGCCTTGGACAAGAGCTAGGACCTTAAGATTCCGCATGAAAGGAGGACTAGCAGCCGCGTTGCACGGGAGTATGTGAAAAGTGTTCATATGTAGTAAAAACCTGAGAACTCCGTCCATTTTCGTCATTTTTTATTGAATCGACTTACAGAAAGATCGTCACATTGGCCGCTCTACTCTCTGAAACGGTTGTACTTATCGTCTGCAGAGCTATGTCGCCTGCTGCGGTATGCGGAGACACTAAAAGCACCATAGTAGAACACAGATTAAGCTTCTAAGTTGATGTAATAGCAAGTAAGAAGTAGTACAATTCAAGTTTTAGGTATCGATTATTGACTTTTTCGCTGGCTTTGGTGCATTGGACATGAGCTAGTACCTTAAGATTCTGCATGAAAGGAGGACTAGCAGCCGAGTTGCACGGGAGGATGCGAAAAGTGTACATATGTAGTAAAAACGTGAGGAATCCGTCCGTTTTCGTAATTTATTATCGAATCGACTTTAAGCAGTGCGTCACATTGGCCGCTCTTCTCTCTGAAACGGTTGTACTTATCGTCTGCACAGCTTTGTCGCGTGCTGCGGTATGCGGAAACACTAAAAGCACCATAGTAGAACACAGATGAAGCTTCTAAGCTGATGTAATAGCCAGTAAGGAGTAGTACAATTGAAGTTTTAGGTGTCGAATATTGACTTTTTAGCTGGCTTTGGTGCCTTGGACATGAGGTAGGACCTTAAGATTGCGCAAGAAAGGAGGACTAGCAGCCGAGTGGCACGGGAGGATGCGAAAAGTGTTCATATGTAGTAAAAACCTGAGAAATCCGTCCATTTTCGTCATTTGTTATCGAATCGACTTAAAGCCAGATCGTCACATTGGCCACTCTTCTCTCTGAAACGGTTGTACTTATCGTCTGCAAAGCTATGTCGTGTGCTGCGGTATGCGGAGACACTAAAAGCACCATAGTAGAACACAGTTGAAGCTTCTAAGTTGATGTAATAGCCAGTAAGAAGTAGTACAATTCAAGATTTAGGTATCGATTATTGACTTTTTACCCTTCTTTGGTGCCTTGGACATGAGCTGGGGCCTCAAGTTTCTGCATGAAGCGAGGACTAGCATCCGAGTTGCACGGGAGAATGTGAAAAAAGTTCATATGTTTTAAAAACCTGAGAAATCCGTCCGTTTTCGTCATTTGTTATCGAATCGACTCAAAGCCAGATCGTCACATTGGTCGCTCTTCTCTCTGAAACGGTTGTACTTATCGTCTGCAAAGCTATGTCGCGTGCTGCGGTATGCGGAGACACTAAAATCACCATAGTGGAACACAGATGAAGCTTCTAAGTTGATGTAATAGCCAGTAAGAAGTAGTACAATTCAAGTTTTAGGTATCGATTATTGACTTTTTAGCTGGCTTTGGTGCTTTGGTCATGAGCTATGTCCTTAAGATTCTGCATGAAAGGAGGACTAGCAGCCGAGTTGCATGGGAGAATGTGAAATGTGTTCATATGTAGTAAAAACCTGAGAAATCCGTCCGTTTTCGTCATTTGTTATCGAATCAACTTGAAGCCAGATCGTCACATTGGCCGCTCTTCTCTCTGAAACGGTTGTACTTATCGTCTGCAAAGCTATGTCGCGTGCTGCGGTATGCGGAGACACTAAAAGCACCATTGTAGAACACAGATTAAGCTTCTAAGTTGATGTAATAGCCAGTAAGGAGTAGTACAATTCACGTTTTAGGTATCGAATATTGACTTTTTAGCTGGCTTTGGTGCCTTGGACATGAGCTAGGACCTTAAGACTCTGCATGAAAGGAGGACTAGCAGCCGAGTTGCACGGGAGGATGCGAAAAGTGTTCATATGTAGTAAAAACCTGAGAAATCCGTCCGTTTTCGTAATTTATTATCGAATCGACTTAAAGCAGTGCGTCACATTGGCCGCTCTTCTCTCTGAAACGGTTGTACTTAACGTCTGCAAAGCTATGTCGCGTGCTGCGGTATGAAGAGACACTAAAAGCACCATAGTAGAACACAGATGAAGCTTCAAAGTTGATGTAAAAGCTAGTAAGAAGTAGTACAATTCAAGATTTAGGTATCGATTATTGACTTTTTTGCTAGCTTTGGTGCCTTGGACATGAGCTAGGACCTTACGATTCTGCATGAAAGGAGGACTAGCAGCCGCGTTACACGGGAGTAAGTGAAAAGTGTACATATGTAGTAAAAACCTGAGAAATCCGTCCATTTTCGTCATTTGTTATCGAATCGACTTAAAGCCAGATCGTCACATTGGCCCCTCTTCTCTCTGAAACGGTTGTTCTTATCGTCTGCAAAGCTATGTCGCGTGCTACGGTATGCGGTGACACTAAAATCACCATAGTGGAACACTGATGAAGCTTCTAAGTTGATGTAATAGCCAGTAAGAAGTAGTACAATTCAAGATTTAGGTATCGATTATTGACTTTTTTGCTGGCTTTGGTGCCTTGGACATGATCTAGGACCTTACGATTCTGCATGAAAGTAGGACTAGCAGCCGAGTTAAACGGGAGAATGTAAAAAGTGTTCATATGTAGTAAAAACCTTAGAAATCCGTCCGTTTTCCTCATTTATTATCGAATCGACTTAAAGCCAGATCGTCACAGTGGCCGCTCTTCTCTCTGAAACGGTTGTACTTATCGTCTGCAAAGCTATGTCGCGTGCTGCGGTATGCGGAGACACTAAAAGCACCATAGTAGAACACAGATGAAGCTTCAAAGTTGATGTAATAGCCAGTAAGAAGTAGTACAATTCAAGATTTAGGTATCGATTATTGACTTTTTTGCTGGCTTTGGTGACTCGGACATGAGCTAGGACCTTAAGATTCTGCACGAAAGAAGGACTAGCAGCCGAGTTACACGGGAGAATGTAAAAATTGTTCATATGTAGTAAAAAACTGAGAAATCCGTCCGTTTTCGTCATTTGTTATCGAATCGACTTAAAGCCAGATCGTTACATTGGCCGCTCTTCTCTCTGAAACGGTTGTACTTTTCGTCTGCAAAGCTATGTCGTGTGCTGCGGTATGCGGAGATACATAAAGCACCATAGTAGAACACAGATGAAGCCTCTAAGTTGATGTAATAGCCAGTAAGAAGTAGTACAATTCAAGATTTAGGTATCGATTATTGACTTTTTACCCTTCTTTGGTGCCTTGGACATGAGCTGGGGCCTTAAGATTCTGCATGAAACGAGGACTAGCAGCCGAGTTGCACGGGAGAATGTGAAAAGTGTTCATATGTATTAAAAACCTGAGAAATCCGTTCGTTTTCGTCATTTGTTATCGAATCGACTCAAAGCCAGATCGTCACATTGGTCGCTCTCCTCTCTGAAACGGTTGTACTTATCGTCTGCAAAGCTATGTCGCGTGCTGCGGTATGCGGAGACACTAAAATCTCCATAGTGGAACACAGATGAAGCTTCTAAGTTGATGTAATAGCCAGTAAGAAGTAGTACAATTCAAGTTTTAGGTATCGATTATTGACTTTTTAGCTGGCTTTGGTGCCTTGGTCATGAGCTATGTCCTTAAGATTCAGCATGAAAGGAGGACTAGCAGCCGAGTTGCACGGGAGGATGCGAAAAGTGTTCATATGTAGTAAAAACCTGACAAATCCGTCCGTTTTCGTAATTTATTATCGAATCGACTTAAAGCAGTGCGTCACATTGGCCGCTCTTCTCTCTGAAACGGTTGTACTTATCGTCTGCAAAGCTATGTCGCGTGCTGCGGTATGGGGAGACACTAAAAGCACCATAGTAGAACACAGATGAAGCTTCAAAGTTAATGTAATAGCCAGTAAGAAGTAGTACAATTCAAGATTTAGGTATCGATTATTAACTTTTTTGCTAGCTTTGGTGCCTTGGACATGAGCTAGGACATTACGATTCTGCATGAAAGGAGGACTAGCAGCCGAGTTGCACGGGAGAATGTAAATAGTGTTCATATGTAGTAAAAACCTGAGAAATCCGTCCGTTTTCGTCATTTGTTATCGAATCAACTTGAAGCCCGATTGTCACATTGGCCGCTCTTTCTCTGAAACGGTTGTACTTATCGTCTGCATGCTATGTCGCGTGCTGCGGTATGCGGAGACACTAAAAGCCTCATAGTAGAACACAGATGAAGCTTCTAAGTTGATGTAATAGCCAGTAAGGAGTAGTACAATTCAAGTTTTAGGTATCGAATATTGACTTTTTAGCTGGCTTTCGTGCCTTGGACATGAGCTAGGACCTTAAGATTCTGCATGAAAGGAGGACTAGCAGCTGAGTTGCACGGGAGGATGCGAAAAGTGTTCATATGTAGTAAAAACCTGAGAAATCCGTCCGTTTTCTTAATTTCTTATCGAATCGACTTAAAGCAGTGCTCCACATTGGCCGCTCTTCTCTCTGAAACGGTTGTACTTATCGTCTGCAAAGCTATGTCGCGTGCTGCGGTATGCGGAGACACTAAAAGCACCGTAGTAGAACACAGGTGAAGCTTCTAAGTTGATGTAATAGCCAGTAAGAAGTAGTACAATTCTAGTTTTAGGTATCGATTATTACTTTTCAGCTTGCTTTTTTGCCTTGGACATGAGCTAGGACCTAATGATTCTGCATGAAAGGAGGACTAGCAGCCGAGTTGCATGTGAGAATGTGAAAAGTGTTCATATATAGTAAAAACCTAAGAAATCCGTCCGTTTTTGTCATTTGTTATCGAATCGACTTAAAGCCAGATCGTCACTTTGGCCGCTCTTCACTCTGAAACGGTAGTACTTTTCGTCTGCAAAGCTATGCCGCGTGCTGCGGTATGCGGAGACACAAAAAGCACCATAGTAGAACACAGATGAAGCTTCAAAGTTGATGTAATAGCCAGTAAGAAGTAGTAAAATTCAAGATTTAGGTATCGATTATTGACTTTTTTGCTAGCTTTGGTGCCTTGGACATGAGCTAGGACCTTACGATTCTGCATGAAAGCAGGAGTAGCAGCCGAGTTGCACGGGAGAATGTAAAAAGTGTTCATATGTAGTAAAAACCTGAGAAAACCGTCCGTTTTCGTCATTTGTTATCGAATCGACTTAAAGCCAGATCGTCACATTGGCCCCTCTCCTCTCTGAAACGGTTGTACTTATCGTCTGCAAAGCTATGTCGCGTGCTGCGGTATGCGGAGACACTAAAAGCACTATAGTAGAACATAGATTAAGCTTTTAAGTTGATGAAATAGCCAGTTAGAAGTAGTACAATTCAAGTTTTAGGTATCGATTATTGACTTTGTAGCTGGCTTTGGTGCCTTGGACAAGAGCTAGGACCTTAAGATTCCGCATGAAAGGAGGACTAGCAGCCGCGTTGCACGGGAGTATGTGAAAAGTGTTCATATGTAGTAAAAACCTGAGAACTCCGTCCATTTTCGTCATTTTTTATTGAATCGACTTAAAGCCAGATCGTCACATTGGCCGCTCTACTCTCTGAAACGGTTGTACTTATCGTCTGCAGAGCTATGTCGCCTGCTGCGGTATGCGGAGACACTAAAAGCACCATAGTAGAACACAGATTAAGCTTCTAAGTTGATGTAATAGCAAGTAAGAAGTAGTACAATTCAAGTTTTAGGTATCGATTATTGACTTTTTCGCAGGCGTTGGTGCATTGGACATGAGCTAGTACCTTAAGATTCTGCATGAAAGGAGGACTAGCAGCCGAGTTGCACGGGAGGATGCGAAAAGTGTACATATGTAGTAAAAACGTGAGGAATCCGTCCGTTTTCGTAATTTATTATCGAATCGACTTCAAGCAGTGCGTCACATTGGCCGCTCTTCTCTCTGAAACGGTTGTACTTATCGTCTGCAAAGCTATGTCGCGTGGTGCAGTATGCGGAGACACTAAAAGCACCATAGTAGAACACAGATGAAGCTTCTAAGTTGATGTGATAGCCAGTGAGAAGTAGTACAACTCAAGTTTTAGGTATCGATTATTGACTTTTTAGCTGGCTTTGGTGCCTTGGACATGAGCTAGGACCTTAAGATTCCGCATGAAAGGAGGAGTAGCAGCCGCGTTGCACGGGAGTATGTGAAAAGTGTTCATATGTAGTAAAAACCTGAGAAATCCGTCCATTTTCGTCATTTGTTATCGAATCGACTTAAAGCCAGATCGTCACATTGGCCGCTCCTCTCTCTGAAACGGTTGTACTTATCGTCCGTACAGCTTTGTCGCGTGCTGCGGTATGCGGAAACACTAAAAGCACCATAGTAGAACACAGATGAAGCTTCTAAGTTGATGTGATAGCCAGTGAGAAGTAGTACAACTCAAGTTTTAGGTATCGATTATTGACTTTTTAGCTGGCTTTTGTGCCTTGGACATGAGCTATCACCTTAAGATTCCGCATGAAAGGAGGAGTAGCAGCCGCGTTGCACGGGAGTATGTGAAAAGTGTTCATATGTAGTAAAAACCTGAGAAATCCGTCCGTTTTCGTCATTTGTTATCGAATCGACTTAAAGCCAGATCGTCACATTGGCCGCTCTTCTCTCTGAAACGGTTCTACTTATCGTCTGCACAGCTTTGTCGCGTGCTGCGGTATGCGGAAACACTAAAAGCACCGTAGTAGAACACAGATGAAGCTTCTAAGTTGATGTAATAGCCAGTAAGGAGTAGTACAATTCAAGTTTTAGGTGTCGAATATTGACTTTTTTGCTGGCTTTGGTGCCTTGGACATGAGCTAGGACCTTAAGACTCTGCATGAAAGGAGGACTAGCAGCCGAGTTGCACGGGAGGATGCGAAAAGTGTTCATATGTAGTAAAAACCTGAGAAATCCGTCCGTTTTCGTAATTTATTATCGAATCGACTTAAAGCAGTGCGTCACATTGGCCGGTCTTCTCTCTGAAACGGTTGTACTTAACGTCTGCAAAGCTATGTCGCGTGCTGCGGTATGAAGAGACACTAAAAGCACCATAGTAGAACACAGATGAAGCTTCAAAGTTGATGTAAAAGCTAGTAAGAAGTAGTACAATTCAAGATTTAGGTATCGATTATTGACTTTTTTGCTAGCTTTGGTGCCTTGGACATGAGCTAGGACCTTACGATTCTGCATGAAAGGAGGACTAGCAGCCGCGTTACACGGGAGTAAGTGAAAAGTGTACATATGTAGTAAAAACCTGAGAAATCCGTCCATTTTCGTCATTTGTTATCGAATCGACTTAAAGCCAGATCGTCACATTGGCCCCTCTTCTCTCTGAAACGGTTGTTCTTATCGTCTGCAAAGCTATGTCGCGTGCTACGGTATGCGGTGACACTAAAATCACCATAGTGGAACACTGATGAAGCTTCTAAGTTGATGTAATAGCCAGTAAGAAGTAGTACAATTCAAGATTTAGGTATCGATTATTGACTTTTTTGCTGGCTTTGGTGCCTTGGACATGATCTAGGACCTTACGATTCTGCATGAAAGTAGGACTAGCAGCCGAGTTAAACGGGAGAATGTAAAAAGTGTTCATATGTAGTAAAAACCTTAGAAATCCGTCCGTTTTCCTCATTTATTATCGAATCGACTTAAAGCCAGATCGTCACAGTGGCCGCTCTTCTCTCTGAAACGGTTGTACTTATCGTCTGCAAAGCTATGTCGCGTGCTGCGGTATGCGGAGACACTAAAAGCACCATAGTAGAACACAGAAGAAGCTTCAAAGTTGATGTAATAGCCAGTAAGAAGTAGTACAATTCAAGATTTAGGTATCGATTATTGACTTTTTTGCTGGCTTTGGTGACTCGGACATGAGCTAGGACCTTAAGATTCTGCACGAAAGAAGGACTAGCAGCCGAGTTACACGGGAGAATGTAAAAATTGTTCATATGTAGTAAAAAACTGAGAAATCCGTCCGTTTTCGTCATTTGTTATCGAATCGACTTAAAGCCAGATCGTTACATTGGCCGCTCTTCTCTCTGAAACGGTTGTACTTTTCGTCTGCAAAGCTATGTCGTGTGCTGCGGTATGCGTAGATACATAAAGCACCATAGTAGAACACAGATGAAGCCTCTAAGTTGATGTAATAGCCAGTAAGAAGTAGTACAATTCAAGATTTAGGTATCGATTATTGACTTTTTACCCTTCTTTGGTGCCTTGGACATGAGCTGGGGCCTTAAGATTCTGCATGAAACGAGGACTAGCAGCCGAGTTGCACGGGAGAATGTGAAAAGTGTTCATATGTATTAAAAACCTGAGAAATCCGTTCGTTTTCGTCATTTGTTATCGAATCGACTCAAAGCCAGATCGTCACATTGGTCGCTCTCCTCTCTGAAACGGTTGTACTTATCGTCTGCAAAGCTATGTCGCGTGCTGCGGTATGCGGAGACACTAAAATCTCCATAGTGGAACACAGATGAAGCTTCTAAGTTGATGTAATAGCCAGTAAGAAGTAGTACAATTCAAGTTTTAGGTATCGATTATTGACTTTTTAGCTGGCTTTGGTGCCTTGGTCATGAGCTATGTCCTTAAGATTCAGCATGAAAGGAGGACTAGCAGCCGAGTTGCACGGGAGGATGCGAAAAGTGTTCATATGTAGTAAAAACCTGACAAATCCGTCCGTTTTCGTAATTTATTATCGAATCGACTTAAAGCAGTGCGTCACATTGGCCGCTCTTCTCTCTGAAACGGTTGTACTTATCGTCTGCAAAGCTATGTCGCGTGCTGCGGAATGCGGAGACACTAAAAGCACCATAGTAGAACACAGATGAAGCTTCAAAGTTAATGTAATAGCCAGTAAGAAGTAGTACAATTCAAGATTTAGGTATCGATTATTAACTTTTTTGCTAGCTTTGGTGCCTTGGACATGAGCTAGGACATTACGATTCTGCATGAAAGGAGGACTAGCAGCCGAGTTGCACGGGAGAATGTAAATAGTGTTCATATGTAGTAAAAACCTGAGAAATCCGTCCGTTTTCGTCATTTGTTATCGAATCAACTTGAAGCCCGATTGTCACATTGGCCGCTCTTCTCTCTGAAACGGTTGTACTTATCGTCTGCATGCTATGTCGCGTGCTGCGGTATGCGGAGACACTAAAAGCCTCATAGTAGAACACAGATGAAGCTTCTAAGTTGATGTAATAGCCAGTAAGGAGTAGTACAATTCAAGTTTTAGGTATCGAATATTGACTTTTTAGCTGGCTTTCGTGCCTTGGACATGAGCTAGGACCTTAAGATTCTGCATGAAAGGAGGACTAGCAGCTGAGTTGCACGGGAGGATGCGAAAAGTGTTCATATGTAGTAAAAACCTGAGAAATCCGTCCGTTTTCTTAATTTCTTATCGAATCGACTTAAAGCAGTGCTCCACATTGGCCGCTCTTCTCTCTGAAACGGTTGTACTTATCGTCTGCAAAGCTATGTCGCGTGCTGCGGTATGCGGAGACACTAAAAGCACCGTAGTAGAACACAGATGAAGCTTCTAAGTTGATGTAATAGCCAGTAAGAAGTAGTACAATTCTAGTTTTAGGTATCGATTATTACTTTTCAGCTTGCTTTTTTGCCTTGGACATGAGCTAGGACCTAATGATTCTGCATGAAAGGAGGACTAGCAGCCGAGTTGCATGTGAGAATGTGAAAAGTGTTCATATATAGTAAAAACCTAAGAAATCCGTCCGTTTTTGTCATTTGTTATCGAATCGACTTAAAGCCAGATCGTCACTTTGGCCGCTCTTCACTCTGAAACGGTAGTACTTTTCGTCTGCAAAGCTATGCCGCGTGCTGCGGTATGCGGAGACACAAAAAGCACCATAGTAGAACACAGATGAAGCTTCAAAGTTGATGTAATAGCCAGTAAGAAGTAGTAAAATTCAAGATTTAGGTATCGATTATTGACTTTTTTGCTAGCTTTGGTGCCTTGGACATGAGCTAGGACCTTACGATTCTGCATGAAAGCAGGAGTAGCAGCCGAGTTGCACGGGAGAATGTAAAAAGTGTTCATATGTAGTAAAAACCTGAGAAAACCGTCCGTTTTCGTCATTTGTTATCGAATCGACTTAAAGCCAGATCGTCACATTGGCCCCTCTCCTCTCTGAAACGGTTGTACTTATCGTCTGCAAAGCTATGTCGCGTGCTGCGGTATGCGGAGACACTAAAAGCACTATAGTAGAACATAGATTAAGCTTTTAAGTTGATGAAATAGCCAGTTAGAAGTAGTACAATTCAAGTTTTAGGTATCGATTATTGACTTTGTAGCTGGCTTTGGTGCCTTGGACAAGAGCTAGGACCTTAAGATTCCGCATGAAAGGAGGACTAGCAGCCGCGTTGCACGGGAGTATGTGAAAAGTGTTCATATGTAGTAAAAACCTGAGAACTCCGTCCATTTTCGTCATTTTTTATTGAATCGACTTAAAGCCAGATCGTCACATTGGCCGCTCTACTCTCTGAAACGGTTGTACTTATCGTCTGCAGAGCTATGTCGCCTGCTGCGGTATGCGGAGACACTAAAAGCACCATAGTAGAACACAGATTAAGCTTCTAAGTTGATGTAATAGCAAGTAAGAAGTAGTACAATTCAAGTTTTAGGTATCGATTATTGAATTTTTCGCAGGCGTTGGTGCATTGGACATGAGCTAGTACCTTAAGATTCTGCATGAAAGGAGGACTAGCAGCCGAGTTGCACGGGAGGATGCGAAAAGTGTACATATGTAGTAAAAACGTGAGGAATCCGTCCGTTTTCGTAATTTATTATCGAATCGACTTCAAGCAGTGCGTCACATTGGCCGCTCTTCTCTCTGAAACGGTTGTACTTATCGTCTGCAAAGCTATGTCGCGTGGTGCAGTATGCGGAGACACTAAAAGCACCATAGTAGAACACAGATGAAGCTTCTAAGTTGATGTGATAGCCAGTGAGAAGTAGTACAACTCAAGTTTTAGGTATCGATTATTGACTTTTTAGCTGGCTTTGGTGCCTTGGACATGAGCTAGGACCTTAAGATTCCGCATGAAAGGAGGAGTAGCAGCCGCGTTGCACGGGAGTATGTGAAAAGTGTTCATATGTAGTAAAAACCTGAGAAATCCGTCCATTTTCGTCATTTGTTATCGAATCGACTTAAAGCCAGATCGTCACATTGGCCGCTCCTCTCTCTGAAACGGTTGTACTTATCGTCCGTACAGCTTTGTCGCGTGCTGCGGTATGCGGAAACACTAAAAGCACCATAGTAGAACACAGATGAAGCTTCTAAGTTGATGTGATAGCCAGTGAGAAGTAGTACAACTCAAGTTTTAGGTATCGATTATTGACTTTTTAGCTGGCTTTTGTGCCTTGGACATGAGCTATCACCTTAAGATTCCGCATGAAAGGAGGAGTAGCAGCCGCGTTGCACGGGAGTATGTGAAAAGTGTTCATATGTAGTAAAAACCTGAGAAATCCGTCCGTTTTCGTCATTTGTTATCGAATCGACTTAAAGCCAGATCGTCACATTGGCCGCTCTTCTCTCTGAAACGGTTCTACTTATCGTCTGCACAGCTTTGTCGCGTGCTGCGGTATGCGGAAACACTAAAAGCACCGTAGTAGAACACAGATGAAGCTTCTAAGTTGATGTAATAGCCAGTAAGGAGTAGTACAATTCAAGTTTTAGGTGTCGAATATTGACTTTTTTGCTGGCTTTGGTGCCTTGGACATGAGCTAGGACCTTAAGATTCTGCATGAAAGGAGGACTAGCAGCCGAGTTGCACGGGAGGATGCGAAAAGTGTTCATATGTAGTAAAAACCTGAGAAATCCGTCCGTTTTCGTAATTTATTATCGAATCGACTTAAAGCAGTGCGTCACATTGGCCGCTCTTCTCTCTGAAACGGTTGTACTTATCGTCTGCAAAGCTATGTCGCGTGCTGCGGTATGCGGAGACACTAAAAGCACCATAGTAGAACACAGATTAAGCTTCTAAGTTGATGTAATACCCAGTAAGAAGTAGTACAATTCAAGTTTTAGGTATCGATTATTGACTTTTTAGCTGGCTTTGGTGCCTTGGACATGAGCTAGGACCTTATGATTCTGCATGAAAGGAGGACTAGCAGCCGAGTTGCATGGGAGAATGTAAAAAGTGTTCATATGTAGTAAAAACCTGAGAAATCGGTCCGTTTTCGTCATTTGTTATCGAATCGACTTAAAGCCAGATCGTCACATTGGCCGCTCTTCTCTGTGAAACGGTTGTACTTATCGTCTGCAAAGCTATGACGCGTGCTGCGGGATGCGGAGACACTGAATGCACCATAGTAGAACACAGATGAAGCTTCTAAGTTGATGTAATAGCCAGTAAGAAGTAGTACAATTCAAGATTTAGGTATCAATTATTGACTTTTTAGCTGGCTTTGGTGCCTTGGACACGAGCTAGGACATTAAGATTCTGCATGAAAGGAGGACTAGCAGCCGAGTTGAACGGGAGAATGCGAAAAGTGTTCATGTGTAGTAAAAACCTGAGAAAGCCGACCGTTTTCGCAATTTATTATCGAATCGACTTAAAGCCAGATCGTCACATTGGCCGCTCTTCTCTCTGAAACGGTTGTACTTATCGTCTGCAAAGCTATGTCGCGTGCTGCGGTATGCGGAGACACTAAAAGCACCATAGTAGAACACAGATTAAGCTTCTAAGTTGATGTAATAGCCAGTAAGAAGTATTATAATTCAAGTTTTAGGTATCGATTATTGACATTTTGCTGGCTTTGGTGACTTGGACATGAGGTAGGACCTTAAGATTCTGCATGAAATTAGGGCTAGCAGCCGAGTTGCAAGGGAGAATGTTAAAAGTGTTCATATGTAGTAAAAACCTGAGAAATCCGTCCATTTTCGTCATTTGTTATCGAATCGACTTAAAGCCAGATCGTCACATTGGCCGCTCCTCTATCTGAAACGGTTGTACTTATCGTCTGCAAAGCTATGTCGCGTGCTGCGGTATGCGGAGGCACTAAAATCACCATAGTGGAACACAGATGGAGCTTCTAAGTTGATGTAATAGCCAGTAAGAAGTAGTACAATTCAAGTTTTAGGTAACGATTATTGACCTTTTAGCTGGCTTTGGTGCCTTGGACATGAGCTAGGACCTTAAGATTCTGCATGAAAGGAGGACTAGCAGCCGAGTTGAACGGGAGAATGCGAAAAGTGTTCATGTGTAGTAAAATCCTGAGAAATCTGTCCGTTTACGTAATTTATTACCGAATCGACTTCAAGCCAGATCGTCACATTGGCCGCTCTTCTCTCTGAAACGGTTGTACATATCGTGGGCAAAGCTATGTCGCGTGCTGCGGTATGCGGGGACACTAAAAGCACCATAGTAGAACACAGATTAAGTTTCTAAGTTGATGAAATAGCCAGGAAGAAGTAGTACAATTCAGGTTTTAGGTATCGACTATGGACTTTTTGCTGGCTTTGGTGCCTTGGACATGAGCTAGGACCTTAAGATTCTGCATGAAAGGAGGACTAGCAGCCGAGTTGCAAGGGACAATGTTAAAAGTGTTCATATGTAGTAAAAACCTAAGAAATCCGTTCGTTTATGTCATTTGTTATCCAATCGACTTAAAGCCAGATCATCATATTTGCCCCTCTTCTCTCTGAAACGATTGTACTTATCGTCTGCAAAGCTATGTCGCCTGCTGCGGTATGCGGAGGCACTAAAATCACCATAGCGGAACACAGATGAAGCTTCTAAGTTGATGTAATAGCCAGTAAGAAGTAGTACAATTCAAGTTTTAGGTATCGATAATTGACTTTTTAGCTGGCTTTGGTGCCTTGGTCATGATCTATGTCCTTAAGATTCTGCATGAAAGGAGGACTAGCAGACGAATTGCATGGGAGAATGTGAAAAGTGTTCATATGTAGTAAAAAACTGAGAAATCCGTCCGATTTCGTCATTTGTTATCGAATCAACTTGAAGCCAGATCGTCACATTGGCCGCTCTTCTCTCTGAAACGGTTGTACTTATCGTCTGCAAAGCTATGTCGCGTACTGCGGTATGCGGAGACACTAAAAGCACCATAGTAGAACACAGATGAAGCTTCTACGTTAATGGAATAGCCAGTAAGGAGTAGTACAGTTCAAGTTGTAGGTATCGAATATTGACTTTTTAGCTGGGTTTGGAGCCTTGGACATGAGCTAGGACCTTAAGATTCTGCATGGAAGGAGGACTAGCAGCCGAGTTGCACGGGAGGATGCGAAAAGTGTTCATATGTAGTAAAAACCTGAGAAATCCGTCCGTTTTCGTAATTTATTATCGAATCGACTTAAAGCAGTGCGTCACATTGGCCGCTTTTCTCTCTGAAACGGTTGTACTTATCGTCTGCAAAGCTATGTCGCGTGCTGCGGTATGAGGAGACACTAAAAGCACCATAGTAGAACACAGATTAAGCTTCTAAGTTGATGTAATACCCAGTAAGAAGTAGTACAATTCAAGTTTTAGGTATCAATAATTGACTTTTTAGCTGGCTTTGGTGCCTTGGTAATGAGCTATGTCCTTAAGATTCTGCATGAAAGGAGGACTAGCAGCCGAGTTGCATGGGAGAATGTGAAAAGTGTTCATATGTAGTAAAAACCTGAGAAATCCATCCGTTTTCGTCATTTGTTATCGAATCGACTTGAAGCCAGATCGTGACATTATCCGCTCTTCTCTCTGAAACGGTTGTACTTATCGTCTGCAAAGCTATGACGCGTGCTGCGGTATGCGGAGACACTAAAAGCACCATAGTAGAACACAGATGAAGCTTCTAAGTTGATGTAGTAGCCAGTAAGGAGTAGTATAATTCAAGTTTTAGGTATCGAATATTGACTTTTTAGCTGGTTTTAGTGCCTTGGACATGAGCTAGGACCTTAAGATTCTGCATGAAAGGAGGACTAGCAGCCGAGTTGCCCGGGAGGATGCGAAAAGTGTTCATATGTAGTAAAAACCTGAGAAATCCGTCCGTTTTCGTAATTTATTATCGAATCGACTTAAAGCAGTGCGTCACATTGGCCGCTCTTCTCTCTGAAACGGTTGTACTTATCGTCTGCAAAGCTATGTCGCGTGCTGCGGTATGCGGAGACACTAAAAGCACCATAGTAGAACACAGATTAAGCTTCTAAGTTGATGTAATAGCCAGTAAGAAGTAGTATAATTCAAGTTTTAGGTATCGATTATTGACTTTTTGCTGGCTTTGGTGACTTGGACATGAGGTAGGACCTTAAGATTCTGCATGAAATTAGGGCTGGCAGCCGAGTTGCAAGGGAGAATGTTAAAAGTGTTCATATGTAGTAAAAACCTGAGAAATCCGTTCGTTTTCGTCATTTGTTATCGAATCGACTTAAAGCCAGATCGTCACATTGGCCACTCTTCTCTCTGAAACGGTAGTACTTATCGTCTGCAAAGGTATGTCGCGTGCAGCGGTATACGGAGACACTAAAAGCACCATAGCAGAACACAGATGAAGCTTCTAAGTTGATGTAATAGCTAGTAAGAAGTAGTACAGTTCAGGATTTAGGTATCGATTATTGACTATTTAGCTGGCTTTGGTGCCCTTGGACCTGAGCTAGGACCTTAAGATTCTGCATGAAAGGAGGACTAGCAGCCGAGTTGATCGGGATTATGTGAAAAGTGTTCATATGTAGTAAAAACCTGAGAAATCCGTTCGTTTTCGTCATTTGTTATCGAATCGACTTAAAGCCAGATCGTCACATTGGCCGCTCCTCTATCTGAAACGGTTGTACTTATCGTCTGCAAAGCTATGTCGCGTGCTGCGGTATGCGGAGGCACTAAAATCACCATAGTGGAACACAGATGGAGCTTCTAAGTTGATGTAATAGCCAGTAAGAAGTAGTACAATTCAAGTTTTAGGTATCGATAATTGACTTTTTAGCTGGCTTTGGTGCCTTGGTCATGATCTATGTCCTTAAGATTCTGCATGAAAGGAGGACTAGCAGCCGAATTGCATGGGAGAATGTGAAAAGTGTTCATATGTAGTAAAAACCAGAGAAATCCGTCCGATTTCGTCATTTGTTATCGAATCAACTTGAAGCCAGATCGTCACATTGGCCGCTCTTCTCTCTGAAACGGTTGTACTTATCGTCTGCAAAGCTATGTCGCGTGATGCGGTATGCGGAGACACTAAAAGCACCATAGTAGAACACAGATGAAGCTTCTAAGTTAATGGAATAGCCAGTAAGGAGTAGTACAATTCAAGTTTTAGGTATCGAATATTGACTTTTTAGCTGGGTTTGGAGCCTTGGACATGAGCTAGGACCTTAAGATTCTGCATGGAAGGAGGACTAGCAGCCGAGTTGCACGGGAGGATGCGAAAAGTGTTCATATGTAGTAAAAACCTGAGAAATCCGTCCGTTTTTGTAATTTATTATCGAATCGACTTAAAGCAGTGCGTCACATTGGCCGCTTTTCTCTCTGAAACGGTTGTACTTATCGTCTGCAAAGCTATGTCGCGTGCTGCGGTATGCGGAGACACTAAAATCACCATAGTAGAACACAGATTAAGCTTCTAAGTTGATGAAATACCCAGTAAGAAGTAGTACAATTCAAGTTTTAGGTATCGATAATTGACTTTTTAGCTGGCTTTGGTGCCTTGGTAATGAGCTATGTCCTTAAGATTCTGCATGAAAGGAGGACTAGCAGCCGAGTTGCATGGGAGAATGTGAAAAGTGTTCATATGTAGTAAAAACCTGAGAAATCCATCCGTTTTCGTCATTTGTTATCGAATCGACTTGAAGCCAGATCGTGACATTGTCCGCTCTTCTCTCTGAAACGGTTGTACTTATCGTCTGCAAAGCTATGTCGCGTGCTGCGGTATGCGGAGATACTAAAAGCACAATAGTAGAACACAGATGAAGCTTCTAAGTTGATGTAATAGCCAGTAAGGAGTAGTACAATTCAAGTTTTAGGTATCGAATATTGACTTTTTAGCTGGTTTTAGTGCCTTGGACATGAGCTAGGACCTTAAGATTCTGCATGAAAGGAGGACTAGCAGCCGAGTTGCACGGGAGGATGCGAAAAGTGTTCATATGTAGTAAAAACCTGAGAAATCCGTCCGTTTTCGTAATTTATTATCGAATCGACTTAAAGCAGTGCGTCACATTGGCCGCTCTTCTCTCTGAAACGGTTGTACTTATCGTCTGCAAAGCTATGTCGCGTGCTGCGGTATGTGGAGACACTAAAAGTACCATCGTAGAACACAGATTAAGCTTCTAAGTTGATGTAATACCTAGTAAGAAGTAGTACAATTAAAGTTTTAGGTATCGATTATTGACTTTTTAGCTGGCTTTTCTGCCTTGGACATGAGCTAGGACTTTATTATTCTGCATGAAACGAGGACTAGCAGCCGAGTTGCATGGGAGAATGTGAAAAGTGTTCCTATGTAGTAAAAACCTGAGAAATCCGTCCGTTTTCGTCATTTGTTATCGAATCGACTTAAGGCCAGATCGTCACATTGGCCGCTCTTCTCTCTGAAACGGTTGTACTTATCGTCTGCAAAGCTGTGTCGCGTGCTGCGGTATGCGGAGACACTAAAAGCACCATAGTAGAACACAGATGAAGCTTCTAAGTTGATGTAATAGCCAGTCAGAAGTAGTACAATTCAAGTTTTAGGTATCGATTATTAACTTTTTAGATGGCTTTGGTGCCTTGGACCTGAGCTAGGACCTTAAGATTCTGCATGAAAGGAGGACTAGCAGCCGAGTTGATCGGGAGTATGTGAAAAGTGTTCATATGTAGTAAAAACCTGAGAAATCCGTCCGTTTTCGTCATTTGTTATCGAATCAACTTGAAGCCAGATCGTCACATTGGCCGCTCTTCTCTCTGAAACGGTTGTACTTATCGTCTGCAAAGCTATGTCGCGTGCTGCGATATGCGGAGACACTAAAAGCACCATAGTAGAACACAGATGAAGCTTCTAAGTTGTTATAATAGCCAGTAAGGAGTAGTACAATTCAAGTTTTAGGTATCGAATATTGACTTTTTAGCTGGCTTTGGTTCCTAGGACATGAGCTAGGACCTTAAGATTCTGCATGAAAGGAGGACTAGCAGCCGAGTTGCACGGGAGGATGCGAAAAGTGTTCATATGTAGTAAAAACTTGAGAAATCCGTCCGTTTTCGTAATTTATTATCGAATCGACTTAAAGCAGTGCGTCACATTGGCCGCTCTTCTCTCTGAAACGGTTCTACTTATCGTCTGCAAAGCTATGTCGCGTGCTGTGGTATGCGGAGACACTAAAAGCACCATAGTAGAACACAGATTAAGCTTCTAAGTTGATGTAATAGATAGTAAGAAGTAGTACAATTCAGGTTTTAGGTATCGATTGTGGACTTTTTGCTGGCTTTGGTACCTTGGACATGAGCTAGGACCTTAAGATTCTGCATGAAAGGAGGACTAGCAGCCGAGTTGCAAGGGACAATGTTAAAAGTGTTCATATGTACTAAAAACCTGAGAAATCCGTTCGTTTTTGTCATTTGTTATCGAATCCACTTGAAGCCAGGTCGTCACATTGGCCGCTCTTCTCTCTGAAACGGTTGTACTTATCGTCTGCAAAGCTATGTCGCGTGGTGCGGTATGCGGAGGCACTAAAATCACCATAGGGGAACACAGATGAAGCTTCTAAGTTGATGTAATATACAGTAAGAAGTAGTACAATTCAAGTTTTAGGTATCGATTATTGACTTTTTAGCTGGCTTTGGTGCCCTGGTCATGATCTATGTCTTTAAGATTCTGCATGAAAAGAGGACTAGCAGCCGAATTGCATGGGAAAATGTGAAAAGTGTTCATATGTAGTAAAAACTTGAGAAATCCGTCCGATTTCGTCATTTGTTATCGAATCCACTTGAAGCCAGGTCGTCACATTGGCCGCTCTTCTCTCTGAAACGGTTGTACTTATCGTCTGCAAAGCTATGTCGCGTGCTGCGGTATGCGGAGACACTAAAAGCACCATAGTAGAACACAGATGAAGCTTCTAAGTTGATGTAATAGCCAGTAAAGAGTAGTACAATTCAAGTTTTAGGTATCGAATATTGACTTTTTAGCTGGCTTTGGTGCCTTGGACATGAGCTAGGACCTTAAGATTCTGCATGAAAGGAGGACTAGCAGCCGAGTTGCACGGGAGGATGCGAAAAGTGTTCATATGTAGTAAAAACCTGAGAAATCCGTCCGTTTTCGTAATTTATTATCGAATCGACTTAAAGCAGTGCGTCACATTGGCCGCTATTCTCTCTGAAACGGTTGCACTTATCGTCTGCAAAGCTATGTCGCGTGCTGCGGTATGCGGAGACACTAAAAGCACCATAGTAGAACACAGATTAAGCTTCTAAGCTGATGTAATACCCAGTAAGAAGTAGTACAATTCAAGTTTTAGGTATCAACTATTGACTTTTTAGCTGGCTTTTCTGCCTTGCACATGAGCTAGGACTTTATGATTCTGCATGAAAGGAGGACTAGCAGCCGAGTTGCATGGGAGAATGTGAAAAGTGTTCATATGTAGTAAAAACCAGAGAAATCCGTCCGTTTTCGTCATTTGTTATCGAATCGACTTAAAGCCAGATCGTCACATTGGCCGCTCTTCTCTCTGAAACGGTAGTACTTTTCGTCTGCAAAGCTATGTCGCGTGCTGCGGTATGCGGAGACACTTAAAGCACCATAGTAGAACACAGATGAAGCTTCTAAGTTGATGTAATAGCCAGTCAGAAGTAGTACAATTCAAGTTTTAGGTATCGATTATTGACTTTTTAGCTGGCTTTGGTGCCTTGGACCTGAGCTAGGACCTTAAGATTCTGCATGAAAGGAGGACTAGCAGCCGAGTTGATCGGGAGTATGTGAAAAGTGTTCATATGTAGTAAAAACCTGAGAAATCCGTCCGTTTTCGTCATTTGTTATCGAATCGACTTAAGACCAGATCGTCACATTGGCCGCTCTTCTCTCTGAAACGGTTGTACTTATCGTCTGCAAAGCTATGTCGCGTGCTGCGGTATGCGGAGACACTAAAAGCACCATAGTAGAACACAGATGAAGCTTCTAAGTTGATGTAATAGCCAGTCAGAAGTAGTACAATTCAAGTTTTAGGTATCGATTATTAACTTTTTAGATGGCTTTGGTGCCTTGGACCTGAGCTAGGACCTTAAGATTCTGCATGAAAGGAGGACTAGCAGCCGAGTTGATCGGGAGTATGTGAAAAGTGTTCATATGTAGTAAAAACCTGAGAAATCCGTCCGTTTTCGTCATTTGTTATCGAATCAACTTGAAGCCAGATCGTCACATTGGCCGCTCTTCTCTCTGAAACGGTTGTACTTATCGTCTGCAAAGCTATGTCGCGTGCTGCGATATGCGGAGACACTAAAAGCACCATAGTAGAACACAGATGAAGCTTCTAAGTTGTTATAATAGCCAGTAAGGAGTAGTACAATTCAAGTTTTAGGTATCGAATATGGACTTTTTAGCTGGCTTTGGTTCCTAGGACATGAGCTAGGACCTTAAGATTCTGCATGAAAGGAGGACTAGCAGCCGAGTTGCACGGGAGGATGCGAAAAGTGTTCATATGTAGTAAAAACTTGAGAAATCCGTCCGTTTTCGTATTTTATTATCGAATCGACTTAAAGCAGTGCGTCACATTGGCCGCTCTTCTCTCTGAAACGGTTCTACTTATCGTCTGCAAAGCTATGTCGCGTGCTGTGGTATGCGGAGACACTAAAAGCACCATAGTAGAACACAGATTAAGCTTCTAAGTTGATGTAATAGATAGTAAGAAGTAGTACAATTCAGGTTTTAGGTATCGATTGTGGACTTTTTGCTGGCTTTGGTACCTTGGACATGAGCTAGGACCTTAAGATTCTGCATGAAAGGAGGACTAGCAGCCGAGATGCAAGGGACAATGTTAAAAGTGTTCATATGTACTAAAAACCTGAGAAATCCGTTCGTTTTTGTCATTTGTTATCGAATCCACTTGAAGCCAGGTCGTCACATTGGCCGCTCTTCTCTCTGAAACGGTTGTACTTATCGTCTGCAAAGCTATGTCGCGTGGTGCGGTATGCGGAGGCACTAAAATCACCATAGGGGAACACAGATGAAGCTTCTAAGTTGATGTAATATACAGTAAGAAGTAGTACAATTCAAGTTTTAGGTATCGATTATTGACTTTTTAGCTGGCTTTGGTGCCCTGGTCATGATCTATGTCTTTAAGATTCTGCATGAAAAGAGGACTAGCAGCCGAATTGCATGGGAAAATGTGAAAAGTGTTCATATGTAGTAAAAACTTGAGAAATCCGTCCGATTTCGTCATTTGTTATCGAATCCACTTGAAGCCAGGTCGTCACATTGGCCGCTCTTCTCTCTGAAACGGTTGTACTTATCGTCTGCAAAGCTATGTCGCGTGCTGCGGTATGCGGAGACACTAAAAGCACCATAGTAGAACACAGATGAAGCTTCTAAGTTGATGTAATAGCCAGTAAAGAGTAGTACAATTCAAGTTTTAGGTATCGAATATTGACTTTTTAGCTGGCTTTGGTGCCTTGGACATGAGCTAGGACCTTAAGATTCTGCATGAAAGGAGGACTAGCAGCCGAGTTGCACGGGAGGATGCGAAAAGTGTTCATATGTAGTAAAAACCTGAGAAATCCGTCCGTTTTCGTAATTTATTATCGAATCGACTTAAAGCAGTGCGTCACATTGGCCGCTATTCTCTCTGAAACGGTTGCACTCATCGTCTGCAAAGCTATGTCGCGTGCTGCGGTATGCGGAGACACTAAAAGCACCATAGTAGAACACAGATTAAGCTTCTAAGCTGATGTAATACCCAGTAAGAAGTAGTACAATTCAAGTTTTAGGTATCAACTATTGACTTTTTAGCTGGCTTTTCTGCCTTGCACATGAGCTAGGACTTTATGATTCTGCATGAAAGGAGGACTAGCAGCCGAGTTGCATGGGAGAATGTGAAAAGTGTTCATATGTAGTAAAAACCAGAGAAATCCGTCCGTTTTCGTCATTTGTTATCGAATCGACTTAAAGCCAGATCGTCACATTGGCCCCTCTTCTCTCTGAAACGGTAGTACTTTTCGTCTGCAAAGCTATGTCGCGTGCTGCGGTATGCGGAGACACTTAAAGCACCATAGTAGAACACAGATGAAGCTTCTAAGTTGATGTAATAGCCAGTCAGAAGTAGTACAATTCAAGTTTTAGGTATCGATTATTGACTTTTTAGCTGGCTTTGGTGCCTTGGACCTGAGCTAGGACCTTCAGATTCTGCATGAAAGGAGGACTAGCAGCCGAGTTGATCGGGAGTATGTGAAAAGTGTTCATATGTAGTAAAAACCTGAGAAATCCGTTCGTTTTTGTCATTTGTTATCGAATCGACTTAAAGCCAGATCGTAACATTTGCCCCTCTTCTCTCTGAAACGGTTGTACTTATCGTCTGCAAAGCTATGTCGCGTGCTGCGGTATGCGGAGGCACTAAAATCACCATAGGGGAACACAGATGAAGCTTCTAAGTTGATGTAATATACAGTAAGAAGTAGTACAATTCAAGTTTTAGGTATCGATTATTGACTTTTTAGCTGGCTTTGGTGCCCTGGTCATGATCTATGTCTTTAAGATTCTGCATGAAAAGAGGACTAGCAGCCGAATTGCATGGGAAAATGTGAAAAGTGTTCATATGTAGTAAAAACTTGAGAAATCCGTCCGATTTCGTCATTTGTTATCGAATCCACTTGAAGCCAGGTCGTCACATTGGCCGCTCTTCTCTCTGAAACGGTTGTACTTATCGTCTGCAAAGCTATGTCGCGTGTTGCGGTATGCGGAGACACTAAAAGCACCATAGTAGAACACAGATGAAGCTTCTAAGTTGATGTAATAGCCAGTAAGGAGTAGTACAATTCAAGTTTTAGGTATCGAATATTGACTTTTTAGCTGGCTTTGGTGCCTTGGACATGAGCTAGGACCTTAAGATTCTGCATGAAAGGAGGACTAGCAGCCGAGTTGCACGGGAGGATGCGAAAAGTGTTCATATGTAGTAAAAACCTGAGAAATCCGTCCGTTTTCGTAATTTATTATCGAATCGACTTAAAGCAGTGCGTCACATTGGCCGCTATTCTCTCTGAAACGGTTGCACTTATCGTCTGCAAAGCTATGTCGCGTGCTGCCGTATGCGGAGACACTAAAAGCACCATTGTAGAACACAGATTAAGCTTCTAAGCTGATGTAATACCCAGTAAGAAGTAGTACAATTCAAGTTTTAGGTATCAACTATTGACTTTTTAGCTGGCTTTTCTGCCTTGCACATGAGCTAGGACTTTATGATTCTGCATGAAAGGAGGACTAGCAGCCGAGTTGCATGGGAGAATGTGAAAAGTGTTCATATGTAGTAAAAACCAGAGAAATCCGTCCGTTTTCGTCATTTGTTATCGAATCGACTTAAAGCCAGATGGTCACATTGGCCGCTCTTCTCTCTGAAACGGTAGTACTTTTCGTCTGCAAAGCTATGTCGCGTGCTGCGGTATGCGGAGACACTTAAAGCACCATAGTAGAACACAGATGAAGCTCCTAAGTTGATGTAATAGCCAGTGAGAAGTAGTACAATTCAAGTTTTAGGTATCGATTATTGACTTTTTAGCTGGCTTTGGTGCCTTGGACCTGAGCTAGGACCTTAAGATTCTGCATGAAAGGAGGACTAGCAGCCGAGTTGATCGGGAGTATGTGAAAAGTGTTCATATGTAGTAAATACCTGAGAAATCCGTCCGTTTTCGTCATTTGTTATCGAATCAACTTGAAGCCAGATCGTCACATTGGCCGCTCTTCTCTCTGAAACGGTTGTACTTATCGTCTGCAAAGCTATGTCGCGTGCTGCGATATGCGGAGACACTAAAAGCACCATAGTAGAACACAGAAGAAGTTTCTAAGTTGATGTAATAGCCAGTAAGGAGTAGTACAATTCAAGTTTTAGGTATCGAATATTGACTTTTTAGCTGGCTTTGGTGCCTTGGACATGAGCTAGGACCTTAAGATTCTGCATGAAAGGAGGACTAGCCGCCGAGTTGCACGGGAGGATACGAAAAGTGTTCATATGTAGTAAAAACCTGAGAAATCCGTCCGTTTTCGTAATTTATTATCGAATCGACTTAAAGCAGTGCGTCACATTGCCCGCTCTTCTCTCTGAAACGGTTGTACTTATCGTCTGCAAAGCTATGTCGCGTGCTGCGGTATGCGGAGACACTAAAAGCACCATAGTAGAACACAGATGAAGCTTCTAAGTTGATGTAATAGCCAGTCAGAAGTAGTACAATTCAAGTTTTAGGTATCGATTATTAACTTTTTAGATGGCTTTGGTGCCTTGGACCTGAGCTAGGACCTTAAGATTCTGCATGAAAGGAGGACTAGCAGCCGAGTTGATCGGGAGTATGTGAAAAGTGTTCATATGTAGTAAAAACCTGAGAAATCCGTCCGTTTTCGTCATTTGTTATCGAATCAACTTGAAGCCAGATCGTCACATTGGCCGCTCTTCTCTCTGAAACGGTTGTACTTATCGTCTGCAAAGCTATGTCGCGTGCTGCGATATGCGGAGACACTAAAAGCACCATAGTAGAACACAGATGAAGCTTCTAAGTTGTTATAATAGCCAGTAAAGAGTAGTACAATTCAAGTTTTAGGTATCGAATATGGACTTTTTAGCTGGCTTTGGTTCCTAGGACATGAGCTAGGACCTTAAGATTCTGCATGAAAGGAGGACTAGCAGCCGAGTTGCACGGGAGGATGCGAAAAGTGTTCATATGTAGTAAAAACTTGAGAAATCCGCCCGTTTTCGTATTTTATTATCGAATCGACTTAAAGCAGTGCGTCACATTGGCCGCTCTTCTCTCTGAAACGGTTCTACTTATCGTCTGCAAAGCTATGTCGCGTGCTGTGGTATGCGGAGACACTAAAAGCACCATAGTAGAACACAGATTAAGCTTCTAAGTTGATGTAATAGCCAGTCAGAAGTAGTACAATTCAAGTTTTAGGTATCGATTATTGACTTTTTAGCTGGCTTTGGTGCCTTGGACCTGAGCTAGGACCTTCAGATTCTGCATGAAAGGAGGACTAGCAGCCGAGTTGATCGGGAGTATGTGAAAAGTGTTCATATGTAGTAAAAACCTGAGAAATCCGTTCGTTTTTGTCATTTGTTATCGAATCGACTTAAAGCCAGATCGTAACATTTGCCCCTCTTCTCTCTGAAACGGTTGTACTTATCGTCTGCAAAGCTATGTCGCGTGCTGCGGTATGCGGAGGCACTAAAATCACCATAGGGGAACACAGATGAAGCTTCTAAGTTGATGTAATATACAGTAAGAAGTAGTACAATTCAAGTTTTAGGTATCGATTATTGACTTTTTAGCTGGCTTTGGTGCCCTGGTCATGATCTATGTCTTTAAGATTCTGCATGAAAAGAGGACTAGCAGCCGAATTGCATGGGAAAATGTGAAAAGTGTTCATATGTAGTAAAAACTTGAGAAATCCGTCCGATTTCGTCATTTGTTATCGAATCCACTTGAAGCCAGGTCGTCACATTGGCCGCTCTTCTCTCTGAAACGGTTGTACTTATCGTCTGCAAAGCTATGTCGCGTGTTGCGGTATGCGGAGACACTAAAAGCACCATAGTAGAACACAGATGAAGCTTCTAAGTTGATGTAATAGCCAGTAAGGAGTAGTACAATTCAAGTTTTAGGTATCGAATATTGACTTTTTAGCTGGCTTTGGTGCCTTGGACATGAGCTAGGACCTTAAGATTCTGCATGAAAGGAGGACTAGCAGCCGAGTTGCACGGGAGGATGCGAAAAGTGTTCATATGTAGTAAAAACCTGAGAAATCCGTCCGTTTTCGTAATTTATTATCGAATCGACTTAAAGCAGTGCGTCACATTGGCCGCTATTCTCTCTGAAACGGTTGCACTTATCGTCTGCAAAGCTATGTCGCGTGCTGCCGTATGCGGAGACACTAAAGGCACCATTGTAGAACACAGATTAAGCTTCTAAGCTGATGTAATACCCAGTAAGAAGTAGTACAATTCAAGTTTTAGGTATCAACTATTGACTTTTTAGCTGGCTTTTCTGCCTTGCACATGAGCTAGGACTTTATGATTCTGCATGAAAGGAGGACTAGCAGCCGAGTTGCATGGGAGAATGTGAAAAGTGTTCATATGTAGTAAAAACCAGAGAAATCCGTCCGTTTTCGTCATTTGTTATCGAATCGACTTAAAGCCAGATGGTCACATTGGCCGCTCTTCTCTCTGAAACGGTAGTACTTTTCGTCTGCAAAGCTATGTCGCGTGCTGCGGTATGCGGAGACACTTAAAGCACCATAGTAGAACACAGATGAAGCTCCTAAGTTGATGTAATAGCCAGTGAGAAGTAGTACAATTCAAGTTTTAGGTATCGATTATTGACTTTTTAGCTGGCTTTGGTGCCTTGGACCTGAGCTAGGACCTTAAGATTCTGCATGAAAGGAGGACTAGCAGCCGAGTTGATCGGGAGTATGTGAAAAGTGTTCATATGTAGTAAATACCTGAGAAATCCGTCCGTTTTCGTCATTTGTTATCGAATCAACTTGAAGCCAGATCGTCACATTGGCCGCTCTTCTCTCTGAAACGGTTGTACTTATCGTCTGCAAAGCTATGTCGCGTGCTGCGATATGCGGAGACACTAAAAGCACCATAGTAGAACACAGAAGAAGTTTCTAAGTTGATGTAATAGCCAGTAAGGAGTAGTACAATTCAAGTTTTAGGTATCGAATATTGACTTTTTAGCTGGCTTTGGTGCCTTGGACATGAGCTAGGACCTTAAGATTCTGCATGAAAGGAGGACTAGCCGCCGAGTTGCACGGGAGGATACGAAAAGTGTTCATATGTAGTAAAAACCTGAGAAATCCGTCCGTTTTCGTAATTTATTATCGAATCGACTTAAAGCAGTGCGTCACATTGCCCGCTCTTCTCTCTGAAACGGTTGTACTTATCGTCTGCAAAGCTATGTCGCGTGCTGCGGTATGCGGAGACACTAAAAGCACCATAGTAGAACACAGATGAAGCTTCTAAGTTGATGTAATAGCCAGTCAGAAGTAGTACAATTCAAGTTTTAGGTATCGATTATTAACTTTTTAGATGGCTTTGGTGCCTTGGACCTGAGCTAGGACCTTAAGATTCTGCATGAAAGGAGGACTAGCAGCCGAGTTGATCGGGAGTATGTGAAAAGTGTTCATATGTAGTAAAAACCTGAGAAATCCGTCCGTTTTCGTCATTTGTTATCGAATCAACTTGAAGCCAGATCGTCACATTGGCCGCTCTTCTCTCTGAAACGGTTGTACTTATCGTCTGCAAAGCTATGTCGCGTGCTGCGATATGCGGAGACACTAAAAGCACCATAGTAGAACACAGATGAAGCTTCTAAGTTGTTATAATAGCCAGTAAAGAGTAGTACAATTCAAGTTTTAGGTATCGAATATGGACTTTTTAGCTGGCTTTGGTTCCTAGGACATGAGCTAGGACCTTAAGATTCTGCATGAAAGGAGGACTAGCAGCCGAGTTGCACGGGAGGATGCGAAAAGTGTTCATATGTAGTAAAAACTTGAGAAATCCGCCCGTTTTCGTATTTTATTATCGAATCGACTTAAAGCAGTGCGTCACATTGGCCGCTCTTCTCTCTGAAACGGTTCTACTTATCGTCTGCAAAGCTATGTCGCGTGCTGTGGTATGCGGAGACACTAAAAGCACCATAGTAGAACACAGATTAAGCTTCTAAGTTGATGTAATAGATAGTAAGAAGTAGTACAATTCAGGTTTTAGGTATCGATTGTGGACTTTTTGCTGGCTTTGGTACCTTGGACATGAGCTAGGACCTTAAGATTCTGCATGAAAGGAGGACTAGCAGCCGAGTTGCAAGGGACAATGTTAAAAGTGTTCATATGTACTAAAAACCTGAGAAATCCGTTCGTTTTTGTCATTTGTTATCGAATCCACTTGAAGCCAGGTCGTCACATTGGCCGCTCTTCTCTCTGAAACGGTTGTACTTATCGTCTGCAAAGCTATGTCGCGTGGTGCGGTATGCGGAGGCACTAAAATCACCATAGGGGAACACAGATGAAGCTTCTAAGTTGATGTAATATACAGTAAGAAGTAGTACAATTCAAGTTTTAGGTATCGATTATTGACTTTTTAGCTGGCTTTGGTGCCCTGGTCATGATCTATGTCTTTAAGATTCTGCATGAAAAGAGGACTAGCAGCCGAATTGCATGGGAAAATGTGAAAAGTGTTCATATGTAGTAAAAACTTGAGAAATCCGTCCGATTTCGTCATTTGTTATCGAATCCACTTGAAGCCAGGTCGTCACATTGGCCGCTCTTCTCTCTGAAACGGTTGTACTTATCGTCTGCAAAGCTATGTCGCGTGCTGCGGTATGCGGAGACACTAAAAGCACCATAGTAGAACACAGATGAAGCTTCTAAGTTGATGTAATAGCCAGTAAAGAGTAGTACAATTCAAGTTTTAGGTATCGAATATTGACTTTTTAGCTGGCTTTGGTGCCTTGGACATGAGCT
Source organism: Schistocerca gregaria (assembly GCF_023897955.1). Lineage (NCBI taxonomy): Eukaryota > Metazoa > Arthropoda > Insecta > Orthoptera > Acrididae > Schistocerca > Schistocerca gregaria. Next base: position 755,177 of record NW_026061765.1, on the reverse strand, counting down.
AGGACCTTAAGATTCTGCATGAAAGGAGGACTAGCAGCCGAGTTGCACGGGAGGATGCGAAAAGTGTTCATATGTAGTAAAAACCTGAGAAATCCGTCCGTTTTCGTAATTTATTATCGAATCGACTTAAAGCAGTGCGTCACATTGGCCGCTATTCTCTCTGAAACGGTTGCACTCATCGTCTGCAAAGCTATGTCGCGTGCTGCGGTATGCGGAGACACTAAAAGCACCATAGTAGAACACAGATTAAGCTTCTAAGCTGATGTAATACCCAGTAAGAAGTAGTACAATTCAAGTTTTAGGTATCAACTATTGACTTTTTAGCTGGCTTTTCTGCCTTGCACATGAGCTAGGACTTTATGATTCTGCATGAAAGGAGGACTAGCAGCCGAGTTGCATGGGAGAATGTGAAAAGTGTTCATATGTAGTAAAAACCAGAGAAATCCGTCCGTTTTCGTCATTTGTTATCGAATCGACTTAAAGCCAGATCGTCACATTGGCCCCTCTTCTCTCTGAAACGGTAGTACTTTTCGTCTGCAAAGCTATGTCGCGTGCTGCGGTATGCGGAGACACTTAAAGCACCATAGTAGAACACAGATGAAGCTTCTAAGTTGATGTAATAGCCAGTCAGAAGTAGTACAATTCAAGTTTTAGGTATCGATTATTGACTTTTTAGCTGGCTTTGGTGCCTTGGACCTGAGCTAGGACCTTCAGATTCTGCATGAAAGGAGGACTAGCAGCCGAGTTGATCGGGAGTATGTGAAAAGTGTTCATATGTAGTAAAAACCTGAGAAATCCGTTCGTTTTTGTCATTTGTTATCGAATCGACTTAAAGCCAGATCGTAACATTTGCCCCTCTTCTCTCTGAAACGGTTGTACTTATCGTCTGCAAAGCTATGTCGCGTGCTGCGGTATGCGGAGGCACTAAAATCACCATAGGGGAACACAGATGAAGCTTCTAAGTTGATGTAATATACAGTAAGAAGTAGTACAATTCAAGTTTTAGGTATCGATTATTGACTTTTTAGCTGGCTTTGGTGCCCTGGTCATGATCTATGTCTTTAAGATTCTGCATGAAAAGAGGACTAGCAGCCGAATTGCATGGGAAAATGTGAAAAGTGTTCATATGTAGTAAAAACTTGAGAAATCCGTCCGATTTCGTCATTTGTTATCGAATCCACATGAAGCCAGGTCGTCACATTGGCCGCTCTTCTCTCTGAAACGGTTGTACTTATCGTCTGCAAAGCTATGTCGCGTGTTGCGGTATGCGGAGACACTAAAAGCACCATAGTAGAACACAGATGAAGCTTCTAAGTTGATGTAATAGCCAGTAAGGAGTAGTACAATTCAAGTTTTAGGTATCGAATATTGACTTTTTAGCTGGCTTTGGTGCCTTGGACATGAGCTAGGACCTTAAGATTCTGCATGAAAGGAGGACTAGCAGCCGAGTTGCACGGGAGGATGCGAAAAGTGTTCATATGTAGTAAAAACCTGAGAAATCCGTCCGTTTTCGTAATTTATTATCGAATCGACTTAAAGCAGTGCGTCACATTGGCCGCTATTCTCTCTGAAACGGTTGCACTTATCGTCTGCAAAGCTATGTCGCGTGCTGCCGTATGCGGAGACACTAAAAGCACCATTGTAGAACACAGATTAAGCTTCTAAGCTGATGTAATACCCAGTAAGAAGTAGTACAATTCAAGTTTTAGGTATCAACTATTGACTTTTTAGCTGGCTTTTCTGCCTTGCACATGAGCTAGGACTTTATGATTCTGCATGAAAGGAGGACTAGCAGCCGAGTTGCATGGGAGAATGTGAAAAGTGTTCATATGTAGTAAAAACCAGAGAAATCCGTCCGTTTTCGTCATTTGTTATCGAATCGACTTAAAGCCAGATGGTCACATTGGCCGCTCTTCTCTCTGAAACGGTAGTACTTTTCGTCTGCAAAGCTATGTCGCGTGCTGCGGTATGCGGAGACACTTAAAGCACCATAGTAGAACACAGATGAAGCTCCTAAGTTGATGTAATAGCCAGTGAGAAGTAGTACAATTCAAGTTTTAGGTATCGATTATTGACTTTTTAGCTGGCTTTGGTGCCTTGGACCTGAGCTAGGACCTTAAGATTCTGCATGAAAGGAGGACTAGCAGCCGAGTTGATCGGGAGTATGTGAAAAGTGTTCATATGTAGTAAATACCTGAGAAATCCGTCCGTTTTCGTCATTTGTTATCGAATCAACTTGAAGCCAGATCGTCACATTGGCCGCTCTTCTCTCTGAAACGGTTGTACTTATCGTCTGCAAAGCTATGTCGCGTGCTGCGATATGCGGAGACACTAAAAGCACCATAGTAGAACACAGAAGAAGTTTCTAAGTTGATGTAATAGCCAGTAAGGAGTAGTACAATTCAAGTTTTAGGTATCGAATATTGACTTTTTAGCTGGCTTTGGTGCCTTGGACATGAGCTAGGACCTTAAGATTCTGCATGAAAGGAGGACTAGCCGCCGAGTTGCACGGGAGGATACGAAAAGTGTTCATATGTAGTAAAAACCTGAGAAATCCGTCCGTTTTCGTAATTTATTATCGAATCGACTTAAAGCAGTGCGTCACATTGCCCGCTCTTCTCTCTGAAACGGTTGTACTTATCGTCTGCAAAGCTATGTCGCGTGCTGCGGTATGCGGAGACACTAAAAGTACCATAGTAGAACACAGATTAAGCTTCTAAGTTGATGTAATACCCAGTAAGAAGTAGTACAATTAAAGTTTTAGGTATCGATTATTGACTTTTTAGCTGGCTTTTCTGCCTTGGACATGAGCTAGGACTTTATGATTCTGCATGAAAGGAGGACTAGCAGCCGAGTTGCATGGAAGAATGTGAAAAGTGTTCATATGTAGTAAAAACCAGAGAAATCCGTCCGTTTTCGTCATTTGTTATCGAATCGACTAAAGCCAGATCGTCACATTGGCCGCTCTTCTCTCTGAAACGGTTGTACTTATCGTCTGCAAAGCTATGTCGCGTGCTGCGGTATGCGGAGACTCTGAAAGCACCATAGTGGAACACAGATGAAGCTTCAAAGTTTATGTAATACCCAGTAAGAAGTAGTACAATTCAAGATTTAGGTGTCGATTATTGACTTTTTAGATGGCTTTGGTGCCTTGGACATGAGCTAGGACCTTAAGATTCTGCATGAAAGGAGGACTAGCAGCCGCGTTGCACGGGAGTATGTGAAAAGTGTTCATATGTAGTAAAAACCTGAGAAATCCGTCCATTTTCGTCATTTGTTATCGAATCGACTTAAAGCCAGATCGTCACATTGGCCCTTCTTCTCTCTGAAACGGTAGTACTTTTCGTCTGCAAAGCTATGTCGCGTGCTGCGGTATGCGGAGACACTTAAAGCACCATAGTAGAACACAGATGAAGCTTCTAAGTTGATGTAATAGCCAGTCAGAAGTAGTACAATTCAAGTTTTAGGTATCGATTATTGACTTTTTAGCTGGCTTTGGTGCCTTGGACCTGAGCTAGGACCTTAAGATTCTGCATGAAAGGAGGACTAGCAGCCGAGTTGATCGGGAGTATGTGAAAAGTGTTCATATGTAGTAAAAACCTGAGAAATCCGTCCGTTTTCGTCATTTGTTATCGAATCAACTTGAAGCCAGATCGTCACATTGGCCGCTCTTCTCTCTGAAACGGTTGTACTTATCGTCTGCAAAGCTATGTCGCGTGCTGCGGTATGCGGAGACACTAAAAGCACCATAGTAGAACACAGATGAACCTTCTAAGTTGATGTGATAGCCAGTGAGAAGTAGTACAATTCAAGTTTTAGGTATCGATTATTGACTTTTTAGCTGGCTTTGGTGCCTTGGACCTGAGCTAGGACCTTAAGATTCTGCATGAAAGGAGGACTAGCAGCCGAGTTGATCGGGAGTATGTGAAAAGTGTTCATATGTAGTAAAAACCTGAGAAATCCGTCCGTTTTCGTCATTTGTTATCGAATCAACTTGAAGCCAGATCGTCACATTGGTGGCTCTTCTCTCTGAAACGGGTGTACTTATCGTCTGCAAAGCTATGTCGCGTGCTGCGGTATGCGGAGACACTAAAAGCACCATAGTAGAACACAGATTAAGCTTCTAAGTTGATGTAATAGCCAGTAAGAAGTAGTACAATTCAAGTTTTAGGTATCGATTATGGACTTTTTGCTGGTTTAGGTGCCTTGGACATGAGCTAGGACCTTAAGATTCTGTATGAAAGGAGGACTAGCAGCCGAGGAGCAAGGAACAATGTTAAAAGTGTTCATATGTAGTAAAAACCTGATAAATCCGTTCGTTTTTGTCATTTGTTATCGAATCGACTTAAAGCCAGATCGTCACATTGGTCGCTCTTCTCTCTGAAACGGTTGTACTTATCGTCTGCAAATCTATGTCGCGTGCTGCGGTATGCGGAGACACTAAAATAACCATAGTGGAACACAGATGAAGCTTCTAATTTGATGTAATAGCAAGTAAGAAGTAGTACAATTCAAGTTTTAGGTATCGATTATTGACTTTTTAGCTGGCTTTGGTGCCTTGGACATGAGCTAGGACCTTAAGATTCTGCATGAAAGGAGGACTAGCAGCTGCGTTGCACGGGAGTATGTGAAAAGTGTTCATATGTAATAAAAACCTGAGAAATCCGTCCATTTTCGTCATTTGTTATCGAATCGACTTAAAGCCAGATCGTCACATTGGCCCCTCTTCTCTCTGAAACGGTTGTACTTATCGTCTGCAAAGCTATGTCGCGTGCTGCGGTATGCGGAGGCACTAAAATCAACATAGCGGAACACAGATGAAGCTTCTAAGTTGATGTAATAGCCAGTAAGAAGTAGTACAATTCAAGTTTTAGGTATCGATTATTGACTTTTTAGCTGGCTTTTGTGCCTTGGACATGAGCTATGTCCTTAAGATTCTGCATGAAAGGAGGACTAGCAGCCGAGTTGCATGGGAGAATGTGAAAAGTGTTCATATGTAGTAAAATCCTGAGAAATCCGTCCGTTTACGTAATTTATTATCGAATCGACTTAAAGCCAGATCGCCACATTGGCCGCTCTTCTCTCTGTAACGGTTGTACTTATCGTCTGCAAAGCTATGTCGCGTGCTGCGGTATGCGGAGACACTAAAAGCACCATAGTAGAACACAGATTAAGTTTAAAAGTTGATGTAATATACAGTAAGAAGTAGTACAATTCAAGTTTTAGGTATCGATTATGGACTTTTTGCTGGCTTTGGTGCCTTGGACACGAGCTATTACCTTAAGATTCTGCATGAAAGGAGGACTAGCAGCCGAGTTGCAAGGGAGAATGTGAAAAGTGTTCATATGTAGTAAAAACGTGAGGAATCCGTCCGTTTTCGTAATTTATTATCGAATCGACTTCAAGCAGTGCGTCACATTGGCCGCTCTTCTCTCTGAAACGGTTGTACTTATCGTCTGCAAAGCTATGTCGCGTGCTGCGGTATGCGGAGACACTAAAAGCACCATAGTAGAACACAGATTAAGCTTCTAAGTTGATGTAATAGCCAGTAAGGAGTAGTACAATTCAAGTTTTAGGTATCGATTATTGACTTTTTTGCTGGCTTTGGTGCCTTGGACATGAGCTAGGACCTTAAGATTCTGCATGAAAGGAGGACTAGCAGCCGAGTTGCACGGGAGGATGTGAAAAGTGTTCATATGTAGTAAAAACCTGAGAAATCCGACCGTTTTCGTAATTTATTATCGAATCGACTTAAAGCAGTGCGTCACATTGGCCGCTCTTCTCTCTGAAACGATTGTACTTATCGTCTGCAAAGCTATGTCGCGTGCTGCGGTATGCGGAGACACTAAAAGCACTATAGTAGAACACATATTAAGCTTTTAAGTTGATGAAATAGCCAGTAAGAAGTAGTACAATTCAAGTTTTAGGTTTCGTTTATGGACTTTTTGCTGGCTTTGGTGCCTTGGACACAGGCTAGGACCTTAAGATTCTGCATGAAAGGAGGACTAGCAGCCGATTTGCAAGGGAGAATGTGAAAAGTGTTCATATGTAGTAAAAACCTGAGAAATCCGTCCGTTTTCGTCATTTGTTATCGAATCAACTTGAAGCCAGATCGTCACATTGGCCGCTCTTCTCTCTGAAACGGTTGTACTTATCGCCTGCAAAGCTATGTCGCGTGCTGCGATATGCGGAGACACTAAAAGCACCATAGTAGAACACAGAAGAAGCTTCTAAGTTGATGTAATAGCCAGTAAGGAGTAGTACAATTCAAGTTTTAGGTATCGAATATTGACTTTTTAGCTGGCTTTGGTGCCTTGGACATGAGCTAGGACCTAAAGATTCTGCATGAAAGGAGGACTTAGCAGCCGAGTTGCACGGGAGGATACGAAAAGTGTTCATATGTAGTAAAAACCTGAGAAATCCGTCCGTTTTCGTAATTTATTATCGAATCAACTTAAAGCAGTGCGTCACATTGGCCGCTCTTCTCTCTGAAACGGTTGTACTTATCGTCTGCAAAGCTATGTCGCGTGCTGCGGTATGCGGAGACACTAAAAGCACCATAGTAGAACACAGATGAAGCTTCTCAGTTGATGTAATAGCCAGTAAGGAGTAGTACAATTCAAGTTTTAGGTATCGAATATTGACTTTTTAGCTGCCTTTGGAGCCTTGGACATGAGCTTGGACCTTAAGATTCAGCATGAAAGGAGGACTAGCAGCCGAGTTGCACGGGAGGATGCGAAAAGTGTTCATATGTATTATGAACCTGAGAAATACGTCCGTTTTCGTCATTTGTTATCGAATCGACTTAAAGCCAGATCGTCACATTGGCCCCTCTTCTCACTGAAACGGTTGTACTTATCGTCTGCAAAGCTATGTCGCGTGCTGCAGTATGCGGACACACTAAAAGCACCATAGTAGAACACAGATGAAGCTTCTAAGTTGATGTGATAGCCAGTGAGAAGTAGTACAACTCAAGTTTTAGGTATCGATTATTGACTTTTTAACTGGCTTTGGTGCCTTGGACATGAGCAAGGACCTTAAGATTTCGCATGAAAGGAGGACTAGCAGCCGCGTTGCACGGGAGTATGTGAAAAACGTTCATATGTAGTAAAAACCTGAGAAATCCGTCCATTTTCGTCATTTGTTATCGAATCGACTTAAAGCCAGATCGTCACATTGGCCCCTCTTCTCTCTGAAACGGTTGTACTTATCGTCTGCAAAGCTATGTCGCGTGCTGCGGTATGCGGAGACACTAAAAGCACCATAGTAGAACACAGATTAAGCTTCTAAGTTGATGTAATAGCAAGTAAGAAGTAGTACAATTCAAGTTTTAGGTATCGATTATGGACTTTTTGCTGGCTTTGGTGCCTTGGACATGAGCTAGGACCTTAAGATTCTGCATGAAAGGAGGACTAGCAGCCGAGTTGCAAGGGAGAATGTGAAAAGTGTTCATATGTAGTAAAAACGTGAGGAATCCGTCCGTTTTCGTAATTTATTATCGAATCGACTTCAAGCAGTGCGTCACATTGGCCGCTCTTCTCTCTGAAACGGTTGTACTTATCGTCTGCAAAGCTATGTCGCGTGCTGCGGTATGCGGAGACACTAAAAGCACTATAGTAGAACACAGATTAAGCTTCTAAGTTGATGTAATAGCCAGTAAGAAGTAGAACAATTCAAGTTTTAGGTATCGATTATTGACTTTTTAGCTGGCTTTTGTGCCTTGGACATGAGCTAGGTCCTTAAGATTCTGCATGAAAGGTGGACTAGCAGCCGCGTTGCAGGGGAGAATGTGAAAAGTGTTCATATGTAGTAAAATAGTGAGAAATCCGTACATTTTCGTCATTTGTTATTGAATCGACTTAAAGCCAGATCGTCACATTGGCCGCTCCTCAATATAAAACGGTTGTACTTATCGTCTGCAAAACTATGTCGCGTGCTGCGGTATGCGGAGGCAGTAAAATCACCATAGTGGAACACAGATGAAGCTTCTAAAGTGATGTAATAGCCAGTAAGAAGTAGTACAATTCAAGTTTTAGGTAACGATTATTGACTTTTTAGCTGGCTTTGGTGCCTTGGACATTAGCTAGGACCTTAAAATTCTGCATGAAAATAGGACTAGCAGCCGAGTTGAACGGGAGAATGCGAAAAGTGTTCATGTGTAGTAAAATCCTGAGAAATCTGTCCGTTTACGTAATTTATTATCGAATCGCCTTAAAGCCAGATCGTCACATTGGTGGCTCTTCTCTCTGAAACGGTTGTACTTATCGTCTGCAAAGCTATGTCGCGTGCTGCGGTATGCGGAGGCACTAAAATCAACATAGCGGAACACAGATGAAGCTTCTAAGTTGATGTAGTAGCCAGTAAGAAGTAGTACAATTCAAGTTTTAGGTATCGATTATTGACTTTTTAGCTGGCTTTTGTGCCTTGGACATGAGCTATGTCCTTAAGATTCGGCATGAAAGGAGGACTAGCAGCCGAGTTGCATGGGAGAATGTGAAAAGTGTTCATATGTAGTAAAATGCTGAGAAATCCGTCCGTTTACGTAATTTATTATCGAATCGACTAAAAGCCAGATCGTCACATTGGCCGCTCTTCTCTCTGAAATGGTTGTACTTATCGTCTGCAAAGCTATGTCGCGTGCTGCGGTATGCGGAGACACTAAAAGCACCATAGTAGAACACAGATTAAGTTTCTAAGTTAATGTAATAGCCTGTAAGAAGTAGTACAATTCAAGTTTTAGGTATCGATTATTGACTTTTTAGCTGGCTTGTCTGCCTTGGACATGAGCTAGGACCTTAAGATTCTGCATGAAAGGAGTACTAGCAGCCGAGTTGCAAGGGACAATGTTAAAAGTGTTCATATGTAGTAAAAACCTGAGAAATCCGACCGTTTTCGTAATTTCTTATCGAATCGACTTAAAGCAGTGCGTCACATTGGCCGCTCTACTCTCTGAAACGGTTGTACTTATCGTCTGCAAAGCTAAGTCGCGTGCTGCGGTATGCGGAGACACTAAAAGCGCTATAGTAAAACACAGATTAAGCTTTTAAGTTGATGTAATAGCCAGTAAGAAGTAGTACAATTCAAGTTTTAGGTATCGATTATGGACTTTTTGCTGGCTTTGGTGCCTTGGACACGAGCTATAACCTTAAGATTCTGCATGAAAGGAGGACTAGCAGCCGAGTTGCAAGGGAGAATGTGAAAAGTGTTCATATGTAGTAAAAACGTGAGGAATCCGTCCGTTTTCGTAATTGATTATCGAATCGACTTCAAGCAGTGCGTCACATTGGCCGCTCTTCTCTCTGAAACGGTTGTACTTATCGTCTGCAAAGCTATGTCGCGTGCTGCGGTATGCGGAGACACTAAAAGCACCATAGTAGAACACAGATTAAGCTTCTAAGTTGATGTAATAGCCAGTAAGAAGTAGTACAATTCAAATTTTAGGTATCGATTATGGACTTTTTGCTGGCTTTGGTGCCTTGGACATGAGCTAGGACCTTAAGATTCCGCATGAAAGGAGGACTAGCAGCCGAGGTGCAAGGGACAATGTTAAAAGTGTTCATATGTAGTAAAAACCTGATAAATCCGTTCGTTTTTGTCATTTGTTATCAAATCGACTTAAAGCCAGATCGTCACATTGGTCGCTCTTCTCTCTGAAACGGTTGTACTTATCGTCTGCAAAGCTATGTCGCGTGCTGCGGTATGCGGAGACACTAAAATAACCATAGTGGAACACAGATGAAGCTTCTAAGTTGATGTAATAGCAAGTAAGAAGTAGTACAATTCAAGTTTTAGGTATCGATTATTGACTTTTTAGCTGGCTTTGGTGCCTTGGACATGAGCTAGGACCTTAAGATTCTGCATGAAAGGAGGACTAGCAGCTGCGTTGCACGGGAGTATGTGAAAAGTGTTCATATGTAGTAAAAACCTGAGAAATCCGTCCATTTTCGTCATTTGTTATCGAATCGACTTAAAGCCAGATCGTCACATTGGCCCCTCTTCTCTCTGAAACGGTTGTACTTATCGTCTGCAAAGCTATGTCGCGTGCTGCGGTATGCGGAGGCACTAAAATCAACATAGCGGAACACAGATGAAGCTTCTAAGTTGATGTAATAGCCAGTAAGAAGTAGTACAATTCAAGTTTTAGGTATCGATTATTGACTTTTTAGCTGGCTTTTGTGCCTTGGACATGAGCTATGTCCTTAAGATTCTGCATGAAAGGAGGACTAGCAGCCGAGTTGCATGGGAGAATGTGAAAAGTGTTCATATGTAGTAAAATCCTGAGAAATCCGTCCGTTTACGTAATTTATTATCGAATCGACTAAAAGCCAGATCGTCACATTGGCCGCTCTTCTCTCTGAAACGGTTGTACTTATCGTCTGCAAAGCTATGTCGCGTGCTGCGGTATGCGGAGACACTAAAAGCACCATAGTAGAACACAGATTAAGTTTCTAAGTTAATGTAATAGCCTGTAAGAAGTAGTACAATTCAAGTTTTAGGTATCGATTATTGACTTTTTAGCTGGCTTTTCTGCCTTGGACATGAGCTAGGACCTTAAGATTCTGCATGAAAGGAGGACTAGCAGCCGAGTTGCAAGGGAGAATGTGAAAAGTGTTCATATGTAGTAAAAACGTGAGGAATCCGTCCGTTTTCGTAATTTATTATAGAATCGACTTCAAGCAGTGCGTCACATTGGCCGCTCTTCTCTCTGAAACGGTTGTACTTATCGTCTGCAAAGCTATGTCGCGTGCTGCGGTATGCGGAGACACTAAAAGCACCATAGTAGAACACAGATTAAGCTTCTAAGTTGATATAATAGCCAGTAAGAAGTAGTACAATTCAAGTTTTAGGTATCGATTATGGACTTTTTGCTGGCTTTGGTGCGTTGGACATGAGCTATGACCTTAAGATTCCGCATGAAAGGAGGACTAGCAGCCGAGGTGCAAGGGACAATGTTAAAAGTGTTCATATGTAGTAAAAACCTGATAAATCCGTTCGTTTTTGTCATTTGTTATCGAATCGACTTAAAGCCAGATCGTCACATTGGTCGCTCTTCTCTCTGAAACGGTTGTACGTATCGTCTGCAAAGCTATGTCGCGTGCTGCGTTATGCGGAGGCACTAAAATCAACATAGCGGAACACAGAAGAAGCTTCTAAGTTGATGTAATAGCCAGTAAGAAGTAGTACAATTCAAGTTTTAGGTATCGATTATTGACTTTTTAGCTGGCTTTGGTGCCTTGGACATGAGCTAGGACCTTAAGATTCTGCATGAAAGGAGGACTAGCAGCCGAGTTGCATGGGAGAATGTGAAAAGTGTTCATATGTAGTAAAATCCTGAGAAATCCGTCCGTTTACGTAATTTATTATCGAATCTACTTAAAGCCAGATCGTCACATTGTCCGCTCTTCTCTCTGAAACGGTTGTACTTATCGTCTGCAAAGCTATGTCGCGTGCTGCGGTATGCGGAGACACTAAAAGCACCATAGTAGAACACAGATTAAGCTTCTAAGTTGATGTAATAGCCAGTAAGAAGTAGTACAATTCAAGTTTTAGGTATCGATTATTGACATTTTAGCTGGCTTTGGTGCCTTGGACATGAGCTAGGACCTTCAGATTCTGCATGAAAGGAGGACTAGCAGTCGAGTTGATGGGGAGAATGCGAAAAGTGTTCATGTGTAGTTAAATCCTGAGAAATCCGTCCGTTTACGTAATTTATTATCGAATCGACTTAAAGCCAGATCGTCACATTGGCCGCTCTTCTCTCTGAAACGTTTGTACAAATCGTCTGCAAAGCTATGTCGCGTGCTGCGGTATGCGGAGACACTAAAATCACCATAGTGGAACATAGATGAAGCTTCTAAGTTGATGTAATAGCCAGTAAGAAGTAGTACAATTCAAGTTTTAGGTAACGATTATTGACTTTGTAGCTGGCTTTGGTGCCTTGGACATGAGCTAGGACCTTAAGATTCTGCATGAAAAAAGGACAAGCAGCCGAGTTGAACGGGAGAATGCGAAAAGTGTTCATGTGTAGTAAAAACCTGAGAAATCCGTTCGTTTTCGTAATTTATTATCGAATCGACATAAGCCAGACCGTCACATTGGCCGCTCTTCTCTCTGAAACGGTTGTACTTATCGTCTGCGAAGCTATGTCGCGCGCTGCGGTATGCGGAGACACTAAAAGCACCATAGTAGAACACAGATGAAGCTTCTAAGTTGATGTAATAGCCAGTAAGAAGTAGTACAATTCAAGTTTTAGGTATCGATTATTGCCTTTTTAGCTTGCTTTGGTGCCTTGGACCTGAGCTAGGACCTTAAGATTCTGCATGAAAGGAGGACTAGCAGCCGAATTGATCGGGAGTATGTGAAAAGTGTTCATATGTAGTAAAAACCTGAGATATCCGTTCGTTTTCGTCATTTGTTATCGAATCGACTTAAAGCCAGATCGTCACATTGGACGCTCTTCTCTCTGAAACGGTTGTACTTATCGTCTGCAAAGCAATGTCGCGTGCTGCGGTATGCGGAGACACTAAAAGCACCATAGTAGAACACAGATGATGCTTCTAAGTTGATGTAATAGCCAGTAAGGAGTAGTACAATTCAAGTTTTAGGTATCGATTATTGACATTTTAGCCGGCTTTGGTGCCTTGAACATGAGCTAGGAACTTAAGATTCTGCATGAAAGGAGGACTAGCAGCCGAGTGGCAAGGGAGAATGTGAAAAGTGTTCATATGTAGTAAAAACCTGAGAAATCCGTCCGTTTTCATCATTTGTTATAGAATCGACTTAAATCCAGATCGTCACATTGGCCGCAGTTCTGTCTGAAACGGCTGTACTTATCCTCTGCAAAGCTATGTCGCGTGCTGCGGTATGCGGAGACACTAAAAGCACCATAGTAGAACATAGATGAAGCTTCTAAGTTGATGTAATAGCCAGTAAGAAGTAGTACAATTTACGTTTTAGGTATCGATTTTTGACTTTTTAGCTGGCTTTGGAGCCTTGGACATGAGGTAGGACCTTAAGATTCTGCATGAAAGGAGGACTAGCAGCCGCGTTGCACGGGAGTATTGTGAAAAGTGTTCATATGTAGTAAAAACCTGCGAAATCCGTCCGTTTTCGTCATTTGTTATCGAATCAACTTGAAGCCAGTTCGTCACATTGGCCGCTCTTCTCTCTGAAACGGTTGTACTTATCGTCTGCAAAGCTATGTCGCGTGATGCGGTATGCGGAGACACTAAAAGCACCATAGTAGAACACAGATGCAGCTTCTAAGTTGATGTAATAGCCAGTAAGAAGTAGTAAAATTCAAGTTTTAGGTATCGATTACTGACTATTTTGCTGGCTTTGGTGCCTTGGACATGAGCTAGGACCTTAAGATTCTGCATGAAAGGAGAACTAGCAGCCGCGTTGCACGGGAGTATGTGAAAAGTGTTCATATGTAGTAAAAACCTGAGAAATCCGTCCGTTTTCGTCATTTGTTATCGAATCGACTTAAAGCCAGATCGTCATATTGGCCGCTCTTCACTCTGAAACGGGTGTACTTATCGTCTGCAAAGCTATGTCGCGTGCTGCGGTATGCGGAGACACTAAAAGCACCATAGTGGAACACAGATGAGGCTTCTAAGTTGATGTAATAGCCAGTAAGAAGTAGTACAGTTCAAGTTTTAGGTATCGATTATTGACTATTTTGCTGGCTTTTGTGCCTTGGACATGAGCTAGGAGCTTAAGATTATGCATGAAAGGAGGACTAGCAGTCGAGTTGATGGGGAGAATGCGAAAAGTGTTCATGTGTAGTTAAATCCTGAGAAATCCGTCCGTTTACGTAATTTATTATCGAATCGACTTAAAGCCAGATCGTCACATTGGCCGCTCTTCTCTCTGAAACGTTTGTACAAATCGTCTGCAAAGCTATGTCGCGTGCTGCGGTATGCGGAGACACTAAAATCACCATAGTGGAACATAGATGAAGCTTCTAAGTTGATGTAATAGCCAGTAAGAAGTAGTACAATTCAAGTTTTAGGTAACGATTATTGACTTTGTAGCTGGCTTTGGTGCCTTGGACATGAGCTAGGACCTTAAGATTCTGCATGAAAAAAGGACAAGCAGCCGAGTTGAACGGGAGAATGCGAAAAGTGTTCATGTGTAGTAAAAACCTGAGAAATCCGTTCGTTTTCGTAATTTATTATCGAATCGACATAAGCCAGACCGTCACATTGGCCGCTCTTCTCTCTGAAACGGTTGTACTTATCGTCTGCGAAGCTATGTCGCGCGCTGCGGTATGCGGAGACACTAAAAGCACCATAGTAGAACACAGATGAAGCTTCTAAGTTGATGTAATAGCCAGTAAGAAGTAGTACAATTCAAGTTTTAGGTATCGATTATTGCCTTTTTAGCTTGCTTTGGTGCCTTGGACCTGAGCTAGGACCTTAAGATTCTGCATGAAAGGAGGACTAGCAGCCGAATTGATCGGGAGTATGTGAAAAGTGTTCATATGTAGTAAAAACCTGAGATATCCGTTCGTTTTCGTCATTTGTTATCGAATCGACTTAAAGCCAGATCGTCACATTGGACGCTCTTCTCTCTGAAACGGTTGTACTTATCGTCTGCAAAGCAATGTCGCGTGCTGCGGTATGCGGAGACACTAAAAGCACCATAGTAGAACACAGATGCAGCTTCTAAGTTGATGTAATAGCCAGTAAGAAGTAGTAAAATTCAAGTTTTAGGTATCGATTACTGACTATTTTGCTGGCTTTGGTGCCTTGGACATGAGCTAGGACCTTAAGATTCTGCATGAAAGGAGAACTAGCAGCCGCGTTGCACGGGAGTATGTGAAAAGTGTTCATATGTAGTAAAAACCTGAGAAATCCGTCCGTTTTCGTCATTTGTTATCGAATCGACTTAAAGCCAGATCGTCATATTGGCCGCTCTTCACTCTGAAACGGGTGTACTTATCGTCTGCAAAGCTATGTCGCGTGCTGCGGTATGCGGAGACACTAAAAGCACCATAGTGGAACACAGATGAGGCTTCTAAGTTGATGTAATAGCCAGTAAGAAGTAGTACAGTTCAAGTTTTAGGTATCGATTATTGACTATTTTGCTGGCTTTTGTGCCTTGGACATGAGCTAGGAGCTTAAGATTATGCATGAAAGGAGGACTAGCAGCCGCGTTGCACGGGTGAATGCGAAAAGTGTTCATATGTAGTAAAAACCTGAGAAACCCGTCCGTTTTCGTCATTTGTTATCGAATCGACTTAAAGCCAGATCGTCACATTGGCCGGTCTTCTCTCGGAAACGGTTGTACTTATCGTCTGCAAAGGTATTTCGAGTGCTGCGGTATGTGGAGACACTAAAAGCACCATAGTAGAACACAGATGAAGCTTCTAAGTTGATTTAATAGCAAGTAAGAAGTAGTACAATTCAAGTTTTAAGTATCGATTATTGACTTTTTAGCCGGCTTTGGTGCCTTGAACATGAGCTAGGACCTTAAGATTCTGCATGAAAGGAGGACTAGAAGCCGAGTTGCACGGGAAAATGTGAAAAGTGTTCATATGTAGTAAAAACCTGAGAAATCCGTCCGTTTTCATCATTTGTTACAGAATCGACTTAAATCCAGATCGTCACATTAGCCGCAGTTCTGTCTGAAACGGCTGTACTTATCGTCTGCAAAGCTATGTCGCGTGCTGCGGTATGCGGAGACACTAAAAGCACCATAGCAGAACATAGATGAAGCTTCTAAGTTGATGTAATAGCCAGTAAGAAGTAGTACAATTTACGTTTCAGGAATCGATTTTTGACTTTTTTACCTGGCTTTGGAGCCATGGACATGATGTAGGACCTTAAGATTCTGCATGAAAGGAGAACTAGCAGCCGAGTTGCAAGGGAGAATGTTAAAAGTGTTCATATGTAGTAAAAACCTGAGAAATCCGTTCGTTTTCGTCATTTGTTATCGAATCGACTTAAAGCCAGATCGTCACATTGGCCGCTCTTCTCTCTGAAACGGTTGTACTTATCGTCTGCAAAGCTATGTCGCGTGCTGCGGTATGCGGAGACACTAAAAGCACCATAAATGAACACAGATGAAGCTTCTAAGTTGATGTAATAGCCAGTAAGAAGTAGTACAATTCAAGTTTTAGGTATCGATTATTGACTTTTTTGCTGGCTTTGGTGCCTTGGACATGAGGTAGGACCTTAAGATTCTGCATGAAAGGAGGACTAGCAGCCGAGTTGCATGGGAGAATGTGAAAAGTGTTCATATGTAGTAAAAACCTGAGAAATCCGTCCGTTTTCGTCATTTGTTAACGAATCGACTTAAACCCAGATTGACATATTGGCCCCTCTTCTCTCAAACAGTTGTACTTATCGTCTGCAAAGCTATGTCGCGTGCTGCGGTATACGGAGACACTAAAAGCACCATAGTAGAACACAGGTGAAGCTTCTAATTTGATGTAATAGCGAGTGAGAAGTAGAACAATTCAAGTTTTAGGTATCGATTATTGACTTTTTAGCTGGCTTTGGAGCCTTGGACATGAGCTAGGACCTTAAGATTCTGCATGAAAGGAGAAATAGCAGCCGCGTTGCACGGGAGTATGTCAAAAGTGTTCATATGTAGTAAAAACCTGAGAAATCCGTCCGTTTTCGTCATTTGTTATCGAATCAACTTAAAGCCAGATCGGCACATTGGCCGCTCTTCTCTCTGAAACGGTAGTACTTATCGTCTGCAAAGCTATGTCGCGTGCTGCGGTATACGAAGACACTAAAAGCACCATAGTACAACACAGATGAAGCTTCTAAGTTGATGTAATAGCCAGTAAGTAGTAGTACAGTTCAAGTTTTAGTTATCGATTATTGACTATTTTGCTGGCTTTTGTGCCTTTGTACATGAGCTAGGAGCTTACGATTCTGCATGAAAGGAGGACTAGCAGCCGCGTTGCACGGGAGTATGTGAAAAGTGTTCATATGTAGTAAAAACCAGAGAAATCCGTCCGTTTTCGTCATTTGTTATCGAATCGACTGAAAGCCAGATCGTCACATTGGCCGCTCTTCTCTCTGAAACGGTTGTACTTATCGTCTGCAAAGCTCTGTCGTGTGCTGCGGTATGCGGAGACACTTAAATCACCATTGTAGAACACAGATGAAGCTTCTAAGTTGAAGTAATATCCAGTTAAATGTAGTACAATTCAAGACTTAGGTTTGATTATTGACTTTTTACCATTCTTTGGTGCCTTGGACATGAGCTAGGACTTTAAGATTCTGCATGAAAGGAGGACTAGAAGCCGAGTTGCATGGGAGAATGTGAAAAGTGTTCATATGTAGTAAAAACCTGAGAAATCCGTCCGTTTTCGTCATTTGTTATCGAATCGACTTAAACCCAGATTGTCACATTGGCCCCTCTTCTCTGAAACGGTTGTACTTATCGTCTGCAAAGCTATGTCGCGTGCTGCGGTATACGGAGACACTAAAAGCACCATAGTAGAACACAGATGAAGCTTCTAAGTTGATGTAATAGCCAGTAAGAAGTAGTACTGTTCAAGTTTTAGGTATCGATTATTGACTATTTTGCTGGCTTTTGTGCCTTTGTACATGAGCTAGGAGCTTAAGAATCTGCATGAAAAGAGGACTAGCAGCCGCGTTGCACGGAGTATGTGAAAAGTGTTCATATGTAGTAACAACCTGAGAAATCCGTCCGTTTTCGTCATTTGTTATCGAATCGACTTAAAGCCAGATCGTCACATTGGCCGCTCTTCTTTCTGAAACGGTTGTACTTATCGTCTGCAAAGCTATGTCGCGTGATGCGGTATGCGGAGACACTAAAAGCACCATAGTAGAACACAGATGAAGCTTCTAAGTTGATGTAATAGCCAGTAAGAAGTAGTAAAATTCAAGTTTTAGGTATCGATTATGGACTTTTTGCTGGCTTTGGTGCCTTGGACAAGAGCTAGGACCTTAAGATTCTGCATGAAAGGAGAACTAGCAGCCGCGTTGCACGGGAGTATGTGAAAAGTGTTCATATGTAGTAAAAACCTGAGAAATCCGTCCGTTTTCGTCATTTGTTATCGAATCGACTTAAAGCCAGATCGTCACATTGGCCGCTCATCTCTCTGAAACGGTTGTACTTATCGTCTGCAAAGCTATGTCGCGTGCTGCAGTATGCGGAGACACTAAAAGCGCCATAATAGAACACACATGAAGCTTCTAAGTTGATGTAATAGAAAGTAAGAAGTAGTACAATTCAAGTTTTAGGTATCGATTATTGACTTTTTAGCTGGCTTTGGTACATTGGACATGAGCTAGGGCCTTAAGATTCTGCATGAAAGGAGGACTAGCAGCCGAGTTGCACGGGAGTATGTGAAAAGTGTTCATATGTAGTAAAAACCAGAGAAATCCGTCAGTTTTCGTCATTTGTTATCGAATCGACTGAAAGCCAGATCGTCACATTGGCCGCTCTTCTCTCTGAAACGGTTGTACTTATCGTCTGCAAAGCTCTGTCGTGTGCTGCGGTATGCGGAGACACTTAAATCACCATTGTAGAACACAGATGAAGCTTCTAAGTTGAAGTAATATCCAGTTAAATGTAGTACAATTCAAGACTTAGGTTTGATTATTGACTTTTTACCATTCTTTGGTGCCTTGGACATGAGCTAGGACTTTAAGATTCTGCATGAAAGGAGGACTAGAAGCCGAGTTGCATGGGAGAATGTGAAAAGTGTTCATATGTAGTAAAAACCTGAGAAATCCGTCCGTTTTCGTCATTTGTTATCGAATCGACTTAAACCCAGATTGTCACATTGGCCCCTCTTCTCTGAAACGGTTGTACTTATCGTCTGCAAAGCTATGTCGCGTGCTGCGGTATACGGAGACACTAAAAGCACCATAGTAGAACACAGATGAAGCTTCTAAGTTGATGTAATAGCCAGTAAGAAGTAGTACTGTTCAAGTTTTAGGTATCGATTATTGACTATTTTGCTGGCTTTTGTGCCTTTGTACATGAGCTAGGAGCTTAAGAATCTGCATGAAAAGAGGACTAGCAGCCGCGTTGCACGGAGTATGTGAAAAGTGTTCATATGTAGTAACAACCTGAGAAATCCGTCCGTTTTCGTCATTTGTTATCGAATCGACTTAAAGCCAGATCGTCACATTGGCCGCTCTTCTTTCTGAAACGGTTGTACTTATCGTCTGCAAAGCTATGTCGCGTGATGCGGTATGCGGAGACACTAAAAGCACCATAGTAGAACACAGATGAAGCTTCTAAGTTGATGTAATAGCCAGTAAGAAGTAGTAAAATTCAAGTTTTAGGTATCGATTATGGACTTTTTGCTGGCTTTGGTGCCTTGGACATGAGCTAGGACCTTAAGATTCTGCATGAAAGGAGAACTAGCAGCCGCGTTGCACGGGAGTATGTGAAAAGTGTTCATATGTAGTAAAAACCTGAGAAATCCGTCCGTTTTCGTCATTTGTTATCGAATCGACTTAAAGCCAGATCGTCACATTGGCCGCTCATCTCTCTGAAACGGTTGTACTTATCGTCTGCAAAGCTATGTCGCGTGCTGCAGTATGCGGAGACACTAAAAGCGCCATAATAGAACACACATGAAGCTTCTAAGTTGATGTAATAGAAAGTAAGAAGTAGTACAATTCAAGTTTTAGGTATCGATTATTGACTTTTTAGCTGGCTTTGGTACATTGGACATGAGCTAGGGCCTTAAGATTCTGCATGAAAGGAGGACTAGCAGCCGAGTTGCACGGGTGAATGCGAAAAGTGTTCATATGTAGTAAAAACCTGAGAAACCCGTCCGTTTTCGTCATTTGTTATCGAATCGACTTAAAGCCAGATCGTCACATTGGCCGGTCTTCTCTCTGAAACGGTTGTACTTATCGTCTGCAAAGGTATGTCGAGTGCTGCGGTATGTGGAGACACTAAAAGCACCATAGTAGAACACAGATGAAGCTTCTAAGTTGATTTAATAGCAAGTAAGAAGTAGTACAATTCAAGTTTTAGGTATCGATTATTGTTTTTTTAGCCGGCTTTGGTGCCTTGAACATGAGCTAGGACCTTAAGATTCTGCATGAAAGGAGGACTAGCAGCCGAGTTGCACGGGAAAATGTGAAAAGTGTTCATATGTAGTAAAAACTTGAGAAATCCGTCCGTTTTCATCATTTGTTACAGAATCGACTTAAATCCAGATCGTCACATTGGCCGCAGTTCTGTCTGAAACGGCTGTACTTATCGTCTGCAAAGCTATGTCGCGTGCTGCGGTATGCGGAGACACTAAAAGCACCATAGTAGAACACAGGTGAAGCTTCTAAGTTGATGTAATAGCCAGTAAGAAGTAGTACAATATACGTTTTAGGAATCGATTTTTGACATTTTACCTGGCTTTGGAGCCATGGACATGATGTAGGACCTTAAGATTCTGCATGAAAGGAGGACTAGCAGCCGAGTTGCAAGGGAGAATGTTAAAAGTGTTCATATGTAGTAAAAACCTGAGAAATCCGTCCGTTTTCGTCATTTGTTATCGAATCGACTGAAAGCCAGATCGTCACATTGGCCGCTCTTCTCTCTGAAACGGTTGTACTTATCGTCTGCAAAGCTATGTCGCGTTCTGCGGTATGCGGAGACACTTAAATCACCTTTGTAGAACACAGAGGAAGCTTCTAAGTTGAAGTAATATCCAGTTAAATGTAGTACAATTCAAGACTTAGGTTCGATTATTGACTTTATACCATTCTTTGGTGCCTTGGACATGAGCTAGGACCTTAAGATTCTGCATGAAAGGAGGACTAGCAGCCGAGTTGCATGGGAGAATGTGAAAAGTGTTCATATGTAGTAAAAACCTGAGAAATCCGTCCGTTTTCGTCATTTGTTATCGAATCGACTTAAACCCAGATTGTCACATTGGCCCCTCTTCTCTGAAACGGTTGTACTTATCGTCTGCAAAGCTATGTCGCGTGCTGCGGTATACGGAGACCCTAAAAGCACCATAGTAGAACACAGATGAAGCTTCTAAGTTGATGTAATAGCCAGTAAGAAGTAGTACAGTTCTAGTTTTAGGTATCGATTATTGACTATTTTGCTGGCTTTTGTGCCTTTGTACATGAGCTAGGAGCTTAATAATCTGCATGAAAAGAGGACTAGCAGCCGCGTTGCACGGGAGTATGTGAAAAGTGTTCATATGTAGTAACAACCTGAGAAATCCGTCCGTTTTCGTCATTTGTTATCGAATCGACTTAAAGCCAGATCGTCACATTGTCCGCTCTTCTCTCTGAAACGGTTGTACTTATCGTCTGCAAAGCTATGTCGTGTGCTGCGGTATGCGGAGACACTAAACCACCATAGTAGAACATAGATGAAGCTTCTAAGTTGATGTAATAGCCAGTAAGAAGTAGTACAATTTACGTTTTAGGTATCGATTTTTGACTTTTTAGCTGGCTTTGGAGCCTTGGACATGAACTAGGAATTTAAGATTCTGCATGAAAGGAGGACTAGCAGCCGAGTTGCATGGGAGAATGTGGAAAGTGTTCATATGTAGTAAAAACCTAAAGAAATCCGTCCGTTCTCGTCATTTGTTATGGAATCGACTTAAAGCCAGATCGTCACATTGGCCGCTCTTCTCACTGTAATGGTTGTACTTATCGTCTGCAAAGCTATGACGGGTGCTGCGGTATGCGGAGACACTAAAAGCACCATAGTAGAACACAGATGAAGCTTCTTAGTTGATGTAATAGCCAGTAAGAAGTAGTACAGTTCAAGTTTTAGTTATCGATTATTGACTATTTTGCTGGCTTTTGTGCCTTTGTAAATGAGCTAGGAGCTTACGATTCTGCATGAAAGTAGGACTAGCAGCCGAGTTGCACGGGAGTATGTGAAAAGTGTTCATATGTAGTAAAAACCAGAGAAATCCGTCCGTTTTCGTCATTTGTTATCGAATCGACTTAAAGCCAGATTTTCACATTGGCCGCTCTTCTCTCTGAAACGGTAGTACTTATCGTCTGCAAAGCTATGTCGCGTGCTGCGGTATACGGAGACACTAAAAGCACCATAGTAGAACACAGATGAAGCTTCTAAGTTGATGTAATAGCTAGTAAGAAGTAGTACAGTTCAAGATTTAGGTATCGATTATTGACTATTTAGCTGGCTTTGGTGCCTTGGACATGAGCTAGGAGCTTAAGATTCTGCATGAAAGGAGGACTAGCAGCCGCGTTGCACGGGAGTATGTGAAAAGTGTTCATATGTAGTAAAAACCAGAGAAATCCGTCCGATTTCGTCATTTGTTATCGAATCGACTGAAAGCCAGATCGTCACATTGCCGCTCTTCTCTCTGAAACGGTTGTACTTATCGTCTGCAAAGCTATGTCGCGTGCTGCGGTATGCGGAGACAGTTAAATCACCATTGTAGAACACAGATGAAGCTTCTAAGTTGAAGTAATATCCAGTTAAATGTAGTACAATTCAAGACTTAGGTTCGATTATTGACTTTTTACCATTCTTTGGTGCCTTGGACATGAGCTAGGACCTTAAGATTCTGCATGAAAGGAGGACTAGCAGCCGAGTTGCATGGGAGAATGTGAAAAGTGTTCATATGTAGTAAAAACCTGAGAAATCCGTCCGTTTTCGTCATTTGTTATCGAATCGACTTAAACCCAGATTGTCACATTGGCCCCTCTTCTCTGAAACGGTTGTACTTATCGTCTGCAAAGCTATGTCGCGTGCTGCGGTATACGGAGACACTAAAACACCATAGTAGATCACAGATGAAGCTTCTAAGTTGATGTAATAGCCAGTAAGAAGAAGTACAGTTCAAGTTTTAGGTATCGATTATTGACTATTTTGCTGGCTTTTGTGCCTTTGTACATGAGCTAGGAGCTTAAGAATCTGCATGAAAAGAGGACTAGCAGCCGCGTTGCACGGGAGTATGTGAAAAGTGTTCATATGTAGTAACAACCTGAGAAATCCGTCCGTTTTCGTCATTTGTTATCGAATCGACTTAAAGCCAGATCGTCACATTGGCCGGTCTTCTCTCTGAAACGGTTGTACTTATCGTCTGCAAAGCTATGTCGCGTGCTGCGGTATGCGGAGACACTAAACCACCATAGTAGAACATAGATGAAGCTTCTAAGTTGATGTAATAGCCAGTAAGAGGTAGTACAATTTACGTTTTAGGTATCGATTACTGACTATTTTGCTGGCTTTGGTGCCTTGGACATGAGCTAGGACCTTAAGATTTTGCATGAAAGGAGAACTAGCAGCCGCGTTGCACGGGAGTATGTGAAAAGTGTTCATATGTAGTAAAAACCTGAGAAATCCGTCCGTTTTCGTCATTTGTTATCGAATCGACTTAAAGCCAGATCGTCACATTGGCCGCTCTTCTCTCTGAAACGGTTGTACTTATCGTCTGCAAAGCTATGTCGCGTGCTGCAGTATGCGGAGACACTAAAAGCACCATAGTAGTACACACATGAAGCTTCTAAGTTGATGTAATAGAAAGTAAGAAGTAGTACAATTCAAGTTTTAGGTATGGATTATTGACTTTTTAGCTGGCTTTGGTACATTGGACATGAGCTAGGACCTTAAGATTCTGCATGAAAGGAGGACTAGCAGCCGAGTTGCACGGGTGAATGCGAAAAGTGTTCATATGTAGTAAAAACCTGAGAAACCCGTCCGTTTTCGTCATTTGTTATCGAATCGACTTAAAGCCAGATCGTCACATTGGCCGGTCTTCTCTCTGAAACAGTTGTACTTATCGTCTGCAAAGCTATGTCGCGTGCTGCAGTATGGGGAGACACTAAAAGCACCATAGTAGAACCCACATGAAGCTACTAAGTTGATGTAATAGCAAGTAAGAAGTAGTACAATTCAAGTTTTAGGTATCGATTATTGACTTTTTAGCCGGCTTTGGTGCCTTGAACATGAGCTAGGACCTTAAGATTCTGCATGAAAGGAGGACTAGCAGCCGAGTTGCACGGGAAAATGTGAAAAGTGTTCATATGTAGTAAAAACCTGAGAAATCCGTCCGTTTTCGTCATTTGTTACAGAATCGACTTAAATCCAGATCGTCACATTGGCCGCAGTTCTGTCTGAAACGGCTGTACTTATCGTCTGCAAAGCTATGTCGCGTGCTGCGGTATGCGGAGACACAAAAAGCACCATAGTAGAACATAGATGAAGCTTCTAAGTTGATGTAATAGCCAGTAAGAAGTAGTACAATTTACGTTTTAGGTATCGATTTTTGACTTTTTAGCTGGCTTTGGAGCCTTTGACATGAGCTAGGACCTTAAGATTCTGCTTGAAAGGAGGACTAGCAGCCGAGTTGCATGGGAGAATGTGAAAAGTGTTCATATGTAGTAAAAACCTAAAGAAATCCGTCCGTTTTCGTCATTTGTTATGGAATCGACTTAAAGCCAGATCGTCACATTGGCCGCTCTTCTCACTGTAAAGGTTGTACTTATCGTCTGCAAAGCTATGTCGCGTGCTGCGGTATGCGGAGACACTAAAAGCACCATAGTAGAACACAGATGAAGCTTCTAAGTTGATGTAATAGCTAGTAAGAAGTAGTACAGTTCAAGTTTTAGGTATCGATTATTGACTATTTAGCTGGCTTTGGTGCCTTGGACATGAGCTAGGAGCTTAAGATTCTGCATGAAAGGAGGACTAGCAGCCGCGTTGCACGGGAGTATGTGAAAAGTGTTCATATGTAGTAAAAACCTGAGAAATCCGTCCGTTTTCGTCATTTGTTATGGAATCGACTTAAAGCCAGGTCGTCCCATTGGCCGCTCTTCTCACTGTAAAGGTTGTACTTATCGTCTGCAAAGCTATGTCGGGTGCTGCGGTATGCGGAGACACTAAAAGCACCATAGTAGAACACAGATGAAGCTTCTAAGTTGATGTAATAGCTAGTAAGAAGTAGTACAGTTCAAGTTTTAGGTATCGATTATTGACTATTTAGATGGCTTTGGTGCCTTGGACATTAGCTAGGAGCTTTAGATTCTGCATGAAAGGAGGACTAGCAGCCGCGTTGCACGGGAGTATGTGAAAAGTGTTCATATGTAGTAAAAACCTGAGAAATCCGTCCGTTTTCGTCATTTGTTATCGAATCGACTGAAAGCCAGATCGTCACATTGGCCGCTCTTCTCTATGAACGGTTGTACTTATCGTCTGCAAAGCTATGTCGCGTGCTGCGGTATGCGGAGACACTAAAAGCACCATAGTACAACACAGATGACGCTTCTAAGTAATGTAATAGCCAGTAACAAGTAGTACAGTTCAACTTTTAAGTATCGATTATTGACTTTTTAGCTATCTTTGGTGCCTTGGACATGCGCTAGGACCTTAAGATTCTGCATGAAAGGAGGACTAGCAGTCGAGTGGCACGGGAGAATGTGAAAAACGTTCATATGTAGTAAAAACCTAAAGAAATCCGTCCGTTTTCGTCATTTGTTATCGAATCGACTTAAAGCCAGATCGTCACATTGGCCGCTCTTCTCTCTGAAACGGTTGTACTTATCGTCTGCAAAGCTATGTCGCGTGCTGCGGTATGCGGAGACACTAAAAGCACCATAGTAGAACACAGATGAAGCTTATAAGTTGATGTAATAGCTAGTAAGAAGTAGTACAGTTCAAGATTTAGGTATCGATTATTGACTATTTAGCTGGCTTTGGTGCCTTGGACATGAGCTAGGAGCTTAAGATTCTGCATGAAAGGAGGACTAGCAGCCGCGTTGCACGGGAGTATGTGAAAAGTGTTCATATGTAGTAAAAACCAGAGAAATCCGTCAGTTTTCGTCATTTGTTATCGAATCGACTGAAAGCCAGATCGTCACATTGGCCGCTCTTCTCTCTGAAACGGTTTTACTTATCGTCTGCAAAGCTATGTCGCTTGTTGCGGTATGCGGAGACACTTAAATCACCATTGTAGAACACAGATGAAGCTTCTAAGTTGAAGTAAATCCAGTTAAATGTAGTACAATTCAAGACTTAGGTTCGTTTATTGACTTTTTACCATTCTTTGGTGCCTTGGACATGAGCTAGGACCTTAAGATTCTGCATGAAAGGAGGACTAGCAGCCGAGTTGCATGGGAGAATGTGAAAAGTGTTCATATGTAGTAAAAACCTGAGAAATCCGTCCGTTTTCGTCATTTGTTATCGTATCGGCTTAAACCCAGATTGTCACATTGGCCCCTATTCTCTGAAACGGTTGTACTTATCGTCAGCAAAGCTATGTCGCGTGCTGCGGTATACGGAGACACTAAAAGCACCATAGTAGAACACAGATGAAGCTTCTAAGTTGATGTAATAGCCAGTAAGAAGTAGTACAGTTCAAGTTTTAGGTATCGATTATTGACTATTTTGCTGGCTTTTGTGCCTTTGTACATGAGCTAGGAGCTTAAGAATCTGCATGAAATGAGGACTAGCAGCCGCGTTGCACGGGAGTATGTGAAAAGTGTTCATATGTAGTAACAATCTGAGAAATCCGTCCGTTTTCGTCATTTGTTATCGAATCGACTTAAAGCCAGATCGTCACATTGTCCGCTCTTCTCTCTGAAACGGTAGTACTTATCGTCTGCAAAGCTATGTCGCGTGCTGCGGTATGCGGAGACACTAAACCACCATAGTAGAACATAGATGAAGCTTCTAAGTTGATGTAATAGCCAGTAAGAAGTAGTACAATTTACGTTTTAGGTATCGATTTTTGACTTTTTAGCTGGCTTTGGAGCCTTTGACATGAGCTAGGACCTTAAGATTCTGCTTGAAAGGAGGACTAGCAGCCGAGTTGCATGGGAGAATGTGAAAAGTGTTCATATGTAGTAAAAACCTAAAGAAATCCGTCCGTTTTCTTCATTTGTTATGGAATCGACCTAAAGCCAGATCGTCACATTGGCCGCTCTTCTCACTGTAAAGGTTTTACCTATCGTCTGCAAAGCTAAGTCGCGTGCTGCGGTATGCGGAGACACTAAAAGCACCATAGTAGAACACAGATGAAGCTTCTAAGTTGATGTAATAGCTAGTAAGAAGTAGTACAGTTCAAGTTTTAGGTATCGATTATTGACTATTTAGCTGGCTTTGGTGCCTTGGACATGAGCTAGGAGCTTAAGATTCTGCATGAAAGGAGGACTAGCAGCCGCGTTGCACGGGAGTATGTGAAAAGTGTTCATATGTAGTAAAAACCTGAGAAATCCGTCCGTTTTCGTCATTTGTTATGGAATCGACTTAAAGCCAGGTCGTCCCATTGGCCGCTCTTCTCACTGTAAAGGTTGTACTTATCGTCTGCAAAGCTATGTCGGGTGCTGCGGTATGCGGAGACACTAAAAGCACCATAGTAGAACACAGATGAAGCTTCTAAGTAATGTAATAGCCAGTAACAAGTAGTACAGTTCAACTTTTAGGTATCGATTACTGACTTTTTAGCTATCTTTGGTGCCTTGGACATGCGCTAGGACCTTAAGATTCTGCATGAAAGGAGGACTAGCAGTCGAGTTGCACGGGAGAATGTGAAAAATGTTCATATGTAGTAAAAACCTAAAGAAATCCGTCCGTTTTCGTCATTTGTTATCGAATCGACTTAAAGCCAGATCGTCACATTGGCCGCTCTTCTCTCTGAAACGGTTGTACTTATCGTCTGCAAAGCTATGTCGCGTGCTGCGGTATGCGGAGACACTAAAAGCACCATAGTAGAACACAGATGAAGCTTCTAAGTTGATGTAATAGCTAGTAAGAAGTAGTACAGTTCAAGATTTAGGTATCGATTATTGACTATTTAGCTGGCTTTGGTGCCTTGGACATGAGCTAGGAGCTTAAGATTCTGCATGAAAGGAGGACTAGCAGCCGCGTTGCACGGGAGTATGTGAAAAGTGTTCATATGTAGTAAAAACCAGAGAAATCCGTCCGTTTTCGTCATTTGTTATCGAATCGACTGAAAGCCAGATCGTCACATTGGCCGCTCTTCTCTCTGAAACGGTTGTACTTATCGTCTGCAAAGCTATGTCGCTTGCTGCGGTATGCGGAGACACTTAAATCACCATTGTAGAACACAGATGAAGCTTCTAAGTTGAAGTAATATCCAGTTAAATGTAGTACAATTGAAGACTTAGGTTCGTTTATTGACTTTTTACCATTCTTTGGTGCCTTGGACATGAGCTAGGACCTTAAGATTCTGCATGAAAGGAGGACTGGCAGCCGAGTTGCATGGGAGAATGTGAAAAGTGTTCATATGTAGTAAAAACCTAAAGAAATCCGTCCGTTTTCGTCATTTGTTATGGAATCGACTTAAAGCCAGGTCGTCCCATTGGCCGCTCTTCTCACTGTAAAGGTTGTACTTATCGTCTGCAAAGCTATGTCGGGTGCTGCGGTATGCGGAGACACTAAAAGCACCATAGTAGAACACAGATGAAGCTTCTAAGTTGATGTAATAGCTAGTAAGAAGTAGTACAGTTCAAGTTTTAGGTATCGATTATTGACTATTTAGATGGCTTTGGTGCCTTGGACATTAGCTAGGAGCTTTAGATTCTGCATGAAAGGAGGACTAGCAGCCGCGTTGCACGGGAGTATGTGAAAAGTGTTCATATGTAGTAAAAACCTGAGAAATCCGTCCGTTTTCGTCATTTGTTATCGAATCGACTGAAAGCCAGATCGTCACATTGGCCGCTCTTCTCTATGAACGGTTGTACTTATCGTCTGCAAAGCTATGTCGCGTGCTGCGGTATGCGGAGACACTAAAAGCACCATAGTACAACACAGATGACGATTCTAAGTAATGTAATAGCCAGTAACAAGTAGTACAGTTCAACTTTTAAGTATCGATTATTGACTTTTTAGCTATCTTTGGTGCCTTGGACATGCGCTAGGACCTTAAGATTCTGCATGAAAGGAGGACTAGCAGTCGAGTTGCACGGGAGAATGTGAAAAACGTTCATATGTAGTAAAAACCTAAAGAAATCCGTCCGTTTTCGTCATTTGTTATCGAATCGACTGAAAGCCAGATCGTCACATTGGCCGCTCTTCTCTCTGAAACGGTTTTACTTATCGTCTGCAAAGCTATGTCGCTTGCTGCGGTATGCGGAGACACTTAAATCACCATTGTAGAACACAGATGAAGCTTCTAAGTTGAAGTAATATCCAGTTAAATGTAGTACAATTCAAGACTTAGGTTCGTTTATTGACTTTTTACCATTCTTTGGTGCCTTGGACATGAGCTAGGACCTTAAGATTCTGCATGAAAGGAGGACTAGCAGCCGAGTTGCATGGGAGAATGTGAAAAGTGTTCATATGTAGTAAAAACCTGAGAAATCCGTCCGTTTTCTTCATTTGTTATCGAATCGACTTAAACCCAGATTGTCACATTGGCCCCTATTCTCTGAAACGGTTGTACTTATCGTCTGCAAAGCTATGTCGCGTGCTGTGGTATACGGAGACACTAAAAGCACCATAGTAGAACACAGATGAAGCTTCTAAGTTGATGTATTAGCCAGTAAGAAGTAGTACAGTTCAAGTTTTAGGTATCGATTATTGACTATTTTGCTGGCTTTTGTGCCTTTGTACATGAGCTAGGAGCTTAAGAATCCGCATGAAATGAGGACTAGCAGCCGCGTTGCACGGGAGTATGTGAAAAGTGTTCATATGTAGTAACAATCTGAGAAATCCGTCCGTTTTCGTCATTTGTTATCGAATCGACTTAAAGCCAGATCGTCACATTGTCCTCTCTTCTCTCTGAAACGGTTGTACTTATCGTCTGCAAAGCTATGTCGCGTGCTGCGGTATGCGGAGACACTAAACCACCATAGTAGAACATAGATGAAGCTTCTAAGTTGATGTAATAGCCAGTAAGAAGTAGTACAATTTACGTTTTAGGTATCGATTTTTGACTTTTTAGCTGGCTTTGGAGCCTTTGACATGAGCTAGGACCTTAAGATTATGCTTGAAAGGAGGACTAGCAGCCGAGTTGCATGGGAGAATGTGAAAAGTGTTCATATGTAGTAAAAACCTAAAGAAATCCGTCCGTTTTCTTCATTTGTTATGGAATCGACTTAAAGCCAGATCGTCACATTGGCCGCTCTTCTCACTGTAAAGGTTGTACTTATCGTCTGCAAAGCTATGTCGCGTGCTGCAGTATGCGGAGACACTAAAAGCACCATAGTAGAACACAGATGAAGCTTCTAAGTTGATGTAATAGCTAGTAAGAAGTAGTACAGTTCAAGTTTTAGGTATCGATTATTGACTATTTAGCTGGCTTTGGTGCCTTGGACATGAGCTAGGAGCTTAAGATTCTGCATGAAAGGAGGACTAGCAGCCGCGTTGCACGGGAGTATGTGAAAAGTGTTCATATGTAGTAAAAACCTGAGAAATCCGTCCGTTTTCGTCATTTGTTATGGAATCGACTTAAAGCCAGGTCGTCCCATTGGCCGCTCTTCTCACTGTAAAGGTTGTACTTATCGTCTGCAAAGCTATGTCGGGTGCTGCGGTATGCGGAGACACTGAAAGCACCATAGTAGAACACAGATGAAGCTTCTAAGTTGATGTAATAGCTAGTAAGAAGTAGTACAGTTCAAGTTTTAGGTATCGATTATTGACTATTTAGATGGCTTTGGTGCCTTGGACATTAGCTAGGAGCTTAAGATTCTGCATGAAAGGAGGACTAGCAGCCGCGTTGCACGGGAGTATGTGAAAAGTGTTCCTATGTAGTAAAAACCTGAGAAATCCGTCCGTTTTCGTCATTTGTTATCGAATCGACTTAAAGCAAGATCGTCACATTGGCCGCTCTTCTCTATGAACGGTTGTACTTATCGTCTGCAAAGCTATGTCGCGTGCTGCGGTATGCGGAGACACTAAAAGCACCATAGTAGAACACAGATGAAGCTTCTAAGTAATGTAATAGCCAGTAACAAGTAGTACAGTTCAACTTTTAGGTATCGATTACTGACTTTTTAGCTATCTTTGGTGCCTTGGACATGCGCTAGGACCTTAAGATTCTGCATGAAAGGAGGACTAGCAGCCGCGTTGCACGGGAGTATGTGAAAAGTGTTCATATGTAGTAACAATCTGAGAAATCCGTCCGTTTTCGTCATTTGTTATGGAATCGACTTAAAGCCAGGTCGTCCCATTGGCCGCTCTTCTCTCTGAAACGGTTGTACTTATCGTCTGCAAAGCTATGTCGCGTGCTGCGGTATGCGGAGACACTAAACCACCATAGTAGAACATAGCTGAAGCTTCTAAGTTGATGTAATAGCCAGTAAGAAGTAGTACAATTTACGTTTTAGGTATCGATTTCTGACTTTTTAGCTGGCTTTGGAGCCTTGGACATGAGCTAGGAATTAAGATTCTGCATGAAAGGAGGACTAGCAGCCGAGTTGCAAGGGAGAATGTGAAAAGTGTTCATAAGTAGTAAAAACCTAAAGAAATCCGTCCGTTCTCGTCATTTGTTATGGAATCGACTTAAAGCCAGATCGTCACATTGGCCGCTCTTCTCACTGTAAAGGTTGTACTTATCGTCTGCAAAGCTATGTCGCGTGCTACGGTATGCGGAGACACTAAAATCACCATAGTAGAACACAGATGAAGCTTCTAAATTGATGTAATAACCTGTAAGAAGTAGTACAATTCAAGTTTTAGGTATAGATTATTGCCTTTTTAGCTGGCTTTGGTGCCTTGGACATGAGCTAGGACCTTAGGATTCTGCATGAATGATGGACTAGCAGCCGAGTTGCACGGGGGAATGTGACAAGTGTTCAAATGTAGTAAAAACCTGAGAAATACGTCCGTTTTCGTCATTTGTTATCGAATCGAATTAAAGCCAGATCGTCACATTGGCCGATCTTCTCTCTGAAACGGTAGTACTTATCGTCTGCAAAGCTATGTCGCGTGCTGCGGTATGCGGAGACACTAAAAGCACCTTAGTAGAACATAGATGAAGCTTCTAAGTTGATGTAATAGCCAGTAAGAAGTAGTACAATTTACGTTTTAGGTATCGATTTTTGACTTTTTAGCTGGCTTTGGTGCCTTGGACATGAGCTAGGACCTTAAGGTTCTGCATGAAAGGAGGACTAACAGCCGAGTTTCATGGGAGAATGCGAAAAGTGTTCATATGTAGTAAAAACCTTAGAAATCCGTCCGTTTTCGTCATTTGTTATCGAATCGACTTAAAGCAAGATCGTCACATTGGCCGCTCTTCTCTCTGAAACGGTTGTACTTATCGTCTGCAAAGCTATGTCGCGTGCTGCGGTATGCGGAGACACTAAAAGCACCATAGTAGAACACAGATGAAGCTTCTAAGTTGATGTAATAGAAAGTAAGAAGTAGTACAATTCAAGATTTAGGTATCGATTATTGACTATTTACTTGGCTTTGGTGCCTTGGACATGAGCTAGGAGCTTAAGATTCTGCATGAAAGGAGGACTAGCAGCCACGTTGCACGATAGTATGTGAAAAGTGTTCATATGTAGTAACAACCTGAGAAATCCGTCCGTTTTCGTCATTTGTTATCGAATCGACTTAAAGCCAGATCGTCACATTGGCCGCTCTTCTCTCTGAAACGGTTGTACTTATCGTCTGCAAAGCTATGTCGCGTGCTGCGGTATGCGGAGACACTAAAAGCACCATAGTAGAACACAGATCAAACTTCTAAGTTAATGTAATAACCAGTAAGAAGTAGTACAATTCAAGTTTTGGGTACTGATTATTTACTTTTTAGCTGGCTTTGATGCCTTGGACATGAGCTAGGACCTTAAGATTCTGCATGAAAGGAGGACTAGCGGGCGAGTTTAACGGGAGAATGTGAGAAGTGTTCATATGTAGTAAAAACCTGAGAAATCCGTCCGTTTTCGTCATTTGTTATCGAATCGACTTAAAGCCAGATCGTCACATTGGCCCCTCTTCTCACTGTAAAGGTTGTACTTATCGTCTGCAAAGCTATGTCGCGTCCTGCGGTATGCGGAGACACTACAAGCACCATAGTAGAACACAGATGAAGCTTCTAAGGTGATGTAATAGCTAGTAAGAAGTAGTACAGTTCAAGTTTTAGGTATCGATTATTGACTATTTAGATGGCTTTGGTGCCTTGGACATTAGCTAGGAGCTTAAGATTCTGCATAAAAGGAGGACTAGCAGCCGCGTTGCACGGGAGTATGTGAAAATTGTTCATATGTAGTAAAAACCTGAGAAATCCGTCCGTTTTCGTTATTTGTTGTCGACTCGACTTAAAACCAGATCGTCACATTGGCCGCCCTTCTCTCTGAAACGTTTGTACTTATAGTCTGCAAAGCTATGTCGCGTGCTGCGGTATGCGGAGACACTAAAAGCACCATAGTAGAACATAGATGAAGCTTCTAAGTTGATGTAATAGCCAGTAAGAAGTAGTACAATTTACGTTTTAGGTATCGATTTTTGACTTTTTAGCTGGCTTTGGTGCCTTGGACATGAGCTAGGACCTTAAGATTCTGCATGAAAGGAGGACTAGCAGCCGAGTTTCATGGGAGAATGCGAAAAGTGTTCATATGTAGTAAAAACCTGAGAAATCCGTCCGTTTTCGTCATTTGTTATCGAATCGACTTAAAGCAAGATCGTCACATTGGCCGCTCTTCTCTCTGAAACGGTTGTACTTATCGTCTGCAAAGCTATGTCGCGTGCTGCGGTATGCGGAGACTCTAAACGCACCATAGTAGAACACAGATGAAGCTTCGAAGTTGATGTAATAGCCAGTAAGAAGTAGTACAATTCAAGTTATAGGTATCGATTATTGACCTTTTTTCTGGCTTTGGTGCCTTGGACATGAGCTAGGACCGTAAGATTCTGTATGAAAGGAGGACCAGCAGCCGGGTTGCATGGGAGAATGTGAAAAGTGTTCATATGTAGTAAAAACCTGAGAAATCCGTCCGTTTTCGTTATTTGTTATCGAATCGACTTAAAGCCAGATCGTCACATTGGCTGCCCTTCTCTCTGAAACGGTTGTACTTATAGTCTGCAAAGCTATGTCGCGTGCTGCGGTATGCGGAGACACTAAAAGCACCATAGTAGAACACAGATGAAGCTTCTAAGTTGATGTAATAACCAGTAAGAAGTAGTACAATTCAAGTTTTAATTATAGATTATTGACTTTTTAGCTGGCTTTGGTGCCTTGGACATGAGCTAGGACATTAAGATTCTGCATGAAAGAAGGACTAGCAGCCGAGTTGCACGGGAGAATGTGACAAGTGTTCAAATGTAGTAAAAACCTGAGAAATACGTCCGTTTTCATAATTTGTTATAGAATCGACTTAAATCAGAATCGTCACATTGGCCGCAGTTCTGTCTGAAACGGTTGTACGTATCGTCTGCACAGCTATGTCGCGTGCTGCGGTATGCGGAGACACTAAAAGCACCATAGTAGAACATAGATGAAGCTTCTAAGTTGATGTAATAGCCTGTAAGAAGTAGTACAATTTACGATTTAGGTATCGATTTTTGACTTTTTAGCTGGCTTTGGTGCCTTGGACATGAGCTAGGACCTTAAGATTCTGCATGAAAGGAGGACTAGCAGCCGAGTTTCATGGCAGAATGCGAAAAGTGTTCATATGTAGTAAAAACATGAGAAATCCGTCCGTTTTCGTCATTTGTTATCGAATCGACTTAAAGCAAGATCGTCACATTTTCCGCTCTTCTCTCTGAAACGGTTGTACTAATCGTCTGCAAAGCTATGTCGCGTGCTGCGGTATGCGGAGACACTAAAAGCACCATAGTAGGACACAGATGAAGCTTCTAAGTTGATGTAATAGCCAGTAAGAAGTAGTACAATTCAAGTTTTATGTATCGATTATTGACTTTTTAGCCGGCTTTGGTGCCTTGGACATGAGCTAGGACCTTAAGATTCTGCATGAAAGGAGGACTAGCAGCCGAGTTGCATGGGAGAATGTGAAAAGTGTTCATATGTAGTAAAAATATGAGAAATCCGTCCGTTTTCGTCATTTGTTATCGAATCGAATAAAAGCCAGATCGTCACATTGACCGCTCTTCTCTGAAACGGTTGTACTTATCGTCTGCAAAGCTATGTCGCGTGCTGCGTTATGCGGATACACTAAAAGCACCATAGTAGAGCACAGATGAAGCTTCTAAGTTGATGTAATAACCAGTAAAAAGTAGTACAATTCAAGTTTTAGGTATAGATTATTGACTTTTTAGCTGGCTTTGGTGCCTTGGACAAGAGCTAGGACCTTACGATTCTGCATGAAAGAAGGACTAGCAGCCGGGTTGCATGGGAGAATGTGAAAAGTGTTCATATGTAGTAAAAATATGAGAAATCCGTCCGTTTTCGTCATTTGTTATCGAATCGAATAAAAGCCAGATCGTCACATTGACCGCTCTTCTCTGAAACGGTTGTACTTATCGTCTGCAAAGCTATGTCGCGTGCTGCGGTATGCGGAGACACTAAAACCACCATAGTAGAACACAGATTTAGCTTCTAAGTTGATGTAATAGCATGCAGGAAGTAGTACAATTCAAGTTTTAGTTATCGATTATTAATTTTTAGCTGGCTTTGGTGCCTTGGATATGAGATAGGACCTTAAGATTCTGCATGAAAGGAGGACTAGCAGTCGAGTTGCACGGGAGAATGTGAAAAATGTTCATATGTAGTAAAAACCTAAAGTAATCCGTCCGTTTTCGTCATTTGTTATCGAATCGACTTAAAGCCAGATCGTCACATTGGCCGCTCTCCTCTCTGAATCGGTTGTACTTATCGTCTGCAAAGCTATGTCGCACGCTGCGGTATGCGGAGACACTAAAAGCACCATAGCAGAACATAGATGAAGCTTCTAAGTTGATGTAATAGCCAGTAAGAAGTAGTACAATTTATGTTTTAGGTATCGATTTTTGACTTTTTATCTGGCTTTGGTGCCTTGGACATGAGCTAGGACCTTAAGATTCTGCATGAAAGGAGGACTAACAGCCGAGTTTCATGGGAGAATGCGAAAAGTGTTCATATGTAGTAAAAACCTGAGAAATCCGTCCGTTATCGTCATTTGTTATCGAATCGACTTAAAGCAAGATCGCCACATTGGCCGCTCTTCTCTCTGAAACGGTTGTACTTATCGTCTGCAAAGCTATGTCGCGTGCTGCGGTATACGGAGACACTAAAAGGACCATAGTAGAACACAGATGAAGCTTCTAAGTTGGTGTAATAGCGAGTGAGAAGTAGAACAATTCAAGTCTTAGGTATCGATTATTGACTTTTTAGCTGGCTTTGGTGCCTTGGACATGAGCTAGGACCTTAAGATTCTGCATGAAAGGAGGACGAGCAGCCGAGTTGCAGGGGAGAATGTGAAAAGTGTTCATATGTAGTAAAAACCTGAGAAATCCGTCCGTTTTCGTCATTTGTTATCGAATCGACTTAAAGCCAGATCGTCACATTATCCCCTCTTCTCTGAAACGGTTGTACTTATCGTCTGCAAAGCTATGTCGCGTGCTGCGTTATGTGGAGACACTAAAAGCACCATAGTAGAACACAGATGAAGCTTCTAAGTTGATGTAATAACCAGTAAGAAGTAGTACAATTCAAGTTTTAGGTATAGATTATTGACTTTTTAACTGGCTTTGGTGCCTTGGACATGAGCTAGGACCTTAAGATTTTGCATGAAAGAAAGACTAGCAGCCGAGTTGCACGGGAGAATATGACAAGTGTTCATATGTAGTAAAAACCTGAGAAATCCGTCCGTTTTCGTCATTTGTTATCGAATCGATTTAAAGCCAGATCGTCACATTGGCCGCCTTCCTCTCTGAAACGGTTGTACTTATCGTCTGCAAAGCTATGTCGCGTGCTGCGTTATGCGGAGACACTAAAAGCACCATGATTGAACACAGATGAAGCTTCTAAGTTGATGTAATAGCAAGCAAGAAGTAGTACAATTCAAGTTTTAGGTATCGATTATTGACTTTTTAGCCGGCTTTGGTGCCTTGGACATGAGCTAGGACCTTAAGATTCTGCATTAAAGGAGGACTAGCAGCCAAGTTGCATGGGAGAATGCGAAAAGTGTTCGTATGTAGTAAAAACCTGAGAAATCCGTCCGTTTTCGTCATTTGTTATCGAATCGACTTAAAGCCAGATCGTCACATTGGCCGCTCTTCTCTCTGAAACGGTTGTACTTATCGTCTGCAAAGCTATGTCGCGTGCGGCAGTATGCGGAGACACTAAAAGCACCATAGTAGAACACAGATGAAGCTTCTAAGTTGATGTAATAGCCAGTAAGAAGTAGTACAATTCAAGTTTTACCTATCGATTATTGACATTTTAGCTGGCTTTGGTGCCTTGGACATGAGCTAGGACCTTAAGATTCTGCAAGACAGAAGTACTAGCCACCGAGTTGCACGGGAGAATGTGAAAAGTGTTCATATGTAGTAAAAACCTGAGAAATCCGTCCGTTTTCGTCATTTGTTATGGAATCAACTTAAAGCCAGATCGTCACATTGGCCGCTCTTCTCTCTGAAACGGTTGTACTTATCGTCTGCAAAGCTATGTCGCGTGCTGCGTTATACGGAGACACTAAAATCACCACAGTGGAACACAGATGAAGCTTCTAAGTTGATGTAATAGCCAGTAAGAAGTAGTACAATTCAAGTTTTAGGTATCGATTATTGACTTTTTAGCTGGCTTTGATGCCTTGGACATGAGCTAGGACCTTAAGATTCTGCATGAAAGGAGGACTAGCAGCCGAGTTGCACGGGAGAATGTGACAAGTGTTCATATGAAGTAAAAACCTCAGAAATCCGTCCGTTTTCGTCATTTGTTATCGAATCGACTTAAAGCCAGATCGTCACATTGGCCGTTCTTCTCCCTGAAACGGTTGTACTTAACGTCTGCAAAGCTATGTCGCGTGCTGCGGTATGCGGATACACTAAAAGCACCATAGTAGAACACAGATGAAGCTTCTAAGTTGATGTAATAGCCAGTAAGAAGTAATACAATTCACGTTTTAGGTATCGATTATTGACTTGTTAGCTGGCTTTGGTGCCTTAGACATGAGCTAGGACCTTAAGATTCTGCATTAAAGGAGGACTAGCAGCCGAGTTGCATGGGAGAATGCGAAAAGTGTTCATATGTAGTAAAAACCTGAGATATCCGTCCGTTTTCGTCATTTGTTATCGAATCGATTTAAAGCCAGATCGTCACATTGGCCGCTCTTCTCTCTGAAACGGTTGTACTTATCGTCTGCAAAGCTATGTCGCGTGCTGCGGTATGCGGAGACACTAAAAGCACCATGATTGAACACAGATGAAGCTTCTAAGTTGATGTAATAGCAAGCAAGAAGTAGTACAATTCAAGTTTTAGGTATCGATTATTGACTTTTTAGCCGGCTTTCGTGCCTTGGACATGAGCTAGGACCTTAAGATTCTGCATGAAAGGAGGACTAGCAGCCGAGTTGCACGGGAGAATGTGAAAAGTTTTCATATGTAGTAAAAAACTGAGAAATCCGTCCGTTTTCGTCATTTGTTACGGAATCGACTTAAAGCCAGATCGTCACATTGCCGCTCTTCTCTCTGAAACGGTTGTACTTACCGTCTGCAAAACTATGTCGCGTGCTGCGTTATGCGGAGACACTAAAATCACCACAGTGGAACACAGATGAAGCTTCTAAGTTGATGTAATAGCCAGTATAAGTAGTACAATTCAAGTTTTAGGTATCGATTATTGACTTTTTAGGTGGCTTTGATGCCTTGGACATGAGGTAGGACCATAAGATTCAGTATGAAAGGAGGACTAGCAGCCGAGTTGCATGGGAGAATGTGAAAAGTGTTCATATGTAGTAAAAACCTGAGAAATCCGTCCGTTTTCGTCATTTGTTATGGAATCAACTTAAAGCCAGATCGTCACATTGGTCGCTCTTCTCTCTGAAACGGTTGTACTTATCGTCTGCAAAGCTATGTCGCGTGCTGCGTTATGCGGAGACACTAAAATCACCACAGTGGATCACATATGAAGCTTCTAAGTTGATGTAATAGCCAGTAAGAAGTAGTACAATTCAAGTTTTAGGTATCGATTATTGACTTTTTAGCTGGCTTTGATGCATTGGACA
This sequence comes from Schistocerca gregaria, assembly GCF_023897955.1. Taxonomy (NCBI): domain Eukaryota; kingdom Metazoa; phylum Arthropoda; class Insecta; order Orthoptera; family Acrididae; genus Schistocerca; species Schistocerca gregaria. The sequence continues at coordinate 716,160 of NW_026061765.1, read as the reverse complement.
TGAGCTAGGACCTTAAGATTCTGCATGAAAGGAGGACTAGCAGCCGAGTTGCCCGGGAGAATGTGACAAGTGTTCATATGTAGTAAAAACCTGAGAAATCCGTCCGTTTTCGTCATTTGTTATCGAATCGATTTAAAGCCAGATCGTCACATTGGCGGCTCTCCTCTCTGAAACGGTTGTACTTATCGTCTGCAAAGCTATGTCGCGTGCTGCGGTATGCGGAGACTCTAAAAGCACCATGATTGAACACAGATGAAGCTACTAAGTTGATGTAATAGCAAGCAAGAAGTAGTACAATTCAAGTTTTAGGTATCGATTATTGACTTTTTAGCCGGCTTTGGTGACTTGGACATGAGCTAGGACCTTAAGATTCTGCATTAAAGGAGGACTAGCAGCCGAGAGGCATGGGAGAATATGAAAAGTGTTCATATGTAGTAAAAAACTGAGAAATCCGTCCGTTTTCGTCATTTGTTATGGAATCAACTTAAAGCCAGATCGTCACATTGGCCGCTCTTCTCTGTGAAACTGTTGTACTTATCTTCTGCAAAGCTATGTCGCGTGCTGCGGTATGCGGAGACACTAAAAGCACCATAGTAAAACACAGATCAAGCTTCTATGTTGATGTAATAGCCAGTAAGAAGTAGTACAATTCAAGTTTTAGGTACTGATTATTAACTTTTTAGCTGGCTTTTGTGCCTTGGACATGAGCTAGGACCTTAAGATTCTGCATGAAAGGAGGACTAGCGGGCGAGTTGAACGGGAGAATGTGAGAAGTGTTCATATGTAGTAAAAACCTGAAAAATCCGTCCGTTTTCGTCATTTGTTATCTTATCAACTTAAAGATAGATCGTCACATTGGCCGCTCTTCTCCCTGAAACGGTTGTACTTAACGTCTGCAAAGCTATGTCGCGTGCTGCTGTATGCGGATACACTAAAAGCATCATAGTAGAACACAGATGAAGCTTCTAAGTTGATGTAATAGCCAGTAAGAAGTAATACAATTCACGTTTTAGGTATCGATTATTGACTTGTTAGCTGGCTTTGGTGCCTTGGACATGAGCTAGGACCTTAAGATTCTGCATGAAAGGAGGACTAGCGGGCGAGTTTAACGGGAGAATGTGAGAAGTGTTCATATGTAGTAAAAACCTGAGAAATCCGTCCGTTTTCGTCATTTGTTATCGAATCGACTTAAAGCCAGATCGTCACATTTTCCGCTCTTTTTCCTGAAACAGTTGTATTTAACGTCTGGAAAGCTGTGTCGCGTGCTGCGGTATGCGGAGACACTAAAAGCACCATAGTAGAACACAGATGAAGCTTCTAAGTTGATGTAATAGCCAGTAAGAAGTAATACAATTCACGTTTTAGGTATCGATTATTGACTTTTTAGCTGGCTCTGATGCCTTGGACATGAGCTAGCACCTTACGATTCAGTATGAAAGGAGGACTAGCAGCCGAGTTGCATGGGAGAATGTGAAAAGTGTTCAAATGTAGTAAAAACCTGAGAAATCCGTCCGTTTTCGTCATTTGTTATGGAATCAACTTAAAGCCAGATCGTCACATTGGCCGCTCTTCTTTCTGAAACGGTTGTACTTATCGTCTGCAAAGCTATGTCGCGTGCTGCGGTATGCGGAGACACTAAAATCACCACAGTGGAACACAGATGAAGCTTCTAAGTTGATGTAATAGCCAGTAAGAAGTAGTACAATTCAAGTTTTAGGTATCGACTATTGACTTTTTAGCTGGCTTTGATGCCTTGGACATGAGCTAGGACCTTAAGATTCAGTATGAAAGGAGGACTAGTAGCCGCGTTGCATGGGAGAATGTGAAAAGTGTTCATATGTAGTAAAAACCTGAGAAATCCGTCCGTTTTCGTCATTTGGTATGGAATCAACTTAAAGCCAGATCGTCATATTGGCCGCTCTTCTCTCTGACACGGTTGTACTTATCGTCTGCAAACCTATGTCGCGTGCTGCGGTATGTGGAGACACTAAAAGCACCATAGTAGAACACAGATGAAGCTTCTAAGTTGATGTAATAACCAGTAAGAAGTAGTACAATTCAAGTTTTAGGTATAGATTATTGACTTTTTAACTGGCTTTGGTGCCTTGGACATGAGCTAGGACCTTAAGATTTTGCATGAAAGAAAGACTAGCAGCCGAGTTGCACGGGAGAATATGACAAGTATTCATATGTAGTAAAAACCTGAGAAATCCGTCCGTTTTCGTCATTTGTTATCGAATCGATTTAAAGCCAGATCGTCACATTGGCCGCTCTCCTCTCTGAAACGGTTGTACTTATCGTCTGCAAAGCAATGTCGCGTGCTGCGTTATGCGGAGACACTAAAAGCACCATGATTGAACACAGATGAAGCTTCTAAGTTGATGTAATAGCAAGCAAGAAGTAGTACAATTCAAGTTTTAGGTATCGATTATTGACTTTTTAGCCGGCTTTGGTGCCTTGGACATGAGCTAGGACCTTAAGATTCTGCATTAAAGGAGGACTAGCAGCCAAGTTGCATGGGAGAATGCGAAAAGTGTTCATATGTAGTAAAAACCTGAGAAATCCGTCCGTTTTCGTCATTTGTTATCGAATCGACTTAAAGCCAGATCGTCACATTGGCCGCTCTTCTCTCTGAAACGGTTGTACTTATCGTCTGCAAAGCTATGTCGCGTGCGGCGGTATGCGGAGACACTAAAAGCACCATAGTAGAACACAGATGAAGCTTCTAAGTTGATGTAATAGCCAGTAAGAAGTAGTACAATTCAAGTTTTAGGTATCGATTATTGACTTTTTAGCTGGCTTTGATGCCTTGGACATGAGCTAGGACCTTAAGATTCTGCATGAAAGGAGGACTAGCAGCCGAGTTGCACGGGAGAATGTGACAAGTGTTCATATGTAGTAAAAACCTGAGAAATCCGTCCGTTTTCGTCATTTGTTATCGAATCGACTCAAAGATAGATCGTCACATTGGCCGTTCTTCTCCCTGAAACGGTTGTACTTAACGTCTGCAAAGCTATGTCGCGTGCTGCGGTATGCGGATACACTAAAAGCACCATAGTAGAACACAGATGAAGCTTCTAAGTTGATGTAATAGCCAGTAAGAAGTAATACAATTCACGTTTTAGGTATCGATTATTGACTTGTTAGCTGGCTTTGGTGCCTTAGACATGAGCTAGGACCTTAAGATTCTGCATTAAAGGAGGACTAGCAGCCGAGTTGCATGGGAGAATGCGAAAAGTGTTCATATGTAGTAAAAACCTGAGATATCCGTCCGTTTTCGTCATTTGTTATCGAATCGATTTAAAGCCAGATCGTCACATTGGCCGCTCTTCTCTCTGAAACGGTTGTACTTATCGTCTGCAAAGCTATGTCGCGTGCTGCGGTATGCGGAGACACTAAAAGCACCATGATTGAACACAGATGAAGCTTCTAAGTTGATGTAATAGCAAGCAAGAAGTAGTACAATTCAAGTTTTAGGTATCGATTATTGACTTTTTAGCCGGCTTTCGTGCCTTGGACATGAGCTAGGACCTTAAGATTCTGCATGAAAGGAGGACTAGCAGCCGAGTTGCACGGGAGAATGTGAAAAGTTTTCATATGTAGTAAAAAACTGAGAAATCCGTCCGTTTTCGTCATTTGTTATGGAATCGACTTAAAGCCAGATCGTCACATTGCCGCTCTTCTCTCTGAAACGGTTGTACTTACCGTCTGCAAAACTATGTCGCGTGCTGCGTTATGCGGAGACACTAAAATCACCACAGTGGAACACAGATGAAGCTTCTAAGTTGATGTAATAGCCAGTATAAGTAGTACAATTCAAGTTTTAGGTATCGATTATTGACTTTTTAGGTGGCTTTGATGCCTTGGACATGAGGTAGGACCTTAAGATTCAGTATGAAAGGAGGACTAGCAGCCGAGTTGCATGGGAGAATGTGAAAAGTGTTCATATGTAGTAAAAACCTGAGAAATCCGTCCGTTTTCGTCATTTGTTATGGAATCAACTTAAAGCCAGATCGTCACATTGGTCGCTCTTCTCTCTGAAACGGTTGTACTTATCGTCTGCAAAGCTATGTCGCGTGCTGCGTTATGCGGAGACACTAAAATCACCACAGTGGATCACATATGAAGCTTCTAAGTTGATGTAATAGCCAGTAAGAAGTAGTACAATTCAAGTTTTAGGTATCGATTATTGACTTTTTAGCTGGCTTTGATGCATTGGACATGAGCTAGGACCTTAAGATTCTGCATGAAAGGAGGACTAGCAGCCGAGTTGCCCGGGAGAATGTGACAAGTGTTGATATGTAGTAAAAACCTGAGAAATCCGTCCGTTTTCGTCATTTGTTATCGAATCGATTTAAAGCCAGTTCGTCACATTGGCGGCTATCCTCTCTGAAACGGTTGTACTTATCGTCTGCAAAGCTATGTCGCGTGCTGCGGTATGCGGAGACTCTAAAAGCACCATGATTGAACACAGATGAAGCTACTAAGTTGATGTAATAGCAAGCAAGAAGTAGTACAATTCAAGTTTTAGGTATCGATTATTGACTTTTTAGCCGGCTTTGGTGACTTGGAAATGAGCTAGGACCTTAAGATTCTGCATGAAAGGAGGACTAGCAGCCGAGTTGCACGGGAGAATATGAAAAGTGTTCATATGTAGTAAAAAACTGAGAAATCCGTCCGTTTTCGTCATTTGTTATGGAATCAACTTAAAGCCAGATCGTCACATTGGCCGCTCTTCTCTGTGAAACTGTTGTACTTATCTTCTGCAAAGCTATGTCGCGTGCTGCGGTATGCGGAGACACTAAAAGCACCATAGTAAAACACAGATCAAGCTTCTATGTTGATGTAATAGCCAGTAAGAAGTAGTACAATTCAAGTTTTAGGTACTGATTATTAACTTTTTAGCTGGCTTTGGTGCCTTGGACATGAGCTAGGACCTTAAGATTCTGCATGAAAGGAGGACTAGCGGGCGAGTTGAACGGGAGAATGTGAGAAGTTTTCATATGTAGTAAAAACCTGAAAAATCCGTCCGTTTTCGTCATTTGTTATCTTATCAACTTAAAGATAGATCGTCACATTGGCCGCTCTTCTCCCTGAAACGGTTGTACTTAACGTCTGCAAAGCTATGTCGCGTGCTGCTGTATGCGGATACACTAAAAGCACCATAGTAGAACACAGATGAAGCTTCTAAGTTGATGTAATAGCCAGTAAGAAGTAATACAATTCACGTTTTAGGTATCGATTATTGACTTGTTAGCTGGCTTTGGTGCCTTGGACATGAGCTAGGACCTTAAGATTCTGCATTAAAGGAGGACTAGCAGCCGAGTGGCATGGGAGAATGCGAAAAGTGTTCATATGTAGTAAAAAGCTGAGAAATACGTCCGTTTTCGTCATTTGTTATCGAATCGATTTAAAGCCAGATCGTCACATTGGCCGCTCTTCTCTCTGAAACGGTTGTACTTATCGTCTGCAAAGCTATGTCGCGTGCTGCGGTATGCGGAGATGCTAAAAGCACCATGATTGAACACAGATGAAGCTTCTAAGTTGATGTAATAGCCAGTAGGAAGTAGTACAATTCAAGTTTTAGGTATCAATTATTGACATTTTAGCTGGCTTTGGTGCCTTGGACATAAGCTAGGACCTTAAGATTCTGCATGAAAGGAGGATTAGCAGCCGAGTTGTACGGGAGAATGTGAAAAGTGTTCATATGTAGTAAAAACCTGAGAAATCCGTCCGTTTTCGTCATTTGTTATGGAATCAACTTAAAGCCAGATCGTCACATTGGCCGCTCTTCTTTCTGAAACGGTTGTACTTATCGTCTGCAAAGCTATGTCGCGTGCTGCGGTATGCGGAGACACTAAAAGCACCATAGTAGAACACAGATCAAACTTCTAAGTTAATGTAATAGCCAGTAAGAAGTAGTACAATTCAAGTTTTGGGTACTGATTATTTACTTTTTAGCTGGCTTGGTGCCTTGGACATGAGCTAGGACCTTAAGATTCTGCATGAAAGGAGGACTAGCGGGCGAGTTTAACGGGAGAATGTGAGAAGTGTTCATATGTAGTAAAAACCTGAGAAATCCGTCCGTTTTCGTCATTTGTTATCGAATCGACTTAAAGCCAGATCGTCACATTTTCCGCTCTTTTTCCTGAAACGGTTGTACTTAACGTCTGGAAAGCTATGTCGCGTGCTGCGGTATGCGGAGACACTAAAAGCACCATAGTAGAACACAGATGAAGCTTCTAAGTTGATGTAATAGCCAGTAAGAAGTAATACAATTCACGTTTTAGGTATCGATTATTGACTTTTTAGCTGGCTCTGATGCCTTGGACATGAGCTAGCACCTTACGATTCAGTATGAAAGGAGGACTAGCAGCCGAGTTGCATGGGAGAATGTGAAAAGTGTTCAAATGTAGTAAAAACCTGAGAAATCCGTCCGTTTTCGTCATTTGTTATGGAATCAACTTAAAGCCAGATCGTCACATTGGCCGCTCTTCTTTCTGAAACGGTTGTACTTATCGTCTGCAAAGCTATGTCGCGTGCTGCGGTATGCGGAGACACTAAAATCACCACAGTGGAACACAGATGAAGCTTCTAAGTTGATGTAATAGCCAGTAAGAAGTAGTACAATTCAAGTTTTAGGTATCGACTATTGACTTTTTAGCTGGCTTTGATGCCTTGGACATGAGCTAGGACCTTAAGATTCAGTATGAAAGGAGGACTAGTAGCCGCGTTGCATGGGAGAATGTGAAAAGTGTTCATATGTAGTAAAAACCTGAGAAATCCGTCCGTTTTCGTCATTTGGTATGGAATCAACTTAAAGCCAGATCGTCATATTGGCCGCTCTTCTCTCTGACACGGTTGTACTTATCGTCTGCAAACCTATGTCGCGTGCTGCGGTATGTGGAGACACTAAAAGCACCATAGTAGAACACAGATGAAGCTTCTAAGTTGATGTAATAGCCAGTAAGAATTAGTACGATTCAAGTTTTAGGTATCGATTATTGACTTTTTAGCTGGCTTTGGTGCCTTGGACATGAGCTGGGACCTTAAGATTCTGCATGAAAGGAGGACTAGCAGGCGAGTTGTACGGGAGAAAGTGAGAAGTATTCATATGTAGTAAAAACCTGAGAAATCCGTCCGTTTTCGTCATTTGTTATCGAATCGACTTAAGGCCAGATCGTCACATTGGCCACTCTTCTCTCTGAAACGGTTGTACTTATCGTCTGCAAAGCTATGTCGCGTGCTGCGATATGCGGAGACACTAAAAGCACCATAGTAGAACACAGATGAAGCTTCTAAGTTGATGTAATAGCCAGTAAGAAGTAGTACAATTCAAGTTTTGGGTACTGATTATTTACTTTTTAGCTGGCTTTGGTGCCTTGGCCATGAGCTAGGACCTTAAGATTCTGCATTAAAGGAGGACTAGCAGCCAAGTTGCATGGGAGAATGCGAAAAGTGTTCATATGTAGTAAAAACCTGAGAAATCCGTCCGTTTTCGTCATTTGTTATCGAATCGACTTAAAGCCAGATCGTCACATTGGCCGCTCTTCTCTCTGAAACGGTTGTACTTATCGTCTGCAAAGCTATGTCGCGTGCGGCGGTATGCGGAGACACTAAAAGCACCATAGTAGAACACAGATGAAGCTTCTAAGTTGATGTAATAGCCAGTAAGAAGTAGTACAATTCAAGTTTTACCTATCGATTATTGACATTTTAGGTGGCTTTGGTGCCTTGGACATGAGCTAGGACCTTAAGATTCTGCAAGACAGAAGGACTAGCAACCGAGTTGCACGGGAGAATGTGAAAAGTGTTCATATGTAGTAAAAACCTGAGAAATCCGTCCGTTTTCGTCATTCGTTATGGAATCAACTTAAAGCCAGATCGTCACATTGGCCGCTCTTCTCTCTGAAACGGTTGTACTTATCGTCTGCAAAGCTATGTCGCGTGCTGCGTTATGCGGAGACACTAAAATCACCACAGTGGAACACAGATGAAGCTTCTAAGTTGATGTAATAGCCAGTAAGAAGTAGTACAATTCAAGTTTTAGGTATCGATTATTGACTTTTTAGCTGGCTTTGATGCCTTGGACATGAGCTAGGACCTTAAGATTCTGCATGAAAGCAGGACTAGCAGCCGAGTTGCACGGGAGAATGTGACAAGTGTTCATATGTAGTAAAAACCTGAGAAATCCGTCCGTTTTCGTCATTTGTTATCGAATCGACTCAAAGATAGATCGTCACATTAACCGTTCTTCTCCCTGAAACGGTTGTACTTAACGTCTGCAAAGCTATGTCGCGTGCTGCGGTATGCGGATACACTAAAAGCACCATAGTAGAACACAGATGAAGCTTCTAGGTTGATGTAATAGCCAGTAAGAAGTAATACAATTCACGTTTTAGGTATCGATTATTGACTTGTTAGCTGGCTTTGGTGCCTTAGACATGAGCTAGGACCTTAAGATTCTGCATTAAAGGAGGACTAGCAGCCGAGTTGCACGGGAGAATGCGAAAAGTGTTCATATGTAGTAAAAACCTGAGATATCCGTCCGTTTTCGTCATTTGTTATCGAATCGATTTAAAGCCAGATCGTCACATTGGCCGCTCTTCTCTCTGAAACGGTTGTACTTATCGTCTGCAAAGCTATGTCGCGTGCTGCGGTATGCGGAGACACTAAAAGCACCATGATTGAACACACATGAGGCTTCTAAGTTGATGTAATAGCAAGCAAGAAGTAGTACAATTCAAGTTTTAGGTATCGATTATTGACTTTTTAGCCGGCTTTCGTGCCTTGGACATGAGCTAGGACCTTAAGATTCTGCATGAAAGGAGGACTAGCAGCCGAGTTGCACGGGAGAATGTGAAAAGTGTTCATATGTAGTAAAAAACTGAGAAATCCGTCCGTTTTCGTCATTTGTTATGGAATCGACTTAAAGCCAGATCGTCACATTGCCGCTCTTCTCTCTGAAACGGTTGTACTTACCGTCTGCAAAACTATGTCGCGTGCTGCGTTATGCGGAGACACTAAAATCACCACAGTGGAACACAGATGAAGCTTCTAAGTTGATGTAATAGCCAGTATAAGTAGTACAATTCAAGTTTTAGGTATCGATTATTGACTTTTTAGGTGGCTTTGATGCCTTGGACATGAGGTAGGACCTTAAGATTCAGTATGAAAGGAGGACTAGCAGCCGAGTTGCATGGGAGAATGTGAAAAGTGTTCATATGTAGTAAAAACCTGAGAAATCCGTCCGTTTTCGTCATTTGTTATGGAATCAACTTAAAGCCAGATCGTCACATTGGCCGCTCTTCTCTCTGAAACGGTTGTACTTATCGTCTGCAAAGCTATGTCGCGTGCTGCGTTATGCGGAGTCACTAAAATCACCACAGTGGATCACATATGAAGCTTCTAAGTTGATGTAATAGCCAGTAAGAAGTAGTACAATTCAAGTTTTAGGTATCGATTATTGACTTTTTAGCTGGCTTTGATGCATTGGACATGAGCTAGGACCTTAAGATTCTGCATGAAAGGAGGACTAGCAGCCGAGTTGCCCGGGAGAATGTGACAAGTGTTCATATGTAGTAAAAACCTGAGAAATCCGTCCGTTTTCGTCATTTGTTATCGAATCGATTTAAAGCCAGATCGTCACATTGGCGGCTCTCCTCTCTGAAACGGTTGTACTTATCGTCTGCAAAGCTATGTCGCGTGCTGCGGTATGCGGAGACTCTAAAAGCACCATGATTGAACACAGATGAAGCTACTAAGTTGATGTAATAGCAAGCAAGAAGTAGTACAATTCAAGTTTTAGGTATCGATTATTGACTTTTTAGCCATCTTTCGTGCCTTGGACATGAGCTAGGACCTTAAGATTCTGCATGAAAGGAGGACTAGCAGCCGAGTTGCACGGGAGAATATGAAAAGTGTTCATATGTAGTAAAAAACTGAGAAATCCGTCCGTTTTCGTCATTTGTTATGGAATCAATTTAAAGCCAGATCGTCACATTGGCCGCTCTTCTCTCTGAAACTGTTGTACTTATCTTCTGCAAAGCTATGTCGCGTGCTGCGGTATGCGGAGACACTAAAAGCACCATAGTAAAACACAGATCAAGCTTCTATGTTGATGTAATAGCCAGTAAGAAGTAGTACAATTCAAGTTTTAGGTACTGATTATTAACTTTTTAGCTGGCTTTGGTGCCTTGGACATGAGCTAGGACCTTAAGATTCTGCATGAAAGGAGGACTAGCGGGCGAGTTGAACGGGAGAATGTGAGAAGTGTTCATATGTAGTAAAAACCTGAAAAATCCGTCCGTTTTCGTCATTTGTTATCTTATCAACTTAAAGATAGATCGTCACATTGGCCGCTCTTCTCCCTGAAACGGTTGTACTTAACGTCTGCAAAGTTATGTCGCGTGCTGCTGTATGCGGATACACTAAAAGCACCATAGTAGAACACAGATGAAGCTTCTAAGTTGATGTAATAGCCAGTAAGAAGTAATACAATTCACGTTTTAGGTATCGATTATTGACTTGTTAGCTGGCTTTGGTGCCTTGGACATGAGCTAGGACCTTAAGATTCTGCATTAAAGGAGGACTAGCAGCCGAGTGGCATGGGAGAATGGGAAAAGTGTTCATATGTAGTAAAAAGCTGAGAAATACAACCGTTTTCGTCATTTGTTATCGAATCGATTTAAAGCCAGATCGTCACATTGGCCGCTCTTCTCTCTGAAACGGTTGTACTTATCGTCTGCAAAGCTATGTCGCGTGCTGCGGTATGCGGAGACACTAAAAGCACCATGATTGAACACAGATGAAGCTTCTAAGTTGATGTAATAGCCAGTAAGAAGTAGTACAATTCAAGTTTTAGGTATCGATTATTGACATTTTAGCTGGCTTTGGTGCCTTGGACATAAGCTAGGACCTTAAGATTCTGCATGAAAGGAGGATTAGCAGCCGAGTTGTACGGGAGAATGTGAAAAGTGTTCATATGTAGTAAAAACCTGAGAAATCCGTCCGTTTTCGTCATTTCGTATGGAATCAACTTAAAGCCAGATCGTCATATTGGCCGCACTTCTCTCTGAAACGGTTGTACTTATCGTCTGCAAACCTATGTCGCGTGCTGCGGTATGTGGAGACACTAAAAGCACCATAGTAGAACACAGATGAAGCTTCTAAGTTGATGTAATAGCCAGTAAGAATTAGTACGATTCAAGTTTTAGGTATCGATTATTGACTTTTTAGCTGGCTTTGGTGCCTTGGACATGAGCTGGGACCTTAAGATTCTGCATGAAAGGAGGACTAGCAGGCGAGTTGTACGGGAGAAAGTGAGAAGTGTTCATATGTAGTAAAAACCTGAGAAATCCGTCCGTTTTTGTCATTTGTTATCGAATCGACTTAAGGCCAGATCGACACATTGGCCACTCTTCTCTCTGAAACGGTTGTACTTATCGTCTGCAAAGCTATGTTGCGTGCTGCGGTATGCGGAGACACTAAAAGCACCATAGTAGAACACAGAAGAAGCTTCTAATTTGATGTAATAGCCAGTAAGAAGTAGTACAATTCAAGTTTTAGGTATCGATTATTAACATTTTAGCTGGCTTTGGTGCCTTGGACATTAGCTAGGACCTTAAGATTCTGCATGAAAGGATGACTAGCAGCCGAGTTGCACGAAAGAATGTGAAACATGTACATATGTAGCAAAAATCTGAGAAAAACGTCCGTTTTCGTCATTTGTTCCCAATCGACTTAAAGCCAGATCGTCACATTGGCGGCTCTCCTCTCTGAAACGGTTGTACTTATCGTCTGCAAAGCTATGTCGCGTGCTGCGGTATGCGGAGACTCTAAAAGCACCATGATTGAACACAGATGAAGCTACTAAGTTGATGTAATAGCAAGCAAGAAGTAGTACAATTCAAGTTTTAGGTATCGATTATTGACTTTTTAGCCATCTTTCGTGCCTTGGACATGAGCTAGGACCTTAAGATTCTGCATGAAAGGAGGACTAGCAGCCGAGTTGCACGGGAGAATATGAAAAGTGTTCATATGTAGTAAAAAACTGAGAAATCCGTCCGTTTTCGTCATTTGTTATGGAATCAATTTAAAGCCAGATCGTCACATTGGCCGCTCTTCTCTCTGAAACTGTTGTACTTATCTTCTGCAAAGCTATGTCGCGTGCTGCGGTATGCGGAGACACTAAAAGCACCATAGTAAAACACAGATCAAGCTTCTATGTTGATGTAATAGCCAGTAAGAAGTAGTACAATTCAAGTTTTAGGTACTGATTATTAACTTTTTAGCTGGCTTTGGTGCCTTGGACATGAGCTAGGACCTTAAGATTCTGCATGAAAGGAGGACTAGCGGGCGAGTTGAACGGGAGAATGTGAGAAGTGTTCATATGTAGTAAAAACCTGAAAAATCCGTCCGTTTTCGTCATTTGTTATCTTATCAACTTAAAGATAGATCGTCACATTGGCCGCTCTTCTCCCTGAAACGGTTGTACTTAACGTCTGCAAAGTTATGTCGCGTGCTGCTGTATGCGGATACACTAAAAGCACCATAGTAGAACACAGATGAAGCTTCTAAGTTGATGTAATAGCCAGTAAGAAGTAATACAATTCACGTTTTAGGTATCGATTATTGACTTGTTAGCTGGCTTTGGTGCCTTGGACATGAGCTAGGACCTTAAGATTCTGCATTAAAGGAGGACTAGCAGCCGAGTGGCATGGGAGAATGGGAAAAGTGTTCATATGTAGTAAAAAGCTGAGAAATACAACCGTTTTCGTCATTTGTTATCGAATCGATTTAAAGCCAGATCGTCACATTGGCCGCTCTTCTCTCTGAAACGGTTGTACTTATCGTCTGCAAAGCTATGTCGCGTGCTGCGGTATGCGGAGACACTAAAAGCACCATGATTGAACACAGATGAAGCTTCTAAGTTGATGTAATAGCCAGTAAGAAGTAGTACAATTCAAGTTTTAGGTATCGATTATTGACATTTTAGCTGGCTTTGGTGCCTTGGACATAAGCTAGGACCTTAAGATTCTGCATGAAAGGAGGATTAGCAGCCGAGTTGTACGGGAGAATGTGAAAAGTGTTCATATGTAGTAAAAACCTGAGAAATCCGTCCGTTTTCGTCATTTCGTATGGAATCAACTTAAAGCCAGATCGTCATATTGGCCGCACTTCTCTCTGAAACGGTTGTACTTATCGTCTGCAAACCTATGTCGCGTGCTGCGGTATGTGGAGACACTAAAAGCACCATAGTAGAACACAGATGAAGCTTCTAAGTTGATGTAATAGCCAGTAAGAATTAGTACGATTCAAGTTTTAGGTATCGATTATTGACTTTTTAGCTGGCTTTGGTGCCTTGGACATGAGCTGGGACCTTAAGATTCTGCATGAAAGGAGGACTAGCAGGCGAGTTGTACGGGAGAAAGTGAGAAGTGTTCATATGTAGTAAAAACCTGAGAAATCCGTCCGTTTTTGTCATTTGTTATCGAATCGACTTAAGGCCAGATCGACACATTGGCCACTCTTCTCTCTGAAACGGTTGTACTTATCGTCTGCAAAGCTATGTTGCGTGCTGCGGTATGCGGAGACACTAAAAGCACCATAGTAGAACACAGAAGAAGCTTCTAATTTGATGTAATAGCCAGTAAGAAGTAGTACAATTCAAGTTTTAGGTATCGATTATTAACATTTTAGCTGGCTTTGGTGCCTTGGACATTAGCTAGGACCTTAAGATTCTGCATGAAAGGATGACTAGCAGCCGAGTTGCACGAAAGAATGTGAAACATGTACATATGTAGCAAAAATCTGAGAAAAACGTCCGTTTTCGTCATTTGTTCCCAATCGACTTAAAGCCAGATCGTCACATTGGCCGCGCTTCTCTCTGAAACGGTTGTACTTATCGTCTGCAAAGCTATGTCGCGTGTTGCGTTATCCGGAGTCACTAAAATCACCATAGTATAACACAGATGAAGCTTCTAAGTTGATGTAATAGCCAATAAGAAGTAGTACAATTCAAGTTTTAGGTATCAATTATTGCGTTTTTGCTGGCTTTGATGTCTTGGACGTGAGCTAGAACCTTAAGATTCTGCATGAAAGGAGGACTAGCAGCCGAGTTGCACGGGAGAATGTGAAAAGTGTTCATATGTAGTAAAAACCTTAGAAATTCGTGCGTTTTCGTCAATTTGTTATCGAATCGACTTAAAGCCAGATCGTCACATTGGCCGCTCTTCTTTCTGAAACGGTTGTAATTATCGTCTGCAAAACTATGTCGCGTGCTGCGGTATGCGGAGACACAAAAACCACCATAAAAGAACACAGATGAAGCTTCTAAGTTGATGTAATGACCAGTAAGAAGTAGTACAATTCAAGTTTTACGTATCGATTATTGCCTTTTTGCTGGCATTGATGCCTTGGACATGTGCTAGAACCTTAAGATTCTGCATGAAAGGAGGACTAGCAGCCGAGTTGCACGGGAGAATGTGAAAAGTGTTCATATGTAGTAAAAACCTTAGAAATTCGTCCGTTTTCGTCAATTTGTTATCATATCGACTTAAAGCCAGATCGTCACATTGGCCGCTCTTCTCTCTGAAACGGTTGTACTTATCGTCTGCAAATCTATGTCGCGTGCTGCGTTATGCGGAGACACTAAAATCAGCTCAGTGGAACACAGATGAAGCTTCTAAGTTGATGTAATAGCCAGTAGAAGTGGTACAATTCAAATTTTAGGTATCGATTATTGACTTTTTAGGTGGCTTTGATGCCTTGGACATGAGCTAGGATCTTAAGATTCAGTATGAAAGGAGGACTAGCAGCCGAGTTGCATGGGAGAATGTGAAAAGTGTTCAAATGTAGTAAAAACCTGAGAAATCCGTCCGTTTTCGTCATTTCTTATGTAATCAAATTAAAGCATGATCGTCACATTGGCCGCTCTTCTCTCTGAAACGGTTGTACTTATCGTCTGCAAAGCTATGTCGCGTGCTGCGGTATGCGGAGACACTAAAAGCACCATAGTAGAACACAGATGAAGCTTCTAAGTTGATGTAATAGCCAGTAAGAAGTAGTACAATTCAAGTTTTAGGTATCGATTATTGACATTTTAGCTGGCTTTCGTGCCTTGGACATGAGCTAGAACCTTAAGATTCTGCATGAAAGGATGACTAGCAGCCGAGTTGCACGAAAGAAAGTGAAAGGTGTTCATATATAGCAAAAATCTGAGAAAAACGTCCGTTTTCGTCATTTGTTCCGAATCGACTTAAAGCCAGATCGTCACATTGGCCGCTCTTCTCTCTGAAACGGTTCTACTTATCGTCTGCAACGCTATGCCGCGTGCTGCGTTATGCGGAGACACTAAAGTCACCATAGTGGAACACAGATGAAGCTTCTAAGTTGTGTAATAGCCAGTAAGAAGTTGTACAATTTACGTTTTAGGTATCGATTATTGACTTTTTAGCTGGCTTTGGTGCCTTGGACATGAGCTAGGACCTTAAGATTCTGCATGAAACGAGGACCAGCAGCGGAGTTCCACGGTAGAATGTGAAAAGTGTTCATATGTAGGAAAAACCTGAGAAATCCGTTCGTTTTCGACATTTGTTATCGAATCGACTTAAAGCCAGATCGTCACATTGGCCGCTCTTCTCTCTGAAACGGTTGTACTTATCGTCTGCAAAGCTATGTCGCGTGTTGCGTTATCCGGAGTCACTAAAATCACCATAGTATAACACAGATGAAGCGTCTAAGTTGATGTAATAGCCAATAAGAAGTAGTACAATTCAAGTTTTACGTATCGATTATTGCCTTTTTGCTGGCATTGATGCCTTGGACATGAGCTAGAACCTTAAGATTCTGCATGAAAGGAGGACTAGCAGCCGAGTTGCACGGGAGAATGTGAAAAGTGTTCAAATGTAGTAAAAACCTGAGAAATCCGTCCGTTTTCGTCAATTTGTTATCATATCGACTTAAAGCCAGATCGTCACATTGCCGCTCTTCTCTCTGAAACGGTTGTACTTATCGTCTGCAAAGCTATGTCGCGTGCTGCGTTATGCGGAGACACTAAAATCACCACAGTGGAACACAGATGAAGCTTCTAAGTTGATGTAATGGCCAGTAAGAAGTGGTACAATTCAAATTTTAGGTATCGATTATTGACTTTTTAGGTGGCTTTGATGCCTTGGACATGAGCTAGGATCTTAAGATTCAGTATGAAAGGAGGCCTAGCAGCCGAGTTGCATGGGAGAATGTGAAAAGTGTTCCAATGTAGTAAAAACCTGAGAAATCCGTCCGTTTTCGTCATTTGTTATGGAATCAACTTAAGGCATGATCGTCACATTGGCCGCTCTTCTCTCTGAAACGGTTGTACTTATCGTCTGCAAAGCTATGTCGCGTGCTGCGTTACGCGGAGACACTAAAATCACCACAGTGGAACACAGATGAAGCTTCTAAGTTGATGTAATAGCCAGTAAGAAGTAGTACAGTTCAAGTTTTAGGTATCGACTATTGACTTTTTAGCTGGCTTTGATGCCTTGGACATGAGCTATGACCTTAAGATTCAGTATGAAAGGAGGACTAGCAGCCGCGTTGCATGGGAGAATGTGAAAAGTGTTCATATGTAGTAAAAACCTGAGAAATCCGTCCGTTTTCGTCATTTGGTATGGAATCATCTTAAAGCCAGATCGTCATATTGGCCGATCTTCTCTCTGAAACGGTTGTACTTATCGTCTGCAAACCTATGTCGCGTGCTGCGGTATGTGGAGACACTAGAAGCACCATAGTAGAACACAGATGAAGCTTCTAAGTTGATGTAATAGCCAGTAAGAATTAGTACGATTCAAATTTTAGGTATCGATTATTGACATTTTAGCTGGCTTTGGTGCCTTGGACATAAGCTAGGACCTTAAGATTCTGCATGAAAGGAGGATTAGCAGCCGAGTTGTACGGGAGAATGCGAAAAGTCTTCATATGTAGTAAAAACCTGAGAAATCCGTCCGTTTTCGTCATTTGTTATGGAATCGACTTAAAGCCAGATCGTCACATTGCCGCTCTTCTCTCTGAAACGGTTGTACTTATCGTCTGCAAAGCTATGTCGCGTGCTGCGGTATGCGGAGACACTAAAAGCACCATAGTAGAACACAGATGAAGCTTCTAAGTTGATGTAATAACCAGTAACAAGTAGTACATTTCAAGTTTTAGGTATCGATTATTGACATTTTAGCTGGCTTTGGTGCCTTGGACATGAGCTAGGACCTTAAGATTCTGCATGAAAGGATGACTAGCAGCCGAGTTGCACGAAAGAATGTGAAAGGTGTTCATATGTAGTAAAAATCTGAGAAATACGTCCGTTTTCGTCATTTGTTATCGAATCGACTTAAAGCCAGATCGTCACATTGTCCGCTCTTCTCTCTGAAACGGTTGTACTTATCGTCTGCAAAGCTATACCGCGTGCTGCGTTATGCGGAGACACTAAAGTCACCATAGTGGAACACAGATGAAGCTTCTAAGTTGTGTAATAGCCAGTAAGAAGTTGTACAATTCAAGTTTTAGGTATCGATTATTGACTTTTTACCTGGCTTTGGTGCCTTGGACGTGAGCTAGAACCTTAAGATTCTGCATGAAAGGAGGACTAGCAGCCGAGTTGCACGGGAGAATGTGAAAAGTGTTCATATGTAGTAAAAACCTGAGAAATCCGTCCGTTTTCGTCATTTGTTATGGAATCGACTTAATGCCAGATCGTCACATTGCCGCTCTTCTCTCTGAAACGGTTGTACTTATCGTCTGCAAAGCTATGTCGCGTGCTGCGTTATGCGGAGACACTAAAAGCACCATAGTAGAACACAGATGAAGCTTCTAAGTTGATGTAATAGCCAGTAAGAAGTAGTACAATTCAAGTTTTAGGTTCTGATTATTTACTTTTTAGCTGGCTTTGGTGCCTTGGACATGAGCTGGAACCTTAAGATTCTGCATTAAAGGAGGACTAGCAGCCGAGTTGCACGGGAGAATGCGAAAAGTGTTCATATGTAGTAAAAACCTGAGATATCCGTCCGTTTTCGTCATTTGTTATCGAATCGATTTAAAGCCAGATCGTCACATTGGCCGCTCTTCTCTCTGAAACGGTTGTACTTATCGTCTGCAAAGCTATGTCGCGTGCTGCGGTATGCGGAGACACTAAAAGCACCATGATTGAACACAGATGAGGCTTCTAAGTTGATGTAATAGCAAGCAAGAAGTAGTACAATTCAAGTTTTAGGTATCGATTATTGACTTTTTAGCCGGCTTTCGTGCCTTGGACATGAGCTAGGACCTTAAGATTCTGCATGAAAGGAGGACTAGCAGCCGAGTTGCACGGGAGAATGTGAAAAGTGTTCATATGTAGTAAAAAACTGAGAAATCCGTCCGTTTTCGTCATTTGTTATGGAATCGACTTAAAGCCAGATCGTCACATTGCCGCTCTTCTCTCTGAAACGGTTGTACTTACCGTCTGCAAAACTATGTCGCGTGCTGCGTTATGCGGAGACACTAAAATCACCACAGTGGAACACAGATGAAGCTTCTAAGTTGATGTAATAGCCAGTATAAGTAGTACAATTCAAGTTTTAGGTATCGATTATTGACTTTTTAGGTGGCTTTGATGCCTTGGACATGAGGTAGGACCTTAAGATTCAGTATGAAAGGAGGACTAGCAGCCGAGTTGCATGGGAGAATGTGAAAAGTGTTCATATGTAGTAAAAACCTGAGAAATCCGTCCGTTTTCGTCATTTGTTATGGAATCAACTTAAAGCCAGATCGTCACATTGGCCGCTCTTCTCTCTGAAACGGTTGTACTTATCGTCTGCAAAGCTATGTCGCGTGCTGCGTTATGCGGAGTCACTAAAATCACCACAGTGGATCACATATGAAGCTTCTAAGTTGATGTAATAGCCAGTAAGAAGTAGTACAATTCAAGTTTTAGGTATCGATTATTGACTTTTTAGCTGGCTTTGATGCATTGGACATGAGCTAGGACCTTAAGATTCTGCATGAAAGGAGGACTAGCAGCCGAGTTGCCCGGGAGAATGTGACAAGTGTTCATATGTAGTAAAAACCTGAGAAATCCGTCCGTTTTCGTCATTTGTTATCGAATCGATTTAAAGCCAGATCGTCACATTGGCGGCTCTCCTCTCTGAAACGGTTGTACTTATCGTCTGCAAAGCTATGTCGCGTGCTGCGGTATGCGGAGACTCTAAAAGCACCATGATTGAACACAGATGAAGCTACTAAGTTGATGTAATAGCAAGCAAGAAGTAGTACAATTCAAGTTTTAGGTATCGATTATTGACTTTTTAGCCGGCTTTGGTGACTTGGACATGAGCTAGGACCTTAAGATTCTGCATGAAAGGAGGACTAGCAGCCGAGTTGCACGGGAGAATATGAAAAGTGTTCATATGTAGTAAAAAACTGAGAAATCCGTCCGTTTTCGTCATTTGTTATGGAATCAACTTAAAGCCAGATCGTCACATTGGCCGCTCTTCTCTCTGAAACTGTTGTACTTATCTTCTGCAAAGCTATGTCGCGTGCTGCGGTATGCGGAGACACTAAAAGCACCATAGTAAAACACAGATCAAGCTTCTATGTTGATGTAATAGCCAGTAAGAAGTAGTACAATTCAAGTTTTAGGTACTGATTATTAACTTTTTAGCTGGCTTTGGTGCCTTGGACATGAGCTAGGACCTTAAGATTCTGCATGAAAGGAGGACTAGCGGGCGAGTTGAACGGGAGAATGTGAGAAGTGTTCATATGTAGTAAAAACCTGAAAAATCCGTCCGTTTTCGTCATTTGTTATCTTATCAACTTAAAGATAGATCGTCACATTGGCCGCTCTTCTCCCTGAAACGGTTGTACTTAACGTCTGCAAAGTTATGTCGCGTGCTGCTGTATGCGGATACACTAAAAGCACCATAGTAGAACACAGATGAAGCTTCTAAGTTGATGTAATAGCCAGTAAGAAGTAATACAATTCACGTTTTAGGTATCGATTATTGACTTGTTAGCTGGCTTTGGTGCCTTGGACATGAGCTAGGACCTTAAGATTCTGCATTAAAGGAGGACTAGCAGCCGAGTGGCATGGGAGAATGGGAAAAGTGTTCATATGTAGTAAAAAGCTGAGAAATACAACCGTTTTCGTCATTTGTTATCGAATCGATTTAAAGCCAGATCGTCACATTGGCCGCTCTTCTCTCTGAAACGGTTGTACTTATCGTCTGCAAAGCTATGTCGCGTGCTGCGGTATGCGGAGACACTAAAAGCACCATGATTGAACACAGATGAAGCTTCTAAGTTGATGTAATAGCCAGTAAGAAGTAGTACAATTCAAGTTTTAGGTATCGATTATTGACATTTTAGCTGGCTTTGGTGCCTTGGACATAAGCTGGGACCTTAAGATTCTGCATGAAAGGAGGATTAGCAGCCGAGTTGTACGGGAGAATGTGAAAAGTGTTCATATGTAGTAAAAACCTGAGAAATCCGTCCGTTTTCGTCATTTCGTATGGAATCAACTTAAAGCCAGATCGTCATATTGGCCGCACTTCTCTCTGAAACGGTTGTACTTATCGTCTGCAAACCTATGTCGCGTGCTGCGGTATGTGGAGACACTAAAAGCACCATAGTAGAACACAGATGAAGCTTCTAAGTTGATGTAATAGCCAGTAAGAATTAGTACGATTCAAGTTTTAGGTATCGATTATTGACTTTTTAGCTGGCTTTGGTGCCTTGGACATGAGCTGGGACCTTAAGATTCTGCATGAAAGGAGGACTAGCAGGCGAGTTGTACGGGAGAAAGTGAGAAGTGTTCATATGTAGTAAAAACCTGAGAAATCCGTCCGTTTTTGTCATTTGTTATCGAATCGACTTAAGGCCAGATCGTCACATTGGCCACTCTTCTCTCTGAAACGGTTGTACTTATCGTCTGCAAAGCTATGTTGCGTGCTGCGGTATGCGGAGACACTAAAAGCACCATAGTAGAACACAGAAGAAGCTTCTAATTTGATGTAATAGCCAGTAAGAAGTAGTACAATTCAAGTTTTAGGTATCGATTATTAACATTTTAGCTGGCTTTGGTGCCTTGGACATTAGCTAGGACCTTAAGATTCTGCATGAAAGGATGACTAGCAGCCGAGTTGCACGAAAGAATGTGAAACATGTACATATGTAGCAAAAATCTGAGAAAAACGTCCGTTTTCGTCATTTGTTCCCAATCGACTTAAAGCCAGATCGTCACATTGGCCGCTCTTCTCTCTGAAACGGTTGTACTTATCGTCTGCAAAACTATGTCGCGTGCTGCGGTATGCGGAGACACAAAAACCACCATAAAAGAACACAGATGAAGCTTCTAAGTTGATGTAATGACCAGTAAGAAGTAGTACAATTCAAGTTTTACGTATCGATTATTGCCTTTTTGCTGGCATTGATGCCTTGGACATGTGCTAGAACCTTAAGATTCTGCATGAAAGGAGGACTAGCAGCCGAGTTGCACGGGAGAATGTGAAAAGTGTTCATATGTAGTAAAAACCTTAGAAATTCGTCCGTTTTCGTCAATTTGTTATCATATCGACTTAAAGCCAGATCGTCACATTGGCCGCTCTTCTCTCTGAAACGGTTGTACTTATCGTCTGCAAATCTATGTCGCGTGCTGCGTTATGCGGAGACACTAAAATCAGCTCAGTGGAACACAGATGAAGCTTCTAAGTTGATGTAATAGCCAGTAGAAGTGGTACAATTCAAATTTTAGGTATCGATTATTGACTTTTTAGGTGGCTTTGATGCCTTGGACATGAGCTAGGATCTTAAGATTCAGTATGAAAGGAGGACTAGCAGCCGAGTTGCATGGGAGAATGTGAAAAGTGTTCAAATGTAGTAAAAACCTGAGAAATCCGTCCGTTTTCGTCATTTGTTATGGAATCAAATTAAAGCATGATCGTCACATTGGCCGCTCTTCTCTCTGAAACGGTTGTACTTATCGTCTGCAAAGCTATGTCGCGTGCTGCGGTATGCGGAGACACTAAAAGCACCATAGTAGAACACAGATGAAGCTTCTAAGTTGATGTAATAGCCAGTAAGAAGTAGTACAATTCAAGTTTTAGGTATCGATTATTGACATTTTAGCTGGCTTTCGTGCCTTGGACATGAGCTAGAACCTTAAGATTCTGCATGAAAGGATGACTAGCAGCCGAGTTGCACGAAAGAAAGTGAAAGGTGTTCATATATAGCAAAAATCTGAGAAAAACGTCCGTTTTCGTCATTTGTTCCGAATCGACTTAAAGCCAGATCGTCACATTGGCCGCTCTTCTCTCTGAAACGGTTCTACTTATCGTCTGCAACGCTATGCCGCGTGCTGCGTTATGCGGAGACACTAAAGTCACCATAGTGGAACACAGATGAAGCTTCTAAGTTGTGTAATAGCCAGTAAGAAGTTGTACAATTTACGTTTTAGGTATCGATTATTGACTTTTTAGCTGGCTTTGGTGCCTTGGACATGAGCTAGGACCTTAAGATTCTGCATGAAACGAGGACCAGCAGCGGAGTTCCACGGTAGAATGTGAAAAGTGTTCATATGTAGGAAAAACCTGAGAAATCCGTTCGTTTTCGACATTTGTTATCGAATCGACTTAAAGCCAGATCGTCACATTGGCCGCTCTTCTCTCTGAAACGGTTGTACTTATCGTCTGCAAAGCTATGTCGCGTGTTGCGTTATCCGGAGTCACTAAAATCACCATAGTATAACACAGATGAAGCTTCTAAGTTGATGTAATAGCCAATAAGAAGTAGTACAATTCAAGTTTTACGTATCGATTATTGCCTTTTTGCTGGCATTGATGCCTTGGACATGAGCTAGAACCTTAAGATTCTGCATGAAAGGAGGACTAGCAGCCGAGTTGCACGGGAGAATGTGAAAAGTGTTCAAATGTAGTAAAAACCTGAGAAATCCGTCCGTTTTCGTCAATTTGTTATCATATCGACTTAAAGCCAGATCGTCACATTGCCGCTCTTCTCTCTGAAACGGTTGTACTTATCGTCTGCAAAGCTATGTCGCGTGCTGCGTTATGCGGAGACACTAAAATCACCACAGTGGAACACAGATGAAGCTTCTAAGTTGATGTAATAGCCAGTAAGAAGTGGTACAATTCAAATTTTAGGTATCGATTATTGACTTTTTAGGTGGCTTTGATGCCTTGGACATGAGCTAGGATCTTAAGATTCAGTATGAAAGGAGGACTAGCAGCCGAGTTGCATGGGAGAATGTGAAAAGTGTTC
The DNA here is from genome assembly GCF_023897955.1 of Schistocerca gregaria. Taxonomy (NCBI): domain Eukaryota; kingdom Metazoa; phylum Arthropoda; class Insecta; order Orthoptera; family Acrididae; genus Schistocerca; species Schistocerca gregaria. Next base: position 692,874 of record NW_026061765.1, on the reverse strand, counting down.
CAATGTAGTAAAAACCTGAGAAATCCGTCCGTTTTCGTCATTTGTTATGGAATCAACTTAAGGCATGATCGTCACATTGGCCGCTCTTCTCTCTGAAACGGTTGTACTTATCGTCTGCAAAGCTATGTCGCGTGCTGCGTTACGCGGAGACACTAAAATCACCACAGTGGAACACAGATGAAGCTTCTAAGTTGATGTAATAGCCAGTAAGAAGTAGTACAGTTCAAGTTTTAGGTATCGACTATTGACTTTTTAGCTGGCTTTGATGCCTTGGACATGAGCTATGACCTTAAGATTCAGTATGAAAGGAGGACTAGCAGCCGCGTTGCATGGGAGAATGTGAAAAGTGTTCATATGTAGTAAAAACCTGAGAAATCCGTCCGTTTTCGTCATTTGGTATGGAATCATCTTAAAGCCAGATCGTCATATTGGCCGATCTTCTCTCTGAAACGGTTGTACTTATCGTCTGCAAACCTATGTCGCGTGCTGCGGTATGTGGAGACACTAGAAGCACCATAGTAGAACACAGATGAAGCTTCTAAGTTGATGTAATAGCCAGTAAGAAGTAGTACAATTCAAGTTTTAGGTTCTGATTATTTACTTTTTAGCTGGCTTCGGTGCCTTGGACATGAGCTGGGACGTTAAGATTCTGCATGAAAGGATGACTAGCAGGCGAGTTGTACGGGAGAAAGTGAGAAGTGTTCATATGTAGTAAAAACCTGAGAAATCCGTCCGTTTTCGTCATTTGTTATCGAATCGAATTAAGGCCAGATCGTCACATTGGCCACTCTTCTCTCTGAAACGGTTGTACTTATCGTCTGCAAAGCTATGTCGCGTGCTGCGGTATGCGGAGACACTAAAAGCACCATAGTAGAACACAGATGAAGCTTCTAAGTTGATGTAATAACCAGTAACAAGTAGTACATTTCAAGTTTTAGGTATCGATTATTGACATTTTAGCTGGCTTTGGTGCCTTGGACATGAGCTAGGACCTTAAGATTCTGCATGAAAGGATGACTAGCAGCCGAGTTGCACGAAAGAATGTGAAAGGTGTTCATATGTAGTAAAAATCTGAGAAATACGTCCGTTTTCGTCATTTGTTATCGAATCGACTTAAAGCCAGATCGTCACATTGTCCGCTCTTCTCTCTGAAACGGTTGTACTTATCGTCTGCAAAGCTATACCGCGTGCTGCGTTATGCGGAGACACTAAAGTCACCATAGTGGAACACAGATGAAGCTTCTAAGTTGTGTAATAGCCAGTAAGAAGTTGTACAATTCAAGTTTTAGGTATCGATTATTGACTTTTTACCTGGCTTTGGTGCCTTGGACGTGAGCTAGAACCTTAAGATTCTGCATGAAAGGAGGACTAGCAGCCGAGTTGCACGGGAGAATGTGAAAAGTGTTCATATGTAGTAAAAACCTGAGAAATCCGTCCGTTTTCGTCATTTGTTATGGAATCGACTTAATGCCAGATCGTCACATTGCCGCTCTTCTCTCTGAAACGGTTGTACTTATCGTCTGCAAAGCTATGTCGCGTGCTGCGTTATGCGGAGACACTAAAAGCACCATAGTAGAACACAGATGAAGCTTCTAAGTTGATGTAATAGCCAGTAAGAAGTAGTACAATTCAAGTTTTAGGTTCTGATTATTTACTTTTTAGCTGGCTTTGGTGCCTTGGACATGAGCTGGAACCTTAAGATTCTGCATGAAAGGATGACTAGCAGGCGAGTTGTACGGGAGAAAGTGAGAGGTGTTCATATGTAGTAAAAACCTGAGAAATCCGTCCGTTTTCGTCATTTGTTATCGAATCGACTTAAGGCCAGATCGTCACATTGGCCACTCTTCTCTCTGAAACGGTTGTACTTATCGTCTGCAAAGCTATGTCGCGTGCTGCGGTATGCGGAGACACTAAAAGCATCATAGTAGAACACAGATGAAGCTTCTAAGTTGATGTAATAGCCAGTAAGACGTAGTACAATTCAAGTTTTAGGTATCGATTATGGACTTTTAGCTGGATTTGGTGCCTTGGACATGAGCTAGGACCTTAAGATTCTGCATGAAAGGATGACTAGCAGCCGAGTTGCACGAAAGAATGTGAAAGGTGTTCATATGTAGTAAAAATCTGAGAAATACGTTCGTTTTCGTCATTTGTTATCGAATCGACTTAAAGCCAGATCGTCACATTGGCCGCTCTTCTCTCTGAAACGGTTGTACTTATCGTCTGAAAGCTATGCCGCGTGCTGCGTTATGCGGAGACACTAAAGTCACCATAGTGGAACACAGATGAAGCTTCTAAGTTGTGTAATAGCCAGTAAGAAGTTGTACAATTCAAGTTTTAGATATCGATTATTGACTCTTTAGCTGGCTTTGGTGCCTTGGACGTGAGCTAGAACCTTAAGATTCTGCATGAAAGGAGGACTAGCAGCCGAGTTGCACGGGAGAATGTGAAAAGTGTTAATATGTAGTAAAAACCTGAGAAATCCGTCCGTTTTCATCATTTGTTATCGTATCGACTTAAAGCCAGATCGTCACATTGGCCGCTCTTCTCTCTGAAACGGTTGTACTTATCGTCTGCAAAGCTATGTCGCGTGCTGCGGTATGCGGAGACACAAAAAGCACCATAGTGGAACACAGATGAAGCTTCTAAATTGATGTAATAGCCAGTAAGAAGTAGTACATTTCAAGTTTTAGGTATCCATTATTGACTTTTTAGCTGGCTTTGGTGCCTTGGATGTGAGCTAGGACCTGAAGATCCTGCATGAAAGGGGGACTAGCAGCCGAGTTGCACGGGAGAATGTGAAAAGTGTTCATATGTAGTGAAAACCTGAGAAACCCGTCCGTTTTCGTCATTTGTTATCGAATCGACTTAAAGCCAGGTCGTCACATTGGCCGCTCTTCTCTCAGAAACGGTTGTACTTATCGTCTGAAAGCTATGTCGCGTGCTGCGGTATGTGGGGACACTAAAAGCACCATAGTAGAACACAGATGAAGCTTCTAAGATGATGTAATAGCCAGTAAGAATTAATGCAATACCAGTTTTAGGTATCGATTATTGACTTTTTAGCTGGCTTTGGTGCCTTGGACATGAGCTAGGACCTTAAGATTCTGCATGAAAGGAGGACTAGCAGCCGAGTTGCATGTTAGAATATGAAAAGTGTTCATATGTAGTAAAAACCTGAGAAATCCGTCCGTTTTCGTCATTTGTTATCGAATCGACTTAAAGCCAGGTCGTCACATTGGCCGTTCTTCTCTCTGAAACGGTTGTACATATCGTCTGCAAAGCTATGTCGCGTGCTGCGGTATGCGGAGACAGTAAAATCACCATAGTAGAACACAGATGAAGCTTCTAAGTAGATGTAATAGCCAGTAAGAAGTAGTACAATTCAAGTTTTAGGCATCGATTATTGACTTTTAGCTGGCTTTGGTCCCTTGGACATGAGCTACGACCTCAAGATTCTGCATAAAAGGAGGACTAGCAGCCGAGTTGCACGGGAGAATGTGAAAAGTGTTCATATGTAGTAAAAACCTGTGAAATCCGTCCGTTTTCGTCATTTGTTATCGAATCGACTTAAAGCCACATCGTCACATTGGCCGCTCTTCTCTCTGAAACGGTTGTACTTATCGTCTGCAAACCTAGTCGCGTGCTGCGGTATGTGAAGACTCTAAGAGCACCATAGTAGAACACAGAAGAAGCTTCTAAGTTGATGTAATAGCCAGTAAGAAGTAGTACAACTCAAGTTTTAGGTATCGATTATTGACTTTTTAGCTGGCTTTGGTGCCTTTTACATGAGCTAGGACCTTAAGATTCTGCATGAAAGGAGGACTAGCAGCCGAATTGCACGGGAGATTGTGAAAAGTGTTCATATGTAGTAAAAACCTGAGAAATCCGTCCGTTTTCGTCATTTGTTATGGAATCGACGTAAAGCCAGAACGTCACATCGGCCGCTCCTCTCTCTGAAACGGTTGTACATATCGTCTGCAAAGCTATGTCGCGTGCTGCGGTATGCGGAGACACTAAAAGCACCATAGTAGAACACAGATGAAGCTTCTAAATTGATGTAATAGCCAGTAAGAAGTAGTACAATTCAAGTTTTACGTATCGATTATTGACTTTTTAGCTGGCTTTGGTGCCTTGGACATGAGCTAGGACCTTAAGATTCTGCATGAAAGGAGGACTAGCAGCCGACTTGCACAGGAGAATGTGAAATGTGTTCATATGTAGTAAAAACCTGAGAAATCCGTACGTTATCGTCATTTGTCTTCGAATCGACCAAGCCAGATCGTCACATTGGCTGCTCTTCTCTCTGAAACGGTTGTACTTATCATCTGCAAAGCTATGTCGCGTGCTGTGATATGCGGAGACACTAAAATCACCATAGTAGGACAGAGATGAAGCTTCTAAGTTGATGTAATAGCCAGTAAGAAGTAGTACAATTCAAGTTTTAGGTATCGATTATTGACTTTTAGCTGGATTTGGTGCCTTGGACATGAGCTAGGACCTTAAGATTCTGCATGAAAGGAGGACTAGCAGCCGAATTGCATGGGATAATGTGAAAAGTGTTCATATGTAGTAAAAACCTGAGAAATCGGTCCGTTTTCGTCATTTGTTATCGAATCGACTTAAAGCCAGATCGTCACATTGGCCGCTCTTCTCTCTGAAACGGTTGTACTTATCGTCTGCAAAGCTATGTCGCGAGCTGCGGTATGTGGAGACACTAAAAATACCATAGTAGAACACAGATGAAGCTTCTAAGTTGATGTAATAACCAGTAAGAAGTAATACAATTCAAGTTTTAGGTATCGATTATTGACTTTTAGCTGGATTTGGTGCCTTGGACATGAGCTAGGACCTTAAGATTCTGCATGAAAGGAGGACTAGCAGCCGAGTTGCACCGGAGAATGTGAAAAGTGTTCATATGTAGTAAAAACCTGAGAAATCCGTCCGTTTTCGTCATTTGTTATCGAATCGACATAAAGCCAGGTCGTCACATTGGCCGCTCTTCTCTCAGAAACGGTTATACTTATCGTCTGAAAGCTATGTCGCGTGCTGCGGTATGCGGAGACACTAAAAGCACCATAGTACAACACAGATGAAGCTTCTAAAATGATGTAATAGCCAGTAAGAATTAATACAATACCAGTTTTAGGTATCGATTATTGACTTTTTAGCTGGCTTTGGTGCCTTGGACATGAGCTAGGACCTTAAGATTCTGCACGAAAGGAGGACTAGCAGCCGAGTTGCATGTTAGAATGTGAAAAGTGTTCATATGTAGTAAAAACCTGAGAAATCCGTCCGTTTTCGTCATTTGTTATCGAATCGACTTAAAGCCAGGTCGTCACATTGGCCGTTCTTCTCTCTGAAACGGTTGTACAATTCGTCTGCAAAGCTATGTCGCGTGCTGCGGTATGTGGAGACACTAAAAGTACCATAGTAGAACACAGATGAAGCTTCTAAGTTGATGTAACAGCTAGTAAGAAGTAGTACAATTGAAATTTTAGATATCGATTATTGACTTTTTAGCTGGCTTTGATGCCTTGGACATGAGCTAGGACCTTAAGATTCTGCATTAACGGAGGACTAGCAGCCGAGTTGCACGGGAGAATGAGAAAAGTGTTCATATGTAGTAAAAACCTGTGAAATCCGTCCGTTTTCGTCATTTGTTATCGAATCGACTTAAAGCCAGATCGTCACATTGGCCGCTCTTCTCTCTGAAGCGGTTGTACTTATCGTCTGCAAAGCTATGTCGCGTGCTGCGGTATGTGAAGCCTCTAAAAGCACCATAGTAGAACACAGATGAAGCTTCTAAGTTGATGTAATAGCCAGTAAGAAGTAGTACAACACAAGTTTTAGGTATCGATTATTGAATTTTTAGCTGGCTTTGTTGCCTTTTACATCAGCTAGGACCTTAAGATTCTGCATGAAAGGAGGACTAGCAGCCGAATTGCACGGGAGATTGTGAAAAGTGTTCATATGTAGTAAAAACCTGAGAAATCCGTCCGTTTTCGTCATTTGTTATGGAATCGACTTAAAGACAGATCGTCACATTGGCCGCTCTTCTCTCTCAAACGGTTGTACTTATCGTCTGCAAAGCTATGTTGTGTGCTGCGGTATGTGGAGACACTAAAAGCACCATAGTAGAACACGGATGAAGCTTCTAAGTTGATGTAATAAATAGTAAGAAGTAGCACAATTCAAGTTTTAGGTATCGATTATTGACTTTTTAGCTGGCTTTGGTGCCTTGGACATGAGCTAGGATCTTAAGTTTCCGCATGAAAGGAGGACTAGCAGCCGAGTTGCAAGGGAGAATGTGAAAAGTGTTCGTATGTAGGAAAAACCTGAGAAATCCGTCCGTTTTCGTCATTTTTTATCGAATCGACTTAAAGCCAGATCATCACATTCGCCGCTCTTCTCTCTGAAACGGTTGTACGTATCGTCTGAATGCTATGTCGCGTGCTGCGGTATGCGGAGACACTAAAAGCACCATAGTAGAACACAGATGAAGCTTCTAAGATGATGTAATAGCCAGTAAGAAGTAGTACATCTCAAGTTCTAGGTATCGATTATTGCCTTTTTAGCTGGCTTTGGTGCCTTGGACATGAGCTAGGACCATAAGATTCTGCATGAAAGGAGGACTAGCAGCCGAATTGCACGCGAGATTGTGAAAAGTGTTCATATGTAGTAAAAACCTGAGAAATCCGTCCGTATTCGTCATTTGTTATGGAATCGACTTAAAGCCAGATCGTAACATTGGCCGCTCTTCTCTCTGAAACGGTTGTACTTACCGTCTGCAAAGCTATGACGCGTGCTGCGGTTTGTGGAGACACTAAAAGCACCATAGTAGAACACAGATGAAGCTTCTAAGAAGATGTAATAGCCAGTAAGAAGTAGTACAATACTAGATTTAGGTATCGATTATTGACTTTTTAGCTGGATTTGGTGCCTTGGACATGAGCTAGGACCTTAAGATTCTGCATGAAAGGAGGACTAGCAGCCGAATTGCACGCGAGATTGTGAAAAGTGTTCATATGTAGTAAAAACCTGAGAAATCCGTCCGTATTCGTCATTTGTTATGGAATCGACTTAAAGCCAGATCGTAACATTGGCCGCTCTTCTCTCTGAAACGGTTGTACTTATCGTCTGCAAAGCTATGTCGCGTGCTGCGGTTTGTGGAGACACTAAAAGCACCATAGTAGAACACAGATGAAGCTTCTAAGATGATGTAATAGCCAGTAAGAAGTAGTACAATTCAACTTTTAAGTATCGATTATTGACTTTTTAGCTGGCTTTGGTGACTTGGACATGAGCTACGACCTTAAGATTCTGCATGAAAGGAGGACTAGCAGCCGAGTTGCACGGGAGGATGTGAAAAGTATTCATATGTAGTAAAAACCTGAGAAATCCGTCCGTTTTCGTCATTTGTTATCGAATCGACTTAAAACCAGATCGTCACATTGGCCGCTCTTCGCTCTGAAACGGTTGTACTTATCGCCTGCAAAGCTATGTCGCGTGCTGCGGTATGCGGAGACACTAATAGCACCATAGTAGAACTGAGATGAAGCTTTTAAGATGATGTAATAGCCAGTAAGAAGTAGTACAATTCAAGTTTTAGGTATAGATTATTGACTTTTTAGCTGGCTTTGGTGCATTGGACGTGAGCTAGGACCTTAAGATTCTGCATGAAAGGAGGAATAGCAGCCGAGTAGCAAGGGAGAATGTGAAAAGTGTTCATATGTAGTAAAAACCTGTGAAATCCGTCCGTTTTCGTCATTTGTTATCGAATCGACTTAAAGCCAGATCGTCACATTGGCCGCTCTTCTCTCTGAAACGGTTGTACTTATCGTCTGCAAACCTAGTCGCGTGCTGCGGTATGTGAAGACTCTAAGAGCACCATAGTAGAACACAGAAGAAGCTTCTAAGTTGATGTAATAGCCAGTAAGAAGTAGTACAACTCAAGTTTTAGGTATCGATTATTGACTTTTTAGCTGGCTTTGGTGCCTTTTACATGAGCTAGGACCTTAAGATTCTGCATGAAAGGAGGCCTAGCAGCCGAATTGCACGGGAGATTGTGAAAAGTGTTCATATGTAGTAAAAACCTGAGAAATCCGTCCGTTTTCGTCATTTGTTATGGAATCGACGTAAAGCCAGAACGTCACATCGGCCGCTCCTCTCTCTGAAACGGTTGTACATATCGTCTGCAAAGCTATGTCGCGTGCTGTGATATGCGGAGACACTAAAATCACCATAGTAGAACAGAGATGAAGCTTCTAAGTTGATGTAATAGCCAGTAAGAAGTAGTACAATTCAAGTTTTAGGTATCGATTATTGACTTTTAGCTGGATTTGGTGCCTTGGACATGAGCTAGGACCTTAAGATTCTGCATGAAAGGAGGACTAGCAGCCGAATTGCATGGGATAATGTGAAAAGTGTTCATATGTAGTAAAAACCTGAGAAATCGGTCCGTTTTCGTCATTTGTTATCGAATCGACTTAAAGCCAGATCGTCACATTGGCCGCTCTTCTCTCGGAAACGGTTGTACTTATCGTCTGCAAAGCTATGTCGCGAGCTGCGGTATGTGGAGACACTAAAAATACCATAGTAGAACACAGATGAAGCTTCTAAGTTGATGTAATAACCAGTAAGTAGTAATACAATTCAAGTTTTAGGTATCGATTATTGACTTTTAGCTGGATTTGGTGCCTTGGACATGAGCTAGGACCTTAAGATTCTGCATGAAAGGAGGACTAGCAGCCGAGTTGCACGGGAGAATGTAAAAAGTGTTCATATGTAGTAAAAACCTGAGAAATCCGTCCGTTTTCGTCATTTGTTATCGAATCGACTTAAAGCCAGGTCGTCACATTTGCCGCTCTTCTCTCAGAAACGGTTATACTTATCGTCTGAAAGCTATGTCGCGTGCTGCGGTATGCGGAGACACTAAAAGCACCATAGTACAACACAGATGAAGCTTCTAAAATGATGTAATAGCCAGTAAGAATTAATACAATACCAGTTTTAGGTATCGATTATTGACTTTTTAGCTGGCTTTGGTGCCTTGGACATGAGCTAGGACCTTAAGATTCTGCACGAAAGGAGGACTAGCAGCCGAGTTGCATGTTAGAATGTGAAAAGTGTTCATATGTAGTAAAAACCTGAGAAATCCGTCCGTTTTCGTCATTTGTTATCGAATCGACTTAAAGCCAGGTCGTCACATTGGCCGTTCTTCTCTCTGAAACGGTTGTACAATTCGTCTGCAAAGCTATGTCGCCTGCTGCGGTATGTGGAGACACTAAAAGTACCATAGTAGAACACAGATGAAGCTTCTAAGTTGATGTAACAGCTAGTAAGAAGTAGTACAATTGAAATTTTAGATATCGATTATTGACTTTTTAGCTGGCTTTGATGCCTTGGACATGAGCTAGGACCTTAAGATTCTGCATTAACGGAGGACTAGCAGCCGAGTTGCATGGGAGAATGAGAAAAGTGTTCATATGTAGTAAAAACCTGTGAAATCCGTCCGTTTTCGTCATTTGTTATCGAATCGACTTAAAGCCAGATCGTCACATTGGCCGCTCTTCTCTCTGAAGCGGTTGTACTTATCGTCTGCAAAGCTATGTCGCGTGCTGCGGTATGTGAAGCCTCTAAAAGCACCATAGTAGAACACAGATGAAGCTTCTAAGTTGATGTAATAGCCAGTAAGAAGTAGTACAACACAAGTTTTAGGTATCGATTATTGAATTTTTAGCTGGCTTTGTTGCCTTTTACATCAGCTAGGACCTTAAGATTCTGCATGAAAGGAGGACTAGCAGCCGAATTGCACGGGAGATTGTGAAAAGTGTTCATATGTAGTAAAAACCTGAGAAATCCGTCCGTATTCGTCATTTGTTATGGAATCGACTTAAAGACAGATCGTCACATTGGCCGCTCTTCTCTCTCAAACGGTTGTACTTATCGTCTGCAAAGCTATGTTGTGTGCTGCGGTATGTGGAGACACTAAAAGCACCATAGTAGAACACAGATGAAGCTTCTAAGTTGATGTAATAAATAGTAAGAAGTAGCACAATTCAAGTTTTAGGTATCGATTATTGAATTGTTAGCTGGCTTAGGTGCCTTAGACATGAGCTAGGACCTTAAGATTCTGCATGAGAGTAGGACTAGCAGCCGAATTGCATGGGATAGTGTGAAAATTGTTCATATGTAGTAAAAACCTGAGAAATCCGTCCGTTTTCGTCATTTGTTATGGAATCGACTTAAAGCCAGGTCGTCACATTGGCCGCTCTTCTCTCTGAAACGGTTGTACATATCTTCTACAAAGCTATGTCGCGTGCTGCGATATGCGGAGACACTAAAATCACCATAGTAGAACACAGATGAAGCTTCTAAGTTGATGTAATAGCCAGTAAGAAGTAGTACAATTCAAGTTTTAGGTATCGATTATTGACTTTTTAGCTGGCTTTGGTGCCTTGGACATGAGCTAGGACCTTAAGATTCCGCATGAAAGGAGGACTAGCAGCCGAGTTGCAAGGGAGAATGTGAAAAGTGTTCGTATGTAGGAAAAACCTGAGAAATCCGTCCGTTTTCGTCATTTTTTATCGAATCGACTTAAAGCCAGATCATCACATTCGCCGCTCTTCTCTCTGAAACGGTTGTACGTATCGTCTGAATGCTATGTCGCGTGCTGCGGTATGCGGAGACACTAAAAGCACCATAGTAGAACACAGATGAAGCTTCTAAGATGATGTAATAGCCAGTAAGAAGTAGTACATCTCAAGTTCTAGGTATCGATTATTGCCTTTTTAGCTGGCTTTGGTGCCTTGGACATGAGCTAGGACCATAAGATTCTGCATGAAAGGAGGACTAGCAGCCGAATTGCACGCGAGATTGTGAAAAGTGTTCATATGTAGTAAAAACCTGAGAAATCCGTCCGTATTCGTCATTTGTTATGGAATCGACTTAAAGCCAGATCGTCACATTGGCCGCTCTTCTCTCTGAAACGGTTGTACTTATCGTCTGCAAAGCTATGTCGCGTGCTGCGGTTTGTGGAGACACTAAAAGCACCATAGTAGAACACAGATGAAGCTTCTAAGATGATGTATTAGCCAGTAAGAAGTAGTACAATTCAACTTTTAAGTATCGATTATTGACTTTTTAGCTGGCTTTGGTGACTTGGACATGAGCTACGACCTTAAGATTCTGCATGAAAGGAGGACTAGCAGCCGAGTTGCACGGGAGGATGTGAAAAGTGTTCATATGTAGTAAAAACCTGAGAAATCCGTCCGTTTTCGTCATTTGTTATCGAATCGACTTAAAACCAGATCGTCACATTGGCCGCTCTTCGCTCTGAAACGGTTGTACTTATCGTCTGCAAAGCTATGTCGCGTGCTGCGGTATGCGGAGACACTAATAGCACCATAGTAGAACAGAGATGAAGCTTTTAAGATGATGTAATAGCCAGTAAGAAGTAGTACAATTCTAGGTATCGATTATTGACTTTTTAGCTGGCTTTGGTGCATTGGACGTGAGCTAGGACCTTAAGATTCTGCATGAAAGGAGGAATAGCAGCCGAGTAGCAAGGGAGAATGTGAAAAGTGTTCATATGTAGTAAAAACCTGAGAAATCCGTCCGTTTTCGTCATTTGTTATCGAATCGACTTAAAGCCAGGTCGTCACTTTGGCCGCTCTTCTCTCAGAAACGGTTATACTTATCGTCTGAAAGCTATGTCGCGTGCTGCGGTATGCGGAGACACTAAAAGCACCATAGTAGAACACAGATGAAGCTTCTAAGATGATGTAATAGCCAGTAAGAATTAATACAATACCAGTTTTAGGTATCGATTATTGACTTTTTAGCTGGCTTTGGTGCCTTGGACATAGCTAGGACCATAAGATTCTGCATGAAAGGAGGACTAGCAGCCGAGTTGCACGGTAGAATGTGAAAAGTGTTCATATGTAGTAAAAACCTGAGAAATCCGTCCGTTTTCGTCATTGGTTATCGAATCGACTTAAAGCCAGATCGTCACATTGGCCGCTCTTCTCTCTGAAACGGTTGTACTTATCGTCTGCAAAGCTATGTCGCATGCTGCGGTATGCGGAGACACTAAAAGCACCATAGTAGGACACAGATGAAGCTTCTAAGATGATGAAATAGCCAGTAAGAATTAGTACAATACCAGTTTTAGGTATCCATTATTGACTTTTTAGCAGGCTTTGGTGCCTTGGACATGAGGTAGGACCTTAAGATTCTGCATAAAAGGAGGACTAGCAGCCGAGTTGCATGGGAGGATGTGAAAAGTGTTCATATGTAGTAAAAACCTGAGAAATCCGTCCGTTTTCGTCATTTGTTATCGAATCGACTTAAAGCCAGGTCGTCACATTGGTCGCTCTTCTCTCTGAAACAGTTGTACATATCGTCTGCAAAGCTATGTCGTGTGTTGCGGTATGTGGAGACTCTAAAAGCACCATAGTAGAACACAGATGATGCTTGTAAGTTGATGTAATAGCCAGTAAGAAGTAGTACAACTCATGTTCTAGGTATCGATTATTGACTTTTTAATTGGCTTTGGTGCCTTGGACATAGCTAGGACCATAAGATTCTGCATGAAAGGAGGACTAGCAGCCGAGTTGCACGGGAGAATGTGAAAAGTGTTCATATGTAGTAAAAACCTGAGATATTCGCCCATTTTCGTCATTTGTTATCGAATCGACTTAAAACCAGATCGTCACATTGGCAGCTCTTCTCTCTGAAACGGTTGTACTTATCGCCTGCAAAGCTATGTCGCGTGCCGCGGTATGCGGAGTCACTAAAAGCACCACAGTAGAACACAGATGAAGATTCTAAGATGAGTTAATAGCCAGTAAGATGTAGTACAATTCAAGTTTTAGGTATCGATTATTGACCTTTAGCTGGATTTGGTGCCTTGGACATGAGCTAGGACCTTAAGGTTCTGCATGAAATGAGGACTAGCAGCCGAGTTGCACGTGAGAATGTGAAAAGTGTTCATATGTAGTAAAAACCTGAGAAATCCGTCCGTTTTCGTCATTTGTTATCGAATCGACATAAAGCCAGATCGTCACATTGGCCGCTCTTCTCTCTGAAACGGTTGTACTTATCGTCTGCAAAGCTATGTCGCGTGCTGCGGTATGCGGAGACACTAAAAGCACCATAGTAGGACACAGATGAAGCTTCTAAGATGATGAAATAGCCAGTAAGAATTAGTACAATACCAGTTTTAGGTATCCATTATTGACTTTTTAGCAGGCTTTGGTGCCTTGGACATGAGGTAGGACCTTAAGATTCTGCATAAAAGGAGGACTAGCAGCCGAGTTGCATGGGAGGATGTGAAAAGTGTTCATATGTAGTAAAAACCTGAGAAATCCGTCCGTTTTCGTCATTTGTTATCGAATCGACTTAAAGCCAGGTCGTCACATTGGTCGCTCTTCTCTCTGAAACAGTTGTACATATCGTCTGCAAAGCTATGTCGTGTGTTGCGGTATGTGGAGACCCTAAATGCACCATAGTAGAACACAGATGATGCTTGTAAGTTGATGTAATAGCCAGTAAGAAGTAGTACAACTCAAGTTCTAGGTATCGATTATTGACTTTTTAATTGGCTTTGGTGCCTTGGACATAGCTAGGACCATAAGATTCTGCATGAAAGGAGGACTAGCAGCCGAGTTGCACGGGAGAATGTGAAAAGTGTTCATATGTAGTAAAAACCTGAGATATTCGCCCATTTTCGTCATTTGTTATCGAATCGACTTAAAGCCAGATCGTCACATTGGCCGCTCTTCTCTCTGAAACAGTTGTACATATCGTCTGCAAAGCTATGTCGTGTGTTGCGGTATGTGGAGACTCTAAAAGCACCATAGTAGAACACAGATGATGCTTGTAAGTTGATGTAATAGCCAGTAAGAAGTAGTACAACTCAAGTTCTAGGTATCGATTATTGACTTTTTAATTGGCTTTGGTGCCTTGGACATAGCTAGGACCATAAGATTCTGCATGAAATTAGGACTAGCAGCCGAGTTGCACGGGAGAATGTGAAAAGTGTTCATATGTAGTAAAAACCTGAGATATTCGCCCATTTTCGTCATTTGTTATCGAATCGACTTAAAGCCGGATCGTCACATTGGCCGCTCTTCTCTCTGAAACGGTTGTTCTTATCGTCTGCAAAGCTATGTCGTGTGCTGCGGTATGTGAAGACACTAAAAGCACCACAGTAGAACATAGATGAAGCTTCTAAGTTGACGTAATAGCCAGTAAGAAGTAGTACAACTCAAGTTTTAGGTATCGATTATTGACTTTTTAATTGGCTTTGGTGCCTTAGACATAGCTAGGACCATAAGATTCTGCATGAAAGGAGGACTAGCAGCCGAGTTGCACGGGAGGATGTGAAAAGTGTTCATATGTAGTAAAAACCTTGAGAAATCCGCCCATTTGTGTCATTTGTTATCGAATCGACTTAAAGCCGGATCGTCACGTTGGCCGCTCTTCTCTCTGAAACGGTTGTACTTATCGTCTGCAAAGCTATGTCGCGTGCTGCGGTATGTGGAGACACTAAAACCACCATAGTAGAACACAGATGAAGCTTCTAAGTTGATCTAATAGCCAGTAAGAAGTAGTACAACTCAAGTTTTAGGTATCGATTATTGACTTTTTAGCTGTCTTTGGTGCCTTGGACATAGCTAGGACCATAAGATTCTGCATGAAAGGAGGACTAGCAGCCGAGTTGCACGGGAGAATGTGAAAAGTGTTCATATGTAGTAAAAACCTAAAAAATCCGTCCGTTTTCGTCATTTGTTATCGAATCGACTTAAAGCCAGATCGTCACATTGGCCGCTCTTCTCTCTGAAACGGTTGTACTTATCGTCTGCAAAGCTATGTCGCGTGCTGCGGTATGCGGAGACACTAAAAGCACTATAGTAGAACACAGATGAAGATTCTAAGATGATGTAATAGCCAGTAAGAAGTAGTACAATTCAAGTTTTAAGTATCGATTATTGACTTTTTAGCTGGCTTTGGTGCCTTGGACATGAGCTAGGACCTTAAGATTCTGCATGAAAGGAGGACTAGCAGCCGAGTTGCCCGGGAGGATGTGAAAAGTGTTCATATGTAGTAAAAACCTGAGAAATCCGCCCAATTTCGTCATTTGTTATCGAATCGACTTAAAGCCGGATCGTCACATTGGCCGCTCAACTCTCTGAAACGGTTGTACTTATCGTCTGCAAAGCTATGTCGCGTGCTGCGGTATGTGGAGACACTAAAAGCACCGTAGTAGAACACAGATGAAGCTTCTACGATGATGTAATAGCCAGTAAGAATTAGTACAATACCAGTTTTACGTATCGGTTATTGACTTATTAGCTGGCTTTGGTGCCTTGGACATGAGCTAGGACCTTAAGATTCTGCATGAAAGGAGGACTAGCAGCCGAATTGCACGGGAGAATGTGAAAAGTGTTCATATGAAGTAAAAACCTGAGAAATCCGTCCTTTTTCTTCATTTGTTACGGAATCGATTTAAAGCCAGGTCGTCACATTGTCCGCTCTTCTCTCTGAAACGGTTGTACATATCGTCTGCAAAACTATGTCGCGTGCTGCGATATGCGGGGACACTAAAATCACCATAGTAGAACATTGATGAAGCTTCTAAGTTGATGTAATAGCTAGTTAGAATTAGTACAATACCAGATTTAGGTATCGATTATTGACTTTTTAGCTGGATTTGGTGCCTTGGACATGAGCTAGGACCCTAAGGTTCTGCATGAAAGGAGGACTAGCAGCCGAATTGCACGCCAGATTGTGAAAAGTGTTCATATGTAGTAAAAACCTGAGAAATCCGTCTGTATTCGTCATTTGGTATGCAATCGACTTAAAGCCAGATCTTCACATTGGCCGCTCTTCTCTCTGAAACGGTTGTACATATCGTCTGCAAAGCTATGTCGCGTGTTGCAGTATGTGGAGACTCTAAAAGCACCATAGTAGAACACAGATGATGCTTGTAAGTTGATATAATTGCCAGTAAGAAGTAGTACAACTCAAGTTCTAGGTATCGATTATTGACTTTTTAGCTGGCTTTGGTGCCTTGGACATAGCTAGGACCATAAGATTCTGCATGAAAGGAGGACTAGCAGCCGAGTTCACGGGAGAATGTGAAAAGTGTTCATATGTAGTAAAATCCTGAGAAATCCGTCCGTTTTCGTCATTTGTTATCGAATCGACTTAAAGCCAGATCGTCACATTGACCGCTCTTCTCTCTGAAACGGTTGTACTTATCGTCTGAAAGCTATGTCGCGTGCTGCGGTATGCGGAGACACTCAAAGCACCATAGTAGGACACAGATGAAGCTTCTAAGATGATGAAATAGCCAGTAAGAATTAGTACAATACCAGTTTTAGGTATCGATTATTGACTTTTTAGCAGGCTTTGGTGCCTTGGACATGAGCTAGGACCTTAAGATTCTGCATGACAGGAGGACTAGCAGCCGAGTTGCACGGGACTATGTGAAAAGTGTTCATATGTAGTAAAAACCTGAGAAATCCGTCCGTTTTCGTCATTTGTTATCGAATCGACTTAAAGCCAGATCGTCACATTGGCCGCTCTTCTCTCTGAAACGGTTGTATGTATCGTCTGAAAGCTATGTCGCGTGCTCCAGTATGCGGAGACACTAAAAGCACCATAGTAGAACATAGATGAAGCTTCCAAGATGATGTAATAGCCAGTAAGAATTAGTACAATACCAGATTTAGGTATCGATTATTGACTTTTTAGCTGGATTTGGTGCCTTGGGCATGAGCTAGGACCTTAAGATTCTGCATGAAAGGAGGACTAGCAGCCGAATTGCACGCGAGATTGTGAAAAGTGTTCATATGTAGTAAAAACCTGAGAAATCCGTCTGTATTCGTCATTTGGTATGGAATCGACTTAAAGCCAGATCGTCACATTGGCCGCACTTCTCTCTGAAACGGATGTACTTATCGTCTGCAAAGCTATGTCGCGTGCTGCGGTTTGTGGAGACACTAAAAGCACCATAGTAGAACACAGATGAAGCTTCTAAGTTGATGTAATAGCCAGTAAGAAGTAGTACAATTCAAGTTTCAGGTATCGATTATTGACTTTTTAGCTGGCCTTGGTGCATTGGACGTGAGCTAGGACCTTAAGACTCTGCATGAAAGGAGGACTAGCAGCCGAGTTCACGGGAGAATGTAAAAGTGTTCATATGTAGTAAAAACCTGAGAAATCCGTCCGTTTTCGTCATTTGTTATCGAATCGACTTAAAGCCAGATCGTCACATTGGCCGCTCTTCTCCTTGAAACGGTTGTACTTATCATCTGCAAAGCTATGTCGCGTGTTGCGGTATGTGGAGACACTAAAAGCACCATTGTCGAACACAGATGAAGCTTCTAAGTGTATGTAATAGCCAGTAAGAAGTAGTACAACTCAAGTTTTAGGTATCGATTATTGACTTTTTAGCTGGCTTCGGTGCCTTGGACATGAGCTAGGACCATAAGATTCTGCATGAAAGGAGGACTAGCAGCCGAGCAGCATGGGAGAATGTGAAACGTGTTCATATGTAGTAAAAACCTGAGAAATTCGTCCGTTTTCGTCATTTGTTATCGAATCGACTTAAAGCCAGATCGTCGCATTGGCCGCTCTTCTCTCTGAAACGGTTGTACTTATCGTCTGAAAGCTATGTCGCGTGCTGCGGTATGCGGAGACACTAAAAGCACCATTGTAGAACACAGATGAAGCTTCTAAGATGATGTAATAGCCAGTAAGAATTACTACAATACCAGATTTAGGTATCGATTATTGAATTTTCAGCTGGATTTGGTGCCTAGGGCATGAGCTAGGACCTTAAGATTCTGCAAGAAAGGAGGACTAGCAACCGAATTGCACGCGAGATTGTGAAAAGTGTTCATATGTAGTAAAAACCTGAGAAATCGGTCTGTATTCGTCATTTGGTATGGAATCGACTTAAAGCCAGATTGTCACATTGGCCGCTCTTCTCTCTGAAACGGTTGTACTTATCGTCTGCAAAGCTATGTCGCGTGCTGCGGTTTGTGGAGACACTAAAAGCACCATAGTAGAACACAGATGAAGCTTCTAAGATGATGTAATAGCCAGTAAGATGTAGTACAATTCAAGTGTTAGGTATCGATTATTGACTTTTTAGCTGGCTTTGGTGCCTTGGACATGAGCTAGGACCTTAAGATTCTGCAAGAAAGGAGGACTAGCTGCCGAGTTGCATGGGAGAATGTGAAAAGTGTTCATATGTAGTAAAAACCTGAGAAATCCGTCCGTTTTCGCCATTTGTTATCGAATTGACTTAAAGCCAGATCGTCACATTGGCCGCTCTTCGCTCTGAAACGGTTGTACTTATCGTCTGAAAGCTATGTCGCGTGCTGCGGTATGCGGAGACACAAAAAGCACCATAGTAGAACACTGATGAAGCTTCTAAGTTGATGTAATAGCCAGTAAGAAGTAGTACAATTCAAGTTTTAGGTATCGATTATTGACTTTTTAGCTGGCCTTGGTGCATTTTACGTGAGCTAGGACCTTAAGATTCTGCATGAAAGGAGGACTAGCAGCCGAGTAGCAAGGGAGAATGTGAAAAGTGTTCATATGTAGTAAAAACCTGAGAAATCCGTCCGTTTTCTTCATTTGTTATGGAATCGATTTAAAGCCAGGTCGTCACATTGTCCGCTCTTCTCTCTGAAACGGTTGTACATATCGTCTGCAAAGCTATGTCGCGTGCTGCGATATGCGGGGACACTAAAATCACCATAGTAGAACATTGATGAAGCTTCTAAGTTGATGTAATAGCTAGTAAGAATTAGTACAATACCAGATTTAGGTATCGATTATTGACTTTTTAGCTGGATTTGGTGCCTTGGACATGTGCTAGGACCTTAAGGTTCTGCATGAAAGGAGGACTAGCAGCCGAATTGCACGCCAGATTGTGAAAAGTGTTCATATGTAGTAAAAACCTGAGAAATCCGTCTGTATTCGTCATTTGGTATGCAATCGACTTAAAGCCAGATCTTCACATTGGCCGCTCTTCTCTCTGAAACGGTTGTACATATCGTCTGCAAAGCTATGTCGCGTGTTGCGGTATGTGGAGACACTAAAAGCACCATTGTCGAACACAGATGAAGCTTCTAAGTGTATGTAATAGCCAGTAAGAAGTAGTACAACTCAAGTTTTAGGTATCGATTATTGACTTTTTGGCTGGCTTTGGTGCCTTGGACATGAGCTAGGACCATAAGATTCTGCATGAAAGGAGGACTAGCAGCCAAGCTGCATGGGAGAATGTGAAACGTGTTCATATGTAGTAAAAACCTGAGAAATTCGTCCGTTTTCGTCATTTGTTATCGAATCGACATAAAGCCAGATTGTCACATTGGCCGCTCTTCTCTCTGAAACGGTTGTACTTATCGTCTGCAAAGCTATGTCGCGTGCTGCGGTTTGTGGAGACACTAAAAGCACCATAGTAGAACACAGATGAAGCTTCTAAGATGATGTAATAGCCAGTAAGATGTAGTACAATTCAAGTGTTAGGTATCGATTATTGACTTTTTAGCTGAATTTGGTGCCTTGGACATGAGCTAGGACCTTAAGATTCTGCAAGAAAGGAGGAATAGCTGCCGAGTTGCACGGGAGAATTTGAAAAGTGTTCATATTTAGTAAAAACCTGAGAAATCCGTCCGTTTTCGTCATTTGTTATCGAATCGACTTAAAGCCAGATCGTCACATTGGCCGCTCTTCGCTCTGAAACGGTTGAACTTATCGTCTGCAAAGCTATGTCGCGTGCTGCAGTAAGCGGAGACACTAATAGCACCATAGTAGAACACAGATGAAGCTTCTAAGTTGATGTAATAGCCAGTAAGAAGTAGTACAATTCAAGTTTTAGGTATCGATTATTGACTTTTTAGCTGGCCTTGGTGCATTGGACGTGAGCTAGGACCTTAAGATTCTGCATGAAAGGAGGACTAGCAGCCGAGTAGCAAGGGAGAATGTGAAAAGTGTTCATATGTAGTAAAAACCTGAGAAATCCGTCCGTATACGTCATTTGTTATGGAATCGACTTAAAGCCAGATCGTCACATTGGCCGCTCTTCTCTCTGAAACGGTTGTACTTATCGTCTGCAAAGCTATGTCGCGTGCTGCTGTTTGTGGAGACACTAAAAGCACCATAGTAGAACACAGATGAAGCTTCTAAGATGATGTAATAGCCAGTAAGAAGTAGTAGAATTCAAGTTTTAAGTATCGATTATTGACTTTTTAGCTGGCTTTGGTGCCTTGGACATGAGCTAGGACCTTAAGACTCTGCATGAAAGGAGGACTAGCAGCCGAGTTGCATGGGAGGATGTGAAAAGTGTTCATATGTAGTAAAAACCTGAGAAATCCGTCCGGTTTCGTCATTTGTTATCGAATCGACTTAAAGCCAGGTCGTCACATTGGCCGACCTTCTGTCTGAAACGGTTGTACATATCGTCTGCAAAGCTATGTCGCGTGTTGCGGTATGTGGAGACTCTAAAAGCACCATAGTAGAACACAGATGAAGCTTCTAAGTTGATGTAATAGCCAGTAAGAAGTAGTACATCTCAAGTTCTAGGTATAGATTATTGACTTTTTAGCTGGCTTTGGTGCCTTGGACATGAGCTAGGACCATAAGTTTCTGCATGAAAGGAGTACTAGCAGCCGAGTTAAACGGGAGGATGTGAAAAGTCTTCATATGTAGTAAAAACCTGAGAAATCCGTCCGTATTCGTCATTTGTTATCGAATCGACTTAAAGCCAGATCGTCACATTGGCCGCTCTTCTCTCTGTAGTTATCGTCTGAAAGCTATGTCGCGTGCTGCGGTATGCGGAGACACTAAAAGCACCATAGTAGAACACAGATGAAGCTTCTAAGATGATGTAATAGCCAGTAATAAGTAGTACAACTCAAGTTCTAGGTATCGATTATTGACTTTTTAGCTGGCTTTGGTGCCTTGGACATGAGGTAGGACCATAAGATTCTGCATGAAAGGAGGACTAGCAGCCGAGTTGCACGGGAGAATGTGAAAAGTGTTCATATGTATTAAAAACCTGAGAAATCCGTCCGTTTTCGTCATTTGTTATCGAATCGACTTAAAGCCAGATCGTCACATTGGCCGCTCTTCTCTCTGAAACGGTTGTACTTATCGTCTGAAAGCTATGTCGCGTGCTGCGGTATGCGGAGACACTAAAAGCACCATAGTAGAACACAGATGAAGCTTCTACGATGATGTAATAGCCAGTAAGAATTAGTACAATACCAGTTTTACGTATCGGTTATTGACTTTTTAGCTGGCTTTGGTGCCTTGGACATGAGCTAGGACCTTAAGATTCTGCATGAAAGGAGGACTAGCAGCCGAATTGCACGGGAGAATGTGAAAAGTGTTCATATGTAGTAGAAACCTGAGAAATCCGTCCATTTTCTTCATTTGTTACGGAATCGATTTAAAGCCAGGTCGTCACATTGTCCGCTCTTCTCTCTGAAACGGTTGTACATATCGTCGGCTAAGCTATGTCGCGTGCTGCGATATGCGGGGACACTAAAATCACCATAGTAGAACATTGATGAAGCTTCTAAGTTGATGTAATAGCTAGTAAGAATTAGTAAAATACCAGATTTAGGTATCGATTATTGACTTTTTAGCTGGATTTGGTGCCTTGGACATGAGCTAGGACCTTAAGGTTCTGCATGAAAGGAGGACTAGCAGCCGAATTGCACGCGAGATTGTGAAAAGTGTTCATATGTAGTAAAAACCTGAGAAATCCGTCTGTATTCGTCATTTGGTATGCAATCGACTTAAAGCCAGACCTTCACATTGGCCGCTCTTCTCTCTGAAACGGTTGTACATATCGTCTGCAAAGCTATGTCGCGTGTTGCGGTATGTGGAGACTCTAAAAGCACCATAGTAGAACACAGATGATGCTTGTAAGTTGATGTAATAGATAGTAAGAAGTAGTACAACTCAAGTTCTAGGTATCGATTATTGACTTTTTAGCTAGCTTTGGTGCCTTGGACATAGCTAGGACCATAAGATTCTGCATGAAAGGAGGACTAGCAGCCGAGTTCACGGGAGAATGTGAAAAGTGTTCATAAGTAGTAAAATCCTGAGAATTCCGTCCGTTTTCGTCATTTGTTATCGAATCGACTTAAAGATAGATCGTCACATTGACCGCTCTTCTCTCTGAAACGGTTGTACTTATCGTCTGAAAGCTATGTCGCGTGCTGCGGTATGCGGAGACACTAAAAGCACCATAGTAGGACACAGATGAAGCTTCTAAGTTGATGTAATAGCCAGTAAGAAGTAGTACATCTCAAGTTCTAGGTATCGATTATTGACTTTTTAGCTGGCTTTGGTGCCTTGGACATGAGCTAGGACCATAAGATTCTGCATGAAAGGGGTACTAGCAGCCGAGTTGAACGGGAGGATGTGAAAAGTCTTCATATGTAGTAAAAACCTGAGAAATCCGTCCGTATTCGTCATTTGTTATCGAATCGACTTAAAGCCAGATCGTCACATTGGCCGCTCTTCTCTCTGAAACGGTTGTACTTATCGTCTGAAAGCTATGTCGCGTGCTGCGGTATGCAGAGACACTAAAAGCACCATAGTAGAACACAGATGAAGCTTCTAAGATGATGTAATAGCCAGTAAGAAGTAGTACAACTCAAGTTATAGGTATCGATTATTGACTTTTTAGCTTGCTTTGGTGCCTTGGACATGAGCTAGGACCATAAGATTCTGCATGAAAGGAGGACTAGCAGCCGAGTTGCATGGGAGAATGTGAAAAGTGTTCATATGTAGTAAAAACCTGAGAAATCTGTCCGTTTTCGCCATTTGTTATCGAATCGACTTAAAGCCAGATCGTCACATTGGCCACTCTTCTCTCTGAAACGGTTGTACTTATCGTCTGAAAGCTATGTCGTGTGATGCAGTATGCGGAGACACTAAAAGCACCATAGTAGAACACAGATGAAGCATCTAAGTTGATGTAATAGCCAGTAAAAAGTAGTACATCTCAAGTTCTAGGTATCGATTATTGACTTTTTAGCTGGCTTTGGTGCCTTGGACATGAGGTAGGACCATAAGATTCTGCATGAAAGGAGGACTAGCAGCCGAGTGGCACGGGAGAATGTGAAAAGTGTTCATATGTAGTAAAATCCTGAGAAATCCGTCCGTTTTTGTCATTTGTTATCGAATCGACTTAAAGCCAGATCGTCACATTGGGCGCTCTCCTCTCTGAAACGGTTGTACTTATCGTCTGAAAGCTATGTCGCGTGCTGCGGTTTGTGGAGACACTAAAAGCACCATAGTAGAACACAGATGAAGCTTCTAAGTTGATGTAATAGCCAGTAAGAAGTAGTACAATTCAAGTTTTAGGTATCGATTATTGACTTTTTAGCTGGCCTTGGTACATTGGACGTGAGCTAGGACCTTAAGATTCTGCATGAAAGGAGGACTAGCAGCCGAGTTGCATGGGAGAATGTGAAACGTGTTCATATGTATTAAAAACCTGAGAAATCCGTCCGTTTTCGTCATTTGTTATCGAATCGACTTAAAGCCAGATCGTCGCATTGGCCGCTCTTCTCTCTGAAACGGTTGTACTTATCGTCTGAAAGCTATGTCGCGTGCTGCGGTATGCGGAGACACAAAAAGCACCATAGTAGAACACAGATGAAGCTTTTACGATGATGTAATAGCCAGTAAGAATTAGTACAATACCAGTTTTACGTATCGGTTATTGACTTTTTAGCTGGCTTTGGTGCCTTGGACATGTGCTAGGACCTTAAGATTCTGCATGAAAGGAGGACTAGCAGCCGAATTGCACGGGAGAATGTGAAAAGTGTTCATATGTAGTAAAAACCTGAGAAATCAGTCCGTTTTCTTCATTTGTTACGGAATCGATTTAAAGCCAGGTCGTCACATTGTCCGCTCTTCTCTCTGAAACGGTTGTACATATCGTCTGCAAAGCTATGTCGCGTGCTGCGATATGCGGGGACACTAAAATCACCATAGTAGAACATTGATGAAGCTTCTAAGTTGATGTAATAGCTAGTAAGAATTAGTAAAATAAAAGATTTAGGTATCGATTATTGACTTTTTAGCTGGATTTGGTGCCTTGGACATGAGCTAGGACCTTAAGGTTCTGCATGAAAGGAGGACTAGCAGCCGAATTGCACGCGAGATTTTGAAAAGTGTTCATATGTAGTAAAAACCTGAGAAATCCGTCTGTATTCGTCATTTAGTATGCAATCGACTTAAAGCCAGATCTTCACATTGGCCGCTCTTCTCTCTGAAACGGTTGTACATATCGTCTGCAAAGCTATGTCGCGTGTTGCGGTATGTGGAGACTCTAAAAGCACCATAGTAGAACACAGATGATGCTTGTAAGTTGATGTAATAGCCAGTAAGAAGTAGTACAACTCAAGTTCTAGGTATCGATTATTGACTTTTTAGCTAGCTTTGGTGCCTTGGACATAGCTAGGACCATAAGATTCTGCATGAAAGGAGGACTAGCAGCCGAGTTCACGGGAGAATGTGAAAAGTGTTCATATGTAGTAAAATCCTGAGAAATCCGTCCGTTTTCGTCATTTGTTATCGAATCGACTTAAAGATAGATCGTGACATTGACCGCTCTTCTCTCTGAAACGGTTGTACTTATCGTCTGAAAGCTATGTCGCGTGCTGCGGTATGCGGAGACACTAAAAGCACCATAGTAGGACACAGATGAAGCTTCTAAGATGATGAAATAGCCAGTAAGAATTAGTACAATACCAGTTTTTGGTATCGATTATTGACTTTTTAGCAGGCTTCGGTGCCTTGGACATGAGCTAGGACCTTAAGATTCTGCATGAAAGGAGGACTAGCAGCCGAGTTGCACGGGAGGATGTGAAAAGTGTTCATATGTAGTAAAAACCTGAGAAATCCGTCCGTTTTCGTCTTTGTTATCGAATCGACTTAAAGCCCGGTCGTCACATTGGCCGCTCTTCTCTCTGAAACGGTTGTACATATCGTCTGCAAAGCTATGTCGCGTGTTGCGGTATGTGGAGACTCTAAACGCACCATAGTAGAACACAGATTATGCTTGTAAGTTGATGTAATAGCCAGTAAGAAGTAGTACAACTCAAGTTCTAGGTATCGATTATTGACTTTTTAGCTGGCTTTGGTGCCTTGGACATGAGCTAGCACCATAAGATTCTGCATGAAAGGAAGACTAGCAGCCGAGTTGCAAGGGAGAATGTTAAAAGTGTTCATATGTTGTAAAAACCTGAGAAATACGTCCGTTTTCGTCATTTGTTATCGAATCGACTTAAAGCCAGATCGTCACATTGGCCGCTCTTCTCTCTGAAACGGTTGTACTTATCGTCTGAAAGCTATGTCGCGTGCTGCAGTAAGCGGAGACACTATAAGCACCATAGTAGAACATAGATAAAGCTTCCAAGATGATGTAATAGCCAGTAAGAATTAGTACAATACCAGATTTAGGTATCGATTATTGACTTTTTAGCTGGATTTGGTGCCTTGGACATGAGCTAGGACCTTAAGATTCTGCATGAAAGGAGGACTAGCAGCCGAATTGCACGCGAGATTTTGAAAAGTGGTCATATGTAGTAAAAACCTGAGAAATCCGTCTGTATTCGTCATTTGGTATGGAATCGACTTAAAGCCAGATCGACACATTGGCCGCTCTTCTCTCTGAAACGGTTGTACTTATCGTCTGCAAAGCTATGTCGCGTGCTGCGGTTTGTGGAGACACTAAAAGCACCATAGTAGAACACAGATGAAGCTTCTAAGTTGATGTAATAGCCAGTAAGAAGTAGTACAATTCAAGTTTCAGGTATCGATTATTGACTTTTTAGCTGGCCTTGGTGCATTGGACGTGAGCTAGGACCTTAAGACTCTGCATGAAAGGAGGACTAGCAGCCGAGTAGCAAGGGAGAATGTGACAAGTGTTCATATGTAGTAAAAACCTGAGAAATCCGTCCGTTTTCGTCATTTGTTATCGAATCAACTTAAAGCCAGATCGTCACATTGGCCGCTCTTCTCTCTGAAACGGTTGTACTTATCGTCTGCAAAGCTATGTCGCGTGTTGCCGTAGGCGGAAACAGGAAAAGCACCATTGTCGAACACAGATGAAGCTTCTAAGTTGATGTAATAGCCAGTAAGAAGTAGTACAACACAAGTTTTAGGTATCGGTTATTGACTTTTTAGCTGGATTCGGTGCCTTGGACATGAGCTAGGACCTTAAGGTTCTGCATGAAAGGAGGACTAGCAGCCGAATTGCACGGGAGAATGTGAAAAGTGTTCATATGAAGCAAAAACCTGAGAAATCCGTCCGTTTTCTTCATTTGTTACGGAATCGATTTAAAGCCAGGTCGTCACATTGTCCGCTCTTCTCTCTGAAACGGTTGTACATATCGTCTGCAAAGCTATGTCGCGTGCTGCGATATGCAAGGACACTAAAATCACCATAGTAGAACACAGATGAAGCTTCTAAGATGATGTAATAGCCAGTAAGAATTAGTACAATACCAGATTTAGGTATCGATTATTGACTTTTTAGCTGGCTTTGGTGCCTTGGACATGAGCTAGGACCTTAAGATTCTGCATGAAAGGAGGACTAGCAGCCGAATTGCACGCGAGATTGTGAAAAGTGTTTATATGTAGTAAAAACCTGAGAAATCCGTCCGTATTCGTCATTTCCTATGGAATCGACTTAAAGCCAGATCGTCACATTGGCAGCTCTTCTCTCTGAAACGGTTGTACTTACCGTCTGCAAAGCTATGTCGCGTGCTGCGGTATGCGGAGACACTAAAAGCACCATTGTAGAACACAGATGAAGCTTCTAAGTTGATGTAATAACCAGTAAGAAGTAGTACAATTCAAGTTTTAAGTATCGATTATTGACTTTTTAGCTGGCTTTGGTGCCTTGGACATGAGCTAGGACCTTAAGATTCTGCATTAAAGGAGGACTAGCAGCCAAGTTGCATGGGAGAATGTGAAAAGTGTTCATATGTAGTAAAAACCTGAGACATCCGTCCGTTTTCGTCATTTGTTATCGAATCGACTTAAAGCCAGATCGACACATTGGCCCCTCTTCCCTCTGAAACGGTTGTACTTATCGTCTGAAAGCTATGTCGCGTGCTGCGGTATGCGGAAACACTAAAAGCACCATAGTAGAACACAGATGAAGCTTCTAATTTGATGTAATAGCCAGTAAGAAGTAGTATAATTCAAGTTTTAAGTATCGATTATTGACTTTTTAGCTGGCTTTGGTGCCTTGGACATGAGCTAGGACCTTAAGATTCTGCATGAAAGGAGGACTAGCAGCCGAGTTGCACGGGAGGATGTGAAAAGTGTTCATATGTAGTAAAAACCTGAGACATCCGTCCGTTTTCGTCATTTGTTATTGAATCGACTTAAAGCCAGATCGTCACATTGGCCGCTCTTCGCTCTGAAACGGTTGTACCTATCGCCTGCAAAGCTATGTCGCGTGCTGCGTTATGCGGAGACACTAATAGCACCATAGTAGATCACAGATGAAGCTTCAAAGTTGATGTAATAACCAGTAAGAAGTAGTACAATCCAAGTTTTAGGTATCGATTATTGACATTTTAGCTGGCTTTGGTGCCTTGGACATGAGCTAGGACCATACGATTCTGCATGAAAGGAGGACTAGCAGCCGAGTTGCATGGGAGAATGTGAAAAGTGTTCATATGTAGTGAAAACCTGAGAAATCCGTCTGTATTCGTCATTTGTTATCGAATCGACTTAAAGACAGATCGTCACATTGGCCGCTCTTCTCTCTGAATCGGTTGTACTTATCGTCTGAAAGTTGGCGCGTGCTGCGGTATGCGGAGACACTAAAAGCACCATAGTAGAACACAGATGAAGCTTCTAAGATGACGTAATAGCCAGTAAGAAGTAGTACAACTCAAGTTCTAGGTATCGATTATTGACATTTTAGCTGGCTTTGGTGCCTTGGACATGAGCTAGGACCATACGATTCTGCATGAAAGGAGGACTAGCAGCCGAGTTGCTCGGGAGAATGTGAAAAGTGTTCATATGTAGTAAAAACCTGAGAAATCCGTCCGTTTTCGTCATTTGTTATCGAATCGACTTAAAGCCAGATCGTCACATTGGCCACTCTGTTTCTGAAACTGTTGTACTTATCGTCTGAAAGCTATGTCGCGTGCTGCAGTATGCGGAGACACTAAAAGCACCATAGTAGAACACAGATGAAGCTTCTAAGATGATGTAAAAGCCAATAAGAATTAGTACAATACCAGATTTAGGTATCGATTATTGACTTTTTAGCTGGCTTTTGTGCCTTGGACATGAGCTAGGACTTTACGATTCTGCATGAAAGGAGGACTACCAGCAGAATTGCACGCGAGATTGCGAACAGTGTTCATATGTAGTAAAAACCTGAGAAATTCGTCCGTATTCGTCATTTGTTATGGAATCTACTTAAAGCCAGATCGTCACATTGGCCGCTCTTCTCTCTGAAACGGTTGTACTTATCGTCTGCAAAGCTATGTCGCGTGCTGCGGTATGCGGAGACACTAAAAGCACCATAGTAGAACACAGATGAAGTTTCTAAGATGATGTAATAGCCAGTAAGAAGTAGTACAATTCAAGTTTTAAGTATCGATTATGACTTTTTAGCTGGCTTTGGTGCCTTGGACATGAGCTAGGACCTTAAGATTCTGCATGAAAAGAGGACTAGCAGCCGAGTTGCACGGGAGGATGTGAAAAGTGTTCATATGTAGTAAAAACCTGAGACGTCCGTCCGTTTTCGTCATTTGTTATTGAATCGACTTAAAGCCAGATCGTCACATTGGCCGCTCTTCGCTCTGAAACGGTTGTACCTATCGCCTGCAAAGCTATGTCGCGTGCTGCGTTATGCGGAGACACTAATAGCACCATAGTAGATCACAGATGAAGCTTCAAAGTTGATGTAAAAACCAGTAAGAAGTAGTACAATCCAAGTTTTAGGTATCGATTATTGACGTTTTAGCTGGCTTTGGTGCATTGGACGTGAGCTAAGACCTTAGGATTCTGCATGAAAGGAGGACTAGCAGCCAAGTTGCACGGGAGGATGTGAAAAGTGTTCATATGTAGTAAAAACCTGAGAAATCCGTCCGTTTTCGTCATTTGTTATCGAATCGACTTAAAGCCAGGTCGTCACATTGGCCGCTCTTCTCTCTAAAACGGTTGTACTTATCGTCTGCAAAGCTATGTCGCGTGTTGCGGTGTGTGGAGACTCTAAAAGCACCATAGTAGAACACAGATGAAGCTTCTAAGTTGATGTAATAGCCAGTAAGAAGTAGTACATCTCAAGTTCTAGATATCGATTATTGACTTTTTAGCTGGCTTTGGTGCCTTGGACATGAGCTAGGACCTTAAGATTCTGCATGAAACGAGGACTAGCATGCCGAGTTGCACGAGAGAGTGTGAAAAGTGTTCATATGTAGTAAAAGCCTGAGAAATCCGTCTGTATTCGTCATTTGTTATCGAATCGACTTAAAGCCAGATCGCCACATTGGCCGCTCTTCTCTCTGAATCGGTTGTACTTATCGTCTGAAAGCTATGTCGCGTGCTGCGGTATGCGGAGACACTAAAAGCACCATAGTGGAACACAGATGAATCTTCTAAGATAATGTAATAGCTAGTAAGAAGTAGTACAACTCAAGGTCTAGGTATCGATTATTGACATTTTAGCTGGCTTTGGTGCCTTGGACATGAGCTAGGACCATAAGATTCTGCATGAAAGGAGGACTAGCAGCCGAGTTGCACGGAAGAATGTGAAAAGTTTTCATATGTAGTAAAAACCTGAGAAATCCGTCCGTTTTCGTCATTTGTTATCGAATCGACTTAAAGCCAGATCGTCACATTGGCCACTCTTCTCTCTGAAACTGTTGTACTTATCGTCTGAAAGCTATGTCGCGTGCTGCAGTATGCGGAGACACTAAAAGCACCATAGTAGAACACAGATGAAGCTTCTAAGATGATGTAATAGCCAGTAAGATTTAGTACAATACCAGATTTAGGTATCGATTATTGACTTTTTAGCTGGCTTTGGTGCCTTGGACATGAGCGAGGACCTTACGATTCTGCATGAAAGGAGGACTAGCAGCCGAATTGCACGCGAGATTGTGAACAGTGTTCATATGTAGTAAAAACCTGACAAATTCGTCCGTATTCGTCATTTGTTATGGAATCTACTTAAAGCCAGATCGTCACATTGGCCGCTCTTCTCTCTGAAACGGTTGTACTTATCGTCTGCAAAGCTATGTCGCGTGCTGCGGTATGTGGAGACACTAAAAGCACCATAGTAGAACACAGATGAAGTTTCTAAGATGATGTAATAGCCAGTAAGAAGTAGTACAATTCAAGTTTTAAGTATCGATTATTGACTTTTTAGCTGGCTTTGGTGCCTTGGACATGAGCTAGGACCTTAAGATTCTGCATGTAAGGAGGACTAGCAGCAGAGTTGCACGGGAGGATGTGAAAAGTGTTCATATGTAGTAAAAAACTGAGACATCCGTCCGTTTTCGTCATTTGTTATTGAATCGACTTAAAGCCAGATCGTCACATTGGCCGCTCTTCGCTCTGAAACGGTTGTACCTATCGCCTGCAAAGCTATGTCGCGTGCTGCGTTATGCGGAGACACTAATAGCACCATAGTAGATCACAGATGAAGCTTCAAAGTTGATGTAATAACCAGTAAGAAGTAGTACAATCCAAGTTTTAGGTATCGATTATTGACTTTTTAGCTGGCTTTGGTGCATTGGACGTGAGCTAAGACCTTAAGATTCTGCATGAAAGGAGGACTAGCAGCCAAGTTGCACGGGAGGATGTGAAAAGTGTTCATATGTAGTAAAAACCTGAGAAATCCGTCCGTTTTCGTCATTTGTTATCGAATCGAAATAAAGCCAGATCGTCACATTGGCCGCTCTTCTCTCTAAAACGGTTGTACTAATCGTCTGCAAAGCTATGTCGCGTGATGCGATATGTGGTGGCACTAAAAGCACCATAGTAGAACACAGATGAAGCTTCTACGTTGATGTAATAACCAGTAAGAAGTAGTACAATTCAAGTTTTAAGTGTCGATTATTGACTTTTTAGCTGGCTTTGGTGCCTTGGACATGAGCTAGGACCTTAAGATTCTGCATGAAAGGAGGACTAGCAGGCGAGTTGCACGGGAGAATGTGAAAAGTGTTCATATGTAGTAAAAACCTGAGAAATCCGTCCGTTTCCGTCACTTGTTATCGAATCGACTTAAAGCCAGGTCGTCACATTGGCCGGTGTTCTCTCTGAAACGGTTGTACATATCGTCTGCAAAGCTATGTCGCGTGTTGCGGTGTGTGGAGACTCTAAAAGCACCATAGTAGAACACAGATGAAGCTTCTAAGTTGATGTAATAGCCAGTAGGAAGTAGTACATCTCAAGTTCTAGATATCGATTATTGACTTTTTAGCTGGCTTTGGAGCCTTGGACATGAGCTAGGACCATAAGATTCTGCATGAAACGAGGACTAGCATGCCGAGTTGCACGAGAGAGTGTGAAAAGTGTTCATATGTACTAAAAACCTGAGAAATCCGTCTGTATTCGTCATTTGTTATCGAATCGACTTAAAGCCAGATCGTCACATTGCCCGCTCTTCTCTCCGAAACGGTTGTACTTATCGACCGCAAAGCTATGTCGCAGTGCTGCGGTATGTGGAGACTCTAATAGCACCATAGCAGAACACAGATGAAGCTTCTAAGTTGATGTAATAGCCAGTAAGAAGTAGTACAACTCAAGTTTTAGGTATCGATTATTGACTTTTTAGCTGGCTTTGGTGCCTTGGACATGAGCTAGGACCATAAGATTCTGCATGAAAGGAGGACTAGCAGCCGAGTTGCGCGGGACAATGTGAAAAGTGTTCATACGTAGTAAAAACCTGAGAAATCCGTTCGTTATCGTCATTTGTTATCGAAAGGACTTTAAGCCAGATCGTCACATTGGCCGCTCTGCTCTCTGAAACGGTTGTACTTATCGACTGCAAAGCTATGTCGCGTTCTGCAGTATGCGAAGACACTAAAATCACCATAGTAGAACACAGATGAAGCTTCTATGTTGATTTAATGGCCAGTAAGAAGTAGTACAATTCAAGTTTTAGGTATCGATTATTGACTTTTTAGCTGGCTTTGGTGCCTTGGACATGAGCTAGGACCCTAAGAATCTGCATGAGAGGAGGACTAGCAGCCAAGTTGCACGAGAGAATGTGAAAAGTGCTCATATGTAGTAAAAACCTGAGAGATCCGTTCGCCATCGTCATTTGTTATCGTATCGACTTAGAGCCAGATCGTCACATTTTCCGCTCTACTCTCTGAAACGGTTTTACTTATCGTCTGCAAAGCTATGTCGCGTTGCTGCGGTATGCGGAGACACTAAAAGCACCATAGTAGAACACAGATGAAGCTTCTAAGATGATGTAATAGCCAGTAAGAATTAGTACAATACCAGTTTTAGGTATCGATTATTGACTTTTAGCTGGCTTTGGTGCCTTGGACATGAGCTAGGACCTTAAGGTTCTGGATGAAAGGAGGGCTAGCAGCTGAGTTGCACGGGAGAATGTGAAAAGTGTTCATATGTAGTAAAAACCTGAGAAATCCGTCCGTTTTCGTCATTTGTTATGGAATCGACTTAAAGCCAGATCGTCACATTGGCCGCTCTCCTCTCTGAAACGGTTGTACTTATCATCTGCAAAGCTATGTCGCGTGCTGCGGTATGCAGAGACACTAAATGCACCATAGTAGAACACAGAAGAAGCTTCTAAGTTGATGTAATAGCTAGTAAGAGGTAGTACAATTCAAGTTTTAAGTATCGATTATTGACTTTTTAGATGGCTTTGGTGCCTTGGACATGAGCTAGGACCTTAAGATTCTGTTTGAAAGGAGGACTAGCAGCCGAGTTGCACGGGAGAATGTGAAAAGTTTTCATATGTAGTAAAAACCTGAGAAATCTGTCCATTTTCGTCATTTGTTATCGAATCGACTTAAAACCGGATCGTGACATTGGCCGCTCTTCTCTCTGAAACGGTTGTACTTATCGTCTGCAAAGCTATGTCGCGTGCTGCGGTATGCGGAGACACTAAAAGCACCATAGTAGAACACAGATGAAGCTTCTAAGTTGATGTAATAGCTAGTAAGAAGTAGTACAATTGGAATTTTAGATATCGATTATTGACTTTTTAGCTGGCTTTGGTGCCTTGGACATGAGCTAGGACCTTAAGATTCTGCATGAAAGGAGGACTAGCAGCCGAGTTGCACGGGTGAATGTGAAAAGTGTTCATATGTAGTAAAAACCTGAGAAGTCCGTCCGTTTTGTCATTTGTTATCGAATCGACTTAAAGCCAGATCGTCACATTGGCCGCTCTTCTCTCCGAAACGGTTGTACTTATCGTCTGAAAGCTATGTCGCGTGCTGCGGTATGCGGAGACACTAAAAGCACCATAGTAGAACACAAATGAAGCTTCTAAGATGATGTAATAGCCAGTAAGGATTAGTACAATACCAGTTTTAGGTATCGATTATTGACTTTTAGCTGCCTTTGGTGCCTTGGACATGAGCTAGGACCTTAAGATTCTGCATGAAAGGAGGACTAGCAGCCGAGTTACACGAGAGAATGTGAAAAGTTTTCATATGTAGTAAAAACCAGAGAAATCGGTCCATTTTCGTCATTTGTTATCGAATCGACTTAAAACCGGATCGTGACATTGGCCGCTCTTCTCTCTGAAACGGTTGTACTTATCGTCTGCAAAGCTATGTCGCGTGCTGCGGTATGCGGAGACACTAAAAGCACCATAGTACAACACAGATGAAGCTTCTAATATGATGTAATAGAGAGTAAGAAGTAGTAAAATTCAAGTTTTAGGTATCGATTATTCACTTTTTAGCTGGCTTTGGTGCCTTGGACATGAGCTATGACCTTACGAATCTGCATGAGAGGAGGACTAGCAGAAACGTTGAACGGGAGAATGTGAAATGTGTTAAAATGTAGTTTAAACCTGAGAAATCCGTCCGTTTTCGTCTTTTGTTATCGAATCGACTTAAAGCCAGATCGTCACATTGGACGCTCTTCTCTCTGAAACGGTTGTACTTATCGTCTGCAAAGCTATGTCGAGTGCTGCGGTATGTGGAAACACTAAAAGCACCATAGTAGAACACAGATGAAGCTTATAAGTTGATGTAATAGCCAGTAAGAGGTAGTACAATTCAAGTTTAAGGTATCGATTATTAAATTTTTAGCTGGCTTTGGTGCCTTGGACATGAGCTAGGACCTTAAGATTCTGCATGAAAGGAGGACTAGCAGCCGAGATGCATGGGAGAATGTGAAAAGTGTTCATATGTAGTAAAAACCTGAGAAATCCTTTCGTTATCGCCATATATTACCGAATCGACTTAAAGCCGGATCGTGACATTGGCCGCTCTTCTCTCTGAAACGGTTGTACTTATCGTCTGCGAAGCTATGTCGCGTGCTGCGGTATGTGGAGACACTAAAATCACCTTAGTAGGACACAGATGAAGCTTCTAAGTTGATGTAATAGCCAGTAAGAAGTAGTACAATTCAAGTTTTAGGTATCGATTATTGACTTTTTAGCTGGCTTTGGTGCCTTGGACATGAGCTAGGACCCTAAGAATCTGCATGAGAGAGAGACTAGCAGAAAAGTTGCACGGGAGAATGTGAAATGTGCTCATATGTAGTATTAACCTGAGAAATCCGTCCGTTTTCGTCTTTTGTTATCGAGTCGACTAAAGGCCAGAACGTAACATTGTCCGCCCTTCTCTCTGAAACGGCTGTACTTATCGTCTGAAAGCTATGTCGCGTGCTGCGGTATGCGGAGACACTAAAAGCACCATAGTAGAACACAGATGAAGCTTCTAAGTTGATGTAATAGCCAGTAAGAAGTAGTAAAATTCAAGTTTTAGGTATCGATTATTGACGTTTTAACTGGCTTTCGTGACTTGGACATGAGCTAGGACCCTAAGATTCTGCATGAAAGGAGGACTAGCAGCTGACTTGCCTGGGAGAATTTGAAAAGTGTTCATATGTAGTAAAAACCTGAGAAATCCTTCCGTTTTCGTCATTTGTTATCGAATCGACCTAAAGCCAGATCGTGACATTGGCCGCTCTTCTCTCTGAAACGGTTGTACTTATCGTCTGCAAAGCTATGTCGCGTGCTGCGGTATGCGGAGACACCAAAATAACCATAGTAGAACACAGATATAGCTTCTAAGTTGATGTAATAGCCAATAAGAAGTAGTACAATTCAAGATTTGGGCATCGATTATGGACTTTTTATCTGGCTTTGGTGCCTTGGACATGAGCTAGGACCTTAAGATTCGGCATGAAAGGAGGACTAGCAGCAGAGTTGCACGGGAGAATGTGAAAAGTGTTCATATGTAGTAAAAACCTGAGAAATCCGTCCGTTTTCGTCATTTGTTATCGAATCGACTTAAAGCCAGATCGTCACATTGGCCGCTCTTCTCTCTGAAACGGTTGTACTTATCGTGTGAAAGCTATGTCGCGTGCTGCGGTTTGCGGAGACACTAAAAGCACCATAGTAGAACACAGATGAAGCTTCTAGGATGATGTAATGGCCAGTAAGAAGTAGTACAATTCAAGTTTTAGGTATCGATTATTGACTTTGTAGCTGGCTTTTGTGCCTTGGACATGAACTAGGACCTTAAGATTCTGCATGAAAGAAGGACTAGCAGCCGAGTTGTACGGGAGAATGTGAAAAGTGTTCATATGTAGTAAAAACCTGAGAAATCCATACGTTTTCGTCATTGGTTATCGATTCGTCTTAAAGCCAGATCGTCACATTGGCTGCTCTTCTCTCTGAAACGGTTGTACTTATCGTCTGCAAAGCTATGTCGCGTGCTGCGGCATGTGGAGAAACTAAAAGCACCATAGTAGAACACAGATGAAGCTTCTAAGTTGATGTAATAGCTAGTAAGAGGTAGTACAATTCAAGTTTTAGGTATCGATTATTGACTATTTAGCTGGCTTTGGTGCCTTGGACATGAGCTAGGACCTTAAGATTCTGCATGAAAGGAGGACTAGCAGCCGAGTTGCACGGAAGGATGTGAAAAGTTTTCATATGTAGTAAAATCTGAGAAATCCGTCCATTTTCGTAATATGTAATCGAATCGACTTAAAACCGGATCGTGACATTGGCCGCTCTTCTCTCTGAAACGGTTGAACTTATCGTCTGCAAAGCTATGTCGCGTGCTGCGGTATGCGGAGACACTAAAATCACCATAGTAGAACACAGATGAAGCTTCTAAGTTGATGTAATAGCTAGTAAGAAGTAGTACAATTGGAATTTTAGATATCGATTATTGACTTTTTAGCTGGCTTTGGTGCCTTGTACATGAGCTAGGACCTTAAGATTCTGCATGAAAGGAGGACTAGCAGCCGAGTTGCACGGGAGAATGTGAAAAGTGTTCATATGTAGTAAAAACCTGAGAAGTCCTCCGTTTTGTCATTTGTTATCGAATCGACTTAAAGCCAGATCGTCACATTGGCCGCTCTTCTCTCCGAAACGGTTGTACTTATCGTCTGAAAGCTATGTCACGTGCTGCGGTATGCGGAGACACTAAAAGCACCATAGTAGAACACAGATGAAGCTTCTAAGATGATGTAATAGCCAGTAAGATGTAGTACAATACCAGTTTTGGGTATCGATTATTGACTTTTAGCTGGCTTTGGTGACTTGGACATGAGCTAGGACCTTAAGATTTTGCATGAAAGGAGGGTTAGCAGCCGAGTTGCACGGGAGAATGTGGAATGTGTTCATATGTAGTAATAACCTGAGAAATCCGTCCGTTTTCGTCATTTTATATGGAATCGACTTAAAGCCAGATCGTCACATTGGCCGCTATTCTCACTGAAACGGTTACATTTATCGTCTGCAAAGCTATGTCGAGTGCTGCGGTATGTGGAGACACTAAAAGCACCATAGTAGAACACAGATGAAGCTTATAAGTTGATGTAATAACCAGTAAGAGGTAGTACAATTCAAGTTTAAGGTATCGATTATTAAATTTTTAGCTGGCTTTGGTGCCTTGGACATGAGCTAGGACCTTAAGATTCTGCATGAAAGGAGGACTAGCAGCCGAGATGCATGGGAGAATGTGAAAAGTGTTCATATGTAGTAAAAACCTGGGAAATCCGTTCGTTATCGTCATATATTACCGAATCGACTTAAAGCCGAATCGTCACATTGGCCGCTCTTCTCTCTGAAACGGTTGTACTTATCGTCTGCAAAGCTATGTCGCGTGCTGCGGTATGTGGAGACACTAAAATCACCTTAGTAGGACACAGATGAAGCTTCTAAGTTGATGTAATAGCCAGTAAGAAGTAGTACAATTCAAGTTTTAGGTATCGATTATTGACTTTTTAGCTGGCTTTGGTGCCTTGGACATGAGCTAGGACCCTAAGAATCTGCATGAGAGGGAGACTAGCAGAAAAGTTGCACTGGAGAATGTGAAAAGTGTTCATGTGTAGTAAAAAACTGAGAAATCCGTCCGTTTTCGTCGTTTGTTATCGAATCGACTTAAAGCCTGATCGTCACATTGGGCGCTCTTCTCTCTGAAACGGTTGCACTTATCGTCTGCAAAGCTATGTCGCGTGCTGCAGTATGCGGAGACACTAAAAGCAGCATAGTAGAACACAGATGAAGCTTCTAAGTTGATGTAATAGCTAGTAAGAAGTAGTACAATTGAAATTTTAGATATCGATTATTGACTTTTTAGCTGGCTTTGGTGCCTTGGACATGAGCTAGGACCTTAAGATTCTGCATGAAAGGAGGACTAGCAGCCGAGTTGTAAGGGAGAAAGTGAAAAGTGTTCATATGTAGTAAAAACCCGAGAAATCCGTACGCTTTCGTCATTGGTTATCGAATCGTCTTAAAGCCAGATCGTCACATTGGCCGCTCTTCTCTCTGAAACGGTTGTACTTATCGTCTGCAAAGCTATGTCGAGTGCTGCGGTATGTGGAGACACTAAAATCACCATAGTAGAACACAGATGAAGCTTCTAAGCTGATGTAATAGCCAGTAAGAGGTAGTACAATTCAAGTTTTAGGTATCGATTATTGACGTTTTAGCTGGCTTTCGTGACTTGGACATGAGCTAGGACCTTAAGATTCTGCATGAAAGGAGGACTAGCAGCTGACTTGCCTGGGAGAATATGAAAAGTGTTCAAATGTAGTAAAAACCTGAGAAATCCTTCCGTTTTCGTCATTTGTTATCGAATCGACCTAAAGCCAGATCGTGACATTGGCCGCCCTTCTCTCTGAAACGGTTGCACTTATCGTCTGCAAAGCTATGTCGCGTGCTGCAGTATGCGGAGACACCAAAATAACCATAGTAGAACACAGATGAAGCTTCTAAGTTGATGTAATAGCCAGTAAGAAGTTGTACAATTCAAGATTTGGGCATCGATTATTGACTTTTTAGCTGGCTTTGGTGCCTTGGACATGAGCTAGGACCTTAAGATTCGGCATGAAAGGAGGACTAGCAGCCGAGTTGCACGGGAGAATGTGAAAATGTTCATATGTAGTAAAAACCTGAGAAATCCGTCAATTTTCGTCATTTGTTATCGAATCGACTTAAAGCCAGATCGTCACATTGGCCGCTCTTCTCTCTGAAACGGTTGTAGTTATCGTCTGCAAAGCTATGTCACATGCTGTGGTATGTGGAGACACTAAAATCACCATAGTAGGACACAGATGAAGCTTCTACGTTGATGTAATAGCCAGTAAGAAGTGGTACAATTCAAGTTTTAGGTATCGATTATTGACTTTTTAGCTGGCTTTGGTGCCTTGGACATGAGCTATGTCCTTACGAATCTGCATGAGAGGAGGACTAGCAGAAAAGTTGCACGGGAGAATGTGAAAAGTGTTAATATGTAGTATTAACCTGAGAAATCCGTCCGTTTTCGTCTTTTGTTATCGAATCGACTTAAAGCCAGATCGTCACATTGGCCGCTCTTCTCTCTGAAACGGTTGTACTTATCGTCTGCAAAGCTATGTCGCGTGCTGCGGTATGTGGAGACACTAAAAGCACCACAGTAGAACACAGATGAAGCTTCTAATATGATGTAATAGAGAGTAAGAAGTAGTACAATTCAAGTTTTAGGTATCGATTATTGACTTTGTAGCTGGCTTTGGTGCTTTGGACATGAGCTATGACCTTACGAATCTGCATGAGAGGAGGACTAGCAGAAAAGTTGCACGGGAGAATGTGAAATGTGTTAATATGTAGTTTTAACCTGAGAAATCCGTACGTTTTCGTCTTTTGTTATCGAATCGACTTAAAGCCAGATCGTCACATTGTCCGCCCTTCTCTCTGAAACGGTTGTACTTATCGTCTGCAAAGCTATGTCGTGTGCTGCGGTATGCGGAGACACCAAAATAACCATAGTAGAACACAGATGAAGCTTCTAAGTTGATGTAATAGCCAGTAAGAAGTTGTACAATTCAAGATTTGGGCATCGATTATTGACTTTTTAGCTGGCTTTGGTGCCTTGGACATGAGCTAGGACCTTAAGATTCGGCATGAAAGGACGACTAGCAGCCGAGTTGCACGGGAGAATGTGAAAAGTGTTCATATGTAGTAAAAACCTGAGAAATCCGTCCGTTTTCGTCATTTGTTATCGAATCGACTTAAAACCGGATCGTGACATTGGCCGCTCTTCTCTCTGAAACGGATGTACTTATCGTCTGTAAGCTATGTCGCGTGCTGCGGTATGCGGAGACACTAAAATCACCATAGTAGAACACAGATGAAGCTTCTAAGTTGATGTAATAGCTAGTAAGAAGTAGTACAATTGGAATTTTAGATATCGATTATTGACTTTTTAGCTGGCTTTGGTGCCTTGTACATGAGCTAGGACCTTAAGATTCTGCATGAAAGGAGGACTAGCAGCCGAGTTGCACGGGAGAATGTGAAAAGTGTTCATATGTAGTAAAAACCTGAGAAGTCCGTCCGTTTTGTCATTTGTTATCGAATCGACTTAAAGCCAAATCGTCACATTGGCCGCTCTTCTCTCTGAAACGGTTGTACTTATCGTCTGCGAAGCTATGTCGCGTGCTGCGGTATGCGGAGACACCAAAATAACCATAGTAGAACACAGATGAAGCTTCTAAGTTGATGTAATAGCCAGTAAGAAGTTGTACAATTGAAGATTTGGGCATCGATTATTGACTTTTTAGCTGGCTTTGGTGCCTTGGACATGAGCTAGGCCCTTAAGATTCTGCATGAAAGGAGGACTAGCAGCCGAGATGCATGGGAGAATGTGAAAAGTGTTCATATGTAGTAAAAACCTGAGAAATCCGTCCGTTTTCGTCATTTGTTATCGAATCGACTTAAAGCCAGATCGTCACATTGGCCGCTCTTCTCTCTGAAACGGTTGTAGTTATCGACTGCAAAGCTATGTCACATGCTGTGGTATGTGGAGACACAAAAATCACCATAGTAGGACACAGATGAAGCTTCTAAGTTGATGTAATAGCCAGTAAGAAGTGGTACAATTCAAGTTTTAGGTATCGATTATTGACTTTTTAGCTGGCTTTGGTGCCTTGGACATGAGCTATGTCCTTACGAATCTGCATGAGAGGAGGACTAGCAGAAACGTTGCACTGGAGAATGTGAAAAGTGTTAATATGTAGTATTAACCTGAGAGATCCGTCCGTTTTCGTCTTTTGTTATCGAATCGACTTAAAGCCAGATCGTCACATTGGCCGCTCTTCTCTCTGAAACGGTTGTACTTATCGTCTGCAAAGCTATGTCGCGTGCTGCGGTATGTAGAGACACGAAAAGCACCACAGTAGAACACAGATGAAGCTTCTAATATGATGTAATAGAGAGTAAGAAGTAGTACAATTCAAGTTTTAGGTATCGATTATTGACTTTTTAGCTGGCTTTGGTGCCTTGGACATGAGCTATGACCTTACGAATCTGCAAGAGAGGAGGACTAGCAGCCGAGTTGCACGGGAGATTGTGAAAAGTGTTCATATGTAGTAAAAACCTGAGAGATCCGTTCGCCATCGTCATTTGTTAACGAATCGACTTAAAGCCAGATCGTCACATTGGCCGCTCTCCTCTCTGAAACGGTTGTACTTATCGTCTGCAAAGCTATGTCGCGTGCTGCGGTATGTAGAGACACTAAATGCACCATATTAGAACACAGATGAAGCTTCTAAGCTGATGTAATAGCCAGTAAGAAGTAGTACAATTCAAGTTTAAGGTACCGATTATTGACTTTGTAGCTGGCTTTGGTGCCTTGGACATTAGCTAGGACCTTAAGATTCTGCATGAAAGAAGGACTAGCAGCCGAGTTGTACGGGAGAATGTGAAAAGTTTTCATATGTAGTAAAAACCTGAGAAATCCGTCCATTGTCGTAATATGTAATCGAATCGACTTAAAACCGGATCATGACATTGGCCGCTCTTCTCTCTGAAACGGATGTACTTATCGTCTGTAAGCTATGTCGCGTGCTGCGGTATGCGGAGACACTAAAATCACCATTGTAGAACACAGATGAAGCTTCTAAGTTGATGTAATAGCTAGTAAGAAGTAGTACAATTGGAATTTTAGATATCGATTATTGACTTTTTAGCTGGCTTTGGTGCCTTGTACATGAGCTAGGACCTTAAGATTCTGCATGAAAGGAGGACTAGCAGCCGAGCTGCACGTTAGGATGTGAAAGGTTTTCATATGTAGTAAAAACCTGAGAAATCCGTCCATTTTCGTCATTTGTTATCGAATCGACTTAAAGCCGGATCGTCACATTGGCCACTCTTCTCTCTGAAACGGTTGTACTTATCGTCTGCGAAGCTATGTCGCGTGCTGCGGTATGCGGAGACACCAAAATAACCATAGTAGAACACAGATGAAGTTTCTAAGTTGATGTAATAGCCAGTAAGAAGTTGTACAATTCAAGATTTGGGCATCGATTATTGACTTTTTAGCTGGCTTTGGTGCCTTGAACATGAGCTAGGACCTTAAGATTCGGCATGAAAGGAGGACTAGCAGCCGAGTTGCACGGGAGAATGTGAAAAGTGTTCATATGTAGTAAAAACCTGAGAAATCCGTCCGTTTTCGTCATTTGTTATGGAATCGACTTAAAGCCAGATCGTCACATTGGCCGCTCTTCTCTCTGAAACGGTTGTAGTTATCGACTGCAAAGCTATTTCTCATGCTGTGGTATGTGGAGACACAAAAATCACCATAGTAGGACACAGATGAAGCTTCTAAGTTGATGTAATAGCCAGTAAGAAGTGGTACAATTCAAGTTTTAGGTATCGATTATTGACTTTTTAGCTGGCTTTGGTGCCTTGGACATGAGCTATGTCCTTACGAATCTGCATGAGAGGAGGACTAGCAGAAAAGTTGCACTGGAGAATGTGAAAAGTGTTAATATGTAGTATTAACCTGAGAAATCCGTCCGTTTTCGTCTTTTGTTATCGAATCGACTTAAAGCCAGATCGTCACATTGGCCGCTCTTCTCTCTGAAACGGTTGTACTTATCGTCTGCAAAGCTATGTCGCGTGCTGCGGTATGTGGAGACACTAAAAGCACCACAGTAGAACACAGATGAAGCTTCTAATATGATGTAATAGAGAGTAAGAAGTAGTACAATTCAAGTTTTAGGTATCGATTATTGACTTTTTAGCTGGCTTTGGTGCCTTGGACATGAGCTATGACCTTACGAATCTGCATGATAGGAGGACTAGCAGAAAAGTTGCACGGGAGAATGTGAAATGTGTTAATATGTAGTTTTAACCTGAGAAATCCGTCCGTTTTCGTCTTTTGTTATCGAATCGACTTAAAGCCAGATCGTCACATTGTCCGCCCTTCTCTCTGAAACGGTTGTACTTATCGTCTGCAAAGCTATGTCGTGTGCTGCGGTATGCGGAGACACTAAAAATACCATAGTAAAACACGGATGAACCTTCTAAGTTGATGTAATAGCCAGTAAGAAGTAGTACAATTCAAGTTTTACTTATCGATTATTGACTTTCAGCTGGCTTTGGTGCCTTGGACATGAGCTAGGACCTTAAGATTCTGCATGAAAGGAGGACTAGCAGCCGAGTTGCACGGGAGATTGTGAAAAGTGTTCATATGTAGTAAAAACCTGAGAGATCCGTTCGCCATCGTCATTTGTTAACGAATCGACTTAAAGCCAGATCGTCACATTGGCCGCTCTCCTCTCTGAAACGGTTGTACTTATCGTCTGCAAAGCTATGTCG
The DNA here is from genome assembly GCF_023897955.1 of Schistocerca gregaria. NCBI lineage: Eukaryota > Metazoa > Arthropoda > Insecta > Orthoptera > Acrididae > Schistocerca > Schistocerca gregaria. The sequence continues at coordinate 649,532 of NW_026061765.1, read as the reverse complement.
CGTGCTGCGGTATGTAGAGACACTAAATGCACCATATTAGAACACAGATGAATCTTCTAAGTTGATGTAATAGCCAGTAAGATGTAGTACAATTCAAGTTTAAGGTATCGATTATTGACTTTGTAGCTGGCTTTGGTGCCTTGGACATTAGCTAGGACCTTAAGATTCTGCATGAAAGAAGGACTAGCAGCCGAGTTGTACGGGAGAATGTGAAAAGTTTTCATATGTAGTAAAAACCTGAGAAATCCGTCCATTTTCGTAATATGTAATCGAATCGACTTAAAACCGGATCGTGACATTGGCCGCTCTTCTCTCTGAAACGGATGTACTTATCGTCTGTAAGCTATGTCGCGTGCTGCGGTATGCGGAGACACTAAAATCACCATTGTAGAACACAGATGAAGCTTCTAAGTTGATGTAATAGCTAGTAAGAAGTAGTACAATTGGAATTTTAGATATCGATTATTGACTTTTTAGCTGGCTTTGGTGCCTTGTACATGAGCTAGGACCTTAAGATTCTGCATGAAAGGAGGACTAGCAGCCGAGTTGCACGGGAGAATGTGAAAAGTGTTCATATGTAGTAAAAACCTGAGAAGTCCGTCCGTTTTGTCATTTGTTATCGAATCGACTTAAAGCCAAATCGTCACATTGGCCGCTCTTCTCTCCGAAACGGTTGTACTTATCGTCTGAAAGCTATGTCGCGTGCTGTGGTATGCGGAGACACTAAAACCACCATAGTAGAACGCAGATGAAGCTTCTAAGATGATGTAATAGCCAGTAAGAATTAGTACAATATCAGTTTTGGGTATCGGTTATTGACTTTTAGCTGGCTTTGGTGACTTGGACATGAGCTAGGACCTTAAGATTCTGCATGAAAGGAGGACTAGCAGCCGAGTTGCACGGGAGATTGTGAAAAGTGTTCATATGTAATAAAAACCTGAGAAATCCGTTCGTTTTCGTCATTTGTTATGGAATCGACTTAAAGCCAGATCGTCACATTGGCCGCTCTTCCCTCTGACGCTGTTGTACTTATCGTCTGCAATGCTATGTCGCGTGCTGCGGTATGCGCAGACACTTAAAGCACCATAGTAGAACACAGATGAAGCTTCTAAGTTGATGTAATAGCCAGTAAGAAGTAGTACAGTTCAAGTTTTAGGTATCGATTATTGACTTTGTAGCTGGCTTTGGTGCCTTGGACATGAGCTAGGACCTTAAGATTCTGCATGAAAGGAGGACTAGCAGCCGAGTTGCACGGGAGTTTGTGAAAAGTGGTCATATGTAGTAAAAACCTGAGAGATCCGTTCGCCATCGTCATTAGTTAACGAATCGACTTAAAGCCAGATCGTCACATTGGCCGCTCTCCTCTCTGAAACGGTTGTACTTATCGTCTGCAAAGCTATGTCGCGTGCTGCGGTATGTGGAGACACTAAAAGCACCATAGTAGAACACAGATGAAGATTCTAAGTTGATGTAATAGCTAGTAAGAAGTAGTACAATTGAAATTTTAGATATCGATTATTGACTTTTTAGCTGGCTTTGATGCCTTGGACATGAGCTAGGACCTTAAGATTCTGCATGAAAGGAGGACTAACAGCCGCCTAGCACGTGAGAATGTGAAAAGTGTTCATATGTAGTAAAAACCTGAGAAATCCGACAGTTTTCGTCATTTGTTATTGAATCGACTTAAAGCCGGATCGTCACATTATCCGGTCTTCTCTCTGAAACGGTAGTACTTATCGTCTGCAAAGCTATGTCGCGTGCTGCGGTATGCGGAGACACTAAAAGCACCATAGTAGAACATAGATGAAGCTTCTAAGTTCATGTAATAGCCAGTAAGAAGTAGTCGAATTTACGTTTTAGGTATCGATTTTTGACTTTTTAGCTGGCTTTGGTGCCTTGGACATGAGCTAGGACCTTAAGATTCTGCATGAAAGGAGGACTAACAGCCGAGTTTCACGGGAGAATGTGAAATGTGCTCATATGTAGTATTAACCTGAGAAATCCGTCCGTTTTCGTCTTTTGTTATCGAGTCGACTAAAGGCCAGATCGTAACATTGTCCGCCCTTCTCTCTGAAACGGCTGTACTTATCGTCTGAAAGCTATGTCGCGTGCTGCGGTATGTGGAGACACTAAAAGCACCATAGTAGAACACAGATGGAGCTTCTAAGTTGATGTAATAGCCAGTAAGAAGTAGTACAATTCCAGTTTTAAGTATCGATTATTGACTTTTTAGCTGGCTTTGGTGCCTTGGACATGAGCTAGGACCTTAAGATTCTGCATGAAAGCAGGACTAGCAGCCGAGTTGCACTGGAGAATGTGAAAAGTGTTCATATGTAGTAAAAACCTGAGAAATCCGTCCGTTTTCGTCGTTTGTTATGGAATTGACTTAAAGCCTGATCGTCACATTGGGCGCTCATCTCTCTGAAACGGTTGCACTTATCGTCTGCAAAGCTATGTCGCGTGCTGCAGTATGCGGAGACACTAAAAGCAGCATAGTAGAACACAGATGAAGCTTCTAAGTTGATGTAATAGCTAGTAAGAAGTAGTACAATTGAAATTTTAGATATCGATTATTGACTTTTAGCTGGCTTTGGTGACTTGGACATGAGCTACGACCTTAAGATTTTGCATGAAAGGAGGGTTAGCAGCCGAGTTGCACGGGAGAATGTGGAATGTGTTCATATGTAGTAATAACCTGAGAAATCCGTCCGTTTTCGTCATTTGTTATGGAATCGACTTAAAGCCAGATCGTCACATTGGCCGCTCTTCCCTCTGACGCTGTTGTACTTATCGTCTGCAATGCAATGTCGCGTGCTGCGGTATGCGCAGACACTTAAAGCACCATAGTAGAACACAGATGAAGCTTCTAAGTTGGTGTAATAGCCAGTAAGAAGTAGTACAATTCAAGTTTTATGTATCGATTATTGACTTTTTAGCTGGCTTTGGTGCCTTGGACATGAGCTTAGACCCTAAGAATCTGCATGAGAGGGAGACTAGCAGAAAAGTTGCACGGGAGAATGTGAAATGTGCTCATATGTAGTATTAACCTGAGAAATCCGTCCGTTTTCGTCTTTTGTTATCGAATCGACTTAAAGCCAGATCGTCACATTGGCCGCTCTTCCCTCTGACGCTGTTGTACTTATCGTCTGCAATGCAATGTCGCGTGCTGCGGTATGCGCAGACACTTAAAGCACCATAGTAGAACACAGATGAAGCTTCTAAGTTGGTGTAATAGCCAGTAAGAAGTAGTACAATTCAAGTTTTAGGTATCGATTATTGACTTTGTAGCTTTCTTTGGTGCCTTGGACATGAGCTAGGACCTTAAGATTCTGCATGAAAGGAGGACTAACAGCCGCCTTGCACGTGAGAATGCGAAAAGTGTTCATATGTAGTAAAAACCTGAGAAATCCGACCGTTTTCGTCATTTGTTATCGAATCGTCTTAAAGCCAGATCGTCACATGGCCGCTCTTCTCTCTGAAACGGTTGTACTTATCGTCTGCAAAGCTATGTCGAGTGCTGCGGTATGTGGAGACACTAAAAGCACCATAGTAGAACACAGATGAAGCTTATAAGTTGATGTAATAGCCAGTAAGAGGTAGTACAATTCAAGTTTAAGGTATCGATTATTAAATTTTTAGCTGGCTTTGGTGCCTTGGACATGAGGTAGGACCTTAAGATTCTGCATGAAAGGAGGACTAGCAGCCGAGATGCATGGGAGAATGTGAAAAGTGTTCATATGTAGTAAAAACCTGGGAAATCCGTTCGTTATCGTCATATATTACCGAATCGACTTAAAGCCGAATCGTCACATTGGCCGCTCTTCTCTCTGAAACGGTTGTACGTATCGTCTGCAAAGCTATGTCGCGTGCTGCGGTATGTGGAGACACTAAAATCACCTTAGTAGGACACAGATGAAGCTTCTAAGTTGATGTAATACCCAGTAAGAAGTAGTACAATTCAAGTTTTAGGTATCGATTATTGACTTTTTAGCTGGCTTTGGTGCCTTGGACATGAGCTAGGACCCTAAGAATCTGCATGAGAGGGAGACTAGCAGAAAAGTTGCACGGGAGAATGTGAAATGTGCTCATATGTAGTATTAACCTGAGAAATCCGTCCGTTTTCGTCTTTTGTTATCGAGTCGACTAAAGGCCAGATCGTAACATTGTCCGCCCTTCCCTCTGAAACGGCTGTACTTGTCGTCTGAAAGCTATGTCGCGTGCTGCGGTATGTGGAGACACTAAAAGCACCATAGTAGAACACAGATGAAGCTTCTAAGTTGATGTAATAGCCAGTAAGAAGTAGTACAATTCCAGTTTTAGGTATCGATTATTGACTTTTTAGCTGGCTTTGGTGCCTTGGACATGAGCTAGGACCTTACGATCCTGCATGAAAGGAGGACTAGCAGCCGAGTTGCACGGGAGAAAGTGACAAGTGTTCATATGTAGTAAAAACCCGAGAAATCCGTACGTTTTCGTCATTGGTTATCGAATCGTCTTAAAGCCAGATCGTCACATTGGCCGCTCTTCTCTCTGAAACGGTTGTAGTTATCGTATGCAAAGCTGTGTCACATGCTGTGGTATGTGGAGACACTAAAATCACCATAGTAGGACACAGATGAAGCTTCTAAGTTGATGTAATAGCCAGTAAGAAGTGGTACAATTCAAGTTTTAGGTATCGATTATTGACTTTTTAGCTGGCTTTGGTGCCTTGGACATTAGCTATGTCCTTACGAATCTGCATGAGAGGAGGACTAGCAGAAAAGTTGCACGGGAGAATGTGAAAAGTGTTAATATGTAGTATTAACCTGAGAAATCCGTCCGTTTTCGTCTTTTGTTATCGAATCGACTTAAAGCCAGATCGTCACATTGGCCGCTCTTCTCTCTGAAACGGTTGTACTTATCGTCTGCAAAGCTATGTCGCGTGCTGCGGTATGTGGAGACACTAAAAGCACCACAGTAGAACACAGATGAAGCTTCTAATATGATGTAATAGAGAGTAAGAAGTAGTACAATTCAAGTTTTAGGTATCGATTATTGACTTTTTAGCTGGCTTTGGTGCCTTGGACATGAGCTATGACCTTACGAATCTGCATGATAGGAGGACTAGCAGAAAAGTTGCACGGGAGAATGTGAAATGTGTTAATATGTAGTTTTAACCTGAGAAATCCGTCCGATTTCGTCCTTTGTTATCGAATCGACTTAAAGCCAGATCGTCACATTGTCCGCCCTTCTCTCTGAAACGGTTGTACTTATCGTCTGCAAAGCTATGTCGTGTGCTGCGGTATGCGGAGACAGTAAAAATACCATAGTAAAACACGGATGAACCTTCTAAGTTGATGTAATAGCCAGTAAGAAGTAGTACAATTCAAGTTTTACTTATCGATTATTGACTTTCAGCTGGCTTTGGTGCCTTGGACATATGCTAGGACCTTAAGATTCTGCATGAAAGGAGGACTAGCAGCCGAGTTGCACGGGAGATTGTGAAAAGTGTTCATATGTAGTAAAAACCTGAGAGATCCGTTCGCCATCGTCATTTGTTAACGAATCGACTTAAAGCCAGATCGTCACATTGGCCGCTCTCCTCTCTGAAACGGTTGTACTTATCGTCTGCAAAGATATGTCGCGTGCTGCGGTATGTAGAGACACTAAATGCACCATAGTAGAACACAGATGAAGCTTCTAAGTTGATGTAATAGCCAGTAAGAAGTAGTACAATTCAAGTTTAAGGTATCGATTATTGACTTTGTAGCTGGCTTTGGTGCCTTGGACATTAGCTAGGACCTTAAGATTCTGCATGAAAGAAGGACTAGCAGCCGAGTTGTACGGGAGAATGTGAAAAGTTTTCATATGTAGTAAAAACCTGAGAATTCCGTCCATTTTCGTAATATGTAATCGAATCGACTTAAAACCGGATCGTGACATTGGCCGCTCTTCTCTCTGAAACGGATGTACTTATCGTCTGCAAGCTATGTCGCGTGCTGCGGTATGCGGAGACACTAAAATCACCACTGTAGAACACAGATGAAGCTTCTAAGTTGATGTAATAGGTAGTAAGAAGTAGTACAATTGGAATTTTAGATATCGATTATTGACTTTTTAGCTGGCTTTGGTGCCTTGTACATGAGCTAGGACCTTAAGATTCTGCATGAAAGGAGGACTAGCAGCAGAGTTGCACGGGAGATTGTGAAAAGTGTTCATATGCAATATAAACCTGAGAAATCCGTTCGTTTTCGTCATTTGTTATGGAATCGACTTAAAGCCAGATCGTCACATTGGCCGCTCTTCCCTCTGACGCTGTTGTACTTATCGTCTGCAATGCTATGTCGCGTGCTGCGGTATGCGCAGACACTTAAAGCACCATAGTAGAACACAGATGAAGCTTCTAAGTTGATGTAATAGCCAGTAAGAAGTAGTACAATTCAAGTTTTAGGTATCGATTATTGACATTGTAGCTGGCTTTGGTGCCTTGGACATGAGCTAGGACCTTAAGATTCTGCATGAAAGGAGGACTAGCAGCCGAGTTGCACGGGAGTTTGTGAAAAGTGGTCATATGTAGTAAAAACGTGAGAGATCCGTTCGCCATCGTCATTTGTTAACGAATCGACTTAAAGCCAGATCGTCACATTGGCCGCTCTCCTCTCTGAAACGGTTGTACTTATCGTCTGCAAAGCTATGTCGCGTGCTGCGGTATGTGGAGACACTAAAAGCACCATAGTAGAACACAGATGAAGATTCTAAGTTTTATGTAATAGCCAGTAAGAAGTAGTACAAGTCAAGTTTTAGGTATCGATTATAGACTTTTTAGCTGGCTTTGGTGCCTTGGACATGAGCTAGGACCGTAAGATTCTGCATGAAAGGAGGACTAACAGCCGCCTAGCACGTGAGAATGTGAAAAGTGTTCATATGTAGTAAAAACCTGAGAAATCCGTTCGTTATCGTCATATACTACCGAATCGACTTAAAGCCGGATCGTCACATTGGCCGGTCTTCTCTCTGAAACGGTTATACTTATCGTCTGCAAAGCTATGTCGCGGGCTGCGGTATGTGGAGACACTAAAATCACCTTAGTAGGACACAGATGAAGCTTCTTATTTGATGTAATAGCCAGTAAGAAGTAGTACAAGTCAAGTTTTGGGTATCGATTATTGACTTTTTAGCTGGCTTTGGTGCCTTGGACATGAGCTAGGACCTTAAGATTCTGCATGAAAGGAGGACTAACAGCCGCCTAGCATGTGAGAATGTGAAAAGTGTTCATATGTAGTAAAAACCTGAGAAATCCGACCGTTTTCGTCATTTGTTATTGAATCGACTTAAAGCCGGATCGTCACATTGGCCGGTCTTCTCTCTGAAACGGTAGTACTTATCGTCTGCAAAGCTATGTCGCGTGCTGCGGTATGTGGAGACACTAAAAGCACCATAGTAGAACATAGATGAAGCTTCTAAGTTCATGTAATAGCCAGTAAGAAGTAGTAGAATTTACGTTTTAGGTATCGATTTTTGACTTTTTAGCTGGCTTTGGTGCCTTGGACATGAGCTAGGACCTTAAGATTCTGCATGAAAGCAGGACTAGCAGCCGAGTTGCACTGGAGAATGTGAAAAGTGTTCATATGTTGTAAAAACCTGAGAAATCCGTCCGTTTTCGTCGTTTGTTATGGAATCGACTTAAAGCCTGATCGTCACATTGGGCGCTCTTCTATCTGAAACGGTTGCACTTATCGTCTGCAAAGCTATGTCGCGTGCTGCAGTATGCGGAGACACTAAAAGCAGCATAGTAGAACACAGATGAAGCTTCTAAGTTGATGTAATAGCCAGTAAGAAGTAGTACAATTCAAGTTTTACTTATCGATTATTGACTTTCAGCTGGCTTTGGTGCCTTGGACATATGCTAGGACCTTAAGATTCTGCATGAAAGGAGGACTAGCAGCCGAGTTGCACGGGAGATTGTGAAAAGTGTTCATATGTAGTAAAAACCTGAGAGATCCGTTCGCCATCGTCATTTGTTAACGAATCGACTTAAAGCCAGATCGTCACATTGGCCGCTCTCCTCTCTGAAACGGTTGTACTTATCGTCTGCAAAGATATGTCGCGTGCTGCGGTATGTAGAGACACTAAATGCACCATAGTAGAACACAGATGAAGCTTCTAAGTTGATGTAATAGCCAGTAAGAAGTAGTACAATTCAAGTTTAAGGTATCGATTATTGACTTTGTAGCTGGCTTTGGTGCCTTGGACATTAGCTAGGACCTTAAGATTCTGCATGAAAGAAGGACTAGCAGCCGAGTTGTACGGGAGAATGTGAAAAGTTTTCATATGTAGTAAAAACCTGAGAATTCCGTCCATTTTCGTAATATGTAATCGAATCGACTTAAAACCGGATCGTGACATTGGCCGCTCTTCTCTCTGAAACGGATGTACTTATCGTCTGCAAGCTATGTCGCGTGCTGCGGTATGCGGAGACACTAAAATCACCACTGTAGAACACAGATGAAGCTTCTAAGTTGATGTAATAGGTAGTAAGAAGTAGTACAATTGGAATTTTAGATATCGATTATTGACTTTTTAGCTGGCTTTGGTGCCTTGTACATGAGCTAGGACCTTAAGATTCTGCATGAAAGGAGGACTAGCAGCAGAGTTGCACGGGAGATTGTGAAAAGTGTTCATATGCAATATAAACCTGAGAAATCCGTTCGTTTTCGTCATTTGTTATGGAATCGACTTAAAGCCAGATCGTCACATTGGCCGCTCTTCCCTCTGACGCTGTTGTACTTATCGTCTGCAATGCTATGTCGCGTGCTGCGGTATGCGCAGACACTTAAAGCACCATAGTAGAACACAGATGAAGCTTCTAAGTTGATGTAATAGCCAGTAAGAAGTAGTACAATTCAAGTTTTAGGTATCGATTATTGACATTGTAGCTGGCTTTGGTGCCTTGGACATGAGCTAGGACCTTAAGATTCTGCATGAAAGGAGGACTAGCAGCCGAGTTGCACGGGAGTTTGTGAAAAGTGGTCATATGTAGTAAAAACGTGAGAGATCCGTTCGCCATCGTCATTTGTTAACGAATCGACTTAAAGCCAGATCGTCACATTGGCCGCTCTCCTCTCTGAAACGGTTGTACTTATCGTCTGCAAAGCTATGTCGCGTGCTGCGGTATGTGGAGACACTAAAAGCACCATAGTAGAACACAGATGAAGATTCTAAGTTTTATGTAATAGCCAGTAAGAAGTAGTACAAGTCAAGTTTTAGGTATCGATTATAGACTTTTTAGCTGGCTTTGGTGCCTTGGACATGAGCTAGGACCGTAAGATTCTGCATGAAAGGAGGACTAACAGCCGCCTAGCACGTGAGAATGTGAAAAGTGTTCATATGTAGTAAAAACCTGAGAAATCCGTTCGTTATCGTCATATACTACCGAATCGACTTAAAGCCGGATCGTCACATTGGCCGGTCTTCTCTCTGAAACGGTTATACTTATCGTCTGCAAAGCTATGTCGCGGGCTGCGGTATGTGGAGACACTAAAATCACCTTAGTAGGACACAGATGAAGCTTCTTATTTGATGTAATAGCCAGTAAGAAGTAGTACAAGTCAAGTTTTGGGTATCGATTATTGACTTTTTAGCTGGCTTTGGTGCCTTGGACATGAGCTAGGACCTTAAGATTCTGCATGAAAGGAGGACTAACAGCCGCCTAGCATGTGAGAATGTGAAAAGTGTTCATATGTAGTAAAAACCTGAGAAATCCGACCGTTTTCGTCATTTGTTATTGAATCGACTTAAAGCCGGATCGTCACATTGGCCGGTCTTCTCTCTGAAACGGTAGTACTTATCGTCTGCAAAGCTATGTCGCGTGCTGCGGTATGTGGAGACACTAAAAGCACCATAGTAGAACATAGATGAAGCTTCTAAGTTCATGTAATAGCCAGTAAGAAGTAGTAGAATTTACGTTTTAGGTATCGATTTTTGACTTTTTAGCTGGCTTTGGTGCCTTGGACATGAGCTAGGACCTTAAGATTCTGCATGAAAGCAGGACTAGCAGCCGAGTTGCACTGGAGAATGTGAAAAGTGTTCATATGTTGTAAAAACCTGAGAAATCCGTCCGTTTTCGTCGTTTGTTATGGAATCGACTTAAAGCCTGATCGTCACATTGGGCGCTCTTCTATCTGAAACGGTTGCACTTATCGTCTGCAAAGCTATGTCGCGTGCTGCAGTATGCGGAGACACTAAAAGCAGCATAGTAGAACACAGATGAAGCTTCTAAGTTGATGTAATAGCTAGTAAGAAGAAGTACAATTGAAATTTTAGATATCGATTATTGACTTTTTAGCTGGCTTTGGTGCCTTGGACATGAGCTAGGACCTTAAGATTCTGCATGAAAGCAGGACTAGCAGCCGAGTTGCATGGGAGAAAGTGAAAAGTGTTCATATGTAGTAAAAACCCGAGAAATCCGTACGTTTTCGTCGTTGGTTATCGAATCGTCTTAAAGCCAGATCGTCACATTGGCCGCTCTTCTCTCTGAACCGGTTGTACTTATCGTCTGCAAAGCTATGTCGAATGCTGCGGTATGTGGAGACACTAAAATCACCATAGTAGAACACAGATGCAGCTTCTAAGTTGATGTAATAGCCAGTAAGAGGTAGTACAATTCAAGTTTTAGGTATCGATTATTGACGTTTTAGCTGGCTTTCGTGACTTGGACATGAGCTAGGACCTTAAGATTCTGCATGAAAGGAGGACTAGCAGCTGACTTGCCTGGGAGAATATGAAAAGTGTTCATATGTAGTAAAAACCCGAGAAATCCTTCCGTTTTCGTCATTTGTTATCGAATCGACCTAAAGCCAGATCGTGACATTGGCCGCTCTTCTCTCTGAAACGGTTGCACTTACCGTCTGCAAAGCTATGTCGCGTGCTGCAGTATGCGGAGACACTAAATGCAGCATAGTAGAACACAGATGAAACTTCTAAGTTGATGTAGTAGCTAGTAAGAAGTAGTACAATTGAAATTTTAGATATCGATTATTGACTTTTTAGCTGGATTTGGTGCCTTGGACATGAGCTAGGACCTTAAGATTCTGCATGAAAGGAGGACTAGCAGCCGAGCTGCACGTTAGGATGTGAAAAGTTTTCATATGTAGTAAAAACCTGAGAAATCCGTCCATTTTCGTCATTTGTTATCGAATCGACTTAAAGCCGGATCGTCACATTGGCCACTCTTCTCTCTGAAACGGATGTACTTATCGTCTGCAAAGCTATGTCGCGTGCTGCGGTATGCGGAGACACCAAAATAACCATAGTAGAACACAGATGAAGCTTCTAAGTTGATGTAATAGCCAGTAAGAAGTAGTACAATTCCAGTTTTAGGTATCGATTATTGACTTTTTAGCTGGCTTTGGTGCCTTGGACATGAGCTAGGACCTTAAGATTCTGCATGAAAGCAGGACTAGCAGCCGAGTTGCACTGGAGAATGTGAAAAGTGTTCATATGTAGTAAAAACCTGAGAAATCCGTCCGTTTTCGTCGTTTGTTATCGAATCGACTTAAAGCCAGATCGTCACATTGGGCGCTCTTCTCTCTGAAACGGTTGCACTTATCGTCTGCAAAGCTATGTCGCGTGCTGCAGTATGCGGAGACACTAAAAGCAGCATAGTAGAACACAGATGAAGCTTCTAAGTTGATGTAATAGCTAGTAAGAAGTAGTACAATTGAAATTTTAGATATCGATTATTGACTTTTTAGCTGGCTTTGGTGCCTTGGACATGAGCTAGGACCTTAAGATTCTGCATGAAAGGAGGACTAGCAGCCGAGTTGCACGGGAGAAAGTGAAAAGTGTTCATATGTAGTAAAAACCCGAGAAAACCGTACGTTTTCGTCATTGGTTATCGAATCGTCTTAAAGCCAGATCGTCACATTGGCCGCTCTTCTCTCTGAAACGGTTGTACTTATCGTCTGCAAAGCTATGTCGAGTGCTGCGGTATGTGGAGACACTAAAAGCACCATAGTAGAACACAGATGAAGCTTATAAGTTGATGTAATAGCCAGTAAGAGGTAGTACAATTCAAGTTTAAGGTATCGATTATTAAATTTTTAGCTGGCTTTGGTGCCTTGGACATGAGCTAGGACCTTAAGATTCTGCATGAAAGGAGGACTAGCAGCCGAGATGCATGGGAGAATGTGAAAAGTGTTCAGATGTAGTAAAAACCTGAGAAATCCGTTCGTTATCGTCATATATTACCGAATCGACTTAAAGCCGGATCGTCACATTGGCCGGTCTTCTCTCTGAAACGGTTATACTTATCGTCTGCAAAGCTATGTCGCGGGCTGCGGTATGTGGAGACACTAAAATCACCTTAGTAGGACACAGATGAAGCTTCTAATTTGATGTAATAGCCAGTAAGAAGTAGTACAAGTCAAGTTTTATGTATCGATTATTGACTTTTTAGCTGGCTTTGGTGCCTTGGACATGAGCTAGGACCTTAAGATTCTGCATGAAAGGAGGACTAACAGCCGCCTAGCACGTGAGAATGTGAAAAATGTTCATATGTAGTAAAAACCTGAGAAATCCGACCGTTTTCGTCATTTGTTATTGAATCGACTTAAAGCCGGATCGTCACATTGGCCGGTCTTCTCTCTGAAACGGTAGTACTTATCGTCTGCAAAGCTATGTCGCGTGCTGCGGTATGCGGAGACACTAAAAGCACCCTAGTAGAACATAGATGAAGCTTCTAAGTTCATGTAATAGCCAGTAAGAAGTAGTAGAATTTACGTTTTAGGTATCGATTTTTGACTTTTTAGCTGGCTTTGGTGCCTTGGACATGAGCTAGGACCTTAAGATTCTGCATGAAAGGAGGACTAACAGCCGAGTTTCACGGGAGAATGTGAAATGTGCTCATGTGTAGTATTAACCTGTGAAATCCGTCCGTTTTCGTCTTTTGTTATCGAGTCGACTAAAGGCCAGATTGTAACATTGTCCGCCCTTCTCTCTGAAACGGCTGTACTTATCGTCTGAAAGCTATGTCGCGTGCTGCGGTATGTGGAGACACTAAAAGCACCATAGTAGAACACAGATGAAGCTTCTAAGTTGATGTAATAGCCAGTAAGAAGTAGTACAATTCCAGTTTTAGGTATCGATTATTGACTTTTTAGCTGGCTTTGGTGCCTTGGACATGAGCTAGGACCTTAAGATTCTGCATGAAAGCAGGACTAGCAGCCGAGTTGCACTGGAGAATGTGAAAAGTGTTCATATGTAGTAAAAACCTGAGAAATCCGTCCGTTTTCGTCGTTTGTTATGGAATCGACTTAAAGCCTGATCGTCACATTGGGCGCTCTTCTCTCTGAAACGGTTGCACTTATCGTCTGCAAAGCTATGTCGCGTGCTGCAGTATGCGGAGACACTAAAAGCAGCATAGTAGAAAATAGATGAAGCTTCTAAGTTGATGTAATAGCTAGTAAGAAGAAGTACAATTGAAATTTTAGATATCGATTATTGACTTTTTAGCTGGCTTTGGTGCCTTGGACATGAGCTAGGACCTTAAGATTCTGCATGAAAGCAGGTCTAGCAGCCGAGTTGCATGGGAGAAAGTGAAAAGTGATCATATGTAGTAAAAACCCGAGAAATCCGTACGTTTTCGTCATTGGTTATCGAATCGTCTTAAAGCCAGATCGTCACATTGGCCGCTCTTCTCTCTGAAACGGTTGTACTTATCGTCTGCAAAGCTATGTCGAGTGCTGCGGTATGTGGAGACACTAAAATCACCATAGTAGAACACAGATGAAGCTTCTAAGTTGATGTAATAGCCAGTAAGAGGTAGTACAATTCAAGTTTTAGGTATCGATTATTGACGTTTTAGCTGGCTTTCGTGACTTGGACATGAGCTAGGACCTTAAGATTCTGCATGAAAGGAGGACTAGCAGCTGACTTGCGTGGGAGAATATGAAAAGTGTTCATATGTAGTAAAAACGTGAGAAATCCGTCCATTTACGTCATTTGTTATCGAATCGACTTAAAGCCGGATCGTCACATTGGCCACTCTTCTCTCTGAAACGGATGTACTTATCGTCTGCAAAGCTATGTCGCGTGCTGCAGTATGCGGAGACACTAAAAGCAGCATAGTGGAACACAGATGAAGCTTCTAAGTTGTTGTAATAGCTAGTAAGAAGTAGTACAATTGAAATTTTAGATTTCGATTATTGACTTTTTAGCTGGCTTTGGTGCCTTGGACATGAGCTAGGACCTTACGATTCTGCATGAAAGGAGGACTAGCAGCCGAGATGCATGGGAGAATGTGAAAAGTGTTCATATGTAGTAAAAACCTGAGAAATCCGTTCGTTATCGTCATATATTACCGAATCGACTTAAAGCCGGATCGTCACATTGGCCGGTCTTCTCTCTGAAACGGTTGTACTTATCGTCTGCAAAGCTATGTCGCGTGCTGCGGTATGTGGAGACACTAAAGTCACCTTAGTAGGACCCAGATGAAGCTTCTAATTTGATGTAATAGCCAGTATGAAGTAGTACAAGTCAAGTTTTAGGTATCGATTATTGACTTTTTAGCTGGCTTTGGTGCCTTGGACATGAGCTAGGACCTTAAGATTCTGCATGAAAGGAGGACTAGCAGCCGAGATGCATGGGAGAATGTGAAAAGTGTTCATATGTAGTAAAAACCTGAGAAATCCGTTCGTTATCGTCATATATTACCGAATCGACTTAAAGCCGGATCGTCACATTGGCCGGTCTTCTCTCTGAAACGGTTATACTTATTGTCTGCAAAGCTATGTCGCGGGCTGCGGTATGTGGAGACACTAAAATCACCTTAGTAGGACACAGATGAAGCTTCTAATTTGATGTAATAGCCAGTAAGAAGCAGTACAAGTCAAGTTTTAGGTATCGATTATTGACTTTTTAGCTGGCTTTGGTGCCTTGGACATGAGCTAGGACCTTAAGATTCTGCATGAAAGGAGGACTAACAGCCGCCTAGCACGTGAGAATGTGAAAAGTGTTCATATGTAGTAAAAACCTGAGAAATCCGACCGTTTTCGTCATTTGTTATTGAATCGACTTAAAGCCGGATCGTCACATTGGCCGGTCTTCTCTCTGAAACGGTAGTACTTATCGTCTGCAAAGCTATGTCGCGTGCTGCGGTATGCGGAGACACTAAAAGCACCATAGTAGAACATAGATGAAGCTTCTAAGTTCATGCAATAGCCAGTAAGAAGTAGTAGAATTTACGTTTTAGGTATCGATTTTTGACTTTTTAGCTGGCTTTGGTGCCTTGGACATGAGCTAGGACCTTAAGATTCTGCATGAAAGGAGGACTAACAGCCGAGTTTCACGGGAGAATGTGAAATGTGCTCATATGTAGTATTAACCTGAGAAATTCGTCCGTTTTCGTCTTTTGTTATCGAGTCGACTAAAGGCCAGATCGTAACATTGTCCGCCCTTCTCTCTGAAACGGCTGTACTTATCGTCTGAAAGCTATGTCGCGTGCTGCGGTATGTGGAGACACTAAAAGCACGATAGTAGAACACAGATGAAGCTTCTAAGTTGATGTAATAGCCAGTAAGAAGTAGTACAATTCCAGTTTTAGGTATCGATTATTGACTTTTTAGCTGGCTTTGGTGCCTTGGACATGAGCTAGGACCTTAAGATTCTGCATGAAAGCAGGACTAGCAGCCGAGTTGCACTGGAGAAAGTGAAAAGTGTTCATATGTAGTAAAAACCCGAGAAATCCGTACGTTTTCGTCATTGGTTATCGAATCGTCTTAAAGCCAGATCGTCACATTGGCCGCTCTTCTCTCTGAAACGGTTGTACTTATCGTCTGCAAAGCTATGTCGAGTGCTGCGGTATGTGGAGACACTAAAATTACCATAGTAGAACACAGATGAAGCTTCTAAGTTGATGTAATAGCCAGTAAGAGGTAGTACAATTCAAGTTTTAGGTATCGATTATTAACGTTTTAGCTGGCTTTCGTGACTTGGACATGAGCTAGGACCTTAAGATTCTGCATGAAAGGAGGACTAGCAGCTGACTTGCCTGGGAGAATATGAAAGGTGTTCATATGTAGTAAAAACCTGAGAAATCCGTCCATTT
The DNA here is from genome assembly GCF_023897955.1 of Schistocerca gregaria. Classification (NCBI taxonomy): domain Eukaryota; kingdom Metazoa; phylum Arthropoda; class Insecta; order Orthoptera; family Acrididae; genus Schistocerca; species Schistocerca gregaria. The sequence continues at coordinate 633,448 of NW_026061765.1, read as the reverse complement.
ACGTCATTTGTTATCGAATCGACTTAAAGCCGGATCGTCACATTGGCCACTCTTCTCTCTGAAACGGATGTACTTATCGTCTGCAAAGCTATGTCGCGTGCTGCGGTATGCGGAGACACTAAAAGCACCATAGTAGAACACAGATGAAGCTTCTAAGTTGATGTAATAGCCAGTAAGAAGTAGTACAATTCCAGTTTTAGGTATCGATTATTGACTTTTTAGCTGGCTTTGGACATGAGCTAGGACCTTAAGATTCTGCATGAAAGGAGGACTAGCAGCTGAGTTGCACTGGAGAATGTGAAAAGTGTTCATATGTAGTAAAAACCTGAGAAATCCGTCCGTTTACGTCGTTTGTTATGGAATCGACTTAAAGGCTGATCGTCACATTGGGCGCTCTTCTCTCTGAAACGGTTGCACTTATCGTCTGCAAAGCTATGTCGCGTGCTGCAGTATGCGGAGACACTAAAAGCAGCATAGTAGAACACAGATGAAGCTTCTAAGTTGATGTAATAGCTAGTAAGAAGAAGTACAATTGAAATTTTAGATATCGATTATTGACTTTTTAGCTGGCTTTGGTGCCTTGGACATGAGCTAGGACCTTAAGATTCTGCATGAAAGCAGGACTAGCAGCCGAGTTGCATGGGAGAAAGTGAAAAGTGTTCACATGTAGTAAAAACCCGAGAAATCCGTACGTTTTCGTCATTGGTTATCGAATCGTCTTAAAGCCAGATCGTCACATTGGCCGCTCTTCTCTCTGAAACGGTTGTACTTATCGTCTGCAAAGCTATGTCGAGTGCTGCGGTATGTGGAGACACTAAAATCACCATAGTAGAACACAGATGAAGCTTCTAAGTTGATGTAATAGCCAGTAAGAGGTAGTACAATTCAAGTTTTAGGTATCGATTATTGACGTTTTAGCTGGCTTTCGTGACTTGGACATGAGCTAGGACCTTAAGATTCTGCATGAAAGGAGGACTAGCAGCTGACTTGCGTGGGAGAATATGAAAAGTGTTCATATGTAGTAAAAACCTGAGAAATCCGTCCATTTACGTCATTTGTTATCGAATCGACTTAAAGCCGGATCGTCACATTGGCCACTCTTCTCTCTGAAACGGATGTACTTATCGTCTGCAAAGCTATGTCGCGTGCTGCGGTATGCGGAGACACCAAAATAACCATAGTAGAACACAGATGAAGCTTCTAAGTTGATGTAATAGCCAGTAAGAAGTAGTACAATTCAAGTTTTAGGTATCGATTATTGACTTTTTAGCTGGCTTTGGTGCCTTGGACATGAGCTAGGACCTTACGATTCTGCATGAAAGGAGGACTAGCAGCCGAGATGCATGGGAGAATGTGAAAAGTGTTCATATGTAGTAAAAACCTGAGAAATCCGTTCGTTATCGTCATATATTACCGAATCGACTTAAAGCCGGATCGTCACATTGGCCGGTCTTCTCTCTGAAACGGTTGTACTTATCGTCTGCAAAGCTATGTCGCGTGCTGCGGTATGTGGAGACACTAAAGTCACCTTAGTAGGACCCAGATGAAGCTTCTAATTTGATGTAATAGCCAGTAAGAAGTAGTACAAGTCAAGTTTTAGGTATCGATTATTGACTTTTTAGCTGGCTTTGGTGCCTTGGACATGAGCTAGGACCTTAAGATTCTGCATGAAAGGAGGACTAGCAGCCGAGATGCATGGGAGAATGTGAAAAGTGTTCATATGTAGTAAAAACCTGAGAAATCCGTTCGTTATCGTCATATATTACCGAATCGACTTAAAGCCGGATCGTCACATTGGCCGGTCTTCTCTCTGAAACGGTTATACTTATCGTCTGCAAAGCTATGTCGCGGGCTGCGGTATGTGGAGACACTAAAATCACCTTAGTAGGACACAGATGAAGCCTCTAATTTGATGTAATAGCCAGTAAGAAGTAGTACAAGTCAAGTTTTAGGTATCGATTATTGACTTTTTAGCTGGCTTTGGTGCCTTGGTCATGAGCTAGGACCTTAAGATTCTGCATGAAAGGAGGACTAACAGCCGCCTAGCACGTGAGAATGTGAAAAGTGTTCATATGTAGTAAAAACCTGAGAAATCCGACCGTTTTCGTCATTTGTTATTGAATCGACTTAAAGCCGGATCGTCACATTGGCCGGTCTTCTCTCTGAAACGGTAGTACTTATCGTCTGCAAAACTATGTCGCGTGCTGCGGTATGCGGAGACACTAAAAGCACCATAGTAGAACATAGATGAAGCTTCTAAGTTCATGTAATAGCCAGTAAGAAGTAGTAGAATTTACGTTTTAGGTATCGATTTTTGACTTTTTAGCTGGCTTTGGTGCCTTGGACATGAGCTAGGACCTTAAGATTATGCATGAAAGGAGGACTAACAGCCGAGTTTCACGGGAGAATGTGAAATGTGCTCATATGTAGTATTAACCTGAGAAATCCGTCCGTTTTCGTCTTTTGTTATCGAGTCGACTAAAGGCCAGATCGTAACGTAGTCCGCCCTTCTCTCTGAAACGGCTGTACTTATCGTCTGAAAGCTATGTCGCGTGCTGCGGTATGTGGAGACACTAAAAGCACCATAGTAGAACACAGATGAAGCTTCTTAGTTGATGTAATAGCCAGTAAGAAGTAGTACAATTCCAGTTTTAGGTATCGATTATTGACTTTTTAGCTGGCTTTGGTGCCTTGGACATGAGCTAGGACCTTAAGATTCTGCATGAAAGCAGGACTAGCAGCCGAGTTGCACTGGAGAATGTGAAAAGTGTTCATATGTAGTAAAAACCTGAGAAATCCGTCCGTTTTCCTCGTTTGTTATGGAATCGACTTAAAGCCTGATCGTCACATTGGGCGCTCTTCTCTCTGAAACGGTTGCACTTATCGTCTGCAAAGCTATGTCGCGTGCTGCAGTATGCGGAGACACTAAAAGCAGCATAGTAGAACACAGATGAAGCTTCTAAGTTGATGTAATAGCTAGTAAGAAGAAGTACAATTGAAATTTTTGATATCGATTATTGACTTTTTAGCTGGCTTTGGTGCCTTGGACATGAGCTAGGACCTTAAGATTCTGCATGAAAGCAGGACTAGCAGCCGAGTTGCATGGGAGAAAGTGAAAAGTGTTCATATGTAGTAAAAACCCGAGAAATCCGTACGTTTTCGTCATTGGTTATCGAATCGTCTTAAAGCCAGATCGTCACATTGGCCGCTCTTCTCTCTGAAACGGTTGTACTTATCGTCTGCAAAGCTATGTCGAGTGCTGCGGTATGTGGAGACACTAAAATCACCATAGCAGAACACAGATGAAGCTTCTAAGTTGATGTAATAGCCAGTAAGAGGTAGTACAATTCAAGTTTTAGGTATCGATTATTAACGTTTTAGCTGGCTTTCGTGACTTGGACATGAGCTAGGACCTTAAGATTCTGCATGAAAGGAGGACTAGCAGCTGACTTGCCTGGGAGAATATGAAAAGTGTTCATATGTAGTAAAAACCTGAGAAATCCGTCCATTTACGTCATTTGTTATCGAATCGACTTAAAGCCGGATCGTCACATTGGCCACTCTTCTCTCTGAAACGGATGTACTTATCGTCTGCAAAGCTATGTCGCGTGCTGCGGTATGCGGAGACACCAAAATAACCATAGTAGAACACAGATGAAGCTTCTAAGTTGATGTAATAGCCAGTAAGAAGTAGTACAATTCCAGTTTTAGGTATCGATTATTGACTTTTTAGCTGGCTTTGGTGCCTTGGACATGAGCTAGGACCTTAAGATTCTGCATGAAAGGAGGACTAGCAGCCGAGCTGCACGTTATGATGTGAAAAGTTTTCATATGTAGTAAAAACCTGAGAAATCCGTCCGTTTTCGTCGTTTGTTACCGAATCGACTTAAAGCCAGATCGTCACATTGGGCGCTCTTATCTCTGAAACGGTTGCACTTATCGTCTGCAAAGCTATGTCGCGTGCTGCAGTATGCGGAGACACTAAAAGCAGCATAGTGGAACACAGATGAAGCTTCTAAGTTGATGTAATAGCTAGTAAGAAGTAGTACAATTGAAATTTTAGATATCGATTATTGACTTTTTAGCTGGCTTTGGTGCCTTGGACATGAGCTAGGACCTTAAGATTCTGCATGAAAGTAGGACTAGCAGCCGAGATGCATGGGAGAATGTGAAAAGTGTTCATATGTAGTAAAAACCTGAGAAATCCGTTCGTTATCGTCATATATTACCGAATCGACTTAAAGCCGGATCGTCACATTGGCCGGTCTTCTCTCTGAAACGGTTGTACTTATCGTCTGCAAAGCTATGTCGCGTGCTGCGGTATGTGGAGACACTAAAGTCACCTTAGTAGGACCCAGATGAAGCTTCTAATTTGATGTAATAGCCAGTAAGAAGTAGTACAAGTCAAGTTTTAGGTATCGATTATTGACTTTTTAGCTGGCTTTGGTGCCTTGGACATGAGCTAGGACCTTAAGATTCTGCATGAAAGGAGGACTAACAGCCGCCTAGCACGTGAGAATGTGAAAAGTGTTCATATGTAGTAAAAACCTGAGAAATCCGACCGTTTTCGTCATTTGTTATTGAAACGACTTAAAGCCGGATCGTCACATTGGCCGGTCTTCTCTCTGAAACGGTAGTACTTATCGTCTGCAAAGCTATGTCGCGTGCTGCGGTATGTGGAGACACTAAAAGCACCATAGTAGAACACAGATGAAGCTTCTAAGTTGATGTAATAGCCAGTAAGAAGTAGTACAATTCCAGTTTTAGGTATCGATTATTGACTTTTTAGCTGGCTTTGGTGCCTTGGACATGAGCTAGGACCTTAAGATTCTGCATGAAAGCAGGACTAGCAGCCGAGTTGCACTGGAGAATGTGAAAAGTGTTCATATGTAGTAAAAACCTGAGAAATCCGTCCGTTTTCCTCGTTTGTTATGGAATCGACTTAAAGCCTGATCGTCACATTGGGCGCTCTTCTTTCTGAAAAGGTTGCACTTACCGTCTGCAAAGCTATGTCGAGTGCTGCGGTATGTGGAGACACTAAAAGCACCATAGTAGAACACAGATGAAGCTTATAAGTTGATGTAATAGCCAGTAAGAGGTAGTACAATTCAAGTTTAAGGTATCGATTATTAAATTTTTAGCTGGCTTTGGTGCCTTGGACATGAGCTAGGACCTTAAGATTCTGCATGAAAGCAGGACTAGCAGCCGAGTTGCACGGGAGAAAGTGAAAAGTGTTCATATGTAGTAAAAACCCGAGAAATCCGTACGTTTTCGTCATTGGTTATCGAATCGTCTTAAAGCCAGATCGTCACATTGGCCGCTCTTCTCTCTGAAACGGTTGTACTTATCGTCTGCAAACCTATGTCGAGTGCTGCGGTATGTGGAGACACTAAAATCACCATAGTAGAACACAAATCAAGATTCTAAGTTGATGTAATAGCCAGTAAGAGGTAGTACAATTCAAGTTTTAGGTATCGATTATTGACGTTTTAGCTGGCTTTCGTGACTTGGACATGAGCCATTACCTTAAGATTCTGCATGAAAGGAGGACTAGCAGCTGACTTGCCTGGGAGAATATGAAAAGTATTCATATGTAGTAAAAACCTAAGAAATCCTTCCGTTTTCGGCATTTGTTATCGAATCGACCTAAAGCCAGATCGTGACATTGGCCGCTCTTCTCTCTGAAACGGTTGCACTTATCGTCTGCAAAGCTATGTCGCGTGCTGCAGTATGCGGAGACACTAAATGCAGCATAGTAGAACACAGATGAAGCTTCTAAGTTGATGTAATAGCTAGTAAGAATTAGTACAACTCAAGTTTTAGATATCGATTATTGACTTTTTAGCTGGCTTTGGTACCTTGGACATGAGCTAGGACCTTAAGATTCTGCATGAAAGGAGGACTAGCAGCCGAGCTGCACGTTAGGATGTGAAAAGTTTTAATATGTAGTAAAAACCTGAGAAATCCGTCCATTTTCGTCATTTGTTATCGAATCGACTTAAAGCCGGATCGTCACATTGGCCACTCTTCTTTCTGAAACGGATGTACTTATCGTCTGCAAAGCTATGTCGCGTGCTGCGGTATGCGGAGACACCAAAATAACCACAGTAGAACACAGATGAAGCTTCTAAGTTGATGTAATAGCCAGTAAGAAGTAGTACAATTCAAGATTTGGGCATCGATTATTGACTTTTTAGCTGGCTTTGGTGCCTTGGACATGAGCTAGGACCTTAAGAATCGGCATGAAAGGAGGACTAGCAGCCGAAATGCATAGGAGAATGTGAAAAGTGTTCATATGTAATAAAAACCTGAGAAATCCGTCCGTTTTCGTCATTTGTTATCGAATCGACTTAAAGCCAGATCGTCACATTGGCCGCTCTTCTCTCTGAAACGGTTGTACATATCTTCTGCAAAGCTATGTCGCGTGCTGCGGAATGTGGAGACACTAAAAGCACCATACTAGAACACAGATGAAGCCTCTATGTTGATGTCATAGCTAGTAAGAAGTAGTACAATTGAAATTTTAGATATCGATTATTGACTTTTTAGCTGGCTTTGGTGCCTTGGATATGAGCTAGGGCCTTAAGATTCTGCATGAAAGGAGGACTAGCAGCCGAGTTGCACGGGAGAATGTAAAAAGTGTTCATATGTAGTAAAAACCTGTGAAATCCGTCCATTTTCGTTATTTGTTATCGAATCGACTTAAAGCCAGATCGTCACATTTGCCGCTCTTCTCTCTGAAACGGTTGTACTTATCGTCTGCAAAGCTACGTCGCAGTGCTGCGGTATGTGGAGACTCTAAAAGCACCATAGCAGAACACAGATGAAGCTTCTAAGTTGATGTAATAGCCAGTAAGAAGTAGTACAACTCAAGTTTTAGGTATCGATTATTGACTTTTTAGCTGGCTTTGGTGCCTTGGACATGAGCTAGGACCATAAGACTCTGCATGAGAGGAGGAATAGCTGCCGAGTTGCACGGGAGAATGTGAAAAGTGTTCATATGTAGTAAAAACCTGAGAAATCCGTCCGTTTTCGTCATTTGTTATCGAATCGACTTAAAGCCAGATCGTCACATTGGCCGCTCTTCTCTCTGAAACGGTTGTACTTATCGTCTGAAAGCTATGTCGCGTGCTGCGGTATGCAGAGACACTAAAAGCACCATAGTAGAACACAGATGAAGCTTCTAAGATGATGTAATAGCCAGTAAGAATTAGTACAATACCAGTTTTAGGTATCAATTATTGACTTTTTAGCTGGCTTTGGTGCCTTGGACATGACCTAGGACATTAAGATTCTGCATGAAAGGAGGACTAGCAGCCGAATTGCACGGGAGAATGTGAAAAGTGTTCATATGTAGTAAAAACCTGAGAAATCCGTCCGTTTTCGTCATTTGTTATCGAATCGACTTAATGCCAGATCGTCACATTGGCCGCTCTTCTCTCTGAAACGGTTGCACTTATCGTCTGAAAGCTATGTCGCGTTCTGTGGTATGCGGAGACACTAAAAGCACTATAGTAGACCACAGATGAAGCTTCTAAGATGATGTAATAGCCAGTAAGAATTAGTACAACTCAAGTTTTAGGTATCGATTATTGACTTTTTAGCTGGCTTTGGTGCCTTGGACATGAGCTAGGACCTTAAGATTCTGCATGAAAGGAGGACTAGCAGCCGAATTGCACGGGAGAATGTGAAAAGTGTTCATATGTAGTAAAAACCTGAGAAATCCGTCCGTTTTCGTCATTTGTTATCGAATCGACTTAAAGCCAGATCGTCACATTGGCCGCTCTTCTCTCTGAAACGGTTGTACTTATCGTCTGCAAAGCTATGTCGCGTGCTGCGGTATGCGGAGACACTAAAAGCACCATAGCAGAACACAGATGAAGCTTCTAAGTTGATGTAATAGCCAGTAAGAAGTAGTACAACTCAAGTTTTAGGTATCGATTATTGACTTTTTAGCTGGCTTTGGTGCCTTGGACATGAGCTAGGACCATATGACTCTGCATGAAAGGAGGACTAGCTGCCGAGTTGCACGGGAGAATGTGAAAAGTGTTCATATGTAGTAAAAACCTGAGAAATCCGTCCGTTTTCGTCATTTGTTATCGAATCGACTTAAAGCCAGATAGTCACATTGGCCGCTCTTCTCTCTGAAACGGTTGTACTTATCGTCTGAAAGCTATGTCGCGTGCTGCGGTATGCGGAGACACTAAAAGCACCATAGTAGAACACAGATGAAGCTTCTAAGATGATGTAATAGCCAGTAAGAATTAGTACAATACCAGTTTTAGGTATCGATTATTGACTTTTTAGCTGGCTTTGGTGCCTTGGACATGACCTAGGACATTAAGATTCTGCATGAAAGGAGGACTAGCAGCCGAATTGCACGGGAGAATGTGAAAAGTGTTCATATGTAGTAAATACCTGAGAAATCCGTCCGTTTTCGTCATTTGTTATCGAATCGACTTAATGCCAGATCGTCACATTGGCCGCTCTTCTCTCTGAAACGGTTGTACATATCGTCTGCAAAGCTATGTCGCGTGCTGCGGTATGCGGAGACACTAAAAGCACCATAGTAGAACACAGATGAAGCTTCTAAGATGATGTAACAGCCAGTAAGAAGTAGTACAACTCAAGTTTTAGGTATCGATTATTGACTTTTTAGCTGGCTTTGGTGCCTTGGACATGAGCTAGGACCATAGGATTCTGCATGAAACGAGGACTAGCAGCCGAGTTGCACGGGAGAATGTGAAAAGTGTTCATATGTAGTAAAAACCTGAGAAATCCGTCCGTTTTCGTCATTTGTTATCGAATCGACTTAAAGCCAGATCATCACATTGGCCGCTCTTCTCTCCGAAACGGTTGTACTTATCGTCTGAAAGCTATGTCGCGTTCTGCGGTATGCGGAGACACTAGAAGCACTATACTAGAACACAGATGAAGCTTCTAAGATGATGTAATAGCCAGTAAGAATTAGTACAACTCAAGTTTTAGGTATCGATTATTCACTTTTTAGCTGGCTTTGGTGCCTTGGACATGAGCTAGGACCTTAAGATTCTGCATGAAAGAAGGACTAGCAGCCGAGTTGTACGGGAGAATTTGAAAAGTGTTCATATGTAGTAAAAACCTGAGAAATCCATACGTTTTCGTCATTGGTTATCGATTCGTCTTAAAGCCAGATCGTCACATTGTCCGCTCTTCTCTCTGAAACGGTTGTACTTATCGTCTGCATAGCTATGTCGCGTGCCGCGGTATGTGGAGACACTAAAAGCACCATAGTAGAACACAGATGAAGCTTCTAAGTTGATGTAATAGCTAGTAAGAGGTAGAACAATTCAAGTTTTAGGTATCGATTATTGACTTTTTAGCTGGATTTGGTGCCTTGGACATGAGCTAGGACCTTAAGATTCTGCATGAAAGGAGGACTAGCAGCCGAGTTGCACGGGAGGATGTGAAAAGTTTTCATATGTAGTAAAAACCTCAGAAATCCGTCCATTTTCGTAATTTGTAATCGAGTAGACTTAAAACCGGATCGTGACATTGGCCGCTCTTCTCTCTGAAACGGTTGTACTTATCGTCTGCAAAGCTATGTCACGTGCTGCGGAATGCGGAGACACTAAAAGCACCATAGTAGAACACAGATGAAGCTTCTAAATGATGTAATAGCTAGTAAGAAGTAGTACAAATGGAATTTTAGATATCGATTATTGACTTTTTCGCTGGCTCTGGTGCCTTGGACATGAGCTAGGACCTTAAGATTCTGCATGAAAGGAGGACTAGCAGCCAAGTTGCACGGGAGATTGTGAAAAGTGTTCATATGTAGTAAAAACTTGAGAGATCCGTTCGCCATCGTCATTTGTTAACGAATCGACTTAAAGCCAGATCGTCACAGTGGCCGCTCTCCTCTCTGAAACGGTTGTACTTATCGTCTGCAAAGCTATGTCGCGTGCTGCGGTATGTGGAGACACTAAAAGCACCATAGTAGAACACAGATGAAGCTTCTAAGATGATGTAATAGCCAGTAAGAATTAGTACAACTCAAGTTTTAGGTATCGATTATTCACTTTTTAGCTGGCTTTGGTGCCTTGGACATGAGCTAGGACCTTAAGATTCTGCATGAAAGGAGGACTAACAGCCGCGTTGCACGTGAGAATGTGAAAAGTGTTCATATGTAGTAAAAACCCGAGAAATCCGTCCGTTTTCGTCATTTGTTATCGAATCGACTTAAAGTCAGATCGTCACATTGGCCGCTCTACTCTCTGAAACGGTTGTACTTATCGTCTGCAAAGCTATGTCGCGTGCTGCGGTATGCGGAGACACTAAAAGCACCATAGTAGAAACAGATCAAGCTTCTAATTTAATGTAATAGCCAGTAAGAAGTAGTACAATTCAAGTTTTACTTATCGATTATTGACTTTTTAGCTGGCTGTGGTGCCTTGGACATGAGCTAGGAGCTTAAGATTCTGCATGAAAGGAGGACTAGCAGCCGAGTTGCACGGGAGGATGTGAAGAGTTTTCATATGTAGTAAAAACCTGAGAAATCCGTTTAATGTCGTCATTTGTTATCGAATCGACTTAAAACCGGATCGTGACATTGGCCGGTCTTCTCTCTGAAACGGTTGTACTTATCGTCTGCAAAGCTATGTCGCGTGCTGCGGTATGTGGAGACACTAAAATCACCATAGTAGGACACAGATGAAGCTTCTAAGTTGATGTAATAGCCAGTAAGAAGTAGTACAATTCAAGTTTTTGGTATCGATTATTGACTTTTTTGCTGGCTTTGGTGCCTTGGACATGAGCTAGGACCCTAAGAATCTGCATGAAAGGGAGACTAGCAGAAAAGTTGCACGGGAGAATTTGAAATGTGCTCATATGTTGTATTAACCTGAGAAATCCGTCCGTTTTCGTCTTTTGTTATCGAGTCGACTAAAGGCCAGATCGTAACATTGTCCGCCCTTCTCTCTGAAACTGCTGTACTTATCGTCTGAAAGCTATGTCGCGTGCTGCGGTATGCGGAGACATTAAAATCACCATAGTAGAACACAGACGAAGATTCTAAGTTGACGTAATAGCCACTAAGAAGTAGTACAATTCAAGTTTTAGGTATCGATTATTGACTTTTTAGCTGACTTTAGTGCCTTGGACATGAGCTAGGACCTTAAGAATCTGCATGAAAGGAGGACTAGCAGCCGAGTTGCACGGGACAATGTGAAAAGTGTTCATATGTAGTAAAAACCTGAGAAATTCGACCGTTTTCGTCATTTGTTATCGAATCGACTTAAAGCCAGATCGTCACATTGGCCGCTCTTCTCTCTGAAACGGTTGTACTTATCGTCTGCAAAGCTATGTCGAGTGCTGCGGTATGTGGAGACACTTAAAGCACCATAGTAGAACACAGATGAAGCTTCTAAGTTGATGTAATAGCCAGTAAGAGTTAGTACAATTCAAGTTTTAGGTATCGATTATTGACTTTTTAGCTGGCTTTGGTGCCTTGGACATGAGCTAGGACCTTAAGATTCTGCATGAAAGGAGGACTAGCAGCCGAGATGCACGGGAGAATGTGAAAAGTGTTCATATGTAGTAAAAACCTGAGAAATCCGTCCGTTTTCGTCATTTGTTATCGAATCGACTTAAAGCCAGATCGTCACATTTGCCGCTCTTCACTCAGAAACGGTTGTACTTATCGTCTGCAAAGCTATGTCGCGTACTGCGGTATGTGGAGACACTAAAAGCACCATAGTAGAACACAGATGAAGCTTCTAAGTTGATGTAATAGCCAGTAAGAAGTGGTACAATTCAAGTTTTAGGTATCGATTATTGACTTTTTGCTGGCTTTGGTGCCTTGGACATGAGCTAGGACCTTACGAATCTGCATGTTAGGAGGATTAGCTGAAAAGTTGCACGGGAGAATGTGAAATGTGTTAATATGTAGTATTAACCTGAGAAATCCGTCCGTTTTCGTCATTTGTTATCGAATCGACTTAAAGCCAGATCGTCACATTGTCCGCCCTTCTCTCTGAAACGGTTGTACTTATCGACTGCAAAGCTATGTCGTGTGCTGCGGTATGCGGAGACACTAAAAATACCATAGTAGAACACGGATGAAGCTTCTAAGTTGATGTAATAGCCAGTAAGAAGTAGTACAATTCAAGTTTTAGGCATCGATTATTGACTTTTAGCTGGCTTTGGTGCCTTGGACTTGAGCTAGGACCTTAAGATTCTGTATGAAAGGAGGACTAGCAGCCGAGTTGCACGGGAGAATGTGAAAAGTGTTCATATGTAGTAAAAACATGAGAAATCCGTCCGTTTTCGTCGTTTGTTATCGAATCGACTTAAAGCCAGATCGTCACATTGGAAGCTCTTCTCTCTGAAACGGTTGTACTTATCGTCTGCAAAGCGATGTCACGTGCTGCGGTATGTGGAGACACTAAAAGCACCATAGTAGAACACAGATGAAGCTTCTAAGTTGATGTAATAGCTAGTAAGAAGTAGTACAATTTAAAGTTTAGATATCGATTATTGACTTTTTAGCTGGCTTTGGTGCCTTGGACATGAGCTAGGACCTTAAGAATCTGCATGAAAGGAGGACTAGCAGCCGAGTTGCACGGGAGAATGTGAAAAGTGTTCATATGTAGTAAAAATCTGAGAAACCCGTCCGTTTTCGTCATTTGTTATCGAATCGACTTAAAGCCAGATCGTCACATTGGCCGCTCTTCTCTCTGAAACGGTTGTACTTATCGTCTGAAAGCTATGTTGCGTGCTGCGGTTTGCGGAGACACTAAAAGCACCATAGTAGAACACAGATGAAGCTTCTAAGATGATGTAATAGCCAGTAAGAATTAGTACAATACCAGTTTCAGGTATCGGTTATTGACTTTTTAGCTGGCTTTGGAGCCTTGCACATGAGCTAGGACCTTAAGATTCTGCATGAAAGGAGGACTAGCAGCCGAGTTGCACGGGATAATGTGAAAAGTGTTCATATGTAGTAAAAACCCAAGAAATCCGTACGTTTTCGTCATTGGTTATCGAATCGTCTTAAAGCCAGGTCGTCACATTGGCCGCTCTTCTCTCTGAAACGGTTGTACTTATCGTCTGCAAAGCTATGTCGCATGCTGTGGTATGCGGAGACACTAAAATCACCATAGTAGAACACAGATGAAGCTTCTAAGATGATGTAATAGCCAGTAAGAATTAGTACAATACCAGTTTTAGGTATCGATAATTGACTTTTTAGCTGGCTTTGGAGCCTTGCACATGAGCTAGGACCTTAAGATTCTGCATGAAAGGAGGGCTAGCAGCTGAGTTGCACGGGAGAATGTGAAAAGTGTTCATATGTAGTAAAAACTTGAGAAATCCGTCCGTTTTCGTCGTTTGTTATCGAATCGACTTAAAGTCTGATCGTCACATTGGGCGCCCTTCTCTCTGAAACGGTTGCACTTATCGTCTGCAAAGCTATGTCGCGTGCTGCAGTATGCGGAGACACTAAAAGCAGCATAGTAGAACACAGATGAAGCTTCTATGTTGATGTAATAGCCAATAAGAAGTAGTACAATTCAAGTTTTAGGTATCGATTATTGACTTTTTAGCTGGCTTTCGTGCCTTGGACATGAGCTAGGACCTTAAGATTCTGCACGAAAGGAGGACTAACAGCTGACTTGCCTGGGAGAATATGAAAAGTGTTTATATGTAGTAAAAACCTGAGAAATCCTTGTATTTTCGTCATTTGTTATCGAATCGACCTAAAGCCAGATCGTGACATTGGCCGCTCTTCTCTCTGAAACGGTTGTACTTATCGTCTGCAAAGCTATGTCGCATGCTGTGGTATGCGGAGACACTAAAATCACCATAGTAGGACACAGATGAAGCTTCTAAGTTGATGTAATAGCCAGTAAGAAGTAGTACAATTGGAATTTTAGGTATCGATTATTGACTTTTTAGCTGGCTTTGGTGCCTTGGACATGAGCTATTACCTTACGAATCTGCATGAGAGGAGGAGTAGCAGAAAAGTTGCACGGGAGAATGTGAAATATGTTAATATGTAGTATTAACCTGAGAAATCCGTCCGTTTTCGTCATTGGTTATCGAATCGTCTTATGGCCAGATCGTCACATTGGCCGCTCTTCTCTCTGAAACGGTTGTACTTATCGTCTGCAAAGCTATGTCGAGTGCTGCGGTATGTGGAGACACTAAAAGAACCATAGTAGAACACAGATGAAGCTTCTAAGTTGATGTAATAGCCAGGAAGAGGTAGTACAATTCAAGTTTTATGTATCGATTATTGACTTTTTATCTGGCTTTGGTGCCTTGGACATGAGCTAGGACCTTAAGATTCTGCATGAAAGGAGGACTAGCAGCTGACTTGCCTGGGAGAATATGAAAAGTGTTCATATGTAGTAAAAACCTGAGAAATCCTTCCGTTTTCGTCATTTGTTATCGAATCGACCTAAAGCCAGATCGTGACATTGGCCGCTCTTCTCTCTGAAACGGTTGTACTTATCGTCTGCAAAGCTATGTCGCGTGCTGCGGTATGCGGAAACACTAAAAAACCATAGTAGAACACAGATGAAGCTTCTAAGTTGATGTAATAGCTAGTAAGGAGTAGTACAATTTAAATTTTATATATCGATTATTGACTTTTTAGTTGGCTTTGGTGCCTTGGACATGAGCTAGGACCTTAAGAATCTGCATGAAAGGAGGAGTAGCCGCCGAGTTGCACGGGAGAATGTGAAAAGTGTTCATATGTAGTAAAAACCTGAGAAACACGTCCGTTTTCGTCATTTGTTATCGAATCGACTTAATGCCAGATCATCACATTGGCCGCTCTTCTCTCTGAAACGGTTGTACTTATCGTCTGAAAACTATGTCGCATGCTGCGGTTTGCGGAGACACTAAAAGCACCATAGTAGAACACAGATGAAGCTTCTAAGATGATGTAATAGCCAGTAAGAATTAGTACAATACCAGTTTTAGGTATCGATTATTGACTTATTAGCTGGCTTTGGTGCCTTGGACATGAGCTAGGACCTTAAGATTCTGGATGAAAGGAGGGCTAGCAGCTGAGTTGCACGGCAGAATGTGAAAAGTGTTCATATGTAGTAAAAACCTGAGAAATCCGTCCGTTTTCGTCGTTTGTTATCGAATCGACTTAAAGCCTGATCGTCACATTGGGCGCTCTTCTCTCTGAAACGGTTGTACTTATCGTCTGCAAAGCTATGTCGCGTGCTGCAGTATACGGAGACACTAAAAGCAGCAGAGTAGAACACAGATGAAGCTTCTATGTTGATGTAATAGCTAGTAAGAAGTAGTACAATTGAAATTTTAGATATCGATTATTGACTTTTTAGCTGGCTTTGGTGCCTTGGACATGAGCTAGGACCTTAAGATTCTGCATGAAAGGAGGACTAGCAGCCGAGTTGCATGGGAGAATGTGAAAAGTGTTCATATGTATTAAAAACCTGAGAAATCCTTCCGTTTTCGTCATTTGTTATCGAATCGACCTAAAGCCAGTTCGTGACATTGGCCGCTCTTCTCTGTGAAACGGTTGTACTTATCGTCTGCAAAGCTATGTCTCGTGCTGCGGTATGTGCAGACACTAAAAGCACCATGGTGGAACACAGATGAAGCTTCTAAGTTGATGTAATAGCCAGTAAGAAGTAGTACAACTCAAGTTTTAGGTATCGATTATTGACTTTTAAGCTGGCTTTGGTGCCTTGGACATGAGCTAGGACCTTAAGATTCTGCATGAAAGGAGGACTAGCAGCTGACTTGCCTGCGAGAATATGAAAAGTGTTCATATGTATTAAAAACCTGAGAAATCCCTCCCTTTTTGTCATTTGTTATCGAATCGACCTAAAGCCAGATCGTGACATTGGCCGCTCTTCTCTCTGAAACGGTTGCACTTATCGTCTGCAAAGCTATGTCTCGTGCTGCGGTATGTGGAGACACTAAAAGCACCATGGTGGAACACAGATGAAGCTTCTAAGTTGATGTAATAGCCAGTAAGAAGTAGTACAATTCAAGATTTGGGCATCGATTATTGACTTTTTAGCTGGATTTGGTGCCTTGGACATGAGCTAGGACCTTAAGATTCTGCATGAAAGGAGGACTAGCAGCCGAGCTGCACGGGAGGATGTGAAAAGTTTTCATATGTAGTAAAAACCTGAGAAATCCGTCCATTTTCGTCATTTGTTATGGAATCGACTTAAAGCCGGATCGTCACATTGGCCGCTCTTCTCTCTGAAACGGTTGTACTTATCGTCTGCAAAGCTATGTCGCGTGCTGCTGTATGCGGAGACACTAAAATAACCATAGTAGAACACAGATGAAGCTTCTAAGTTGATGTAATGGCCAGTAAGAAGTAGTACAATTCAAGATTTGGGCATCGATTATTGACTTTTTAGCTGGATTTGGTGCCTTGGACATGAGCTAGGACCTTAAGATTCTGCATGAAAGGAGGACTAGCAGCCGAATTGCACGGGAGAATGTGAAAAGTGTTCATATGTAGTAAAAACCTGAGAAATACGTCTGTTTTCGTCAGTTGTTATCGAATCGACTTAAATCCAGATCGTCACATTTGCCGCTCTTCTCTCTGAAACGGTTGTACTTATAGTCTGCAAAGCTATGTCGCGTGCTGCGGTATGCAGAGACACTAAAAGCACCATAGTAGAACACAGATGAAGCTTCTAAGTTGATGTAATAGCCAGTAAGAAGTGGTACAATTCAAGTTTTAGGTATCGATTATTGACTTTTTAGCTGGCTTTGGAGCCTTGGACATGAGCTAGGACCTTACGAATCTGCATGAGTGGAGGACTAGCAGAAACGTTGCACGGGAGAATGTGAAATGTGTTAATATGTAGTATTAACCTGAGAAATCCGTCCGTTTTCGTCTTTTGTTATCGAATCGACTTAAAGCCAGATCGTCACATTGTCCGCCCTTCTCTCTGAAACGGTTGTACTTATCGTCTGCAAAGCTATGTCGTATGCTGCGGTATGCGGAGACACTAAAAATACCATAGTAGAACACAGATGAAGCTTCTAAGTTGATGTAATAGCTAGTAAGAAGTAGTACAATTTAAATTTTATATATCGATTATTGACTTTTTAGCTGGCTTTGGTGCCTTGGACATGAGCTAGGACCTTAAGAATCTGCATGAAAGGAGGACTTGCAGCCGAGATGCACGGGAGTATGTGAAAAGTGTTCATATGTAGTAAAAACCTGAGATACCCGTCCGTTTTCGTCATTTGTTATCGAATCGACTTAAAGCCAGTTCGTCACATTGGCAGCTCTTCTCCCTGAAACGGTTGTACTTATCGTCTGAAAGCTATGTCGCGTGCTGCGGTTTGCGGAGACACTAAAAGCACCATTGTAGAACACAGATGAAGCTTCTAATTTGATGTAATAGCCAGTAAGAAGTAGTACAATTCAAGTTTTACTTATCGATTATTGACTTTTTAGCTGGCTGTGGTGCCTTGGACATGAGCTACGACCTTACGATTCTGCATGAGAGGAGGACTAGCAGCCGAGTTGCACGGGAGAATGTGAAAAGTGTTCATATGTAGTAAAAACCTGAGAAATCCGTCCGTTTTCGTCGTTTGTTATCGAATCGACTTAAAGCCAGATCGTCACATTGGGCGCTTTTCTCTCTGAAACGGTTGCACTTATCGTCTGCAAAGCTATGTCGCGTGCTGCAGTATGCGGAGACACTAAAAGCAGCATAGTAGAACACAGATGAAGCTTCTAAGTTGATGTAATAGCTAGTAAGAAGTAGTACAATTGAAATTTTAGATATCGATTATTGACATTTTAGCTGGCTTTGGTGCCTTGGACATGAGCTAGGACTTTAAGATTCTGCATGAAAGGAGGACTAGCAGCCTAGTTGCACGGGAGAATGTGAAAAGAGTTCATATGTAGTAAAAACCTGAGAAATACGTCTGTTTTCATCATTTGTTATCGATTCGACTTAAAGCCAGATCGTCACATGGGCCGCTCTTCTCTCTGAATCGGTTGTACTTATCGTCTGCAAAGCTATGTCGCGTGCTGCGGTATTCGGAGACACTAAAAGCACCATAGTAGAACACAGATGAAGCTTCTAAGTTAAAGTAATAGCCAGTAAGAGGTAGTACAACTCAAGTTTTAGGTATCGATTATTGACTTTTTAGCTCGCTTTGGCGCCTTGGACATGAGCTAGGACCTTACGATTCTGCATGAAAGGAGGACTAGTAGCCGAGTTGCACTGGAGAATGTGAAAAGTGTTCATATGTAGTAAAAACCCGAGAAATCAAAACGTTTTCGTCATTGGTTATCGTATGGTCTTAAAGCCAGGTCGTCACATTGGCCGCTCTTCTCTCTGAAACGGTTGTACTTATAGTCTGCAAAGCTATGTCAAATGCTGCGGTATGCGGAGACACTAAAAGCACCATAGTAGAACACAGATGAAGCTTCTAAGATGATGTAATAGCCAGTAAGAATTAGTACAATACCAGTTTTAGGTATCGATTATTGACTTTTTGGCTGACTTTGGTGCCTTGGACATGAGCTAGGACCTTAACATTCTGCATTAAAGGAGGAGTAGCAGCCGAGTTGCACGGGAGAATGTGAAAAGTGTTCATATGTATTAAACCCTGAGAAATACGTCCGTTTTCGTCATTTCTTATCGAATAGACTTAAAGCCAGATCGTCACATTGGCCGCTCTTCTCTCTGAAACGGTTGTACTTATAGTCTGCAAAGCTATGTCAAATGCTGCGGTATGCGGAGACACTAAAAGCACCATAGTAGAACACAGATGAAGCTTCTAAGTTAAAGTAATAGCCAGTAAGAGGTAGTACAACTCAAGTTTTAGTTATCGATTATTGACTTTTTAGCTGGCTTTGGTGCCTTGGACATGAGCTAGGACCTTAAGATTCTGCATGAAAGGAGGACTAGCAGCCAAGATGCACGGGTGAATGTGAAAAGTGTTCATATGTAGTAAAACCCTGAGAAATACGTCCGTTTTCGTCATTTGTTATCGAATCGACTTAAAGCCAGATCGTCACATTGGCCGCTCTTCTCTCTGAATCGGTTGTACTTATCGTCTGCAAAGCTATGTCGCGTGCTGCGGTATTCGGAGACACTAAAAGCACCATAGTTGAACACAGATGAAGCTTCTAAGTTAAAGTAATAGCCAGTAAGAGGTAGTACAATTCAATTTTTGATATCGATTATTGACTTTTTAGCTGGCTTTGGTGCCTTGGACATGAGCTAGGACCTTAAGATTCCGCATGAATATAGGACTGGCAGCCGAGTTGAACGGGAGAATGTGAAAAGTGTTCATATGTAGTAAAAACCTGAGAAATCCGTCGGTTTTCGTCATTTGTTATCTTATCGACTTAAAGCCAGATCGTCACATTGGCCGCTCTTCTCTCTGAAACGGTTGTACTTATCGTCTACAAAGCTATGTCGTGTGCTGCGGTATGCGGAGACACTAAAATCAGCATAGTTGGACACAGATGAAGCTTCTAAGTTGATGTAATAGCCAGTAAGAAGTAGTACAATTCAAGTTTTAGGTATCGATTATTGACTTTTTAGCTTGCTTTGGTGCCTTGGACATGAGCTAGGACCTAATGAATCTGCATGAGAGGAGGACTAGCAGAAAAGTTGCATGGGAGAATGTGAAATGTGTTAATATGTAGTATTAACCTGAGAAATCCGTCCGTTTTCGTCATTTGTTATCGAATCGACTTAAAGCCAGATCGTCACATTGGCCGCTCTTCTCTCTGATTCGGTTGTACTTATCGTCTTCAAAGCTATGTCGCGTGCTGCGGTATTCGGAGACACTAAAAGCACCATAGTAGAACACAGATGAAGCTTCTAAGATGATGTAATAGCCAGTAAGAAGTAGTACAATTCAAGTTTTAGGTATCGATTATTGACTTTTTAGCTGGCTTTGGTACCTTGGACATGAGCTAGGACCTTAAGCTTGTGCATGAATGGAGGACTAGCAGCCGAGTTGAACGGGAGAATGTGAAAAGTGTTCATATGTATTAAAAACCTGAGAAATCCTTCCGTTTTCGTCATTTGTTATCGAATCGACCTAAAGCCAGTTCGTGACATTGGCCGCTCTTCTCTGTGAAACGGTTGTACTTATCGTCTGCAAAGCTATGTCTCGTGCTGCGGTATGTGCAGACACTAAAAGCACCATGGTGGAACACAGATGAAGCTTCTAAGTTGATGTAATAGCCAGTAAGAAGTAGTACAACTCAAGTTTTAGGTATCGATTATTGACTTTTAAGCTGGCTTTGGTGCCTTGGACATGAGCTAGGACCTTAAGATTCTGCATGAAAGGAGGACTAGCAGCTGACTTGCCTGCGAGAATATGAAAAGTGTTCATATGTATTAAAAACCTGAGAAATCCCTCCCTTTTTGTCATTTGTTATCGAATCGACCTAAAGCCAGATCGTGACATTGGCCGCTCTTCTCTCTGAAACGGTTGCACTTATCGTCTGCAAAGCTATGTCTCGTGCTGCGGTATGTGGAGACACTAAAAGCACCATGGTGGAACACAGATGAAGCTTCTAAGTTGATGTAATAGCCAGTAAGAAGTAGTACAATTCAAGATTTGGGCATCGATTATTGACTTTTTAGCTGGATTTGGTGCCTTGGACATGAGCTAGGACCTTAAGATTCTGCATGAAAGGAGGACTAGCAGCCGAGCTGCACGGGAGGATGTGAAAAGTTTTCATATGTAGTAAAAACCTGAGAAATCCGTCCATTTTCGTCATTTGTTATGGAATCGACTTAAAGCCGGATCGTCACATTGGCCGCTCTTCTCTCTGAAACGGTTGTACTTATCGTCTGCAAAGCTATGTCGCGTGCTGCTGTATGCGGAGACACTAAAATAACCATAGTAGAACACAGATGAAGCTTCTAAGTTGATGTAATGGCCAGTAAGAAGTAGTACAATTCAAGATTTGGGCATCGATTATTGACTTTTTAGCTGGATTTGGTGCCTTGGACATGAGCTAGGACCTTAAGATTCTGCATGAAAGGAGGACTAGCAGCCGAATTGCACGGGAGAATGTGAAAAGTGTTCATATGTAGTAAAAACCTGAGGAATACGTCTGTTTTCGTCAGTTGTTATCGAATCGACTTAAATCCAGATCGTCACATTTGCCGCTCTTCTCTCTGAAACGGTTGTACTTATAGTCTGCAAAGCTATGTCGCGTGCTGCGGTATGCAGAGACACTAAAAGCACCATAGTAGAACACAGATGAAGCTTCTAAGTTGATGTAATAGCCAGTAAGAAGTGGTACAATTCAAGTTTTAGGTATCGATTATTGACTTTTTAGCTGGCTTTGGAGCCTTGGACATGAGCTAGGACCTTACGAATCTGCATGAGTGGAGGACTAGCAGAAACGTTGCACGGGAGAATGTGAAATGTGTTAATATGTAGTATTAACCTGAGAAATCCGTCCGTTTTCGTCTTTTGTTATCGAATCGACTTAAAGCCAGATCGTCACATTGTCCGCCCTTCTCTCTGAAACGGTTGTACTTATCGTCTGCAAAGCTATGTCGTATGCTGCGGTATGCGGAGACACTAAAAATACCATAGTAGAACACAGATGAAGCTTCTAAGTTGATGTAATAGCTAGTAAGAAGTAGTACAATTTAAATTTTATATATCGATTATTGACTTTTTAGCTGGCTTTGGTGCCTTGGACATGAGCTAGGACCTTAAGAATCTGCATGAAAGGAGGACTTGCAGCCGAGATGCACGGGAGTATGTGAAAAGTGTTCATATGTAGTAAAAACCTGAGATACCCGTCCGTTTTCGTCATTTGTTATCGAATCGACTTAAAGCCAGTTCGTCACATTGGCAGCTCTTCTCCCTGAAACGGTTGTACTTATCGTCTGAAAGCTATGTCGCGTGCTGCGGTTTGCGGAGACACTAAAAGCACCATTGTAGAACACAGATGAAGCTTCTAATTTGATGTAATAGCCAGTAAGAAGTAGTACAATTCAAGTTTTACTTATCGATTATTGACTTTTTAGCTGGCTGTGGTGCCTTGGACATGAGCTACGACCTTACGATTCTGCATGAGAGGAGGACTAGCAGCCGAGTTGCACGGGAGAATGTGAAAAGTGTTCATATGTAGTAAAAACCTGAGAAATCCGTCCGTTTTCGTCGTTTGTTATCGAATCGACTTAAAGCCAGATCGTCACATTGGGCGATTTTCTCTCTGAAACGGTTGCACTTATCGTCTGCAAAGCTATGTCGCGTGCTGCAGTATGCGGAGACACTAAAAGCAGCATAGTAGAACACAGATGAAGCTTCTAAGTTGATGTAATAGCTAGTAAGAAGTAGTACAATTGAAATTTTAGATATCGATTATTGACATTTTAGCTGGCTTTGGTGCCTTGGACATGAGCTAGGACTTTAAGATTCTGCATGAAAGGAGGACTAGCAGCCTAGTTGCACGGGAGAATGTGAAAAGAGTTCATATGTAGTAAAAACCTGAGAAATACGTCTGTTTTCATCATTTGTTATCGATTCGACTTAAAGCCAGATCGTCACATGGGCCGCTCTTCTCTCTGAATCGGTTGTACTTATCGTCTGCAAAGCTATGTCGCGTGCTGCGGTATTCGGAGACACTAAAAGCACCATAGTAGAACACAGATGAAGCTTCTAAGTTAAAGTAATAGCCAGTAAGAGGTAGTACAACTCAAGTTTTAGGTATCGATTATTGACTTTTTAGCTCGCTTTGGCGCCTTGGACATGAGCTAGGACCTTACGATTCTGCATGAAAGGAGGACTAGTAGCCGAGTTGCACTGGAGAATGTGAAAAGTGTTCATATGTAGTAAAAACCCGAGAAATCAAAACGTTTTCGTCATTGGTTATCGTATGGTCTTAAAGCCAGGTCGTCACATTGGCCGCTCTTCTCTCTGAAACGGTTGTACTTATAGTCTGCAAAGCTATGTCAAATGCTGCGGTATGCGGAGACACTAAAAGCACCATAGTAGAACACAGATGAAGCTTCTAAGATGATGTAATAGCCAGTAAGAATTAGTACAATACCAGTTTTAGGTATCGATTATTGACTTTTTGGCTGACTTTGGTGCCTTGGACATGAGCTAGGACCTTAACATTCTGCATTAAAGGAGGAGTAGCAGCCGAGTTGCACGGGAGAATGTGAAAAGTGTTCATATGTATTAAACCCTGAGAAATACGTCCGTTTTCGTCATTTCTTATCGAATAGACTTAAAGCCAGATCGTCACATTGGCCGCTCTTCTCTCTGAAACGGTTGTACTTATAGTCTGCAAAGCTATGTCAAATGCTGCGGTATGCGGAGACACTAAAAGCACCATAGTAGAACACAGATGAAGCTTCTAAGTTAAAGTAATAGCCAGTAAGAGGTAGTACAACTCAAGTTTTAGTTATCGATTATTGACTTTTTAGCTGGCTTTGGTGCCTTGGACATGAGCTAGGACCTTAAGATTCTGCATGAAAGGAGGACTAGCAGCCAAGATGCACGGGTGAATGTGAAAAGTGTTCATATGTAGTAAAACCCTGAGAAATACGTCCGTTTTCGTCATTTGTTATCGAATCGACTTAAAGCCAGATCGTCACATTGGCCGCTCTTCTCTCTGAATCGGTTGTACTTATCGTCTGCAAAGCTATGTCGCGTGCTGCGGTATTCGGAGACACTAAAAGCACCATAGTTGAACACAGATGAAGCTTCTAAGTTAAAGTAATAGCCAGTAAGAGGTAGTACAATTCAATTTTTGATATCGATTATTGACTTTTTAGCTGGCTTTGGTGCCTTGGACATGAGCTAGGACCTTAAGATTCCGCATGAATATAGGACTGGCAGCCGAGTTGAACGGGAGAATGTGAAAAGTGTTCATATGTAGTAAAAACCTGAGAAATCCGTCGGTTTTCGTCATTTGTTATCTTATCGACTTAAAGCCAGATCGTCACATTGGCCGCTCTTCTCTCTGAAACGGTTGTACTTATCGTCTACAAAGCTATGTCGTGTGCTGCGGTATGCGGAGACACTAAAATCAGCATAGTTGGACACAGATGAAGCTTCTAAGTTGATGTAATAGCCAGTAAGAAGTAGTACAATTCAAGTTTTAGGTATCGGTTATTGACTTTTTAGCTTGCTTTGGTGCCTTGGACATGAGCTAGGACCTAATGAATCTGCATGAGAGGAGGACTAGCAGAAAAGTTGCATGGGAGAATGTGAAATGTGTTAATATGTAGTATTAACCTGAGAAATCCGTCCGTTTTCGTCATTTGTTATCGAATCGACTTAAAGCCAGATCGTCACATTGGCCGCTCTTCTCTCTGATTCGGTTGTACTTATCGTCTTCAAAGCTATGTCGCGTGCTGCGGTATTCGGAGACACTAAAAGCACCATAGTAGAACACAGATGAAGCTTCTAAGATGATGTAATAGCCAGTAAGAAGTAGTACAATTCAAGTTTTAGGTATCGATTATTGACTTTTTAGCTGGCTTTGGTACCTTGGACATGAGCTAGGACCTTAAGCTTGTGCATGAATGGAGGACTAGCAGCCGAGTTGAACGGGAGAATGTGAAAAGTGTTCATATGTAGTAAAAACCTGAGAAATCTGTCCGTTTTCGTCATTTGTTATCGAATCGACTTAAAGCCAGATCGTCATATTGGCCGCTCTTCTCTCTGAAACGGTTGTACTTATCGTCTGCAAAGCTATGTCGCGTGCTGCGGTATGCGGAGACACTAAAATCACCATAGTAGGACACAGATGAAGCTTCTAAGTTGATGTAATAGCCAGTAAGAAGTAGTAAAATTCAAGTTTTAATCATCGATTATTGACTTTTAGCTGGCTTTGTTGCCTTGGACATGAGCTAGGACCTTAAGATCCTGCATGAAAGGAGGACTAGCAGCCGAGTTGCACGGGAGAATGTGAAAAGTGTTCATATGCAGTAAAAACCTAAGAAATCCGTCCGTTTTTGTCATTTGTTATTGAATCGACTTAAAGCCAGATCGTGACATTGGTCACTCTTCTCTCTGAAACGGTTGTACTTATCGTCTGCAAAGCTATGTCGCGTGCTGCGGTATGCCGAGACACTAAAATCACCATAGTAGGACACAGATGAAGCTTCTAAGTTGATGTAATAGCCAGTAAGAAGTAGCAAATTTCAAGTTTTAGGTATCGATTATTGACTTTTTAGCTGGCTTTGGTGCCTTGGACAAGAGCTAGGACCTTAAGATTCTGCGTGAAATGAGGACTAGCTGCCGAGTTGCACGGGAGAATGTGAAAAGTGTTCATATGTAGTAAAAACCTAAGAAATCCGTTCGTTATCGTCATTTGTTATCGAATCGACTTAAAGCCAGATCGTGACATTGGTCACTCTTCTCTCTGAAACGGCTGTACTTATCGTCTGCAAAGCTATGTCGAGTGCTGCGGTATGCGGAGACACTAAAATCACCATAGTAGAACACGGATGAAGCTTCTAAGTTGATGTAATAGCCAGTAAGAATTAGTACAATACCAGTTTTAATTATCGATTATTGACTTTTAGCTGGCTTTGGTGCCTTGGACATGAGCTAGGACCTTAAGATTCTGCATGAAAGGAGGGTTAGCAGCTGAGATGCACGGGAGAATGTGAAAAGTGTTCATATGTAGTAAAAACCTGAGAAATCCGTCCGTTTTCGTCATTTGTTATGGAATCGACGTAAAGCCAGATCGTCACATTAGCCGCTCTTCTTTCTGAAACGGTTGTACTTATAGGCTGCAAAGCTATGTCGCGTGCTGCGGTATGCGGTGACACTAAAAGCACCATAGTAGAACACAGATGAAGCTTCTAAGTTGATGTAATAGCCAGTAAGAAGTAGCAAATTTCAAGTTTTAGGTATCGATTATTGACTTTTTAGCTGGCTTTGGTGCCTTGGACAAGAGCTAGGACCTTAAGATTCTGCGTGAAATGAGGACTAGCTGCCGAGTTGCACGGGAGAATGTGAAAAGTGTTCATATGTAGTAAAAACCTAAGAAATCCGTTCGTTATCGTCATTTGTTATCGAATCGACCTAAAGCCAGATCGTGACATTGGTCACTCTTCTCTCTGAAACGGCTGTACTTATCGTCTGCAAAGCTATGTCGCGTGCTGCGGTATGCGGAGACACTAAAATCACCATAGTAGGACACAGATGAAGCTTCTAAGTTGATGTAATAGCCAGTAAGAAGTAGTAAAATTCAAGTTTTAATCATCGATTATTGACTTTTAGCTGGCTTTGGTGCCTTGGACAAGAGCTAGGACCTTAAGATTCTGCGTGAAAGGAGGACTAGCTGCCGAGTTGCACGGGAGAATGTGAAAAGTGTTCATATGTAGTAAAAACCTGAGAAATCCGTCCGTTTTTGTCATTTGTTATTGAATCGACTTAAAGCCCGATCGTCACATTGGCCGCTATTCTCTCTGAAACGGTTGTACTTATCGTCTGCAAATCTATGTCACGTGCTGCGGTATGTGGAGACACTGATAGCACCATAGTAGAACACAGATGAAGCTTCTAAGATGTTGTAATAGCCAGTAAGAAGTAGTACAATTACAATTTTAGGGATCAATTATTGAATTTTAGCTGGCTTTGGTGCCTTGGACATGAGCTAGGACCTTAAGATTCTGCATGAAAGCAGGACTAGCAGCCGAGTTGCACGGGTGAATGTGAAAAGTGTTCATATGTAGTAAAACCCTGAGAAATACGTCCGTTTTCGTCATTTGTTATCGAATCGACTTAAAGCCAGATCGTCACATTGGCCGCTCTTCTCTCTGAATCGGTTGTACTTATCGTCTGCATAGCTATGTCGCGTGCTGCGGTATTCGGAGACACTAAAAGCACCATAGTTGAACACAGATGAAGCTTCTAAGTTAAAGTAATAGCCAGTAAGAGGTAGTACAATTCAATTTTTGATATCGATTATTGACTTTTTAGCTGGCTTTGGTGCCTTGGACATGAGCTAGGACCTTAAGATTCCGCATGAATGGAGGACTGGCAGCCGAGTTGAACGGGAGAATGTGAAAAGTGTTCATATGTAGTAAAAACCTGAGAAATCCGTCGGTTTTCGTCATTTGTTATCTTATCGACTTAAAGCCAGATCGTCACATTGGCCGCTCTTCTCTTTGAAACGGTTGTACTTATCGTCTACAAAGCTATGTCGTGTGCTGCGGTATGCGGAGACACTAAAATCAGCATAGTTGGACACAGATGAAGCTTCTAAGTTGATGTAATAGCCAGTAAGAAGTAGTACAATTCAAGTTTTAGGTATCGATTATTGACTTTTTAGCTTGCTTTGGTGCCTTGGACATGAGCTAGGACCTAATGAATCTGCATGAGAGGAGGACTAGCAGAAAAGTTGCATGGGAGAATGTGAAATGTGTTAATATGTAGTATTAACCTGAGAAATCCGTCCGTTTTCGTCATTTGTTATCGAATCGACTTAAAGCCAGATCGTCACATTGGCCGCTCTTCTCTCTGATTCGGTTGTACTTATCGTCTTCAAAGCTATGTCGCGTGCTGCGGTATTCGGAGACACTAAAAGCACCATAGTAGAACACAGATGAAGCTTCTAAGATGATGTAATAGCCAGTAAGAAGTAGTACAATTCAAGTTTTAGGTATCGATTATTGACTTTTTAGCTGGCTTTGGTAACTTGGACATGAGCTAGGACCTTAAGCTTGTGTATGAATGGAGGACTAGCAGCCGAGTTGAACGGGAGAATGTGAAAAGTGTTCATATGTAGTAAAAACCTGAGAAATCTGTCCGTTTTCGTCATTTGTTATCGAATCGACTTAAAGCCAGATCGTCATATTGGCCGCTCTTCTCTCTGAAACGGTTGTACTTATCGTCTGCAAAGCTATGTCGCGTGCTGCGGTATGCGGAGACACTAAAATCACCATAGTAGGACACAGATGAAGCTTCTAAGTTGATGTAATAGCCAGTAAGAAGTAGTAAAATTCAAGTTTTAATCATCGATTATTGACTTTTAGCTGGCTTTGTTGCCTTGGACATGAACTAGGACCTTAAGATCCTGCATGAAAGGAGGACTAGCAGCCGAGTTGCACGGGAGAATGTGAAAAGTGTTCATATGCAGTAAAAACCTAAGAAATCCGTCCGTTTTTGTCATTTGTTATTGAATCGACTTAAAGCCAGATCGTGACATTGGTCACTCTTCTCTCTGAAACGGTTGTACTTATCGTCTGCAAAGCTATGTCGCGTGCTGCGGTATGCCGAGACACTAAAATCACCATAGTAGGACACAGATGAAGCTTCTAAGTTGATGTAATAGCTAGTAAGAAGTAGCAAATTTCAAGTTTTAGGTATCGATTATTGACTTTTTAGCTGGCTTTGGTGCCTTGGACAAGAGCTAGGACCTTAAGATTCTGCGTGAAATGAGGACTAGCTGCCGAGTTGCACGGGAGAATGTGAAAAGTGTTCATATGTAGTAAAAACCTAAGAAATCCGTTCGTTATCGTCATTTGTTATCGAATCGACTTAAAGCCAGATCGTGACATTGGTCACTCTTCTCTCTGAAACGGCTGTACTTATCGTCTGCAAAGCTATGTCGCGTGCTGCGGTATGCGGAGACACTAAAATCACCATAGTAGAACACGGATGAAGCTTCTAAGTTGATGTAATAGCCAGTAAGAATTAGTACAATACCAGTTTTAATTATCGATTATTGACTTTTAGCTGGCTTTGGTGCCTTGGACATGAGCTAGGACCTTAAGATTCTGCATGAAAGGAGGGTTAGCAGCTGAGATGCACGGGAGAATGTGAAAAGTGTTCATATGTAGTAAAAACCTGAGAAATCCGTCCGTTTTCGTCATTTGTTATGGAATCGACGTAAAGCCAGATCGTCACATTAGCCGCTCTTCTTTCTGAAACGGTTGTACTTATAGGCTGCAAAGCTATGTCGCGTGCTGCGGTATGCGGTGACACTAAAAGCACCATAGTAGAACACAGATGAAGCTTCTAAGTTGATGTAATAGCCAGTAAGAAGTAGCAAATTTCAAGTTTTAGGTATCGATTATTGACTTTTTAGCTGGCTTTGGTGCCTTGGACAAGAGCTAGGACCTTAAGATTCTGCGTGAAATGAGGACTAGCTGCCGAGTTGCACGGGAGAATGTGAAAAGTGTTCATATGTAGTAAAAACCTAAGAAATCCGTTCGTTATCGTCATTTGTTATCGAATCGACCTAAAGCCAGATCGTGACATTGGTCACTCTTCTCTCTGAAACGGCTGTACTTATCGTCTGCAAAGCTATGTCGCGTGCTGCGGTATGCGGAGACACTAAAATCACCATAGTAGGACACAGATGAAGCTTCTAAGTTGATGTAATAGCCAGTAAGAAGTAGTAAAATTCAAGTTTTAATCATCGATTATTGACTTTTAGCTGGCTTTGGTGCCTTGGACAAGAGCTAGGACCTTAAGATTCTGCGTGAAAGGAGGACTAGCTGCCGAGTTGCACGGGAGAATGTGAAAAGTGTTCATATGTAGTAAAAACCTGAGAAATCCGTCCGTTTTTGTCATTTGTTATTGAATCGACTTAAAGCCCGATCGTCACATTGGCCGCTATTCTCTCTGAAACGGTTGTACTTATCGTCTGCAAATCTATGTCACGTGCTGCGGTATGTGGAGACACTGATAGCACCATAGTAGAACACAGATGAAGCTTCTAAGATGTTGTAATAGCCAGTAAGAAGTAGTACAATTACAATTTTAGGGATCAATTATTGAATTTTAGCTGGCTTTGGTGCCTTGGACATGAGCTAGGACCTTAAGATTCTGCATGAAAGCAGGACTAGCAGCCGAGTTGCACGGGAGAATGTGAAAAGTGTTCATATGTAGCAGAAACCCGAGAAATCCGTCCGTTTTCGTCATTTGTTATCGAATCGACTTAAAGCCAGATCGTCACATTGTCCGCCCTTCTCTCTGAAACGGTTGTACTTATCGTCTGCAAAGCTATGTCGCGTGCTGCGGTATGCGGAGACACTAGAAATACCATAGTAGAACACGGATGAAGCTTCTACGTTGATGTAATAGCCAGTAAAAAGTAGTACAATTCAAGTTTTAATCATCGATTATTGACTTTTAGCTGGCTTTGGTGACGTGGACATGAGCTGGGACCTTAAGATTCTGCATGAAAGGAGGACTAGCAGCCGAGTTGCACGGGAGAATGTGAAAAGTGTTCATATGTAGTAAAAACCTGAGAAATCCGTCCGTTTTCGTCATTTGTTATGGAATTGACTTAAAGCCAGATTGACACATTGGCCGCTCTTCTCTCTGAATCGGTTGTACTTATCGTCTGCAAAGCTATGTCGCGTGCTGCGGTATGCGGAGACGCTAAAAGCACCATAGTAGAACACAGATGAAGCTTCTTAGATGATGTAATAGCCAGTAAGAATTAGTACAATTCAAGTTTTAGGTATCGATTATCGACTTTTTAGCTGCCTTTGGTGCCTTGGACATGAGCTAGGACCTTAAGATTCAGCATGAAAGGCGGACTTGCAGCCGAGTTGCACGGGAGAATGTGAAAAGAGTTCATATGTAGTAAAAACCTGAGAAATCCGTTCGGTATCGTCATTTGTTATGGAATTGACTTAAAGCCAGATTGTCACATTGGCCGCTCTTCTCTCTGAATCGGTTGTACTTATCGTCTGCAAAGCTATGTCGCGTGCTGCGGTATGCGGAGACGCTAAAAGCACCATAGTAGAACACAGATGAAGCTTCTAAGTTGATGTAATAGCCAGTAAGAAGTAGTAAAATTCAAGTTTTAATCATCGATTATTGACTTTTAGCTGGCTTTGGTGCCTTGGACAAGAGCTAGGACCTTAAGATTCTGCGTGAAAGGAGGACTAGCTGCCGAGTTGCACGGGAGAATGTGAAAAGTGTTCATATGTAGTAAAAACCTGAGAAATCCGTCCGTTTTTGTCATTTGTTATTGAATCGACTTAAAGCCCGATCGTCACATTGGCCGCTATTCTCTCTGAAACGGTTGTACTTATCGTCTGCAAATCTATGTCACGTGCTGCGGTATGTGGAGACACTGATAGCACCATAGTAGAACACAGATGAAGCTTCTAAGATGTTGTAATAGCCAGTAAGAAGTAGTACAATTACAATTTTAGGGATCAATTATTGAATTTTAGCTGGCTTTGGTGCCTTGGACATGAGCTAGGACCTTAAGATTCTGCATGAAAGCAGGACTAGCAGCCGAGTTGCACGGGAGAATGTGAAAAGTGTTCATATGTAGTAAAAACCTGAGAAATCCGTCCGTTTTCGTCATTTGTTATGGAATTGACTTAAAGCCAGATTGACACATTGGCCGCTCTTCTCTCTGAATCGGTTGTACTTATCGTCTGCAAAGCTATGTCGCGTGCTGCGGTATGCGGAGACGCTAAAAGCACCATAGTAGAACACAGATGAAGCTTCTTAGATGATGTAATAGCCATTAAGAATTAGTACAATTCAAGTTTTAGGTATCGATTATCGACTTTTTAGCTGCCTTTGGTGCCTTGGACATGAGCTAGGACCTTAAGATTCAGCATGAAAGGCGGACTTGCAGCCGAGTTGCACGGGAGAATGTGAAAAGAGTTCATATGTAGTAAAAACCTGAGAAATCCGTTCGGTATCGTCATTTGTTATGGAATTGACTTAAAGCCAGATTGTCACATTGGCCGCTCTTCTCTCTGAATCGGTTGTACTTATCGTCTGCAAAGCTATGTCGCGTGCTGCGGTATGCGGAGACGCTAAAAGCACCATAGTAGAACACAGATGAAGCTTCTAAGATGATGTAATAGCCAGTAAGAATTAGTACAATACCAGTTTTAGGTATCGATTATTGTCTTTTTAGCTGGCTTTGGTGCCTTGGACATGAGCTAGGACCTTAGGATTCTGCACAGAAGCAGGACTAGCAGCCGAGTTGCACGGGAGTATGTGAAAAGTGTTCATATGTAGTAAAAACCTGAGAAATCCGTCCGTTTTCGTCATTTGTTATGGAATTGACTTAAAGCCAGATTGTCACATTGGCCGCTCTTCTCTCTGAAACGGTTGTACTTATCGTCTGCAAATCTATGTCACGTGCTGCGGTATGTGGAGACACTGAAAGCACCATAGTAGAACACAGATGAAGCTTCTAAGATGTTGTAATAGCCAGTAAGAAGGAGTACAATTCCAATTTTAGGTATCGATTGTTGACTTTTTAGCTGGCTTTGGTGACTTGGACATGAGCTAGGACCTTAAGATTCAGCATGAAAGGCGGACTTGCAGCCGAGTTGCACGGGAGAATGTGAAAAGTGTTCATATGTAGTAAAAACCTGAGAAATCCGTTCGTTATCGTCATTTGTTATGGAATTGACTTAAAGCCAGATTGTCACATTGGCCGCTCTTCTCTCTGAACCGGTTGTACTTATCGTCTGCAAAGCTATGTCGCGTGCTGCGGTATGCGGAGACACTAAAAATACCATAGTAGAACACGGATGAAGCTTCTAAGTTGATGTAATAGCCAGTAAGAAGTAGTACAATTCAAGTTTTAGGCATCGATTATTGACTTTTAGTTGGCTTTGGTGCCTTGGACATGAGCTAGGTCCTTAAGTTTCTGCATGAAAGGAGGACTAGCAGCCGAGTTGCACGGGAGAATGTGAAAAGTGTTCATATGTAGTAAAAACCAGACTAATCCATCCGTTTTCGTCATTTGTTATCGAATCGACTTAAAGCCAGATCGTCACATTGGCCGCTCTTCTCTCTGAAACGGTTGTACTTATCGTCTGCAAAGCTATGTCGCGTGCTGTGGTATGCGGAGACACTAAAATCACCATAGTAGGACACAGATGAAGCTTCAAAGTTGATGTAATAGCCAGTAAGATGTAGTACAATTCAAGTTTTAATCATCGATTATTGACTTTACCTGGCTTTGGTGCCTTGGACATGAGCTAGGAACTTAAGATTCTGAGTGAAAGGAGGACTAGCAGCCGAGTTGCACGGGAGAATGTGTAAAGTGTTCATATGCTGTAAAAACCTGAGAAATCCGTCCGTTTTTGTCATTTGTTATTGAATCGACTAATAGCCAGATCGTCACATTGGCCGCTCTTCTCTCTGAAGCGGTTGTACTTATCGTCTGCAAAGCTATGTCACGTGCTGCGGTATGTGGAGACACTAAAAGCACCATAGTAGAACACAGATAAAGCTTCTAAGTTGATGTAATAGCCAGTAAGAAGTAGTACAACTCAAGTTTTAGGTATCGATTATTGACTTTTTAGCTGGCTTTCGTGCCTTGGACATGAGCTAGGACCATACGATTCCGCATGAAAGGAGGACTAGCAGCCGAGTTGCACGGGAGAATGCGAAAAGTGTTCATATGTAGTAAAAACCTGAAAAATCAGTCCGTTTTCGTCATTTGTTATCGAATCTTCTTAAAGCCAGATCGTCACATAGTCCGCCCTTCTCTCTGAAACGGTTGTACTTATCGTCTGCAAAGCTATGTCGCGAGCTGCGGTATGCGGAGACACTAGAAATACCATAGTAGAACACGGATGAAGCTTCTACGTTGATGTAATAGCCAGTAAAAAGTAGTACAATTCAAGTTTTAATCATCGATTATTGACTTTTAGCTGGCTTTGGTGCCTTGGACATGAGCTGGGACCTTAAGATTCTGCATGAAAGGAGGACTAGCAGCCGAGTTGCACGGGAGAATGTGAAAAGTGTTCATATGTAGTAAAAACCTGAGAAATCCGTCCGTTTTCGTCATTTGTTATCGAATCGACTTAAAGCCAGATCGTCACATTGGCCGCTCTTCTCTCCGAAACGGTTGTACTTATCGTCTGAAAGCTATGTCGCGTGCTGCGGTATGTGGAGACACTAAAAGCAAAATAGTAGAACACAGATGAAGCTTCTAAGTTGATGTAATAGCCAGTAAGAAGTAGTACAATTCAAGTTTTAGGTATCGATTATTGACTTTTTAGCTGGCTTTGGTGCCTTGGACGTGAGCTAGGACCTTAAGATTCATCATGAAAGGCGGACTTGCAGCCGAGTTGCACGGGAGAATGTGAAAAGTGTTCATATGTGGTAAAAACCTGAGAAATCGGTTCGTTATCGTCATTTGTTATCGAATCGACTTATAGCCACATCGTCACACTGGCCGCTGTTCTCTCTGAAACGGTTGTACTTATCGTCTGCAAAGCTATGTCGCGTGCTGCGGTATGTGGAGACACTAAAAGCAAAATAGTAGAACACAAATGAAGCTTCTAAGTTGATGTAATAGCCAGTAAGAAGTAGTACAATTCAATTTTTCGTTATCGTTTATTGACTTTTAAGCTATCTTTGGTGCCTTGGACATGAGCTAGGACCTTAAGATTCTGCATGAAAGGAGGACTAGCAGCCGAGTTGTACGGAAGAATGTGAAAAGTGTTCATATGTAGTAAAAACCCGAGAAATCCCTCCGTTTTCGTCATTTGTTATCGAATCGACTTAAAGCCAGATCGTCACATTTTCCGCCCTTCTCTCTGAAACGGTTGTACTTATCGTCTGCAAAGCTATGTCGCGTGCTGCGGTTTGCGGAGACACTAAAATCACCATAGTAGACACAGATGAAGCTTCTAAGATGTTGTAATAGCCAGTAAGAAGTAGTACAATTCCAGTTTTAGGTATCAATTATTGACTTTTTAGCTGGCTTTGGTGCCTTGGACATGAGCTAGGACCTTACGATTCTGCATGAAAGCAGGACTAGCAACCGAGTTCTACGGCAGAATGTGAAAAGTGTTCATATGTAGTAAAAACCTGAGAAATCCGTCCGTTTTCGTCATTTGTTATAGAATCGACTTAAAGCCTGATCGTCACATTGTCCGCCCTTCTCTCTGAAACGGTTGTACTTATCGTCCGCTAAGCTATGTCGCGTGCTGCGGTATGCGGAGACACTAGAAATACCATAGTAGAACACGGATGAAGCTTCAAAGTTGCTGTAATAGCCAGTAAAAAGTAGTACAATTCAAGTTGTAATCATCGATTATTGACTTTTAGCTGGCTTTGGTGCCTTGGACATGAGCTAGGACCTTAAGATTCTGCATGAAAGGAGGACTAGCAGCCGAGTTCCACGGGAGAATGTGAAAGGTGTTCATATGTAGTAAAAACCTGAGAAATCCGTCCGTTTTCGTCATTTTTTATCGAATCGACTTAAAGCCAGATCGTCACATTGGCCGCTCTTATCTCCGAAACGGTTGTACTCATCGTCTGAAAGCTATGTCGCGTGCTGCGGTATGCGGAGACGCTAAAAGCACCATAGTAAACCACAGATGAAGCTTCGAAGATGATGTAATAGCCAGTAAGAAGTAGTACAATTAAAGTTTTAGGTATCGATTATTGACTTTTTAGCTGGCTTTGGTGCCTTGGGCATGAGCTAGGACCTTAAGATTCAGCATGAAAGGCGGACTTGCATCCGAGTTGCACGGGAGAATGTGAAAAGTGTTCATATGTAGTAAAAACCCGAAAAATCCGTCCGTTTTCGTCATTTGTTATCGAATCGACTTAAAGCCAGATGGTCACATTGTCCGCCCTTTTCTCTGAAACGGTTGTACTTAACGTCTGCAAATCTATGTCACGTGCTGCGGTATGTGGAGACACTGAAAGCACCATAGTAGAACACAGATGAAGCTTCTAAGATTTTGTAATAGCCAGTAAGAAGTAGTATAATTCCAGTTTTAGGTATCAATTATTGACTTTTTAGCTGGCTTTGGTGCCTTCGACATGAGCTAGGACCTTACGATTGTGCATCAAAGCAGGACTATCAACCGAGTTGCACGGGTGAATGTAAAAAGTGTTCATTTGTAGTAAAAACCCGAGAAATCTGTCCGTTTTCGTCATTTGTTATCGAATCGACCGAAAGCCAGATCGTCACATTGTCCGCCCTTCTTTCTGAAACGGTTGTACTTATCGTCTGCAAAGCTATGTCGCGTGCTGCGGTATGCGGAGAAACTAGAAATACCACAATAGAACACGGATGAAGCTTCTAAGTTGATGTAATAGCCAGTAAAATGTAGTACAATTCAAGTTGTAATCATCATTTATTGACTTTTAGCTGGCTTTGGTGCCTTGGACATGAGCTAGGACCTTAAGATTCTGCATGAAAGAAGGACTAGCAGCCGAGTTGCACGGGAGAATGTGAAAAGTGTTCATATGTAGTAAAAACCTGAGAAATCCGTCCGTTTTCGTCATTTTTTATCGAATCGACCTAAAGCCAGATCGTCACATTGGCCGCTCTTATCTCCGAAACGGTTGTACTCATCGTCTGAAAGCTATGTCGCGTGCTGTGGTATGCGGAGACGCTAAAAGCACCATAGTAAACCACAGATGAAGCTTCGAAGATGATGTAATAGCCAGTAAGAAGTAGTACAATTAAAGTTTTAGGTATCGATTATTGACTTTTTAGCTGGCTTTGGTGCCTTGGGCATGAGCCAGGACCTTAAGATTCAGCATGAAAGGCGGACTTGCAGCCGAGTTGCACGGGAGAATGTGAAAAGTGTTCATATGTAGTAAAAACCTGAGAAATCCGTTCGTTATCGACATTTGTTATCGAATCGACTAATAGCCAGATCGTCACATTGGCCGCTGTTCTCTCTGAAACGGTTGTACTTATCGTGTGCAAAGCTATGTCGCGTGCTGCGGTATGAGGAGACACTAAAAGCACCATAGTAGAACACAGATGAAGCTTCTAAGTTGATGTAATAGCCAGTAAGAAGTAGTACAATTCAATTTTTAGTTATCGAATATTGACTTTTTAGCTGGCTTTGGTGCCTTGGACATGAGCTAGGACCTTAAGATTCTGCATGAAGGAGGACTAGCAACCGAGTTGCACGGGAGAATGTGAAAAGTGTTCATATGTAGTAAAAACCCGAAAAATCCGTCCGTTTTCGTCATTTGTTATCGAATCGACTTAAAGCCAGATGGTCACATTGTCCGCCCTTTTCTCTGAAACGGTTGTACTTATCGTCTGCAAATCTATGTCACGTGCTGCGGTATGTGGAGACACTGAAAGCACCATAGTAGAACACAGATGAAGCTTCTAAGATTTTGTAATAGCCAGTAAGAAGTAGTACAATTCCAGTTTTAGGTATCAATTATTGACTTTTTAGCTGGCTTTGGTGCCTTCGACATGAGCTAGGACCTTACGATTGTGCATCAAAGCAGGACTATCAACCGAGTTGCACGGGAGAATGTAAAAAGTGTTCATTTGTAGTAAAAACCCGAGAAATCTGTCCGTTTTCGTCATTTGTTATCGAATCGGCTGAAAGCCAGATCGTCACATTGTCCGCCCTTCTCTCTGAAACGGTTGTACTTATCGTCTGCAAAGCTATGTCGCGTGCTGCGGTATGCGGAGAAACTAGAAATACCATAATAGAACACGGATGAAGCTTCTAAGTTGATGTAATAGCCAGTAAAATGTAGTACAATTCAAGTTGAAATCATCGATCATTGACTTTTAGCTGGCTTTGGTGCCTTGGACATGAGCTAGGACCTTAAGATTCTGCATGAAAGGAGGACTAGCAGCCGAGTTGCACGGGAGAATGTGAAAAGTGTTCATATGTAGTAAAAACCTGAGAAATCCGTCCGTTTTCGTCATTTTTTATCGAATCGACCTAAAGCCAGATCGTCACATTGGCCGCTCTTATCTCCGAAACGGTTGTACTCATCGTCTGAAAGCTATGTCGCGTGCAGCGGTATGCGGAGACGCTAAAAGCATCATAGTAAACCACAGATGAAGCTTCGAAGATGATGTAATAGCCAGTAAGAAGTAGTACAATTAAAGTTTTAGGTATCGATTATTGACTTTTTAGCTGGCTTTGGTGCCTTGGGCATGAGCTAGGACCTTAAGATTCAGCATGAAAGGCGGACTTGCAGCCGAGTTGCACGGGAGAATGTGAAAAGTGTTCATATGTAGTAAAAACCTGAGAAATCCGTTCGTTATCGACATTTGTTATCGAATCGACTAATAGCCAGATCGTCACATTGGCCGCTGTTCTCTCTGAAACGGTTGTACTTATCGTGTGCAAAGCTATGTCGCGTGCTGCGGTATGAGGAGACACTAAAAGCACCATAGTAGAACACAGATGAAGCTTCTAAGTTGATGTAATAGCCAGTAAGAAGTAGTACAATTCAATTTTTAGTTATCGATTATTGACTTTTTAGCTGGCTTTGGTGCCTTGGACATGAGCTAGGACCTTAAGATTCTGCATGAAGGAGGACTAGCAGCCGAGTTGCACGGGAGAATGTGAAAAGTGTTCATATGTAGTAAAAACCCGAAAAATCCGTCCGTTTTCGTCATTTGTTATCGAATCGACATAAAGCCAGATGGTCACATTGTCCGCCCTTCTCTCTGAAACGGTTGTACTTATCGTCTGCAAATCTATGTCACGTGCTGCGGTATGTGGAGACACTGAAAGCACCATAGTAGAACACAGATGAAGCTTCTAAGATTTTGTAATAGCCAGTAAGAAGTAGTACAATTCCAGTTTTAGGACTCTATTATTGACTTTTTTGCTGGCTTTGGTGCCTTCGACATGAGCTAGGACCTTACGATTGTGCATCAAAGCAGGACTATCAACCGAGTTGCACGGGAGAATGTAAAAAGTGTTCATTTGTAGTAAAAACCTGAGAAATCCATCCGTTTTCGTCATTTGTTATCGAATCGACTTAAAGCCAGATCGTCACATTGGCCGCTCTTCTCTCTGAAACGGTTGTACTTATCGTCTGCAAAGCTATGTCACGTGCTGCGGTATGTGGAGACACTGAAAGCACCATAGTAGAACACAGATAAAGCTTCTAAGTTGATGTAATAGCCAGTAAGAAGTAGTACAACTCAAGTTTTAGGTATCGATTATTGACTTTTTAGCTGGCTTTGGTGCCTTGAACATGAGCTAGGACCATAAGATTCCGCATGAAAGGAGGACTAGCAGCCGAGATGCACGGGAGAATGCGAAAAGTCTTCATATGTAGTAAGAACCTGAAAAATCAGTCCGTTTTCGTCATTTGTTATCGAATCGACTTACAGCCAGATCGTCACATTGGCCGCTCTTCTGTCTGATACGGTTGTACTTATCGTCTGAAAGCTATGTCGCGTGCTGCGGTATGCGGAGACACTAAAGGCACCATAGTGGTACACAGATGAAGCTTCTAAGATGATGTAATAGATAGTAAGAAGTAGTACAATTCAAGTTTTAGGTATCGATTATTGACTTTTTACCCTTCTTTGGTGCCTTGGGCATGAGCTAGGAACTTAAGATTTTGCATGATAGGAGGTCTAGCAGCCGCGATGCACGTGAGAATGTGAAAAGTGTTCATATGTAGTAAAAACCTGAGAAATCCGTCCGTTTTCGTCATTTGTTATCGAATCGACTTAAAGCTAGATCGTCACATTGGCCGCTCCTCTCTCTGAAACGGTTGTACTTATCGTCTGCAAAGCTATGTCGACTGCTGCGGCATGCGGAGACACTAAAAGCACCATAGTAGAACACAGATGAAGCTTCTAAGTTGATGTAATAGTCAGTAAGATGTAGTACAATTCAAGTTTTAGGTATTGATTATTGACTTTTTAACTGGCTTTGGTGCCTTGGACATGAGCTAGGACCTTAAGATTCTGCATGAAAGGAGGACTAGCAGCCGAGTTGCACGGGAGAATGTGAAAAGTGTTCATATGTAGTAAAAACCAGAGAAATCCGTCCGTGGACGACATTTGTTATCGAATCGACTTAAAGCCAGATCGTCACATTGGCCGCTCTTCTCTCTGAAACGGTTGTACTTATCGTCTGCAAAGCTATGTCGAGTGCTGCGGCATGCGGAGACACTAAAAGCCCCATAGTAGAACACAGATGAAGCTTCTAAGTTGATGTAATAGCCAGTAAGAAGTAGTACAATTCAAGTTGTAGGTATCGATTATTGACTTTTTAGCTGGCTTTGGTGCCTTGAACATGAGCTAGGACCTTAAGATTCTTCATTAATGGAGGACTAGCAGCCGAGTGGCACGGGAGAATGTGAAAAGTGTTCATATGTAGTAAAACCCTCAGAAATCCGTCCGTGTTCGACATTTGTTATCGAATCGACTTAAAGCCAGATCGTTACATTGGCCGCTCTTCTGTCTGAAACGGTTGTACTTATTGTCTGCAAAGCTATGTCGAGTGCTGCGGTATGCGGAGACACTAAAAGCACCATAGTAGAACACAGATGAAGCTTCTAAGTTGATGTAATAGCCAGTAAGAAGTAGTACAATTCAAGTTATAGGTATCGATTATTGACTTTTTAGCTGGCTTTGGTACCTTGGACATGAGCTAGGACCTTATGATTCTGCATGAAAGGAGGACTAGCAGCCGAGTTGCACGGGAGAATGTGAAATGTGTTCATATGTAGCAAAAACCTTAAAAATCCGTTCGTTATCGTCATTGTTATCGAATCGACTTAAAGCCAGATCGTCACATTAGCCGCTCTTCTCTCTGAAACGGTTGTACTAATCGACTGCAAAGCTATGTCGCGTGCTGCCGTATGCGGAGACACTAAAAGCACCATAGTAGAACACAGATGAAGCTTCTAAGTTGATCTAATAGTCAGTAAGAAGTAGTACAATTCAAGTTTTAGGTATTGATTATTGACTTTTTAGCTGGCTTTGGTGCCTTGGACATGAGCTAGGACCTTAAGATTCTGCATGAAAGGAGGACTAGCAGCCGAGTTGCACGGGAGAATGTGAAAAGTTTTAATATGTAGTAAAAACCAGAGAAATCCGTCCGTGTTCGACATTTGTTATCGAATCGACTTAAAGCCAGATCGTAACATTGGCCGCTCTTCTCTCTGAAACGGTTGTACTTATCGTCTGCAAAGCTATGTCGCGTGCTGCGGTATGTGGAGACACTGAAAGCACCATAGTAGAACACAGATAAAGCTTCTAAGTTGATGTAATAGCCAGTAAGAAGTAGTACAACTCAAGTTTTAGGTATCGATTATTGACTTTTTAGCTGGCTTTGGTGCCTTGAACATGAGCTAGGACCATAAGATTCCGCATGAAAGGAGGACTAGCAGCCGAGATGCACGGGAGAATGCGAAAAGTCTTCATATGTAGTAAGAACCTGAAAAATCAGTCCGTTTTCGTCATTTGTTATCGAATCGACTTACAGCCAGATCGTCACATTGGCCGCTCTTCTGTCTGATACGGTTGTACTTATCGTCTGAAAGCTATGTCGCGTGCTGCGGTATGCGGAGACACTAAAAGCTTCATAGTAGAACACAGATGAAGCTTCTAAGTTGATGTAATAGCCAGTAAGAAGTAGTACAATTCAAGTTTTAGGTATCGATTGTTGACTTTTTACCCTTCTTTGGTGCCTTGGGCATGAGCTAGGAACTTAAGATTTTGCATGATAGGAGGTCTAGCAGCCGCGTTGCACGTGAGAATGTGAAAAGTGTTCATATGTAGTAAAAACCTGAGAAATACGTCCGTTTTCGTCATTTGTTATCGAATAGACTTAAAGCCAGATCGTCACATTGGCCGCTCTACTCTCTAAAACGGTTGTACTTATCGTCTGCAAAGCTATGTCGCGTGCTGCGGTGTGCGGAGACACTAAAAGCACCATAGTAGAACACAGATGAAGCTTCTAAGTTGATGTAATAGCCAGTAAGAAGTAGTCCAATTCAAGTTATAGGTATCGATTATTGACTTTTTAGCTGGCTTTGGTGCCTTGGACATGAGCAAGGACCTTAAGATTCTGCATGAAAGGAGGACTAACAGCCAAGTTGCGTGGAAGAATGTGAAAAGTGTTCATATATAGTAAAAACCTGAGAAATACGTCCGTTTTCGTCATTTGTTATCGAATCGACTTAAAGCCAGATCGTCACATTGGCCGCTCTTCTCTCTGAAACGGTTGTACTTATCGTCTGCAAAGCTATGTCGCGTGCTGCGGTATGTGGAGACACTAAAAGCACCATAGTAGAACACAGATGAAGCTTCCAAGTTGATGTAATAGCCAGTAAGAAGTAGTACAATTCAAGTTGTAGGTATCGATTATTGACTTTTTAGCTGGCTTTGGTGCCTTGAACGTGAGCTAGGACCTTAAGATTCTTCATTAATGGAGGACTAGCAGCCGAGTTGCA
This sequence comes from Schistocerca gregaria, assembly GCF_023897955.1. Taxonomy (NCBI): domain Eukaryota; kingdom Metazoa; phylum Arthropoda; class Insecta; order Orthoptera; family Acrididae; genus Schistocerca; species Schistocerca gregaria. The sequence continues at coordinate 591,319 of NW_026061765.1, read as the reverse complement.
CGGGAGAATGTGAAAAGTGTTCATATGTAGTAAAAGCCTGAGAAATCCGTCCGTGTTCGACATTTGTTAAAGATCGACTTAAAGCCAAATCGTCAAATTGGCCGCTCTTCTCTGTGAAACGGTTGTACTTATTGTCTGCAAAGCTATGTCGAGTGCTGCGGAATGCGGAGACACTAAAAGCACCATAGTAGAAAACAGATGAAGCTTCTAAGTTGATGTAATAGCCAGTAAGAAGTAGTACAATTCAAGTTATAGGTATCGATTATTGACTTTTTAGCTGGCTTTGGTACCTTGGACATGAGCTAGGACCTTATGATTCTGCATGAAAGGAGGACTAGCAGCCCAGTTGCACGGGAGAATGTGACAATTGTTCATATGTAGTAAAAACCTGAGAAATCCGTCCGTTTTGCCATTTGTTATGGAATTGACTTACAGCCAGATCGTCACATTGGCCGCTCTTCACTCTGAAACGGTTGTACTTATCGACTGCAAAGCTATGTCGCGGGCTGCGGTATGCGGAGATACTAAAAGCACCATAGTAGAACACAGATGAAGCCTCTAATTTGATGTTATAGCCAGTAAGAAGTAGTATAATTCAAGTTTTAGGTATCGATTATTGACTTTTTAGCTGGCTTTGGAGCCTTGGACATGGCTAGGACCTTAAGATTCTGCATGAAAGGAGGACTAGCAGCCGAGTTGCACGGGAGAATGTGAAAAGTGTTCATATGTAGTAAAAACCTGAGAAATCCGTCCGTTTTCGTCGTTTGTTATCGAATCGACTTAAAGCCAGATCGTCACATTGGGCGCTTTTCTCTCTGAAACGGTTGCACTTATCGTCTGCAAAGCTATGTCGCGTGCTGCAGTATGCGGAGACACTAAAAGCAGCATAGTAGAACACAGATGAAGCTTCTAAGTTGATGTAATAGCTAGTAAGAAGTAGTACAATTGAAATTTTAGATATCGATTATTGACATTTTAGCTGGCTTTGGTGCCTTGGACATGAGCTAGGACCTTAAGATTCTGCATGAAAGGAGGACTAGCAGCCGAGTTAGACGGGAGAATGTGAAAAGTTTTAATATGTAGTAAAAAATAGAGAAATCCGTCCGTGTTCGACATTTGTTATCGAATCGACTTAAAGCCAGATCGTCACATTGGCCGCTCTTCTCTCTGAAACGGTTGTACTTATCGTCTGCAAAGCTATGTCGAGTGCTGCGGCATGCGGAGACACTAAAAGCACCATAGTAGAACACAGATGAAGCTTCTAAGTTGATGTAATAGTCAGTAAGAAGTAGTACAATTCAAGTTTTAGGTACTGATTATTGACTTTTTAGCTGGCTTTGGAGACTTGGACATGAGCTAGGACCTTAAGATTCTGCATGAAAGGAGGACTAGCAGCCGAGTTGCACGGGACAATGTGAAAAGTGTTCATATGTAGTAAAAACCAGAGAAATCCGTCCGTGTTCGACATTTGTTATCGAATCGACTTAAAGCCAGATCGTCACATTGGCCGCTCTTCTCTCTGAAACGGTTGTACTTATCGTCTGCAAAGCTATGTCGCGTGCTGCGGTATGCAGAGACACTAAAAGCACCATAGTAGAACACAGATGAAGCCTCTAAGCTGATGTAATAGAAAGTAAGAAGTAGTACAATTCAAGTTATAGGTATCGATTATTGACTTTTCAGCTGGCTTTGGTACCTTGGACATGAGCTGGGACCTAATGATTCTGCACGAAAGGAGGACTAGCAGCCCAGTTACACGGGAGAATGTGAAAAGTGTTCATATGTAGTAAAAACCTAAGAAATCCGTCCGTTTCCGCCATTTGTTATCGAATCGACTTAAAGCCAGATCGTCACATTGGACGCTCTTCTCTCTGAAACGGTTGTACTTATCGTCTGCAAAGCTATGTCGCGTGCTGCGGTATGCGGAGACACTAAAAGCACCATAGAAGAATACAGATGAAGCTTCTAAGCTGATGTAATAGCCAGTAACATGTAGTAGAATTCATGTTATAGGTATCGATTATTGACTTCTTAGCTTGCTTTGGTGACTTGAACATGAGCTAGGACCTTAAGATTCTGCATGAAAGGAGGACTAGCAGCCGAGTTGCACTGGAGAATGTGGAAAATGTTCATATGTAGTAAAAACCTGAGAAATCCTTCCGTTTCCGCCATTTGTTATCGAATCCATTTAAAGCCAGATCGTCACATTGGCCGCTCTTCTCTCTCAACCGGAGGTACTTATCATCTGCAAAGCTATGTGTCGAGCTGCGGTATGCGGAGACACTAAAAGCACCATAGTAGAACACAGATGAAGTTTCTAAGTTGATGTAATAGCCAGTAAGAAGTAGTACAATTCAAGTTTTAGGTATCGATTATTGACTTTCTAGCTGGCTTTGGTGCCTTGGACATGAACTAGGACCTTAAGATTCTGCATGAAACAAGACTAGCAGCTGAGTTGAACGGGAGAATGTGAAAAGTGTTCATATGTAGTAAAAACCTGAGAAATAAGTTCGTTATCGTCATTTGTTATCGAATCGACTTAAAGCCAGATCGTCACATTGGCCGCTGTTCTCTCTGAAACGGTTGTACTTATCGTCTGCAAAGCTATGTCGAGTGCTGCGCCATGCGGAGACACTAAAAGCACCATAGTAGAACACAGATGAAGCTTCTAAGTTGATGTAATAGTCAGTAAGAAGTAGTACAATTCAAGTTTTAGGTATCGATTATTGACTTTTTAGCTGGCTTTGGTACCTTGGACATGAGCTAGGACCTTATGAATTTGCATGAAAGGAGGACTAGCAGCCGAGTTGCACGGGAGAATGTGAAAAGTGTTCATATGTAGTAAAAACCTGAGAAATCCGTCAGTTTCCGCCAATTGTTATGGAATCGACTTAAAGCCAGATCGTCACATTGGCCGCTCTTCTCTCTGAAACGGTTGTACTTATCGTCTGCAAAGCTATGTCGCGTGCTGCGGTATGTGGAGACACTAAAAGCCCCATAGTAGGACACAGATGAAGCTGCCAAGTTGATGTAATAGCCAGTAAGAAGTAGTAAAATTCAAGTTTCAGGTATCGATTATTGACTTTTTAGCTGGCTTTGGTGCCTTGGACATGAGCTAGGACCTTAAGATTTTTCATTAATGGAGGACTAGCAGCCGAGTTGCACGGGAGAATGTGAAAAGTGTTCATATGTAGTAAAAGCCTGAGAAATCCGTCCGTGTTCGACATTTGTTATCGAATCGACTTAAAGCCAGATCGTCACATTGGCCGCTCTTCTCTCTGAAACGGTTGTACTTATTGTCTGCAAAGCTATGACGAGTGCTGCGGTATGCGGAAACACTAAAAGCACCATAGTAGAACACAGATGAAGCTTCTAAGTTGATGTAATAGCCAGTAAGAAGTAGTACAATTCTAGTTATAGGTATCGATTATTGACTTTTTAGCTGGCTTTGCTACCTTGGACATGAGCTAGGACCTTATAATTCTGCATGAAAGGAGGACTAGCAGCCCAGTTGCACGGGAGAATGTGAAAAGTGTTCATATGTAGTAAAAACCTGAGAAATCCGTCCGTTTCCGCCATTTGTTATGGAATCGACTTAAAGCCAGATCGTCACATTGGCCGCTCTTCTCTCTGAAACGGTTGTACTTATCGTCTGCAAAGCTATGTCGCGTGCTGCGGTATGCGGAGACACTAAAAGCACCATAGTAGAACACAGATGAAGCTTCTAAGCTGATGTAATAGCCAGTAAGAAGTAGTAAAATTCATGTTATAAGTATCGATTATTGACTTCATAGCTGGCTTTTTTGACTTGAACATGAGCTAGGACCTTAAGATTCTGCATGAAAGGAGGACTAGCAGCCGAGTTGCAGTGGAGAATGTGGAAAATGTTCATATGTAGTAAAAACCTGAGAAATCCTTCCGTTTTCGTCATTTGTTATCGAATTGACTTAAAGCCAGATCGTCACATTGGCCGCTCTTCTCTCTGAAACGGTTGTAATTATCGACTGCAAAGCTATGTCGCGTGCTGCGGTATGCGGAGACACTAAAAGCACCATAGTAGAACACAGATGAAGCCTCTAATTTGATGTAATAGCCATTAAGAAGTAGTATAATTCAAGTTTTAGGAATCGATTATTGACTTTTTAGCTGGCTTTGGTGCCTTGGACATGGCTAGGACCTTAAGATTCTGCATGAAAGGAGGACTAGCAGCCGAGTTGCACGGGAGAATGTGAAAAGTGTTCATATGTAGTAAAAACCTTAAAAATCCGTTCGTTATCGTCATTGTTATCGAATCGACTTAAAGCCAGATCGTCACATTAGCCGCTCTTCTCTCTGAAACGGTTGTACCTATCGACTGCAAACGTATGTCGCGTGCTGCGGTATGCAGAGACACTAAGAGCACCATAGTAGAACACAGATGAAGCTTCTAAGTTGATGTAATAGTCAGTAAGAAGTAGTACAATTCAAGTGTTAGGTATTGATTATTGACTTTTTAGCTAGCTTTGGTGCCTTGGACATGATTTAGGACCTTAAGATTCTGCATGAAAGGAGGATTTGCAGCCGAGTTGCACGGCAGAATGTGAAAAGTGTTCATATGTAGTAAAAACCAGAGAAATCCGTCCGTGTTCGACATTTGTTATCGAATCGACTTAAAGCCAGATCGTCACATTGCCCGCTCTTCTCTCTGAAACGGTTGTACTTATCGTCTGCAAAGATATGTCGAGTGCTGCGGCATGCGGAGACACTAAAAGCACCATAGTAGAACACAGACGAAGCTTCTAAGTTGATGTAATAGCCAGTAAGAAGTAGTACAATTCAAGTGTTAGGTATTGATTATTGACTTTTTAGCTGGCTTTGGAGACTTGGACATGAGCTAGGACCTTAAGATTCTGCATGAAAGGAAGACTAGCAGCCGAGTTGCACGGGAGAATGTGAAAAGTGTTCATATGTAGTAAAAACCAGAGAAATCCGTCCGTGTTCGACATTTGTTATCGAATCGACTTAAAGCCAGATCGTCACATTGGCCGCTCTTCTCTCTGAAACGGTTGTACTTATCGTCTGCAAAGCTATGTCGCGTGCTGCGGTATGCGGAGACACTAAAAGCACCATAGTAGAACACAGATGAAGCTTCTAAGCTGATGTTATAGAAAGTAAGAAGTAGTACAATTCAAGTTATAGGTATCGATTATTGACTTTTCAGCTGGCTTTGGTACCTTGGACATGAGCTAGGACCTTATGATTCTGCACGAAAGGAGGACTAGCAGCCCAGTTACACGGGAGAATGTGAAAAGTGTTCATATGTAGTAAAAACCTAAGATATCGGTCCGTTTCCGCCATTTGTTATCGAATCGACTTAAAGCCAGATCGTCACATTGGACGCTCTTCTCTCTGAAACGGTTGTACTTATCGTCTGCAAAGCTATGTCGCGTGCTGCGGTGTGCGGAGACACTAAAAGCACCATAGTAGAACACAGATGAAGCTTCTAAGCTGATGTAATAGCCAGTAACAAGTAGTAGAATTCATGTTATAGGTATCGATTATTGACTTCTTAGCTTGCTTTGGTGACTTGAACATGAGCTAGGACCTTAAGATTCTGCATGAAAGGAGGACTAGCAGCCGAGTTGCACTGGAGAATGTGGAAAATGTTCATATGTAGTAAAAACCTGAGAAATCCTTCCGTTTCCGCCATTTGTTATCGAATCCATTTAAAGCCAGATCGTCACATTGGCCGCTCTTCTCTCTCAACCGGAGGTACTTATCATCTGCAAAGCTATGTGTCGAGCTGCGGTATGCGGAGACACTAAAAGCACCATAGTAGAACACAGATGAAGTTTCTAAGTTGATGTAATAGCCAGTAAGAATTAGTACAATACCAGTTTTAGGTATTGATTATTGACTTTTTAGCTGGCTTTGGTGCCTTGGACATGAGCTAGGACCTTAAGATTCTGCATGAAAGGAGGGCTAGCAGCTGAGCTGCACGGGAGAATGTGACAAGTGTTCATATGTAGTAAAAACCTGAGAAATCCGTCCGTTTTCGTCGTTTGTTATCGAATCGACTTAAAGCCTGATCGTCACATTGCGCGCTCTTTTCTCTGAAACGCTTGCACTTATAGTCTGCAAAGGTATGTCGCGTGCTGCAGTATGCGGAGACACTAAAAGCAGCATAGTAGAACACAGATGAAGCTTCTATGTTGATGTAATAGCTAGTAAGAAGTAGTACAATTGAAATTTTAGATATCGATTATTGACTTTTTAGCTGGCTTTGGTGCCTTGGACATGAGCTAGGACCTTACGATTATGCATGAAAGGAGGACTAGCAGCCGAGTTGCACGGGAGAATGTGAAAAGTGTTCATATGTAGTAAAAACCAGGGAAATCCGTCCGTGTTCGACATTTGTTATCGAATCGACTTAAAGCCAGATCGTCACATTGGCCGCTCTTCTCTCTGAAACGGTTGTACTTATCGTCTGCAAAGCTATGTCGAGTGCTGCGGCATGCGGAGACACTAAAAGCACCACACTAGAACACAGATGAAGCTTCCAAGTTGATGTTATAGCCAGTAAGAAGTAGTACATTTCAAGTTTTAGGTATCGATTGTTGACTTTTTACCCTTCTTTGGTGCCTTGGGCATGAGCTAGGAACTTAAGATTTTGCAAGATAGGAGGTCTAGCAGCCGCGTTGCACGTGAGAATGTGAAAAGTGTTCATATTTAATAAAAACCTGAGAAATCCGTCCGTTTTCGTCATTTGTTATCGAATCGACTTAAAGCCAGATCGTCACATTGGGCGCTCTACTCTCTAAAACGGTTGTACTTATCGTCTGTAAAGCTATTTCGCGTGCTGCTGTATGCGGAGACACTAAAAGCATCATAGTAGAACACAGATGAAGCTTCTAAGTTGATGTAATAGCCAGTAAGAAGTAGTACAATTCAAGTTATAGGTATCGATTATTGACTTTTTAGCTGGCTTTGGTGCCTTGGACATGAGCTAGGACCTTAAAATTCTGCATGAAAGGAGGACTAACAGCCAAGTTGCACGGAAGAATTTGAAAAGTGTTCATATATAGTAAAAACCTGAGAAATACGTCCGTTTTCGTCATTTGTTATCGAATCGACTTAAAGCCAGATCGTCACATTGGCCGCTCTTCTCTCTGAAATGGTTGTACTTATCGTCTGCAAAGCTATGTCGCGTGCTGCGGTATGCGGAGACACTAAAAGCACCATAGTAGAACACAGATGAAGCTTCTAAGCTGATGTTATAGAAAGTAAGAAGTAGTACAATTCAAGTTATAGGTATCGATTATTGACTTTTCAGCTGGCTTTGGTACCTTGGACATGAGCTAGGACCTTTTGATTCTGCACGAAAGGAGGATTAGCAGCCCAGTTACACGGGAGAATGTGAAAAGTGTTCATATGTAGTAAAAACCTAAGAAATCCGTCCGTTTCCGCCATTTGTTATCGAATTGACTTAAAGCCAGATCGTCACATTGGACGCTCTTCTCTCTGAAACGGTTGTACTTATCGTCTGCAAAGCTATGTCGCGTGCTGCGGTATGCGGAGACACTAAAAGCACCATAGTAGAACACAGATGAAGCTTCTAAGCTGATGTAATAGCCAGTAACAAGTAGTAGAATTCATGTTATAGGTATCGATTATTGACTTCTTAGCTTGCTTTGGTGACTTGAACATGAGCTAGGACCTTAAGATTCTGCATGAAAGGAGGACTAGCAGCCGAGTTGCACTGGGGAATGTGGAAAATGTTCATATGTAGTAAAAACCTGAGAAATCCTTCCGTTTCCGCCATTTGTTATCGAATCCATTTAAAGCCAGATCGTCACATTGGCCGCTCTTCTCTCTCAACCGGAGGTACTTATCATCTGCAAAGCTATGTGTCGAGCTGCGGTATGCGGAGACACTAAAAGCACCATAGTAGAACACAGATGAAGTTTCTAAGTTGATGTAATAGCCAGTAAGAATTAGTACAATACCAGTTTTAGGTATTGATTATTGACTTTTTAGCTGGCTTTGGTGACTTGGACATGAGCTAGGACCTTAAGATTCTGCATGAAAGGAGGGCTAGCAGCTGAGCTGCACGGGAGAATGTGACAAGTGTTCATATGTAGTAAAAACCTGAGAAATCCGTCCGTTTTCGTCGTTTGTTATCGAATCGACTTAAAGCCTGATCGTCACATTGCGCGCTCTTTTCTCTGAAACGCTTGCACTTATAGTCTGCAAAGGTATGTCGCGTGCTGCAGTATGCGGAGACACTAAAAGCAGCATAGTAGAACACAGATGAAGCTTCTATGTTGATGTAATAGCTAGTAAGAAGTAGTACAATTGAAATTTTAGATATCGATTATTGACTTTTTAGCTGGCTTTGGTGCCTTGGACATGAGCTAGGACCTTACGATTCTGCATGAAAGGAGGACTAGCAGCCGAGTTGCACGGGAGAATGTGAAAAGTGTTCATATGTAGTAAAAACCAGGGAAATCCGTCCGTGTTCGACATTTGTTATCGAATCGACTTAAAGCCAGATCGTCACATTGGCCGCTCTTCTCTCTGAAACGGTTGTACTTATCGTCTGCAAAGCTATGTCGAGTGCTGCGGCATGCGGAGACACTAAAAGCACCACACTAGAACACAGATGAAGCTTCCAAGTTGATGGTATAGCCAGTAATAAGTAGTACATTTCAAGTTTTAGGTATCGATTGTTGACTTTTTACCCTTCTTTGGTGCCTTGGGCATGAGCTAGGAACTTAAGATTTTGCAGGATAGGAGGTCTAGCAGCCGCGTGGCACGTGAGAATGTGAAAAGTGTTCATATTTAATAAAAACCTGAGAAATCCGTCCGTTTTCGTCATTTGTTATCGAATCGACTTAAAGCCAGATCGTCACATTGGGCGCTCTACTCTCTAAAACGGTTGTACTTATCGTCTGTAAAGCTATTTCGCGTGCTGCTGTATGCGGAGACACTAAAAGCATCATAGTAGAACACAGATGAAGATTCTAAGTTGATGTAATAGCCAGTAAGAAGTAGTACAATTCAAGTTATAGGTATCGATTATTGACTTTTTAGCTGGCTTTGGTGCCTTGGACATGAGCTAGGACCTTAAAATTCTGCATGAAAGGAGGACTAACAGCCAAGTTGCACGGAAGAATTTGAAAAGTGTTCATATATAGTAAAAACCTGAGAAATACGTCCGTTTTCGTCATTTGTTATCGAATCGACTTAAAGCCAGATCGTCACATTGGCCGCTCTTCTCTCTGAAACGGTTGTACTTATCGTCTGCAAAGCTATGTCGCGTGCTGCGGTATGTGGAGACACTAAAAGCACCATAGTAGGACACAGATGAAGCTGCCAAGTTGATGTAATAGCCAGTAAGAAGTAGTACAATTCAAGATTCAGGTATCGATTATTGACTTTTTAGCTGGCTTTGGTGCCTTGGACATGAGCTAGGACCTTAAGATTCTTCATTAATGGAGGACTAGCAGCCGAGTTGCACGGGAGAATGTGAAAAGTGTTCATACGTAGTAAAAGCCTGAGAAATCCGTCCGTGTTCGACATTTGTTATCGAATCGACTTAAACCAGATCGTCACATTGGCCGCTCTTCTCTCTGAAACGGTTGTACTTATCGTCTGCAATGCTATGTCGCGTGCTGCGGTATGCGGAGACACTAAAAGCACCATAGTAGAACACAGATGAAGCTTCTAAGCTGATGTGATAGCCAGTAAGATGTAGTACAATTCATGTTATAGGTATCGATTATTGACTTCTTAGCTGGCTTTGGTCACTTGAACATGAGCTAGGACCTTAAGATTCTGCATGAAAGGAGGACTAGCAGCCGAGTTGCACGGGAGAATGTTTAAAATGTTCATATGTAGTAAAAACCTGAAAAATCCTTCCGTTTTCGTCATTTGTTATCGAATTGACTTAAAGCCCGATTGTCACATTGGCCGCTCTTCTCTCTGAAACGGTTGTACTTATCGACTGCAAAGCTATGTCGCGTGCTGCGGTATGCGGAGACACTAAAAGCACCATAGCAGAATACAGATGAAGCCTCCAATTTGATGTATTAGCCAGTAAGAAGTAGTATAAATCAAGTTTTAGGTATCGATTATTGACTTTTTAGCTGGCTTTGGTGCCTTGGACATGGCTAGAACCTTATGATTCTGCATGAAAGGTGGACTAGCAGCCGAGTTGCACGGGAGAATGTGAAAAGTGTTCATACGTAGTAAAAACGTTAAAAATCCGTTCGTTATCGTCATTGTTATCGAATCGACTTAAAGCCAGATCGTCACATTAGCCGCTCTTCTCTCTGAAACGATTGTACTTATCGACTGCAAAGCTATGTCGCGTGCTGCGGTATGTGGAGACACTAAAAGCACCATAGTAGAACACAGATGAAGCTTCTAAGTTGATGTAATAGTCAGTAAGAAGTAGTAGAATTCAAGTTTTAGGTATTGATTATTGACTTTTTAGCTGGCTTTGGTGCCTTTGACATGAGCTAGGACCTTAATATTCTGCATGAAAGGAGATCTAGCAGCCGCGTTGCACGTGAGAATGTGAAAAGTGTTCATATTTAATAAAAACCAGAGAAATCCGTCCGTTTTCGTCATTTGTTATCGAATCGACTTAAAGCCAGATCGTCACATTGGGCGCTCTACTCTCTAAAACGGTTGTACTTATCGTCTGTAAAGCTAATTCGCGTGCTGCTGTATGCGGAGACACTAAAAGCATCATAGTAGAACACAGATGAAGATTCTAAGTTGATGTAATAGCCAGTAAGAAGTAGTACAATTCAAGTTATAGGTATCGATTATTGACTTTTTAGCTGGCTTTGGTGCCTTGGACATGAGCTAGGACCTTAAAATTCTGCATGAAAGGAGGACTAACAGCCAAGTTGCACGGAAGAATTTGAAAAGTGTTCATATATAGTAAAAACCTGAGAAATCCGTCAGTTTCCGCCAATTGTTATGGAATCGACTTAAAGCCAGATCGTCACATTGGCCGCTCTTCTCTCTGAAACGGTTGTACTTATCGTCTGCAAAGCTATGTCGCGTGCTGCGGTGTGTGGAGACACTAAAAGCCCCATAGTCGGACACAGATGAAGCTGCCAAGTTGATGTAATAGCCAGTAAGAATTAGTACAATACCAGTTTTAGGTATTGATTATTGACTTTTTAGCTGGCTTTGGTGCCTTGGACATGAGCTAGGACCTTAAGATTCTGCATGAAAGGAGGGCTAGCAGCTGAGCTGCACGGGAGAATGTGACAAGTGTTCATATGTAGTAAAAACCTGAGAAATCCGTCCGTTTTCGTCGTTTGTTATCGAATCGACTTAAAGCCTGATCGTCACATTGCGCGCTCTTTTCTCTGAAACGCTTGCACTTATAGTCTGCAAAGGTATGTCGCGTGCTGCAGTATGCGGAGACACTAAAAGCAGCATAGTAGAACACAGATGAAGCTTCTATGTTGATGTAATAGCTAGTAAGAAGTAGTACAATTGAAATTTTAGATATCGATTATTGACTTTTTACCCTTCTTTGGTGCCTTGGGCATGAGCTAGGAACTTAAGATTTTACATGATAGGAGGTCTAGCAGCCGCGTTGCACGTGAGAATGTGAAAAGTGTTGATATGTAGTAAAAACCTGAGAAATCCGTCCGTTTTCCTCATTTGTTATCGAATCGACTTAAAGCCAGATCGTCACATTGGCCGCTCTTCTCTCTGAAACGGTTGTACTTATCGTCTGCAAAGCTATGTCGCGTGCTGCGGTATGCGGAGACACTAAAAGCACCATAGTAGAACACAGATGAAGCTTCTAAGCTGATGTAATACCCAGTAATAAGTAGTACAATTCATGTTATAAGTATCGATTATTGGCTTCTTAGCTGGCTATGGTGACTTGAACATGAGCTAGGACCTTCAGATTCTGCATGAAAGGAGGACTAGCAGCCGAGTTGCACGGCAGAATGTGAGAAGTGTTCATATGTAGTAAAGACCAGAGAAATCCGTCCGTGTTCGACATTTGTTATCGAATCGACTTAAAGCCAGATCGTCACATTGGCCGCTCTTCTCTCTGAAACGGTTGTACTTATCGTCTGCAAAGCTATGTCGAGTGCTGCGGCATGCGGAGACACTAAAAGCACCATAGTAGAACACAGATGAAGCTTCTAAGTTGATGTAATAGCCAGTAAGAAGTAGTACAATTCAAGTTTTAGGTATCGATTGTTGACTTTTTACCCTTCTTTGGTGCCTTGGGCATGAGCTCGGAACTTAAGATTTTACATGATAGGAGGTCTAGCAGCCGCGTTGCACGTGAGAATGTGAAAAGTGTTGATATGTAGTAAAAACCTGAGAAATCCGTCCGTTTTCCTCATTTGTTATCGAATCGACTTAAAGCCAGATCGTCACGTTGGGCGCTCTACTCTCTAAAACGGTTGTACTTATCGTCTGCAAAGCTATGTCGCGTGCTGCGGTATGTGGAGAAACTAAAAGCACCATAGTAGAACAGACATGAAGCTTCTAAGTTGATGTAATAGCCAGTAAGAAGAAGTACAATTCAAGTTATAGGTATCGATTATTGACTTTTTAGCTGGCTTTGGTGCCTTGGACATGAGCTGGGACCTTAAACTTCTGCATGAAAGGACGGCTAACAGCCAAGTTCACGGAAGAATGTGAAAAGTGTTCATATATAGTAAAAACCTGAGAAATTTGTCGGTTTTGGTCATTTGTTATCGAATCGACTTAAAGCCAGATCGTCACATTGGCCGCTCTTCTCTCTGAAACGGTTGTACTTATCGTCTGCAAAGCTATGCCTCGTGCTGCGGTATGTGGAGACACTAAAAGCACCATAGTAGAACACAGATGAAGCATCCAAGTTGATGTAATAGCCAGTAAGAAGTAGTAAAATTCAAGTTTTAGGTATCGATTATTGACTTTTTAGCTGTCTTTGGTGCCTTGGACATGAGCTAGGACCTTAAGATTCTTCATTAATGGAGGACTAGCAGACGAGTTGCACGGGAGAATGTGAAAAGTGTTCATATGTAGTAAAAGCCTGAGAAATCCGTCCGTGTTCGACATTTGTTATCGAATCGACTTAAAGCCAGATCGTCACATTGGCCACTCTTCTCTCTGAAACGGTTGTACTTATTGTCTGCAAAGCTATGTCGAGCGCTGCTGTATGCGGAGACACTAATAGCACCATAGTAGAACACAGATGAAGCTTCTAAGTTGATGTAATAGCCAGTAAGAAGTAGTACAATTCAAGTTATAGGTATCGATTATTGACTTCATAGCTGGCTTTGGTGACTTGAACATGAGCTAGGACCTTAAGATTCTGAATGAAAGGAGGACTAGCAGCCGAGTTGCACTGGAGAATGTGGAAAATGTTCATATGTAGTAAAAACCTGAGAAATCCTTCCATTTTCGTCATTTGTTATCGAATTGACTTAAAGCCTGATCGTGACATTTGCCGCTCTTCTCTCTGAAACGGTTGTACTTATCGACTGCAAAGCTATGTCGCGTGCTGCGGTATGCGGAGACACTAAAAGCACCATAGTAGAACACAGATGAAGCCTCTAACTTGATGTAATAGCCATTAAGAAGTAGTATAATTCAAGTTTTAGGTATCGATTATTGACTTTTTAGCTGGCTTTGGTGCCTTGGACATGGCTAGGACCTTAAGATTCTGCATGAAAGGAGGACTAGCAGCCGAGTTGCACGGGAGAATGTGAAAAGTGTTCATATGTAGTAAAAACCTTAAAAATCCGTTCGTTATCGTCATTGATATCGAATCGACTTAAAGCCAGATCGTCAAACTAGCCGCTCTTCTCTCTGAAACGGTTGTACTTATCGACTGCAAACGTATGTCGCGTGCTGCGGTATGCGGAGACACTAAAAGCACCATAGTAGAACACACATGAAGCTTCTAAGTTGATGTAATAGCCAGTAAGAAGAAGTACAATTCAAGTTATAGGTATCGATTATTGACTTTTTGGCTGGCTTTGGTGCCTTGGACGTGAGCTAGGACCTTAAAATTCTGCATGAAAGGACGACTAATAGCCACGTTGCACGGAAGAATGTGAAAAGTGTTCATATGTAGTAAAAACCTGAGAAATCCGTCCGTTTTCCTCATTTGTTATCGAATCGACTTAAAGCCAGATCGTCACGTTGGGCGCTCTACTCTCTAAAACGGTTGTACTTATCGTCTGCAAAGCTATGTCGCGTGCTGCGGTATGCGGAGACACTAAAAGCACCATAGTAGAACACACATGAAGCTTCTAAGTTGATGTAATAGCCAGTAAGAAGAAGTACAATTCAAGTTATAGGTATCGATTATTGACTTTTTAGCTGGCTTTGGTGCCTTGGACGTGAGCTAGGACCTTAAAATTCTGCATGAAAGGACGACTAATAGCCAAGTTGCACGGAAGAATGTGAAAAGTGTTCATATATAGTAAAAACCTGAGAAATACGTCCGTTTTCGTCATTTGTTATCGAATCGACTTAAAGCCAGATCGTCACATTGGCCGCTCTTGTCTCTGAAACGGTTGTACTTATCGTCTGCAAAGCTATGTCGCGTGCTGCGGTATGTGGAGACACTAAAAGCACCATAGTAGAACACAGATGAAGCTTCCAAGTTGATGTAATAGCCAGTAAGAAGTAGTAAAATTCAAAGTTTTCGGTATCGATTATTGACTTTTTAGCTGCCTTTGGTGCCTTGGACATGAGCTAGGACCTTAAGTTTCTTCATTAATGGAGGACTAGCAGACGAGTTGCACCGGAGAATATGAAAAGTGTTCATATGTAGTAAAAGCCTGAGAAATCCGTCCGTGTTCGACATTTGTTATCGAATCGACTTAAAGCCAGATCGTCACATTGGCCGCTCTTCTCTCTGAAACGGTTGTACTTATTGTCTGCAAAGCTATGTCGAGCGCTGCTGTATGCGGAGACACTAAAAGCACCATAGTAGAACACAGATGAAGCTTCTAAGTTGATGTAATAGCCAGTAAGAAGTAGTACAATTCAAGTTTTAGGTATCGATTGTTGACTTTTTACCCTTCTTTGGTGCCTTGGGCATGAGCTAGGAACTTAAGATTTTACATGATAGGAGGTCTAGCAGCCGCGTTGCACGTGAGAATGTGAAAAGTGTTGATATGTAGTAAAAACCTGAGAAATCCTTCCGTTTTCCTCATTTGTTATCGAATCGACTTAAAGCCAGATCGTCACGTTGGGCGCTCTACTCTTTAAAACGGTTGTACTTATCGTCTGCAAAGCTATGTCGCGTGCTGCGGTATGCGGAGACACTAAAAGCACCATAGTAGAACACAGATGAAGCTTCCAAGTTGATGTAATAGCCGGTAAGAAGTAGTAAAATTCAAGTTTTAGGTATCGATTATTGACTTTTTAGCTGTCTTTGGTGCCTTGGACATGAGCTAGGACCTTAAGATTCTTCATTAATGGAGGACTAGCAGACGAGTTGCACGGGAGAATGTGAAAAGTGTTCATATGTAGTAAAAGCCTGAGAAATCCGTCCGTGTTCGACATTTGTTATCGAATCGACTTAAAGCCAGATCGTCAAATTGGCCACTCTTCTCTCTGAAACGGTTGTACTTATTGTCTGCAAAGCTATGTCGAGCGCTGCTGTATGCGGAGACACTAATAGCACCATAGTAGAACACAGATGAAGCTTCTAAGTTGATGTAATAGCCAGTAAGAAGTAGTACAATTCAAGTTATAGGTATCGATTATTGACTTTTTAGCTGGCTTTGGTACCTTGTACATGAGCTAGGACCTTATGATTCTGCATGAAAAGAGGACTAGCAGCCCAGTTGACGGGAGAATGTGAAAAGTGTTCATATGTAGTAAAAACCAAAGAAATCCGTCTGTTTCCGCCATTTGTTATCTAATCGACTTAAAGCCAGATCGTCACATTTGCCGCTCTTCTCTCTGAAACGGTTTTACTTATCGTCTGCAAAGCTATGTCGCGTGCTGCGGTATGCGGAGACACTAAAAGCACCATAGTAGAACACAGATGAAGCTTCTAAGCTGATGTAATAGCCAGTAAGAAGTAGTACAATTCAAGTTATAGGTATCGATTATTGATTTTTAGCTGGCTTTGGTGCCTTGGACATGAGCTAGGACCTTAAGATTCTGCATTAAAGGAGGACTAGCAGCCGAGTTGCACTGGAGAATGTGGAAAATGTTCATATGTAGTAAAAACCTGAGAAATCCTTCCGTTTTCGTCATTTGTTATCGAATTGACTTAAAGCCAGATCGTCACATTGGCCGCTCTTGTCTCTGAAACGGTTGTACTTATCGTCTGCAAAGCTATGTCGCGTGCTGCGGTATGTGGAGACACTAAAAGCACCATAGTAGAACACAGATGAAGCTTCCAAGTTGATGTAATAGCCAGTAAGAAGTAGTAAAATTCAAGTTTTAGGTATCGATTGTTGACTTTTTAGCTGCCTTTGGTGCCTTGGACATGAGCTAGGACCTTAAGTTTCTTCATTAATGGAGGACTAGCAGACGAGTTGCACGGGAGAATATGAAAAGTGTTCATATGTAGTAAAAGCCTGAGAAATCCGTCCGTGTTCGACATTTGTTATCGAATCGACTTAAAGCCAGATCGTCACATTGGCCGCTCTTCTCTCTGAAACGGTTGTACTTATTGTCTGCAAAGCTATGTCGAGCGCCGCTGTATGCGGAGACACTAAAAGCACCATAGTAGAACACAGATGAAGCTTCTAAGTTGATGTAATAGTCAGTACGAAGTAGTACAATTCAAGTTTTAGGTATTAATTATTGACTTTTTAGCTGGCTTTGGTGCCTTGGACATGAGCTAGGACCTTAAGATTCTGCATGAAAGGAGGACTAGCAGCCGAGTTGCACGGGAGAATATGAAAAGTGTTCATATGTAGTAAAAACCAGAGAAATCCGTCCGTGTTCGACATTTGTTATCGAATCGACTTAAAGCCAGATCGTCACATTGGCCGCTCTTCTCTCTGAAACGGTTGTACTTATCGTCTGCAAAGCTATGTCGAGTGCTGCGGCATGCGGAGACACTAAAAGCACCATAGTAGAACACAGATGAAGCTTCCAAGTTGATGTAATAGCCAGTAAGAAGTAGTAAAATTCAAGTTTTAGGTATCGATTGTTGACTTTTTAGCTGCCTTTGGTGCCTTGGACATGAGCTGGGACCTTAAGTTTCTTCATTAATGGAGGACTAGCAGACGAGTTGCACGGGATAATATGAAAAGTGTTCATATGTAGTAAAAGCCTGAGAAACCCGTCCGTGTTCGAATTTGTTATCGAATCGACTTAAAGCCAGATCGTCACATTGGCCGCTCTTCTCTCTGAAACGGTTGTACTTATTGTCTGCAAAGCTATGTCGAGCGCCGCTGTATGCGGAGACACTAAAAGCACCATAGTAGAACACAGATGAAGCTTCTAAGTTAATGTAATAGTCAGTACGAAGTAGTACAATTCAAGTTTTAGGTATTGATTATTGACTTTTTAGCTGGCTTTGGTGCCATGGACATGAGCTAGGACCTTAAGATTCTGCATGAAAGGAGGACTAGCAGCCGAGTTGCACGGCAGAATGTGAAAAGTGTTCATATGTAGTAAAGACCAGAGAAATCCGTCCGTGTTCGACATTTGTTATCGAATCGACTTAAAGCCAGATCGTCACATTGGCCGCTCTTCTCTCTGAAACGGTTGTACTTATCGTCTGCAAAGCTATGTCGCGTGCTGCGGTATGCGGGGAAACTAAAAGCACCATAGTAGAACAGACATGAAGCTTCTAAGTTGATGTAATAGCCAGTAAGAAGAAGTACAATTCAAGTTATAGGTATCGATTATTGACTTTTTAGCTGGCTTTGGTGCCTTGGACATGAGCTGGGACCTTAAACTTCTGCATGAAAGGACGGCTAACAGCCAAGTTGCACGGAAGAATGTGAAAAGTGTTTATATATAGTAAAAACCTGAGAAATTTGTCGGTTTTGGTCATTTGTTATCGAATCGACTAAAGCCAGATCGTCACATTGGCCGCTCTTCTCTCTGAAACGGTTGTACTTATCGTCTGCAAAGCTATGCCGCGTGCTGCGGTATGTGGATACACTAAAAGCACCATAGTAGAACACAGATGAAGCATCCAAGTTGATGTAATAGCCATTAAGAAGTAGTATAATTCAAGTTTTAGGTATCGATTATTGACTTTTTAGCTGGCTTTGGTGCCTTGGACATGGCTAGGACCTTAAGATTCTGCATGAAAGGAGGACTAGCAGCCGAGTTGCACGGGAGAATGTGAAAAGTGTTCATATGTAGTAAAAACCTTAAAAATCCGTTCGTTATCGTCATTGTTATCGAATCGACTTAAAGCCAGATCGTCACATTGGCCGCTCTTCTCTCTGAAACGGTTTTACTTATCGTCTGCAAAGCTATGTCGAGTGCTGCGGCATGCGGAGACACTAAAAGCACCATAGTAGAACACAGATGAAGCTTCTAAGTTGATGTAATAGCCAGTAAGAAGTAGTACAATTCAAGTTTTAGGTATCGATTTTTGACTTTTTACCCTTCTTTGGTGCCTTGGGCATGAGCTAGGAACTTAAGATTTTACATGATAGGAGGTCTAGCAGCCGCGTTGCACGGGAGAATGTGAAAAGTGTTGATATGTAGTAAAAACCTGAGAAATCCGTCCGTTTTCCTCATTTGTTATCGAATCGACTTAAAGCCAGATCGTCACGTTGGGCGCTCTACTCTCTAAAACGGTTGTACTTATCGTCTGCAAAGCTATGTCGCGTGCTGCGGTATGCGGAGACACTAAAAGCACCATAGTAGAACACACATGAAGCTTCTAAGTTGATGTAATAGCCAGTAAGAAGAAGTACAATTCAAGTTATAGGTATCGATTATTGACTTTTTAGCTGGCTTTGGTGCCTTGGACGTGAGCTACGACCTTAAAATTCTGCATGAAAGGACGACTAACAGCCAAGTTGCACGGAAGAATGTGAAAAGTGTTCATATATAGTAAAAACCTGAGAAATACGTCGGTTTTCGTCATTTGTTATCGAATCGACTTAAAGCCAGATCGTCACATTGGCCGCTCTTGTCTCTGAAACGGTTGTACTTATCGTCTGCAAAGCTATGTCGCGTGCTGCGGTATGTGGATACACTAAAAGCACCATAGTAGAACACAGATGAAGCTTCCAAGTTGATGTAATAGCCAGTAAGAAGTAGTAAAATTCAAAGTTTTCGGTATCGATTATTGACTTTTTAGCTGCCTTTGGTGCCTTGGACATGAGCTAGGACCTTAAGTTTCTTCATTAATGGAGGACTAGCAGACGAGTTGCACGGGAGAATATGAAAAGTGTTCATATGTAGTAAAAGCCTGAGAAATCCGTCCGTGTTCGACATTTGTTATCGAATCGACTTAAAGCCAGATCGTCACATTGGCCGCTCTTCTCTCTGAAACGGTTGTACTTATTGTCTGCAAAGCTATGTCGAGCGCTGCGGTATGTGGAGACACTAAAAGCACCATGGTAGAACACAGATGAAGCTTCCAAGTTGATGTAATAGCCAGTAAGAAGTAGTAAAATTATAGTTTTAGGTATCGATTGTTGACTTTTTAGCTGCCTTTGGTGCCTTGGACATGAGCTAGGACCTTAAGTTTCTTCATTAATGGAGGACTAGCAGACGAGTTGCACGGGAGAATATGAAAAATGTTCATATGTAGTAAAAGCCTGAGAAATCCGTCCGTGTTCGACATTTGTTATCGAATCGACTTAAAGCCAGATCGTCACATTGGCCGCTCTTCTTTCTGAAACGGTTGTACTTATTGTCTGCAAAGCTATGTCGAGCGCCGCTGTATGCGTAGACACTAAAAGCACCATAGTAGAACACAGATGAAGCTTCTAAGTTGATGTAATAGTCAGTACGAAGTAGTACAATTCAAGTTTTAGGTATTGATTATTGACTTTTTAGCTGGCTTTGGTGCCTTGGACATGAGCTAGGACCTTAAGATTCTGCATGAAAGGAGGACTAGCAGCCGAGTTGCACGGGAGAATATGAAAAGTGTTCATATGTAGTAAAAACCAGAGAAATCCGTCCGTGTTCGACATTTGTTATCGAATCGACTTAAAGCCAGATCGTCACATTGGCCGCTCTTCTCTCTGAAACGGTTGTACTTATCGTCTGCAAAGCTATGTCGAGTGCTGCGGCATGCGGAGACACTAAAAGCACCATAGTAGAACACAGATGAAGCTTCCAAGTTGATGTAATAGCCAGTAAGAAGTAGTAAAATTCAAGTTTTAGGTATCGATTGTTGACTTTTTAGCTGCCTTTGGTGCCTTGGACATGAGCTAGGACCTTAAGTTTCTTCATTAATGGAGGACTAGCAGACGAGTTGCACGGGAGAATATGAAAAGTGTTCATATGTAGTAAAAGCCTGAGAAATCCGTCCGTGTTCGAATTTGTTATCGAATCGACTTAAAGCCAGATCGTCACATTGGCCGCTCTTCTCTCTGAAACGGTTGTACTTATCGTCTGCAACGCTATGTCGAGTGCTGCGGCATTCGGAGACACTAAAAGCACCATAGTAGAACACAGATGAAGCTTCTAAGTTGATGTAATAGCCAGTAAGAAGTAGTACAATTCAAGTTTTAGGTATTGATTATTGACTTTTTAGCTGGCTTTGGTACCTTGGACATGAGCTAGGACCTTATGATTCTGCATGAAAGGAGGACTAGCAGCCGCGTTGCACGGGAGAATGTGAAAAGTGTTCATATGTAGTAAAAACCTAAGAAATCCGTCCGTTTCCGCCATTTGTTATCGAATCGACTTAAAGCCAGATCGTCACATTGGCCGCTCTTCTCTCTGAAACGGTTGTACTTATCGTCTGCAAAGCTATGTCGCGTGCTGCGGTATGCGGAGACACTAAAAGCACCATAGTAGAACACAGATGAAGCTTCTAACCTGATGTAATAGCCAGTAAGAAGTAGTACAATTCATGTTATAGGTATCAATTATTGACTTCTTAGCTTGCTTTAGTGACTTGAACATGAGCCAGGACCTTAAGATTCTGCATGAAAGGAGGACTAGCAGCCGAGTTGCACTGGAGAATGTGGAAAATGTTCATATGTAGTAAAAACCTGTGAAATCCTTACGTTTCCTTCATTTGTTATCGAATTGACTTAAAGCCAGATCGTCACATTGGCCGCTCTTCTCTCTGAAACGGTTGTACTTATCGTCTGCAAAGCTATGTCGCGTGCTGCGGTATGCGGAGACACTAAAAGCACCATAGTAGAACACAGATGAAGCTTCTAAGTTGATGTAATAGCCAGTAAGAAGTAGTACAATTCAAGTTATTAGTATCGATTATTGACTTTTTAGATGGCTTTGGAGTCTTGGACATGAGCTAGGGCCTTAAGATTCTGCATGAAAGGAGGACTAGCAGCCGAGTTGCGAGGGAGAAAGTGAAAAGTGTTCATATGTAGTAAAAAACTGAGAAATCCGTCCGTTTTCGTCATTTGTTATCGAATCGACGTAAAGCCAGATCGTCACATTGGCCGCTCTTCTCTCTGAAACAGTTGTACTTATCGTCTGCAAAGCTATGTCGCGTGCTGCGGTATGCGGAGACACTAAAAGCACCATAGTAGATCACAGATGAAGCTTCTAAGTTGATGTAATAGGCAGTAAGAAGTAGTACAATTCAAGTTTTAGGTATCGATCATTGACTTTTTAGCTGGCTTTGGTGCCTTGGAGAGGAGCTAGGACCTTATGATTCTGCATGAAAGGAGGACTAGCAGCCGACTTGCACGGGAGATTGTGAAAAGTGTTCATATGTAGTAAAAACCTGAGAAATCCGTCCGTTATCGTCATTTGTTATCGAATCGACTGAAAGCCAGATCGTCACATTGGCCGCTCTTCTCTCTGAAACGGTTGTACTTATCGTCTGCAAAGCTATGTCGCGTGCTGCGGTATGCGGAGACACTAAAATCACCATAGTAGAACACAGATGAAGCTTCTAAGTTGAAGTAATATCCAGAAAGATGTAGTACAACACAAGTCTTAGGTATCGATTATTGACTTTTTACCATTCTTTGGTGCCTTGGACATGAGCTAGG
Organism: Schistocerca gregaria; assembly: GCF_023897955.1. Taxonomy (NCBI): domain Eukaryota; kingdom Metazoa; phylum Arthropoda; class Insecta; order Orthoptera; family Acrididae; genus Schistocerca; species Schistocerca gregaria. The sequence continues at coordinate 569,204 of NW_026061765.1, read as the reverse complement.
ACCTTAAGATTCTGCATGAAAGGAGGACTAGCAGCCGGGTTGCAGGGGAGAATGTAAAAAGTGTTCATATGTAGTAAAAACCTGAGAAATCCGTTCGTTATCGTCATTTGTTATCGAATCGACTTAAAGCCAGATCGTCACATTAGCCGCTCCTCTCTCTGAAACGGTTGTACTTATCGACTACAAAGCTATGTCGCGTGCTGCGGTATGCCGAGACACTAAAAGCACCATAGTAGAACACAGATGAAGCTTCTAAGATGATGTAATAGTCAGTAAGAAGTAGCACAATTCAAGTTTTAAGTATCGATTATTGACTTTTTAGCTGGCTTTGGTACCTTGGACATGAGCTAGGACCTTATGATTCTGCATGAAAGGAGGACTAGCAGCCGAGTTGCACGGGAGAATGTGAAAAGTGTTCATATGTAGTAAAAACCTAAGAAATCCGTCCGTTTCTGCCATTTGTAATCGAATCGACTTAAAGCCAGATCGTCACATTGTCCGCTCTTCTCTCTGAAACGGTTGTACTTATCGTCTGCAAAGCTATGTCGCGTGCAGCGGTATGTGGAGACACTAAAAGCACCATAGTAGAACACAGATGAAGCTTCTAAGCTGATGTAATAGCCAGTAAGAAGTAGTACAATTCGTGTTATAGGTATCGATTATTGACTTTTTACCATTCTTTGGTGCCTTGGACATGAGCTAGGACCTTAAGATTCTGCATGAAAGGAGGACTAGCAGCCGGGTTGCAGGGGAGAATGTAAAAAGTGTTCATATGTAGTAAAAACCTGAGAAATCCGTTCGTTATCGTCATTTGTTATCGAATCGCCTTAAAGCCAGATCGTAACATTAGCCGCTTTTCCCTCTGAAACGGTTGTACTTATCGACTGCAAAGCTATGTCGCGTGCTGCGATATGCGGAGACACTAAAAGCACCATAGTAGAACACAGATGAAGCTTCTAAGATGATGTAATAGTCAGTAAGATGTAGTACAATTCAAGTTTTAGGTATCGATTATTGACTTTTTAGCTGTCTTTGGTGCCTTGGACATGAGTTAGGACCTTAAGATTCTGCATGAAAGGAGGTCTAGCAGCCGAGTTGTACGGGAGAATGTGAAAAGTGTTCATATGTAGTAAAAACCTGAGAAATCCGTCCGTTTTCGTCATTTGTTATCGAATCGACTTAAAGCCAGATTGTCACATTGGCCGCTCTTCTCTCTGAAACGTTTGTACTTATCTTCTGCAAAGCTATGTCGCGTGCTGCGGTATGTGGAGACACTAAAAGCACCATAGTAGAACACAGATGAAGCTTCTAAGTTGATGTAATAGCCAGTAAGAAGTAGTACAATTCAAGTTTTAGGTATCGATTATTCACTTTTTAGCTGGCTTTGGTGCCTTGGACATGAGCTAGGACTTTAAGATTGTGCATGAAAGGTGGACTAGCAGCCGATTTGCACGGGAGAATGTGAAAAGTGTTCATATGTAGTAAAAACCTGAGAAATCGGTCCGTTTTCGTCATTTGTTATCGAATCGACTTAAAGCCCGATCGTCACATTGGCCGCTCTTCTCTCTGAAACGGTTGTACTTACCGTCTGCAAAGCTATGTCGCGTGCTGCGGTATGCGGAGACACTAAAAGCTTCATAGTAGAACACAGATGAAGCTTCTAAGTTGATGTAATAGCCAGTGAGAAGTAGTACAATTCAAGTTTTAGGTATCGATTATTGACTTTTTCGGGGCTTTGGTGCCTTGGACATGAGCTAGGACCTTAAGATTCTGCATGAAAGGAGGACTAGCAGCCGAGTTGCAGGGGAGAATGTAAAAAGTGTTCATATGTAGTAAAAACCTGAGAAATCCGTTCGTTATCGTCATTTGTTATCGAATCGAATTAAAGCCAGATCGTCACATTAGCCGCTCTTCTCTCTGAAACGGTTGTACTTATCGACTGCAAAGCTATGTCGCGTGCTGCGGTATGCGGAGGCACTAAAAGCACCATAGTAGAACACAGATGAAGCTTCTAAGATGATGTAATAGTCAGTAAGAAGTAGTACAATTCAAGTTTTAAGTATCGATTATTGACTTTTTAGCTGGCTTTGGTACCTTGGACATGAGCTAGGACCTTATGATTCTGCATGAAAGGAGGACTAGCAGCCGAGTTGCACGGGAGAATGTGAAAAGTGTTCATATGTAGTAAAAACCTAAGAAATCCGTCCGTTTCCGCCATTTGTTATCGAATCGACTTAAAGCCAGATCGTCACATTGGCCGCTCTTCTCTCTGAAACGGTTGTACTTATCGTCTGCAAAGCTATGTCGCGTGCTGCGGTATGTGGAGACACAAAAAGCACCATAGTAGAACACAGATGAAGCTTCTAAGCTGATGTAATAGCCAGTATGAAGTAGTACAATTCATGTTATAGGTATCGATTATTGACTTCTTAGCGTGCTTTAGTGACTTGAACATGAGCTAGGACCTTATGATTCTGCATGAAAGGAGGACTAGCAGCCCAGTTGCACGTTAGAATGTGAAAAGTGTTCATATGTAGTAAAAACCTAAGAAATCGGTCCGTTTCCGCCATTTGTAATCGAATCGACTTAAAGCCAGATCGTCACATTGGCCGCTCTTCTCTCTGAAACGGTTGTACTTATCGTCTGCAAAGCTATGTCGCGTGCTGCGGTATGTGGAGACACTAAAAGCACCATAGTAGAACACAGATGAAGCTTCTAAGCTGATGTAATAGCCAGTTAGAAGTAGTACAATTCATGTTATAGGTATCGATTATTGACTTCTTAGCTTGCTTTGGTGACTTGAACATGAGCTAGGACCTTACGATTCTGCATGAAAGGAGGACTAGCAGCCGAGTTGCACTGGAGAATGTGGAAAATGTTCATATGTAGTAAAAACCTGAGAAATCCTTACGTTTTCGTCATTTGTTATCGAATTGACTTAAAGCCAGATCGTCACATTGGCCGCTCTTCTCTCTGAAACGGTTGTTCTTATCGTCTGCAAAGCTATGTCGAGTGCTGCGGTATGCGGAGACACTAAAATCACCATAGTAGAACACAGATGAAGCTTCTAAGTTGAAGTAATATCCAGAAAGATGTAGTACAATTCAAGTCTTAGGTATCGATTATTGACTTTTTACCATTCTTTGGTGCCTTTGACATGAGGTAGGACCTTAAAATTCTGCATGAAAGGAGGACTAGCAGCCGAGTTGCAGGGGAGAATGTAATAAGTGTTCATATGTATTAAAAACCTGAGAAATCCGTTCGTTATCGTCATTTGTTATCGAATCGCCTTAAAGCCAGATCGTCACATTAGCCGCTCTTCTCTCTGAAACGGTTGTACTTATCGACTGCAAAGCTATGTCGCGTGCTGCGATATGCGGAGACACTAAAAGCACCATAGTAGAACACAGATGAAGCTTCTAAGATGATGTAATAGTCAGTAAGATGTAGTACAATTCAAGTTTTAGGTATCGATTATTGACTTTTTAGCTGTCTTTGGTGCCTTGGACATGAGTTAGGACCTTAAGATTCTGCATGAAAGGAGGTCTAGCAGCCGAGTTGTACCGGAGAATGTGAAAAGTGTTCATATGTAGTAAAACCTGAGAAATCCCTCCGTTTTCGTCATTTGTTATGGAATCGACTTAAAGCCAGATCGTCACATTGGCTGCTCTTCTCTCTGAAACGGTTGTACTTATCTTCTGCAAAGCTATGTCGCGTGCTGCGGTATGTGGAGACACTAAAAGCACCATAGTAGAACACAGATGAAGCTTCTAAGTTGATGTAATAGCCAGTAAAAAGTAGTACAATTCAAGTTTTAGGTATTGATTATTCACTCTTTAGCTGGCTTTGGTGCCTTGGACATGAGCTAGGACTTTACGATTGTGCATGAAAGGAGGACTAGCAGCCGAGTTGCACGGGAGAATGTGAAAAGTGTTCATATGTAGTAAAAGCCTGAGAAATCCGTCCGTTTTCGTGATTTGTTATCGAATCGACTTAAAGCCAGATCGTCACATTGGCCGCTCTTCTCTCTGAAACGGTTGTACTTACCGTCTGCAAAGTTATGTCGCGTGCTGCGGTATGCGGAGACACTAAAAGCATCATAGTAGAACACAGATGAAGCTTCTAAGTTGATGTAATAGCCAGTAAGACGTAGTACAATGCAAGTTTCAGGTATCGATTATTGACTTTTTAGGTGGCTTTGGTGCCTTGGACATGAGCTAGGACCTTAAGATTTTGCATGAAAGGAGGACTAGCAGCCGAGTTGCACTGGAGAATGTGGAAAATGTTCATATGTAGTAAAAACCTGTGAAATCCTTACGTTTTCGTCATTTGTTATCGAATTGACTTAAAGCCAGATCGTCACATTGGCCGCTCTTCTCTCTGAAACGGTTGTACTTATCGTCTGCAAAGCTATGTCGCGTGCTGCGGTATGCGGAGACACTAAAAGCACCATAGTAGAACACAGATGAAGCTTCTAAGTTGATGTAATAGCCAGTAAGAAGTAGTACAATTCAAGTTTTAGGTATCGATTATTGACTTTTTAGCTGGCTTTGGTGTCTTGGACATGAGCTAGGGCCTTAAGATTCTGCATGAAAGGAGGACTAGCAGCCGAGTTGCACGGGAGAATGTAAAAAGTGTTCATATGTAGTAAAAACCTGAGAAATCCGTCCGTTATGGTCATTTGTTATCGAATCGACTGAAAGCCAGATCGTCACATTGGCCGCTCTTCTCTCTGAAACGGTTGTACTTATCGTCTGCAAAGCTATGTCGCGTGCTGCGGTATGCGGAGACACTAAAACCACCATAGTAGAACACAGATGAAGCGTCTAAGTTGAAGTAATATCCAGAAAGATGTAGTACAATTCAAGTCTTAGGTATCGATTATTGACTTTTTACCATTCTTTGGTGCCTTGGACATGAGCTAGGACCTTAAAATTCCGCATGAACGGAGGACTAGCAGCCGAGTTACAGGGGAGAAAGTAAAAAGTGTTCATATGTAGTAAAAACCTGAGAAATCCGTTCGTTATCGTCATTTGTTATCGAATCGCCTTAAAGCCAGATCGTCACATTAGCCGCTCTTCTCTCTGAAACGGTTGTACTTATCGACTGCAAAGCTATGTCGCGTGCTGCGATATGCGGAGACACTAGAAGCACCATAGTAGAACACAGATGAAGCTTCTAAGATGATGTAATAGTCAGTAAGATGTAGTACAATTAAGTTTTAGGTATCGATTATTCACTTTTTAGCTGGCATTGGTGCCTTGGACATGAGCTAGGACTTTAAGATTGTGCATGAAAGGAGGACTAGCAGCCGAGTTGCACGGGAGAATGTGAAAAGTGTTCATATGTAGTAAAAACCTGAGAAATCCGTCCGTTTTCGTCATTTGTTATCGAATCGACTTAAAGCCAGATCGTCACAATGGCCGCTCTTCTCTCTGAAACTGTTGTACTTATCGTCTGCAAAGCTATGTCGCGTGCTGCGGTATGTGGAGACACTAAAAGCACCATAGTAGAACACAGATGAAGCATCTAAGCTGATGTAATAGCCAGTAAGAAGTAGTACAATTCATGTTATAGGTATCGATTATTGACGTCTTGGCTTGCTTTGGTGACTTGAACATGAGCTAGGACCTTAAGATTCTGCATGAAAGGAGGACTAGCAGCCGAGTTGCACTGGAGAATGTGGAAAATGTTCATATGCAGTAAAAACCTGAGAAATCCTTACGTTTTCGTCATTTGTTATCGAATTGACTTAAAGCCAGATCGTCACATTGGCCGCTCTTCTCTCTGAAACGGTTGTACTTATTGTCTGCAAAGCTATGTCGCGTGCTGCGGTATGCGGAGACACTAAAAGCACCATAGTAGAACACAGATGAAGCTTCTAAGTTGATGTAATAGCCAGTAAGAAGTAGTACAATTCAAGTTTTAGGTATCGACAATTAACTTTTTAGCTGGCTTTGGTGTCTTGGACATGAGCTAGGGCCTTAAGATTCTGCATGAAAGGAGGACTAGCAGCCGAGTTGCGAGGGAGAAAGTGAAAAGTGTTGATATGTAGTAAAAACCTGAGAAATCCGTCCGTTTTCGTCATTTGTTATCGAATCGACGTAAAGCCAGATCGTCACATTGGCCGCTCTTCTCTCTGAAACAGTTGTACTTATCGTCTGCAAAGCTATGTCGCGTGCTGCGGTATGCGGAGACACTAAAAGCACCATAGTAGATCACAGATGAAGCTTCTAAGTTGATGTAATAGGCAGTAAGAAGTAGTACAATTTAAGTTTTAGGTATCGATTATTGACTTTTTAGCTTTCTTTGGTGCCTTGGAGAGGAGCTAGGACCTTAAGATTCTGCATGGAAGGAGGACTAGCAGCCCAGTTGCACGGGAGAATGTGAAAAGTGTTCATAAGTAGTAAAAACCTGAGAAATCCGTCCGTTTTCGTCAATTGTTATCGAATCGACTGAAAGCCAGATCGTCACATTGGCCGCTCTTCTCTCTGAAACGGTTGTACTTATCGTCTGCAAAGCTATGTCGCGTGCTGCGGTATGCGGAGACACTAAAACCACCATAGTAGAACACAGATGAAGCTTCTAGGTTGAAGTAATATCCAGAAAGATGTAGTACAACTCCAGTCTTAGGTATCGATTATTGACTTTTTACCATTCTTTGGTGCCTTGGACATGAGCTAGGACCTTAAAATTCTGCATGAAAGGAGGACTAGCAGCCGAGTTGCACGGGAGAATGTGAAAAGTGTTCATATGCAGTAAAAACCTTAAAAATCCGTTCGTTATCGTCATTGTTATCGAATCGACATAAAGCAAGATCGTCACATTAGCCGGTCTTCTCTCTGAAACGGTTGTACTTATCGACTGCAAAGCTATGTCGCGTGCTGCGGTATGCGGAGACACTAAAAGCACCATAGTAGAACACAGATGAAGCTTCTAAGATGATGTAATAGTCAGTAAGAAGTAGTACAATTCAAGTTTTAAGTATCGATTATTGACTTTTTAGCTGACTTTGGTGCCTTGGACATGAGTTAGGACCTTAAGATTCTGCATGACCGGAGGTCTAGCAGCCGAGTTGTACGGGAGAATGTGAAAAGTGTTCATATGTAGTAAAAACCAAAGAAATCCGTCCGTTTTCGTCATTTGTTATCGAATCGACTTAAAGCCAGATCGTCACATTAGCCGCAATTCTCTCTGAAACGGTTGTACTTATCGACTGCAAAGCTATGTCGCGTGCAGCGGTATGCGGAGACACTAAAAGCACCATAGTAGAACACAGATGAAGCTTCTAAGTTGATGTAATAGCCAGTAAGAAGTAGTACCATTCAAGTTTTAGGTATCGATTATTGACTTTTTAGCTGGCTTTGGTGCCTTGGACATGAGCTAGGACCTTAAGATTCTGCAGGAAAGGAGGACTAGCAGCCGAGTTGCACGGGAGAATGTGAAAAGTGTTCATATGTAGTAAAAACCTGAGAAATCCGTCTGTTTTCGTCATTTGGTATCGAATCGACTTAAAGCCAGATCGTCACATTGGCCGCTCTTCTCTCTGAAACGGTTGTACTTATCGTCTGGAAAGCTATGTCGCGTGCTGCGGTATGCGGAGACACTAAAAGCATCATAGTAGAACACAGATGAAGCTTCTAATTGAAGTAATAGCCAGTTAGAAGTAGTACAATTCAAGTTTTAGGTATTGATTATTGACTTTTCAGCTGCCCTTGGTTCCTTGGATATGCGCTAGGACCTTAAGATTCTGCATGAAAGGAGGACTAGCAGCCGAGTTGCACTGGAGAATGTGGAAAATGTTCATATGTAGTAAAAACCTGTGAAATCCTTACGTTTTCGTCATTTGTTATCGAATTGACTTAAAGCCAGATCGTCACATTGGCCGCTCTTCTCTCTGAAACGGTTGTACTTATCGTCTGCAAAGCTATGTCGCGTGCTGCGGTATGCGGAGACACTAAAAGCACCATAGTAGAACACAGATGAAGCTTCTAAGTTGATGTAATAGCCAGTAAGAAGTAGTACAATTCAAGTTTTAGGTATCGATTATTGACTTTTTAGCTGGCTTTGGTGTCTTGGACATGAGCTAGGGCCTTAAGATTCTGCATGAAAGGAGGACTAGCAGCCGAGTTGCACGGGAGAATGTAAAAAGTGTTCATATGTAGTAAAAACCTGAGAAATCCGTCCGTTATGGTCATTTGTTATCGAATCGACTGAAAGCCAGATCGTCACATTGGCCGCTCTTCTCTCTGAAACGGTTGTACTTATCGTCTGCAAAGCTATGTCGCGTGCTGCGGTATGCGGAGACACTAAAACCACCATAGTAGAACACAGATGAAGCGTCTAAGTTGAAGTAATATCCAGAAAGATGTAGTACAATTCAAGTCTTAGGTATCGATTATTGACTTTTTACCATTCTTTGGTGCCTTGGACATGAGCTAGGACCTTAAAATTCCGCATGAACGGAGGACTAGCAGCCGAGTTACAGGAGAGAAAGTAAAAAGTGTTCATATGTAGTAAAAACCTGAGAAATCCGTTCGTTATCGTCATTTGTTATCGAATCGCCTTAAAGCCAGATCGTCACATTAGCCGCTCTTCTCTCTGAAACGGTTGTACTTATCGACTGCAAAGCTATGTCGCGTGCTGCGATATGCGGAGACACTAAAAGCACCATAGTAGAACACAGATGAAGCTTCTAAGATGATGTAATAGTCAGTAAGATGTAGTACAATTAAGTTTTAGGTATCGATTACTCACTTTTTAGCTGGCTTTGGTGCCTTGGACATGAGCTAGGACTTCAAGATTGTGCATGAAAGGAGGACTAGCAGCCGAGTTGCACGGGAGAATGTGAAAAGTGTTCATATGTAGTAAAAACCTGAGAAATCCGTCCGTTTTCGTCATTTGTTATCGAATCGACTTAAAGCCAGATCGTCACAATGGCCGCTCTTCTCTCTGAAACGGTTGTACTTATCGTCTGCAAAGCTATGTCGCGTGCTGCGGTATGCGGAGACACTAAAAGCATCATAGTAGAACACAGATGAAGCTTCTAATTGAAGTAATAGCCAGTTAGAAGTAGTACAATTCAAGTTTTAGGTATTGATTATTGACTTTTTAGCTGCCCTTGGTTCCTTGGATATGCGCTAGGACCTTAAGATTCTGCATGAAAGGAGGACTAGCAGCCGAGTTGCACTGGAGAATGTGGAAAATGTTCATATGTAGTAAAAACCTGTGAAATCCTTACGTTTTCGTCATTTGTTATCGAATTGACTTAAAGCCAGATCGTCACATTGGCCGATCTTCTCTCTGAAACGGTTGTACTTATCGTCTGCAAAGCTATGTCGCGTGCTGCGGTATGCGGAGACACTAAAAGCACCATAGTAGAACACAGATGAAGCTTCTAAGTTGATGTAATAGCCAGTAAGAAGTAGTACAATTCAAGTTTTAGGTATCGATTATTGACTTTTTAGCTGGCTTTGTTGTCTTGGACATGAGCTAGGGCCTTAAGATTCTGCATGAAAGGAGGACTAGCAGCCGAGTTGCACGGGAGAATGTAAAAAGTGTTCATATGTAGTAAAAACCTGAGAAATCCGTCCGTTATGGCCATTTGTTATCGAATCGACTGAAAGCCAGATCGTCACATTGGCCGCTCTTCTCTCTGAAACAGTTGTACTTATCGTCTGCAAAGCTATGTCGCGTGCTGCGGTATGCGGAGACACTAAAAGCACCATAGTAGATCACAGATGAAGCTTCTAAGTTGATGTAATAGGCAGTAAGAAGTAGTACAATTCAAGTTTTAGGTATCGATTATTGACTTTTTAACTGGCTTTGGTGCCTTGGAGAGGAGCTAGGACCTTAAGATTCTGCATGAAAGGAGGACTAGCAGCCCAGTTGCACGGGAGAATGTGAAAAGTGTTCATATGTAGTAAAAACCTGAGAAATCCGTCCGTTTTCGTCATTTGTTATCGAATCGACTGAAAGCCAGATCGTCACATTGGCCGCTCTTCTCTCTGAAACGGTTGTACTTATCGTCTGCAAAGCTATGTCGCGTGCTGCGGTATGCGGAGACACTAAAAGCACCATAGTAGAACACAGATGAAGCTTCTAAGTTGATGTAATAGCCAGTAAGAAGTAGTACAATTCAAGTTTTAGGTATCGATTATTGACTTTTTAGCTGGCTTTGGTGTCTTGGACATGAGCTAGGGCCTTAAGATTCTGCATGAAAGGAGGACTAGCAGCCGAGTTGCACGGGAGAATGTAAAAAGTGTTCATATGTAGTAAAAACCTGAGAAATCCGTCCGTTATGGTCATTTGTTATCGAATCGACTGAAAGCCAGATCGTCACATTGGCCGCTCTTCTCTCTGAAACGGTTGTACTTATCGTCTGCAAAGCTATGTCGCGTGCTGCGGTATGCGGAGACACTAAAACCACCATAGTAGAACACAGATGAAGCGTCTAAGTTGAAGTAATATCCAGAAAGATGTAGTACAATTCAAGTCTTAGGTATCGATTATTGACTTTTTACCATTCTTTGGTGCCTTGGACATGAGCTAGGACCTTAAAATTCCGCATGAACGGAGGACTAGCAGCCGAGTTACAGGAGAGAAAGTAAAAAGTGTTCATATGTAGTAAAAACCTGAGAAATCCGTTCGTTATCGTCATTTGTTATCGAATCGCCTTAAAGCCAGATCGTCACATTAGCCGCTCTTCTCTCTGAAACGGTTGTACTTATCGACTGCAAAGCTATGTCGCGTGCTGCGATATGCGGAGACACTAAAAGCACCATAGTAGAACACAGATGAAGCTTCTAAGATGATGTAATAGTCAGTAAGATGTAGTACAATTAAGTTTTAGGTATCGATTACTCACTTTTTAGCTGGCTTTGGTGCCTTGGACATGAGCTAGGACTTTAAGATTGTGCATGAAAGGAGGACTAGCAGCCGAGTTGCACGGGAGAATGTGAAAAGTGTTCATATGTAGTAAAAACCTGAGAAATCCGTCCGTTTTCGTCATTTGTTATCGAATCGACTTAAAGCCAGATCGTCACAATGGCCGCTCTTCTCTCTGAAACGGTTGTACTTATCGTCTGCAAAGCTATGTCGCGTGCTGCGGTATGCGGAGACACTAAAAGCATCATAGTAGAACACAGATGAAGCTTCTAATTGAAGTAATAGCCAGTTAGATGTAGTACAATTCAAGTTTTAGGTATTGATTATTGACTTTTTAGCTGCCCTTGGTTCCTTGGATATGCGCTAGGACCTTAAGATTCTGCATGAAAGGAGGACTAGCAGCCGAGTTGCACTGGAGAATGTGGAAAATGTTCATATGTAGTAAAAACCTGTGAAATCCTTACGTTTTCGTCATTTGTTATCGAATTGACTTAAAGCCAGATCGTCACATTGGCCGATCTTCTCTCTGAAACGGTTGTACTTATCGTCTGCAAAGCTATGTCGCGTGCTGCGGTATGCGGAGACACTAAAAGCACCATAGTAGAACACAGATGAAGCTTCTAAGTTGATGTAATAGCCAGTAAGAAGTAGTACAATTCAAGTTTTAGGTATCGATTATTGACTTTTTAGCAGGCTTTGTTGTCTTGGACATGAGCTAGGGCCTTAAGATTCTGCATGAAAGGAGGACTAGCAGCCGAGTTGCACGGGAGAATGTAAAAAGTGTTCATATGTAGTAAAAACCTGAGAAATCCGTCCGTTATGGCCATTTGTTATCGAATCGACTGAAAGCCAGATCGTCACATTGGCCGCTCTTCTCTCTGAAACAGTTGTACTTATCGTCTGCAAAGCTATGTCGCGTGCTGCGGTATGCGGAGACACTAAAAGCACCATAGTAGATCACAGATGAAGCTTCTAAGTTGATGTAATAGGCAGTAAGAAGTAGTACAATTCAAGTTTTAGGTATCGATTATTGACTTTTTAACTGGCTTTGGTGCCTTGGAGAGGAGCTAGGACCTTAAGATTCTGCATGAAAGGAGGACTAGCAGCCCAGTTGCACGGGAGAATGTGAAAAGTGTTCATATGTAGTAAAAACCTGAGAAATCCGTCCGTTTTCGTCATTTGTTATCGAATCGACTGAAAGCCAGATCGTCACATTGGCCGCTCTTCTCTCTGAAACGGTTGTACTTATCGTCTGCAAAGCTATGTCGCGTGCTGCGGTATGCGGAGACACTAAAACCACCATAGTAGAACACAGATGAAGCTTCTAAGTTGAAGTAATATCCAGAAAGATGTAGTACAACTCAAGTCTTAGGTATCGATTATTGACTTTTTACCATTCTTTGGTGCCTTGGACATGAGCTAGGACCTTAAAATTCTGCATGAAAGGAGGACTAGCAGCCGAGTTGCACGGGAGAATGTGAAAAGTGTTCATATGCAGTAAAAACCTTAAAAATCCGTTCGTTATCGTCATTGTTATCGAATCGACATAAAGCAAGATCGTCACATTAGCCGGTCTTCTCTCTGAAACGGTTGTACTTATCGACTGCAAAGCTATGTCGCGTGCTGCGGTATGCGGAGACACTAAAAGCACCATAGTAGAACACAGATGAAGCTTCTAAGATGATGTAATAGTCAGTAAGAAGTAGTACAATTCAAGTTTTAAGTATCGATTATTGACTTTTTAGCTGACTTTGGTGCCTTGGACATGAGTTAGGACCTTAAGATTCTGCATGACCGGAGGTCTAGCAGCCGAGTTGTACGGGAGAATGTGAAAAGTGTTCATATGTAGTAAAAACCAAAGAAATCCGTCCGTTTTCGTCATTTGTTATCGAATCGACTTAAAGCCAGATCGTCACATTAGCCGCAATTCTCTCTGAAACGGTTGTACTTATCGACTGCAAAGCTATGTCGCGTGCAGCGGTATGCGGAGACACTAAAAGCACCATAGTAGAACACAGATGAAGCTTCTAAGTTGATGTAATAGCCAGTAAGAAGTAGTACCATTCAAGTTTTAGGTATCGATTATTGACTTTTTAGCTGGCTTTGGTGCCTTGGACATGAGCTAGGACCTTAAGATTCTGCAGGAAAGGAGGACTAGCAGCCGAGTTGCACGGGAGAATGTGAAAAGTGTTCATATGTAGTAAAAACCTGAGAAATCCGTCTGTTTTCGTCATTTGGTATCGAATCGACTTAAAGCCAGATCGTCACATTGGCCGCTCTTCTCTCTGAAACGGTTGTACTTATCGTCTGGAAAGCTATGTCGCGTGCTGCGGTATGCGGAGACACTAAAAGCATCATAGTAGAACACAGATGAAGCTTCTAATTGAAGTAATAGCCAGTTAGAAGTAGTACAATTCAAGTTTTAGGTATTGATTATTGACTTTTTAGCTGCCCTTGGTTCCTTGGATATGCGCTAGGGCCTTAAGATTCTGCATGAAAGGAGGACTAGCAGCCGAGTTGCACGGGAGAATGTAAAAAGTGTTCATATGTAGTAAAAACCTGAGAAATCCGTCCGTTATGGTCATTTGTTATCGAATCGACTGAAAGCCAGATCGTCACATTGGCCGCTCTTCTCTCTGAAACGGTTGTACTTATCGTCTGCAAAGCTATGTCGCGTGCTGCGGTATGCGGACACACTAAAACCACCATAGTAGAACACAGATGAAGCGTCTAAGTTGAAGTAATATCCAGAAAGATGTAGTACAATTCAAGTCTTAGGTATCGATTATTGACTTTTTACCATTCTTTGGTGCCTTGGACATGAGCTAGGACCTTAAAATTCCGCATGAACGGAGGACTAGCAGCCGAGTTACAGGGGAGAAAGTAAAAAGTGTTCATATGTAGTAAAAACCTGAGAAATCCGTTCGTTATCGTCATTTGTTATCGAATCGCCTTAAAGCCAGATCGTCCCATTAGCCGCTCTTCTCTCTGAAACGGTTGTACTTATCGACTGCAAAGCTATGTCGCGTGCTGCGATATGCGGAGACACTAAGAGCACCATAGTAGAACACAGATGAAGCTTCTAAGATGATGTAATAGTCAGTAAGATGTAGTACAATTAAGTTTTAGGTATCGTTTATTCACTTTTTAGCTGGCTTTGGTGCCTTGGACATGAGCTAGGACTTTAAGATTGTGCATGAAAGGAGGACTAGCAGCCGAGTTGCACGGGAGAATGTGAAAAGTGTTCATATGTAGTAAAAACCTGAGAAATCCGTCCGTTTTCGTCATTTGTTATCGAATCGACTTAAAGCCAGATCGTCACAATGGCCGCTCTTCTCTCTGAAACGGTTGTACTTATCGTCTGCAAAGCTATGTCGCGTGCTGCGGTATGCGGAGACACTAAAAGCATCATAGTAGAACACAGATGAAGCTTCTAATTGAAGTAATAGCCAGTTAGAAGTAGTACAATTCAAGTTTTAGGTATTGATTATTGACTTTTTAGCTGCCCTTGGTTCCTTGGATATGCGCTAGGACCTTAAGATTCTGCATGAAAGGAGGACTAGCAGCCGAGTTGCACTGGAGAATGTGGAAAATGTTCATATGTAGTAAAAACCTGTGAAATCCTTACGTTTTCGTCATTTGTTATCGAATTGACTTAAAGCCAGATCGTCACATTGGCCGCTCTTCTCTCTGAAACGGTTGTACTTATCGTCTGCAAAGCTATGTCGCGTGCTGCGGTATGCGGAGACACTAAAAGCACCATAGTAGAACACAGATGAAGCTTCTAAGTTGATGTAATAGCCAGTAAGAAGTAGTACAATTCAAGTTTTAGGTATCGATTATTGACTTTTTAGCTGGCTTTGGTGTCTTGGACATGAGCTAGGGCCTTAAGATTCTGCATGAAAGGAGGACTAGCAGCCGAGTTGCACGGGAGAATGTAAAAAGTGTTCATATGTAGTAAAAACCTGAGAAATCCGTCCGTTATGGTCATTTGTTATCGAATCGACTGAAAGCCAGATCGTCACATTGGCCGCTCTTCTCTCTGAAACGGTTGTACTTATCGTCTGCAAAGCTATGTCGCGTGCTGCGGTATGCGGAGACACTAAAACCACCATAGTAGAACACAGATGAAGCGTCTAAGTTGAAGTAATATCCAGAAAGGTGTAGTACAATTCAAGTCTTAGGTATCGATTATTGACTTTTTACCATTCTTTGGTGCCTTGGACATGAGCTAGGACCTTAAAATTCCTCATGAACGGAGGACTAGCAGCCGAGTTACAGGGGAGAAAGTAAAAAGTGTTCATATGTAGTAAAAACCTGAGAAATCCGTTCGTTATCGTCATTTGTTATCGAATCGCCTTAAAGCCAGATCGTCACATTAGCCGCTCTTCTCTCTGAAACGGTTGTACTTATCGACTGCAAAGCTATGTCGCGTGCTGCGATATGCGGAGACACTAAAAGCACCATAGTAGAACACAGATGAAGCTTCTAAGATGATGTAATAGTCAGTAAGATGTAGTACAATTAAGTTTTAGGTATCGATTATTCACTTTTTAGCTGGCTTTGG
Source organism: Schistocerca gregaria (assembly GCF_023897955.1). Taxonomy (NCBI): domain Eukaryota; kingdom Metazoa; phylum Arthropoda; class Insecta; order Orthoptera; family Acrididae; genus Schistocerca; species Schistocerca gregaria. The sequence goes on along the minus strand of NW_026061765.1, from coordinate 553,750 downwards.
TGCCTTGGACATGAGCTAGGACTTTAAGATTGTGCATGAAAGGAGGACTAGCAGCCGAGTTGCACGGGAGAATGTGAAAAGTGTTCATATGTAGTAAAAACCTGAGAAATCCGTCCGTTTTCGTCATTTGTTATCGAATCGACTTAAAGCCAGATCGTCACAATGGCCGCTCTTCTCTCTGAAACGGTTGTACTTATCGTCTGCAAAGCTATGTCGCGTGCTGCGGTATGTGGAGACACTAAAAGCACCATAGTAGAACACAGATGAAGCATCTAAGCTGATGTAATAGCCAGTAAGAAGTAGTACAATTCATGTTATAGGTATCGATTATTGACGTCTTAGCTTGCTTTGGTGACTTGTACATGAGCTAGGACCTTAAGATTCTGCATGAAAGGAGGACTAGCAGCCGAGTTGCACTGGAGAATGTGGAAAATGTTCATATGCAGTAAAAACCTGAGAAATCCTTACGTTTTCATCATTTGTTATCGAATTGACTTAAAGCCAGATCGTCACATTGGCCGCTCTTCTCTCTGAAACGGTTGTACTTATCGTCTGCAAAGCTATGTCGCGTGCTGCGGTATGCGGAGACACTAAAAGCACCATAGTAGAACACAGATGAAGCTTCTAAGTTGATGTAATAGCCAGTAAGAAGTAGTGCAATTCAAGTTTTAGGTATCGACAATTAACTTTTTAGCTGGCTTTGGTGTCTTGGACATGAGCTAGGGCCTTAAGATTCTGCATGAAAGGAGGACTAGCAGCCGAGTTGCGAGGGAGAAAGTGAAAAGTGTTCATATGTAGTAAAAACCTGAGAAATCCGTCCGTTTTCGTCATTTGTTATCGAATCGACGTAAAGCCAGATCGTCACATTGGCCGCTCTTCTCTCTGAAACAGTTGTACTTATCGTCTGCAAAGCTATGTCGCGTGCTGCGGTATGCGGAGACACTAAAAGCACCATAGTAGATCACAGATGAAGCTTCTAAGTTGATGTAATAGGCAGTAAGAAGTAGTACAATTCAAGTTTTAGGTATCGATTATTGACTTTTTAGCTGGCTTTGGTGCCTTGGAGAGGAGCTAGGACCTTAAGATTCTGCATGAAAGGAGGACTAGCAGCCCAGTTGTACGGGAGAATGTGAAAAGTGTTCATATGTAGTAAAAACCTGAGAAATCCGTCCGTTATCGTCATTTGTTATCGAATCGACTGAAAGCCAGATCGTCACATTGGCCGCTCTTCTCTCTGAAACGGTTGTACTTATCGTCTGCAAAGCTATGTCGCGCGCTGCGGTATGCGGAGACACTAAAACCACCATAGTAGAACACAGATGAAGCTTCTAAGTTGAAGTAATATCCAGAAAGATGTAGTACAACTCAAGTCTTAGGTATCGATTATTGACTTTTTACCATTCTTTGGTGCCTTGGACATGAGCTAGGACCTTAAAATTCTGCATGAAAGGAGGACTAGCAGCCGAGTTGCACGGGAGAATGTGAAAAGTGTTCATATGCAGTAAAAACCTTAAAAATCCGTTCGTTATCGTCATTGTTATCGAATCGACATAAAGCAAGATCGTCACATTAGCCGGTCTTCTCTCTGAAACGGTTGTACTTATCGACTGCAAAGCTATGTCGCGTGCTGCGGTATGCGGAGACACTAAAAGCACCATAGTAGAACACAGATGAAGCTTCTAAGATGATGTAATAGTCAGTAAGACGTAGTACAATTCAAGTTTTAAGTATCGATTATTGACTTTTTAGCTGACTTTGGTGCCTTGGACATGAGTTAGGACCTTAAGATTCTGCATGACCGGAGGTCTAGCAGCCGAGTTGTACGGGAGAATGTGAAAAGTGTTCATATGTAGTAAAAACCAAAGAAATCCGTCCGTTTTCGTCATTTGTTATCGAATCGACTTAAAGCCAGATCGTCACATTAGCCGCAATTCTCTCTGAAACGGTTGTACTTATCGACTGCAAAGCTATGTCGCGTGCAGCAATATGCGGAGACACTAAAAGCACCATAGTAGAACACAGATGAAGCTTCTAAGTTGATGTAATTGCCAGTAAGAAGTAGTACCATTCAAGTTTTAGGTATCGATTATTGACTTTTTAGCTGGCTTTGGTGCCTTGGACATGAGCTAGGACCTTAAGATTCTGCAGGAAAGGAGGACTAGCAGCCGAGTTGCACGGGAGAATGTGAAAAGTGTTCATATGTAGTAAAAACCTGAGAAATCCGTCTGTTTTCGTCATTTGTTATCGAATCGACTTAAAGCCCGATCGTCACATTGGCCGCTCTTCTCTCTGAAACGGTTGTACTTATCGTCTGGAAAGCTATGTCGCGTGCTGCGGTATGCGGAGACACTAAAAGCATCATAGTAGAACACAGATGAAGCTTCTAATTGAAGTAATAGCCAGTTAGAAGTAGTACAATTCAAGTTTTAGGTATTGATTATTGACTTTTTAGCTGCCCTTGGTTCCTTGGACATGCGCTAGGACCTTAAGATTCTGCATGAAGGGAGGACTAGCAGCCGAGTTGCACGGGAGAATGTGAAAAGTGTTCATATGTAGTAAAAACCTGAGAAATCCGTCTGTTTTCGTCATTTGTTATCGAATCGACTTAAAGCCAGATCGTCACATTGGCCGCTCTTCTCTCTGAAACGGTTGTACTTATCGTCTGCAAAGCTATGTCGCGTGCTGCGGTATGCGGAGACACTAAAACCACCATTGTAGAACACAGATGAAGCTTCTAAGTTGAAGTAATATCCAGAAAGATGTAGTACAACTCAAGTCTTAGGTATCGATTATTGACTTTTTACCATTCTTTGGTGCCTTGGACATGAGCTAGGACCTTAAAATTCTGCATGAAAGGAGGACTAGCAGCCGAGTTGCACGGGAGAATGTGAAAAGTGTTCATATGTAGTAAAAACCTGAGAAATCCGTCTGTTTTCGTCATTTGTTATCGAATCGACTTAAAGCCAGATCGTCACATTAGCCGCTCTTCTCTCTCAAACGGTTGTACTTATCGACTGCAAAGCTATGTCGCGTGCTGCGGTATGCGGAGACACTAAAAGCACCATAGTAGAACACAGATGAAGCTTCTAAGATGATGTAATAGTCAGTAAGAAGTAGTACAATTCAAGTTTTAAGTATCGATTATTGACTTTTTAGCTGACATTGGTGCTTTGGACATGAGATAGGACCTTAAGATTCTGCATGAAAGGAGGTCTAGCAGCCGAGTTGTAAGGGAGAATGTGAAAAGTGTTCATATGTAGTAAAAACCAGAGAAATCCGTCCGTCTTCGTCATTTGTTATCGAATCGACTTCAAGCCAGATCGTCACATTAGCCGCAATTCTCTCTGAAACGGTTGTACTTATCGACTGCAAAGCTATGTCGCGTGCAGCGGTATGTGGAGACACTAAAAGCACCATAGTAGAACACAGATGAAGCTTCTAAGTTGATGTAATAGCCAGTAAGAAGTAGTACCATTCAAGTTTTAGGTATCGATTATTGACTTTTTAGCTGGCTTTGGTGCCTTGGACATGAGCTCTGACCTTAACATTCTGCATGAAAGGAGGACTAGCAGCCGAGTTGCACGGGAGAATGTGAAAAGTGTTCATATGTAGTAAAAACCAGAGAAATCCGTCCGTGTTCGACATTTGTTATCAAATCGACTTAAAGCCAGATCGTCACATTGGACGCTCTTCTCTCTGAAACGGTTGTACTTATCGTCTGCAAAGCTATGTCGAGTGCTGCGGTTTGCGGAGACACTAAAAGCACCATAGTAAAACACAGATGAAGCTTCCAAGTTGATGTAATAGCCAGTAAGAAGTAGTACAATTCAAGTTTTAAGTATCGATTGTTGACTTCTTACACTTCTTTGGTGCCTTTGGCATGAGCTAGGAACTTAAGATTTTGCATAATAGGAGGTCTAGCAGCCGCGTCTCACGTGAGAATGTGAAAAGTGTTCATATGTAGTAAAAACCTGAGAAATCCGTTCGTTATCGTCATTTGTTGTCGAATCGACTTAAAGCCAGATCGTCACATTGGCCGTTCTTCTCTTTGAAACGGTTGTACTTATCGTCTGCAAAGCTACGTGTCGTGCTGCGGTATGCGGAGACACTAAAAGCACCATAGTAAAACACAGATGAAGCTTCTAAGCTGATGTAATAGCCAGTAAGAAGTAGTACAATTCAAGTTGTAGGTATCGATTATTGACTTTCTAGCTGGCTTTGGTGCCTTGGACATGAGCTAGGACCTTAAGATTCTGCATGAAAGGAGGACTAGCAGCCGCGTTGCACGTGAGAATGTGAAAAGTGTTCATATGTAGTAAAAACCTGAGAAATCCGTTCGTTATCGTCATTTGTTATCGAATCGACTTAAAGCCAGATCGTCACATTAGCCGCTCTTCTCTCTGAAACGGTTGTACTTATCGACTGCAAAGCTATGTCGCGTGCTGCGGTATGCGGAGACACTAAAAGCACCATAGTAGAACACAGATGAAGCTTCTAAGTTGATGTAATAGCCAGTAAGAAGTAGTACCATTCAAGTTTTTGGTATCGATTATTAACTTTTTAGCTGGCTTTGGTGCCTTGGACATGAGCTAGGACCTTAAGATTCTGCATGAAAGGAGGACTAGCAGCCGGGTTGCACGGGAGAATGTGAAAAGTGTTCATATGTAGTAAAAACCAGAGAAATCCGTCCGTGTTCGACATTTGTTATCGAATCGACTTAAAGCCAGATCGTCACATTGGCCGCTCTTCTCTCTCAAACGGTTGTACTTATCTACTGCAAAGCTATGTCGCGTGCTGCGGTATGCGGAGACACTAAAAGCACCATAGTAGAACACAGATGAAGCTTCTAAGTTGATGTAATAGTCAGTAAGAAGTAGTACTATTCAAGTTTTAGGTATTGATTATTGACTTTTTAGCTGGCTTTGGTGCCTTGGACATGAGCTAGGACCTTAAGATTCTGCATGAAAGGAGGACTAGCAGCCGAGTTGCACGGGAGAATATGAAAAGTGTTCATATGTAGTAAAAACCAGAGAAATCCGTCCGTGTTCGACATTTGTTATCGAATCGACTTAAAGCCAGATCGTAACATTGGCCGCTCTTCTCTCTAAAACGGTTGTACTTATCGTCTGCAAAGCTATGTCGAGTGCTGCGGCATGCGGAGACACTAAAAGCACCAGAGTAGAACACAGATGAAGCTTCTAAGTTGATGTAATAGCCAGTAAGAAGTAGTACAATTCAAGTTTTAAGTATCGTTTGTTGTCTTTTTACCCTTCTTTGGTGCCTTGGGCATGAGCTAGGAACTTAAGATTTTGCATGATAGGAGGTCTAGCAGCCGCGTTGCACGTGAGAATGTGAAAAGTGTTCATATGTAGTAAAAACCTGAGAAATCCGTCCGTTTTCGTCATTTGTTGTCGAATCGACTTAAAGCCAGATCGTCACATTAGCCGCTCTTCTCCCTGAAACGGTTGTACTTATCGACTGCAAAGCTATGTCGCGTGCTGCGGTATGCGGAGACACTAAAAGCACCATAGTAGAACGTAGATGAAGCTTCTAAGATGATGTAATAGTCATTAAGAAGTAGTACAATTCCAGTTTTAGGTATCGATTATTGACTTTTTAGCTGGCTTTGGTGCCTTGGACATGAGTTAGGACCTTAAGATTCTGCATGAAAGGAGGTCTAGAAGCCGAGTTGTACGGGAGAATGTGAAAAGTGTTCATATGTAGTAAAAACCTGAGAAATCCGTCCGTTTTCGTCATTTGTTATCGAATCGACTTAAAGCCAGATCGTCACATTGGCCGCTCTACTCTCTAAAATGGTTGTACTTATCGTCTGCAAAGCTATGTCGCGCGCTGCGGTATGCGGAGACACTAAAAGCACCATAGTAGAATCCAGATGAAGCTTCTAAGTTGATGTAATAGCCAGTAAGAAGTAGTACAATTCAAGTTATAGGTATCGATTATTGACTTTTTAGCTGGCTTTGGTACCTTGGACATGAGCTAGGACCTTAACATTCTGCATGAAAGGAGGACTAGCAGCCGAGTTGCACGGGAGAACGTGAAAAGTGTTCATATGTAGTAAAAACCTGAGAAATCCGTCCGTTTTCGTCATTTGTTATCGAATCGACTTAAATCCAGATCGTCACATTGGCCGCTCTTCGTTCTGAAACGGTTTTCTTATCTTGTGCAAAGCTATGTCGCGCGCTGCGGTATGCAGAGACACTGAAAGCACCATAGTAGAACACAGATGAAGCTTCTAAGTTGATGTAATAGTCAGTAAGAAGTAGTACAATTCAAGTTTTAGGTACTGATTATTTACTTTTTAGCTGGCTTTGGTGTCTTGGACATGAGATAGGACCTTAAGATTCTGCATGAAAGGATTACTAGCAGCCGAGTTGCACCGGAGAATGTGGAAAATGTTCATATGTAGTAAAAACCTGAGAAATCCTTCCGATTTCGTCATTTGTTATCGAATCGACTTAAAGCCAGATCGGCACATTGGCCGCTCTTCTCTCTGAAACGGTTCTACTTATTGTCTGGAAAGCTATGTCGCATGCTGCGGTATGCGGAGACACTGAAAGCACCATAGTAGAACACAGATGAAGCTTCTAAGTTGATGTAATAGCCAGTAAGAAGTAGTACCATTCAAGTTTTAGGTATTGATTATTAACTTTTTAGCTGGCTTTGGTGCCTTGGACATGAGCTAGGACCTTAAGATTCTGCATGAAAGGAGGACTAGCAGCCGAGTTGCACGGGAGAATGTGAAAAGTGTTCATATGTAGTAAAAACCTGAGAAATCCGTCCGTGTTCGACATTTGTTATCGAATCGACTTAAAGCCAGATCGTCACATTGGCCGCTCTTCTCTCTCAAAAGGTTGTACTTATCGACTGCAAAGCTATGTCGCGTGCTGCGGTATGCGGAGGCACTAAAAGCACCATAGTAGAACACAGATGAAGCTTCTAAGTTGATGTAATAGTCAGTAAGAAGTAGTACAATTCAAGTTTTAGGTATCGATTATTGACTTTTTAGCTGGCTTTGGTGCCTTGGACATGAGCTAGGACCTTAAGATTCTGCATGAAAGGAGGACTAGCAGCCGAGTTGCACGGGAGAATATGAAAAGTGTTCATATGTAGTAAAAACCAGAGAAATCCGTCCGTGTTCGACATTTGTTATCGAATCGACTTAAAGCCAGATCGTAACATTGGCCGCTCTTCTCTCTAAAACGGTTGTACTTATCGTCTGCAAAGCTATGTCGAGTGCTGCGGCATGCGGAGACATTAAAAGCACCATAGTAGAACACAGATGAAGCTTCTAAGTTGATGTAATAGGCAGTAAGAAGTAGTACAATTCAAGTTTTAGGTATCGATTATTGACTTTTTAGCTGGCTTTGGTGCCTTGGAGAGGAGCTAGGACCTTAAGATTCTGCATGAAAGGAGGACTAGCAGCCCAGTTGCACGGGAGAATGTGAAAAGTGTTCATATGTAGTAAAAACCTAAGAAATCCGTCCGTTATCGTCATTTGTTATCGAATCGACTTAAAGCCAGATCGTCACATTGGCCGCTCTTCTCTCTGAAACGGTTGTACTTATCGTCTGCAAAGCTATGTCGCGTGCTGCGGTATTCTGAGACACTAAAAGCACCATAGTACAACACAGATAAAGCTTCTAAGTTGATGTAATAGCCAGTAAGAAGTAGTACAATTCAAGTTTTAGGTATCGATTATTGACTTTATAGCTGGCTTGGTGCCTTGGACATGAGCCAGGACCTTAACATTCTGCATGAAAGGAGGACTAGCAGCCAATTTGCACAGCAGAATGTGAAAAGTGTTCATATGTAGTAAAAACCTGAGAAATCCGTCCGTTTTCGTCATTTGTTATCGAATCGACATAAAGCAAGATCGTCACATTAGCCGGTCTTCTCTCTGAAACGGTTGTACTTATCGACTGCAAAGCTATGTCGCGTGCTGCGGTATGCGGAGACACTAAAAGCACCATAGTAGAACACAGATGAAGCTTCTAAGATGATGTAATAGTCAGTAAGACGTAGTACAATTCAAGTTTTAAGTATCGATTATTGACTTTTTAGCTGGCTTTGGCGTCTTGGACATGAGCTAGGACCATACGATTCTGCATGAAAGGAGGACTAGCAGCCGAGTTGCACGGGAGAATGTGAAAAGTGTTCATATGTCGTAAAAACCTGAGAAATCCGTCTGTATTCGTCATTTGTTATCGAATCGACTTAAAGACAGATCGTCACATTGGCCGCTCTTCTCTCTGAATCGGTTGTACTTATCGTCTGAAAGCTTGGCGCGTGCTGCGGTATGCGGAGACACTAAAAGCACCATAGTAGAACACAGATGAAGCTTCTAAGATGACGTAATAGCCAGTAAGAAGTAGTACAACTCAAGTTCTAGGTATCGATTATTGACATTTTAGCTGGCTTTGGTGCCTTGGACATGAGCTAGGACCATACGATTCTGCATGAAAGGAGGACTAGCAGCCGAGTTGCACGGGAGAATGTGAAAAGTGTTCATATGTAGTAAAAACCAGAGAAATCCGTCCGTCTTCGTCATTTGTTATCGAATCGACTTCAAGCCAGATCGTCACATTAGCCGCAATTCTCTCTGAAACCGTTGTACTTATCGACTGCAAAGCTATGTCGCGTGCAGCGGTATGTGGAGACACTAAAAGCACCATAGTAGAACACAGATGAAGCTTCTAAGTTGATGTAATAGCCAGTAAGAGGTATACCATTCAAGTTTTAGGTATCGATTATTGACTTTTTAGCTGGCTTTGGTGCCTTGGACATGAGCTCTGACCTTAACATTCTGCATGAAAGGAGGACTAGCAGCCGAGTTGCACGGGAGAATGTGAAAGGTGTTCATATGTAGTAAAAACCAGAGAAATCCGTTCGTGTTCGACATTTGTTATCAAATCGACTTAAAGCCAGATCGTCACATTGGACGCTCTTCTCTCTGAAACGGTTGTACTTATCGTCTGCAAAGCTATGTCGAGTGCTGCGGTTTGCGGAGACACTAAAAGCACCATAGTAAAACACAGATGAAGCTTCCAAGTTGATGTAATAGCCAGTAAGAAGTAGTACAATTCAAGTTTTAAGTATCGATTGTTGACTTCTTACACTTCTTTGGTGACTTTGGCATGAGCTAGGAACTTAAGATTTTGCATAATAGGAGGTCTAGCAGCCGCGTCTCACGTGAGAATGTGAAAAGTGTTCATATGTAGTAAAAACCTGAGAAATCCGTTCGTTATCGTCATTTGTTGTCGAATCGACTTAAAGCCAGATCGTCACATTGGCCGTTCTTCTCTTTGAAACGGTTGTACTTATCGTCTGCAAAGCTACGTGTCGTGCTGCGGTATGCGGAGACACTAAAAGCACCATAGTAAAACACAGATGAAGCTTCTAAGCTGATGTAATAGCCAGTAAGAAGTAGTACAATTCAAGTTGTAGGTATCGATTATTGACTTTCTAGCTGGCTTTGGTGCCTTGGACATGAGCTAGGACCTTAAGATTCTGCATGAAAGGAGGACTAGCAGCCGCGTTGCACGTGAGAATGTGAAAAGTGTTCATATGTAGTAAAAACCTGAGAAATCCGTTCGTTATCGTCATTTGTTATCGAATCGACTTAAAGCCAGATCGTCACATTAGCCGCTCTTCTCTCTGAAACGGTTGTACTTATCGACTGCAAAGCTATGTCGCGTGCTGCGGTATGCGGAGACACTAAAAGCACCATAGTAGAACACAGATGAAGCTTCTAAGTTGATGTAATAGCCAGTAAGAAGTAGTACCATTCAAGTTTTAGGTATCGATTATTAACTTTTTACCTGGCTTTGGTGCCTTGGACATGAGCTAGGACCTTAAGATTCTGCATGAAAGGAGGACTAGCAGCCGAGTTGCACGGGAGAATGTGAAAAGTGTTCATATGTAGTAAAAACCAGAGAAATCCGTCCGTGTTCGACATTTGTTATCGAATCGACTTAAAGCCAGATCGTCACATTGGCCGCTCTTCTCTCTCAAACGGTTGTACTTATCTACTGCAAAGCTATGTCGCGTGCTGCGGTATGCGGAGACACTAAAAGCACCATAGTAGAACACAGATGAAGCTTCTAAGTTGATGTAATAGTCAGTAAGAAGTAGTACAATTCAAGTTTTAGGTATTGATTATTGACTTTTTAGCTGGCTTTGGTGCCTTGGACATGAGCTAGGACCTTAAGATTCTGCATGAAAGGAGGACTAGCAGCCGAGTTGCACGGGAGAATATGAAAAGTGTTCATATGTAGTAAAAACCAGAGAAATCCGTCCGTGTTCGACATTTGTTATCGAATCGACTTAAAGCCAGATCGTAACATTGGCCGCTCTTCTCTCTAAAACGGTTGTACTTATCGTCTGCAAAGCTATGTCGAGTGCTGCGGCATGCGGAGACACTAAAAGCACCATAGTAGAACACAGATGAAGCTTCTAAGTTGATGTAATAGCCAGTAAGAAGTAGTACAATTCAAGTTTTAAGTATCGTTTGTTGACTTTTTACCCATCTTTGGTGCCTTGGGCATGAGCTAGGAACTTAAGATTTTGCAAGATAGGAGGTCTAGCAGCCGCGTTGCACGTGAGAATGTGAAAAGTGTTCATATGTAGTAAAAACCTGAGAAATCCGTCCGTTTTCGTCATTTGTTGTCGAATCGACTTAAAGCCAGATCGTCACATTAGCCGCTCTTCTCCCTGAAACGGTTGTACTTATCGACTGCAAAGCTATGTCGCGTGCTGCGGTATGCGGAGACACTAAAAGCACCATAGTAGAACGTAGATGAAGCTTCTAAGATGATGTAATAGTCATTAAGAAGTAGTACAATTCCAGTTTTAGGTATCGATTATTGACTTTTTAGCTGGCTTTGGTGCCTTGGACATGAGTTAGGACCTTAAGATTCTGCATGAAAGGAGGTATAGAAGCCGAGTTGTACGGGAGAATGTGAAAAGTGTTCATATGTAGTAAAAACCTGAGAAATCCGTCCGTTTTCGTCATTTGTTATCGAATCGACTTAAAGCCAGATCGTCACATTGGGCGCTCCACTCTCTAAAATGGTTGTACTTATCGTCTGCAAAGCTATGTCGCGCGCTGCGGTATGCGGAGACACTAAAAGCACCATAGTAGAATACAGATGAAGCTTCTAAGTTGATGTAATAGCCAGTAAGAAGTAGTACAATTCAAGTTATAGGTATCGATTATTGACTTTTTAGCTGGCTTTGGTACCTTGGACATGAGCTAGGACCTTAACATTCTGCATGAAAGGAGGACTAGCAGCCGAGTTGCACGGGAGAACGTGAAAAGTGTTCATATGTAGTAAAAACCTGAGAAATCCGTCCGTTTTCGTCATTTGTTATCGAATCGACTTAAATCCAGATCGTCACATTGGCCGCTCTTCGTTCTGAAACGGTTTTTCTTATCTTGTGCAAAGCTATGTCGCGCGCTGCGGTATGCAGAGACACTAAATGCACCATAGTAGAACACAGATGAAGCTTCTAAGTTGATGTAATAGTCAGTAAGAAGTAGTACAATTCAAGTTTTAGGTACTGATTATTTACTTTTTAGCTGGCTTTGGTGTCTTGGACATGAGATAGGACCTTAAGATTCTGCATGAAAGGATTACTAGCAGCCGAGTTGCACCGGAGAATGTGGAAAATGTTCATATGTAGTAAAAACCTGAGAAATCCTTCCGATTTCGTCATTTGTTATCGAATCGACTTAAAGCCAGATCGGCACATTGGCCGCTCTTCTCTCTGAAACGGTTCTACTTATTGTCTGGAAAGCTATGTCGCATGCTGCGGTATGCGGAGACACTGAAAGCACCATAGTAGAACACAGATGAAGCTTCTAAGTTGATGTAATAGCCAGTAAGAAGTAGTACCATTCAAGTTTTAGGTATTGATTATTAACTTTTTAGCTGGCTTTGGTGCCTTGGACATGAGCTAGGACCTTAAGATTCTGCATGAAAGGAGGACTAGCAGCCGAGTTGCATGGGAGAATGTGAAAAGTGTTCATATGTAGTAAAAACCAGAGAAATCCGTCCGTGTTCGACATTTGTTATCGAATCGACTTAAAGCCAGATCGTCACATTGGCCGCTCTTCTCCCTCAAAAGGTTGTACTTATCGACTGCAAAGCTATGTCGCGTGCTGCGGTATGCGGAGGCACTAAAAGCACCATAGTAGAACACAGATGAAGCTTCTAAGTTGATGTAATAGTCAGTAAGAAGTAGTACAATTCAAGTTTTAGGTATTGATTATTGACTTTTTAGCTGGCTTTGGTGCCTTGGACATGAGCTAGGACCTTAAGATTCTGCATGAAAGGAGGACTAGCAGCCGAGTTGCACGGGAGAATATGAAAAGTGTTCATATGTAGTAAAAACCAGAGAAATCCGTCCGTGTTCGACATTTGTTATCGAATCGACTTAAAGCCAGATCGTAACATTGGCCGCTCTTCTCTCTAAAACGGTTGTACTTATCGTCTGCAAAGCTATGTCGAGTGCTGCGGCATGCGGAGACACTAAAAGCACCATAGTAGAACACAGATGAAGCTTCTAAGTTGATGTAATAGCCAGTAAGAAGTAGTACAATTCAAGTTTTAAGTATCGATTGTTGACTTTTTACCCTTCTTTGGGGCCTTGGGCATGAGCTAGGAACTTAAGATTTTGCATGATAGGAGGTCTAGCAGCCGCGTTGCACGTGAGAATGTGAAAAGTGTTCATATGTAGTAAAAACCTGAGAAATCTGTCCGTTTTCGTCATTTGTTGTCGAATCGACTTAAAGCCAGATCGTCACATTAGCCGCTCTTCTCCCTGAAACGGTTGTACTTATCGACTGCAAAGCTATGTCGCGTGCTGCGGTATGCGGAGACACTAAAAGCACCATAGTAAACCACAGATGAAGCTTCCAAGTTGATGTAATAGCCAGTAAGAAGTAGTACAATTCAAGTTTTAAGTATCGATTGTTGACTTCTTACCCTTCTTTGGTGCCTTTGGCATGAGCTAGGAACTTAAGATTTTGCATAATAGGAGGTCTAGCAGCCGCGTCTCACGTGAGAATGTGAAAAGTGTTCATATGTAGTAAAAACCTGAGAAATCCGTTCGTTATCGTCATTTGATGTCGAATCGACTTAAAGCCAGATCGTCACATTGGCCGCTCTTCTCTTTGAAACGGTGGTACTTATCGTCTGCAAAGCTACGTGTCGTGCTGCGGTAAGCGGAGACACTAAAAGCACCATAGTAAAACGCAGATGAAGCTTCTAAGCTGATGTAATAGCCAGTAAGAAGTAGTACAATTCAAGTTGTAGGTATCGATTATTGACTCTCTAGCTGGCTTTGGTGCCTTGGACATGAGCTAGGACGTTAAGATTCTGCATGAAAGGAGGACTAGCAGCCGAGTTGCACGGGAGAATGTGAAAAGTGTTCATATGTAGTAAAAACCACAGAAATCCGTCCGTGTTCAACATTTGTTGTCGAATCGACTTAAAGCCAGATCGTCACATTGGCCGCTCTTCTCTCTGAAACGGTTGTACTTGTCGTCTGCAAAGCTATGTCGAGTGCTGCGGCATGCGGAGACACTAAAAGCACCATAGTAGAACACAGATGAAGCTTCTAAGTTGATGTAATAGCCAGTAAGAAGTAGTACAATTCAAGTTTTAAGTATCGATTGTTGACTTCTTGCCCTTCTTTGGTGCCTTGGGCATGAGCTAGGAACTTAAGATTTTGCATGATAGGAGGTCTAGCAGCCGCGTTGCACGTGAGAATGTGAAAAGTGTTCATATGTAGAAAAAACCTGAGAAATCCGTTCGTTATCGTCATTTGTTATCGAATCGACTTAAAGCCAGATCGTCACATTAGCCGCTCTTCTCTCTGAAACGGTTGTACTTATCGACTGCAAAGCTATGTCGCGTGCTGCGGTATGTGGAGACACTAAAAGCACCATAGTAGAACACAGATGAAGCTTCTAAGTTGATGTAATAGTCAGTAAGAAGTAGTACAATTCAAGTTTTAGGTATTGATTATTGACTTTTTAGCTGGCTTTGGTGCCTTGGACATGAGCTAGGACCTTAAGATTCTGCATGAAAGGAGGACTAGCAGCCGAGTTGCACGGGAGAATATGAAAAGTGTTCATATGTAGTAAAAACCAGAGAAATCCGTCCGTGTTCGACATTTGTTATCGAATCGACTTAAAGCCAGATCGTAACATTGGCCGCTCTTCTCTCTAAAACGGTTGTACTTATCGTCTGCAAAGCTATGTCGAGTGCTGCGGCATGCGGAGACACTAAAAGCACCATAGTAGAACACAGATGAAGCTTCTAAGTTGATGTAATAGCCAGTAAGAAGTAGTACAATTCAAGTTTTAAGTATCGATTGTTGACTTTTTACCCTTCTTTGGTGATTTGGGCATGAGCTAGGAACTTAAGATTTTGCATGATAGGAGGTCTAGCAGCCGCGTTGCACGTGAGAATGTGTAAAGTGTTCATATGTAGTAAAAACCTGAGAAATCCGTCCGTTTTCGTCATTTGTTGTCGAATCGACTTAAAGCCAGGTCGTCACATTAGCCGCTCTTCTCCCTGAAACGGTTGTACTTATCGACTGCAAAGCTATGTCGCGTGCTGCGGTATGCGGAGACACTAAAAGCACCATAGTAGAACGCAGATGAAGCTTCTAAGATGATGTAATAGTCATTAAGAAGTAGTACAATTCCAGTTTTAGGTATCGATTATTGACTTTTTAGCTGGGTTTGGTGCCTTGGACATGAGTTAGGACCTTAAGATTCTGCATGAAAGGAGGTCTAGAAGCCGAGTTGTACGTGAGAATGTGAAAAGTGTTCATATGTAGTAAAAACCTGAGAAATCCGTCCGTTTTCGTCATTTGTTGTCGAATCGACTTAAAGCCAGATCGTCACATTAGCCGCTCTTCTCCCTGAAACGGTTGTACTTATCGACTGCAAAGCTATGTCGCGTGCTGCGGTATGCGGAGACACTAAAAGCACCATAGTAAACCACAGATGAAGCTTCCAAGTTGATGTAATAGCCAGTAAGAAGTAGTACAATTCAAGTTTTAAGTATCGATTGTTGACTTCTTACCCTTCTTTGGTGCCTTTGGCATGAGCTAGGAACTTAAGATTTTGCATAATAGGAGGTCTAGCAGCCGCGTCTCACGTGAGAATGTGAAAAGTGTTCATATGTAGTAAAAACCTGAGAAATCCGTTCGTTATCGTCATTTGATGTCGAATCGACTTAAAGCCAGATCGTCACATTGGCCGCTCTTCTCTTTGAAACGGTGGTACTTATCGTCTGCAAAGCTACGTGTCGTGCTGCGGTAAGCGGAGACACTAAAAGCACCATAGTAAAACGCAGATGAAGCTTCTAAGCTGATGTAATAGCCAGTAAGAAGTAGTACAATTCAAGTTGTAGGTATCGATTATTGACTCTCTAGCTGGCTTTGGTGCCTTGGACATGAGCTAGGACGTTAAGATTCTGCATGAAAGGAGGACTAGCAGCCGAGTTGCACGGGAGAATGTGAAAAGTGTTCATATGTAGTAAAAACCAGAGAAATCCGTCCGTGTTCAACATTTGTTGTCGAATCGACTTAAAGCCAGATCGTCACATTGGCCGCTCTTCTCTCTGAAACGGTTGTACTTATCGTCTGCAAAGCTATGTCGAGTGCTGCGGCATGCGGAGACACTAAAAGCACCATAGTAGAACACAGATGAAGCTTCTAAGTTGATGTAATAGCCAGTAAGAAGTAGTACAATTCAAGTTTTAAGTATCGATTGTTGACTTCTTGCCCTTCTTTGGTGCCTTGGGCATGAGCTAGGAACTTAAGATTTTGCATAATAGGAGGTCTAGCAGCCGCGTTGCACGTGAGAATGTGAAAAGTGTTCATATGTAGAAAAAACCTGAGAAATCCGTTCGTTATCGTCATTTGTTATCGAATCGACTTAAAGCCAGATCGTCACATTAGCCGCTCTTCTCTCTGAAACGGTTGTACTTATCGACTGCAAAGCTATGTCGCGTGCTGCGGTATGTGGAGACACTAAAAGCACCATAGTAGAACACAGATGAAGCTTCTAAGTTGATGTAATAGTCAGTAAGAAGTAGTACAATTCAAGTTTTAGGTATTGATTATTGACTTTTTAGCTGGCTTTGGTGCCTTGGACATGAGCTAGGACCTTAAGATTCTGCATGAAAGGAGGACTAGCAGCCGAGTTGCACGGGAGAATATGAAAAGTGTTCATATGTAGTAAAAACCAGAGAAATCCGTCCGTGTTCGACATTTGTTATCGAATCGACTTAAAGCCAGATCGTAACATTGGCCGCTCTTCTCTCTAAAACGGTTGTACTTATCGTCTGCAAAGCTATGTCGAGTGCTGCGGCATGCGGAGACACTAAAAGCACCATAGTAGAACACAGATGAAGCTTCTAAGTTGATGTAATAGCCAGTAAGAAGTAGTACAATTCAAGTTTTAAGTATCGATTGTTGACTTTTTACCCTTCTTTGGTGATTTGGGCATGAGCTAGGAACTTAAGATTTTGCATGATAGGAGGTCTAGCAGCCGCGTTGCACGTGAGAATGTGTAAAGTGTTCATATGTAGTAAAAACCTGAGAAATCTGTCCGTTTTCGTCATTTGTTGTCGAATCGACTTAAAGCCAGGTCGTCACATTAGCCGCTCTTCTCCCTGAAACGGTTGTACTTATCGACTGCAAAGCTATGTCGCGTGCTGCGGTATGCGGAGACACTAAAAGCACCATAGTAGAACGCAGATGAAGCTTCTAAGATGATGTAATAGTCATTAAGAAGTAGTACAATTCCAGTTTTAGGTATCGATTATTGACTTTTTAGCTGGGTTTGGTGCCTTGGACATGAGTTAGGACCTTAAGATTCTGCATGAAAGGAGGTCTAGAAGCCGAGTTGTACGTGAGAATGTGAAAAGTGTTCATATGTAGTAAAAACCTGAGAAATCCGTCCGTTTTCGTCATTTGTTGTCGAATCGACTTAAAGCCAGATCGTCACATTAGCCGCTCTTCTCCCTGAAACGGTTGTACTTATCGACTGCAAAGCTATGTCGCGTGCTGCGGTATGCGGAGACACTAAAAGCACCATAGTAAACCACAGATGAAGCTTCCAAGTTGATGTAATAGCCAGTAAGAAGTAGTACAATTCAAGTTTTAAGTATCGATTGTTGACTTCTTACCCTTCTTTGGTGCCTTTGGCATGAGCTAGGAACTTAAGATTTTGCATAATAGGAGGTCTAGCAGCCGCGTCTCACGTGAGAATGTGAAAAGTGTTCATATGTAGTAAAAACCTGAGAAATCCGTTCGTTATCGTCATTTGATGTCGAATCGACTTAAAGCCAGATCGTCACATTGGCCGCTCTTCTCTTTGAAACGGTGGTACTTATCGTCTGCAAAGCTACGTGTCGTGCTGCGGTAAACGGAGACACTAAAAGCAACATAGTAAAACGCAGATGAAGCTTCTAAGCTGATGTAATAGCCAGTAAGAAGTAGTACAATTCAAGTTGTAGGTATCGATTATTGACTCTCTAGCTGGCTTTGGTGCCTTGGACATGAGCTAGGACGTTAAGATTCTGCATGAAAGGAGGACTAGCAGCCGAGTTGCACGGGAGAATGTGAAAAGTGTTCATATGTAGTAAAAACCAGAGAAATCCGTCCGTGTTCAACATTTGTTGTCGAATCGACTTAAACCCAGATCGTCACATTGGCCGCTCTTCTCTCTGAAACGGTTGTACTTGTCGTCTGCAAAGCTATGTCGAGTGCTGCGGCATGCGGAGACACTAAAAGCACCATAGTAGAACACAGATGAAGCTTCTAAGTTGATGTAATAGCCAGTAAGAAGTAGTACAATTCAAGTTTTAAGTATCGATTGTTGACTTCTTGCCCTTCTTTGGTGCCTTGGGCATGAGCTAGGAACTTAAGATTTTGCATGATAGGAGGTCTAGCAGCCGCGTTGCACGTGAGAATGTGAAAAGTGTTCATATGTAGAAAAAACCTGAGAAATCCGTTCGTTATCGTCATTTGTTATCGAATCGACTTAAAGCCAGATCGTCACATTAGCCGCTCTTCTCTCTGAAACGGTTGTACTTATCGACTGCAAAGCTATGTCGCGTGCTGCGGTATGTGGAGACACTAAAAGCACCATAGTAGAACACAGATGAAGCTTCTAAGTTGATGTAATAGTCAGTAAGAAGTAGTACAATTCAAGTTTTAGGTATTGATTATTGACTTTTTAGCTGGCTTTGGTGCCTTGGACATGAGCTAGGACCTTAAGATTCTGCATGAAAGGAGGACTAGCAGCCGAGTAGCACGGGAGAATATGAAAAGTGTTCATATGTAGTAAAAACCAGAGAAATCCGTCCGTGTTCGACATTTGTTATCGAATCGACTTAAAGCCAGATCGTAACATTGGCCGCTCTTCTCTCTAAAACGGTTGTACTTATCGACTGCAAAGCTATGTCGAGTGCTGCGGCATGCGGAGACACTAAAAGCACCATAGTAGAACACAGATGAAGCTTCTAAGTTGATGTAATAGCCAGTAAGAAGTAGTACAATTCAAGTTTTAAGTATCGATTGTTGACTTTTTACCCTTCTTTGGTGATTTGGGCATGAGCTAGGAACTTAAGATTTTGCATGATAGGAGGTCTAGCAGCCGCGTTGCACGTGAGAATGTGTAAAGTGTTCATATGTAGTAAAAACCTGAGAAATCCGTCCGTTTTCGTCATTTGTTGTCGAATCGACTTAAAGCCAGGTCGTCACATTAGCCGCTCTTCTCCCTGAAACGGTTGTACTTATCGACTGCAAAGCTATGTCGCGTGCTGCGGTATGCGGAGACACTAAAAGCACCATAGTAGAACGCAGATGAAGCTTCTAAGATGATGTAATAGTCATTAAGAAGTAGTACAATTCCAGTTTTAGGTATCGATTATTGACTTTTTAGCTGGGTTTGGTGCCTTGGACATGAGTTAGGACCTTAAGATTCTGCATGAAAGGAGGTCTAGAAGCCGAGTTGTACGGGAGAATGTGAAAAGTGTTCATATGTAGTAAAAACCTGAGAAATCCGTCCGTTTTCGTCATTTGTTATCGAGTCGACTTAAAGCCAGATCGTCACATTGGGCGCTCTACTCTCTAAAATGGTTGTACTTATCGTCTGCAAAGCTATGTCGCGCGCTGCGGTATGCGGAGACACTAAAAGCACCATAGTAGAATACAGATGAAGCTTCTAAGTTGATGTAATAGCCAGTAAGAAGTAGTACAATTCAAGTTATAGGTATCGATTATTGACTTTTTAGCTGGCTTTGGTACCTTGGACATGAGCTAGGACCTTAACATTCTGCATGAAAGGAGGACTAGCAGCCGAGTTGCACGGGAGAACGTGAAAAGTGTTCATATGTAGTAAAAACCTGAGAAATCCGTCCGTTTTCGTCATTTGTTATCGAATCGACTTAAATCCAGATCGTCACATTGGCCGCTCTTCGTTCTGAAACGGTTGTTCTTATCTTGTGCAAAGCTATGTCGCGCGCTGCGGTATGCAGAGACACTAAATGCACCATAGTAGAACACAGATGAAGCTTCTAAGTTGATGTAATAGTCAGTAAGAAGTAGTACAATTCAAGTTTTAGGTACTGATTATTGACTTTGTAGCTGGCTTTGGTGTCTTGGACATGAGATAGGACCTTAAGATTCTGCATGAAAGGATTACTAGCAGCCGAGTTGCACTGGAGAATGTGGAAAATGTTCATATGTAGTAAAAACCTGAGAAATCCTTCCGATTTCTTCATTATCGATTCGACTTAAAGCCAGATCGTCACATTGGCCGCTCTTCTCTCTGAAACGGTTCTACTTATTGTCTGCAAAGCTATGTCGCATGCTGCGGTATGCGGAGACACTGAAAGCACCATAGTAGAACACAGATGAAGCTTCTATGTTGATGTAATAGACAGTAAGAAGTAGTACCATTCAAGTTTTAGGTATCGATTATTAACTTTTTAGCTGGCTTTGGTGCCTTGGACATGAGCTAGGACCTTAAGATTCTGCATGAAAGGAGGACTAGCAGCCGAGTTGCACGGGAGAATGTGAAAAGTGTTCATATGTAGTAAAAACCAGAGAAATCCGTCCGTGTTCGACATTTGTTATCGAATCGACTTAAAGCCAGATCGTCACATTGGCCGCTCTTCTCTCTCAAACGGTTGTACTTATCGACTGCAAAGCTATGTCGCGTGCTGCGGTATGCGGAGACACTAAAAGCACCATAGTAGAACACAGATGAAGCTTCTAAGTTGATGTAATAGTCAGTAAGAAGTAGTACAATTCAAGTTTTAGGTATTGATTATTGACTTTTTAGCTGGCTTTGGTGCCTTGGACATGAGCTAGGACCTTAAGATTCTGCATGAAAGGAGGACTAGCAGCCGAGTTGCACGGGAGAATATGAAAAGTGTTCATATGTAGTAAAAACCAGAGAAATCCGTCCGTGTTCGACATTTGTTATCGAATCGACTTAAAGCCAGATCGTAACATTGGACGCTCTTCTCTCTAAAACGGTTGTACTTATCGTCTGCAAAGCTATGTCGAGTGCTGCGGCATGCGGAGACACTAAAAGCACCATAGTAGAACACAGATGAAGCTTCTAAGTTGATGTAATAGCCAGTAAGAAGTAGTACAATTCAAGTTTTAAGTATCGATTGTTGACTTTTTACCCTTCTTTGGTGCCTTGGGCATGAGCTAGGAACTTAAGAGTTTTGCATGATAGGAGGTCTAGCAGCCGCGTTGCACGTGAGAATGTGTAAAGTGTTCATATGTAGTAAAAACCTGAGAAATCCGTCCGTTTTCGTCATTTGTTGTCGAATCGACTTAAAGCCAGGTCGTCACATTAGCCGCTCTTCTCCCTGAAACGGTTGTACTTATCGACTGCAAAGCTATGTCGCGTGCTGCAGTATGCGGAGACACTAAAAGCACCATAGTAGAACGCAGATGAAGCTTCTAAGATGATGTAATAGTCATTAAGAAGTAGTACAATTCCAGTTTTAGGTATCGATTATTGACTTTTTAGCTGGCTTTGGTGCCTTGGACATGAGTTAGGACCTTAAGATTCTGCATGAAAGGAGGTCTAGAAGCCGAGTTGTACGGGAGAATGTGAAAAGTGTTCATATGTAGTAAAAACCTGAGAAATCCGTCCGTTTTCGTCATTTGTTATCGAATCGACTTAAATCCAGATCGTCACATTGGCCGCTCTTCGTTCTGAAACGGTTGTTCTTATCTTGTGCAAAGCTATGTCGCGCGCTGCGGTTTGCAGAGACACTAAATGCACCATAGTAGAACACAGATGAAGCTTCTAAGTTGATGTAATAGTCAGTAAGAAGTAGTACAATTCAAGTTTTAGGTACTGATTATTGACTTTTTAGCTGGCTTTGGTGTCTTGGACATGAGATAGGACCTTAAGATTCTGCATGAAAGGATTACTAGCAGCCGAGTTGCACTGGAGAATGTGGAAAATGTTCATATGTAGTAAAAACCTGAGAAATCCTTCCGATTTCTTCATTATCGAATCGACTTAAAGCCAGATCGTCACATTGGCCGCTCTTCTCTCTGAAACGGTTCTACTTATTGTCTGCAAAGCTATGTCGCATGCTGCGGTATGCGGAGACACTGAAAGCACCATAGTAGAACACAGATGAAGCTTCTAAGTTGATGTAATAGCCAGTAAGAAGTAGTACCATTCAGGTTTAGGTATCGATTATTAACTTTTTAGCTGGCTTTGGTGCCTTGGACATGAGCTAGGACCTTAAGATTCTGCATGAAAGGAGGACTAGCAGCCGAGTTGCACGGGAGAATGTGAAAAGTGTTCATATGTAGTAAAAACCAGAGAAATCCGTCCGTGTTCGACATTTGTTATCGAATCGACTTAAAGCCAGATCGTCACATTGGCCGCTCTTCTCTCTCAAACGGTTGTACTTATCGACTGCAAAGCTATGTCGCGTGCTGCGGTATGCGGAGACACTAAAAGCACCATAGTAGAACACAAATGAAGCTGCTAAGTTGATGTAATAGTCAGTAAGAAGTAGTACAATTCAAGTTTTAGGTATTGATTATTGACTTTTTAGCTGGCTTTGGTGCCTTGGACATGAGCTAGGACCTTAAGATTCTGCATGAAAGGAGGACTAGCAGCCGAGTTGCACGGGAGAATATGAAAAGTGTTCATAAGTAGTAAAAACCAGAGAAATCCGTCCGTGTTCGACATTTGTTATCGAATCGACTTTAAGCCAGATCGTAACATTGGCCGCTCTTCTCTCTAAAACGGTTGTACTTATCGTCTGCAAAGCTATGTCGGGTGCTGCGGCATGCGGAGACACTAAAAGCACCATAGTAGAACACAGATGAAGCTTCTAAGTTGATGTAATAGCCAGTAAGAAGTAGTACAATTCAAGTTTTAAGTATCGATTGTTGACTTTTTACCCTTCTTTGGTGCCTTGGGCATGAGCTAGGAACTTAAGATTTTGCATGATAGGAGGTCTAGCAGCCGCGTTGCACGTGAGAATGTGAAAAGTGTTCATATGTAGTAAAAACCTGAGAAATCCGTCCGTTTTCGTCATTTGTTGTCGAATCGACTTAAAGCCAGATCGTCACATTAGCCGCTCTTCTCCCTGAAACGGTTGTACTTATCGACTGCAAAGCTATGTCGCGTGCTGCGGTATGCGGAGACACTAAAAGCACCATAGTAGAACGCAGATGAAGCTTCTAAGATGATGTAATAGTCATTAAGAAGTAGTACAATTCCAGTTTTAGGTATCGATTATTGACATTTTAGAAGGCTTTGGTGCCTTGGACATGAGTTAGGACCTTAAGATTCTGCATGAAAGGAGGTCTAGAAGCCGAGTTGTACGGGAGAATGTGAAAAGTGTTCATATGTAGTAAAAACCTGAGAAATCCGTCCGTTTTCGTCATTTGTTATCCAATCGACTTAAGGCCAGATCGTCACATTGGGCGCTCTACTCTCTAAAATGGTTGTACTTATCGTCTGCAAAGCTATGTCGCGCGCTGCGGTATGCGGAGACACTAAAGGCACCATAGTAGAATACAGATGAAGCTTTTAAGTTGATGTAATAGCCAGTAAGAAGTAGTACAATTCAAGTTATAGGTATCGATTATTGACTTTTTAGCTGGCTTTGGTACCTTGGACATGAGCTAGGACCTTAACATTCTGCATGAAAGGAGGACTAGCAGCCGAGTTGCACGGGAGAACGTGAAAAGTGTTCATATGTAGTAAAAACCTGAGAAATCCGTCCGTTTTCGTCATTTGTTATCGAATCGACTTAAATCCAGATCGTCACATTGGCCGCTCTTCTCTCTGAAACGGTTCTACTTATTGTCTGCAAAGCTATGTCGCATGCTGCGGTATGCGGAGACACTGAAAGCACCATAGTAGAACACAGATGAAGGCTCTAATTTATGTAATAGCCTGTAAGAAGTAGTACAATTCAAGTTTTAGGTATCGATTATTGACTTTTTAGCTGGCTTTGGTGCCTTGGACATGAGCTAGGACCTTAAGATTCTGCATTAAAGGAGGACTAGCAGCCGAGTTGCACGTTAGAATGTGAAAAGTGTTCATATGTAGTAAAAACCAGAGAAATCCGTCCGTGTTCAACATTTGTCATCGAATCGACTTAAAGCCAGATCGTCACATTGGGCGCTCTACTCTCTAAAGCGGTTGTACTTATCGTCTGCAAAGCTATGTCGCGTGCTGCGGTATGTGGAGACACTAAAAGCACCATAGTAGAACACAGATGAAGCTTCTAAGTTGATGTAATAGCCAGTAA
Source organism: Schistocerca gregaria (assembly GCF_023897955.1). Lineage (NCBI taxonomy): Eukaryota > Metazoa > Arthropoda > Insecta > Orthoptera > Acrididae > Schistocerca > Schistocerca gregaria. The sequence continues at coordinate 529,886 of NW_026061765.1, read as the reverse complement.
GAAGTAGTACAATTCAAGTTTTAGGTATCGATTGTTGACTTTTTACCCTTCTTTGGTGCCTTGGGCATGAGCTAGGAACTTAAGATTTTGCATGATAGGAGGTCTAGCAGCCGCGTTGCACGTGAGAATGTGAAAAGTGTTCATATGTAGTAAAAACCTGAGAAATCCGTCCGTTTCCGCCATTTGTTATCGAATCGACTTAAAGCCAGATCGTCACATTGGCCGCTCTTCTCTCTGAAACGGTTGTACTTATCGTCTGCAAAGCTATGTCGCGTGCTGCGGTATGCGGAGACACTAAAATCACCATTGTAGAACACAGATGAAGCTTCTAAGATGATGTAATAGCCAGTAAGATGTAGTACAGTTCAAGTCTTAGGTGTCGATTATTGACTTTTTACCATTCTTTGGTGGCTTGGACATGAGCTAGGACCTTAAAATTCTGCATGAATGGAGTACTAGCAGCCGAGGTGCACGGGAGAATGTGAAAAGTGTTCATATGTAGTAAAAACCTGAGAAATCCGTCCGTGTTCGACATTTGTTATCGAATCGACTTAAAGCCAGATCGTCACATTGGCCGCTCTTCTCTCTGAAACGGTTGTACTTATCGTCTGCAAAGCTATGTCACGTGCTGCGGTATGTATAGACACTAAAAGGGCCATAGTAGAACACAGATGAAGCTTCTAAGTTGATGTAATAGCCAGTAAGAAGTAGTGCAATTCAAGTTTTAGGTACAGATTATTGACTTTTTAGCTGGCTTTGGTGCCTTGGACATGAGCTAGGACCTTAAGATTCTGCATGAAATGTGGATTAGCAGCCGAGTTGCACGGGAGAATGTGAAATGTGTTCATATGTAGTAAAAACCTGAGAAATCCGTCCGTTTTCGTCATTTGTTATCGAATCGACTTAAAGCCAGATCGTTACATTGGCCGCTCTCCTCTCTGAAACGTTTCAACTTATCGTCTGCAAAGCTATGTCGCGTGCTGCGGAATGCGGAGACACTAAAAGCACCATAGTAGAACACAGATGAAGCCTCTAATTTGATGTAATAGCCAGTAAGAAGTAGTGCAATTCAAGTTTTAGGTATAGATTATTGACTTTTTAGCTGGCTTTAGTGCCTTGGACATGAGCTAGGACATTAAGATTCTGCATGAAAGGTGGATTAACAGCCGAGTTGCACGGGAGAATGTTAAGTGTGTTCATATGTAGTAAAAACCTGAGAAATCCGTTCGTTTTGGTCATTTGTTATCGAATCGACTTAAAGCCAGATCGTCACATTGGCCGCTCTTCTCTCTGAAATGGTTCTATTTATCGTCTGCAAAGCTATGTCGCGTGCTGCGGTATGCGGAGACACTAAAATCACCATAGTAGAACACAGATGAAGCTTCTAAGTTGATGTAATAGCCAGTAAGAAGTAGTACAATTCAAGTTTTAGGTATCGATTATTTACTTTTTAGCTGGCTTTGGTGCCTTGGACATGAGCTAGGACCTTAAGATTCTGCATGAACGGAGGACTAGCAGCCGAGTTGCACGGGAGAATGTGAAAAGTGTTCATATGTAGTAAAAACCTGAGAAATCCGTCCGTTTCGTCATTTGTTATCGAATCGACTTAAAGCCAGATAGTTACATTGGCCGCTCTTCTCTCTGAAACGGTTGTACTTATCGTCTGCAAAGCTATGTCACGTGCTGCGGTTAGTGGAGACACTAAAAGCGCCATAGTAGAACACAGATGAAGCTTCAAAGTTGATGTAATAGCCAGTAAGAAGTAGTACAATTCCAGTTTTATCTAACGATTATTGACTTTTCAGCTGTCTTTGGTGCCTTGGACATGAGCTAGGACCTTAAGATTCTGCATGAAAGGAGGACTAGCAGCCGAGTTGCACGGGAGAATGTGAAAAGTGTTCATATGTAGTAATAACATGAGAAATACGTCCGTTTTCGCCATTTGTTATCGAATCGATTTATAGCCAGATCGTCACATTGGCCGCTCTTCTCTCTGAAACGGTTGTACTTATCGTCTGCAAAGCTATGTCGCGTGCTGCGGTATGCGGAGACACTAAAAGCACCATAGTAGAACACAGATGAAGCTTCTAAGTTGATGTAATAGCCAGTAAGAAGTAGTACAATTCAAGTTTTAGGTTTTGAATATTGACTTTTTAGCTGGCTTTGGTGCCTTGGACATGAGATAGGACCTTAAGATTCTGCATGAAAGGAAGACTAGCAGCCGAGTTGCACGGGAGAATGTGAATTGTGTTCATATGTAGTAAAAACCTGAGAAATACGTCCGTTTTCGTCATTTGTTATCGAATCGACTTAAAGCCAGATCGTCACATTGGCCGCTCTTCTCTCTGAAAGGGTTGTTCTTATCGTCTGCAAAGCTATGTCGCGTGCTGCGGAATTCGGAGACAGTAAAAGCACCATAGTAGAACACAGATGTAGCTTCTAAGTTGATGTAATAGCCAGTAAGAAGTAGTAAAATTCAAGTCTTAGGTATCGATTATTGACTTTTTAGCTGGCTTTGGTGCCTTGGACATGAGCTAGCACCTTAAGATTCTGCATGAAAGGAAATTAGCAGCGGAGTTGCACGGGAGAATATGAAAAGTGCTCATATGTAGTAAAAACCTAGAAATCCGTCCGTTTTCGTCATTTGTTATCGAATCGACTTAAAGCCAGATCGTCACATTGGCCGCTCTTCTCTCTGAAACGGTTGTACTTATCGTCTGCAAAGCTATGTCGCGTGCTGCGGTATTCTGAGACACTAAAAATACCATAGTACAACACAGATAAAGCTTCTAAGTTGATGTAATAGCCAGTAAGAAGTAGTACAATTCAAGTTTTAGGTATCGATTATTGACTTTATAGCTGGCTTGGTGCCTTGGACATGAGCCAGGACCTTAACATTCTGCATGAAAGGAGGACTAGCAGCCAATTTGCACAGCAGAATGTGAAAAGTGTTCATATGTAGTAAAAACCTGAGAAATCCGTCCGTTTTCGTCATTTGTTATCGAAACGACTTAAAGCCAGATCGTCAAACTGGCCGCTTTTCTCTCTGAAACGGTTGTACTTCTCGTCTGCAAAGCTGTGTTGTGTGCTGCGGTATGCGGAGACAGTAAAAGAACCATAGTAGAACACAGATGAAGCTTCTAAGTTGATGTAATAGCCAGTAAGCAGTAGTACAATTCAAGTTCTAGGTATCGATTATTGACTTTTTAGCTGGCTTTGGTGCCCTGGACATGAGCTAGGACCTTTAGATTCTGCATGAAAGGAGGATTAGCAGCGGAGTTGCACGGGAGAATGTGAAAAGTGTTGATATGAAGTAAAAACCTGAGACATCCGTCCGTTTTCGTCATTTGTTATCGAATCGACTTAAAGCCAGATCGTCACATTGGTCGCTCTTCTCTCTCAAACGGTTGTACTTATCGTCTGCAAAGCTATGTCGCGTGCTGCAGTATGCGGAGACAGTAAAAGCACCATAGTAGAACACAGATGAAGCTTCTAAGTTAATGTAATAGCCAGTAAGATATAGTACAATTCAAGTTCTAGGTATCGATTATTGACTTTTTAGCTGGCTTTGGTGCGTTGGACATGAGCTAGGACCTTAAGATTGTGCATGAAAGAAGGATTAGCAGCGGAGTTGCACGGGAGAATATGAAAAGTGTTCATATGTAGTAAAAACCTAGAAATCCGTCCGTTTTCGTCATTTGTTATCGAATCGACTTAAAGCCAGATCGTCACATTGGCCGCTCTTCTCTCTGAAACGGTTGTACTTATCATCTGCAAAGCTATGTCGCGTTCTGCGGTATTCTGAAACACTAAAAGCACTATAGTAGAACACAGATGAAGCTTCTAAGTTGATGTAATAGCCAGGAAGAAGTAGTATAATTCAAGTTTTAGGTATGGTTTAAGACTTTATAGCTGGCTTTGGTGCCTTGGACATGAGCTAGGACCTTAACATTCTGCATGAAAGGAGGTCTAGCAGCTTATTTGCACGGGAGAATGTGAAAAGTGTTCATATGTAGTAAAAACCTGAGAAACACGTCAGTTTTCGTCATTTGTTATCGAATCGACTTAAAGCCAGATCGTCACATTGGCCGCTCTTCTCTCTGAAACGGTTGTACTAATCGATTTCGTAGCTATGTCGCGTGCTGCGGTATGCGCAGACACTAAAAGCAGCATAATAGAACACAGATGAAGCTTCTAAGTTGATGTAATAGCCAGTAAGAAGTAGTACAATTCAAGTTTTAGGTATCGATTATTGACTTTTTTGCTGGCTTTGGTGCCTTGGAAATGAGCTCGGACCTTAACATTCTGCATGAAAGGAGGACTAGCAGCCGAGTTGCACGGGAGAATGTGAAATGTGTTCATATGTAGTAAAAACATGAGAAATCCGTCCGTTTTCGTCATTTGTTATCGAATCGACTTAAAGCCAGATCATCACATTGGCCGCCCTTCTCTCTGAAAAAGTTGTACTTATCGTCTGCAAAGCTATGTCGCGTGCTGCGGTATGCGGACACACTAAAAGCACCATAGTAGAACACAGATGAAGCTTCTAAGTTGATGTAATAGCCAGTAAGAAGTAGTACAATTAAAGTTTTAGGTATCGGTTATTGACTTTTTACCCTTCTTTGGTGCCTTGGACATGAGCTAGGAACTTTACATTTTTCATGAAAGGAGGACTAGCAGCCGAGTTGCATGGGAGAATGTGAAAAGTGTTCATATGTAGTAAAAACCTGAAAATCCGTCCGTTTTCGTCATTTGTTATCGAATCGACTTAAAGAAAGATCGTCATATTGGCCGCTCTTCTCTCTGAAACGGTTGTAGTTATCGTCTGCAAAGCTATGTCGCGTGCTGCGGTATGCGGAGACATTAAAATCACCATAGTAGAACACAGATGAAGCTTCTAAGTTGATGTAATAGCCAGTAAGTAGTAGTACAATTCAAGTTTTAGGTATCGATTATTGACTTTTTAGCTGGCTTTGGTGCCTTGGACATGAGCTAGGACATTTAGATTCTGCATGAAAGGAGGATTAGCAGCGGAGTTGCACGGGAGAATGTGAAAAGTGTTCATATGAAGTAAAAACCTGAGACATCCGTCCGTTTTCGTCATTTGTTATCGAATCGACTTAAAGCCAGATCGTCACATTGGCCGCTCTTCTCTCTGAAACGGTTGTACTTATCGTCTGCAAAGCTATGTCGCGTGCTGCGGTATGCGGAGACAGTAAAAGCACCATAGTAGAACACAGATGAAGCTTCTAAGTTAATGTAATAGCCAGTAAGATATAGTAGAATTCAAGTTTTAGGTATCGATTATTGACTCTTTAGCCGGCTTTGGTGCCTTGGACATGAGCTAGGACCTTAAGATTCTGCATGAAAGGAGGATTAGCAGCGGAGTTGCACGGGAGAATATGAAAAGTGTTCATATGTAGCAAAAACCTAGAAATCCGTCCGTTTTCGTCATTCGTTATCGAATCGACTTAAAGCCAGATCGTCACATTGGCCGCTCTTCTCTCTGAAACGGATGTACTTATCGTCTGCAAAGCTATGTCGCGTGCTGCGGTATGCGGAGACACTAAAATCACCATAGTAGAACAAAGATGAAGCTTCTATGTTGATGTAATAGCCAGTAAGTAGTAGTACAATTCAAGTTTTAGGTATCGATTATTGACTTTTTAGCTGGCTTTGGTGCCTTGGACATGAGCTAGGACCTTAAGATTCTGCATGAAAGGAGGACTAGCAGCCGATTTGCATGGGAGAATGTGAAAAGTGTTCATATGTAGTAAAAACCTGAGAAATCCGTCCGTTTTCGTCATTTGTTATCGAATCGACTTAAAGCCAGATCGTCACATTGGCCGCTATTCTCTCTGAAACGCTTGTACTTATTGTCTGCAAAGCTATGTCGCGTGCTGCGGTATTCTGAAACACTAAAAGCACCATAGTAGAACACAGATGAAGCTTCTAAGTTGATGTAATAGCCAGGAAGAAGTACTATAATTCAAGTTTTAGGTATGGATTAAGACTTTATAGCTGGCTTTGGTGCCCTCGACATGAGCTAGGACCTTAACATTCTGCATGAAAGGAGGACTAGCAGCTTATTTGCACGGGAGAATGTGAAAAGTGTTCATATGTAGTAAAAACCTGAGGAACACGTCAGTTTTCGTCATTTGTTATCGAATCGACTTAAAGCCAGATCGTCACATTGGTCGCTCTCCTCTCTGAAACGGTTGTACTTATCGTCTGCAAAGCTATGTCGCGTTCTGCGGTATTCTGAAACACTAAAAGCACTATAGTAGAACACAGATGAAGCTTCTAAGTTGATGTAATAGCCAGGAAGAAGTAGTATAATTCAAGTTTTAGGTATGGTTTAAGACTTTATAGCTGGCTTTGGTGCCTTGGACATGAGCTAGGACCTTAACATTCTGCATGAAAGGAGGACTAGCAGCTTATTTGCACGGGAGAATGTGAAAAGTGTTCATATGTAGTAAAAACCTGAGAAACACGTCAGTTTTCGTCATTTGTTATCGAATCGACTTAAAGCCAGATCGTCACATTGGCCGCTCTTCTCTCTGAAAGGGTTGTTCTTATCGTCTGCAAAGCTATGTCGCGTGCTGCGGAATTCGGAGACAGTAAAAGCACCATAGTAGAACACAGATGTAGCTTCTAAGTTGATGTAATAGCCAGTAAGAAGTAGTAAAATTCAAGTCTTAGGTATCGATTATTGACTTTTTAGCTGGCTTTGGTGCCTTGTACATGAGCTAGCACCTTAAGATTCTGCATGAAAGGAAATTAGCAGCGGAGTTGCACGGGAGAATATGAAAAGTGCTCATATGTAGTAAAAACCTAGAAATCCGTCCGTTTTCGTCATTTGTTATCGAATCGACTTAAAGCCAGATCGTCACATTGGCCGCTCTTCTCTCTGAAACGGTTGTACTTATCGTCTGCAAAGCTATGTCGCGTGCTGCGGTATTCTGAGACACTAAAAATACCATAGTACAACACAGATAAAGCTTCTAAGTTGATGTAATAGCCAGTAAGAAGTAGTACAATTCAAGTTTTAGGTATCGATTATTGACTTTATAGCTGGCTTGGTGCCTTGGACATGAGCCAGGACCTTAACATTCTGCATGAAAGGAGGACTAGCAGCCAATTTGCACAGCAGAATGTGAAAAGTGTTCATATGTAGTAAAAACCTGAGAAATCCGTCCGTTTTCGTCATTTGTTATCGAAACGACTTAAAGCCAGATCGTCAAACTGGCCGCTTTTCTCTCTGAAACGGTTGTACTTCTCGTCTGCAAAGCTGTGTTGTGTGCTGCGGTATGCGGAGACAGTAAAAGAACCATAGTAGAACACAGATGAAGCTTCTAAGTTGATGTAATAGCCAGTAAGCAGTAGTACAATTCAAGTTCTAGGTATCGATTATTGACTTTTTAGCTGGCTTTGGTGCCCTGGACATGAGCTAGGACCTTTAGATTCTGCATGAAAGGAGGATTAGCAGCGGAGTTGCACGGGAGAATGTGAAAAGTGTTGATATGAAGTAAAAACCTGAGACATCCGTCCGTTTTCGTCATTTGTTATCGAATCGACTTAAAGCCAGATCGTCACATTGGTCGCTCTTCTCTCTCAAACGGTTGTACTTATCGTCTGCAAAGCTATGTCGCGTGCTGCAGTATGCGGAGACAGTAAAAGCACCATAGTAGAACACAGATGAAGCTTCTAAGTTAATGTAATAGCCAGTAAGATATAGTACAATTCAAGTTCTAGGTATCGATTATTGACTTTTTAGCTGGCTTTGGTGCGTTGGACATGAGCTAGGACCTTAAGATTGTGCATGAAAGAAGGATTAGCAGCGGAGTTGCACGGGAGAATATGAAAAGTGTTCATATGTAGTAAAAACCTAGAAATCCGTCCGTTTTCGTCATTTGTTATCGAATCGACTTAAAGCCAGATCGTCACATTGGCCGCTCTTCTCTCTGAAACGGTTGTACTTATCATCTGCAAAGCTATGTCGCGTTCTGCGGTATTCTGAAACACTAAAAGCACTATAGTAGAACACAGATGAAGCTTCTAAGTTGATGTAATAGCCAGGAAGAAGTAGTATAATTCAAGTTTTAGGTATGGTTTAAGACTTTATAGCTGGCTTTGGTGCCTTGGACATGAGCTAGGACCTTAACATTCTGCATGAAAGGAGGACTAGCAGCTTATTTGCACGGGAGAATGTGAAAAGTGTTCATATGTAGTAAAAACCTGAGAAACACGTCAGTTTTCGTCATTTGTTATCGAATCGACTTAAAGCCAGATCGTCACATTGGCCGCTCTTCTCTCTGAAACGGTTGTACTAATCGATTTCGTAGCTATGTCGCGTGCTGCGGTATGCGCAGACACTAAAAGCAGCATAATAGAACACAGATGAAGCTTCTAAGTTGATGTAATAGCCAGTAAGAAGTAGTACAATTCAAGTTTTAGGTATCGATTATTGACTTTTTTGCTGGCTTTGGTGCCTTGGAAATGAGCTCGGACCTTAACATTCTGCATGAAAGGAGGACTAGCAGCCGAGTTGCACGGGAGAATGTGAAATGTGTTCATATGTAGTAAAAACATGAGAAATCCGTCCGTTTTCGTCATTTGTTATCGAATCGACTTAAAGAAAGATCGTCATATTGGCCGCTCTTCTCTCTGAAACGGTTGTAGTTATCGTCTGCAAAGCTATGTCGCGTGCTGCGGTATGCGGAGACATTAAAATCACCATAGTAGAACACAGATGAAGCTTCTAAGTTGATGTAATAGCCAGTAAGTAGTAGTACAATTCAAGTTTTAGGTATCGATTATTGACTTTTTAGCTGGCTTTGGTGCCTTGGACATGAGCTAGGACATTTAGATTCTGCATGAAAGGAGGATTAGCAGCGGAGTTGCACGGGAGAATGTGAAAAGTGTTCATATGAAGTAAAAACCTGAGACATCCGTCCGTTTTCGTCATTTGTTATCGAATCGACTTAAAGCCAGATCGTCACATTGGCCGCTCTTCTCTCTGAAACGGTTGTACTTATCGTCTGCAAAGCTATGTCGCGTGCTGCGGTATGCGGAGACAGTAAAAGCACCATAGTAGAACACAGATGAAGCTTCTAAGTTAATGTAATAGCCAGTAAGATATAGTAGAATTCAAGTTTTAGGTATCGATTATTGACTCTTTAGCCGGCTTTGGTGCCTTGGACATGAGCTAGGACCTTAAGATTCTGCATGAAAGGAGGATTAGCAGCGGAGTTGCACGGGAGAATATGAAAAGTGTTCATATGTAGCAAAAACCTAGAAATCCGTCCGTTTTCGTCATTCGTTATCGAATCGACTTAAAGCCAGATCGTCACATTGGCCGCTCTTCTCTCTGAAACGGATGTACTTATCGTCTGCAAAGCTATGTCGCGTGCTGCGGTATGCGGAGACACTAAAATCACCATAGTAGAACAAAGATGAAGCTTCTATGTTGATGTAATAGCCAGTAAGTAGTAGTACAATTCAAGTTTTAGGTATCGATTATTGACTTTTTAGCTGGCTTTGGTGCCTTGGACATGAGCTAGGACCTTAAGATTCTGCATGAAAGGAGGACTAGCAGCCGATTTGCATGGGAGAATGTGAAAAGTGTTCATATGTAGTAAAAACCTGAGAAATCCGTCCGTTTTCGTCATTTGTTATCGAATCGACTTAAAGCCAGATCGTCACATTGGCCGCTATTCTCTCTGAAACGCTTGTACTTATTGTCTGCAAAGCTATGTCGCGTGCTGCGGTATTCTGAAACACTAAAAGCACCATAGTAGAACACAGATGAAGCTTCTAAGTTGATGTAATAGCCAGGAAGAAGTACTATAATTCAAGTTTTAGGTATGGATTAAGACTTTATAGCTGGCTTTGGTGCCCTCGACATGAGCTAGGACCTTAACATTCTGCATGAAAGGAGGACTAGCAGCTTATTTGCACGGGAGAATGTGAAAAGTGTTCATATGTAGTAAAAACCTGAGGAACACGTCAGTTTTCGTCATTTGTTATCGAATCGACTTAAAGCCAGATCGTCACATTTGCCGCTCTCCTCTCTGAAACGGTTGTACTAATCGATTTCGTAGCTATGTCGCGTGCTGCGGTACGCGGAGACACTAAAAGCAGCATAATAGAACACAGATGAAGCTTCTAAGTTGATGTAATAGCCAGTAAGAAGTAGTACAATTCAAGTTTTAGGTATCGATTATTGACTTTTTAGCTGGCTTTGGTGCCTTGGAAATGAGCTCGGACCTTAACATTCTGCATGAAAGGAGGACTAGCAGCCGAGTTGCACGGGAGAATGTGAAATGTGTTCATAAGTAGTAAAAACCTGAGAAATCCGTCCGTTTTCGTCATTTGTTATCGAATCGACTTAAAGCCAGATCGTCACATTGGCAGCTCTTCTCTCTGAAAAAGTTGTACTTATCGTCTGCAAAGCTATGTCACGTGCTGCGGTATGCGGACACTCTAAAAGCACCATAGTAGAACACAGATGAAGCTTCTAAGTTGATGTAATAGCCAGTAAGAAGTAGTACAATTAAAGTTTTAGGTATCGGTTATTGACTTTTTACCCTTCTTTTGTGCCTTGGACATGAGCTAGGAACTTAACATTTTTCATGAAAGGAGGACTAGCAGCCGAGTTGCACAGGAGAATGTGGAGAGTGTTCATATGTAGTAAAAACCTTAGAAATCCGTCCGTCTTAGTCATTTGTTATCGAATCGACTTAAAGCCAGATCGTCACATTGGCCGCTCTTCTCTCTGAAACGGTTGTACTAATCGATTTCGTAGCTATGTTGCGTGCTGCGGTACGCGGAGACACTAAAATCACCATAGTAGAACACAGATGAAGCATCTAAGTTGATGTAATAGCCAGTAAGAAGTAATCCAATTCAAGTTTTAGGTATCGATTATTGACTTTTTAGCTGGCTTTGGTGCCTTGGACATGAGCTAGGACCTTAAGATTCTGCATGAAAGGAGGACTAGCAGCCGAATTTTACGGGAGAATGTGAAAAGTGTTCATATGTAGTAAAAACCTGAGAAATCCGTCCGTTTTCGTCATTTGTTATCGAATCGACTTAAAGCCAGATTGTCACATTGGCCGCTCTTCTCTCTGAAACGCTTGTACCAATCGTCTGCAAAGCTATGTCGCGTGCTGCGGTATGCGGAGACACTAAAATCACCATAATAGAACACAGATGAAGCATCTAAGTTGATGTAATAGCCAGTAAGAAGTAATCCAATTCAAGTTTTAGGTATCGATTATTGACTTTTTAGCTGGCTTTGGTGCCTTGGACATGAGCTAGGACCTTAAGATTCTGCATGAAAGGAGGACTAGCAGCCGAATTTTACGGGAGAATGTGAAAAGTGTTCATATGTAGTAAAAACCTGAGAAATCCGTCCGTTTTCGTCATTTGTTATCGAATCTACTTAAAGCCAGATCGTCACAGTGGCCGCTCTTTTCTCTGAAACGCTTGTACTTATCGTCTGCAAAGCTATGTCGCGTGCTGCGGTATGCGGAGACACTAAAAGCACCATAGTAGAACACAGAAGAAGCTTCTAAGTTGAAGCAATAGCCAGTAAGAAGTAGTACAATTCAAGTTTTAGTTGTCGATTATTCACTTTTTAGCCGGCTTTATTGGCTTGGACATGACCTAGTACCTTAAGATTTTGCATGAAAGGAGGCCTAGCAGCCGCGTTGCACGGGAGAATGTGAAAAGTGTTCATATGTAGTAAAAACCTGAGAAATCCGTTCGTTTTGGTCATTTGTTATCGAATCGACTTAAAGCCAGATCGTCACATTGGCCGCTCTTCTCTCTGAAATGGTTCTATTTATCGTCTGCAAAGCTATGTCGCGTGCTGCGGTATGCGGAGACACTAAAATCACCATAGTAGAACACAGATGAAGCTTCTAAGTTGATGTAATAGCCAGTAAGAAGTAGTACAATTCAAGTTTTAGGTATCGATTATTTACTTTTTAGCTGGCTTTGGTGCCTTGGACATGAGCTAGGACCTTAAGATTCTGCATGAACGGAGGACTAGCAGCCGAGTTGCACGGGAGAATGTGAAAAGTGTTCATATGTAGTAAAAACCTGAGAAATCCGTCCGTTTCGTCATTTGTTATCGAATCGACTTAAAGCCAGATAGTTACATTGGCCGCTCTTCTCTCTGAAACGGTTGTACTTATCGTCTGCAAAGCTATGTCACGTGCTGCGGTTAGTGGAGACACTAAAAGCGCCATAGTAGAACACAGATGAAGCTTCTAAGTTGATGTAATAGCCAGTAAGAAGTAGTACAATTCCAGTTTTATCTAACGATTATTGACTTTTCAGCTGTCTTTGGTGCCTTGGACATGAGCTAGGACCTTAAGATTCTGCATGAAAGGAGGACTAGCAGCCGAGTTGCACGGGAGAATGTGAAAAGTGTTCATATGTAGTAATAACATGAGAAATACGTCCGTTTTCGCCATTTGTTATCGAATCGATTTATAGCCAGATCGTCACATTGGCCGCTCTTCTCTCTGAAACGGTTGTACTTATCGTCTGCAAAGCTATGTCGCGTGCTGCGGTATGCGGAGACACTAAAAGCACCATAGTAGAACACAGATGAAGCTTCTAAGTTGATGTAATAGCCAGTAAGAAGTAGTACAATTCAAGTTTTAGGTTTTGAATATTGACTTTTTAGCTGGCTTTGGTGCCTTGGACATGAGATAGGACCTTAAGATTCTGCATGAAAGGAAGACTAGCAGCCGAGTTGCACGGGAGAATGTGAATTGTGTTCATATGTAGTAAAAACCTGAGAAATACGTCCGTTTTCGTCATTTGTTATCGAATCGACTTAAAGCCAGATCGTCACATTGGCCGCTCTTCTCTCTGAAAGGGTTGTTCTTATCGTCTGCAAAGCTATGTCGCGTGCTGCGGAATTCGGAGACAGTAAAAGCACCATAGTAGAACACAGATGTAGCTTCTAAGTTGATGTAATAGCCAGTAAGAAGTAGTAAAATTCAAGTCTTAGGTATCGATTATTGACTTTTTAGCTGGCTTTGGTGCCTTGGACATGAGCTAGCACCTTAAGATTCTGCATGAAAGGAAATTAGCAGCGGAGTTGCACGGGAGAATATGAAAAGTGCTCATATGTAGTAAAAACCTAGAAATCCGTCCGTTTTCGTCATTTGTTATCGAATCGACTTAAAGCCAGATCGTCACATTGGCCGCTCTTCTCTCTGAAACGGTTGTACTTATCGTCTGCAAAGCTATGTCGCGTGCTGCGGTATTCTGAGACACTAAAAATACCATAGTACAACACAGATAAAGCTTCTAAGTTGATGTAATAGCCAGTAAGAAGTAGTACAATTCAAGTTTTAGGTATCGATTATTGACTTTATAGCTGGCTTGGTGCCTTGGACATGAGCCAGGACCTTAACATTCTGCATGAAAGGAGGACTAGCAGCCAATTTGCACAGCAGAATGTGAAAAGTGTTCATATGTAGTAAAAACCTGAGAAATCCGTCCGTTTTCGTCATTTGTTATCGAAACGACTTAAAGCCAGATCGTCAAACTGGCCGCTTTTCTCTCTGAAACGGTTGTACTTCTCGTCTGCAAAGCTGTGTTGTGTGCTGCGGTATGCGGAGACAGTAAAAGAACCATAGTAGAACACAGATGAAGCTTCTAAGTTGATGTAATAGCCAGTAAGCAGTAGTACAATTCAAGTTCTAGGTATCGATTATTGACTTTTTAGCTGGCTTTGGTGCCCTGGACATGAGCTAGGACCTTTAGATTCTGCATGAAAGGAGGATTAGCAGCGGAGTTGCACGGGAGAATGTGAAAAGTGTTGATATGAAGTAAAAACCTGAGACATCCGTCCGTTTTCGTCATTTGTTATCGAATCGACTTAAAGCCAGATCGTCACATTGGTCGCTCTTCTCTCTCAAACGGTTGTACTTATCGTCTGCAAAGCTATGTCGCGTGCTGCAGTATGCGGAGACAGTAAAAGCACCATAGTAGAACACAGATGAAGCTTCTAAGTTAATGTAATAGCCAGTAAGATATAGTACAATTCAAGTTCTAGGTATCGATTATTGACTTTTTAGCTGGCTTTGGTGCGTTGGACATGAGCTAGGACCTTAAGATTGTGCATGAAAGAAGGATTAGCAGCGGAGTTGCACGGGAGAATATGAAAAGTGTTCATATGTAGTAAAAACCTAGAAATCCGTCCGTTTTCGTCATTTGTTATCGAATCGACTTAAAGCCAGATCGTCACATTGGCCGCTCTTCTCTCTGAAACGGTTGTACTTATCATCTGCAAAGCTATGTCGCGTTCTGCGGTATTCTGAAACACTAAAAGCACTATAGTAGAACACAGATGAAGCTTCTAAGTTGATGTAATAGCCAGGAAGAAGTAGTATAATTCAAGTTTTAGGTATGGTTTAAGACTTTATAGCTGGCTTTGGTGCCTTGGACATGAGCTAGGACCTTAACATTCTGCATGAAAGGAGGTCTAGCAGCTTATTTGCACGGGAGAATGTGAAAAGTGTTCATATGTAGTAAAAACCTGAGAAACACGTCAGTTTTCGTCATTTGTTATCGAATCGACTTAAAGCCAGATCGTCACATTGGCCGCTCTTCTCTCTGAAACGGTTGTACTAATCGATTTCGTAGCTATGTCGCGTGCTGCGGTATGCGCAGACACTAAAAGCAGCATAATAGAACACAGATGAAGCTTCTAAGTTGATGTAATAGCCAGTAAGAAGTAGTACAATTCAAGTTTTAGGTATCGATTATTGACTTTTTTGCTGGCTTTGGTGCCTTGGAAATGAGCTCGGACCTTAACATTCTGCATGAAAGGAGGACTAGCAGCCGAGTTGCACGGGAGAATGTGAAATGTGTTCATATGTAGTAAAAACATGAGAAATCCGTCCGTTTTCGTCATTTGTTATCGAATCGACTTAAAGCCAGATCATCACATTGGCCGCCCTTCTCTCTGAAAAAGTTGTACTTATCGTCTGCAAAGCTATGTCGCGTGCTGCGGTATGCGGACACACTAAAAGCACCATAGTAGAACACAGATGAAGCTTCTAAGTTGATGTAATAGCCAGTAAGAAGTAGTACAATTAAAGTTTTAGGTATCGGTTATTGACTTTTTACCCTTCTTTGGTGCCTTGGACATGAGCTAGGAACTTTACATTTTTCATGAAAGGAGGACTAGCAGCCGAGTTGCATGGGAGAATGTGAAAAGTGTTCATATGTAGTAAAAACCTGAAAATCCGTCCGTTTTCGTCATTTGTTATCGAATCGACTTAAAGAAAGATCGTCATATTGGCCGCTCTTCTCTCTGAAACGGTTGTAGTTATCGTCTGCAAAGCTATGTCGCGTGCTGCGGTATGCGGAGACATTAAAATCACCATAGTAGAACACAGATGAAGCTTCTAAGTTGATGTAATAGCCAGTAAGTAGTAGTACAATTCAAGTTTTAGGTATCGATTATTGACTTTTTAGCTGGCTTTGGTGCCTTGGACATGAGCTAGGACATTTAGATTCTGCATGAAAGGAGGATTAGCAGCGGAGTTGCACGGGAGAATGTGAAAAGTGTTCATATGAAGTAAAAACCTGAGACATCCGTCCGTTTTCGTCATTTGTTATCGAATCGACTTAAAGCCAGATCGTCACATTGGCCGCTCTTCTCTCTGAAACGGTTGTACTTATCGTCTGCAAAGCTATGTCGCGTGCTGCGGTATGCGGAGACAGTAAAAGCACCATAGTAGAACACAGATGAAGCTTCTAAGTTAATGTAATAGCCAGTAAGATATAGTAGAATTCAAGTTTTAGGTATCGATTATTGACTCTTTAGCCGGCTTTGGTGCCTTGGACATGAGCTAGGACCTTAAGATTCTGCATGAAAGGAGGATTAGCAGCGGAGTTGCACGGGAGAATATGAAAAGTGTTCATATGTAGCAAAAACCTAGAAATCCGTCCGTTTTCGTCATTCGTTATCGAATCGACTTAAAGCCAGATCGTCACATTGGCCGCTCTTCTCTCTGAAACGGATGTACTTATCGTCTGCAAAGCTATGTCGCGTGCTGCGGTATGCGGAGACACTAAAATCACCATAGTAGAACAAAGATGAAGCTTCTATGTTGATGTAATAGCCAGTAAGTAGTAGTACAATTCAAGTTTTAGGTATCGATTATTGACTTTTTAGCTGGCTTTGGTGCCTTGGACATGAGCTAGGACCTTAAGATTCTGCATGAAAGGAGGACTAGCAGCCGATTTGCATGGGAGAATGTGAAAAGTGTTCATATGTAGTAAAAACCTGAGAAATCCGTCCGTTTTCGTCATTTGTTATCGAATCGACTTAAAGCCAGATCGTCACATTGGCCGCTATTCTCTCTGAAACGCTTGTACTTATTGTCTGCAAAGCTATGTCGCGTGCTGCGGTATTCTGAAACACTAAAAGCACCATAGTAGAACACAGATGAAGCTTCTAAGTTGATGTAATAGCCAGGAAGAAGTACTATAATTCAAGTTTTAGGTATGGATTAAGACTTTATAGCTGGCTTTGGTGCCCTCGACATGAGCTAGGACCTTAACATTCTGCATGAAAGGAGGACTAGCAGCTTATTTGCACGGGAGAATGTGAAAAGTGTTCATATGTAGTAAAAACCTGAGGAACACGTCAGTTTTCGTCATTTGTTATCGAATCGACTTAAAGCCAGATCGTCACATTTGCCGCTCTCCTCTCTGAAACGGTTGTACTAATCGATTTCGTAGCTATGTCGCGTGCTGCGGTACGCGGAGACACTAAAAGCAGCATAATAGAACACAGATGAAGCTTCTAAGTTGATGTAATAGCCAGTAAGAAGTAGTACAATTCAAGTTTTAGGTATCGATTATTGACTTTTTAGCTGGCTTTGGTGCCTTGGAAATGAGCTCGGACCTTAACATTCTGCATGAAAGGAGGACTAGCAGCCGAGTTGCACGGGAGAATGTGAAATGTGTTCATAAGTAGTAAAAACCTGAGAAATCCGTCCGTTTTCGTCATTTGTTATCGAATCGACTTAAAGCCAGATCGTCACATTGGCAGCTCTTCTCTCTGAAAAAGTTGTACTTATCGTCTGCAAAGCTATGTCACGTGCTGCGGTATGCGGACACTCTAAAAGCACCATAGTAGAACACAGATGAAGCTTCTAAGTTGATGTAATAGCCAGTAAGAAGTAGTACAATTAAAGTTTTAGGTATCGGTTATTGACTTTTTACCCTTCTTTTGTGCCTTGGACATGAGCTAGGAACTTAACATTTTTCATGAAAGGAGGACTAGCAGCCGAGTTGCACAGGAGAATGTGGAGAGTGTTCATATGTAGTAAAAACCTTAGAAATCCGTCCGTCTTAGTCATTTGTTATCGAATCGACTTAAAGCCAGATCGTCACATTGGCCGCTCTTCTCTCTGAAACGGTTGTACTAATCGATTTCGTAGCTATGTTGCGTGCTGCGGTACGCGGAGACACTAAAATCACCATAGTAGAACACAGATGAAGCATCTAAGTTGATGTAATAGCCAGTAAGAAGTAATCCAATTCAAGTTTTAGGTATCGATTATTGACTTTTTAGCTGGCTTTGGTGCCTTGGACATGAGCTAGGACCTTAAGATTCTGCATGAAAGGAGGACTAGCAGCCGAATTTTACGGGAGAATGTGAAAAGTGTTCATATGTAGTAAAAACCTGAGAAATCCGTCCGTTTTCGTCATTTGTTATCGAATCGACTTAAAGCCAGATTGTCACATTGGCCGCTCTTCTCTCTGAAACGCTTGTACCAATCGTCTGCAAAGCTATGTCGCGTGCTGCGGTATGCGGAGACACTAAAATCACCATAATAGAACACAGATGAAGCATCTAAGTTGATGTAATAGCCAGTAAGAAGTAATCCAATTCAAGTTTTAGGTATCGATTATTGACTTTTTAGCTGGCTTTGGTGCCTTGGACATGAGCTAGGACCTTAAGATTCTGCATGAAAGGAGGACTAGCAGCCGAATTTTACGGGAGAATGTGAAAAGTGTTCATATGTAGTAAAAACCTGAGAAATCCGTCCGTTTTCGTCATTTGTTATCGAATCTACTTAAAGCCAGATCGTCACAGTGGCCGCTCTTTTCTCTGAAACGCTTGTACTTATCGTCTGCAAAGCTATGTCGCGTGCTGCGGTATGCGGAGACACTAAGAGCACCATAGTAGAGCACATATGAAGCTTCTAAGTTGATGTAATAGCCAGTAAGAAGTAGTACAATTCAAGTTTTAGGTATTGAATATTGACTATTTAGCTGGCTTTGGTGCTTTGGACATGAGCTATCACCTTAAGATTCTGCATAAAAGGAGGACTAGCAGCCGAGTTGCACGGGAGAATGTGAAATGTGTTCATATGTAGCAAAAACCTAGAAATCCGTCCGTTTCCGTCATTTGTTATCGAATCGACTTAAAACAAGATCGTCACATTGGCCGCTCTTCTCTCTGAAACGGTTGTACTTATCCTCTGCAAAGCTATGTCGCGTGCTGCGGTATTCTGAAACACTAAAAGCACCATAGTACAACACAGATGAAGCTTCTAAGTTAATGTAATAGCCAGTAAGATATAGTAGAATTCAAGTTTTAGGTATCGATTATTGACTTTTTAGCCGGCTTTGGTGCCTTGGACATGAGCTAGGACCTTAACATTCTGCATGAAAGGAGGATTAGCAGCGGAGTTGCACGGGAGAATATGAAAAGTGTTCATATGTAGCAAAAACCTAGAAATCCTTCCGTTTTCGTCATTTGTTATCGAATCGACTTAAAGCCAGATCGTCACATTGGCCGCTCTTCTCTCTGAAACGGATGTACTTATCCTCTGCAAAGCTATGTCGCGTGCTGCGGTATTCTGAAACACTAAAAGCACCATAGTACAACACAGATGAAGCTTCTAAGTTAATGTAATAGCCAGTAAGATATAGTAGAATTCAAGTTTTAGGTATCGATTATTGACTTTTTAGCCGGCTTTGGTGCCTTGGACATGAGCTAGGACCTTAACATTCTGCATGAAAGGAGGATTAGCAGCGGAGTTGCACGGGAGAATATGAAAAGTGTTCATATGTAGCAAAAACCTAGAAATCCGTCCGTTTTCGTCATTTGTTATCGAATCGACTTAAAGCCAGATCGTCACATTGGCCGCTCTTCTCTCTGAAACGGATGTACTTATCGTCTGCAAAGCTATGTCGCGTGCTGCGGTATGCGGAGACACTAAAATCACCATAGTAGAACACAGATGAAGCTTCTATGTTGATGTAATAGCCAGTAGGTAGTAGTACAATTCAAGTTTTAGGTATCGATTATTGACTTTTTAGCTGGCTTTGGTGCCCTCGACATGAGCTAGGACCTTAACATTCTGCATGAAAGGAGGACAAGCAGCTTATTTGCACGGGAGAATATGAAAAGTGTTCATATGTAGCAAAAACCTAGAAATCCGTCCGTTTTCGTCATTTGTTATCGAATCGACTTAAAGCCAGATCGTCACATTGGCAGCTCTTCTCTCAGAAAAAGTTGTACTTATCGTCTGCAAAGCTATGTCACGTGCTGCGGTATGCGGACACACTAAAAGCACCATAGTAGAACACAGATGAAGCTTCTAAGTTGATGTAATAGCCAGTAAGAAGTAGTACTATTAAAGTTTTAGGTATCGGTTATTGACTTTTTACCCTTCTTTTGTGCCTTGGACATGAGCTAGGAACTTAACATTTTTCATGAAAGGAGGACTAGCAGCCGAGTTGCACGGGAGAATGTGAAGAGTGTTCATATGTAGTAAAAACCTGAAAATCCGTCCGTCTTAGTCATTTGTTATCGAATCGACTTAAAGCCAGATCGTCACATTGGCCGCTCTTCTCTCTGAAACGGTTGTACTTATCGTCTGCAAAGCTATGTCGCGTGCTGCGGTATGCGGAGACATTAAAATCACCATAGTAGAACACAGATGAAGCTTCTAAGTTGATGTAATAGCCAGTAAGTAGTAGTACAATTCAAGTTTTAGGTATCGATTATTGACTTTTTAGCTGGCTTTGGTGCCTTGGACATGAGCTAGGACCTTTAGATTCTGCATGAAAGGAGGACTAGCAGCCGAGTTGTACGGGAGGATGTGAAAAGTGTTCATACGTAGTAAAAACCTAGAAATCCGTCCGTTTTCGTAATTTGTTATCGAATCGACTTAAAGCCAGATCGACACATTGGCAGCTCTTCTCTCTGAAACGGTTGTACTTATCGTCTTCAAAGGTATGTCGCGTGTTGCCGTAGGCGTAAACAGGAAAAGCACCATAGTAGAACACAGATGAAGCTTCTAAGTTGATGTAATAGCCAGTAAGAAGTAGTCCAATTCAAGATTTAGGTATCGATTATTGACTTTTTAGCTGGCTTTGGTGCCTTGGACTTGTGCTAGGACCTTAATATTCTGCATGAAAGGAGGACTAGCAGCCGAGTTACATGGGGGAATGTGAAAAGTGTTCAAATGTAGTAAAAACCTGAGAAATACGTCAGTTTTCGTCATTTGTTATCGAATCGACTTAAAGCCAGATCGTCACATTGGCCGCTCTTCTCTCTGAAAAGGTTGTACTTATCGTCTGCAAAGCTATGTCGCGTGCTGCGGTATGCGGAGACCCTAAAATCACCATAGTAGAACACAGATGAAGCATCTAAGTTGATGTAATAGCCAGTAAGAAATAATCCAATTCAAGTTTTAGGTATCGATTATTGACTTTTTAGCTGGCTTTGGTGCCTTGGACATGAGCTAGGACCTTAAGATTCTGCATGAAAGGAGGACTAGCAGCCGATTTGCACGGGAGAATGTGAAAAGTGTTCATATGTAGTAAAAACCTAAGAAATCCGTCCGTTTTCGTCATTTGTTATCGAATCTACTTAAAGCCAGATCGTCACAGTGGCCGCTCTTTTCTCTGAAACGCTTGTACTTATCGTCTGCAAAGCTATGTCGCGTGCTGCGGTATGCGGACACACTAAAAGCACCATAGTAGAGCACATATGAAGCTTCTAAGTTGATGTAATAGCCAGTAAGAAGTAGTACAATTCAAGTTTTCGGTATTGAATATTGACTTTTTAGCTGGCTTTGGTGCCTTGGACATGAGCTATCACCTTAAGATTCTGCATAAAAGGAGGACTAGCAGCCGAGTTGCACGGGAGAATGTGAAAAGTGTTCATATGTAGTAAAAACCTGAGAAATACGTCCGTTTTCGTCATTTGTTATCGAATCGACTTAAAGCCAGATCGTCACATTGGCCGCTCTTCTCTCTGAAACGGTTGTACTTATCGATTGCAAAGCTATGTCGCGTGCTGCGGTATGCGGAGACACTAAAAGCACCATAGTAGAACACAGATGAAGCTTCTAAGTTGATGTAATAGCCAGTAAGAAGTAGTACAATTCAAGTTTTAGGTATCGATTATTGACTTTTTAGCTGGCTTTGGTGCCTTGGACATGAGCTAGGACCTTAAGATTCTGCATGAAAGGAGGACTAGCAGCCGAGTTGCACGGGAGAATGTGAAAAGTGTTCATATGTAGTAAAAACCTGAGAAATCCGTCCATTTTGGTCATTTGTTATCGAATCGACTTCAAGCCAGTTCGTCTCAT
Source organism: Schistocerca gregaria (assembly GCF_023897955.1). Classification (NCBI taxonomy): domain Eukaryota; kingdom Metazoa; phylum Arthropoda; class Insecta; order Orthoptera; family Acrididae; genus Schistocerca; species Schistocerca gregaria. The sequence goes on along the minus strand of NW_026061765.1, from coordinate 508,227 downwards.
TGGCCACTCTTCTCTCTGCAAAAGTTGTACTTATCGTCTGCAAAGCTATGTCGCGTGCTGCGGTATGCGGACACACTAAAAGTACCATAGTAGAACACAGATGAAGCTTCTAAGTTGATGTAATAGCCAGTAAGAAGTAGTACAATTAAAGTTTTAGGTATCGGTTATTGACTTTTTACCCTTCTTTGGTGCCTTGGACATGAGCTAGGAAATTAAGATTTTGCATGAAGGAGGACTAGCAGCCGAGTTGCACGGTAGAATGTGAAAAGTGTTCATATGTAGTAAAAACCTGAGAAATCCGTCCGTTTTCGTCATTTGTTATCGAATCGACTTAAAGCCAGATCGTCACATTGGCCGCTCTTCTCTCTGAAACGGTTGTACTTATCGTCTGCAAAGCTATGTCGCGTGCTGCGGTATGCTGAGACACTAAAAGCACCATAGTAGAACACATATGAAGCTTCTAAGTTGATGTAATAGCCAGTAAGAAGTAGTACAATTGAAGTTTTAGGTATTGAATATTGACTTTTTAGCTGGCTTTGGTGCCTTGGACTTGAGCTAGGACCTTAAGATTCTGCATGAAAGGAGGACTAGCAGCCGAGTTGCACGGGAGAATGTGAAAAGTGTTCATATGTAGTAAAAACCTGAGAAATCGGTCCGTTTTCGTTATTTGGTATCGAACCGACTTAAAGCCAGATCGTCACATTGGCCGCTCTTCTCTCTGAAACGGTTGTACTTATCGTCTGCAAAGCTATGTCGCGTGCTGCGGTATGCGGAGACACTAAAATCACCATAGTAGAACACAGATGAGGCTTCTAAGTTGATGTAATAGCCAGTAAGAAGTAATACAATTCAAGTATTATGAATCGATTATTGACATTTTAGCTGGTTTTGGTACATTGGACATGAGCTAGGACCTTAAGATTCTCCATGAAAGGAGGACTAGCAGCCGAGTTGCACGGGAGAATGTGAATAGTGTTCAAATGTAGTAAAAACCTGAGACATCCGTCCGTTTTCGTCATTTGTTATCGAATCTACTTAAAGCCAGATCGTCACATTGGCCGCTCTTCTCTCTGAAACGGTTGTACTTATCGTCTGCAAAGCTATGTCGCGTGCTGCGGTATGCGGAGACACTAAAAGCACCATAGTAGAACACAGATGAGGCTTCTAAGTTGATGTAATAGCCAGTAAGAAGTAATACAATTCAAGTTTTAGGTATCGATTATTGACTTTTTAGCTGGCTTTGGTACCTTGGACATGAGCTAGGACCTTAAGATTCTGCATGAAAGGAGGACTAGCAGCCGAGTTGCACGGGAGAATGTGAATAGTGTTCATATGTAGTAAAAACCTGAGACATCCGTCCGTTTTCGTCATTTGTTATCGAACCGACTTAAAGCCAGATCGTCACATTGGCCGCTCTCCTCTCTGAAACGGTTGTACTTATCGTCTGCAAAGCTATGTCGCGTGCTGCGGTATGCGGAGACACTAAAATCACCATAGTAGAAAACAGATGAGGCTTCTAAGTTGATGGAATAGCCAGTAAGAAGTAATCCAATTCAAGTTTTAGGTATCGATTATTGACTTTTTAACTGGCTTTGGTACCTTGGACATAAGCTAGGACCTTAAGATTCTGCATGAAAGGAGGACTAGCAGCCGAGTTGCACGGGAGAATGTGAATAGTGTTCATATGTAGTAAAAACCTGAGACATCCTTCCGTTTTCGTCATTTGTTATCGAATCGACGTAAAGCCAGATCGTCACATTGGCCGCTCTTCTCTCTGAAACGGTTGTACTTATCGTCTGCAAAGCTATGTCGCGTGCTGCGGTATGCGGAGACAGTAAAAGCACCACAGTAGAACAAAGATGAAGCTTCTAAGTTGATGTAATAGCCAGTAAGTAGTAGTACAATTCAAGTTTTAGGTATCGATTATTGACTTTTAGCTGGCTTTGGTACCTCGGACATGAGATAGCACCTTAAGATTCTGCATGAAAGGAGGACTAGCAGCCGAGTTGCACGGGAGAATGTGAATAGTGTTCATATGTAGTAAAAACCTGAGACATCCGTCCGTTTTCGTCATTTGTTATCGAATCGACTTAAAGCCAGATCGTCACATTGGCCGCTCTTCTCTCTGAAACGGTTGTACTTCTCGTCTGCAAAGCTATGTCGCGTGCTGCGGTATGCTGCGACACTAAAAGCACCATAGTAGAACACAGATGAAGCTTCTAAGTTGATGTAATAGCCAGGAAGAAGTAGTACAATTCAAGTTTTAGGTATCGATTTTTGACTTTTTAGCTGGCTTTGGTGCCTTGGACATGAGCTAGGACCTTATGATTCAGCATGAAAGGAGGACTAGCAGCCGATTTGCACGGGAGAATGTGAAAAGTGTTCATATGTAGTATTAACCTGAGAAATCCGTCCGTTTTCGTCATTTGTTATCGAATCGACTTAAAGCCAGATCGTCACATTGGCCGCTCTTCTCTCTGAAACGGTTGTACTTATCGTCTGCAAAGCTATGTCGCGTGCTGCGGTATGCGGAGACACTAAAATCACCATAGTAGAACACAGATGAAGCTTCTAAGTTGATGTAATAGCCAGTAAGAAGTAGTACAATTCAAGTTTTAGGTATTGATTATTGACTTTTTAGCTGGCTTTGGTGCCTTGGACATGAGCTAGGACCTTAAGATTCTGCATGAATGGAGGATTAGCAGCGCAGTTGCATGGGAGAATGTGAAAAGTGTTCATATGTAGTAAAAACCTGAGACATCCGTCCGTTTTCGTCATTTGTTATCGAACAGACTTAAAGCCAGATCGTCACATTGGGCGCTCTTCTCTCTGAAACGGTTGTACTTATCGTCTGCAAAGCTATGTCCCGTGCTACGGTATTCTGAAACACTAAAAGCACCATAGTAGAACACAGATGAAGCTTCTAAGTTGATGTAATAGCCAGGAAGAAGTAGTATAATTCAAGTTTTAGGTATGGTTTAAGACTTTATAGCTGGCTTTGGTGCCCTCGACATGAGCTAGGACCTTAACATTCTGCATGAAAGGAGGACTAGCAGCTTATTTGCACGGGAGAATGTGAAAAGTGTTCATATGTAGTAAAAACCTGAGAAACACGTCAGTTTTCGTCATTTGTTATCGAATCGACTTAAAGCCAGATCGTCACATAAGCCGCTCTTCTCTCTGAAACGGTTGTACTAATCGATTTCGTAGCTATGTCGCGTGCTGCGGTATGCGGAGACACTAAAAGCAGCATAATAGAACACAGATGAAGCTTCTAAGTTAATGTAATAGCCAGTAAGAAGTAGTACAATTCAAGTTTTAGGTATCGATTATTGACTTTTTAGCTGGCTTTGGTGCCTTGGAAATGAGCTCGGACCTTAACATTCTGCATGAAAGGAGGACTAGCAGCCGAGTTGCACGGGAGAATGTGAAATGTGTTCATATGTAGTAAAAACATGAGAAATCCGTCCGTTTTCGTCATTTGTTATCGAATCGACTTAAAGCCAGATCGTCACATTGGCCGCCCTTCTCTCTGAAAAAGTTGTACTTATCGTCTGCAAAGCTATGTCGCGTGCTGCGGTATGCGGACACACTAAAAGCACCATAGTAGAACACAGATGAAGCTTCTAAGTTGATGTAATAGCCATTAAGAAGTAGTACAATTAAAGTTTTAGGTATCGGTTATTGACTTTTTACCCTTCTTTGGTGCCTTGGACATGAGCTAGGAACTTAACATTTTTCATGAAAGGAGGACTAGCAGCCGAGTTGCACGGGAGAATGTGAAAAGTGTTCATATGTAGTAAAAACCTGAAAATCCGTCCGTTTTCGTCATTTGTTATCGAATCGACTTAAAGCCAGATCGTCACATTGGCCGCTCTTCTCTCTGAAACGGTTGTACTTATCGTCTGCAAAGCTATGTCGCGTGCTGCGGTATGTGGAGACATTAAAATCACCATAGTAGAACACAGATGAAGCTTCTAAGTTGATGTAATAGCCAGTAAGTAGTAGTACAATTCAAGTTTTAGGTATCGATTATTGACTTTTTAGCTGGCTTTGGTGCCTTGGACATGAGCTAGGACCTTTAGATTATGCATGAAAGGAGGATTAGCAGCGGAGTTGCACGGGAGAATGTGAAAAGTGATCATATGAAGTAAAAACCTGAGACATCCGTCTGTTTTCGTCATTTGTTATCGAATCGACTTAAGGCCAGATCGTCACAATGGCCGCTCTTCTCTCTGAAACGGTTGTACTTATCGTCTGCAAAGCTATGTCGCGTGCTGCGGTATGCGGAGACAGTAAAAGCACCATAGTAGTACACAGATGAAGCTTCTAAGTTAATGTAATAGCCAGTAAGATATAGTAGAATTCAAGTTTTAGGTATCGATTATTGACTTTTTAGCTGGCTTTGGTGCCTTGGACATGAGCTAGGACCTTAAGATTCTGCATGAAAGGAGGATTAGCAGCGGAGTTGCACGGGAGAATATGAAAAGTGTTCATATGTAGCAAAGACCTAGAAATCCGTCCGTTTTCGTCATTTGTTATCGAATCGACTTAAAGCCAGTTCGTCACATTGGCCGCTCTTCTCTCTGAAACGGTTGTACTTATCGTCTGTAAAGCTATGTCGCGTGCTGCGGTATGCGGAGACACTAAAATCACCATAGTAGAACACAGATGAAGCTACTATGTTGATGTAATAGCCAGTAAGTAGTAGTACAATTCAAGTTTTAGGTATCGATTATTGACTTTTTAGCTGGCTTTGGTGCCTTGGACATGAGCTAGGACCTTAAGATTCTGCATGAAAGGAGGACCAGCAGCCGAGTTGCACGGGAGAGTGTGAAAAGTGTTCATATGTAGTAAAAACCTGAGAAATCCGTCCGTTTTCTTCATTTGTTATCGAATCGACTTAAAGCCAGATCGTCACATTGGCCGCTCTTCTCTCTGAAACGGTTGTACTAATCGTCTGCAAAGCTATGTCGCGTGCTGCGGTATGCGGAGACACTAAAAGCACCATAGTAGAACACAGATGAAGCTTCTAAGTTGATGTAATAGCCAGTAAGAAGTAGTACAATTCAAGGTTTAGGTATTGATTATTGACTTTTTATCTGGCTTTGGGGCTTTGGACATGAGCTAGGACCTTATGATTCTGCATGAAAGGAGGACTAGCAGCCGAGTTGCACAGGAGAGTTTGAAAAGTTTTCATCTGTAGTAAAAACCGGAGAAATCCGTCGTCTTCATCATTTGTTATCGAATCTACTTAAAGCCAGATCGTCACAGTTGCCGCTCTTCTCTCTGAAACGCTTGTACTTATCGTCTGCAATGCTATGTCGCGTGCTGCGGTATGCGGAGACACTAAAAGCACCATAGTAGAACACAGATGAAGCTTCTAAGTTGATGTAATAGGCAGTAAGAAGTAGTACAATTCAAATTTTAGGTATCGGTTAATGACGTTTTAGCCGGCTTTGGTGCCTTGGACGTGAGCTACGACCATATGAATCTGCATGAAAGGAGGACTAGCAGCCGAGTTGCACGGGAAAATGTGAAAAGTGTTCAAATGTAGTAAAAACCTGAGAAATCCGTCCGTTTTCGTCATTTGTTATCGAATCGACTTAAAGCCAGATCGTCACATTGGCCGCTCTTCTCTCTGAAACGGTTGTACTTCTCGTCTGCAAAGCTATGTCGCGCTCTGCGATATGCGGAGACCGTAAAAGCACCATAGTAGAACACAGATGAAGCTTCTAAGTTGATGTAATAGCCAGTAAGATATAGTACAATTCGAGTTTTAGGTATCGATTATTGACTTTTTAGATGGCTTTGGTGCGTTGGACATGAGCTAGGACCTTAAGATTGTGCATGAAAGATGGATTAGCAGCGGAGTTGCATTGGAGAATATGAAAAGTGTTCATATGTAGTAAAAACCTAGAAATCCGTCCGTTTTCGTCATTTGTTATCGAATCGACTTAAAGCCAGATCGTCACATTGGCCGCTATTCTCTCTGAAACGCTTGTACTTATCGTCTGCAAAGCTATGTCGCGTGCTGCGGTATTCTGAAACACTAAAAGCACCATAGTAGAACACAGATGAAGCTTCTAAGTTGATGTAATAGCCAGGAAGAAGTAGTATAATTCAAGTTTTAGGTAGGATTAAGACTTTATAGCTGGCTTTGGTGCCCTCGACATGAGCTAGGACCTTAACATTCTGCATGAAAGGAGGACTAGCAGCTTATTTGCACGGGAGAATGTGAAAAGTGTTCATATGTAGTAAAACCCTGAGAAACACGTCACTTTTCGTCATTTGTTATCGAATCGACTTAAAGCCAGATCGTCACATTGGCCGCTCTTCTCTCTGAAACGGTTCTACTAATCGATTTCGTAGCTATGTCGCGTGCTGCGGTATGCGGAGACACTAAAAGCAGCATAATAGAACACAGATGACGCTTCTAAGTCGATGTAATAGCCAGGATGAAGTAGGACAATTCATGTTTTAGGTATCGATTATTGACTTTTTAGCTGGCTTTGGTGCCTTGGAAATGAGCTCGGACCTTAACATTCTGCATGAAAGGAGGACTAGCAGCCGAGTTGCACGGGAGAATGTGAAATGTGTTCATATGTAGTAAAAACCTGAGAAATCCGTCCGTTTTCGTCATTTGTTATCGAATCGACTTAAAGCCAGATCGTCACATTGGCCGCTCTTCTCTCTGAAAAAGTCGTACTTATCGTCTGCAAAGCTATGTCGCGTGCTGCGGTATGCGGACACACTAAAAGCACCATAGTAGAACACAGATGAAGCTTCTAAGTTGATGTAATAGCCAGTAAGAAGTAGTACAATTAAACTTTTAGGTATCGGTTATTGACTTTTTACCCTTCTTTGGTGCCTTGGACATGAGCTAGGAACTTAACATTTTTCATGAAAGGAGGACTAGCAGCCGAGTTGCACGGGAGAATGTGAAAAGTGTTCATATGTAGTAAAAACCTGAAAATCCGTCCGTTTTCGTCATTTGTTATCGAATCGACTTAAAGCCAGATCGTCACATTGGCCGCTCTTCTCTCTGAAACGGTTGTACTTATCGTCTGCAAAGCTATGTCGCGTGCTGCGGTATGCGGAGACATTAAAATCACCATAGTAGAACACAGATGAAGCTTCTAAGTTGATGTAATAGCCAGTAAGTAGTAGTACAATTCAAGTTTTAGGTATCGATTATTGACTTTTTAGCTGGCTTTGGTGCCTTGGAAATGAGCTAGGACCTTTAGATTCTGCATGAAAGGAGGACTAGCAGCCGAGTTGCACGGGAGAATGTGAAAAGTGTTCATATGTAGTTAAAACCTGAGAAATCCGTCCGTTTTCGTCATTTGTTATCGAATCGACTGAAAGCCAGATCGTCACATTGGCAGCTCTTCCCTCTGAAACGGTTGTACTTATCGTCTTCAAAGGTATGTCGCGTGTTGCCGTAGGCGGAAACAGGAAAAGCACCATAGTAGAACACAGATGAAGCTTCTAAGTTGATGTAATAGCCAGTAAGAAGTAATCCAATTCAAGTTTTAGGTATCGATTATTGACTTTTTAGCTGGCTTTGGTGCCTTGGACATGAGCTAGGACCTTAAGATTCTGCATGAAAGGAGGACTAGCAGCCGATTTGCACGGGAGAATGTGAAAAGTGTTCATATGTAGTAAAAACCTGAGAAATCCGTCCGTTTTCGTCATTTGTTATCGAATCTACTTAAAGCCAGATCGTCACAGTGGCAGCTCTTTTCTCTGAAACGCTTGTACTTATCGTCTGCAAAGCTATGTCGAATGCTGCGGTATGCGGAGACACTAAAAGCACCGTAGTAGAACACATATGAAGCTTCTAAGTTGATGTAATAGCCAGTAAGAAGTAGTACAATTCAAGTTTTAGGTATTGAATATTGACTTTTTAGCTGGCTTTGGTGCCTTGGACATGAGCTATCACCTTAAGATTCTGCATAAAAGGAGGACTAGCAGCCGAGTTGCACGGGAGAATGTGAAAAGTGTTCAGATGTGGTAAAAACCTGAGAAATCGGTCCGTTTTCGTCATTTGTTATCGAACCGACTTAAAGCAAGATCGTCACATTGGCCGCTCTTCTCTCTGAAACGGTTGTACTTATCGTCTGCAAAGCTATGTCGCGTGCTGCGGTATGCGGAGACACTAAAATCACCATAGTAGAACACAGATGAAGCTTCTAAGTTGATGTAATAGCCAGTAAGAAGTAGTACAATTAAAGTTTTAGGTATCGGTTATTGACTTTTTACCCTTCTTTGGTGCCTTGGACATGAGCTAGGAAATTAAGATTTTGCATGAAGGAGGACTAGCAGCCGAGTTGGACGGGAGAATGTGAAAAGTGTTCATATGTAGTAAAAACCTGAGAAATCCGTCCGTTTTCGTCATTTGTTATCGAATCGACTTAAAGCCAGATCGTCACATTGGCCGCTCTTCTCTCTGAAACGGTTGCACTTATCGTCTGCAAAGCTATGTCGCGTGCTGCGGTATGCTGAGACACTAAAAGCACCATAGTAGAACACAGATGAAGCTTCTAAGTTGATGTAATAGCCAGTAAGAAGTAATCCAATTCAAGTTTTAGGTATCGATTATTGACTTTTTAGCTGGCTTTGGTGCCTTGGACATGAGCTAGGACCTTAAGATTCTGCATGAAAGGAGGACTAGCAGCCGATTTGCACGGGAGAATGTGAAAAGTGTTCATATGTAGTAAAAACCTTAGAAATCAGTCCGTTTTCGTCATTTGTTATCGAATCGACTTAAAGCCAGATTGTCACATTGGCCGCTCTTCTCTCTGAAACGCTTGTACCTATCGTCTGCAAAGCTATGTCGCGTGCTGCGGTATGCGGAGACACTAAAATCACCATAGTAGAACACAGATGAAGCATCTAAGTTGATGTAATAGCCAGTAAGAAGTAATCCAATTCAAGTTTTAGGTATCGATTATTGACTTTTTAGCTGGCTTTGGTGCCTTGGACATGAGCTAGGACCTTAAGATTCTGCATGAAAGGAGGACTAGCAGCCGATTTGCACGGGAGAATGTGAAAAGTGTTCATATGTAGTAAAAACCTGAGAAATCCGTCCGTTTTCGTCATTTGTTATCGAATCTACTTAAAGCCAGATCGTCACAGTGGCCGCTCTTTTCTCTGAAACGCTTGTACTTATCGTCTGCAAAGCTATGTCGAATGCTGCGGTATGCGGAGACACTAAAAGCACCATAGTAGAACACATATGAAGCTTCTAAGTTGATGTAATAGCCAGTAAGAAGTAGTACTATTCAAGTTTTAGGTATTGAATATTGACTTTTTAGCTGGCTTTGGTGCCTTGGACATGAGCTATCACCTTAAGATTCTGCATAAAAGGAGGACTAGCAGCCGAGTTGCACTGGAGAATGTGAAAAGTTTACATATGTAGTAAAAACCTGAGAAATCGGTCCGTTTTTGGTCATTTGTTATCGAACCGACTTAAAGCAAGATCGTCACATTGGCCGCTCTTCTCTCTGAAACGGTTGTACTTATCGTCTGCAAAGTTATGTCGCGTGCTGCGGTATGCGGAGACACTAAAATCACCATAGTACAACACAGATGAAGCTTCTAAGTTGATGTAATAGCCAGTAAGAAGTAGTACAATTCAAGTTTTAGGTATCGATTATTGACTTTTTAGCTGGCTTTGGTGCATTGGACATGAGCTAGGACCTTAAGATTCTGCATGAAAGGAGGACTAGCAGCCGAGTTGCACGGGAGAATGTGAAAAGTGTTCATATGTAGTAAAAACCTGAGAAATCCGTCCGTTTTGGTCATTTGTTATCGAATCGACTTCAAGCCAGATCGTCTCATTGGCCACTCTTCTCTCTGCAAAAGTTGTACTTATCGTCTGCAAAGCTATGTCGCGTGCTGCGGTATGCGGACACACTAAAAGCACCATAGTAGAACACAGATGAAGCTTCTAAGTTGATGTAACAGCCAGCAAGAAGTAGTACAATTAAAGTTTTAGGTATCGGTTATTGACTTTTTACCCTTCTTTGGTGCCTTTGACATGAGCTAGGAAATTAAGATTTTGCATGAAGGAGGACTAGCAGCCGAGTTGCACCTGAGAAATCCGTCCGTTTTGGTCATTTGTTATCGAATCGACTTCAAGCCAGATCGTCTCATTGGCCACCCTTCTCTCTGCAAAAGTTGTACTTATCGTCTGCAAAGCTATGTCGCGTGCTGCGGTATGCGGACACACTAAAAGCACCATAGTAGAACACAGATGAAGCTTCTAAGTTGATGTAATAGCCAGTAAGAAGTAGTACAATTAAAGTTTTAGGTATCGGTTATTGACTTTTTACCCTTCTTTGGTGCCTTGGACATCAGCTAGGAAATTAAGATTTTGCATGAAGGAGGACTAGCAGCCGAGCTGCACGGGAGAATGTGAAAAGTGTTCATATGTAGTAAAAACCTGAGAAATCCGTCCGTTTTCGTCATTTGTTATCGAATCGACTTAAAGCAAGATCGTCACATTGGCCGCTCTTCTCTCTGAAACGGTTGTACCTATCGTCTGCAAACCTGTGTGGCGTGCTGCGGTATGCTGAGACACTAAAAGCACCATAGTAGAACACAGATGAAGCTTCTAAGTTGATGTAATAGCCAGTAAGAAGTAGTACAATTAAAGTTTTAAGTATTTAATACTGACTTTTTAGCTGGCTTTGGTGCCTTGGACTTGAGCTAGGACCTTAAGATTCTGCATGAAAGGAGGACTAACAGCCGAGTTGCACGGGAGAATGTGAAAAGTTTTCATATGTAGTAAAAACCTGAGAAATCGGTCCGTTTTCGTCATTTGTTATCGAACCGACTTAATGCAAGATCGTCACATTGGCCGCTCTTCTCTCTGAAACGGTTGTACTTATCCTCTGCAAAGTTATGTCGCGTGCTGCGGTATGCGGAGACACTAAAATCACCATAGTAGAACACAGATGAAGCTTCTAAGTTGATGTAATAGCCAGTAAGAAGTAGTACAATTCAAGTTTTAGGTATCGATTATTGACTTTTTAGCTGGCTTTGGTGCCTTGGACATGAGCTAGGACCTTAAGATTCTGCATGAAAGGAGGACTAGCAGCCGAGTTGCACGGGAGAATGTGAAAAGTGTTCATATGTAGTAAAAACCTGAGAAATCCGTCCGTTTTCGTCATTTGTTATCGAATCGACTTCAAGCCAGATCGTCACATTGGCCGCTCTTCTCTCTGAAACGGTTGTACCTATCGTCTGCAAAGCTATGTGGCGTGCTGCGGTATGCGCAGACACTAGAATCACCATAGTAGAACACAGATGAGGCTTCTAAGTTGATGTAATAGCCAGTAACAAGTAATCCAATTCAAGTTTTAGGTATCGATTATTGACTTTTTAGCTGGCTTTGGTGCCTTGGACATGAGCTAGGACCTTAAGATTCTGCATGAAAGGAGGACCAGCAGCAGATTTGCACGGGAGAATGTGAAAAGTGTTCATATGTAGTAAAAACCTGAGAAATCCGTCCGTTTTCGTCATTTGTTATCGAATCTACTTAAAGCCAGATCGTCACAGTGGCCGCTCTTTTCTCTGAAACGCTTGTACTTATCGTCTGCAAAGCTATGTCGAATGCTGCGGTATGCGGAGACACTAGAAGCACCATAGTAGAACACATTTGAAGCTTCTAAGTTGATGTAATAGCCAGTAAGAAGTAGTACAATTCAAGTTTTAGGTATTGAATATTGACTTTTTAGCTGGCTTTGGTGCCTTGGACATGAGCTACCACCTTAAGATTCTGCATAAAAGGAGGTCTAGCAGCCGAGTTGCACGGGAGAATGTGAAAAGTGTTCATATGTAGTAAAAACCTGAGAAATCGGTCCGTTTTCGTCATTTGTTATCGAACCGACTTAAAGCAAGATCGTCACATTGGCCGCTCTTCTCTCTGAAACGGTTGTACTTATCCTCTGCAAAGCTATGTCGCGTGCTGCGATATGCGGAGACACTAAAATCACCATAGTAGAACACAGATGAAGCTTCTAAGTTGATGTAATAGCCAGTAAGATGTAGTACAATTCAAGTTTTAGGTATCGATTATTGACTTTTTAGCTGGCTTTGGTGCCTTGGACATGAGCTAGGACCTTTAGTTTCTGCATGAAAGGAGGACTAGCAGCCGAGTTGCACGGGAGAATGTGAAAAGTGTTCTATGTAGTAAAAACCTTAGAAATCCGTCCGTTTTCGTCATTTGTTATCGAATCGACTTAAAGCCAGATTGTCACATTGGCCGCTCTTCTCTCTGAAACGCTTGTACCTATCGTCTGCAAAGCTATGTCGCATGCTGCGGTATGCGGAGACACTAAAATCACCATAGTAGAACACAGATGAAGCATCTAAGTTGATGTTATAGCCAGTAAGAAGTAATCCAATTCAAGTTTTAGGTATCGATTATTGACTTTTTAGCTGGCTTTGGTGCCTTGGACATGAGCTAGGACCTTAAGATTCTGCATGACAGGAGGACTAGCAGCTGATTTGCAAGGGAGAATGTGAAAAGTGTTCATATGTAGTAAAAACCTGAGAAATCCGTCCGTTTTCGTCATTTGTTATCGAATCTACTTAATGCCAGATCGTCACAGTGGCCGCTCTTTTCTCTGAAACGCTTGTACTTATCGTCTGCAAAGCTATGTCGAATGCAGCGGTATGCGGAGACACTAAAAGCACCATAGTAGAACACATATGAAGCTTCTAAGTTGATGTAATAGCCAGTAAGAAGTAGTACAATTCAAGTTTTAGGTATTGAATATTGACTTTTTAGCTGGCTTGGTGCCTTGGACATGAGCTATCACCTGAAGATTCAGCATAAAAGGAGGACTAGCAGCCGAGTTGCACGGGAGAATGTGAAAAGTGTTCATATGTAGTAAAAACCTGAGAAATCGGTCCGTTTTCGTCATTTGTTATCGAACCGACTTAAAGCAAGATCGTCACATTGGCCGCTCTTCTCTCTCAAACGGTTGTACTTATCGTCTGCAAAGCTATGTCGCGTGCTACGGTATGCGGAGACACTAAAATCACCATAGTAGAACACAGATGAAGCTTCTAAGTTGATGTAATAGCCAGTAAGAAGTAGTACAATTCAAGTTTTAGGTATCGATTATTGACTTTTTAGCTGGCTTTGGTGCCTTGGACATGAGCTAGGACCTTAAGATTCTGCATGAAAGGAGGACTAGCAGCCGAGTTGCACGGGAGAATGTGAAAAGTGTTCATATGTAGTAAAAACCTGAGAAATCCGTCCGTTTTCGTCATTTGTTATCGAATCGACTTAAAGCCAGATCGTCTCATTGGCCACTCTTCTCTCTGCAAAAGTTGTACTTATCGTCTGCAAAGCTATGTCGCGTGCTGCGGTATGCGGACACACTAAAAGCACCATAGTAGAACACAGATGAAGCTTCTAAGTTGATGTAATAGCCAGCAAGAAGTAGTACAATTAAAGTTTTAGGTATCGGTTATTGACTTTTTACCCTTCTTTGGTGCCTTGGACATGAGCTAGGAAATTAAGATTTTGCATGAAGGAGGACTAGCAGCCGAGTTGCACGGGAGAATGTGAAAAGTGTTCATATGTAGTAAAAACCTGAGAAATCGGTCCGTTTTCGTCATTTGTTTTCGAATCGACTTAAAGCCAGATCGTCACATTGGCCGCTCTTCTCTCTGAAACGGTTGTACTTATCGTCTGCAAAGCTATGTCGCGTGCTAAGGTATGCTGAGACACTAAAAGCACCATAGTAGAACACATATGAAGCTTCTAAGTTGATGTAATAGCCAGTAAGAAGTAGTACAATTCAAGTTTTAGGTATTGAATATTGACTTTTTTGCTGGCTTTGGTGCCTTGGACATGAGCTATCACCTTAAGATTCTGCATAAAAGGAGGACTAGCAGCCGAGTTGCACGGGAGAATGTGAAAAGTGTTCATATGTAGTAAAAACCTGAGAAATCGGTCCGTTTTCGTCATTTGTTATCGAACCGACTTAAAGCAAGATCGTCACATTGGCCGCTCTTCTCTCTGAAACGGTTGTACTTATCCTCTGCAAAGCTACGTCGCGTGCTGCGGTATGCGGAGACACTAAAATCACCATAGTAGAACACAGATGAAGCTTCTAAGTTGATGTAATAGCCATTAAGAAGTAGTACAATTCAAGTTTTAGGTATCGATTATTGACTTTTTAGCTGGCTTTGGTGCCTTGGACATGAGCTAGGACCTTTAGATTCTGCATGAAAGGAGGACTAGCAGCCGAGTTGCACGGGAGAATGTGAAAAGTGTTCATATGTAGTAAAAACCTTAGAAATCCGTCCGTTTTCGTCATTTGTTATCGAATCGACTTAAAGCCAGATCGTCACATTGGCCGCTCTTCTCTCTGAAACGCTTGTACCTATCGTCTGCAAAGCTATGTCGCGTGCTGCGGTATGCGGAGACACTAAAATCACCATAGTAGAACACTGATGAAGCATCTAAGTTGATGTAATAGCCAGTAAGAAGGAATCCAATTCAAGTTTTAGGTATCGATTATTGACTTTTTAGCTGGCTTTGGTGCCTTGGACATGAGCTAGGACCTTAACATTCTGCATGAAAGGAGGACTAGCAGCCGAGTTGCACGGGAGAATGTGAAAAGTGTTCATATGTAGTAAAAACCTGAGAAATACGTCCGTTTTCGTCATTTGTTATCGAATCTACTTAAAGCCAGATCGTCACAGTGGCCGCTCTTTTCTCTGAAACGCTTGTACTTATCGTCTGCAAAGCTATGTCGAATGCTGCGGTATGCGGAGACACTAAAAGCACTATAGCAGAACACATATGAAGCTTCTAAGTTGATGTAATAGCCAGTAAGAAGTAGTACAATTCAAGTTTTAGGTTTTGAATATTGACTTTTTAGCTGGCTTTGGTGCCTTGGACATGAGCTATCACCTTCAGATTCTGCATAAAAGGAGGACTAGCAGCCGAGTTGCACGGGAGAATGTGAAAAGTGTTCATATGTAGTAAAAACCTGAGAAATCGGTCCGTTTTCGTCATTTGTTATCGAACCGACTTAAAGCAAGATCGTCACATTGGCCGCTCTTCTCTCTGAAACGGTTGTACTTATCGACTGCAAAGCTATGTCGCGTGCTGCGGTATGCGGAGACACTAAAATCACCATGGTAGAACACAGATGAAGCTTCTAAGTTGATGCAATAGCCAGTAAGAAGTAGTACAATTCAAGTTTTAGGTATCGATTATTGACTTTTTAGCTGGCTTTGGTGCCTTGGACATGAGCTAGGACCTTAAGATTCTGCATGAAAGGAGGACTAGCAGCCAAGTTGCACGGGAGAATGAGAAAAGTGTTCATATGTAGTAAAAACCTGAGAAATCCGTCCGTTTTGGTCATTTGTTATCGAATCGACTTCAAGCCAGATCGTCTCATTGGCCACTCTTCTCTCTGCAAAAGTTGTACTTATCGTCTGCAAAGCTATGTCGCGTGCTGCGGTATGCGGACACACTAAAAGCACCATAGTAGAACACAGATGAAGCTTCTAAGTTGATGTAATAGCCAGCAAGAAGTAGTACAATTAAAGTTTTAGGTATCGGTTATTGACTATATACCCTTCTTTGGTGCCTTGGACATGAGCTAGGAAATTAAGATTTTGCATGAAGGAGGACTAGCAGCCGAGTTGCACCTGAGAAATCCGTTCGTTTTGGTCATTTGTTATCGAATCGACTTCAAGCCAGATCGTCTCATTGGCCACTCTTCTCTCTGCAAAAGTTGTACTTATTGTCTGCAAAGCTATGTCGCGTGCTGCGGTATGCGGACACATTAAAAGCACCATAGTAGAACACAGATGAAGCATCTAAGTTGATGTTATAGCCAGTAAGAAGTAATCCAATTCAAGTTTTAGGTATCGATTATTGACTTTTTAGCTGGCTTTGGTGCCTTGGACATGAGCTAGGACCTTAAGATTCTGCATGACAGGAGGACTAGCAGCTGATTTGCAAGGGAGAATGTGAAAAGTGTTCATATGTAGTAAAAACCTGAGAAATCCGTCCGTTTTCGTCATTTGTTATCGAATCTACTTAAAGCCAGATCGTCACAGTGGCCGCTCTTTTCTCTGAAACGCTTGTACTTATCGTCTGCAAAGCTATGTCGAATGCAGCAGTATGCGGAGACACTAAAAGCACCATAGTAGAACACATATGAAGCTTCTAAGTTGATGTAATAGCCAGTAAGAAGTAGTACAATTCAAGTTTTAGGTATTGAATATTGACTTTTTAGCTGGCTTGGTGCCTTGGACATGAGCTATCACCTTAAGATTCAGCATAAAAGGAGGACTAGCAGCCGAGTTGCACGGGAGAATATGAAAAGTGTTCATATGTAGTAAAAACCTGAGAAATCGGTCCGTTTTCGTCATTTGTTATCGAACCGACTTAAAGCAAGATCGTCACATTGGCCGCTCTTCTCTCTGAAACGGTTGTACTTATCGTCTGCAAAGCTATGTCGCGTGCTACGGTATGCGGAGACACTAAAATCACCATAGTAGAACACAGATGAAGCTTCTAAGTTGATGTAATAGCCAGTAAGAAGTAGTACAATTCAAGTTTTAGGTATCGATTATTGACTTTTTAGCTGGCTTTGGTGCCTTGGACATGAGCTAGGACCTTAAGATTCTGCATGAAAGGAGGACTAGCAGCCGAGTTGCACGGGAGAATGTGAAAAGTGTTCATATGTAGTAAAAACCTGAGAAATCCGTCCGTTTTGGTCATTTGTTATCGAATCGACTTCAAGCCAGATCGTCTCATTGGCCACTCTTCTCTCTGCAAAAGTTGTACTTATCGTCTGCAAAGCTATGTCGCGTGCTGCGGTATGCGGACACACTAAAAGCACCATAGTAGAACACAGATGAACTTCTAAGTTGATGTAATAGCCAGCAAGAAGTAGTACAATTAAAGTTTTAGGTATCGGTTATTGACTTTTTACCCTTCTTTGGTGCCTTGGACATGAGCTAGGAAATTAAGATTTTGCATGAAGGAGGACTAGCAGCCGAGTTGCACGGGAGAATGTGAAAAGTGTTCATATGTAGTAAAAACCTGAGAAATCCGTCCGTTTTCGTCATTTGTTTTCGAATCGACTTAAAGCCAGATCGTCACATTGGCCGCTCTTCTCTCTGAAACGGTTGTACTTATCGTCTGCAAAGCTATGTCGCGTGCTAAGGTATGCTGAGACACTAAAAGCACCATAGTAGAACACAGATGAAGCTTCTAAGTTGATGTAATAGCCAGTAAGAAGTAGTACAATTCAAGTTTTAAGTATTTAATATTGACTTTTTAGCTGGCTTTGGTGCCTTGGACTTGAGCTAGGACCTTAAGATTCTGCATGAAAGGAGGACTAGCAGCCGAGTTGCACGGGAGAATGTGAAAAGTGTTCATATGTAGTAAAAACCTGAGAAATCGATCCGTTTTCGTTATTTGGTATCGAACCGACTTAAAGCCAGATCGTCACATTGGCCGCTCTTCTCTCTGAAACGGTTGTACTTATCGTCTGCAAAGCTATGTCGCGTGCTGCGGTATGCGGAGACACTAAAATCACCGTAGTAGAACACAGATGAGGCTTCTAAGTTGATGTAATAGCCAGTAAGAAGTAATCCAATTAAGTTTTAGGTATCGATTATTGACTTTTTAGCTGGCTTTGGTGCCTTGGACATGAGCTAGGACCTTAAGATTCTGCTTTAAAGGAGGACTAGCAGCTTTGTTACACGGGAGAATGTGAAAAGTATTCATATGTAGTAAAAACCTGAGAAATCCGTCCGTTTTCGTCATTTGTTATCGAATCGATTTAAAGCCAGATCGTCACATTGGCCGCTCTTCTCTCTGAAACGGTTGTATTTATCGTCTTCATAGCTATGTCGCGTGCTGCGGTATGCGGAGACACTAAAAACACCATAGTAGAACACAGATGAAGCTTCTAAGTTGATGTAAGAGCCAGTAAGAAGTAGTACAATTCAAGTTTTAGGTATCGATTATTGACTTTTTAGCTGGCTTTGGTGCCTTGGACATGAGCTAGGACCTTAAGATATTGCATGAAAGGAGGACTAGTAGCCGCGTTGCACGGGAGAATGTGAAATGTGTTCATATGTAGTACAAACCTGAGAAATCCGTACGTTTTCGTCATTTGTTATCGAATCGACTTAAAGCCCGATCGTCACATTGGCCGCTCTTCTCTCTGAAACGGTTGTACTTATCGTCTGCAAAGCTATGTCGTATGCTGCTGTATGTGGAGACACTAAAACCACCACAGTAGAACACAGATGAAGCTTCTAAGTTGATGTAATAGCCAGTAAGAAGTAGTACAATTCAAGTTTTAGGTATCGATTATTGACTTTTTAGCTGGCTTTGGTGCCTTGGACATGAGCTAGGACCTTTAGATTCTGCATGAAAGGAGGACTAGCAGCCGAGTTGCACGGGAGAATGTGAAAAGTGTTCATATGTAGTAAAAACCTGAGAAATCCGTCCGTTTTCGTCATTTGTTATCGAATCTACTTAAAGCCAGATCGTCACAGTGGCCGCTCTTTTCTCTGAAACGCTTGTACTTATCGTCTGCAAAGCTATGTCGAATGCTGCGGTATGCGGAGACACTAAAAGCACCATAGTAGAACACATATGAAGCTTCTAAGTTGATGTAATAGCCAGTAAGAAGTAGTACAATTCAAGTTTTAGGTATTGAATATTGACTTTTTTGCTGGCTTTGGTGCCTTGGACATGAGCTATCACCTTAAGATTCTGCATAAAAGGAGGACTAGCAGCCGAGTTGCACGGGAGAATGTGAAAAGTGTTCATATGTAGTAAAAACCTGAGAAATCCGTCCGTTTTCGTCATTTGTTATCGAACCGACTTAAAGCAAGATCGTCACATTGGCCGCTCTTCTCTCTGAAACGGTTGTACTTATCCTCTGCAAAGCTATGTCGCGTGCTGCGGTATGCGGAGACACTAAAATCACCATAGTAGAACACAGATGAAGCTTCTAAGTTGATGTAATAGCCAGTAAGAAGTAGTACAATTCAAGTTTTAGGTATCGATTATTGACTTTTTAGCTGGCTTTGGTGCCTTGGACATGAGCTAGGACCTTTAGATTCTGCATGAAAGGAGGACTAGCAGCCGAGTTGCACGGGAGAATGTGAAAAGTGTTCATATGTAGTAAAAACCTTAGAAATCCGTCCGTTTTCGTCATTTGTTATCGAATCGACTTAAAGCCAGATTGTCACATTGGCCGCTCTTCTCTCTGAAACGCTTGTACCTATCGTCTGCAAAGCTATGTCGCGTGCTGCGGTATGCGGAGACACTAAAATCACCATAGTAGAACACAGATGAAGCATCTAAGTTGATGTAATAGCCAGTAAGAAGGAATCCAATTCAAGTTATAGGAGTCGATTATTGACTTTTTAGCTGGCTTTGGTGCCTTGGACATGAGCTAGGACCTTAACATTCTGCATGAAAGGAGGACTAGCAGCCGAGTTGCACGGGAGAATGTGAAAAGTGTTCATATGTAGTAAAAACCTGAGAAATACGTCCGTTTTCGTCATTTGTTATCGAATCGACTTAAAGCCAGATCGTCACAGTGGCCGCTCTTTTCTCTGAAACGCTTGTACTTATCGTCTGCAAAGCTATGTCGAATGCTGCGGTATGCGGAGACACTAAAAGCACTATAGCAGAACACATATGAAGCTTCTAAGTTGATGTAATAGCCAGTAAGAAGTAGTACAATTCAAGTTTTAGGTTTTGAATATTGACTTTTTAGCTGGCTTTGGTGCCTTGGACATGAGCTATCACCTTAAGATTCTGCATAAAAGGAGGACTAGCAGCCGAGTTGCACGGGAGAATGTGAAAAGTGTTCATATGTAGTAAAAACCTGAGAAATCGGTCCGTTTTCGTCATTTGTTATCGAACCGACTTAAAGCAAGATCGTCACATTGGCCGCTCTTCTCTCTGAAACGGTTGTACTTATCGACTGCAAAGCTATGTCGCGTGCTGCGGTATGCGGAGACACTAAAATCACCATAGTAGAACACAGATGAAGCTTCTAAGTTGATGCAATAGCCAGTAAGAAGTAGTACAATTCAAGTTTTAGGTATCGATTATTGACTTTTTAGCTGGCTTTGGTGCCTTGGACATGAGCTAGGACCTTAAGATTCTGCATGAAAGGAGGACTAGCAGCCAAGTTGCACGGGAGAATGAGAAAAGTGTTCATATGTAGTAAAAACCTGAGAAATCCGTCCGTTTTGGTCATTTGTTATCGAATCGACTTCAAGCCAGATCGTCTCATTGGCCACTCTTCTCTCTGCAAAAGTTGTACTTATCGTCTGCAAAGCTATGTCGCGTGCTGCGGTATGCGGACACACTAAAAGCACCATAGTAGAACACAGATGAAGCTTCTAAGTTGATGTAATAGCCAGCAAGAAGTAGTACAATTAAAGTTTTAGGTATCGGTTATTGACTATATACCCTTCTTTGGTGCCTTGGACATGAGCTAGGAAATTAAGATTTTGCATGAAGGAGGACTAGCAGCCGAGTTGCACCTGAGAAATCCGTCCGTTTTGGTCATTTGTTATCGAATCGACTTCAAGCCAGATCGTCTCATTGGCCACTCTTCTCTCTGCAAAAGTTGTACTTATTGTCTGCAAAGCTATGTCGCGTGCTGCGGTATGCGGACACATTAAAAGCACCATAGTAGAACACAGATGAAGCTTCTAAGTTGATGTAATAGCCAGTAAGAAGTAGTACAATTAAAGTTTTAGGTATCGGTTATTGACTTTTTACCCTTCTTTGGTGCCTTGGACATGAGCTAGGAAATTGAGATTTTGCATGATGTAGGACTAGCAGCCGAGTTGCACGGGAGAATGTGAAAAGTGATCATATGTAGTAAAAACCTGAGAAATCCGTCCGTTTTCGTCATTTGTTATCGAATCGACTTAAAGCCAGATCGTCACATTGGCCGCTCTTCTCTCTGAAACGGTTGTACTTATCGTCTGCAAAGCTATGTCGCGTGCTGCGGTATGCTGAGACACTAAAAGCACCATAGTAGAACACAGATGAAGCTTCTAAGTTGATGTAATAGCCAGTAAGAACTATTACAATTCAAGTTTTAAGTATTTAATATTGACTTTTTAGCTGGCTTTGGTACATTGGACATGAGCTAGGACCTTAAGATTCTCCATGAAAGGAAGACTAGCAGCCGAGTTGCACGGGAGAATGGGAATAGTGTTCATATGTAGTAAAAACCTGAGACATCCGTCCGTTTTCGTCATTTGTTGTCGAATCGACTTAAGGCAAGATCGTCACATTGGCCGCTCTTCTCTCTGAAACGGTTGTACTTATCGTCTGCAAAGCTATGTGGCGTGCTGCGGTATGCGGAGATAGTAAAAGCACCATAGTAGAACACAGATGAAGCTTCTAAGTTGATGTAATAGCCAGGAAGATATAGTACAATTCATGTTTTAGGTATCGATTATTTACTTTTTAGCTGGCTTTGGTGCCTTGGACATGAGCTAGGACCTTAAGTTCTGCATGAAAGGAGGATTAGCAGCGGAGTTACACGGGAGAATATGAAAAGTGTTCATATGTAGTGAAAACCTGAGACATCCGTCCGTTTTCGTCATTTGTTATCGAATCGACGTAAAACCAAATCGTCACATTGGCCGCTCTTCTCTCTGAAACGGTTGTACTTATCGTCTACAAAGCTATGTCGCGTGCTGCGATATGCAGAGACACTAAAAGCACCATAGTAGAACAGATGAAGCTTCTATGTTGATGTAATAGCCGGTAAGAAGTAGTACAATTCAAGTTTTAGGTATCGATTATTGACTTTTTAGCTGGCTTTGGTGCCTTGGACATGAGCTAGGACCTTAAGAATCTGCATGAAAGGAGGACTAGCAGCCGAGTTGCATGGGAGAATGTGAAAAGTTTTCATATGTAGTAAAAACCTATGAAATTCGTCCGGTTTCGTCATTTGTTATCGAATCGACTTAAAGCCAGATCGACACATTGGTCGCTCTTCTCTCTGACACGGTTGTACTTATCGTCTACAAAGATATGTCGCGTGCTGCGGTATGCGGACACACTAAAAGCACCATAGTAGAACACAGATAAAGCTTCTAAGTTGATGTAATAGCCAGTAAGAAGAAGTAAAATTCAAGTTTAAGGTATCGGTTATTGACTTTTTACACTTCTTTGGTGCCTTGGACACGAGCTAGGAACTTAAGATTTTGAAAGAAGGAGGACTAGCAGCCGAGTTGCACGGGAGAATGTGAAAAGTGTTCATATGTAGTAAAAACCTGAGAAATCCGTCCGTTTTCGTCATTTGTTATCGAATCGACTTAAAGAAAGATCGTCACATTGGGCGCTCTTCTCTCTGAAACGGTTGTACTTATCGACTGCAAAGCTATGTCACGTGCTGCGGTATGCGGAGACACTAAAATCATCACAGTAGAACACAGATGAAGCTTCTAAGTTGATGCAGTATCCAGTAAGAAGTAGTACAATTCGCGTTTTACGTATCGATTATTGACTTCTTAGCTGGCTTTGGTGCCTTGGACATGAGCTAGGACCTTAAGATTCTGCATGAATGAGGACTAGCAGCTCAGTTGCACGGGAGAATGTGAAAAGTGTTCATATGTAGTAAATACCTGAGAAATCCGTCCGTTTTTGTCATTTGTTATCGAATCGACTTAAAGCCAGATCGACACATTGGCCGCTTTTCTCTCTAAAACGGTTGTACTTATCGTCTGCAAAGCTATGTCGCGTGCTGCGGTATGCTGCGACACTAAAAGCACTATAGTAGAACACAGATCAAGCTTCTAAGTTGATGTAATAGCCAGTAAGAGGTAGTACAATACAAGTATTAGGTATTGAATATTGACCTTTTAGCTAACTTTTTTGCCTTGGACATGAGCTGGGACCTAAAGTTTCTGCATGAAAGGAGGACTAGCGGCCGAGTTGCACGGGAGAATGTGAAAAGTGTTCATATGAAGTAAAAACCTGAGAAATCCGTCCGTTTTCGTCATTTATTATCGAATCTACTTAAAGCCACATCGTCACATTGGCCGCTCTTTTCTCTGAAACGGTTGTACTTATCGTCTGCAAAGCTATGTCGCGTACTGCGGTATTCGGAGACGCTAAAAGCACCATAGTAGAACACAGATGAAGCTTCTAAGATGATGTAATAGCCAGTAAGAAGTAGTACAATTCAAGTTTTAGGTATCGGTTGTTGACTTTTTAGCTGGCTTTGGTGCCTTGGACATGAGCTAGGACCTTAAGATTCTGCAATAAAGGAGGACTAGCAGCCGAGTTGCACGGGAGAATGTGAAAAGTGTTCATATGTAGTAAAAACCTGAGAAATCGGTCCGTTTTCGTCATTTGTTATCGAATCGACTTAAAGCCAGATCGTCACATTGGCCGCTCTTCTCTCTGAAACGGTTGTACTTATCGTCTGCAAAGCTATGTCGCGTGCTGCGGTATGCGGAAACACTAAAAGCACCATAGTAGAACACAGATGAAGCTTCTAAGTTGACGTAATAGCCAGGAAGAAGTAGTACAATACAAGTTTTAGGTGTCGGTTATTGACTTTTTAGCTGGCTTTGGTGCCTTGGACAATAGCTAGGACCTTAACATTCTGTATGAAAGGAGGACTAGCAGCCGATTTGCATGGGAGAATGTGAAAAGTGTTCATATGTAGTAAAAACCCGAGAAATCCGTCCGTTTGTCATTTGTTATCGAATCGACTTAAAGCCAGATCGTCAAATTAGCCGCTCTTCTCTCTGAAACGGTTGTACTTATCGATTGCAAAGCTATGTCGCGTGCTGTGGTATGCGGAGACACTAAAAGCACCATAGTAGAACACAGATGAAGCTTCTAAGTTGATGTAATAGCCAGTAAGAAGTAGTACAATTCAAGTTTTAGGTTTCGATTATTGACTTTTTAGCTAGCTTTGGTGCCTTGGACATGAGCTAGGACCTTATGATTCTGCATGAAAGGAGGAATAGCAGCCGAGTTGCACGGGAGAATGTGAAAAGTGTTCATATGTAGTAAAAACCTGAGAAATCCGTCCGTTTTCGTGATTTGTTATCGAATCGACTTAAAGCCAGATCGTCACAATGGCCGCTCTTCTCTCTGAAACGCTTGTACTTATCGTCTGCAAAGCTATGTCGCGTGCTGCGGTATGCGGAGGCACTAAAAGCACCATAGTAGAACACAGATGAAGCTTCTACATTGATGTAATAGCCAGTAAGAAGTAGTACAATTCAAGTTTTAGGTATCGATTATTGACTTTTTAGCTGGCTTTGGTGCCTTGGACATGAGCTAGGACCTTAAGATTCTGCATGAAACGAGGACTAGCAGCCGAGTTGCACGGGAGAATGTGAAAAGTGTTCATATGTAGTAAAAACCTGAGAAATCCGTCCGTTTTCGTCATTTATTATCGAATCTACTTAAAGCCAGATCGTCACATTGGCCGCTCTTCTCTCTGAAACGGTTGTACTTATCGTCTGCAAAGCTATGTCGCGTACTGCGGTATTCGGAGACGCTAAAAGCACCATAGTAGAACACAGATGAAGCTTCTAAGATGATGTAATAGCCAGTAAGAAGTAGTACAATTCAAGTTTTAGGTATCGGTTGTTGACTTTTTAGCTGGCTTTGGTGCCTTGGACATGAGCTAGGACCTTAAGATTCTGCAATAAAGGAGGACTAGCAGCCGAGTTGCACGGGAGAATGTGAAAAGTTTTCATATGTAGTAAAAACCTGAGAAATCGGTCCGTTTTCGTCATTTGTTATCGAATCGACTTAAAGCCAGATCGTCACATTGGCCGCTCTTCTCTCTGAAACGGTTGTACTTATCGTCTGCAAAGCTATGTCGCGTGTTGCCGTAAGCGGAAACAGGAAAAGCACCATAGTAGAAAACAGATGAAACTTCTAAGTTGATGTAATAGCCAGTAAGAAGTAGTCCAATTCAAGATTTAGGTATCGATTATTGACTTTTTAGTTGGCTTTGGTGCCTTGGACATGAGCTAGGACCTTAAGAATCTGCATGAAAGGAGGACTAGCAGCCGAGTTGCACGGGAGAATGGGAAAAGTTTTCATATGTAGTAAAAACCTAAGAAATTCATCCGTTTTCGTCATTTGTTATCGAATCGACTTAAAGCCAGATCGTCACGTTGGCCGCTCTTCTCTCTGAAACGATTGTACTTATCGTCTGCGAAGCTATGTCGCGTGCTGCGGTATGCGGAAACACTAAAAGCACCATAGTAGAACACAGATGAAGCTTCTAAGTTGACGTAATAGCCAGGAAGAAGTAGTACAATTCAAGTTTTAGGTGTCGGTTATTGACTTTTTAGCTGGCTTTGGTGCCTTGGACAAAAGCTAGGACCTTAACATTCTGTATGAAAGGAGAACTAGCAGCCGATTTGCATGGGAGAATGTGAAAAGTGTTCATATGTAGTAAAAACCCGAGAAATCCGTCCGTTTGTCATTTGTTATCGAATCGACTTAAAGCCAGATCTTCAAATTAGCCGCTCTTCTCTCTGAAACGGTTGTACTTATCGATTGCAAAGCTATGTCGCGTGCTGCGGTATGCGGAGACACTAAAAGCACCATAGTAGAACACAGATGAAGCTTCTAAGTTGATTTAATAGCCAGTAAGAAGTAGTACAATTCAAGTTTTACGTATCGATTATTGACTTTTTAGCTAGCTTTGGTGCCTTGGACATGAGCTAGGACCTTATGATTCTGCATGAAAGGAGGACTAGCAGCCGAGTTGCACGGGAGAATGTGAAAAGTGTTCATATGTAGTAAAAACCTGAGAAATCCGTCCGTTTTCGTGATTTGTTATCGAATCGACCTAAAGCCAGATCGTCACATTGGCCGCTCTTCTCTCTGAAACGGTTGTACTTATCGTCTGCAAAGCTATGTCGCGTGCTGCGGTATGCTGAGACACTAAAAGCACCATAGTAGAACACAGATGAAGCTCCTATGTTGATGTAATAGCCAGTAAGAAGTAGTACAATTCAAGTTTTAGGTATCAGTTAATGACTTTTTACCCTTCTTTGGTGCCTTGGACACGTTCTAGGAAATTAAGATTTTGCATGAAGGAGGACTATCAGCCGAGTTGCACGGGAGAATGTGAAAAGTGTTCATATGTAGTAAAAACCTGAGACATCCGTCCGCTTTCGTCATTTGTTATCGAATCGACTTAAAGCCAGATCGTCACATTGGCCGCTCTTCTCTCTGAAACGCTTGTACTTATCGTCTGCAAAGCTATGTCGCGTGCTGCGGTATGCGGAGGCACTAAAAGCACCATAGTAGATCTCAGATGAAGCTTCTAAGTTGATGTAATAGCCAGTAAGAAGTAGTACAATTCAAGTTTTAGGTATCGATTATTCACTTTTTAGATAGCTTTGGTGCCTTGGACATGAGCTAGGACCTTAATATTCTGCATGAAAGGAGGACTAGGAGCCGAGTTGCACGGGAGAATGTGAAAAGTGTTCATAAGTAGTAAAAACCTGAGAAATTCGTCCGTTTTCGTCATTTGTTTTCGAATAGACTTAAAGCCAGATCGTCACATTGGCTGCTCTTCTCTCTGAAACGGTTGTACTTATCGTCTGCAAAGCTATGTCGCGTGTTGCCGTAAGCGGAAACAGGAAAAGCACCATAGTAGAAAACAGATGAAACTTCTAAGTTGATGTAATAGCCAGTAAGAAGTAGTCCAATTCAAGATTTAGGTATTGATTATTGACTTTTTAGCTGGCTTTGGTGTCTTGGACATGAGCTAGGACCTTAAGATTCTGCATGAAAGGAGGACTAGCAGCCGAATTGCACGGGAGAATGTGAAAAGTGTTCATATGTAGTAAAAACCTGAGAAATCCGTCCGTTTTCTTCATTTGTTACGGAATCGATTTAAAGCCAGGTCGTCACATTGTCCGCTCTTCTCTCTGAAACGGTTGTACTTATCGACTGCAAAGCTATGTCGCATGCTGCGGTATGCGGAGACAATAAAAGCACCATAGTAGAACACAGATGAAGCTTCTAATTTGACGTAATAGCCAGTAAGAAGTAGTACAATTCAAGTTTTAGGTATCGACTATTGACTTTTTAGCTGGCTTTGGTGCCTTGGACATGAGCTAGGACCTTAACATTCTGCATGAAAGGAGGACTAGCAGCCGATTTGCATGGGAGAATGTGAAAAGTGTTCATATGTAGTAAAAACCCGAGAAATCGGTCCGTTTTCGTCATTTGTTATCGAATCGTCTTAAAGCCAAATCGTCACATTAGCCGCTCTTCACTCTGAAACGGTTGTACTTATCGATTGCAAAGCTATGTCGCGTGCTGCGGTATGCGGAGACACTAAAAGCACCATAGTAGAACACAGATGAAGCTTCTAAGTTGATGTAATAGCCAGTAAGAAGTAGTACAATTCAAGTTTTAGGTATCGAATATTGACATTTAGCTAGCTTTGGTGCCTTGGACATGAGCTAGGACCTTATGATTCTGCGTGAAAGTAGGACTAGCAGCCGAGTTGCACGGGAGAATGTGAAAAGTGTTCATATGTAGTAAAAACCTGAGAAATCCGTCCGTTTTCGTCATTTGTTATCAAATCGACTTAAAGCCAGATCGTCACAATGGCCGCTCTTTTCTCTGAAACGGTTGTACTTATCGTCTGCAAAACTATGTCGCGTGCTGCGGTATGCAGAGAAACTAAAAGCACCGTAGTAGAACACAGATGTAGCTTCTACGTTGACGTAATAGCCAGGAAGAAGTAGTACAATTCAAGTTTTAGGTATTGATTATTGGCTTTTTAGCTGGCTTTGGTGCCTTGGACATGAGCTAGGACGTTAAGATTCTGCATGAATGGAGGACTAGCAGCCTAGTTGCAAGGGAGAATGTGAAAAGTGTTCATATGTAGTAAAAACCTGAGAAATCGGTCCGTTTTCGTCATTAGTTATTGAATCGACTTAAAGCCAGATCGTCACATTGGCCGCTCTCCTCTCTGAAACGGTTGTACTTATCGTCTGCAAAGCTATGTCGCGTGCTGCGATATGCGGAGACACTAAAAGCACCATAGTAAAACACAAATGATGCTTCTAAGTTGATGTAATAGCCAGTAAGAAGTAGTCCAATTCAAGATTTAGGTATCGATTATTGACTTTTTAGCTGGCTTTGGTGCCTTGGACATGAGCTAGGACCTTATGATTCTGCATGAAACGAGGACTAGCGGCCGCGTTGCACGGGAGTATGTGAAAAGTGTTCATATGTAGTAAAAACCTGAGAAATCCGTCCATTTTCGTCATTTGTTATCGAAACGACTTAAAGCTAGATCGTCACATTGGCCGCTCTTCTCTCTGAAACGGTTGTACTTATCGTCTGCAAAGCTATGTCGCGTGCTGCGGTATGCGGACACACTAAAAGTACCATAGTAGAACACAGATAAAGCTTCTAAGTTGATGTAATAGCCAGTAAGAAGAAGTAAAATTCAAGTTTAAGGTATCGGTTATTGACTTTTTACACTTCTTTGGTGCCTTGGACACGAGCTAGGAACTTAAGATTTTGAAAGAAGGAGGACTAGCAGCCGAGTTGCACGGGAGAATGTGAAAAGTGTTCATATGTAGTAAAAACCTGAGAAATCCGTCCGTTTTCGTCATTTGTTATCGAATCGACTTAAAGAAAGATCGTCACATTGGGCGCTCTTCTCTCTGAAACGGTTGTACTTATCGTCTGCAAAGCTATGTCACGTGCTGCGGTATGCGGAGACACTAAAATCACGACAGTAGAACACAGATGAAGCTTCTAAGTTGATGCAATATCCAGTAAGAAGTAGTACAATTCGCGTTTTACGTATCGATTATTGACTTTTTAGCTGGCTTTGGTGCCTTGGACATGAGCTAGGACCTTAAGATTCTGCATGAATGAGGACTAGCAGCTCAGTTGCACGGGAGAATGTGAAAAGTGTTCATATGTAGTAAATACCTGAGAAATCCGTCCGTTTTCGTCATTTGTTATCGAATCGACTTAAAGCCAGATCGACACATTGGCCGCTTTTCTCTCTGAAACGGTTGTACTTATCGTCTGCAAAGCTATGTCGCGTGCTGCGGTATGCTGAGACACTAAAAGCACTATAGTAGAACACAGATCAAGCTTCTAAGTTGATGTAATAGCCAGTAAGAGGTAGTACAATACAAGTATTAGGTATTGAATATTGACCTTTTAGCTGGCTTTTGTGCCTTGGACATGAGCTGGGACCTAAAGTTTCTGCATGAAAGGAGGACTAGCAGCCGAGTTGCACGGGAGAATGTGAAAAGTGTTCATATGAAGTAAAAACCTGAGAAATCCGTCCGTTTTCGTCATTTATTATCGAATCTACTTAAAGCCACATCGTCACATTGGCCGCTCTTTTCTCTGAAACGGTTGTACTTATCGTCTGCAAAGCTATGTCGCGTACTGCGGTATTCGGAGACGCTAAAAGCACCATAGTAGAACACAGATGAAGCTTCTAAGATGATGTAATAGCCAGTAAGAAGTAGTACAATTCAAGTTTTAGGTATCGGTTGTTGACTTTTTAGCTGGCTTTGGTGCCTTGGACATGAGCTAGGACCTTAAGATTCTGCAATAAAGGAGGACTAGCAGCCGAGTTGCACGGGAGAATGTGAAAAGTGTTCATATGTAGTAAGAACCTGAGAAATCGGTCCGTTTTCGTCATTTGTTATCGAATCGACTTAAAGCCAGATCGTCACATTGGCCGCTCTTCTCTCTGAAACGGTTGTACTTATCGTCTGCAAAGCTATGTCGCGTGCTGCGGTATGCGGAAACACTAAAAGCACCATAGTAGAACACAGATGAAGCTTCTAAGTTGACGTAATAGCCAGGAAGAAGTAGTACAATACAAGTTTTAGGTGTCGGTTATTGACTTTTTAGCTGGCTTTGGTGCCTTGGACAATAGCTAGGACCTTAACATTCTGTATGAAAGGAGGACTAGCAGCCGATTTACATGGGAGAATGTGAAAAGTGTTCATATGTAGTAAAAACCCGAGAAATCCGTCCGTTTGTCATTTGTTATCGAATCGACTTAAAGCCAGATCGTCAAATTAGCCGCTCTTCTCTCTGAAACGGTTGTACTTATCGATTGCAAAGCTATGTCGCGTGCTGTGGTATGCGGAGACACTAAAAGCACCATAGTAGAACACAGATGAAGCTTCTAAGTTGATGTAATAGCCAGTAAGAAGTAGTACAATTCAAGTTTTAGGTTTCGATTATTGACTTTTTAGCTAGCTTTGGTGCCTTGGACATGAGCTAGGACCTTATGATTCTGCATGAAAGGAGGACTAGCAGCCGAGTTGCACGGGAGAATGTGAAAAGTGTTCATATGTAGTAAAAACCTGAGAAATCCGTCCGTTTTCGTGATTTGTTATCGAATCGACTTAAAGCCAGATCGTCACAATGGCCGCTCTTCTCTCTGAAACGCTTGTACTTATCGTCTGCAAAGCTATGTCGCGTGCTGCGGTATGCGGAGGCACTAAAAGCACCATAGTAGAACACAGATGAAGCTTCTACATTGATGTAATAGCCAGTAAGAAGTAGTCCAATTCAAGATTTAGGTATCGATTATTGACTTTTTAGCTGGCTTTGGTGCCTTGGACATGAGCTAGGACCTTATGATTCTGCATGAAACGAGGACTAGCGGCCGCGTTGCACGGGAGTATGTGAAAAGTGTTCATATGTAGTAAAAACCTGAGAAATCCGTCCATTTTCGTCATTTGTTATCGAAACGACTTAAAGCTAGATCGTCACATTGGCCGCTCTTCTCTCTGAAACGGTTGTACTTATCGTCTGCAAAGCTATGTCGCGTGCTGCGGTATGCGGACACACTAAAAGTACCATAGTAGAACACAGATAAAGCTTCTAAGTTGATGTAATAGCCAGTAAGAAGAAGTAAAATTCAAGTTTAAGGTATCGGTTATTGACTTTTTACACTTCTTTGGTGCCTTGGACACGAGCTAGGAACTTAAGATTTTGAAAGAAGGAGGACTAGCAGCCGAGTTGCACGGGAGAATGTGAAAAGTGTTCATATGTAGTAAAAACCTGAGAAATCCGTCCGTTTTCGTCATTTGTTATCGATTCGACTTAAAGAAAGATCGTCACATTGGGCGCTCTTCTCTCTGAAACGGTTGTACTTATCGTCTGCAAAGCTATGTCACGTGCTGCGGTATGCGGAGACACTAAAATCACGACAGTAGAACACAGATGAAGCTTCTAAGTTGATGCAATATCCAGTAAGAAGTAGTACAATTCGCGTTTTACGTATCGATTATTGACTTTTTAGCTGGCTTTGGTGCCTTGGACATGAGCTAGGACCTTAAGATTCTGCATGAATGAGGACTAGCAGCTCAGTTGCACGGGAGAATGTGAAAAGTGTTCATATGTAGTAAATACCTGAGAAATCCGTCCGTTTTCGTCATTTGTTATCGAATCGACTTAAAGCCAGATCGACACATTGGCCGCTTTTCTCTCTGAAACGGTTGTACTTATCGTCTGCAAAGCTATGTCGCGTGCTGCGGTATGCTGAGACACTAAAAGCACTATAGTAGAACACAGATCAAGCTTCTAAGTTGATGTAATAGCCAGTAAGAGGTAGTACAATACAAGTATTAGGTATTGAATATTGACCTTTTAGCTGGCTTTTGTGCCTTGGACATGAGCTGGGACCTAAAGTTTCTGCATGAAAGGAGGACTAGCAGCCGAGTTGCACGGGAGAATGTGAAAAGTGTTCATATGAAGTAAAAACCTGAGAAATCCGTCCGTTTTCGTCATTTATTATCGAATCTACTTAAAGCCACATCGTCACATTGGCCGCTCTTTTCTCTGAAACGGTTGTACTTATCGTCTGCAAAGCTATGTCGCGTACTGCGGTATTCGGAGACGCTAAAAGCACCATAGTAGAACACAGATGAAGCTTCTAAGATGATGTAATAGCCAGTAAGAAGTAGTACAATTCAAGTTTTAGGTATCGGTTGTTGACTTTTTAGCTGGCTTTGGTGCCTTGGACATGAGCTAGGACCTTAAGATTCTGCAATAAAGGAGGACTAGCAGCCGAGTTGCACGGGAGAATGTGAAAAGTGTTCATATGTAGTAAGAACCTGAGAAATCGGTCCGTTTTCGTCATTTGTTATCGAATCGACTTAAAGCCAGATCGTCACATTGGCCGCTCTTCTCTCTGAAACGGTTGTACTTATCGTCTGCAAAGCTATGTCGCGTGCTGCGGTATGCGGAAACACTAAAAGCACCATAGTAGAACACAGATGAAGCTTCTAAGTTGACGTAATAGCCAGGAAGAAGTAGTACAATACAAGTTTTAGGTGTCGGTTATTGACTTTTTAGCTGGCTTTGGTGCCTTGGACAATAGCTAGGACCTTAACATTCTGTATGAAAGGAGGACTAGCAGCCGATTTACATGGGAGAATGTGAAAAGTGTTCATATGTAGTAAAAACCCGAGAAATCCGTCCGTTTGTCATTTGTTATCGAATCGACTTAAAGCCAGATCGTCAAATTAGCCGCTCTTCTCTCTGAAACGGTTGTACTTATCGATTGCAAAGCTATGTCGCGTGCTGTGGTATGCGGAGACACTAAAAGCACCATAGTAGAACACAGATGAAGCTTCTAAGTTGATGTAATAGCCAGTAAGAAGTAGTACAATTCAAGTTTTAGGTTTCGATTATTGACTTTTTAGCTAGCTTTGGTGCCTTGGACATGAGCTAGGACCTTATGATTCTGCATGAAAGGAGGACTAGCAGCCGAGTTGCACGGGAGAATGTGAAAAGTGTTCATATGTAGTAAAAACCTGAGAAATCCGTCCGTTTTCGTGATTTGTTATCGAATCGACTTAAAGCCAGATCGTCACAATGGCCGCTCTTCTCTCTGAAACGCTTGTACTTATCGTCTGCAAAGCTATGTCGCGTGCTGCGGTATGCGGAGGCACTAAAAGCACCATAGTAGAACACAGATGAAGCTTCTACATTGATGTAATAGCCAGTAAGAAGTAGTACAATTCAAGTTTTAGGTATCGATTATTGACTTCTTAGCTGGCTTTGGTGCCTTGGACATGAGCTAGGACCTTAAGATTCTGCATGAAACGAGGACTAGCAGCCGAGTTGCACGGGAGAATGTGAAAAGTGTTCATATGTAGTAAAAACCTGAGAAATCCGTCCGTTTTCGTCATTTATTATCGAATCTACTTAAAGCCAGATCGTCACATTGGCCGCTCTTCTCTCTGAAACGGTTGTACTTATCGTCTGCAAAGCTATGTCGCGTACTGCGGTATTCGGAGACGCTAAAAGCACCATAGTAGAACACAGATGAAGCTTCTAAGATGATGTAATAGCCAGTAAGAAGTAGTACAATTCAAGTTTTAGGTATCGGTTGTTGACTTTTTAGCTGGCTTTGGTGCCTTGGACATGAGCTAGGACCTTAAGATTCTGCAATAAAGGAGGACTAGCAGCCGAGTTGCACGGGAGAATGTGAAAAGTTTTCATATGTAGTAAAAACCTGAGAAATCGGTCCGTTTTCGTCATTTGTTATCGAATCGACTTAAAGCCAGATCGTCACATTGGCCGCTCTTCTCTCTGAAACGGTTGTACTTATCGTCTGCAAAGCTATGTCGCGTGTTGCCGTAAGCGGAAACAGGAAAAGCACCATAGTAGAAAACAGATGAAACTTCTAAGTTGATGTAATAGCCAGTAAGAAGTAGTACAATTCAAGTTTTAGGTATCGATTATTGACTTTTTAGCTAGCTTTGGTGCCTTGGACATGAGCTAGGACCTTAAGATTCTGCATGAAAGGAGGACTAGCAGCCGAGTAACACGGGAGAATGTGAAAAGTGTTCATATGTTGTAAAAACCTGGGAAATTCGTCCGTTTTCGTCATTTGTTATCGAATCGACTTAAAGCCAGATCGTCACGTTGGCCGCTCTTCTCTCTGAAACGATTGTACTTATCGTCTGCGAAGCTATGTCGCGTGCTGCGGTATGCGGAAACACTAAAAGCACCATAGTAGAACACAGATGAAGCTTCTAAGTTGACGTAATAGCCAGGAAGAAGTAGTACAATTCAAGTTTTAGGTGTCGGTTATTGACTTTTTAGCTGGCTTTGGTGCCTTGGACAAAAGCTAGGACCTTAACATTCTGTATGAAAGGAGGACTAGCAGCCGATTTGCATGGGAGAATGTGAAAAGTGTTCATATGTAGTAAAAACCCGAGAAATCCGTCCGTTTGTCATTTGTTATCGAATCGACTTAAAGCCAGATCTTCAAATTAGCCGCTCTTCTCTCTGAAACGGTTGTACTTATCGATTGCAAAGCTATGTCGCGTGCTGCGGTATGCGGAGACACTAAAAGCACCATAGTAGAACACAGATGAAGCTTCTAAGTTGATGTAATAGCCAGTAAGAAGTAGTACAATTCAAGTTTTAGGTATCGATTATTGACTTTTTAGCTAGCTTTGGTGCCTTGGACATGAGCTAGGACCTTATGATTCTGCATGAAAGGAGGACTAGCAGCCGAGTTGCACGGGAGAATGTGAAAAGTGTTCATATGTAGTAAAAACCTGAGAAATCCGTCCGTTTTCGTGATTTGTTATCGAATCGACTTAAAGCCAGATCGTCACATTGGCCGCTCTTCTCTCTGAAACGGTTGTACTTATCGTCTGCAAAGCTATGTCGCGTGCTGCGGTATGCTGAGACACTAAAAGCACCATAGTAGAACACAGATGAAGCTCCTATGTTGATGTTATAGCCAGTAAGAAGTAGTACAATTCAAGTTTTAAGTATCAGTTAATGACTTTTTACCCTTCTTTGGTGCCTTGGACACGTTCTAGGAAATTAAGATTTTGCATGAAGGAGGACTATCAGCCGAGTTGCACGGGAGAATGTGAAAAGTGTTCATATGTAGTAAAAACCTGAGACATCCGTCCGTTTTCGTCATTTGTTATCGAATCGACTTAAAGCCAGATCGTCACATTGGCCGCTCTTCTCTCTGAATCGCTTGTACTTATCGTCTGCAAAGCTATGTCGCGTGCTGCGGTACGCGGAGGCACTAAAAGCACCATAGTAGAACTCAGATGAAGCTTCTACGTTGATGTAATAGCCAGTAAGAAGTAGTACAATCCAAGTTTTAGGTATCGATTATTGACTTTTTAGATAGCTTTGGTGCCTTGGACATGAGCTAGGACCTTAAGATTCTGCATGAAAGGAGGACTAGGAGCCGAGTTGCACGGGAGAATGTGAAAAGTGTTCATAAGTAGTAAAAACCTGAGAAATTCGTCCGTTTTCGTCATTTGTTTTCGAATAGACTTAAAGCCAGATCGTCACATTGGCTGCTCTTCTCTCTGAAACGGTTGTACTTATCGTCTGCAAAGCTATGTCGCGTGTTGCCGTAGGCGGAAACAGGAAAAGCACCATAGTAGAAAACAGATGAAACTTCTAAGTTGATGTAATAGCCAGTAAGAAGTAGTCCAATTCAAGATTTAGGTATTGATTATTGACTTTTTAGCTGGCTTTGGTGTCTTGGACATGAGCTAGGACCTTAAGATTCTGCATGAAAGGAGGACTAGCAGCCGAATTGCACGGGAGAATGTGAAAAGTGTTCATATGTAGTAAAAACCTGAGAAATCCGTCCGTTTTCTTCATTTGTTACGGAATCGATTTAAAGCCAGGTCGTCACATTGTCCGCTCTTCTCTCTGAAACGGTTGTACTTATCGACTGCAAAGCTATGTCGCATGCTGCGGTATGCGGAGACAATAAAAGCACCATAGTAGAACACAGATGAAGTTTCTAATTTGACGTAATAGCCAGTAAGAAGTAGTACAATTCAAGTTTTAGGTATCGACTATTGACTTTTTAGCTGGCTTTGGTGCCTTGGACATGAGCTAGGACCTTAACATTCTGCATGAAAGGAGGACTAGCAGCCGATTTGCATGGGAGAATGTGAAAAGTGTTCATATGTAGTAAAAACCCGAGAAATCGGTCCGTTTTCGTCATTTGTTATCGAATCGTCTTAAAGCCAAATCGTCACATTAGCCGCTCTTCACTCTGAAACGGTTGTACTTATCGATTGCAAAGCTATGTCGCGTGCTGCGGTACGCGGAGACACTAAAAGCACCATAGTAGAACACAGATGAAGCTTCTAAGTTGATGTAATAGCTAGTAAGAAGTAGTACAATTCAAGTTTTAGGTATCGAATATTGACATTTAGCTAGCTTTGGTGCCTTGGACATGAGCTAGGACCTTAAGATTCTGCATGAATGGAGGACTAGCAGCCTACTTGCAAGGGAGAATGTGAAAAGTGTTCATATGTAGTAAAAACCTGAGAAATCGGTCCGTTGTCGTCATTAGTTATCGAATCGACTTAAAGCCAGATCGTCACATTGGCCGCTCTTCTCTCTGAAACGGTTGTACTTATCGTCTGCAAAGCTATGTCGCGTGCTGCGATATGCGGAGACACTAAAAGCACCATAGTAGAACACAGATGAAGCTTCTAAGATGATGTAATAGCCAGTAAGAAGTAGTACAATTCAAGTTTTAGGTATCGGTTGTTGACTTTTTAGCTGGCTTTGGTGCCTTGGACATGAGCTAGGACCTTAAGATTCTGCAATAAAGGAGGACTAGCAGCCGAGGTGCACGGGAGAATGTGAAAAGTTTTCATATGTAGTAAAAACCTGAGAAATCGGTCCGTTTTCGTCATTTGTTATCGAATCGACTTAAAGCCAGATCGTCACATTGGCCGCTCTTCTCTCTGAAACGGTTGTACTTATCGTCTGCAAAGCTATGTCGCGTGTTGCCGTAAGCGGAAACAGGAAAAGCACCATAGTGGAAAACAGATGAAACTTCTAAGTTGATGTAATAGCCAGTAAGAAGTAGTCCAATTCAAGATTTAGGTATCGATTATTGACTTTTTAGTTGGCTTTGGTGCCTTGGACATGAGCTAGGACCTTAAGAATCTGCATGAAAGGAGGACTAGCAGCCGAGTTGCAAGGGAGAATGTGAAAAGTGTTCATATGTAGTAAAAACCTGAGAAATCGGTCCGTTTTCGTCATTTGTTATCGAATCGACTTAAAGCCAGATCGTCACATTGGCCGCTCTTCTCTCTGAAACGCTTGTACTTATCGTCTGCAAAGCTATGTCGCGTGCTGCGGTATGCGGAAACACTAAAATCACCATAGTAGAACACAGATGAAGCTTCTAAGTTGATGAAATAGCCAGTAAGAAGTAGTACAATTCAAGTTTTAGGTATCGATTATTGACTTTTTAGCTAGCTTTGGTGCCTTGGACATGAGCTAGGACCTTAAGATTCTGCATGAAAGGAGGACTAGCAGCCGAGTAGCACGGGAGACTGTGAAAAGTGTTCATATGTAGTAAAAACCTGAGAAATTCGTCCGTTTTCGTCATTTGTTATCGAATCGACTTAAAGCCAGATCGTCACATTGGCCGCTCTTCTCTCTGAAACGCTTGTACTTATCGTCTGCAAAGCTATGTCGCATGCTGCGGTATGCTGAGACACTAAAAGCAGCATAGTAGAACACAGATGAAGCTTCTATGTTGATGTAATAGCCAGTAAGAAGTAGTACAATTCAAGTTTTAGGTATCGATTATTGACTTTTTAGCTGGCTTTGGTGCCTTGGACATGAGCTAGGACCTTAAGATTCTGCATGAAAGGAGGACTAGCAGCCGAGTTGCAGGGGAGAATGTAAAAAGTGTTCATATGAAGTAAAGACCTGAGTAATCCGTCCGTTTTCGTCATTTGTTATCGAATCGACTTAAAGCCAGATCGTCACATTGGCCGCTCTGCTCTCAGAAACGGTTGTACTTATCGTCTGCAAAGCTATGTCGCGTGCTGCGGTATGCGGAGACACTAAAAGCACCATAGTAGAACACAGATGAAGCTTCTAAGTTGATGTAATAGCGAGTAAGAAGTAGTCCAATTCAAGTTTTAGGTATCGATTATTGAATTTTTAGCTGGCTTTGGTGCCTTGGACATGAGCTAGGACCTTAAGATTCTGCATGAAAGGAGGACTAGCAGCCGATTTGCACGGGAGAATGTGAAAAGTCTTCACATGTAGTAAAAACCTGAGAAATCCGTCCGTATTCGTCATTTGTTATCGAATCGACTTAAAGCCAGATCGTCACATTGGCCGATCTTCTCTCTGAAACGGTTGTACTTATCGATTGCAAAACTATGTCGCGTGCTGCGGTATGCGGAGACAGTAAAAGCACCATAGTAGAACACAGATGAAGCTTCTAAGTTCATGTAATAGCCAGTAAGAAGTAGTCCAATTCAAGTTTTAGGTATCGGTTATTGACTTTTTACCCTTCTTTGGTGCCTTGCACATCAGCTAGGACCTTAAGATTCTGCATGAAAGGAGGAGTAGCAGCCGAGTTGCAGGGGAAAATGTGAAAAGTGTTCATATGTAGTAAAAACCTGAGAAATCTGTCCGTTTTCGTCATTTGTTATCGAATCGACTTAAAGCCAGATCGTCACATTGGCCGCTCTGCTCTGGGAAACGGTTGTACTTATCGTCTGGAAAGCTATGTCGCGGGTTGCCGTAGGCGGAAACAGGAAAAGCACCATAGCAGAACACAGATGAAGCTTCTAAGTTGATGTAATAGCGAGTAAGAAGTAGTCCAATTCAAGTTTTAGGTATCGATTATTGACTTTTTAGCTGGCTTTGGTGCCTTGGACATGAGCTAGGACCTTAAGATTCTGCATGAAAGGAGGACTAGCAGCCGAGTAGCACGGGAGAATGTGAAAAGTGTTCATATGTAGTAAAAACCTGGGAAATTCGTCCGTTTTCGTCATTTGTTATCGAATCGACTTAAAGCCACATCGTCTTATTGGCCGCTCTTCTCTCTGAAACGCTTGTACTTATCGTCTGCAAAGCTATGTCGCATGCTGCGGTATGCTGAGATGCTACAAGCAGCATAGTACAACACAGATGAAGCTTTTAAGTTGATGTAATAGCCAGTAAGAAGTAGTACAATTCAAGTTTTAGGTATCGATTATTGACTTTTTAGCTGGCTTTGGTGCCTTGGACATGAGCTAGGACCTTAAGATTCTGCATGAAAGGAGACGTAGCAGCCGAGTAGCACGGGAGAATGTGAAAAGTGTTCATATGTAGTAAAAACCTGGGAAATTCGTCCGTTTTCGTCATTTGTTATCGAATCGACTTAAAGCCACATCGTCTTATTGGCCGCTCTTCTCTCTGAAACGCTTGTACTTATCGTCTGCAAAGCTATGTCGCATGCTGCGGTATGCTGAGACACTACAAGCAGCATAGTAAAACACAGATGAAGCTTCTAAGTTGATGTAATAGCCAGTAAGAAGTAGTACAATTCAAGGTTTAGGTATCGATTATTAACTTTTTAGCTGGCTTTGGTGCCTTGGACATGAGCTAGGACCTTAAGATTCTGCATGAAAGGAGGACTAGCAGCCGAGTTGCAGGGGAGAATGTAAAAAGTGTTCATATGAAGTAAAAACCTGAGAAATCCGTCCGTTTTCGTCATTTGTTATCGAATCGATTTAAAGCCAGATCGTCACATTGGCCGCTCTGCTCTCGGAAACGGTTGTACTTATCGTCTGCAAAGCTATGTCGCGTGTTGCCGTAGGCGGAAACAGGAAAAGCACCATAGTAGATAGAACACAGATGAAGCTTCTAAGTTGATGTAATAGCGAGTAAGAAGTAGTCCAAATCAAGTTTTAGGTATCGATTATTGACTTTTTAGCTGGCTTTGGTGCCTTGGACATGAGCTAGGTCCTTAAGATTCTGCATGAAAGGAGGACAAGCAGCCGAGTAGCACGGGAGAATGTGAAAAGTGTACATATGTAGTAAAAACCTGAGAAATTCGTCCGTTTTCGTCATTTGTTATCGAATCGACTTAAAGCCAGATCGTCACATTGGCCGCTCTTCTCTCTGAAACGGTTGTACTTATCGTCTACAAAGCTATGTCGCGTGCTGCGGTATGCGGAGACACTAAAATCACCATAGTAGAACACAGATGGAGCTACTAAGTTGATGTAATAGCCAGGAAGAAGTAGTACAATTCAAGTTTTAGGTATCGATTATTGACTTTTTAGCTAGCTTTGGTGCCTTGGACATGAGCTAGGACCTTAAGATTCTGCATGAAAGGAGGACTAGCAGCCGAGTAACACGGGAGAATGTGAAAAGTGTTCATATGTTGTAAAAACCTGGGAAATTCGTCCGTTTTCGTCATTTGTTATCGAATCGACTTAAAGCCACATCGTCTTATTGGCCGCTCTTCCCTCTGAAACCCTTGTACTTATCGTCTGCAAAGCTATGTCGCATGCTGCGGTATGCTGAGACACTACAGGCAGCATAGTAGAACACAGATGAAGCTTCTAAGTTGATGTAATAGCCAGTAAGAATTAGTACAATTCAAGTTTTAGGTATCGATTATTGACTTTTTAGCTTGCTTTGGTGCCTTGGACATGAGCTAGGACCTTAAGATTCTGCATGAAAGGAGGACTAGCAGCCGAGTAGCACGGGAGAATGTGAAAAGTGATCATATGTAGTAAAAACCTGAGAAAATCGTCCGTTTTCTTCATTTGTTATCGAATCGACTTAAAGCCTGATCGTCACATTGGCCGCTCTTCTCTCTGAAACGCTTGTACTTATCGTCTGCAAAGCTATGTCGCATGCTGCGGTATGCTGAGACACTACAAGCAGCATAGTAAAACACAGATGAAGCT
Source organism: Schistocerca gregaria (assembly GCF_023897955.1). Taxonomy (NCBI): domain Eukaryota; kingdom Metazoa; phylum Arthropoda; class Insecta; order Orthoptera; family Acrididae; genus Schistocerca; species Schistocerca gregaria. The sequence continues at coordinate 467,436 of NW_026061765.1, read as the reverse complement.
TCTAAGTTGATGTAATAGCCAGTAAGAAGTAGTACAATTCAAGTTTTAGGTATCGATTATTGACTTTTTAGCTGGCTTTGGTGCCTTGGACATGAGATAGGACCTTAAGATTCTGCATGAAAGGAGGACTAGCAGCCGAGTTGCAGGGGAGAATGTAAAAAGTGTTCATATGAAGTAAAAACCTGAGTAATCCGTCCGTTTTCGTCATTTGTTATCGAATCGACTTAAAGCCAGATCGTCACATTGGCCGCTCTGCTCTTGGAAACGGTTGCACTTATCGTCTGCAAAGCAATGTCGCGTTTTGCCATAGGCGGAAACAGAAAAGCACCATAGTAGAACACAGATGAAGCTTCTAAGTTGAAGTAATAGCCAGTAAGAAGTAGACCAGTTCAAGATTTAGGTATCGATTATTGACTTTTTAGCTGGCTTTGGTGCCTTGGACATGAGCTAGGACTTTAAGATTCTGCATAAAAGGAGGACTAGCAGCCCAGTTGCACGGGAGAATGTGAAAAGTGTTCATATGTAGTAAAAAACCTGAGACATCCGTCCATTTTCGTCATTTGTGATCGAATCGACTTAAAGCCAGATCGTCACATTGGCCGCTCTTCTCTCTGAAACGGTTGTACTTATCGTCTGCAAAGCTATGTCGCGTGCTGCGGTATGTGGAGACACTAAAAGCCCCATAGTAGGACACAGATGAAGCTGCCAAGTTGATGTAATAGCCAGTAAGAAGTAGTAAAATTCAAGTTTCAGGTATCGATTATTGACTTTTTAGCTGGCTTTGGTGCCTTGGACATGAGCTAGGACCTTAAGATTTCTCATTAATGGAGGACTAGCAGCCGAGTTGCACGGGAGAATGTGAAAAGTGTTCATATGTAGTAAAAGCCTGAGAAATCCGTCCGTGTTCGACATTTGTTATCGAATCGACTTAAAGCCAGATCGTCACATTGGCCGCTCGTCTCTCTGAAACGGTTGTACTTATCGTCTGCAAAGCTATGTCGCGTGCTGCGGTATGTAGAGACACTAAAATTACCATAGTAGAACACAGATGAAGCATCTAAGTTATGTAATAGCCAGTAAGAAGTAATCCAATTCAAGTTTTAGGTATCGATTATTGACTTTTTAGCTGGCTTTGGTGCCTTCGACATGTGCTAGGACCTTAAGATTCTGCATGTAAGGAGGACTAGCAGCCGAGTTGCACGGGAGAATGTGAAAAGTTTTCATAAGTAAAAAAATACCTTAGAAATCCGTCCGTTTTCGTCATTTGTTATCGAATCGACTTAAAGCCAGAACGTCACATTGGTCGCTCTTCTCGCTGAAACGGTTGTACTTATCGTCTGCAAAGCTATGTCGCGTGCTGCGGTATGCGGAGACACTAAAAGCACCATAGTAGAACACAGATGAAGCTTCTATGTTGATGTAATAGCCAGTAAGAAGTAGTACAATTCAAGTTATAGGTATCCATTATTGACTTTTTAGCTCGCTTTGGTACCTTGGACATGAGCTAAGACCTTAAGATTCTGCATGAAAGGAGGACTAGCAGCCGAGTTGCACGGGAGAATGTGAAAAGTGTTCATATGTAGTAAAAACCTGAGAAATTCGTCCGTTTTCGTCATTTGTTATCGAATCGACTTAAAGCCAGATCGTCACATTGGCCGCTCTTCTCTCTGAAACGCTTGTACTTATCGTCTGCAAAGCTATGTCGCATGCTGCGGTTTGCTGAGACACTACAAGCAGCATAGTAGAACACAGATGAGGCTTCTAAGTTGATGTAATAGCCAGTAAGAAGTAGTACAATTCAAGTTTTAGGTATCGATTATTGACTTTTTAGCTGGCTTTGGTGCCTTGGACAAAAGCTAGGACCTTAACATTCTGTATGAAAGGAATACTAGCAGCCGATTTGCATGGGAGAATGTGAAAAGTGTTAATATGTAGTAAAAACCCGAGAAATCCGTCCGTTTTCGTCATTTGTTATCGAATCGACTTAAAGCCAGATCGTCAAATTAGCCGCTCTTCTCTCTGAAACGGTTGTACTTATCGATTGCAAAGCTATGTCGCGTGCTGCGGTAGGCGGAGACACTAAAAGCACCATAGTAGAACACAGATGAAGCTTCTAAGTTGATGTAATAGCCAGTACGAAGTAGTACAATTCAAGTTTTAGTTATCGATTATTGACTTTTTAGCTAGCTTTGGTGCCTTGGACATGAGCTAGGACCTTATGATTCTGCATGAAAGGACGACTAGCAGCCGGGTTGCACGGGAGAATGTGAAAAGTGTTCATATGTAGTAAAAACCTGAGAAATCCGTCCGTTTTCGTCATTTGTTATCGAATCTACTTAAAGCTAGATCGTCACATTGGCCGCTCTTCTCTCTGAAACGGTTGTACTTATCGTCTACAAAGCTATGTCGCGTGCTGCGATATACGGAGACATTAAAAGCACCATAGTAGAACACAGATGAAGCTTCTAAGTTGATGTAATAGCCAGTAAGAAGTAGTACAATTAAAGTTTTAGGTATCGGTTATTGACTTTTTACCCTTCTTTGGTGCCTTGGACACGAACTAGGAACTTAAGATTTTGCATGAAGGATGACTAGCAGCCGAGTTGCACGGGAGAATGTGAAAAGTGTTCATATGTAGTAAAAACCTGAGGACTCCGTCCGTTTTCGTCATTTGTTATCGAATCGTCTTAAAGCTAGATCGTCACATTGGCCGCTCTTCTCTCTGAAACGGTTGTACTTATCGCCTGCAAAGCTATGTCGCGTGGTGCGGTATGCGGAGACACTAAAATCACCATAGTAGAACACAGATGAAGCTTCTAAGTTGATGTAATAGCCAGGACGAAGTAGTACAATTCAAGTTTTTGGTATCGATTATTGACTTTTTAGCTGGCTTTGGAGCCTTGGACATGAGCTAGGATCTTAACATTCTGCATGAAAGGATTACTACAAGCCGAGTTGCACGGGAGAATGTGAAAAGTGTTCATATGTAGTAAAAACCTGAGAAATCCGTCCGTTTTCGTCATTTGTTATCGAATCGACTTAAAGCCAGATCGTCACACTGGCCGCTCTTCTCTCTGAAACGGTTGTACTTATCGTCTGTAAAACTATGTCGCGTGCTGCGGTATGCGGAGAAACTAAAAGCACCGTAGTAGAACACAGATGAAGCTTCTAAGTTGATGTAATAGCCAGGACGAAGTAGTACAATTCAAGTTTTTGGTATCGATTATTGACTTTTTAGCTGGCTTTGGAGCCTTGGACATGAGCTAGGATCTTAACATTCTGCATGAAAGGATTACTACAAGCCGAGTTGCACGGGAGAATGTGAAAAGTGTTCATATGTAGTAAAAACCTTAGAAATCCGTCCGTTTTCGTCATTTGTTATCGAATCGACTTAAAGCCAGATCGTCACATTGGCCGCTCTTCTCTCTGAAACGGTTGTACTTATCGTCTGCAAAGCTATGTCGCGTGCTGCGGTATGCGGAGACACTAAAAGCACCATAGTAGAAGTCAGATGAAGCTTCTAAGTTGATGTAATAGCCAGTAAGAAGTAGTATGATTCAAGTTTTAGGTATCCATTATTGACTTTTTAGCTGGCTTTGGTACCTTGGACATGAGCTAAGACCTTAAGTTTCAGCATGAAAGGAGGACTAGCAGCCGAGTTGCACGGGAGAATGTGAAAAGTGTTCATATGTAGTAAAAACCTGAGAAATCCGTACGTTTTCGTCATCTGTTATCGAATCGAGTTAAAGCCAGATCGTCACATTGGCCGCTCTTCTCTCTGAAAAAGTTGTACTTATCGTCTGCAAAGCTATGTCGCGTGCTGCGGTATGCGGACACACTAAAAGCACCATAGTAGAAAACAGATGAAGCTTCTAAGTTGATGTAATAGCCAGTAAGAAGTAGTACAATTCAAGTTTTAGGTATCGATTATTGACTTTTTAGCTGGCTTTGGTGCCTTGGACAAAAGCTAGGACCTTAACATTCTGTATGAAAGGAATACTAGCAGCCGATTTGCATGGGAGAATGTGAAAAGTGTTAATAAGTAGTAAAAACCCGAGAAATCCGTCCGTTTTCGTCATTTGTTATCGAATCGACTTAAAGCCAGATCGTCAAATTAGCCGCTCTTCTCTCTGAAACGGTTGTACTTATCGATTGCAAAGCTACGTCGCGTGCTGCGGTATGCGGAGACACTAAAAGCACCATAGTAGAACACAGTTGAAGCTTCTAAGTTGATGTAATAGCCAGTACGAAGTAGTACAATTCAAGTTTTAGTTATCGATTATTGACTTTTTAGCTAGCTTTGGTGCCTTGGACATGAGCTAGGACCTTATGATTCTGCATGAAAGGAGGACTAGCAGCCGAGTTGCACGGGAGAATGTGAAAAGTGTTCATATGTAGTAAAAACCTGAGAAATCCGTCCGTTTTCGTCATTTGTTATCGAATCTACTTAAAGCTAGATCGTCACATTGGCCGCTCTTCTCTCTGAAACGGTTGTACTTATCGTCTGCAAAGCTATGTCGCGTGCTGCGATATGCGGAGACATTAAAAGCATCATAGTAGAACACAGATGAAGCTTCTAAGTTGATGTAATAGCCAGTAAGAAGTAGTACAATTAAAGTTTTAGGTATCGGTTATTGACTTTTTACCCTTCTTTGGTGCCTTGGACACGAACTATTAACTTAAGATTTTGCATGAAGGAGGACTAGCAGCCGAGTTGCACGGGAGAATGTGAAAAGTGTTCATATGTAGTAAAAACCTGAGAACTCCGTCCGTTTTCGTCATTTGTTATCGAATCGACTTAAAGCCAGATCGTCACACTGGCCGCTCTTCTCTCTGAAACGGTTGTACTTATCGTCTGCAAAGCTATGTCGCGTGCTGCGGTATGCGGAGACACTAAAATCATCATAGTAGAACACAGATGAAACATCTAAGTTGATGTAATAGCCAGTAAGAAGTAGTCCAATTCAAGTTTTAGGTATCGATTATTGACTTTTTAGCTGGCTTTGGTGCCTTGGACATGAGCTAGGACGTTAAGATTCTGCATGAAAGGAGGACTAGCAGCCGAGTTACCCAGGAGAATGTGAAAAGTGTTCATATGTAAAAAAATACCGGAGAAATCCGTCCGTTTTCGTCATTTGTTATCGAATCGACTTAAAGCCAGATCGTCACATTGGTCGCTCTTCTCTCTGACACGGTTGTACTTATCGTCAACAAAGATATGTCGCGTGCTGCGGTATGCGGAGACACTAAAATCACCATAGTAGAACACAGATGAAGCTTCTAAGTTGTTGTAATAGCCAGTAAGAAGTAGTACAATTCAAGTTTTAGGTATCGATTATTGACTTTTTAGCTAGCTTTGGTGCCTTGGTCATGAGCTAGGACCTTAAGATTCTGCATGAAAGGAGGACTAGCAGCCGAGTTGCTCGGGAGAATGTGAAAAGTGTTCATATGCAGTAAAAACCTGAGACATCCGTCCGTTTTCGTCATTTGTTATCGAATCGACTTAAAGCCAGATCGTCACATTGGCCGCTCTGCTCTCGGAAACGGTTGTACTTATCGTCTGCAAAGCTATGTCGCGTGTTGCCGTAGGCGGAAACAGGAAAAGCACCATAGTAGATAGAACACAGATGAAGCTTCTAAGTTGATGTAATAGCGAGTAAGAAGTAGTCCAAATCAAGTTTTAGGTATCGATTATTGACTTTTTAGCTGGCTTTGGTGCCTTGGACATGAGCTAGGTCCTTAAGATTCTGCATGAAAGGAGGACAAGCAGCCGAGTAGCACGGGAGAATGTGAAAAGTGTTCATATGTAGTAAAAACCTGAGAAATTCGTCCGTTTTCGTCATTTGTTATCGAATCGACTTAAAGCCAGATCGTCACATTGGCCGCTCTTCTCTCTGAAACGGTTGTACTTATCGTCTACAAAGCTATGTCGCGTGCTGCGGTATGCGGAGACACTAAAATCACCATAGTAGAACACAGATGGAGCTACTAAGTTGATGTAATAGCCAGTAAGAAGTAGTACAATTCAAGTTTTAGGTATCGATTATTGCCTTTTTAGCTAGCTTTGGTGCCTTGGACATGAGCTAGGACCTTAAGATTCTGCATGAAAGGAGGACTAGCAGCCGAGTAACACGGGAGAATGTGAAAAGTGTTCATATGTTGTAAAAACCTGGGAAATTCGTCCGTTTTCGTCATTTGTTATCGAATCGACTTAAAGCCACATCGTCTTATTGGCCGCTCTTCCCTCTGAAACCCTTGTACTTATCGTCTGCAAAGCTATGTCGCATGCTGCGGTATGCTGAGACACTACAGGCAGCATAGTAGAACACAGATGAAGCTTCTAAGTTGATGTAATAGCCAGTAAGAATTAGTACAATTCAAGTTTTAGGTATCGATTATTGACTTTTTAGCTTGCTTTGGTGCCTTGGACATGAGCTAGGACCTTAAGATTCTGCATGAAAGGAGGACTAGCAGCCGAGTAGCACGGGAGAATGTGAAAAGTGATCATATGTAGTAAAAATTTGAGAAAATCGTCCGTTTTCTTCATTTGTTATCGAATCGACTTAAAGCCTGATCGTCACATTGGCCGCTCTTCTCTCTGAAACGCTTGTACTTATCGTCTGCAAAGCTATGTCGCATGCTGCGGTATGCTGAGACACTACAAGCAGCATAGTAAAACACAGATGAAGCTTCTAAGTTGATGTAATAGCCAGTAAGAAGTAGTACAATTCAAGTTTTAGGTATCGATTATTGACTTTTTAGCTGGCTTTGGTGCCTTGGACATGAGATAGGACCTTAAGATTCTGCATGAAAGGAGGACTAGCAGCCGAGTTGCAGGGGAGAATGTAAAAAGTGTTCATATGAAGTAAAAACCTGAGTAATCCGTCCGTTTTCGTCATTTGTTATCGAATCGACTTAAAGCCAGATCGTCACATTGGCCGCTCTGCTCTCGGAAACGGTTGCACTTATCGTCTGCAAAGCAATGTCGCGTTTTGCCGTAGGCGGAAACAGAAAAGCACCATAGTAGAACACAGATGAAGCTTCTAAGTTGAAGTAATAGCCAGTAAGAAGTAGACCAATTCAAGATTTAGGTATCGATTATTGACTTTTTAGCTGGCTTTGGTGCCTTGGACATGAGCTAGGACCTTAAGATTTTTCATTAATGGAGGACTAGCAGCCGAGTTGCACGGGAGAATGTGAAAAGTGTTCATATGTAGTAAAAGCCTGAGAAATCCGTCCGTGTTCGACATTTGTTATCGAATCGACTTAAAGCCAGATCGTCACATTGGCCGCTCGTCTCTCTGAAACGGTTGTACTTATCGTCTGCAAAGCTATGTCGCGTGCTGCGGTATATAGAGACACTAAAATTACCATAGTAGAACACAGATGAAGCATCTAAGTTGATGTAATAGCCAGTAAGAAGTAATCCAATTCAAGTTTTAGGTATCGATAATTGACTTTTTAGCTGGCTTTGGTGCCTTCGACATGTGCTAGGACCTTAAGATTCTGCATGTAAGGAGGACTAGCAGCCGAGTTGCACGGGAGAATGTGAAAAGTGTTCATAAGTAAAAAAATACCTGAGAAATCCGTCCGTTTTCGTCATTTGTTATCGAATCGACTTAAAGCCAGAACGTCACATTGGTCGCTCTTCTCGCTGAAACGGTTGTACTTATCGTCTGCAAAGCTATGTCGCATGCTGCGGTATGCTGAGACACTACAAGCAGCATAGTAGAACACAGATGAAGCTTCTAAGTTGATGTAATAGCCAGTAAGAAGTAGTACAATTCAAGTTTTATGTATCGATTATTGACTTTTTAGCTAGCTTTGGTGCCTTGGACATGTGCTAGGACCTTAAGATTCAGCATGAAAGGAGGACTAGCAGCCGAGTAGCACGGGAGAATGTGAAAAGTGTTCATATGTAGTAAAAATCTGAGAAATTCGTCCGTTTTCGTCATTTGTTATCGAATCGACTTAAAGCCAGATCGTCACATTGGCCGCTCTGCTCTCGGAAACGGTTGTACTTATCGTCTGCAAAGCTATGTCGCGTGTTGCCGTAGGCGGAAACAGGAAAAGCACCATAGTATAACACAGATGAAGCTTCTAAGTTGATGTAATAGCCAGTAAGAAGAAGTCCAATTCAAGTTTTAGGTATCGATTATTGACTTTTTAGCTGGCTTGGTGCCTTGGACATGAGCTAGGACCTTAAGATTCTGCATGAAAGGAGGACTAGCAGCCGAGTTGCAGGGGAAAATGTGAAAAGTGTTCATATGTAGTTACAACCTGAGAAATCCGTCCGTTTTCGTCATTTGTTATCGAATCGACTTAAAGCCAGATCGTCACATTGGCCGCTCTTCTCTCTGAAACGGTTGTACTTATCGTCTGTAAAACTATGTCGCGTGCTGCGGTATGCGGAGAAACTAAAAGCACCGTAGTAGAACACAGATGAAGCTTCTAAGTTGATGTAATAGCCAGTAAGAAGTAGTAGAATTCAAGTTTTAGGTATCCATTATTGACTTTTTAGCTGGCTTTGGTACCTTGGACATGAGCTAAGACCTTAAGATTCTGCATGAAAGGTGGACTAGCAGCCGAGTTGCACGGGAGAATGTGAAAAGTGTTCATATGTAGTAAAAACCTGAGAAATCCGTCCGTTTTCGTCATTTGTTATCGAATCGAGTTAAAGCCAGATCGTCACATTGGCCGCTCTTCTCTCTGAAAAAGTTGTACTTATCGTCTGCAAAGCTATGTCGCGTGCTGCGGTATGCGGACACACTAAAAGCACCATAGTAGAAAACAGATGAAGCTTCTAAGTTGATGTAATAGCCAGTAAGAAGTAGTACAATTAAAGTTTTAGGTATCGGTTAATGACATTTACCCTTCTTTGGTGCCTTGGACACGAGCTAGGAAATTAAGATTTTGCATGAAGGAGGACTATCAGCCGAGTTGCACGGGAGAATGTGAAAAGTGTTCATATGTAGTAAAAACCTGAGAAGTCCGTCCGTTTTCGTCATTTGTTATCGAATCGACTTAAAGCCAGATCGTCACATTGGCCGCTCTTCTCTCTGAAACGGTTGTACTTATCGTCTACAAAGCAATGTCGCGTGCTGCGGTATGCGGAGGCACTAAAAGCACCATAGTAGAAAACAGATGAAGCTTCTAAGTTGATGTAATAGCCAGTAAGAAGTAGTACAATTAAAGTTTTAGGTATCGGTTAATGACATTTACCCTTCTTCGGTGCCTTGGACACGAGCTAGGAAATTAAGATTTTGCATGAAGGAGGACTATCAGCCGAGTTGCACGGGAGAATGTGAAAAGTGTTCATATGTAGTAAAAACCTGAGAAATCCGTCCGTTTTCGTCATTTGTTATCGAATCGACTTAAAGCCAGATCGTCACATTGGCCGCTCTTCTCTCTGAAACACTTGTACTTATCGTCTGCAAAGCTATGTCGCGTGCTGCGGTATGCTGAGACACTAAAAGCACCATAGTAGAACACAGATGAAGCTTCTAAGTTGATGTAATAGCCAGTAAGAAGTAGTCCAATTCAAGTTTTAGGTATCGATTATTGACCTTTTAGCTGGCTTTGGTGCCTTGGACATGAGCTAGGACCTTAAGATTCTGCATGAAAGGAAGACTAGCAGCCGAGTTGCAGGGGAAAATGTGAAAAGTGTTCATATGTAGTTAAAACCTGAGAAATCCGTCCGTTTTCGTCATTTTTTATCGAATCGATTTAATGCCAGATCGTCACATTGGCCGCTCTGCTCTCGGAAACGGTTGTACTTATCGTCTGCAAAGCTATGTCGCGTGTTGCCGTAGGCCTAAACAGGAAAAGCACCATAGTAGAACACAGATGAAGCTTCAAAGTTGATGTAATAGCCAGTAAGAAGTAGTACAATTAAAGTTTTAGGTATCGGTTAATGACATTTACCCTTCTTTGGTGCCTTGGACACGAGCTAGGAAATTAAGATTTTGCATGAAGGAGGACTATCAGCCGAGTTGCACGGGAGAATGTGAAAAGTGTTCATATATAGTAAAAACCTGAGAAATCCGTCCGTTTTCGTCATTTGTTATCGAATCGACTTAAAGCCAGATCGTCACATTGGCCGCTCTTCTCTCTGAAACGGTTGTACTTAACGTCTGTAAAACTATGTCGCGTGCTGCGGTATGCGGAGAAACTAAAAGCACCGTAGTAGAACACAGATGAAGCTTCTAAGTTGATGTAATAGCCAGGACGAAGTAGTACAATTCAAGTTTTTGGTATCGATTATTGACTTTTTAGCTGGCTTTGGTGCCTTGGACATGAGCTAGGACCTTAACATTCTGCATGAAAGGATTACTACCAGCCGAGTTGCACGGGAGAATGTGAAAAGTGTTCATATGTAGTAAAAACCTTAGAAATCCGTCCGTTTTCGTCATTTGTTATCGAATCGACTTAAAGCCAGATCGTCACATTGGCCGCTCTTCTCTCTGAAACGGTTGTACTTATCGTCTGCAAAGCTATGTCGCGTGCTGCGGTATGCGGAGACACTAAAAGCACCATAGTAGAACACAGATGAAGCTTCTAAGTTGATGTAATAGCCAGTAAGAAGTAGTATGATTCAAGTTTTAGGTATCCATTATTGACTTTTTAGCTGGCTTTGGTACCTTGGACATGAGCTAAGACCTTAAGTTTCAGCATGAAAGGAGGACTAGCAGCCGAGTTGCACGGGAGAATGTGAAAAGTGTTCATATGTAGTAAAAACCTGAGAAATCCGTACGTTTTCGTCATCTGTTATCGAATCGAGTTAAAGCCAGATCGTCACATTGGCCGCTCTTCTCTCTGAAAAAGTTGTACTTATCGTCTGCAAAGCTATGTCGCGTGCTGCGGTATGCGGACACACTAAAAGCACCATAGTAGAAAACAGATGAAGCTTCTAAGTTGATGTAATAGCCAGTAAGAAGTAGTACAATTCAAGTTTTAGGTATCGATTATTGACTTTTTAGCTGGCTTTGGTGCCTTGGACAAAAGCTAGGACCTTAACATTCTGTATGAAAGGAATACTAGCAGCCGATTTGCATGGGAGAATGTGAAAAGTGTTAATATGTAGTAAAAACCCGAGAAATCCGTCCGTTTTCGTCATTTGTTATCGAATCGACTTAAAGCCAGATCGTCAAATTAGCCGCTCTTCTCTCTGAAACGGTTGTACTTATCGATTGCAAAGCTATGTCGCGTGCTGCGGTATGCGGAGACACTAAAAGCACCATAGTAGAACACAGTTGAAGCTTCTAAGTTGATGTAATAGCCAGTACGAAGTAGTAGAATTCAAGTTTTAGTTATCGATTATTGACTTTTTAGCTAGCTTTGGTGCCTTGGACATGAGCTAGGACCTTATGATTCTGCATGAAAGGAGGACTAGCAGTCGAGTTGCACGGGAGAATGTGAAAAGTGTTCATATGTAGTAAAAACCTGAGAAATCCGTCCGTTTTCGTCATTTGTTATCGAATCTACTTAAAGCTAGATCGTCACATTGGCCGCTCTTCTCTCTGTAACGGTTGTACTTATCGTCTGCAAAGCTATGTCGCGTGCTGCGATATGCGGAGACATTAAAAGCACCATAGTAGAACACAGATGAAGCTTCTAAGTTGATGTAATAGCCAGTAAGAAGTAGTACAATTAAAGTTTTAGGTATCGGTTATTGACTTTTTACCCTTCTTTGGTGCCTTGGACACGAACTAGGAACTTAAGATTTTGCATGAAGGAGGACTAGCAGCCGAGTTGCACGGGAGAATGTGAAAAGTGTTCATATGTAGTAAAAACCTGAGAACTCCGTCCGTTTTCGTCATTTGTTATCGAATCGACTTAAAGCCAGATCGTCACATTGGCCGCTCTTCTCTCTGAAACGGTTGTACTTATCGTCTGCAAAGCTATGTCGCGTGCTGCGGTATGCGGAGACGCTAAAATCACCATAGTAGAACACAGATGAAGCATCTAAGTTGATGTAATAGCCAGTAAGAAGTAGTCCAATTCAAGTTTTAGGTATCGATTATTGACTTTTTAGCTGGCTTTGGTGCCTTGGACATGAGCTATGACGTTAAGATTCTGCATGAAAGGAGGACTAGCAGCCGAGTTGCCCAGGAGAATGTGAAAAGTGTTCATATGTAAAAAAATACCGGAGAAATCCGTCCGTTTTCGTCATTTGTTATCGAATCGACTTAAAGCCAGATCGTCACATTGGTCGCTCTTCTCTCTGACACGGTTGTACTTATCGTCAACAAAGATATGTCGCGTGCTGCGGTATGCGGAGACACTAAAATCACCATAGTAGAACACAGATGAAGCTTCTAAGTTGTTGTAATAGCCAGTAAGAAGTAGTACAATTCAAGTTTTAGGTATCGATTATTGACTTTTTAGCTAGCTTTGGTGCCTTGGTCATGAGCTAGGACCTTAAGATTCTGCATGAAAGGAGGACTAGCAGCCGAGTTGCTCGGGAGAATGTGAAAAGAGTTCATATGCAGTAAAAACCTGAGACATCCGTCCGTTTTCGTCATTTGTTATCGAATCGACTTAAAGCCAGATCGTCACATTGGCCGCTCTTCTCTCTGAAACGGTTGTACTTATCGACTGCAAAGCTATGTCGCGTGCTGCGGTATGCGGAGACACTAAAAGCACCATAGTAGAACACAGATGAAGCTTCTAAGTTGATGTAATAGCCAGTAAGAAGAAGTAACAATCAAGTTTTAGGTATCGGTTATTGACTTTTTACACTTCTTTGGTGCCTTGGACACGAGCTAGGAACTTAAGATTTTGCATGAAGGAGGACTAGCAGCCGAGTTGCACGGGAGAATGTGAAAAGTGTTCATATGTAGTAAAAACCTGAGAAATCCGTCCATTTTCGTCATTTGTTATCGAATCGACTTAAAGCCAGATCGTCACATTGGCCGCTCTTCTCTCTGAAACGGTTGTACTTATCGTCTGCAAAGCTATGTCACGTGCTGCGGTATGCGGAGACACTAAAATCACCGCAGTAGAACACAGATGAAGCTTCTAAGTTGATGCAATATCCAGTAAGAAGTAGTACAATTCGCGTTTTAGGTATCGATTATTGACTTTTTAGCTGGCTTTGGTGCCTTGGACATGAGCTAGGACCTTATGATTCTGCATGAAAGGAGGACTAGCAGCTCAGTTGCACGGGAGTATGTGAAAAGTGTTCATATGTAGTAAAAACCTGAGAAATCCGTCCGTTTTCGTCATTTGTTATCGAATCGACTTAAAGCCAGATCGACACATTGGCCGCTTTTCTCTCTGAAACGGTTGTACTTATCGTCTGCAAAGCTATGTCGCGTGCTGCGGTATGCTGAGACACTAAAAGCACTATAGTAGAACACAGATCAAGCTTCTAAGTTGATGTAATAGCCAGTAAGAAGTAGGACAATACAAGTATTAGGTATTGAATATTGACCTTTTAGCTGTTTTTGTGCCTTGGACATGAGCTGGGACCTTAAGATACTGCATGAAAGGAGGACTAGCAGCCGAGTTGCACGGGAGAATGTGAAAAGTGTTCATATGTAGTAAAAACCTGAGAAATCCGTCCGTTTTCGTCATTTATTATCGAATCTACTTAAAGCCAGATCGTCACATTGGCCGCTCTTCTCTCTGAAACGGTTGTACTTATCGTCTGCAAAGCTATGTCGCGTACTGCGGTATTCGGAGACACTAGAAGCACCATAGTAGAACACAGATGAAGCTTCTAAGATGATGCAATAGCCAGTAAGAAGTAGTACAATTCAAGTTTTAGGTATCGGTTGTTGACTTTTTAGCTGGCTTTGGTGCCTTGGACATGAGCTAGGACCTTAAGATTCTGCAATAAAGGAGGACTAGCAACCGAGTTGCACGGGAGAATGTGAAAAGTGTTCATATGTAGTAAAAACCTGAGAAATCGGTCCGTTTTCGTCATTTGTTATCGAATCGACTTAAAGCCAGATCGTCACATTGGCTGCTCTTCTCTCTGAAACGGTTGTACTTATCGTCTGCAAAGCTATGTCGCGTGCTGCGGTATGCGGACACACTAAAAGCACCATAGTAGAACCCAGATGAAGCGTCTAAGTTGATGTAATAGCCAGTAAGAAGTAGTACAATTAAAGTTTTAGGTATCAGTTAATGACTTTTTACCCTTCTTTGGTGCATTGGACACGTTCTATAAAATTAAGATTTTGCATGAAGGAGGACTATCAGCCGAGTTGCACGGGAGAATGTGAAAAGTGTTCATATGTAGTAAAAACCTGAGACATCCGTCCGTTTTCGTCATTTGTTATCGAATCGACTTAAAGCCAGATCGTCACATTGGCCGCTCTTCTCTCTGAAACGCTTGTACTTATCATCTGCAAAGCTATGTCGCGTGCTGCGGTATGCGGAGGCACTAAAAGCACCATAGTAGAACACAGATGAAGCTTCTAAGTTGATGTAATAGCCAGTAAGAAGTAGTACAATTCAAGTTTTAGGTATCTAATATTGACTTTTTAGCTAGCTTTGGTGCCTTGGACATGAGCTAGGACCTTAATATTCTGCATGAAAGGAGGACTAGCAGCCGAGTTGCACGGGAGAATGTGAAAAGTGTTCATATGCAGTAAAAACCTGAGACATCCGTCCGTTTTCGTCATTTGTTATCGAATCGACTTAAGGCCAGATCGTCACATTGGCCGCTCCTCTCTCTCAAACGGTTGTACTTATCGTCTGCAAAGCTATGTCGCGTGATGCGGTATGCGGAGACACTAAAAGCACCATAGTAGAACACAGATGAAGCTTCTAAGTTGATGTAATAGCCAGTAAGAAGAAGTAAAATTCAAGTTTTAGGTATCGGTTATTGACTTTTTACACTTCTTTGGTGCCTTGGACACGAGCTAGGAACTTAAGATTTTGCATGAAGGAGGACTAGCAGCCGAGTTGCACGGGAGAATGTGAAAAGTGTTCATATGTAGTAAAAACCTGAGAAATCCGTCCGTTTTCGTCATTTGTTATCGAATCGACTTAAAGCCAGATCGTCACAATGGCCGCTCTTCTCTCTGAAACGGTTGTACTTATCGTCTTTAAAACTATGTCGCGTGCTGCGGTATGCGGAGAAACTAAAAGCACCGTAGTAGAACACAGATGAAGCTTCTAAGTTGATGTAATAGCCAGGAAGAAGTAGTACAATTCAAGTTTTAGGTATCGATTATTGACTTTTTAGCTGGCTTTGGTGCCTTGGACATGAGCTAGGACCTTAAGATTCTGCACGAAAGGAGGACTAGCAGCCGAGTTGCAGGGGAGAATGTGAAAAGTGTTCATATGAAGTAAAAACCTGAGAAATCCGTCCGTTTTCGTCATTTGTTATCGAATCGACTTAAAGCCAGATCGTCACATTGGCCGCTCTGCTCTCGGAAACGGTTGTACTTATCGTCTGCAAAGCTATGTCGCGTGCTGCGGTATGCGGAGGCTCTAAAACCACCATAGTAGAACACAGATGAAACTTCTAAGTTGCTGTAATAGCCAGTAAGAAGTAATACCATTCAAGTTTTAGGTATCGATTATTGACTTTTTAGCTGGCTTTGGTGCCTTGGACATGAGCTAGGACTTTAAGATTCTGCATGAAAGGAGGACTAGCAGCCCAGTTGCACGGGAGAATGTGAAAAGTGTTCATATGTATTAAAAACCTGAGACATCCGCCCGTTTTCGTCATTTGTTATCGAATCGACTTAAAGCCAGATCGTCACATTGGCCGCTCTTCTCTCTGAAACGGTTGTACTTATCGTCTGCAAAGCTATGTCGCGTGCTGCGGTATGCGGAGATACTAAAAGCACCATAGTAGAACACAGATGAAGCTTCTAAGTTGATGTAATAGCCAGTAAGAAGTAGTACAATTCAAGTTTTAGGTATCGATTATTGACTTTTTAGCTGGCTCTGGTGCCTTGGACATGAGCTAGAACCTTAAGATTCTGCATTAAAGGAGGACTAGCAGCCGAGCTGCACGGGAGAATGTGAAAAGTGTTCATATGTAGTAAAAACCTGAGAACTCCATCCGTTTCCGTCATTTGTTATCGAATCGACTTAAAGCCAGATCGTCACATTGGCCGCTCTTCTCTCTGAAACGGTTGTACTTATCGTCTGGAAAGCTATGTCGCGTGCTGCGTTATGCGGAGACACTAAAATCACCATAGTAGAACACAGATGAAGCATCTAAGTTGATGTAATAGCCAGTAAGAAGTAGTACAATTCAAGTTTTAGGTATCGATTATTGACTTTTTAGCTGGCTTTGGTGCATTGGACATGAGCTAGGACGGTAAGATTCTGCAGGAGGAGGACTAGCAGCCGAGTTGCCCAGGAGAATGTGAAAAGTGTTCATATGTAAAAAAATACCTGAGAAATCCGTCCGTTTTCGTCATTTGTTATCGAATCGACTTAAAGCCAGATCGTCACATTGGCCGCCCTTCTCTCTGAAACGGTTGTACTTATCGTGTGCAAAAATATGTCACGTGCTGCGGTATGCGGGGACACTAAAATCACCACAGTAGAACACAGAAGAAAGCTTCTAAGTTGATGCAATATCCAGTAAGAGGTAGTACAATTCGGGTTTTAGGTATCGATTATTGACTTTTTAGCTGGCTTTGGTGCCTTGGACATGAGCTAGGACCTTAAGATTCTGCATGAAAGGAGGACTAGCAGCTCAGTTGCACGGGAGTATGTGAAAAGTGTTCATATGTAGTAAAAACCTGAGAAATCCGTCCGCTTTCGTCATTTGTTATCGAATCGACTTAAAGCCAGATCGCCGCATTGGCCGCTTTTCTTTTTGAAACGGTTGTACTTATCGTCTGCAAAGCTATGTCGCGTGCTGCGGTATGCTGAGACACTAAAAGCATTATAGTAGAACACAGATCAAGCTTCTAAGTTGATGTAATAGCCAGTAAGAAGTAGTACAATACAAGTATTAGGTATTGAATATTGACCTTTTAGCTGGCTTTTGTGCCTTGGACATGAGCTGGGACCTTAAGATTCTGCATGAAAGGAGGACTAGCAGCCGAGTTGCACGGGAGAATGTGAAAAGTGTTCATATGTAGTAAAAACCTAAGAAATCCGTCCGTTTTCGTCATTTATTATCGAATCTACTTAAAGCCAGATCGTCACATTGGCCGCTCTTCTCTCTGAAACGGTTGTACTTATCGTCTGCAAAGCTATGTCGCGTACTGCGGTATTCGGAGACACTAAAAGCACCATAGTAGAACACAGATGAAGCTTCTAAGATGATGTAATAGCCAGTAAGAAGTAGTACAATTCAAGTTTTAGGTATCGGTTGTTGACTATTTAGCTGGCTTTGGTGCCTTGGACATGAGCTAGGACCTTAAGATTCTGCAATAAAGGAGGACTAGCAGCCGAGTTGCACGGGCGAATGTGAAAAGTGTTCATATGTAGTAAAAATCTAAGAAATTGGTCCGTTTTCGTCATTTGTTATCGAATCGACTTAAAGCCAGATCGTCACATTGGCCGCTCTTCTCTCTGAAACGGTTGTACTTATCGTCTGCAAAGCTATGTCGCGTGTTGCCGTAGGCGGAAACAGGAAAAGCACCATAGTAGAACACAGATGAAACTTCTAAGTTGATGTAATAGCCAGTAAGAAGTTGTCCAATTCAAGATTTAGGTATCGATTATTGACTTTTTAGCTGGCTTTGGTGCCTTGGACATGAGCTAGGACCTTAAGATTCTGCATGAAAGGAGGACTAGCAGCCGAGTTGCACGGGAGAATGTGAAAAGTGTTCATATGTAGTAAAAACCTAAGAAATTCGTCCGTTTTCGTCATTTGTTATCGAAACGACTTAAAGCCAGATCGTCACATTGGCCGCTCTTCTCTCTGAAACGGTTGTACTTATCGTCTGCAAAGCTATGTCGCGTGCTGCGGTATGCGGAGACACTAAAAGCACCATAGTAGAACACAGATGAAGCTTCTAAGTTGACGTAATAGCCAGGAAGAAGTAGTACAATTCAAGTTTTATGTGTCGGTTATTGACTTTTTAGCTGGCTTTGATGCCTTGGACAAAAGCTAGGACCTTAACATTCTGTATGAAAGGAGGACTAGCAGCCGATTTGCATGGGAGAATGTGAAAAGTGTTCATATGTAGTAAAAACCCGAGAAATCCATCCGTTTTCGTCATTTGTTATCGAATCGACTTAATACCAGATCGACAAATTAGCCGCTCTTCTCTCTGAAACGGTTGTACTTATCGATTGCAAAGCTATGTCGCGTGCTGCGGTATGCGGAGACACTAAAAGCACCATAGTAGAACACAGATGAAGCTTCTAAGTTGATGTAATAGCCAGTAAGAAGTAGTACAATTCAAGTTTTAGGTATCGATTATTGACTTTTTAGCTAGCTTTGGTGCCTTGGACATGAGCTAGGACCTTATGATTCTGCATGAAAGGAGGACTATCAGCCGAGTTGCACGGGAGAATGTGGAAAGTGTTCATATGTAGTAAAAACCTGAGAAATCCGTCCGTTTTCGTCATTTGTTATCGAATCGACTTAAAGCCAGATCGTCACATTGGCCGCTCTTCTCTCTGAAAAAGTTGTACTTATCGTCTGCAAAGCTATGTCGCGAGCTGCGGTATGCGGACACACTAAAAGCACCATAGTAGAACACAGATGAAACTTCTAAGTTGATGTAATAGCCAGTAAGAAGTAGTCCAATTCAAGATTTAGGTATCGATTATTGACTTTTTAGCTGGCTTTGGTGCCTTGGACATGAGCTAGGACCTTAAGATTCTGCATGAAAGGAGGACTAGCAGCCGAGTTGCACGGGAGAATGTGAAAAGTGTTCATATGTAGTAAAAACCTAAGAAATCCGTCCGTTTTCGTCATTTATTATCGAATCTACTTAAAGCCAGATCGTCACATTGGCCGCTCTTCTCTCTGAAACGGTTGTACTTATCGTCTGCATAGCTATGTCGCGTACTGCGGTATTCGGAGACACTAAAAGCACCATAGTAGAACACAGATGAAGCTTCTAAGATGATGTAATAGCCAGTAAGAAGTAGTACAATTCAAGTTTTAGGTATCGGTTGTTGACTATTTAGCTGGCTTTGGTGCCTTGGACATGAGCTAGGACCTTAAGATTCTGCAATAAAGGAGGACTAGCAGCCGAGTTGCACGGGCGAATGTGAAAAGTGTTCATATGTAGTAAAAATCTAAGAAATTGGTCCGTTTTCGTCATTTGTTATCGAATCGACTTAAAGCCAGATCGTCACATTGGCCGCTCTTCTCTCTGAAACGGTTGTACTTATCGTCTGCAAAGCTATGTCGCGTGTTGCCGTAGGCGGAAACAGGAAAAGCACCATAGTAGAACACAGATGAAACTTCTAAGTTGATGTAATAGCCAGTAAGAAGTAGTCCAATTCAAGATTTAGGTATCGATTATTGACTTTTTAGCTGGCTTTGGTGCCTTGGACATGAGCTAGGACCTTAAGATTCTGCATGAAAGGAGGACTAGCAGCCGAGTTGCACGGGAGAATGTGAAAAGTGTTCATATGTAGTAAAAACCTAAGAAATTCGTCCGTTTTCGTCATTTGTTATCGAAACGACTTAAAGCCAGATCGTCACATTGGCCGCTCTTCTCTCTGAAACGGTTGTACTTATCGTCTGCAAAGCTATGTCGCGTGCTGCGGTATGCGGAGACACTAAAAGCACCATAGTAGAACACAGATGAAGCTTCTAAGTTGACGTAATAGCCAGGAAGAAGTAGTACAATTCAAGTTTTATGTGTCGGTTATTGACTTTTTAGCTGGCTTTGATGCCTTGGACAAAAGCTAGGACCTTAACATTCTGTATGAAAGGAGGACTAGCAGCCGATTTGCATGGGAGAATGTGAAAAGTGTTCATATGTAGTAAAAACCCGAGAAATCCGTCCGTTTTCGTCATTTGTTATCGAATCGACTTAAAACCAGATCAACAAATTAGCCGCTCTTCTCTCTGAAACGGTTGTACTTATCGATTGCAAAGCTATGTCGCGTGCTGCGGTATGCGGAGACACTAAAAGCACCATAGTAGAACACAGATGAAGCTTCTAAGTTGATGTAATAGCCAGTAAGAAGTAGTACAATTCAAGTTTTAGGTATCGATTATTGACTTTTTAGCTAGCTTTGGTGCCTTGGACATGAGCTAGGACCTTAAGATTCTGCATGAAAGGAGGACTAGCAGCCGAGTTGCACGGGAGAATGTGAAAAGTGTTCATAAGTAGTAAAAACCTGAGAAATTCGTCCGTTTTCGTCATTTGTTTTCGAATCGACTTAAGGCCAGATCGTCACATTGGCCGCTTTTCTCTCTGAAACGCTTGTACTTATCGTCTGCAAAGCTATGTCGCATGCTGCGGTATGCTGAGACACTACAAGCAGCATAGTAGAACACAGATGAAGCTTCTAAGTTGATGTAATAGCCAGTAAGAAGTAGTACAATTCAAGTTTTAGGTATTGATTATTGACTTTTTAGCTAGCTTTGGTGCCTTGGACATGAGCTAGGACCTTAAGATTCTGCATGAAAGGAGGACTAGCAGCCGAGTTGCACGGGAGAATGTGAAAAGTGTTCATATGTTGTAAAAACCTAAGAAATTCGTCCGTCTTCGTCATTTATTATCGAATCGACTTAAAGCCACATCGTCACATTGGCCGCTCTTCTCTCTGAAACGGTTGTACTTATCGTCTGCAAAGCTATGTCGCATGCTGCGGTATGCGGAGACAATAAAAGCACCATAGTAGAACACAGATGAAGCTTCTAATTTGACGTAATAGCCAGGAAGAAGTAGTACAATTCAAGTGTTAGGTATCGACTATTGACTTTTTAGCTGGCTTTGGTGCCTTGGACATGAGCTAGGACCTTAAGATTCTGCATGAAAGGAGGACTAGCAGCCGAGTTGCATGGGAGAATGTAAAAAGTGTTCATATGAAGTAAAAACCTGAGAAATCCGTCCGTTTTCGTCATTTGTTATCGAATCGACTTATAGCCAGATCGTCACATTGGCCGCTCTGCTCTCGGAAACGGTTGTACTTATCGTCTGCAAAGCTATGTCGCGTGCTGCGGTATGCGGAGGCTCTAAAAACACCATAGTAGAACACAGATGAAACTTCTAAGTTGCTGTAATAGCCAGTAAGAAGTAATACCATTCAAGTTTTAGGTATCGATTATTGACTTTTTAGCTGGCTTTGGTGCCTTGGACATGAGCTAGGACTTTAGGATTCCGCATGAAAGGAGGACTAGCAGCCCAGTTGCACGGGAGAATGTGAAAAGTGTTCATATGTATTAAAAACCTTAGATATCCGTCCGTTTTCGTCATTTGTTATCGAATCGACTTAAAGCCAGATCGTCACATTGGCCGCTCTTCTCTCTGAAACGGTTGTACTTATCGTCTGGAAAGCTATGTCGCGTGCTGCGTTATGCGGAGACACTAAAATCACCATAGTAGAACACAGATGAAGCATCTAAGCTGATGTAATAGCCAGTAAGAAGAAGTAAAATTCAAGTTTAAGGTATTGGTTATTGACTTTTTACACTTCTTTGGTGCCTTGGACATGAGCTAGGACGTTAAGATTCTGCAGAAAGGAGGACTAGCAGCCGAGTTGTCCAGGAGAATGTGAAAAGTGTTCATATGTAAAAAAATACCTGAGAAATCCGTCCGTTTTCGTCATTTGTTATCGAATCGACTTAAAGCCAGATCGACGCATTGGCCGCTTTTCTCTTTGAAACGGTTGTACTTATCGTCTGCAAAGCTATGTCGCGTGCTGCGGTATGCTGAGACACTAAAAGCACTATAGTAGAACACAGATCAAGCTTCTAAGTTGATGTAATAGCCAGTAAGAAGTAGTACAATACAAGTATTAGGTATTGAATATTGACCTTTTAGCTGGCTTTTGTGCCTTGGACATGAGCTGGGACCTTAAGTTTCTGCATGAAAGGAGGACTAGCAGCCGAGTTGCACGGGAGAATGTGAAAAGTGTTCATATGTAGTAAAAACCTAAGAAATCCGTCCGTTTTCGTCATTTATTATCGAATCTACTTAAAGCCAGATCGTCACATTGGCCGCTCTTCTCTCTGAAACGGTTGTACTTATCGTTTGCAAAGCTATGTCGCGTACTGCGGTATTCGGAGACACTAAAAGCACCATAGTAGAACACAGATGAAGCTTCTAAGATGATGTAATAGCCAGTAAGAAGTAGTACAATTCAAGTTTTAGGTATCGGTTGTTGACTATTTAGCTGGCTTTGGTGCCTTGGACATGAGCTAGGACCTTAAGATTCTGCAATAAAGGAGGACTAGCAGCCGAGTTGCACGGGCGAATGTGAAAAGTGTCCATATGTAGTAAAAACCTAAGAAATCGGTCCGTTTTCGTCATTTGTTATCGAATCGACTTAAAGCCAGATCGTCACATTGGCCGCTCTTCTCTCTGAAACGGTTGTACTTATCGTCTGCAAAGCTATGTCGCGTGTTGCCGTAGGCGGAAACAGGAAAAGCACCATAGTAGAACACAGATGAAACTTCTAAGTTGATGTAATAGCCAGTAAGAAGTAGTCCAATTCAAGATTTAGGTATCGATTATTGACTTTTTAGATGGCTTTGGTGCCTTGGACATGAGCTAGGACCTTAAGATTCTGCATGAAAGGAGGACTAGCAGCCGAGTTGCACGGGAGAATGTGAAAAGTGTCCATATGTAGTAAAAACCTAAGAAATTCGTCCGTTTTCGTCATTTGTTATCGAAACGACTTAAAGCCAGATCGTCACATTGGCCGCTCTTCTCTCTGAAACGGTTGTACTTATCGTCTGCAAAGCTATGTCGCGTGCTGCGGTATGCGGAGACACTAAAAGCACCATAGTAGAACACAGATGAAGCTTCTAAGTTGACGTAATAGCCAGGAAGAACTAGTACAATTCAAGTTTTATGTGTCGGTTATTGACTTTTTAGCTGGCTTTGATGCCTTGGACAAAAGCTAGGACCTTAACATTCTGTATGAAAGGAGGACTAGCAGCCGATTTGCATGGGAGAATGTGAAAAGTGTTCATACGTAGTAAAAACCCGAGAAATCCGTCCGCTTTCGTCATTTGTTATCGAATCGACTTAAAACCAGATCGACAAATTAGCCGCTCTTCTCTCTGAAACGGTTGTACTTATCGATTGCAAAGCTATGTCGCGTGCTGCGGTATGCGGAGACACTAAAAGCACCATAGTAGAACACAGATGAAGCTTCTAAGTTGATGTAATAGCCAGTAAGAAGTAGTACAATTCAAGTTTAAGGTATCGATTATTGACTTTTTAGCTAGCTTTGGTGTCTTGAACATGAGCTAGGACCTTATGATTCTGCATGAAAGGAGGACTAGCAGCCGAGTTGCATGGGAGAATGTGAAAAGTGTTCATATGTAGTAAAAACCTGAGAAATCCGTCCGTTTTCGTCATTTGTTATCGAATCGACTTAAAGCCAGATCGTCACATTGGCCGCTCTTCTCTCTGAAAAAGTTGTACTTATCGTCTGCAAAGCTATGTCGCGTGCTGCGGTATGCGTACACACTAAAAGCACCATAGTAGAACCCAAATGAAGCTTCTAAGTTGATGTAATAGCCAGTAAGAAGTAGTACAATTAAAGTTTTAGGTATCAGTTAATGACTTTTTACCCTTCTTTGGTGCCTTGGACACGTTCTAGGAAATTAAGATTTTGCATGAAGGAGGACTATCAGCCGAGTTGCACGGGAGAATGTGAAAAGTGCTCATATGTAGTAAAAACCTGAGACATCCGTCGGTTTTCGTCATTTGTTATCGAATCGACTTAAAGCCAGATCGCCACATTGGCCGCTCTTCTCTCTGAAACGCTTGTACTTATCGTCTGCAATGCTATGTCGCGTGCTGCGGTATGTGGAGGCACTAAAAGCACCATAGTAGAACACAGATGAAGCTTCTAAGTTGATGTAATAGCCAGTAAGAAGTAATACAATTCAAGTTTTAGGTATCGATTATTGACTTTTTAGCTAGCTTTGGTGCCTTGGACATGAGCTAGGACCTTAAGATTCTGCATGAAAGGAGGACTAGCAGCCGAGTTGCACGGGAGAATGTGAAAAGTGTTCATAAGTAGTAAAAACCTGAGAAATTCGTCCGTTTTCGTCATTTGTTTTCGAATCGACTTAAGGCCAGATCGTCACATTGGCCGCTCTTCTCTCTGAAACGCTTGTACTTATCGTCTGCAAAGCTATGTCGCATGCTGCGGTATGCTGAGACACTACAAGCAGCATAGTGGAACACAGACGAAGCTTCTAAGTTGATGTAATAGCCAGTAAGAAGTAGTACAATTCAAGTTTTAGGTATTGATTATTGACTTTTTAGCTAGCTTTGGTGCCTTGGACATGAGCTAGGACCTTAAGATTCTGCATGAAAGGAGGACTAGCAGCCGAGTTGCACGGGAGAATGTGAAAAGTGTTCATATGTTGTAAAAACCTAAGAAATTCGTCCGTTTTCGTCATTTGTTATCGAATCGACTTAAAGCCAGATCGTCACATTGGCCGCTCTTCTCTCTGAAACGGTTGTACTTATCGTCTGCAAAGCTATGTCGCATGCTGCGGTATGCGGAGACAATAAAAGCACCATAGTAGAACACAGATGAAGCTTCTAATTTGACGTAATAGCCAGGAAGAATAGTACAATTCAAGTGTTAGGTATCGACTATTGACTTTTTAGCTGGCTTTGGGTCCTTGGACTTGAGCTAGGACCTTAACATTCTGCATGAAAGGAGGACTAGCAGCCGATTTGCATGGGAGAATGTGAAAAGTGTTCATATGTAGTAAAAACCCGAGAAATCCGTCAGTTTTCGTCATTTGTTATCGAATCGTCTTAAAGCCAGATCGTAACATTAGCCGCTCATCACTCTGAAACGGTTGTACTTATCGATTGCAAAGCTATGTCGCGTGCTGCGGTATGCGGAGACACTAAAAGCACCGTAGTAGAACACAGATGAAGCTTCTAAGTTGATGTAATAGCCAGTAAGAAGTAGTACAATTCAAGTTTTAGGTATCGATTATTGACATTTAGCTAACTTTGGTGCCTTGGACATGAGCTAGGACCTTACGATTCTGCATGAAAGGAGGACTAGCAGCCGAGTTGCACGGGAGAATGTGAAAAGTGTTCATTTGTAGCAAAAACCTGAGAAATCGGTCCGTTTTCGTCACTTGTTATCGAATCGACTTAAAGCCAGATCGTCACATTGGCCGCTCTTCTCTCTGAAACGGTTGTACTTATCGTCTACAAAGCTATGTCGCGTGCTGCGATATGCGGAGACATTAAAAGCACCATAGTAGAACACAAATGATGCTTCTAAGTTGATGTAATAGCCAGTAAGAAGTAGTCAAATTCAAGATTTAGGTATCGATTATTGACTTTTTAGCTGGCTTTGGTGCCTTGGACATGAGCTAGGACCTTATGATTCTGCATGAAACGAGGACTAGAGGCCGCGTTGCACGGGAGTATGTGAAAAGTGTTCATATCTAGTAAAAACCTGAGAAATCCGTCCATTTTCGTCATTTGTTATCGAATCGACTTAAAGCCAGATCGTCACATTGGCCGCTCTTCTCTCTGAAACGGTTGTACTTATCGTCTGCAAAGCTATGTCGCGTGCTGCGGTATGCGGAGACACTAAAAGCACCATAGTAGAACACAGATGAAGCTTCTAAGTTGACGTAATAGCCAGGAAGAACTAGTACAATTCAAGTTTTATGTGTCGGTTATTGACTTTTTAGCTGGCTTTGATGCCTTGGACAAAAGCTAGGACCTTAACATTCTGTATGAAAGGAGGACTAGCAGCCGATTTGCATGGGAGAATGTGAAAAGTGTTCATATGTAGTAAAAACCCGAGAAATCCGTCCGCTTTCGTCATTTGTTATCGAATCGACTTAAAACCAGATCGACAAATTAGCCGCTCTTCTCTCTGAAACGGTTGTACTTATCGATTGCAAAGCTATGTCGCGTGCTGCGGTATGCGGAGACACTAAAAGCACCATAGTAGAACACAGATGAAGCTTCTAAGTTGATGTAATAGCCAGTAAGAAGTAGTACAATTCAAGTTTTAGGTATCGATTATTGACTTTTTAGCTAGCTTTGGTGTCTTGGACATGAGCTAGGACCTTATGATTCTGCATGAAAGGAGGACTAGCAGCCGAGTTGCACGGGAGAATGTGACAAGTGTTCATATGTATTAAAAACCTGAGAAATCCGTCCGTTTTCGTCATTTGTTATCGAATCGACTTAAAGCCAGATCGTCACATTGGCCGCTCTTCTCTCTGAAAAAGTTGTACTTATCGTCTGCAAAGCTATGTCGCGTGCTGCGGTATGCGTACACACTAAAAGCACCATAGTAGAACCCAGATGAAGCTTCTAAGTTGATGTAATAGCCAGTAAGAAGTAGTACAATTAAAGTTTTAGGTATCAGTTAATGACTTTTTACCCTTCTTTGGTGCCTTGGACACGTTCTAGGTAATTAAGATCTTGCATGAAGGAGGACTATCAGCCGAGTTGCACGGGAGAATGTGAAAAGTGCTCATATGTAGTAAAAACCTGAGACATCCGTCGGTTTTCGTCATTTGTTATCGAATCGACTTAAAGCCAGATCGTCACATTGGCCGCTCTTCTCTCTGAAACGCTTGTACTTATCGTCTGCAATACTATGTCGCGTGCTGCGGTATGCGGAGGCACTAAAAGCACCATAGTAGAACACAGATGAAGCTTCTAAGTTGATGTAATAGCCAGTAAGAAGTAATACAATTCAAGTTTTAGGTATCGATTATTGACTTTTTAGCTAGCTTTGGTGCCTTGGACATGAGCTAGGACCTTAAGATTCTGCATGAAAGGAGGACTAGCAGCCGAGTTGCACGGGAGAATGTGAAAAGTGTTCATAAGTAGTAAAAACCTGAGAAATTCGTCCGTTTTCGTCATTTGTTTTCGAATCGACTTAAGGCCAGATCGTCACATTGGCCGCTCTTCTCTCTGAAACGCTTGTACTTATCGTCTGCAAAGCTATGTCGCATGCTGCGGTATGCTGAGACACTACAAGCAGCATAGTAGAACACAGATGAAGCTTCTAAGTTGATGTAATAGCCAGTAAGAAGTAGTACAATTCAAGTTTTAGGTATTGATTATTGACTTTTTAGCTAGCTTTGGTGCCTTGGACATGAGCTAGGACCTTAAGATTCTGCATGAAAGGAGGACTAGCAGCCGAGTTGCACGGGAGAAAGGGGAAAGTGTTCATATGTTGTAAAAACCTAAGAAATTCGTCCGTTTTCGTCATTTGTTATCGAATTGACTTAAAGCCAGATCGTCACATTGGCCGCTCTTCTCTCTGAAACGGTTGTACTTATCGTCTGCAAAGCTATGTCGCATGCTGCGGTATGCGGAGACAATAAAAGCACCATAGTAGAACACAGATGAAGCTTCTAATTTGACGTAATAGCCAGGAAGAAGTAGTACAATTCAAGTGTTAGGTATCGACTATTGACTTTTTAGCTGGCTTTGGGTCCTTGGACTTGAGCTAGGACCTTAACATTCTGCATGAAAGGAGGACTAGCAGCCGATTTGCATGGGAGAATGTGAAAAGTGTTCATATGTAGTAAAAACCCGAGAAATCCGTCAGTTTTCGTCATTTGTTTACGAATCGTCTTAAAGCCAGATCGTCACATTAGCCGCTCTTCACTCTGAAACGGTTGTACTTATCGATTGCAAAGCTATGTCGCGTGCTGCGGTATGCGGAGACACTAAAAGCACCGTAGTAGAACACAGATGAAGCTTCTAAGTTGATGTAATAGCCAGTAAGAAGTAGTACAATTCAAGTTTTAGGTATCGATTATTGACATTTAGGTAGCTTTGGTGCCTTGGACATGAGCTAGGACCTTACGATTCTGCATGAAAGGAGGACTAGCAGCCGAGTTGCACGGGAGAATGTGAAAAGTGTTCATATGTAGCAAAAACCTGAGAAATCGGTCCGTTTTCGTCATTTGTTATCGAATCGACTTAAAGCCAGATCGTCACATTGGCCGCTCTTCTCTCTGAAACGGTTGTACTTATCGTCTACAAAGCTATGTCGCGTGCTGCGATATGCGGAGACATTAAAAGCACCATAGTAGAACACAAATGATGCTTCTAAGTTGATGTAATAGCCAGTAAGAAGTAGTACAATTGAAGTTTTAGGTATCAGTTAATGACTTTTTACCCTTCTTTGGTGCCTTGGACACGTTCTAGGAAATTAAGATTATGCATGAAGGAGGACTATCAGCCGAGTTGTACGGGAGAATGTGAAAAGTGTTCATATGTAGTAAAAAACTGAGACATCCGTCCGTTTTCGTCATTTGTTATCGAATCGACTTAAAGCCAGATCGTCAAATTGGCCGCTCTTCTTTCTGAAACGCTTGTACTTATCGTCTGCAATGCTATGTCGCGTGCTGCGGTATGCGGAGGCACTAAAAGCACCATAGTAGAACACAGATGAAGCTTCTAAGTTGATGTAATAGCCAGTAAGAAGTAGTACAATTCAAGTTTTAGGTATTGATTATTGACTTTTTAGCTGGCTTTGGTGCCTTGGACATGAGCTAGGACCTTAAGATTCTGCATGAAAGGAGGACTAGCAGCCGAGTTGTACGGGAGAATGTGAAAAGTGTTCATATGTAGTAAAAACCTAAGAAATTCATCCGTTTTCGTCATTTGTTATCCAATCGACTTAAAGCCAGATCGTCACATTAGCCGCTCTTCACTCTGAAACGGTTGTACTTATCGATTGAAAAGCTATGTCGCGTGCTGCGGTATGCGGAGACACTAAAAGCACCATAGTAGAACACAGATGAAGCTTCTACGTTGATGTAATAGCCAGTAAGAAGTAGTAGAATTCAAGTTTTAGGTATCGATTATTGACATTTAGCTAGTTTTGGTGCCTTGGACATGAGCTAGGCCCTTATGATTCTGCATGAAAGGAGGACTAGTAGCCGAGTTGCACGGGAGAATGTGAAAAGTGTTCATATGTAGTAAAAACCTGAGAAATCCGTCCATTTTCGTCATTTGTTATCGAATCTACTTAAAGCAAGATCGTCACATTGGCCGCTCTTCTCTCTGAAACGGTTGTACTTATCCTCTACAAAGCTATGTCGCGTGCTGCGATATGCGGAGATACTAAAAGCACCATAGTAGAACACAAATGATGCTTCTAAGTTGATGTAATAGCCAGTAAGAAATAGTCCAATTCAAGATTTAGGTATCGATTATTGACTTTTTAGCTGGCTTTGGTGCCTTGGACATGAGCTAGGACCTTATGATTCTGCATGAAACGAGGACTAGCGGCCGCGTTGCACGGGAGTATGTGAAAAGTGTTCATATGTAGTAAAAACCTGAGAAAACCGTCCATTTTCGTCATTTGTTATCGAATCGACTTAAAGCCAGATCGTCACATTGGCCGCTCTTCTCTCTGAAACGGTTGTACTTATCGTCTGCAAAACTAAGTCGCGTGCTGCGGTATGCGGAGAAACTAAAAGCACCGTAGTAGAACACAGATGAAGCTTCTAAGTTGATGTAATAGCCAGGAAGAAGTAGTACAATTCAAGTTTTAGGTATTGATTATTGACTTTTTAGCTGGCTTTGGCGTCTTGGACATGAGCTAGGACCTTAAGATTCTGCATGAAAGGAGGACTAGCAGGCGAGTTGCAAGGGAGAATGTGAAAAGTGTTCATATGTAGTAAAAACTTGAGAAATCGGTCAGTTTTCGTCATTTGTTATCGAATCGACTTAAAGCCAGATCGTCACATTGGCCGCTCTTCTCTCTGAAACGGTTGTACTTATCGTCTGCAAAGCTATGTCACGTGCTGCGGTATGCGGAGACACTAAAAGCACCATAGTAGAACACAGATGAAGCTTCTAAGTTGATGTAATAGCCAGTAAGAAGTAGTACAATTAAAGTTTTAGGTATCGGTTATTGACTTTTTACACTTCTTTGGTGCCTTGGACACGAGCTAGGAACTTAAGATTTTGCATGAGGGAGGACTAGCAGCCGAGTTGCACGGGAGAATGTGAAAAGTGTTCATATGTAGTAAAAACCTGAGAAATCCGTCCGTTTTCGTCATTTGTTATCGAATCGACTTAAAGCCAGATCGTCACATTGGCCGCTCTTCTCTCTGAAACGGTTGTACTTATCGTCTACAAAGCTATGTCGCCTTTCTGCGATATGCGGAGACATTAAAAGCACCATAGTAAAACACAAATGATGCTTCTAAGTTGATGTAATAGCCAGTAAGAAGTAGTCCAATTCAAGATTTAGGTATCGATTATTGACTTTTTAGCTGGCTTTGGTGCCTTGGACATGAGCTAGGACCTTATGATTCTGCATGAAACGAGGACTAGCGGCCGCGTTGCACGTTAATATGTGAAAAGTGTTCATATGTTGTAAAAACCTGAGAAATCCGTCCATTTTCGTCATTTGTTATCGAATCGACTTAAAGCCAAATCGTCACATTGGCCGCTCTTCTCTCTGAAACGGTTGTACTTATCGTCTGCAAAACTATGTCGCGTGCTGCGGTATGCGGACATACTAAAAGCACCATAGTAGAACCCAGATGAAGCTTCTAAGTTGATGTAATAGCCAGTAAGAAGTAGTACAATTAAAGTTTTAGGTATCAGTTAATGACTTTTTACCCTTCTTTGGTGCCTTGGACACGTTCTAGGAAATTAAGATTTTGCATGATGGAAAACTATCAGCCGAGTTGCACGGGAGAATGTGAAAAGTGTTCATATGTAGTAAAAACCTGAGACATCCGTCCGTTTTCGTCATTTGTTATCGAATCGACTTAGAGCCAGATCGTCAAATTGGCCGCTCTTCTCTCTGAAACGCTTGTACTTATCGTCTGCAATGCTATGTCGCGTGCTGCGGTATGCGGAGGCACTAAAAGCACCATAGTAGAACACAGATGAAGCTTCTAAGTTGATGTAATAGCCAGTAAGAAGTAGTACAATTCAAGTTTTAGGTATTGATTATTGACTTTTTAGCTGGCTTTGGTGCCTTGGACATGAGCTAGGACATTAAGATTCTGCATGAAAGGAGGACTAGCAGCCGAGTTGCACGGGAGAATGTGAAAAGTGTTCATATGTAGTAAAAACCTAAGAAATTCGTCCGTTTTCGTCATTTGATATCCAATCGACTTAAAGCCAGATCGTCACATTGGCCGCTCTTCTCTCTGAAACGGTTGTACTTATCCTCTACAAAACTATGTCGCCAGCTGCGATATGCGGAGACACTAAAAGCACCATAGTAGAACACAGATGAAGCTTCTAAGTTGATGTAATAGCCAGTAAGAAGTAGTACAATTAAAGTTTATGTATCAGTTAATGACTTTTTACCCTTCTTTTGTGCCTTGGACACGTTCTAGGAAATTAAGATTTTGCATGAAGGAGGACTATCAGCCGAGTTGCACGGGAGAATGTGAAAAGTGTTCATATGTAGTAAAAACCCGAGAAATCCGTCCGTTTTCGTCATTTGTTATCGAATTTTCTTATAGCCAGATCGTCACATTAGCCGCTCTTCACTCTGAAACGGTTGTACTTATCGATTGCAAAGCTATGTCGCGTGCTGCGGTATGCGGGGACACTAAAAGCACCATAGTAGAACACAGATGAAGCTTCTAAGTTGATGTAATAGCCAGTAAGAAGTAGTACAATTAAAATTTTAGGTATCAGTTAATGACTTTTTACCCTTCTTTGGTGCCTTGGACACGTTCTAGGAAATTAAGATTTTGCATGATGGAAAACTATCAGCCGAGTTGCACGGGAGAATGTGAAAAGTGTTCATATGTAGTAAAAACCTGAGACATCCGTCCGTTTTCGTCATTTGTTATCGAATCGACTTAGAGCCAGATCGTCAAATTGGCCGCTCTTCTCTCTGAAACGCTTGTACTTATCGTCTGCAATGCTATGTCGCGTGCTGCGGTATGCGGAGGCACTAAAAGCACCATAGTAGAACACAGATGAAGCTTCTAAGTTGATGTAATAGCCAGTAAGAAGTAGTACAATTCAAGTTTTAGGTATTGATTATTGACTTTTTAGCTGGCTTTGGTGCCTTTTACATGAGCTAGGACATTAAGATTCTGCATGAAAGGAGGACTAGCAGCCGAGTTGCACGGGAGAATGTGAAAAGTGTTCATATGTAGGAAAAAACTAAGAAATTCGTCCGTTTTCGTCATTTGATATCCAATCGACTTAAAGCCAGATCGTCACATTGGCCGCTCTTCTCTCTGAAACGGTTGTACTTATCCTCTACAAAGCTATGTCGCCAGCTGCGATATGCGGAGACACTAAAAGCACCATAGTAGAACACAGATGAAGCTTCTAAGTTGATGTAATAGCCAGTAAGAAGTAGTACAATTAAAGTTTATGTATCAGTTAATGACTTTTTACCCTTCTTTTGTGCCTTGGACACGTTCTAGGAAATTAAGATTTTGCATGAAGGAGGACTATCAGCCGAGTTGCACGGGAGAATGTGAAAAGTGTTCATATGTAGTAAAAACCCGAGAAATCCGTCCGTTTTCGTCATTTGTTATCGAATTGTCTTATAGCCAGATCGTCACATTAGCCGCTCTTCACTCTGAAACGGTTGTACTTATCGATTGCAAAGCTATGTCGCGTGCTGCGGTATGCGGAGACACTAAAAGCACCATAGTAGAACACAGATGAAGCTTCTAAGTTTATGTAATAGCCAGTAAGAAGTAGTACAATTAAAGTTTAAGTTATCGGTTATTGACTTTTTACCCTTCTTTGGTGCCTTGGACACGAGCTAGGAACTTAAGATTTTGCATGTGGGAGGACTAGCAGTCGAGTTGCACGGGAGAATGTGAAAAGTGTTCATATGTAGTAAAAACCTGAGAAATCCGTCCGTTTTCGTCATTTGTTATCGAATCGACTTAAAGCCAGATCGTCACAATGGCCGTTCTTCTCTCTGAAACGGTTGTACTTATCGTCTGCAAAACTATGTCGCGTGCTGCGGTATGCGGAGAAACTAAAAGCACCGTAGTAGAACACAGATGTAGCTTCTACGTTGACGTAATAGCCAGGAAGAAGTAGTACAATTCAAGTTTTAGGTATTGATTATTGACTTTTTAGCTGGCTTTGGTGCCTTGGACATGGCTTGGACCTTAAGATTCTGCATGAAAGGAGGACTAGCAGCCTAGTTGCAAGGGAGAATGTGAAAAGTGTTCATATGTAGTAAAAACCTGAGAAATTGGTCCGTTTTCGTCATTTGTTATCGAATCGACTTAAAGCCAGATCGTCACATTGGCCGCTCTTCTCTCTGAAACGGTTGTACTTATCGTCTACAAAGCTATGTCGCGTGCTGCGATATGCGGAGATACTAAATGCACCATAGTAGAACACAAATGATGCTTCTAAGTTGATGTAATAGGCAGTAAGAAGTAGTCCAATTCAAGATTTAGGTATCGATTATTGACTTTTTAGCTGGCTTTGGTGCCTTGGACATGAGCTAGGACCTTATGATTCTGCATGAAACGAGGACTAGCGGCCGCGTTGCACGGGAGTATGTGAAAAGTGTTCATATGTAGTAAAAACCTGAGAAATCCGTTCGTTTTCGTCATTTGTTATCGATTTGTCTTATAGCCAGATCGTCACATTAGCCGCTCTTCACTCTGAAACGGTTGTACTTATCGATTGCAAAGCTATGTCGCGTGCTGCGGTATGCGGAGACACTAAAAGCACCATAGTAGAACACAGATGAAGCTTCTAAGTTGATGTAATAGCCAGTAAGAAGTAGTAGAATTCAAGTTTTAGGTATCGATTATTGACATTTAGCTAGTTTTGGTGCCTTGGACATGAGCTAGGACCTTATGATTCTGCATGAAAGGAGGACTAGTAGCCGAGTTGCACGGGAGAATGTGAAAAGTGTTCATATGTAGTAAAAACCTGAGAAATCCGTCCGTTTTCGTCATTTGTTATCGAATCTACTTAAAGCAAGATCGTCACATTAGCCGCTCTTCTCTCTGAAACGGTTGTACTTATCCTCTACAAAGCTATGTCGCGAGCTGCGATATGCGGAGACACTAAAAGCACCATAGTAGAACACAGATGAAGCTTCTAAGTTGATGTAATAGCCAGTAAGAAGTAGAACAATTAAAGTTTAAGTTATCGGTTATTGACTTTTTACCCTTCTTTGGTGCCTTGGACACGAGCTAGGAACTTAAGAGTTTGCATGTGGGAGGACTAGCAGCCGAGTTGCACGGGAGAATGTGAAAAGTGTTCATATGTAGTAAAAACCTGAGAAATCCGTCCGTTTTCGTCATTTGTTATCGAATCGACTTAAAGCCAGATCGTCACAATGGCCGCTCTTCTCTCTGAAACGGTTGTACTTATCGTCTGCAAAACTATGTCGCGTGCTGCGGTATGCGGAGACACTAAAAGCACCGTAGTAGAACACAGATGTAGCTTCTACGTTGACGTAATAGCCAGGAAGAAGTAGTACAATTCAAGTTTTAGGTATTGATTATTGACTTTTTAGCTGGCTTTGGTGCCTTGGACATGAGCTAGGACCTTAAGATTCTGCATGAAAGGACGACTAGCAGCCTAGTTGCAAGGGAGAATGTGAAAAGTGTTCATATGTAGTAAAAACCTGAGAAATCGGTCCGTTTTCGTCATTTGTTATCGAATCGACTTAAAGCCAGATCGTCACATTGGCCGCTCTTCTCTCTGAAACGGTTGTACTTATCGTCTACAAAGCTATGTCGCGTGCTGCGATATGCGGAGATACTAAAAGCACCATAGTAGAACACAAATGATGCTTCTAAGTTGATGTAATAGCCAGTAAGAAGTAGTCCAATTCAAGATTTATGTATCGATTATTGACTTTTTAGCTGGCTTTGGTGCCTTGGACATGAGCTAGGACCTTATGATTCTGCATGAAACGAGGACTAGCGGCCGCGTTGCACGGGAGTATGTGAAAAGTGTTCATATGTAGTAAAAACCTGAGAAAACCGTCCATTTTCGTCATTTGTTATCGAATCGACTTAAAGCCAGTTCGTCACATTGGCCGTTCTTCTCTCTGAAACGGTTGTACTTATCGTCTGCAAAACTATGTCGCGTGCTGCGGTATGCGGAGAAACTAAAAGCACCGTAGTAGAACACAGATGAAGCTTCTAAGTTGATGTAATAGCCAGGAAGAAGTAGTACAATTCAAGTTTTAGGTATTAATTATTGACTTTTTAGCTGGCTTTGGTGCCTTGGACATGAGCTAGGACCTTAAGATTCTGCATGAAAGGAGGACTAGCAGGCGAGTTGCAAGGGAGAATGTGAAAAGTGTTCATATGTAGTAAAAACCTGAGAAATCGGTCCGTTTTCGTCATTTGTTATCGAATCGACTTAAAGCCAGATCGTCACATTGGCCGCTCTTCTCTCTGAAACACTTGTACTTATCGTCTGCAAAGCTATGTCGCGTGCTGCGGTATGCGGAAACACTAAAATCACAATAGTAGAACACAGATGAACCTTCTAAGTTGCTGTAATAGCCAGTAGGAAGTAATACCATTCAAGTTTTAGGTATCGATTATTAACTTTTTAGCTGGCTGTGGTGCCTTGGACATGAGCTAGGACCTTATGATTCTGCATGAAACGAGGACTAGCGGCCGCGTTGCATGGGAGTATGTGAAAAGTGTTCATATGTAGTAAAAACCTGAGAAATCCGTCCATTTTCGTCATTTGTTATCGAATCGACTTAAAGCCAGATCGTCACATTGGCCGCTCTTCTCTCTGAAACGGTTGTACTTATCGTCTGCAAAACTATGTCGCGTGCTGCGGTATGCGGAGACACTAAAAGCACCATAGTAGAACACAGATGAAGCTTCTAAGTTGATGTAATAGCCAGTAAGAAGTAGTACAATTCAAGTTTTAGGTATTGATTATTGACTTTTTAGCTGGCTTTGGTGCCTTGGACATGAGCTAGGACCTTAAGATTCTGCATGAAAGGAGGACTAGCAGCCGAGTTGCACGGGAGAATGTGAAAAGTGTTCATATGTAGTATAAACCCGAGAAATCCGTCCGTTTTCGTCATTTGTTATCGAAATGTCTTATAGCCAGATCGTCACATTAGCCGCTCTTCACTCTGAAACGGTTGTACTTATCGATTGCAAAGCTATGTCGCGTGCTGCGGTATGCGGAGACACTAAAAGCACCATAGTAGAACACAGATGAAGCTTCTAAGTTGATGTAATAGCCAGTAAGAAGTAGTACAATTCAAGTTTTAGGTATCGATTATTGACATTTAGCTAGTTTTGGTGCCTTGGACATGAGCTAGGACCTTATGATTCTGCATGAAAGGAGGACTAGCAGCCGAGTTGCACGGGAGAATGTAAAAAGTGTTCATATGTAGTAAAAACCTGAGAAATCCGTTCGTTTTCGTCATTTGTTATCGAATCTACTTAAAGCAAGATCGTCACATTGGCCGCTCTTCTCTCTGAAACGGTTGTACTTATCCTCTACAAAGCTATGTCGCGAGCTGCGATATGCGGAGACACTAAAAGCACCATAGTAGAACACAGATGAAGCTTCTAAGTTGATGTAATACCCAGTAAGAAGTAGTACAATTCAAGTTTTAGGTATCGACTATTGACATTTAGCTAGTTTTGGTGCCTTGGACATGAGCTAGGACCTTAAGATTCTGCATGAAAGGAGGACTAGCAGCCGAGTTGCACGGGAGAATGTGAAAAGTGTTCATATGTAGTAAAAACCTGTGAAATCCGTCCGTTTTCGTCATTTGTTATCGAATCTACTTAAAGCAAGGTCGTCACATTGGCCGCTCTTCTCCCTGAAACGGTTGTACTTATCCTCTACAAAGCTATGTCGCGAGCTGCGATATGCGGAGACTCTAAAAGCACCATAGTAGAACACAGATGAAGCTTCTAAGTTGATGTAATAGCCAGTAAGAAGTAGTACAATTAAAGTTTTTGGTATCGGTTATTGACTATTTACCCTTCTTTGGTGCCTTGGACACGAGCTAGGAACTTAAGATTTTGCATGAGGGAGCACTAGCAGCCGAGTTGCACGGGAGAATGTGAAAAGTGTTCATATGTAGTAAAAACCTGAGAAATCCGTCCGTTTTCGTCATTTGTTATCGAATCGACTTAAAGCCAGATCGTCACAATGGCCGCTCTTCTCTCTGAAACGGTTGTACTTATCGTCTGCAAAACTATGTCGCGTGCTGCGGTACGCGGAGAAACTAAAAGCACCGTAGTAGAACACAGATGTAGCTTCTAAGTTGATGTAATAGCCAGTAAGAAGTAGTCCAATTCAAGATTTAGGTATCGATTATTGACTTTTTAGCTGGCTTTGGTGCCTTGGACATGAGCTAGGACCTTATGATTCTGCATGAAACGAGGACTAGCGGCCGCGTTGCACGGGAGTATGTGAAAAGTGTTCATATGTAGTAAAAACCTGAGAAATCCATCCATTTTCGTCATTTGTTATCGAATCGACTTAAAGCCAGATCGTCACATTGGCCGCTCTTCTCTCTGAAACGGTTGTACTTATCGTCTGCAAAACTATGTCGCGTGCTGAGGTATGCGGAGAAACTAAAAGCACCGTAGTAGAACACAGATGAAGCATCTAAGTTGATGTAATAGCCAGGAAGAAGTAGTACAATTCAAGTTTTAGGTATTGATTATTGACTTTTTAGCTGGCTTTTGTGCCTTGGACATGAGCTAGGACCTTAAGATTCTGCATGAAAGGAGGACTAGCATTCGAGTTGCAAGGGAGAATGTGAAAAGTGGTCATATGTAGTAAAAACCTGAGAAATCGGTCCGTTTTCGTCATTTGTTATCGAATCGACTTAAAGCCAGATCGTCACATTGGCCGCTCTTCTCTCTGAAACGGTTGTACTTATCGTCTGCAAAACTATGTCGCGTGCTGCGGTATGCGGACACACATTAAAGCACCATAGTAGAACCCAGATGAAGCTTCTAAGTTGATGTAATAGCCAGTAAGAAGTAGTACAATTAAAGTTTTAGGTATCAGTTAATGACTTTTTACCCTTATTTGGTGCCTTGGACACGCTCTAGGAAATTAAGATTTTGCATGAAGGAGGACTATCAGCCGAGTTGCACGGGAGAATGTGAAAAGTGTTCATATGTAGTAAAAACCTGAGACATCCGTCCGTTTTCGTGATTTGTTATCCAATCGACTTAAAGCCAGATCGTCAAATTGGCCGCTCTTCTCTCTGAAACGCTTGTACTTATCGTCTGCAATGCTATGTCGCGTGCTGCGGTATGCGGAGGCACTAAAAGCACCATAGTAGAACACAGATGAAGCTTCTAAGTTGATGTAATAGCCACTAAGAAGTAGTACAATTCAGGTCTTAGGTATTGATTATTGACTTTTTAGCTGGCTTTGGTGCCTTGGACATGAGCTAGGACCTTAAGATTCTGCATGAAAGGAGGACTAGCAGCCGAGTTGCACGGGAAAATGTGAAAAGTGTTCATATGTAGTAAAAACCCGAGAAATCCGTCCGTTTTCGTCATTTGTTATCGAATTGTCTTATAGCCAGATCGTCACATTAGCCGCTCTTCACTCTGAAACGGTTGTACTTATCGATTGCAAAGCTATGTCGCGTGCTGCGGTATGCGGAGACACTAAAAGCACCATAGTAGAACACAGATGAAGCTTCTAAGTTGATGTAATAGCCAGTAAGAAGTAGTACAATTAAAGTTTTAGGTATCGGTTATTGACTTTTTACCCTTCTTTAGTGCCTTGGACACGAGCTAGGAACTTAAGATTTTGCATGAGGGAGGACTAGCAGCCGAGTTGCACGGGAGAATGTGAAAAGTGTTCATATGTAGTAAAAACCTGAGAAATCCGTCCGTTTTCGTCATTTGTTATCGAATCGTCTTAAAGCCAGATCGTCACATTGGCCGCTCTTCTCTCTGAAACGGTTGTACTTATCGTCTGCAAAACTATGTCGCGTGCTGCGGTATGCGGAGACACTAAAAGCACCATAGTAGAACCCAGATGAAGCTTCTAAGTTGATGTAATAGCCAGTAAGAAGTAGTACAATTAAAGTTTAAGTATCAGTTAATGACTTTTTACCCTTCTTTGTTGCCTTGGACACGTTCTAGGTAATTAAGATTTTGCATGAAGGAGGACTATCAGCCGAGTTGCACGGGAGAATGTGAAAAGTGTTCATATGTAGTAAAAACCTGAGACATCCGTCCGTTTTCGTCATTTGTTATCGAATCGACTTAAAGCCAGATCGTCAAATTGGCCGCTCTTCTCTCTGAAACGCTTGTACTTATCGTCTGCAATGCTAAGTCGCGTGCTGCGGTATGCGGAGGCACTAAAAGCACCATAGTAGAACACAGATGAAGCTTCTAAGTTGATGTAATAGCCAGTAAGAAGTAGTACAATTAAAGTTTTAGGTATCAGTTAATGACTTTTTACCCTTCTTTGGTGCCTTGGTCACGTTCTAGGAAATTAAGTTTTTGCATGAAGGAGGACTATCAGCCGAGTTGCACGGGAGAATGTGAAAAGTGTTCATATGTAGTAAAAACCTGAGACATCCGTCCGTTTTCGTCATTTGTTATCGAATCGACTTAAAGCCAGATCGTCAAATTGGCCGCTCTTCTCTCTGATACGCTTGTACTTATCGTCTGCAATGCTATGTCGCGTGCTGCGGTACGCGGAGGCACTAAAAGCACCATAGTAGAACACAGATGAAGCTTCTAAGTTGATGTAATAGCCAGTAAGAAGTAGTACAATTAAAGTTTAAGTATCAGTTAATGACTTTTTACCCTTCTTTGGTGCCTTGGACACGTTCTAGGAAATTAAGATTTTGCATGAAGGAGGACTATCAGCCGAGTTGCACGCGAGAATGTGAAAAGTGTTCATATGTAGTAAAAACCCGAGAAATCCGTCCGTTTTCGTCATTTGTTATCGAATTGTCTTATAGCCAGATCGTCACATTAGCCGCTCTTCACTCTGAAACGGTTGTACTTATCGATTGCAAAGCTATGTCGCGTGCTGCGGTATGCGGAGACACTAAAAGCACCATAGTAGAACACAGATGAAGCTTCTAAGTTGATGTAATAGCCAGTAAGAAGTAGTACAATTCTAGTTTTAGGTATCGATTATTGACATTTAGCTAGTTTTGGTGCCTTGGACATGAGCTAGGATCTTATGATTCTGCATGAAAGGAGGACTAGCAGCCGAGTTGCACGGGAGAATGTGAAAAGTGTTCATATGTAGTAAAAACCTGAGAAATCCTTTCGTTTTCGTCATTTGTTATCGAATATACTTACAGCAAGATCGTCACATTGGCCGCTCTTCTCTCTGAAACGGTTGTACTTATCCTCTACAAAGCTATGTCGCGAGCTGCGATATGCGGAGAAACTAAAAGCACCACAGTAGAACACAGATGAAGCTTCTAAGTTGATGTAATACCCAGTAAAAAGTAGTAGAATTCAAGTTTTAGGTATCGATTATTGACATTTAGCTAGTTTTGGTGCCTTGGACATGAGCTAGGACCTTATGATTCTGCATGAAAGGAGGACTAGCAGCCGAGTTGCACGGGAGAATGTGAAAAGTGTTCATATGTAGTAAAAACCTGAGAAATCCGTCCGTCTTCGTCATTTGTTATCGAATCTACTTAAAGCAATGTCGTCACATTGGCCGCTCTTCTCTCTGAAACGGTTGTACTTATCCTCTAGAAAGCTATGTCGCGAGCTGCGATATGCGGAGACACTAAAAGCACCATAGTAGAACACAGATGAAGCTTCTAAGTTGATGTAATAGCCAGTAAGAAGTAGTACAATTAAAGTTTTAGGTATCGGTTATTGACTTTTTACCCTTCTTTGGTGCCTTGGACACGAGCTAGGAACTTAAGATTTTGCATGAGGGAGGACTAGCAGCCGAGTTGCACGGGAGAATGTGAAGAGTGTTCATATGTAGTAAAAACCTGAGAAATCCGTCCGTTTTCGTCATTTGTTATCGAATCGACTTAAAGCCAGATCGTCACAATGGCCGCTCTTCTCTCTGAAACGGTTGTACTTATCGTCTGCAAAACTATGTCGCGTGCTGCGGTATGCGGAGAAACTAAAAGCACCGTAGTAGAACACAGATGTAGCTTCTAAGTTGATGTAATAGCCAGTAAGAAGTAGTCCAATTCAAGATTTAGGTATCGATTATTGACTTTTTAGCTGGCTTTGGTGCCTTGGACATGAGCTAGGACCTTATGATTCTGCATGAAACGAGGACTAGCGGCCGCGTTGCGCGGGAGTATGTGAAAAGTGTTCATATGTAGTAAAAACCTGAGAAATCCGTCCATTTTCGTCATTTGTTATCGAATCGACTTAAAGCCAGATCGTCACATTGGCCGCTCTTCTCTCTGAAACGGTTGTACTTATCGTCTGCAAAACTATGTCGCGTGCTGCGGTATGCGGAGAAACTAAAAGCACCGTAGTAGAACACAGATGAAGCTTCTAAGTTGATGTAATAGCCAGGAAGAAGTAGTACAATTCAAGATTTAGGTATCGATTATTGACTTTTTAGCTGGCTTTGGTGCCTTGGACATGAGCTAGGACCTTATGATTCTGCATGAAACGAGGACTAGCGGCCGCGTTGCACGGGAGTATGTGAAAAGTGTTCATATGTAGTAAAAACCTGAGAAATCCGTCCATTTTCGTCATTTGTTATCGAATCGACTTAAAGCCAGATCGTCACATTGGCCGCTCTTCTCTCTGAAACGGTTGTACTTATCGTCTGCAAAACTATGTCGCGTGCTGCGGTATGCGGAGAAACTAAAAGCACCGTAGTAGAACACAGATGAAGCTTCTAAGTTGATGTAATAGCCAGGAAGAAGTAGTACAATTCAAGTTTTAGGTATTGATTATTGACTTTTTCGCTGGCTTTGGTGCCTTGGACATGAGCTAGGACCTTAAGATTCTACATGAA
The DNA here is from genome assembly GCF_023897955.1 of Schistocerca gregaria. Lineage (NCBI taxonomy): Eukaryota > Metazoa > Arthropoda > Insecta > Orthoptera > Acrididae > Schistocerca > Schistocerca gregaria. The sequence goes on along the minus strand of NW_026061765.1, from coordinate 425,464 downwards.
AGGAGGACTAGCAGGCGAGTTGCAAGGGAGAATGTGAAAAGTGTTCATATGTAGTAAAAACCTGAGAAATCGGTCCGTTTTCGTCATTTGTTATCGAATCGACTTAAAGCCAGATCGTCACATTGGCCGCTCTTCTCTCTGAAACGGTTGTAATTATCGTCTGCAAAACTATGTCGCGTGCTGCGGTATGCGGACACACTAAAAGCACCATAGTAGAACCCAGATGAAACTTCTAAGTTGATGTAATAGCCAGTAAGAAGTAATACAATTAAAGTTTTAGGTATCAGTTAATGACTTTTTACCCTTCTTTGGTGCCTTGGACACGTTCTAGGAAATTAAGATTTTGCATGAAAGAGGACTATCAGCCGAGTTGCACGGGAGAATGTGAAAAGTGTTCATATGTAGTAAAAACCTGAGACATCCGTCCGTTTTCGTGATTTGTTATCGAATCGACTTAAAGCCAGATCGTCAAATTGGCCGCTCTTCTCTCTGAAACGCTTGTACTTATCGTCTGCAATGCTATGTCGCGTGCTGCGGTATGCGGAGGCACTAAAAGCACCATAGTAGAACACAGATGAAGCTTCTAAGTTGATGTAATAGCCAGTAAGAAGTAGTACAATTCAAGTCTTAGGTATTGATTATTGACTTTGTAGCTGGCTTTGGTGCCTTGGACATGAGCTAGGACCTTAAGATTCTGCATGAAAGGAGGACTAGCAGCCGAGTTGCACGGGAGAATGTGAAAAGTGTTCATATGTAGTAAAAACCTAAGAAATTCGTCCGTTTTCGTCATTTGTTATCCAATCGACTTAAAGCCAGATCGTCACATTGGCCGCTCTTCTCTCTGAAACGGTTGTACTTATCCTCTACAAAGCTATGTCGCGAGCTGCGATATACGGAGACACTAAAAGCACCATAGTAGAACACAGATGAAGCTTCTAAGTTGATGTAATAGCCAGTAAGAAGTAGTACAATTAAAGTTTATGTATCAGTTACTGACTTTTTACCCTTCTTTGGTGCCTTGGACACGTTCTAGGAAATTAAGATTTTGCATGAAGGAGGACTATCAGCCGAGTTGCACGGGAGAATGTGAAAAGTGTTCATATGTAGTAAAAACCCGAGAAATCCGTCCGTTTTCGTCATTTGTTATCGAATTGTCTTATAGCCAGATCGTCACATTAGCCGCTCTTCACTCTGAAACGGTTGTACTTATCGATTGCAAAGCTATGTCGCGTGCTGCGGTATGCGGAGACACTAAAAGCACCATAGTAGAACACAGATGAAGCTTCTAAGTTGATGTAATAGCCAGTAAGAAGTAGTACAATTCAAGTTTTAGGTATCGATTATTGACATTTAGCTAGCTTTGGTGCCTTGGACATGAGCTAGGACCTTATGATTCTGCATGAAAGGAGGGCTAGCAGCCGAGTTGCACGGGAGAATGTGAAAAGTGTTCATATGTAGTAAAAACCTGAGAAATCCGTCCGTTTTCGTGATTTGTTATCGAATCGACTTAAAGCCAGATCGTCACATTGGCCGCTCTTCTCTCTGAAACGGTTGTACTTATCCTCTACAAAGCTATGTCGCGAGCTGCGATATGCGGAGACACTAAAAGCACCATAGTAGAACACAGATGAAGCTTCTAAGTTGATGTAATAGCCAGTAAGAAGTAGTACAATTAAAGTTTTAGGTATCGGTTATTGACTTTTTACCCTTCTTTAGTGCCTTGGACACGAGCTAGGAACTTAAGATTTTGCATGAGGGAGGACTAGCAGCCGAGTTGCACGGGAGAATGTGAAAAGTGTTCATATGTAGTAAAAACCTGAGAAATCCGTCCGTTTTCGTCATTTGTTATCGAATCGACTTAAAGCCAGATCGTCACATTGGCCGCTCTTCTCTCTGAAACACTTGTACTTATCGTCTGAAAAGCTATGTCGCGTGCTGCGGTATCGCGGAAACACTAAAATCACCATAGTAGAACACAGATGAACCTTATAAGTTGATGTAATAGCCAGTAAGAAGTAGTACAATTGAAGTTTTAGGTATCGATTATTGACATTTTAGCTGGCTTTGGGGACTTGGACATGAGCTAGGACCTTAAGATTCTGCATGAAAGGAGGACTAGCAGCCGAGTTGCAGGGGAGAATGTAAAAAGTGTTCATATGAAGTAAAAACCTGAGAAATCCGTCCGTTTTCGTCATTTGTTATCGAATCGACTTAAAGCCAGATCGTCACATTGGCCGCTCTGCTCTCGGAAACGGTTGTACTTATCGTCTGCAAAGCTATGTCGCGTGCTGCGGTATGCGGAGGCTCTAAAAGCACCATAGTAGAACACAGATGAAACTTCTAAGTTGCTGTAATAGCCAGTAAGAAGTAGTCCAATTCAAGAATTAGGTATCGATTATTGACTTTTTAGCTGGCTTCGGTGCCTTGGACATGAGCTAGGACCTTATGATTCTGCATGAAACGAGGACTAGCGGCCGCGTTGCACGGGAATATGTGAAAAGTGTTCATATGTAGTAAAAACCTGAGAAATCCGTCCATTTTCGTCATTTGTTATCGAATCTACTTAAAGCCAGATCATCACATTGGCCGCTCTTCTCTCTGAAACGTTTGTACTTATCGTCTGCAAAACTATGTCGCGTGCTGCGGTATGCGGAGAAACTAAAAGCACCGTAGTAGAACACAGATGAAGCTTCTAAGTTGATGTAATAGCCAGGAAGAAGTAGTACAATTCAAGTTTTAGGTATTGATTATTGACTTTTTCGCTGGCTTTGGTGCCTTGGACATGAGCTAGGACCTTAAGATTCTGCATGAAAGGAGGACTAGCAGGCGAGTTGCAAGGGAGACTGTGAAAAGCGTTCATATGTAGTAAAAACCTGAGAAGTCGGTCCGTTTTCGTCATTTGTTATCGAATCGACTTAAAGCCAGATCGTCACATTGGCCGCTCTTCTCTCTGAAACACTTGTACTTATCGTCTGCAAAGCTATGTCGCGTGCTGCGGTATGCGGAAACACTAAAATCACCATAGTAGAACACAGATGAACCTTATAAGTTGATGTAATAGCCAGTAAGAAGTAGTACAATTGAAGTTTTAGGTATCGATTATTGACTTTTTAGCTGGCTTTGGGGCCTTGGACATGAGCTAGGACCTTAAGATTCTGCATGAAAGGAGGACTAGCAGCCGAGTTGCAGGGGAGAATGTAAAAAGTGTTCATATGAAGTAAAAACCTGAGAAATCCGTCCGTTTTCGTCATTTGTTATCGAATCGACTTAAAGCCAGATCGTCACATTGGCCGCTCTGCTCTCGGAAACGGTTGTACTTATCGTCTGCAAAGCTATGTCGCGTGCTGCGGTATGCGGAGACACTAAAAGCACCATAGTAGAACACAGATGAAGCATCTACGTTGATGTCATAGCCAGTAAGAAGTAGTACAATTCAAGTTTTAGGTATTGATTATTGACTTTTTAGCTGGCTTTGGTGCCTTGGACATGAGCTAGGACCTTAAGATTCTGCATGAAAGGAGGACTAGCAGCCGAGTTGCAAGGGAGAATGTGAAAAGTGTTCATATGTAGTAAAAACCTGAGAAATCGGTCCGTTTTCGTCATTTGTTATCGAATCGACTTAAAGCCAGATCGTCACATTGGCCGCTCTTCTCTCTGAAACACTTGTACTTATCGTCTGCAAAGCTATGTCGCGTGCTGCGGTATGCGAAGACACTAAAAGCACCATAGTAGAACACAGATGAACCTTCTAAGTTGATGTAATAGCCAGTAAGAAGTAGTACAATTCAAGTTTTAGGTATCGATTATTGACTTTTTAGCTGGCTTTGGTGCCTTGGACATGAGCTAGGACCTTAAGATTCTGCATGAAAGGAGGACTAGCAGCCGAGTTGCAGGGGAGAATGTAAAAAGTGTTCATATGAAGTAAAAACCTGAGAAATCCGTCCGTTTTCGTCATTTGTTATCGAATCGACTTAAAGCCAGATCGTCACATTGGCCGCTTTGCTCTCGGAAACGGTTGTACTTATCGTCTGCAAAGCTATGTCGCGTGCTGCGGTATGCGGAGGCTCTAAAAGCACCATAGTAGAACACAGATGAAACTTCTAAGTTGCTGTAATAGCCAGTAAGAAGTAATACCATTCAAGTTTTAGGTATCGATTATTGACGTTTTAGCTGGCTTTGGTGCCTTGGACATGAGCTAGGACTTTAAGATTCTGCATAAAAGGAGGACTAGCAGCCCAGATGCACGGGAGAATGTGAAAAGTGTTCATATGTATTAAAAACCTGAGAAATCCGTCCGTTTTCGTCATTTGTTATCGAATCGACTTAAAGCCAGATCGTCACATTGGCCGCTCTTCTCTCTGAAACGGTTGTACTTATCGTCTGCAAAGCTATGTCGCGTGCTGCGGTATGCGGAGACACTAAAAGCACCATAGTAGAACACAGATGAAGCTTCTAAGTTGATGTAATAGCCAGTAAGAAGTAGTACAATTAAAGTTTTAGGTATCGGTTATTGACTTTTTACCCTTCTTTGGTGCCTTGGACACGAGCTAGGAACTTAAGATTTTGCATGAGGGAGGACTAGCAGCCGAGTTTCACGGGAGAATGTGAAAAGTGTTCATATGTAGTAAAAACCTGAGAAATCCGTCCGTTTTCGTCATTTGTTTTCGAATCGACTTAAAGCCAGATCGTCACATTGGCCGCTCTTCTCTCTGAAACGTTTGTACTTATCGTCTACAAAGCTATGTCGCGTGCAGCGATATGCGGAGACATTAAAAGCACCATAGTAGAACACAAATGATGCTTCTAAGTTGATCTAATAGCCAGTAAGAAGTAGTCCAATTCAAGATTTAGGTATCGATTATTGACTTTTTAGCTGGCTTTGGTGCCTTGGACTTGAGCTAGGACCTTATGATTCTGCATGAAACGAGGACTAGCGGCCGCGTTGCACGGGAGTATGTGAAAAGTGTTCATATGTAGTAAAAACCTGAGAAATCCGTCCATTTTCGTCATTTGTTATCGAATCGACTTAAAGCCAGATCGTCACATTGGCCGCTCTTCTCTCTGAAACGGTTGTACTTATCGTCTGCAAAACTATGTCGCGTGCTGCGGTATGCGGTGAAACTAAAAGCACCGTAGTAGAACACAGATGAAGCTTCTAAGTTGATGTAATAGCCAGTAAGAAGTATTACAATTCAAGTTTTAGGTATCGATTATTGACTTTTTAGCTGGCTCTGGTGCCTTGGACATGAGCTAGGACTTTAAGATTCTGCATAAAAGGAGGACTAGCAGCCCAGTTGCACGGGAGAATGTGAAAAGTGTTCATATGTATTAAAAACCTGAGACATCCGTCCGTTTTCGTCATTTGTTATCGAATCGACTTAAAGCCAGATCGTCACATTGGCCGCTCTTCTCTCTGAAACGGTTGTACTTATCGTCTGCAAAACTATGTCGCGTGCTGCGGTATGCGGACACACTAAAAGCACCATAGTAGAACCCAGATGAAGCTTCTAAGTTGATGTAATAGCCAGTAAGAAGTAGTACAATTAAAGTTTTAGGTATCAGTTAATGACTTTTTACCCTTCTTTGGTGCCTTGGACACGTTCTAGGTAATTAAGATTTTGCATGAAGGAGGACTATCAGCCGAGTTGCACGGGAGAATGTGAAAAGTGTTCATATGTAGTAAAAACCTGAGACATCCGTCCGTTTTCGTCATTTGTTATCGAATCGACTTAAAGCCAGATCGTCAAATTGGCCGCTCTTCTCTCTGAAACGCTTGTACTTATCGTCTGCAATGCTATGTCGCGTGCTGCGGTATGCGGAGGCACTAAAAGCACCATAGTAGAACACAGATGAAGCTTCTAAGTTGATGTAATAGCCAGTAAGAAGTAGTACAATTCAAGTCTTAGGTATTGATTATTGACTTTTTAGCTGGCTTTGGTGCCTTGGACATGAGCTAGTACCTTAAGGTTCTGCATGAAAGGAGGACTAGCAGCCGAGTTGCACGGGAGAATGTGAAAAGTGTTCATATGTAGTAAAAACCTAAGAAATTCGTCCGTTTTCGTCATTTGTTATCCAATCGACTTAAAGCCAGATCGTCACATTGGCCGCTCTTCTCTCTGAAACGGTTGTACTTATCCTCTACAAAGCTATGTCGCGAGTTGCGATATGCGGAGACACTAAAAGCACCATAGTAGAACACAGATGAAGCTTCTAAGTTGATGTAATAGCCAGTAAGAAGTAGTACAATTAAAGTTTATGTATCAGTTAATGACTTTTTACCCTTCTTTGGTGCCTTGGACACGTTCTAGGAAATTAAGATTTTGCATGAAGGAGGACTATCAGCCGAGTTGCACGGGAGAATGTGAAAAGTGTTCATATGTAGTAAAAACCCGAGAAATCTGTCCGTTTTCGTCATTTGTTATCGAATTGTCTTATAGCCAGATCGTCACATTAGCCGCTCTTCACTCTGAAACGGTTGTACTTATCGATTGCAAAGCTATGTCGCGTGCTGCGGTATGCGGAGACACTAAAAGCACCATAGTAGAACACAGATGAAGATTCTAAGTTGATGTAATAGCCAGTAAGAAGTAGTACAATTCAAGTTTTAGGTATCGATTATTGACATTTAGCTAGTTTTGGTGCCTTGGACATGAGCTAGGACCTTATCATTCTGCATGAGGGAGGACTAGCAGCCGAGTTGCACGGGAGAATGTGAAAAGTGTTCATATGTAGTAAAAACCTGAGAAATCCGTCCGTTTTTGTCATTTGTTATCGAATCGACTTAAAGCCAGATCGTCACATTGGCCGCTCTTCTCTCTGAAACACTTGTACTTATCGTCTGCAAAGCTATGTCGCGTGCTGCGGTATGCGGAAACACTAAAATAACCATAGTAGAACACAGATGAACCTTATAAGTTGATGTAATAGCCAGTAAGAAGTAGTACAATTGAAGTTTTAGGTATCGATTATTGACTTTTTAGCTGGCTTTGGGGCCTTGGACATGAGCTAGGACCTTAAGATTCTGCATGAAAGGAGGACTAGCAGCCGAGTTGCAGGGGAGAATGTAAAAAGTGTTCATATGAAGTAAAAACCTGAGAAATCCGTCCGTTTTCGTCATTTGTTATCGAATCGACTTAAAGCCAGATCGTCACATTGGCCGCTCTGCTCTCGGAAACGGTTGTACTTATCGTCTGCAAAGCTATGTCGCGTGCTGCGGTATGCGGAGGCACTAAAAGCACCATAGTAGAACACAGATGAAACTTCTAAGTTGCTGTAATAGCCAGTAAGAAGTAATACCATTCAAGTTTTAGGTATCGATTATTGACTTTTTAGCTGGCTTTGGTGCCTTGGACATGAGCTAGGACTTTAAGATTCTGCATAAAAGGAGGACTAGCAGCCCAGTTGCACGGGAGAATGTGAAAAGTGTTCATATGTAGTAAAAACCTGAGAAATCCGTCCGTTTTCGTCATTTGTGATCGAATCGACTTAAAGCCAGATCGTCACATTGGCCGCTCTTCTCTCTGAAACGTTTGTACTTATCGTCTACAAAGCTATGTCGCGTGCTGCGATATGCGGAGACATTAAAAGCACCATAGTAGAAAACAAATGATGCTTCTAAGTTGATGTAATAGCCAGTAAGAAGTAGTCCAATTCAAGATTTAGGTATCGATTATTGACTTTTTAGCTGGCTTTGGTGCCTTGGACATGAGCTAGGACCTTATGGTTCTGCATGAAACTAAGACTAGCGGCCGCGTTGCACGGGAGTATGTGAAAAGTGTTCATATGTAGTAAAAACCTGAGAAATCCGTCCATTTTCGTCATTTGTTATCGAATCGACTTAAAGCCAGATCGTCACATTGGCCGCTCTTCTCTCTGAAACGGTTGTACTTATCGTCTGCAAAACTATGTCACGTGCTGCGGTATGCGGTGAAACTAAAAGCACCGTAGTAGAACACAGATGAAGCTTCTAAGTTGATGTAATAGCCAGGAAGAAGTAGTACAATTCAAGTTTTAGGTATTGATTATTGACTTTTTAGCTGGCTTTGGTGCCTTGGACATGAGCTAGGACCTTAAGATTCTGCATGAAAGGTGGACTAGCAGCCGAGTTGCAGGGGAGAATGTAAAAAGTGTTCATATGAAGTAAAAACCTGAGAAATCCGTTCGTTTTCGTCATTTGTTATCGAATCGACTTAAAGCCAGATCGTCACAATGGCCGCTCTACTCTCGGAAACGGTTGTACTTATCGTCTGCAAAGCTATGTCGCTTGTTGCCGTAGGCGGAAATTGAAAAGCACCGTAATAGAACACAGATGAAGCTTCTAAGTTGATGTAATAGCCAGTAAGAAGTAGTACAATTCTAGTTTTAGGTATCGATTATTGACTTTTTAGCTGGCTTTGGTGCCTTGGACATGAGCTAGTACCTTAAGATTCTGCATGAAAGGAGGTCTAGCAGCCGAGTTGCACGGGAGAATGTGAAAAGTGTTCATATGTAGTAAAAACCTAAGAAATCGGTCCGTTTTCGTCATTTGTTATCGAATCGACTTAAAGCCAGATCGTCACATTGGCCGCTCTTCTCTCTGAAACACTTGTACTTATCGTCTGCAAAGCTATGTCGCGTGCTGCGGTATGCGGAGACACTAAAAGCACCATAGTAGAACACAGATGAACCTTCTAAGTTGATGTAATAGCCAGTAAGAAGTAGTACAATTCAAGTATTAGGTATCGATTATTGACTTTTTATCTGGCTTTGGTGCCTTGGACATGAGCTAGGACCTTAAGATTCTGCATGAAAGGAGGACTAGCAGCCGAGTCGCAGGGGAGAATGTAAAAAGTGTTCATATGAAGTAAAAACCTGAGAAATCCGTCCGTTTTCGTCATTTGTTATCGAATCGACTTAAAGCCAGATCGTCACATTGGCCGCTCTGCTCTCGGAAACGGTTGTACTTATCGTCTGCAATGCTATGTCGCGTGCTGCGGTATGCGGAGGCTCTAAAAGCACCATAGTAGAACACAGATGAAACTTCTAAGTTGCTGTAATAGCCAGTAAGAAGTAGTCCAATTCAAGATTTAGGTACCGATTATTGACTTTTTAGCTGGCTTTGGTGCCTTGGACATGAGCTAGGACCTTAAGATTCTGCATGAAACGAGGACTAGCGGCCGCGTTGCACGGGAGTATGTGAAAAGTGTTCATATGTAGTAAAAACCTGAGAAATCCGTCCATTTTCGTCATTTGTTATCGAATCGACTTAAAGCCAGATCGTCACATTGGCCGCTCTTCTCTCTGAAACGGTTGTACTTATCGTCTGCAAAACTATGTCGCGTGCTGCGGTATGCGGAGAAACTAAAAGCACCGTAGTAGAACACAGATGAAGCTTCTAAGTTGATGTAAAAGTCAGGAAGAAGTAGTACAATTCAAGTTTTAGGTATTGATTATTGACTTTTTCGCTGGCTTTGGTGCCTTGGACATGAGCTAGGACCTTAAGATTCTGCATGAAAGGAGGACTAGCAGGCGAGTTGCAAGGGAGAATGTGAAAAGCGTTCATATGTAGTAAAAACCTGAGAAATCGGTCCGTTTTCGTCATTTGTTATCGAATCGACTTAAAGCCAGATCGTCACATTGGCCGCTCTTCTCTCTGAAACACTTGTACTTATCGTCTGCAAAGCTATGTCGCGTGCTGCGGTATGCGGAAACACTAAAATAACCATAGTAGAACACAGATGAACCTTATAAGATGATGTAATAGCCAGTAAGAAGTAGTACAATTGAAGTTTTAGGTATCGATTATTGACTTTTTAGCTGGCTTTGGGGCCTTGGACATGAGCTAGGACCTTAAGATTCTGAATGAAAGGAGGACTAGCAGCCGAGTTGCAGGGGAGAATGTAAAAAGTGTTCATATGAAGTAAAAACCTGAGAAATCCGTCCGTTTTCGTCATTTGTTATCGAATCGACTTAAAGCCAGATCGTCACATTGGCCGCTCTGCTCTCGGACACGGTTGTACTTATCGTCTGCAAAGCTATGTCGCGTGCTGCGGTATGCGGAGGCACTAAAAGCACCATAGTAGAACACAGATGAAACTTCTAAGTTGCTGTAATAGCCAGTAAGAAGTAATACCATTCAAGTTTTAGGTATCGATTATTGACTTTTTAGCTGGCTTTGGTGCCTTGGACATGAGCTAGGACCTTAAGATTCTGCATAAAAGGAGGACTAGCAGCCCAGTTGCACGGGAGAATGTGAAAAGTGTTCATATGTATTAAAAACCTGAGACATCCGTCCGTTTTCGTCATTTGTTATCGAATCGACTTAAAGCCAGATCGTCACATTGGCCGCTCTGCTCTCGGAAACGGTTGTACTTATCGTCTGCAAAGCTATGTCGCGTGCTGCGGTATGCGGAGGCTCTAAAAGCACCATAGTAGACCACAGATGAAGCTTCTAAGTTGATGTAATAGCCAGTAAGAAGTAGTACAATTAAAGTTTTAGGTATCGGTTATTGACTTTTTACCCTTCTTTGGTGCCTTGGACACGAGCTAGGAACTTAAGATTTTGCATGAGGGAGGACTAGCAGCCGAGTTGCACGGGAGAATGTGAAAAGTGTTCATATGTAGTAAAAACCTGAGAAATCCGTCCGTTTTCGTCATTTGTGATCGAATCGACTTAAAGCCAGATCGTCACATTGGCCGCTCTTCTCTCTGAAACGTTTGTACTTATCGTCTACAAAGCTATGTCGCGTGCTGCGATATGCGGAGACATTAAAAGCACCATAGTAGAAATCAAATGATGCTTCTAAGTTGATGTAATAGCCAGTAAGAAGTAGTCCAATTCAAGATTTAGGTATCGATTATTGACTTTTTAGCTGGCTTTGGTGCCTTGGACATGAGCTAGGACCTTATGGTTCTGCATGAAACTAAGACTAGCGGCCGCGTTGCACGGGAGTATGTGAAAAGTGTTCATATGTAGTAAAAACCTGAGAAATCCGTCCATTTTCGTCATTTGTTATCGAATCGACTTAAAGCCAGATCGTCACATTGGCCGCTCTTCTCTCTGAAACGGTTGTACTTATCGTCTGCAAAACTATGTCGCGTGCTGCGGTATGCGGTGAAACTAAAAGCACCGTAGTAGAACACAGATGAAGCTTCTAAGTTGATGTAATAGCCAGGAAGAAGTAGTACAAGTCAAGTTTTAGGTATTGATTATTGACTTTTTAGCTGGCTTTGGTGCCTTGGACATGAGCTAGGACCTTAAGATTCTGCATGAAAGGTGGACTAGCAGCCGAGTTGCAGGGGAGAATGTAAAAAGTGTTCATATGAAGTAAAAACCTGAGAAATCCGTTCGTTTTCGTCATTTGTTATCGAATCGACTTAAAGCCAGATCGTCACATTGGCCGCTCTACTCTCGGAAACGGTTGTACTTATCGTCTGCAAAGCTATGTCGCTTGTTGCCGTAGGCGGAAACAGAAAAGCACCGTAGTAGAACACAGATGAAGCTTCTAAGTTGATGTAATAGCCTGTAAGAAGTAGTACAATTCTAGTTTTAGGTATCGATTATTGACTTTTTAGCTGGCTTTGGCGCCTTGGACATGAGCTAGTACCTTAAGATTCTGCATGAAAGGAGGTCTAGCAGCCGAGTTGCACGGGAGAATGTGAAAAGTGTTCATATGTAGTAAAAACCTGAGAAATCGGTCCGTTTTCGTCATTTGTTATCGAATCGACTTAAAGCCAGATCGTCACATTGGCCGCTCTTCTCTCTGAAACACTTGTACTTATCGTCTGCAAAGCTATGTCGCGTGCTGCGGTATGCGGAGACACTAAAAGCACCATAGTAGAACACAGATGAACCTTCTAAGTTGATGTAATAGCCAGTAAGAAGTAGTACAATTCAAGTATTAGGTATCGATTATTGACTTTTTAGCTGGCTTTGGTGCCTTGGACATGAGCTAGGACCTTAAGATTCTGCATGAAAGGAGGACTAGCAGCCGAGTTGCAGGGGAGAATGTAAAAAGTGTTCATATGAAGTAAAAACCTGAGAAATCCGTCCGTTTTCGTCATTTGTTATCGAATCGACTTAAAGCCAGATCGTCACATTGGCCGCTCTGCTCTCGGAAACGGTTGTACTTATCGTCTGCAATGCTATGTCGCGTGCTGCGGTATGTGGAGGCTCTAAAAGCACCATAGTAGAACACAGATGAAACTTCTAAGTTGCTGTAATAGCCAGTAAGAAGTAATACCATTCAAGTTTTAGGAATCGTTTATTGACTTTTTAGCTTTCTTTGGTGCCTTGGACATGAGCTAGGACTTTAAGATTCTGCATAAAAGGAGGACTAGCATCCCAGTTGCACGGGAGAATGTGAAAAGTGTTCATATGAATTAAAAACCTGAGACATCCGTCCGTTTTCGTTATTTGTTATCGAATCGACTTAAAGCCAGATCGCCACATTGGCCGCTCTTCTCTCTGAAACGGTTGTACTTATCGTCTGCAAAGCTATGTCGCGTGCTGCGGTATGCGGAGACACTAAAAGCACCATAGTAGAACACAGATGAAGCTTCTAAGTTGATGTAACAGCCAGTAAGAAGTAGTACAATTAAGTTTTAGGTATCGGTTATTGACTTTTTACCCTTCTTTGGTGCCTTGGACACGAGCTAGGAACTTAAGATTTTGCATGAGGGAGGACTAGCAGCCGAGTTGCACGGGAGAATGTGAAAAGTGTTCATATGTAGTAAAAACCTGAGAAATCCGTCCGTTTTCGTCATTTGTTATCGAATCGACTTAAGCCACATCGTCACATTGGCCGCTCTTCTCTCTGAAACGGTTGTACTTATCGTCTACAAAGCTATGTCGCATGCTGCGATATGCGGAGACATTAAAAGCACCATAGTAGAACACAAATGATGCTTCTAAGTTGATGTAATAGCCAGTAAGAAGTAGTCCAATTCAAGATTTAGGTATCGATTACTGACTTTTTAGCTGGCTTTGGTGCCTTGGACATGAGCTAGGACCTTAACATTCTGTATGAAAGGAGGACTAGCGGCCGCGTTGCACGGGAGTATGTGAAAAGTGTTCATATGTAGTAAAAACCTGAGAAATCCGTCCATTTTCGTCATTTGTTATCGAATCGACTTAAAGCCAGATCGTCACATTGGCCGCTCTTCTCTCTGAAACGGTTGTACTTATCGTCTGCAAAACTATGTCGCGTGCTGCGGTATGCGGAGAAACTAAAAGCAACATAGTAGAACACAGATGAAGCTTCTAAGTTGATGTAAAAGTCAGGAAGAAGTAGTACAATTCAAGTTTTAGGTATTGATTATTGACTTTTTCGCTGGCTTTGGTGCCTTGGACATGAGCTAGGACCTTAAGATTCTGCATGAAAGGAGGACTAGCAGGCGAGTTGCAAGGGAGAATGTGAAAAGCGTTCATATGTAGTAAAAACCTGAGAAATCGGTCCGTTTTCGTCATTTGTTATCGAATCGACTTAAAGCCAGATCGTCACATTGGCCGCTCTTCTCTCTGAAACACTTGTACTTATCGTCTGCAAAGCTATGTCGCGTGCTGCGGTATGCCGAAACACTAAAATAACCATAGTAGAACACAGATGAACCTTATAAGTTGATGTAATAGCCAGTAAGAAGTAGTACAATTGAAGTTTTAGGTATCGATTATTGACTTTTTAGCTGGCTTTGGGGCCTTGGACATGAGCTAGGACCTTAAGATTCTGCATGAAAGGAGGACTAGCAGCCGAGTTGCAGGGGAGAATGTAAAAAGTGTTCATATGAAGTAAAAACCTGAGAAATCCGTCCGTTTTCGTCATTTGTTATCGAATCGACTTAAAGCCAGATCGTCAAATTGGCCGCTCTGCTCTCGGAAACGGTTGTACTTATCGTCTGCAAAGCTATGTCGCGTGCTGCGGTATGCGGAGGCACTAAAAGCACCATAGTAGAACACAGATGAAACTTCTAAGTTGCTCTAATAGCCAGTAAGAAGTAATACCATTCAAGTTTTAGGTATCGATTATTGACTTTTTAGCTGGCTTTGGTGCCTTGGACATGAGCTAGGACTTTAAGATTCTGCATAAAAGGAGGACTAGCAGCCCAGTTGCACGGGAGAATGTGAAAAGTGTTCATATGTATTAAAAACCTGAGACATCCGTCCGTTTTCGTCATTTGTTATCGAATCGACTTAAATCCAGATCGTCACATTGGCCGCTCTGCTCTCGGAAACGGTTGTACTTCTCGTCTGCAAAGCTATGTCGCGTGCTGCGGTATGCGGAGGCTCTAAAAGCACCATAGTAGACCACTGATGAAGCTTCTAAGTTGATGTAATAGCCAGTAAGAAGTAGTACAATTAAAGTTTTAGGTATCGGTTATTGACTTTTTACCCTTCTTTGGTGCCTTGGACACGAGCTAGGAACTTAAGATTTTGCATGAGGGAGGACTAGCAGCCGAGTTGCACGGGAGAATGTGAAAAGTGTTCATATGTAGTAAAAACCTGAGAAATCCGTCCGTTTTCGTCATTTGTGATCGAATCGACTTAAAGCCAGATCGTCACATTGCCGCTCTTCTCTCTGAAACGTTTGTACTTATCGTCTACAAAGCTATGTCGCGTGCTGCGATATGCGGAGACATTAAAAGCACCATAGTAGAAAACAAATGATGCTTCTAAGTTGATGTAATAGCCAGTAAGAAGTAGTCCAATTCAAGATTTAGGTATCGATTATTGACTTTTTAGCTGGCTTTGGTGCCTTGGACATGAGCTAGGACCTTATGGTTCTGCATGAAACTAAGACTAGCGGCCGCGTTGCACGGGAGTATGTGAAAAGTGTTCATATGTAGTAAAAACCTGAGAAATCCGTCCATTTTCGTCATTTGTTATCGAATCGACTTAAAGCCAGATCGTCACATTGGCCGCTCTTCTCTCTGAAACGGTTGTACTTATCGTCTGCAAAACTATGTCGCGTGATGCGGTATGCGGTGAAACTAAAAGCACCGTAGTAGAACACAGATGAAGCTTCTAAGTTGATGTAATAGCCAGGAAGAAGTAGTACAATTCAAGTTTTAGGTATTGATTATTGACTTTTTAGCTGGCTTTGGTGCCTTGGACATGAGCTAGGACCTTAAGATTCTGCATGAAAGGTGGACTAGCAGCCGAGTTGCAGGGGAGAATGTAAAAAGTGTTCATATGAAGTAAAAACCTGAGAAATCCGTTCGTTTTCGTCATTTGTTATCGAATCGACTTAAAGCCAGATCGTCACATTGGCCGCTCTACTCTCGGAAACGGTTGTACTTATCGTCTGCAAAGCTATGTCGCTTGTTGCCGTAGGCGGAAACAGAAAAGCACCGTAGTAGAACACAGATGAAGCTTCTAAGTTGATGTAATAGCCAGTAAGAAGTAGTACAATTCTAGTTTTAGGTATCGATTATTGACTTTTTAGCTGGCTTTGGTGCCTTGGACATGAGCTAGGACCTTAAGATTCTGCATGAAAGGAGGACTAGCAGCCGAGTTGCAGGGGAGAATGTAAAAAGTGTTCATATGAAGTAAAAACCTGAGAAATCCGTCCGTTTTCGTCATTTGTTATCGAATCGACTTAAAGCCAGATCGTCACATTGGCCGCTCTGCTCTCGGAAACGGTTGTACTTATCGTCTGCAATGCTATGTCGCGTGCTGCGGTATGCGGAGGCTCTAAAAGCACCATAGTAGAACACAGATGAAACTTCTAAGTTGCTGTAATAGCCAGTAAGAAGTAATACCATTCAAGTTTTAGGAATCGTTTATTGACTTTTTAGCTTTCTTTGGTGCCTTGGACATGAGCTAGGACTTTAAGATTCTGCATAAAAGGAGGACTAGCATCCCAGTTGCACGGGAGAATGTGAAAAGTGTTCATATGAATTAAAAACCTGAGACATCCGTCCGTTTTCGTCATTTGTTATCGAATCGACTTAAAGCCAGATCGCCACATTGGCCGCTCTTCTCTCTGAAACGGTTGTACTTATCGTCTGCAAAGCTATGTCGCGTGCTGCGGTATGCGGAGACACTAAAAGCACCATAGTAGAACACAGATGAAGCTTCTAAGTTGATGTAACAGCCAGTAAGAAGTAGTACAATTAAAGTTTTAGGTATCGGTTATTGACTTTTTACCCTTCTTTGGTGCCTTGGACACGAGCTAGGAACTTAAGATTTTGCATGAGGGAGGACTAGCAGCCGAGTTGCACGGGAGAATGTGAAAAGTGTTCATATGTAGTAAAAACCTGAGAAATCCGTCCGTTTTCGTCATTTGTTATCGAATCGACTTAAGCCACATCGTCACATTGGCCGCTCTTCTCTCTGAAACGGTTGTACTTATCGTCTACAAAGCTATGTCGCATGCTGCGATATGCGGAGACATTAAAAGCACCATAGTAGAACACAAATGATGCTTCTAAGTTGATGTAATAGCCAGTAAGAAGTAGTCCAATTCAAGATTTAGGTATCGATTACTGACTTTTTAGCTGGCTTTGGTGCCTTGGACATGAGCTAGGACCTTATGATTCTGCATGAAACGAGGACTAGCGGCCGCGTTGCACGGGAGTATGTGAAAAGTGTTCATATGTAGTAAAAACCTGAGAACTCGGTCCGTTTTCGTCATTTGTGATCGAATCGACTTAAAGCCAGATCGTCACATTGGCCGCTCTTCTCTCTGAAACGCTTGTACTTATCGTCTGCAAAGCTATGTAGCGCCCTGCGGTATTCGGAGACACTAAAATCACCATAGTAGAACACAGATGAAGCTTCTAAGTTGATGTAATAGCCAGTAAGAAGTAGTACAATTGAAGTTTTAGGAATCGATTATTGACTTTTTAGCTGGCTTTGGTGCCTTGGACATGAGCTAGGACCTTACGATTCTGCATGAAAGGTGGACTAGCAGCCGAGTTGCAGGGGAGAATGTAAAAAGTGTTCATATGAAGTAAAAACCTGAGAAATCCGTCCGTTTTCGTCATTTGTTATCGAATCGACTTAAAGCCAGATCGTCACATTGGCCGCTCTACTCTCGGAAACGGTTGTACTTATCGTCTGCAAAGCTATGTCGCTTGTTGCCGTAGGCGGAAACAGAAAAGCGCCATAGTAGAACACAGATGAAGCTTCTAAGTTGATGTAATAGCCAGTAAGAAGTAGTACAATTCTAGTTTTAGGTATCGATTATTGACTTTTTAGCTGGCTTTGGTGCCTTGGACATGAGCTAGTACCTTAAGATTCTGCATGAAAGGAGGACTAGCAGCCGAGTTGCACGGGAGAATGTGAAAAGTGTTCATATGTAGTAAAAACCTTAGAAATCCATCCGTTTTCGTCATTTGTTATCGAATCGACTTAAAGCCAGATCGTCACATTTTCCGCTCTTCTCTCTGAAACGGTTGTACTTATCGTCTGCAAAGCTATGTCGCGTGCTGCGGTATGTGGAGACACTAAAAGCACCATAGTAGAACACAGATGAAGCATCTAAGTTGATGTAATAGGAAGTAAGAAGTAATCCAATTCAAGTTTCAGGTATCGATTATTGACTTTTTAGCTGGCTTTGGTGCCTTGGACATGAGCTAGGACCTTAAGATTCTGCATGAAAGGAGGACTAGCAGCCGAGTTGCACGGGAGAATGTGAAAAGTGTTCATATGTAATAAAAACCTGAGAAATCCGTCCGATTTCGTCATTTGTTATCGAATCGACTTAAAGTCAGATCGTCACATTGGCCACTCTTCTCTCTGAAACGGTTGTACTTATCGTCAACAAAGCTATGTCACGTGCTGCGGTATGTGGAGACACTAAAAGCACCATATGAGATCACAGATGAAGCTTCTAAGTTGATGTAATAGCCAGTAAGAAGTAGTACAATTCATGTTTTAGGTATCGATTATTGACTTTTACCCTTCTTTGGTGCCTTGGACACGAGCTAGGAAATTAAGATTTTGCATGAAGGAGGACTATCAGCCGAGTTGCACGGGAGAATGTGAAAAGTGTTCATATGTAGTAAAAACCTGAGAAATCCGTCCGTTTTCGTCATTTGTTATCGAATCGAATTAAAGCCAGATCGTCACATTGGCCGCTCTTTTCTCTCAAACGGTTGTACTTATCGTCTGTAAAACTATGTCGCGTGCTGCGGTATGGGGAGAAACTAAAAGCACCGTAGTAGAACACAGATGAAGCTTCTAAGTTGATGTAATAGCCAGTAAGAAGTAGTACAATTCACGTTTTAGGTATCGATTATTGACTTTTTAGTTGGCTTTGGTGCCTTGGACATGAGCTAGGACCTTAAGATTCTTCATGAAAGGAGGACTAGCAGCCGAGTTGCACGGGAGAATGAGAAAAGTGTACATATGTAGTAAAAACCTGAGAAATCCGTCCGTTTTCGTCATTTGTTATCGAATCGACATAGAGCCAGATCGTCACATTGGCCGCTCTTCTCTCTGAAACGGTTGTACTTATCGTCTGCAAAGCTATGTCGCGTGCTGCGGTATGTGGAGACACTAAAAGCACCATAGTAGAACACAGATGAAGCTTCTAAGTTGATGTAATAGCCAGTAAGAAGTAGTAGAATTCAAGTTTTAGGTATCGACTATTGACTTTTTAGCTGGCTTTGGTGCCTTGGACATGAGCTAGGACCTTAAGATTCTGCATGAAAGGAGGACTAGCAGCCGAGTTGCACGGGAGAATGTGAAAAGTGTTCATATATAGTAAAAACCTGAGAAATCCGTCCGTTTTCGTCATTTGTTATCGAATCGACTTAAAGCCACATCGTCACATTGGCCGCTCTTCTCTCTGAAACGGTTGTACTTATCGTCTACAAAGCTATGTCACGTGCTGCGGTATGTGGAGACACTAAAAGCAAAATAGTAGAACACAGATGAAGCTTCTAAGTTGATGTAATAGCCAGTAAGAAGTAGTTCAATTCAAGTTTTAGGTATCGATTATTGACTTTTTAGCTAGCTTTGGTGCCTTCGACATGAGCTAGGACCTTAAGATTCTGCATGTAAGGAGGACTAGCAGCCGAGTTGCACGGAAGAATGTGAAAAGTGTTCATATGCAGTAAAAACCTGAGACATCCGTCCGTGATCGTCATTTGTTATCGAATCGACTTAAAGCCAGATCGTCACAATGGCCGCCCTTCTCTCTGAAACGCTTGTACTTATCGTCTGCAAAGCTATGTCGCATGCTGCGTTATGCTGAGACACTACAAGCAGCATAGTAAAACACAGATGAAGCTTCTAAGTTGATGTAATAGCCAGTAAGAAGTAGTACAATTCATGTTTTAGGTATCGATTATTGACTTTTTAGCTGGCTATGGTGCCTTGGACATGAGCTAGGACTTTAAGATTCTGCATAAATGGAGGACTAGCAGCCCAGTTGCACGGGAGAATGTGAAAAGTGTTCATATGTATTAAAAACCTGAGACATCCGTCCGTTTTCGTCATTTGTGATCGAATCGACTTAAAGCCAGATCGTCACATTGGCCACTCTTCTCTCTGAAACGGTTGTACTTATCGTCTGCAAAGCTCTGTCGCGTGCTGCGGTATGCTGAGACACTACAAGCACCATAGTAGAACACAGATGAAGCTTCTAAGTTGATGTAATAGCCAGTAAGAGGTAGTACAATTCAAGTTTTAGGTATTGAATATTGACCTTTTAGCTGGCTTTGGTGCCTTGGACATGAGCTAGGACCTTAAGATTCTACATGAAAGGAGGACTAGCAGCCGAGTTGCACGGGAGAATGTGAAAAGTGTTCATATGTAGTAAAAACCTGAGAAATCCGTCCGCTTTCGTCATTTGTTATAGAATCGACTTAAAGCCAGATCGTCACATTGGCCGCTCTTCTCTCTGAAAAAGTTGTACTTTTCGTCTGCAAAGCTATGTCGCGTGCTGCGGTATGTGGACACAATAAAAGCACCATAGTAGAACACAGATGAAGCTTCTAAGTTGATGTAATAGCTAGTAAGAAGTAGTACAATTAAAGTTTTAGGTATCGATTATTGACTTATTTAGCTGGCTTTGATGCCTTGGACATGAGCTAGGACCTTAAGATTCTGCATGAAAGGAGGACTAGCAGCCGAGTAGCACGGGAGAATGTGAAAAGTGTTCATATGTAGTAAAAACCTGGGAAATTCGTCCGTTTTCGTCATTTGTTATCGAATCGACTTAAAGCCAGATCGTCACATTGGCCGCTCTTCTCTCTGAAACGCTTGTACTTATCGTCTGCAAAGCTATGTCGTATGCTGCGGTATGCTGAGACACTACAAGCAGCATAGTAGAACACAGATGAAGTTTCTAAGTTGATGTAATAGCCAGTAAGAAGTAGTACAATTCAAGTTTTAGTTATCGATTATTGACTTTTTAGCTAGCTTTGGTGCCTTGGACCTGAGCTAGGACCTTAAGATTCAGCATGAAAGGAGGACTAGCAGCCGAGTAGCACGGGAAAATGTGAAAAGTGTTCATATGTAGTAAAAACTTGAGAAATTCGTCCGTTTTCGTCATTTGTTATCGAATCAACGTAAAGCCAGATCGTCACATTGGCCGCTCTTCTCTCTGAAACGCTTGTACTTATCGTCTGCAAAGCTATGTCGCATGCTGCGGTATGCTGAGACACTACAAGCAGCATAGTAGAAGATAGATGAAGCTTCTATGTTGATGTAATAGCCAGTAAGAAGTAGTAAAATTCACGTTTTAGGTATCGATTATTGACTTTTTAGCTAGCTTTGGTGCCTTGGACATGAGCTAGGACTTTAAGATTCTGCATAAATGGAGGACTAGCAGCCCAGTTGCACGGGAGAATGTGAAAAGTGTTCATATGTATTAAAAACCTGAGTCATCCGTCCGTTTTCGTCATTTGTTATCGAATCGACTTAAAGCCAGATCGTCACATTGGCCGCTCTTCTCTCTGAAACGGTTGTACTTATCGTCTGCAAAGCTATGTCGCGTGCTGCGGTATACGGAGACACTAAAAGCACCATAGTAGAACTCAGATGAAGCTTCTAAGTTGATGTAATAGCCAGTAAGAAGTAATCCAATTCAAGTTTTAGGTATCGATTATTGACTTTTTAGCTGGCTTTGGTGCCTTGGACATGAGCTAGGACCTTAAGATTCTGCATGTAAGGAGGACTAGCAGCCGAGTTGCACGGAAGAATGTGAAAAGTGTTCATATGCAGTAAAAACCTGAGACATCCGTCCGTTATCGTCATTTGTTATCGAATCGACTTAAAGCCAGATCGTCACATTGGCCGCCCTTCTCTCTGAAACGCTTGTACTTATCGTCTGCAAAGCTATGTCGCATGCTGCGGTATGCTGAGACACTACAAGCAGCATAGTAAAACACAGATGAAGCTTCTAAGTTGATGTAATAGCCAGTAAGAAGTAGTACAATTCATGTTTTAGGTATCGATTATTGAATTTTTAGCTGGCTATGGTGCCTTGGACATGAGCTAGGACCTTAAGATTCTGCAGGAAAGGAGGACTAGCAGCCGAGTTGCAGGGGAGAATGTAAAAAGTGTTCATATGAAGTAAAAACCTGAGTAATGCGTCCGTTTTCGTCATTTGTTATCGAATCGACTTAAAGCCAGATCGTCACATTGGGCGCTCTGCTCTCGGAAACGGTTGTATTTATCGTCTGCAAAGCAATATCGCGTTTTGCCGTAGGCGGAAACAGAAAAGCACCATAGTAGAACACAGATGAAGCTTCTAAGTTGATGTAATAGCCAGTAAGAAGTAGACCAATTCAAGATTTAGGTATCGATTATTGACTTTTTAGCTGGCTTTTTGTGCCTTGGACATGAGCTAGGACTTTAAGATTCTGCATGAAAGGAGGACTAGCAGCCGAGTAGCACGGGAGAATGTGAAAAGTGTTCATATGTATTAAAAACCTGAGACATCCGTCCGTTTTCGTCATTTGTGATCGAATCGACTTAAAGCCAGATCGTCACATTGGCCGCTCTTCTCTCTGAAACGGTTGTACTTATCGTCTGCAAAGCTATGTCGCGTGCTGCGGTATGCGGTGACACTAAAAGCACCATAGTAGAACACAGATGGAGCTTCTAAGCTGATGTAATAGCCAGTAAGAAGTAGTACAATTCAAGTTTTAGGTATCGATTATTGACTTTTTAGCTGGCTTTGGTGCCTTGGACATGAGCTAGTACCTTAAAATTCTGCATGAAAGGAGGACTAGCAGCCGAGTTGCACGGGAGAATGTGAAAAGTGTTCATATGTAGTAAAAACCTTAGAAATCCATCCGTTTTCGTCATTTGTTATCGAATCGACTTAAAGCCAGATCGTCACATTGGCCGCTATTCTCTCTGAAACGGTTGTACTTATCGTCTGCAAAGCTATGTCGCGTGCTGCGGTATGTGGAGACACTAAAATTACCATAGTAGAACACAGATGAAGCATCTAAGTTGATGTAATAGCCAGTAAGAAGTAATCCAATTCAAGTTTTAGGTATCGATTATTGACTTTTTAGCTGGCTTTGGTGCCTTGGACATGAGCTAGGACTTTAAGATTCTACATGAAAGGAGGACTAGCAGCCGAGTTGCACGGGAGAATGTGAAAAGTGTTCATATGTAGTAAAAACCTGAGAAATCCGTCCGTTTTCGTCATTTGTTATAGAATCGACTTAAAGCCAGATCGTCACATTGGCCGCTCTTCTCTCTGAAAAAGTTGTACTTATCGTCTGCAAAGCTATGTCGCGTGCTGCGGTATGTGGACACAATAAAAGCACCATAGTAGAACACAGATGAAGCTTCTAAGTTGATGTAATAGCTAGTAAGAAGTAGTACAATTAAAGTTTTAGGTATCGATTATTGACTTATTTAGCTGGCTTTGATGCCTTGGACATGAGCTAGGACCTTAAGATTCTGCATGAAAGGAGGACTAGCAGCCGAGTTGCACGGGAGAATGTGAAAAGTGTTCATATGTAGTAAAAACCTGAGAAATCCGTCCGTTTTCGTCATTTGTTATCGAATCGACATAGAGCCAGATCGTCACATTGGCTGCTCTTCTCTCTGAAACGGTTGTACTTATCGTCTGCAAAGCTATGTCGCGTGCTGCGGTATGTGGAGACACTAAAAGCACCATAGTAGAACACAGATGAAGCTTCTAAGTTGATGTAATAGCCAGTAAGAAGTAGTAGAATTCAAGTTTTAGGTATCGACTATTGACTTTTTAGCTGGCTTTGGTGCCTTGGACATGAGCTAGGACCTTAAGATTCTGCATGAAAGGAGGACTAGCAGCCGAGTTACACGGGAGAATGTGAAAAGTGTTCATATGTAGTAAAAACCTGAGAAATCCGTCCGTTTTCTTCATTTGTTATCGAATCGACTTAAAGCCAGATCGTCACATTGGCCGCTCTTCTCTCTGAAACGGTTGTACTTATCGTCTACAAAGCTATGTCGCGTGCTGCGGTATGCAGAGACACTAAAATCACCATAGTAGAACACAGATGGAGCTTCTAAGTTGATGTAATAGCCAGTAAGAAGTACACCAATTAGAGATTTAGGTATCGATTATTGACTTTTTAGCTGGCTTTGGTGCCTTGGACATGAGCTAGGACTTTAAGATTCTGCATAAAAGGCGGACTAGCAGCCGAGTTGCACGGGAGAATGTGAAAAGTGTTCATATGTATTAAAAACCTGAGGCATCCGTCCGTTTTCGTCATTTGTTATCGAATCGACTTAAAGTCAGATCGTCACATTGGCCGCTCTTCTCTCTGAAACGGTTGTACTTATCGTCTGCAAAGCTATGTCGCGTGCTGCGGTATGCGGAGACACTAAAAGCACCATAGTAGAACTCAGATGAAGCTTCTAAGTTGATGTAATAGCCAGTAAGAAGTAATCCAATTCAAGTTTTAGGTATCGACTATTGACTTTTTAGCTGGCTTTGGTGCCTTGGACATGAGCTAGGACCTTAAGATTCTACATGAAAGGAGGACTAGCAGCCGAGTTGCACGGGAGAATGTGAAAAGTGTTCATATGTAGTAAAAACCTGAGAAATCCGTCCGTTTTCGTCATTTGTTATAGTATCGACTTAAAGCCAGATCGTCACATTGGCCGCTCTACTCTCTGAAAAAGTTGTACTTATCGTCTGCAAAGCTATGTCGCGTGCTGCGGTATGTGGACACAATAAAAGCACCATAGTAGAACACAGATGAAGCTTCTAAGTTGATGTAATAGCCAGTAAGAAGTAGTACAATTAAAGTTTTAGGTATCGATTATTGACTTATTTAGCTGGCTTTGATGCCTTGGACATGAGCTAGGACCTTAAGATTCTGCATGAAAGGAGGACTAGCAGCCGAGTTGCACGGGAGAATGTGAAAAGTGTTCATATGTAGTAAAAACCTGAGAAATCCGTCCGTTTTCGTCATTTGTTATCGAATCGACATAGAGCCAGATGGTCACATTGGCCGCTCTTCTCTCTGAAACGGTCGTACTTATCGTCTGCAAAGCTATGTCGCGTGCTGCGGTATGTGGAGACACTAAAATCATCATAGTAGAACACAGATGGAGCTTCTAAGTTGATGTAATAGCCAGTAAGAAGTAGTACAATACAAGATTTAGGTATCGATTATTGACTTTTTAGCTAGCATTGGTGCCTTGGACCTGAGCTAGGACCTTAAGATTCTGCATGAAAGGAGGACTAGCAGCCGAGTTGCACGGGAGAATGTGAAAAGTGTTCATATGTAGTAAAAACCTGGGAAATTCGTCCGTTTTCGTCATTTGTTATCGAATCGACTTAAACCAGATCGTCACATTGGCCGCTCTTCTCTCTGAAACGCTTGTACTTATCGTCTGCAAAGCTATGTCGTATGCTGCGGTATGCTGAGACACTACAAGCAGCATAGTAGAACACAAATGAAGTTTCTAAGTTGATGTAATAGCCAGTAAGAAGTAGTACAATTCAAGTTTTAGTTATCGATTATTGACTTTTTAGCTAGCTTTGGTGCCTTGGACATGAGCTAGGACCTTAAGATACTGCATGAAAGGAGGACTAGCAGCCGAGTAGCACGGGAAAATGTTAAAAGTGTTTATATGTAGTAAAAAACTGAGAAATTCGTCCGTTTTCGTCATTTGTTATCGAATCGACTTAAAGCCAGATCGTCACATTGGCCGCTCTTCTCTCTGAAACGCTTGTACTTATCGTCTGCAAAGCTATGTCGCATGCTGCGGTATGCTGAGACACTACAAGCAGCATAGTAGAAGACAGATGAAGCTTCTATGTTGATGTAATAGCCAGTAAGAATTAGTACAATTCACGTTTTAGGTATCGATTATTGACTTTTTAGCTAGCTTTGGTGCCTTGGACATGAGCTAGAACCTTAAGATTCTGCATGAAAGGAGGACTAGCAGCCGAGTTGCAGGGGAGAATGTAAAAAGTGTTCATATGAAGTAAAGACCTGAGTAATCCGTCGGTTTTCGTCATTTGTTATTGAATCGACTTAAAGCCAGATCGTCACATTGGTCGCTCTGCTCTCAGAAACGGTTGTACTTATCGTCTGCAAAGCTATGTCGCGTGTTGCCGTAGGCGGAAACAGAAAAGCACCATAGTAGAACACAGATGAAGCTTCTAAGTTGATGTAATAGCCAGTAAGAAGTACACCAATTAGAGATTTAGGTATCGATTATTGACTTTTTAGCTGGCTTTGGTGCCTTGGACATGAGCTAGGACTTTAAGATTCTGCATAAAAGGAGGACTAGCAGCCCAGTTGCACGGGAGAATGTGAAAAGTGTTCATATGTATTAAAAACCTGAGACATCCGTCCGTTTTCGTCATTTGTTATCGAATCGACTTAAAGCCAGATCGTCAGATTGGCCGCTCTTCTCTCTGAAACGGTTGTACTTATCGTCTGCAAAGCTATGTCGCGTGCTGCGGTATGCGGAGACACTAAAAGCACCATAGTAGAACACAGATGAAGCTTCTAAGTTGATGTAATAGCCAATAAGAAGTAGTACAATTCAAGTTTTACGTATCGATTATTGACTTTTTAGCTGGCTTTGGTGCCTTGGACATGAGCTAGTACCTTAAGATTCTGCATGAAAGGAGGACTAGCAGCCGAGTTGCACGGGAGAATGTGAAAAGTGTTCATATGTCGTAAAAACCTGAGAAATCCGTCCGTTTTCGTCATTTGTTATCGAATCGACTTTAAGTCAGATCGTCACATTGGCCGTTCTTCTCTCTGAAACGGTTGTACTTATCGTCTACAATGCTATGTCACGTGCTGCGGTATGTGGAGACACTAAAAGCAAAATAGTAGAACACAGATGAAGCTTCTAAGTTGATGTAATAGCCAGTAAGAAGTAGTACAATTCAAGTTTTAGGTATCGATTATTGACTTTTTAGCTGGCTTTGGTGCCTTCGACATGAGCTAGGACCTTAAGATTCTGCATGTAAGGAGGACTAGCAGCCGAGTTGCACGGAAGAATGTGAAAAGTGTTCATATGCAGTAAAAACCTGAGACATCCGTCCGTTATCATCATTTGTTATCGAATCGACTTAAAGCCAGATCGTCACATTGGCCGCTCTTCTCTCTGAAACGGTTGTACTTATCGTCTGCAAAGCTATGTCGCGTGCTGCGGTATGTGGAGACACTAAAAGCACTATAGTAGAACACAGATGAAGCTTCTAATTTGATGTAATAGCCAGTAAGAAGTAGTAGAATTCAAGTTTTAGGTATCGATTATTGACTTTTTAGATGGCTTTGGTGCCTTGGACATGGGCTAGGACCTTAAGATTCTGCATGAAAGGAGGACTAGCAGCCGAGTAGCACGGGAGAATGTGAAAAGTGTTCATATGTAGTAAAAACCTGAGAAATCCGTCCGTTTTCGTCATTTGTTATAGTATCGACTTAAAGCCAGATCGTCACATTGGCCGCTCTTCTCTCTGAAAAAGTTGTACTTATCGTCTGCAAAGCTATGTCGCGTGCTGCGGTATGTGGACACAATAAAAGCACCATAGTAGAACACAGATGAAGCTTCTAAGTTGATGTAATAGCCAGTAAGAAGTAGTACAATTCAAGTTTTAGGTATCGATTATTGACTTATTTAGCTGGCTTTGATGCCTTGGACATGAGCTAGGACCTTAAGATTCTGCATGAAAGGAGGACTAGCAGCCGAGTAGCACGGGAGAATGTGAAAAGTGTTCATATGTAGTAAAAACCTGGGAAATTCGTCCGTTTTCGTCATTTGTTATCGAATCGACTTAAAGCCAGATCGTCACATTGGCCGCTCTTCTCTCTGAAACGCTTGTACTTATCGTCAGCAAAGCTATGTCGTATGCTGCGGTATGCTGAGACACTACAAGCAGCATAGTAGAACACAGATGAAGTTTCTAAGTTGATGTAATAGCCAGTAAGAAGTAGTACAATTCAAGTTTTAGTTACCGATTATTGACTTTTTAGCTAGCTTTGGTGCCTTGGACCTGAGCTAGGACCTTAAGATTCAGCATGAAAGGAGGACTAGCAGCCGAGTAGCACGGGAAAATGTGAAAAGTGTTCATATGTAGTAAAAACCTGAGAAATTCGTCCGTTTTCGTCATTTGTTATCGAATCGACGTAAAGCCAGATCGTCACATTGGCCGCTCTTCTCTCTGAAACGCTTGTACTTATCGTCTGCAAAGCTATGTCGCATGCTGCGGTATGCTGAGACACTACAAGCAGCATAGTAGAAGACAGATGAAGCTTCTATGTTGATGTAATAGCCAGTAAGAAGTAGTACAATTCACGTTTTAGGTATCGATTATTGACTTTTTAGCTAGCTTTGGTGCCTTGGACATGAGCTAGGACCTTAAGATTCTGCATGAAAGGAGGACTAGCAGCCGAGTTGCAGGGGAGAATGTAAAAAGTGTTCATATGAAGTAAAGACCTGAGTAATCCGTCCGTTTTCGTCATTTGTTATTGAATCGACTTAAAGCCAGATCGTCACATTGGTTGCTCTGCGCTCAGAAACGGTTGTACTTATCGTCTGCAAAGCTATGTCGCATGCTGCGGTATGCTGAGACACTACAAGCAGCATAGTAAAACACAGATGAAGCTTCTAAGTTGATGTAATAGCCAGTAAGAAGTAGTACAATTCATGTTTTAGGTATCGATTATTGACTTTTTAACTGGCTATGGTGCCTTGGACATGAGCTAGGACCTTAAGATTCTGCAGGAAAGGAGGACTAGCAGCCGAGTTGCAGGGGAGAATGTAAAAAGTGTTCATATGATGTAAAAACCTGAGTAATCCGTCCGTTTTCGTCATTTGTTATCGAATCGACTTAAAGCCAGATCGTCACATTGGGCGCTCTGCTCTCGGAAACGGTTGTATTTATCGTCTGCAAAGCAATGTCGCGTTTTGCCGTAGGCGGAAACAGAAAAGCACCATAGTAGAACACAGATGAAGCTTCTAAGTTGATGTAATAGCCAGTAAGAAGTAGACCAATTCAAGATTTAGGTATCGATTATTGACTTTTTAGCTGGCTTTTTGTGCCTTGGACATGAGCTAGGACTTTAAGATTCTGCATGAAAGGAGGACTAGCAGCCGAGTAGCACGGGAGAATGTGAAAAGTGTTCATATGTATTAAAAACCTGAGACATCCGTCCGTTTTCGTCATTTGTGATCGAATCGACTTAAAGGCAGATCGTCACATTGGCCGCTCTTCTCTCTGAAACGGTTGTACTTATCGTCTGCAAAGCTATGTCGCGTGCTGCGGTATGCGGTGACATTAAAAGCACCATAGTAGAACACAGATGGAGCTTCTAAGCTGATGTAATAGCCAGTAAGAAGTAGTACAATTCAAGTTTTAGGTATCGATTATTGACTTTTTAGCTGGCTTTGGTGCCTTGGACATGAGCTAGTACCTTAAAATTCTGCATGAAAGGAGGACTAGCAGCCGAGTTGCACGGGAGAATGTGAAAAGTGTTCATATGTAGTAAAAACCTTAGAAATCCATCCGTTTTCGTCATTTGTTATCGAATCGACTTAAAGCCAGATCGTCACATTGGCCGCTATTCTCTCTGAAACGGTTGTACTTATCGTCTGCAAAGCTATGTCGCGTGCTGCGGTATGTGGAGACACTAAAATTACCATAGTAGAACACAGATGAAGCATCTAAGTTGATGTAATAGCCAGTAAGAAGTAATCCAATTCAAGTTTTAGGTATCGATTATTGACTTTTTAGCTGGCTTTGGTGCCTTGGACATGAGCTAGGACCTTAAGATTCTACATGAAAGGAGGACTAGCAGCCGAGTTGCACGGGAGAATGTGAAAAGTGTTCATATGTAGTAAAAACCTGAGAAATCCGTCCGTTTTCGTCATTTGTTATAGAATCGACTTAAAGCCAGATCGTCACATTGGCCGCTCTTCTCTCTGAAAAAGTTGTACTTATCGTCTGCAAAGCTATGTCGCGTGCTGCGGTATGTGGACACAATAAAAGCACCATAGTAGAACACAGATGAAGCTTCTAAGTTGATGTAATAGCTAGTAAGAAGTAGTACAATTAAAGTTTTAGGTATCGATTATTGACTTATTTAGCTGGCTTTGATGCCTTGGACATGAGCTAGGACCTTAAGATTCTGCATGAAAGGAGGACTAGCAGCCGAGTTGCACGGGAGAATGTGAAAAGTGTTCATATGTAGTAAAAACCTGAGAAATCCGTCCGTTTTCGTCATTTGTTATCGAATCGACATAGAGCCAGATCGTCACATTGGCTGCTCTTCTCTCTGAAACGGTTGTACTTATCGTCTGCAAAGCTATGTCGCGTGCTGCGGTATGTGGAGACACTAAAAGCACCATAGTAGAACACAGATGAAGCTTCTAAGTTGATGTAATAGCCAGTAAGAAGTAGTAGAATTCAAGTTTTAGGTATCGACTATTGACTTTTTAGCTGGCTTTGGTGCCTTGGACATGAGCTAGGACCTTAAGATTCTGCATGAAAGGAGGACTAGCAGCCGAGTTGCACGGGAGAATGTGAAAAGTGTTCATATGTAGTAAAAACCTGAGAAATCCGTCCGTTTTCTTCATTTGTTATCGAATCGACTTAAAGCCAGATCGTCACATTGGCCGCTCTTCTCTCTGAAACGGTTGTACTTATCGTCTACAAAGCTATGTCGCGTGCTGCGGTATGCAGAGACACTAAAATCACCATAGTAGAACACAGATGGAGCTTCTAAGTTGATGTAATAGCCAGTAAGAAGTACACCAATTAGAGATTTAGGTATCGATTATTGACTTTTTAGCTGGCTTTGGTGCCTTGGACATGAGCTAGGACTTTAAGATTCTGCATAAAAGGAGGACTAGCAGCCCAGTTGCACGGGAGAATGTGAAAAGTGTTCATATGTATTAAAAACCTGAGGCATCCGTCCGTTTTCGTCATTTGTTATCGAATCGACTTAAAGCCAGATCGTCACATTGGCCGCTCTTCTCTCTGAAACGGTTGTACTTATCGTCTGCAAAGCTATGTCGCGTGCTGCGGTATGTGGAGACACTAAAAGCACCATAGTAGAACTCAGATGAAGCTTCTAAGTTGATGTAATAGCCAGTAAGAAGTAATCCAATTCAAGTTTTAGGTATCGACTATTGACTTTTTAGCTGGCTTTGGTGCCTTGGACATGAGCTAGGACCTTAAGATTCTACATGAAAGGAGGACTAGCAGCCGAGTTGCACGGGAGAATGTGAAAAGTGTTCATATGTAGTAAAAACCTGAGAAATCCGTCCGTTTTCGTCATTTGTTATAGTATCGACTTAAAGCCAGATCGTCACATTGGCCGCTCTACTCTCTGAAAAAGTTGTACTTATCGTCTGCAAAGCTATGTCGCGTGCTGCGGTATGTGGACACAATAAAAGCACCATAGTAGAACACAGATGAAGCTTCTAAGTTGATGTAATAGCCAGTAAGAAGTAGTACAATTAAAGTTTTAGGTATCGATTATTGACTTATTTAGCTGGCTTTGATGCCTTGGACATGAGCTAGGACCTTAAGATTCTGCATGAAAGGAGGACTAGCAGCCGAGTTGCACGGGAGAATGTGAAAAGTGTTCATATGTAGTAAAAACCTGAGAAATCCGTCCGTTTTCGTCATTTGTTATCGAATCGACATAGAGCCAGATGGTCACATTGGCCGCTCTTCTCTCTGAAACGGTCGTACTTATCGTCTGCAAAGCTATGTCGCGTGCTGCGGTATGTGGAGACACTAAAATCATCATAGTAGAACACAGATGGAGCTTCTAAGTTGATGTAATAGCCAGTAAGAAGTAGTACAATACAAGATTTAGGTATCGATTATTGACTTTTTAGCTAGCATTGGTGCCTTGGACCTGAGCTAGGACCTTAAGATTCTGCATGAAAGGAGGACTAGCAGCCGAGTTGCACGGGAGAATGTGAAAAGTGTTCATATGTAGTAAAAACCTGGGAAATTCGTCCGTTTTCGTCATTTGTTATCGAATCGACTTAAACCAGATCGTCACATTGGCCGCTCTTCTCTCTGAAACGCTTGTACTTATCGTCTGCAAAGCTATGTCGTATGCTGCGGTATGCTGAGACACTACAAGCAGCATACTAGAACACAGATGAAGTTTCTAAGTTGATGTAATAGCCAGTAAGAAGTAGTACAATTCAAGTTTTAGTTATCGATTATTGACTTTTTAGCTAGCTTTGGTGCCTTGGACATGAGCTAGGACCTTAAGATTCTGCATGAAAGGAGGACTAGCAGCCGAGTAGCACGGGAAAATGTGAAAAGTGTTCATATGTAGTAAAAAACTGAGAAATTCGTCCGTTTTCGTCATTTGTTATCGAATCGACTTAAAGCCAGATCGTCACATTGGCCGCTCTTCTCTCTGAAACGCTTGTACTTATCGTCTGCAAAGCTATGTCGCATGCTGCGGTATACTGAGACACTACAAGCAGCATAGTAGAAGACAGATGAAGCTTCTATGTTGTTGTAATAGCCAGTAAGAAGTAGTACAATTCACGTTTTAGGTATCGATTATTGACTTTTTAGCTAGCTTTGGTGCCTTGGACATGAGCTAGGACCTTAAGATTCTGCATGAAAGGAGGACTAGCAGCCGAGTTGCAGGGGAGAATGTAAAAAGTGTTCATATGATGTAAAGACCTGAGTAATCCGTCGGTTTTCGTCATTTGTTATTGAATCGACTTAAAGCCAGATCGTCACATTGGTCGCTCTGCTCTCAGAAACGGTTGTACTTATCGTCTGCAAAGCTATGTCGCGTCTTGCCGTAGGCGGAAACAGAAAAGCACCATAGTAGAACACAGATGAAGCTTCTAAGTTGATGTAATAGCCAGTAAGAAGTACACCAATTAGAGATTTAGGTATCGATTATTGACTTTTTAGCTGGCTTTGGTGCCTTGGACATGAGCTAGGACTTTAAGATTCTGCATAAAAGGAGGACTAGCAGCCCAGTTGCACGGGAGAATGTGAAAAGTGTTCATATGTATTAAACCCTGAGACATCCGTCCGTTTTCGTCATTTGTTATCGAATCGACTTAAAGCCAGATCGTCACATTGGCCGCTCTTCTCTCTGAAACGGTTGTACTTATCGTCTGCAAAGCTATGTCGCGTGCTGCGGTATGCGGAGACACTAAAAGCACCATAGTAGAACACAGATGAAGCTTCTAAGTTGATGTAATAGCCAATAAGAAGTAGTACAATTCAAGTTTTACGTATCGATTATTGACTTTTTAGCTGGCTTTGGTGCCTTGGACATGAGCTAGTACCTTAAGATTCTGCATGAAAGGAGGACTAGCAGCCGAGTTGCACGGGAGAATGTGAAAAGTGTTCATATGTAGTAAAAACCTGAGAAATCCGTCCGTTTTCGTCATTTGTTATCGAATCGACTTTAAGTCAGATCGTCAAATTGGCCGTTCTTCTCTCTGAAACGGTTGTACTTATCGTCTACAATGCTATGTCACGTGCTGCGGTATGTGGAGACACTAAAAGCAAAATAGTAGAACACAGATGAAGCTTCTAAGTTGATGTAATAGCCAGTAAGAAGTAGTACAATTCAAGTTTTAGGTATCGATTATTGACTTTTTAGCTGGCTTTGGTGCCTTCGACATGAGCTAGGACCTTAAGATTCTGCATGTAAGGAGGACTAGCAGCCGAGTTGCACGGAAGAATGTGAAAAGTGTTCATATGCAGTAAAAACCTGAGACATCCGTCCGTTATCGTCATTTGTTATCGAATCGACTTAAAGCCAGATCGTCACATTGGCCGCTCTTCTCTCTGAAACGGTTGTACTTATCGTCTGCAAAGCTATGTCGCGTGCTGCGGTATGTGGAGACACTAAAAGCACTATAGTAGAACACAGATGAAGCTTCTAATTTGATGTAATAGCCAGTAAGAAGTAGTAGAATTCAAGTTTTAGGTATCGATTATTGACTTTTTAGATGGCTTTGGTGCCTTGGACATGGGCTAGGACCTTAAGATTCTGCATGAAAGGAGGACTAGCAGCCGAGTAGCACGGGAGAATGTGAAAAGTGTTCATATGTAGTAAAAACCTGAGAAATCCGTCCGTTTTCGTCATTTGTTATCGAATCGACTTAAAGCCACATCGTCACATTGGCCGCTCTTCTCTCTGAAACGGTTGTACTTATCGTCTGCAAAACTATGTCGCGTGCTGCGGTATGCGGAGAAACTAAAAGCACCGTAGTAGAACACAGATGAACCTTCTAAGTTGTGTAATAGCCAGTAAGAAGTAGTACAATTCAAGTTTTAGGTATTGATTATTGACTTTTTAGCTGGCTTTGGTGCCTTGGACATGAGCTAGGATCTTAATATTCTGCATGAAAGGAGGACTAGCAGCCGAGTTGCACGGGAGAATGTGAAAAGTGTTCATATGTAGTAAAAACCTTAGAAATCCGTCCGTTTTCGTCATTTGTTATCGAATCGACTTAAAGCCAGATCGTCACATTAGCCGCTCTTCTCTCTGAAACGGTTGTACTTATCGTCTGCAAAGCTATGTCGCGTGCTGCGGTATGCGGAGACACTAAAATCACCACAGTAGAACACAGATGAAGCTTCTAAGTTGATGTAACAGCCAGTAAGAAGTAGTACAATTCAAGTTTTAGGTATTGAATATTGACCTTTTTGCTGGCTTTGTTGCCTTGGGCATGTGCTAGGACTTTAAGAGACTGCATAAAAGGAGGACTAGCAGCCAAGTTGCACGGGAGAATGTGAAAAGTGTTCATATGTATTAAAAACCTGTGACATCCGTCCGTTTTCGTCATTTGTGATCGAATCGACTTAAAGCCAGATCGTCACATTGGCCGCTCTTCTCTCTGAAACGGTTGTACTTATCGTCTGCAAAGCTATGTCGCGTGCTGCGGTAAGCGGTGACACTAAAAGCACCATAGTAGAACACAGATGGAGCTTCTAAGTTGATGTAATAGCCAGTAAGAAGTAGTACAATTCAAGTTTTAGGTATCGATTATTGACTTTTTAGCTGGCTTTGGTGCCTTGGACATGAGCTAGTACCTTAAAATTCTGCATGAAAGGAGGACTAGAGGCCGAGTTGCACGGGAGAATGTGAAAAGTGTTCATATGTAGTAAAAACCTTAGAAATCCATCCGTTTTCGTCATTTGTTATCGAATCGACTTAAAGCCAGATCGTCACATTGGCCGTTATTCTCTCTGAAACGGTTGTACTTATCGTCTGCAAAGCTATGTCGCGTGCTGCGGTATGTGGACACAATAAAAGCACCATAGTAGAACACAGATGAAGCTTCTAAGTTGATGTAATAGCCAGTAAGAAGTAGTACAATTCAAGTTTTAGGTATCGATTATTGACTTATTTAGCTGGCTTTGATGCCTTGGACATGAGCTAGGACCTTAAGATTCTGCATGAAAGGAGGACTAGCAGCCGAGTTGCACGGGAGAATGTGAAAAGTGTTCATATGTAATAAAAACCTGAGAAATCCGTCCGTTTTCGTCATTTGTTATCGAATCGACATAAAGTCAGATCGTCACATTGGCCGCTTTTCTCTCTGAAACGGTTGTACTTATCGTCTACAAAGCTATGTCACGTGCTGCGGTATGTGGAGACACTAAAAGCACCATAGTAGAACACACATGAAGCTTCTAAGTTGATGTAATAACCAGTAAGAAGTAGTACAATTCAAGTTTTAGGTATCGATTATTGACTTTTTAGCTGGCTTTGGTGCCTTCGACATGAGCTAGGACCTTAAGATTCTGCATGTAAGGAGGACTAGCAGCCGAGTTGCACGGGAGAATGTGAAAAGTGTTCATATGTAAAAAAATACCTGAGAAATCCGTCCGTTTTCGTCAATTGTTATCGAATCGAGTTAAAGCCAGATCGTCACATTGGTCGCTCTTCTCTCTGAAACGGTTGTACTTATCGTCTGCAAAGCTATGTCGCATGCTGCGGTATGCTGAGACACTACAAACAGCATAGTAGAACACAGATGAAGCTTCTAAGTTGATGTAATAGCCAGTAAGAAGTAGTACAATTCAAGTTTTAGGTATCGATTATTGAGTTTATAGCTAGCTTTGGTGCCTTGGACATGAGCTAGGACCTTAAGATTCAGCATGAAAGGAGGACTAGCAGCCGAATAGCACGGGAGAATGTGAAAAGTGTTCATATGTAGTAAAAACCTGAGAAATTCGTCCGTTTTCGTCATTTGTTATCGAATCGACTTAAAGCCAGATCGTCACATTGGCCGCTCTGCTCTCGGAAACGGTTGTACTTATCGTCTGCAAAGCTATGTCGCGTGTTGCCGTAGGCGGAAACAGGAAAAGCACCATAGTAGAACACAGATGAAGCTTCTAAGTTGATGTAATAGCCAGTAAGAAGTAGTCCAATTCAAGTTTTAGGTATCGATTATTGACTTTTTAGCTGGCTTTGGTGCCTTGGACATGAGCTAGGACCTTAAGATTCTGCATGAAAGGAGGACTAGCAGCCGAGTTGCAGGGGAAAATGTGAAAAGTGTTCATATGTAGTAAAGACCTGAGAAATCCGTCCGTTTTCGTCATTTGTTATCGAATCGACTTAAAGCCAGATCGTCACATTGGCCGCTCTGCTCTCGGAAACGGTTGTACTTATCGTCTGCAAAGCTATGTCGCGTGCTGCGGTATGCGGACACACTAAAAGCACCACAGTAGAACACAGATGAAGCTTCTAAGTTGATGTAATAGCCAGTAAGAAGTAGTACAATTAAAGTTTTAGGTATCGGTTAATGACATTTACCCTTCTTTGGTGCCTTGGACACGAGCTAGGAAATTAAGATTTTGCATGAAGGAGGACTATCAGCCGAGTTGCACGGGAGAATGTGAAAAGTGTTCATATGTAGTAAAAACCTGAGAAATCCGTCCGTTTTCGTCATTTGTTATCGAATCGACTTAAAGCCAGATCGTCACATTGGCCGCTCTTCTCTCTG
Source organism: Schistocerca gregaria (assembly GCF_023897955.1). Classification (NCBI taxonomy): domain Eukaryota; kingdom Metazoa; phylum Arthropoda; class Insecta; order Orthoptera; family Acrididae; genus Schistocerca; species Schistocerca gregaria. Next base: position 389,091 of record NW_026061765.1, on the reverse strand, counting down.
AAACGGTTGTACTTATCGTCTGTAAAACTATGTCGCGTGCTGCGGTATGCGGAGAAACTAAAAGCACCGTAGTAGAACACAGATGAAGCTTCTAAGTTGATGTAATAGCCAGGAAGAAGTAGTACAATTCAAGTTTTAGGTATCGATTATTGACTTTTTAGCTGGCTTTGGTGCCTTGGACATGAGCTAGGACCTTAACATTCTGCATGCAAGGATTACTACCAGCCGAGTTGCACGGGAGAATGTGAAAAGTGTTCATATGTAGTAAAAACTTTAGAAATCCGTCCGTTTTCGTCATTTGTTATCGAATCGACTTAAAGCCAGATAGTCACATTGGCCGCTCTTCTCTCTGAAACGGTTGAACTTATCGTCTGCAAAGCTATGTCGCCTGCTGCGGTATGTGGAGACACTAAAAGCACCATAGTAGAACACAGATGAAGCTTCTAAGTTGATGTAATAGCCAGTAAGAAGTAGTACAATTCAAGTATTAGGTATCGATTATTGACTTTTTAGCTGGCTTAGGTGCCTTGGACATGAGCTAGGACCTTAAGATTCTGCATGAAAGGAGGACTAGCAGCCGAGTTGCACGGGAGAATGTGAAAAGTGTTCATATGTAGTAAAAACCTTAGAAATCCGTCCGTTTTCGTCATTTGTTATCGAATCGACTTAAAGCCAGATCGTCACATTAGCCGCTCTTCTCTCTGAAACGGTTGTACTTATCGTCTGCAAAGCTATGTCGCGTGCTGCGGTATGTGGAGACACTAAAAGCACTATAGTAGAACACAGATGAAGCTTCTAATTTGATGTAATAGCCAGTAAGAAGTAGTAGAATTCAAGTTTTAGGTATCGATTATTGACTTTTTAGATGGCTTTGGTGCCTTGGACATGGGCTAGGACCTTAAGATTCTGCATGAAAGGAGGACTAGCAGCCGAGTAGCACGGGAGAATGTGAAAAGTGTTCATATGTAGTAAAAACCTGAGAAATCCGTCCGTTTTCGTCATTTGTTATCGAATCGACTTAAAGCCACATCGTCACATTGGCCGCTCTTCTCTCTGAAACGGTTGTACTTATCGTCTGCAAAACTATGTCGCGTGCTGCGGTATGCGGAGAAACTAAAAGCACCGTAGTAGAACACAGATGAACCTTCTAAGTTGTGTAATAGCCAGTAAGAAGTAGTACAATTCAAGTTTTAGGTATTGATTATTGACTTTTTAGCTGGCTTTGGTGCCTTGGACATGAGCTAGGATCTTAATATTCTGCATGAAAGGAGGACTAGCAGCCGAGTTGCACGGGAGAATGTGAAAAGTGTTCATATGTAGTAAAAACCTTAGAAATCCGTCCGTTTTCGTCATTTGTTATCGAATCGACTTAAAGCCAGATCGTCACATTAGCCGCTCTTCTCTCTGAAACGGTTGTACTTATCGTCTGCAAAGCTATGTCGCGTGCTGCGGTATGCGGAGACACTAAAATCACCACAGTAGAACACAGATGAAGCTTCTAAGTTGATGTAACAGCCAGTAAGAAGTAGTACAATTCAAGTTTTAGGTATTGAATATTGAACTTTTTGCTGGCTTTGTTGCCTTGGGCATGTGCTAGGACTTTAAGAGACTGCATAAAAGGAGGACTAGCAGCCAAGTTGCACGGGAGAATGTGAAAAGTGTTCATATGTATTAAAAACCTGAGACATCCGTCCGTTTTCGTCATTTGTGATCGAATCGACTTAAAGCCAGATCGTCACATTGGCCGCTCTTCTCTCTGAAACGGTTGTACTTATCGTCTGCAAAGCTATGTCGCGTGCTGCGGTAAGCGGTGACACTAAAAGCACCATAGTAGAACACAGATGGAGCTTCTAAGTTGATGTAATAGCCAGTAAGAAGTAGTACAATTCAAGTTTTAGGTATCGATTACTGACTTTTTAGCTGGCTTTGGTGCCTTGGACATGAGCTAGTACCTTAAAATTCTGCATGAAAGGAGGACTAGAGGCCGAGTTGCACGGGAGAATGTGAAAAGTGTTCATATGTAGTAAAAACCTTAGAAATCCATCCGTTTTCGTCATTTGTTATCGAATCGACTTAAAGCCAGATCGTCACATTGGCCGTTATTCTCTCTGAAACGGTTGTACTTATCGTCTGCAAAGCTATGTCGCATGCTGCAGTATGTGGAGACACTAAAATTACCATAGTAGAACACAGATGAAGCATCTAAGTTGATGTAATAGCCATTAAGAAGCAATCCAATTCAAGTTTTAGGTATCGATTATTGACTTTTTAGCTGGCTTTGGTGCCTTGGACATAAGCTAGGACCTTAAGATTCTACATGAAAGGAGGACTAGCAGCCGAGTTGCACGGGAGAATGTGAAAAGTGTTCATATGTTATAAAAACCTGAGAAATCCGTTCGTTTTCGTCATTTGTTATCGAATCGACTTAAAGCCCGATCGTCACATTGGCCGCTCTTCTCTCTGAAACGGTTGTACTTATCGTCTGCAAAGCTATGTCGCATGCTGCGGTATGCTGAGACACTACAAACAGCATAGTAGAACACAGATGAAGCTTCTAAGTTGATGTAATAGCCAGTAAGAAGTAGTACAATTCAAGTTTTAGGTATCGATTATTGAGTTTATAGCTAGCTTTGGTGCCTTGGACATGAGCTAGGACCTTAAGATTCTGCATGAAAGGAGGACTAGCAGCCGAGTTGCAGGGGAAAATGTGAAAAGTGTTCATATGTAGTAAAGACCTGAGAAATCCGTCCGTTTTCGTCATTTGTTATCGAATCGACTTAAAGCCAGATCGTCACATTGGCCGCTCTGCTCTCGGAAACGGTTGTACTTATCGTCTGCAAAGCTATGTCGCGTGCTGCGGTATGCGGACACACTAAAAGCACCATAGTAGAACACAGATGAAGCTTCTAAGTTGATGTAATAGCCAGTAAGAAGTAGTACAATTAAAGTTTTAGGTATCGGTTAATGACATTTACCCTTCTTTGGTGCCTTGGACACGAGCTAGGAAATTAAGATTTTGCATGAAGGAGGACTATCAGCCGAGTTGCACGGGAGAATGTGAAAAGTGTTCATATGTAGTAAAAACCTGAGAAATCCGTCCGTTTTCGTCATTTGTTATCGAATCGACTTAAAGCCAGATCGTCACATTGGGCGCTCTTCTCTCTGAAACGGTTGTACTTATCGTCTGTAAAACTATGTCGCGTGCTGCGGTATGCGGAGAAACTAAAAGCACCGTAGTAGAACACAGATGAAGCTTCTAAGTTGATGTAATAGCCAGGAAGAAGTAGTACAATTCAAGTTTTAGGTATCGATTATTGACTTTTTAGCTGGCTTTGGTGCCTTGGACATGAGCTAGGACCTTAACATTCTGCATGAAAGGATTACTACCAGCCGAGTTGCACGGGAGAATGTGAAAAGTGTTCATATGTAGTAAAAACTTTAGAAATCCGTCCGTTTTCGTCATTTGTTATCGAATCGACCTAAAGCCAGATAGTCACATTGGCCGCTCTTCTCTCTGAAACGGTTGAACTTATCGTCTGCAAAGCTATGTCGCCTGCTGCGGTATGTGGAGACACTAAAAGCACCATAGTAGAACACAGATGAAGCTTCTAAGTTGATGTAATAGCCAGTAAGAAGTAGTACAATTCAAGTTTTAGGTATCGATTATTGACTTTTTAGCTGGCTTAGGTGCCTTGGACATGAGCTAGGACCTTAAGATTCTGCATGAAAGGAGGACTAGCAGCCGAGTTGCACGGGAGAATGTGAAAAGTGTTCATATGTAGTAAAAACCTGAGAAATCCGTCCGTTTTCGTCATTTGTTATCGAATCCACTTAAAGCCAGACCGTCACATTGGCCAATCTTCTCTCTGAAACGGTTGTACTTATCGTCTACAAAGCAATGTCGCGTGCTGCGGTATGCGGAGACACTAAAAGCACTATAGTAGAACACAGATGAAGCTTCTAAGTTGATGTAATAGCCAGTAAGAAGTAGTACAATTCAAGTTTTAGGTATCGATTATTGACTTTTTAGATAGCTTTGATGCCTTGGACATGAGCTACGACCTAAAGATTCTGCATGAAAGGAGGCCTAGCAGCCGAGTAGCACGGGAGAATGTGAAAAGTGTTCATATGTAGTAAAAACCTGAGAAATTCGTCCGTTTTCGTCATTTGTTATCGAATCGACTTAAAGCCAGATCGTCACATTGGCCGTTCTTCTCTCTGAAACGCTTGTACGTATCGTCTGCAAAGCTATGTTGCATGCTGCGGTATGCTGAGATACTACAAGCAGCATAGTAGAACACAGATGAGGCTTCTAAGTTGATGTAATAGCCAGAAAGAAGTAGTACAATTCAAGTTTTAGGTATCGATTATTGACTTTTTAGCTAGCTTTGGTGCCTTGGACATGAGCTAGGACCTTAAGATTCTGCATGAAAGGAGGACTAGCAGCCGAGTTGCACGGGAGAATGTGAAAAGTGTTCATATGTTGTAAAAACCTGAGAAATTCGTCCGTTTTCGTCATTTGTTATCGAATCGACTTAAAGCCAGATCGTCACATTGGATGCTCTTCTCTCTGAAACGCTTGTATTTATCGTCTGCAAAGCCATGTCGCGAGCTGCGGTATGCGGAGACACTAAAATCACCATAGTAGGAAACAGATGAAGCACCTAAGTTGATGTAATAGCCAGTAAGAAGTAGTACAATTCAAGTTTTAGGTATCGATTATTGACATTTTAGCTGGCTTTTTGTGCCTTGGACATGAGCTAGGACCTTAAGATTCAGCATGAAAGGAGGACTAGCAGCCGAGTTGCACGGGAGAATGTGAAAAGTGTTCATATGTAATAAAAACCTGAGAAATCCGTCCGTTTTCGTCATTTGTTATCGAATCGACTTAAAGCCAGATCGTCACATTGGTCGCTCTTCTCTCTGAAACGGTTGTACTTATCGTCTGCAAAGCTATGTCGCATGCTGCGGTATGCTGAGACACTACAAGCAGCATAGTAGAACACAGATGAAGCTTCTAAGTTGATGTAATAGATAGTAAGAAGTAGTACAATTCAAGTTTTAGGTATCGATTATTGACTTTTTAGCTGGCTTTGGTGCCTTGGGCATGAGCTAGGACCTTAAAATTCTGCATGAAAGGAGGACTAGCAGCCGAGTTGCAGGGGAAAATGTGAAAAGTGTTCATATGTAGTAAAAACCTGAGAAATCCGTCCGTTTTCGTCATTTGTTATCGAATCGACTTAAAGCCAGATCGTCACATTGGCCGCTCTGCTCTCGGAAACGGTTGTACTTATCGTCTGCAAAGCTATGTCGCGTGTTGCCGTAGGCGGAAACAGGAAAAGCACCATAGTAGAACACAGATGAAGCTTCTAAGTTGATGTAATAGCCAGTAAGAAGTAGTCCAATTCAAGTTTTAGGTATCGATTATTTACTTTTTAGTTGGCTTTGGTGCCTTGGACATGAGCTAGGACCTTAAGAATCTGCATGAAAGGAGGACTAGCAGCCGAGTTGCACGGGAGAATGTGAAAAGTGTTCATATGTAGTAAAAACCTGAGAAATCCGCCCGTTTTCGTCATTTGTTATCGAATCGACTTAAAGCCAGATCGTTACATTGGCCGCTCTTCTCTCTGAAACGGTTGAACTTATCGTCTGCAAAGCTATGTCGCCTGCTGCGGTATGTGGAGACACTAAAAGCACCATAGTAGAACACAGATGAAGCTTCTAAGTTGATGTAATAGCCTGTAAGAAGTAGTATAATTCAAGTTTTAGGTATCGATTATTGACTTTTTAGCTGGCTTTGGTGCCTTGGACATGAGCTAGGACCTTAAGATTCTGCATGAAAGGAGGACTAGCAGCCGAGTTGCACGGGAGAATGTGCAAAGTGTTCATATGTAGTAAAAACCTGAGAAATCCGTCCGTTTTCGTCATTTGTTATCGAATCCACTTAAAGCCAGATCGTCACATTGGCCGCTCTTCTCTCTGAAACGGTTGTACTTATCGTCTACAAAGCAATGTCGCGTGCTGCGGTATGCGGAGACACTAAAAGCACTATAGTAGAACACAGATGAAGCTTCTAAGTTGATGTAATAGCCAGTAAGAAGTAGTACAATTCAAGTTTTAGGTATCGATTATTGACTTTTTAAATAGCTTTGATGCCTTGGACATGAGCTAGGACCTAAAGATTCTGCATGAAAGGAGGACTAGCAGCCGAGTAGCACGGGAGAATGTGAAAAGTGTTCATATGTAGTAAAAACCTGAGAAATTCGTCCGTTTTCGTCATTTGTTATCGAATCGACTTAAAGCCAGATCGTCACATTGGCCGCTCTTCTCTCTGAAACGCTTGTACTTATCGTCTGCAAAGCTATGTTGCATGCTGCGGTATGCTGAGATACTACAAGAAGCATAGTAGAAGACAGATGAGGCTTCTAAGTTGATGTAATAGCCAGTAAGAAGTAGTACAATTCAAGTTTTAGGTATCGATTATTGACTTTTTAGCTGGCTTTTTGTGCCTTGGACATGAGCTAGGACCTTAAGATTCTGCATGAAAGGAGGACTAGCAGCCGAGTTGCAGGGGAAAATGTGAAAAGTGTTCATATGTGGTAAAAACCTGAGAAATCCGTCCGTTTTCGTCATTTGTTATCGAATCGACTTAAAGCCAGATCGTCACATTGGCCGCTCTGCTATCGGAAACGGTTGTACTTATCGTCTGCAAAGCAATGTCGCGTGTTGCCGTAGGCGGAAACAGGAAAAGCACCATAGTAGAACACAGATGAAGCTTCTAAGTTGATGTAATAGCCAGTAAGAAGTAGTCCAATTCAAGTTTTAGGTATCGATTATTTACTTTTTAGCTGGCTTTGGTGCCTTGGACATGAGCTAGGACCTTAAGATTCTGCATGAAAGGAGGACTAGCAGCCGAGTTGCACGGGAGAATGTGAAAAGTGTTCATATGTAGTAAAAACCTGAGAAATCCGTCCGTTTTCGTCATTTGTTATCGAATCGACTTAAAGCCAGATCGTCACATTGGCCGCTCTTCTCTCTGAAACACATGTACTTATCGTCTGCAAAGCTATGTCGCGTGCTGCGGTATGCGGACACACTAAAAGCACCATAGTAGAACACAGATGAAGCTTCTAAGTTGATGTAATAGCCAGTAAGAAGTAGTACCATTAAAGTTTTAGGTATCGGTTAATGACATTTACCCTTCTTTGGTGCCTTGGACACGAGCTAGGAAATTAAGATTTTGCATGAAGGAGGACTATCAGCCGAGTTGCACGGGAGAATGGTTAAAGTGTTCATATGTAGTAAAAACCTGAGAAATCCGTCCGTTTTCGTCATTTGTTATCGAATCGACTTAAAGCCAGATCGTCACATTGGCCGCTCTTCACTCTGAAACGGTTGTACTTATCGTCTGTAAAACTATGTCGTGTGCTGCGGTATGCGGAGAAACTAAAAGCACCGTAGTAGAACACAGATGAAGCTTCTAAGTTGATGTAATAGCCAGGAAGAAGTAGTACAATTCAAGTTTTAGGTATCGATTATTGACTTTTTAGCTGGCTTTGGTGCCTTGGACATGAGCTAGGACCTTAACATTCTGCATGAAAGGATTACTACCAGCCGAGTAGCACGGGAGAATGTGAAAAGTGTTCATATGTAGTAAAAACCTTAGAAATCCGTCCGTTTTCGTCATTTGTTATCGAATCGACTTAAAGCCAGATCGTCACATTGGCCGCTCTTCTCTCTGAAACGGTTGAACTTATCGTCTGCAAAGCTATGTCGCCTGCTGCGGTATGTGGAGACACTAAAAGCACCATAGTAGAACACAGATGAAGCTTCTAAGTTGATGTAATAGCCAGTAAGAAGTAGTACAATTCAAGTTTTAGGTATCGATTATTGACTTTTTAGCTGGCTTTGGTGCCTTGGACATGACCTAGGACCTTAAGATTCTGCATGAAAGGAGGACTAGCAGCCGAGTTGCACGGGAGAATGTGAAAAGTGTTCATATGTAGTAAAAACCTGAGAAATCCGTCCGTTTTCGTCATTTGTTATCGAATCCACTTAAAGCCAGATCGTCACATTGGCTGCTCTTCTCTCTGAAACGGTTGTACTTATCGTCTACAAAGCAATGTCGCGTGCTGCGGTATGCGGAGACACTAAAAGCACTATAGTAGAACACAGATGAAGCTTCTAAGTTGATGTAATAGCCAGTAAGAAGTAGTACAATTCAAGTTTTAGGTATCGATTATTGACTTTTTAAATAGCTTTGATGCCTTGGACATGAGCTAGGACCTAAAGATTCTGCATGAAAGGAGGACTAGCAGCCGAGTAGCACGGGAGAATGTGAAAAGTGTTCATATGTAGTAAAAACCTGAGAAATTCGTCCGTTTTCGTCATTTGTTATCGAATCGACTTAAAGCCAGATCGTCACATTGGCCGCTCTTCTCTCTGAAACGCTTGTACTTATCGCCTGCAAAGCTATGTTGCATGCTGCGGTATGCTGAGATACTACAAGCAGCATAGTAGAACACAGATGAGGCTTCTAAGTTGATGTAATAGCCAGTAAGAAGTAGTCCAATTCAAGTTTTAGGTATCGATTATTGACTTTTTAGCTAGCTTTGGTGCCTTGGACATGAGCTAGGACCTTAAGATTCTGCATGAAAGGAGGACTAGCAGCCGAGTAGCACGGGAGAATGTGAAATGTGTTCATATGTAGTAAAAACCTGAGAAATTCGTCCGTTTTCGTCATTTGTTATCGAATCGACTTAAAGCCAGATCGTCACATTGGCCGCTCTGCTCTCGGAAACGGTTGTACTTATCGTCTACTAAGCTATGTCGCGTGCTGCGGTATGCGGAGACACTAAAAGCACCATAGTAGAACACAGATTAAGCTTCTAAGTTAATGTAATAGCCAGTAAGAAGTAGTACAATACAAGTCTTAGGTATCGATTATTGACTTTTTAGCTGGCTTTGGTGCCTTGGACATGAGCTAGGACCTTAACATTCTGTATGAAAGGATTACTAGCAGCCGAGTTGCACGGGAGAATGTGAAAAGTGTTCATATGTAGTAAAAACCTTAGAAATCCGTCCGTTTTCGTAATTTGTTATCGAATCGACTTAAAGCCAGAACGTCACATTGGCCGCTCTTCTCTCTGAAACGGTTGTACTTATCGTCTGCAAAGCCATGTCGCGTACTGCGGTATTCGGAGACACTAAAAGCACAGTAGTAGAACACAGATGAAGCTTCTAAGATGATGTAATAGCCAGTAAGAAGAAGTACAATTCAAGTTTTTGGTATCGGTTATTGACTTTTTAGCTGGCTCTGGTGCCTTGGACATGAGCTAGGACCTTAAGATTCTGCGTGAATGGAGGACTAGCAGCCGAGTTGCACGGGAGAATGTGAAAAGTGTTCATATGTAGTAAAAACCTTAGAAATCCGTCCGTTTTCGTCATTTGTTATCGAATCGACTTAAAGCCAGATCGTCACATTGGCCGCTCTTCTCTCTGAAACGCTTGTACTTATCGTCTGCAAAGCTATGTCGCGTGCTGCGGTATGCGGAGACACTAAAATCACCATAGTAGAACACAGATGAAGCTTCTAAGTTGACGTAATAGCCAGGAAGAAGTAGTACAATTTAAGTTTTAGGTATCGATTATTGACTTTTTAGCTGGCTTTGGTGCCTTGGACATGAGCTAGGACCTTAACATTCTGCATGAAAGGAGGACTAGCAGCCGATTTGCATGGGAGAATGTGAAAAGTGTTCATATGTAGTAAAAACCCGAGAAATCCGTCCGTTTTCGTCATTTGTTATCGAATCGACTTAAAGCCAGATCGTCACATTGGCCGCTCTTCTCTCTGAAACACTTGTACTTATCGTCTGCAAAGCTATGTCGCGTGCTGCGGTATGCGGACACACTAAATGCACCATAGTAGAACACTGATGAAGCTTCTAAGTTGATGTAATAGCCAGTAAGAAGAAGTACAATTAAAGTTTTAGGTATCGGTTAATGACTTTTTGCCCTTCTTTGGTGCCTTGGACACGAGCTAGGAAATTAAGATTTTGCATGAAGGAGGACTAGGAGTTGCACGGGAGAATGTGAAAAGTGTTCATATGTAGTAAAAACCCGAGAAATCCGTCCGTTTTCGTCATTTGTTATCGAATCGACTTAAAGCCAGATCGTCACATTGGCCGCTCTTCTCTCTGAAACGGTTGTACTTATCGTCTACAGAGCTATGTCGCGTGCTGCAATATGCGGAGACACTAAAAGCACCATAGTAGAACACAGATGATGCTTCTAAGTTGATGTAATAGCCAGTAAGAAGTAGTCCAATTCAAGATTTAGGTATCGATTATTGACTTTTTAGCTGGCTTTGGTGCCTTGAACATGAGCTAGGATTTTAAGATTCTGCATAAAAGGAGGACTAGCAGCCCAGTTGCACGGAAGAATGTGAAAAGTGTTCATATGTATTAAAAACCTGAGAAATCCGTCCGTTTTCGTCATTTGTTATCGAATCGACTTAAAGCCAGATCGTCACATTGGCCGCTCTTCTCTCTGAAACGGTTGTACTTATCGCCTGCAAAACTATGTCGCGTGCTGCGGTATGCGGAGACACTAAAATCACCCTAGTAGAACACAGATGAGGCTTCTAAGTTGATGTAATAGCCAGTAAGAAGTAGTAGAATTCAAGTTTTAGGTAACGATTATTGACTTTTTAGCTGGCTTTGGTGCCTTGGACATGAGCTAGGACCTTAACATTCTGCATGAAAGGATTACTACCAGCCGAGTTGCACGGGAGAATGTGAAAAGTGTTCATATGTAGTAAAAACCTTAGAAATCCGTCCGTTTTCGTCATTTGTTATCGAATCGACTTAAAGCCAGATCGTCACATTGGCCGCTCTTCTCTCTGAAACGGTTGAACTTATCGTCTGCAAAGCTATGTCGCCTGCTGCGGTATGTGGAGACACTAAAAGCACCATAGTAGAACACAGATGAAGCTTCTAAGTTGATGTAATAGCCAGTAAGAAGTAGTACAATTCAAGTTTTAGGTATCGATTATTGACTTTTTAGCTGGCTTTGGTGCCTTGGACATGACCTAGGACCTTAAGATTCTGCATGAAAGGAGGACTAGCAGCCGAGTTGCACGGGAGAATGTGAAAAGTGTTCATATGTAGTAAAAACCTGAGAAATCCGTCCGTTTTCGTCATTTGTTATCGAATCCACTTAAAGCCAGATCGTCACATTGGCTGCTCTTCTCTCTGAAACGGTTGTACTTATCGTCTACAAAGCAATGTCGCGTGCTGCGGTATGCGGAGACACTAAAAGCACCATAGTAGAACACAGATGAAGCTTCTAAGTTGATGTAATAGCCAGTAAGAAGTAGTACAATTCAAGTTTTAGGTATCGATTATTGACTTTTTAAATAGCTTTGATGCCTTGGACATGAGCTAGGACCTAAAGATTCTGCATGAAAGGAGGACTAGCAGCCGAGTAGCACGGGAGAATGTGAAAAGTGTTCATATGTAGTAAAAACCTGAGAAATTCGTCCGTTTTCGTAATTTGTTATCGAATCGACTTAAAGCCAGATCGTCACATTGGCCGCTCTTCTCTCTGAAACGCTTGTTCTTATCGCCTGCAAAGCTATGTTGCATGCTGCGGTATGCTGAGATACTACAAGCAGCATAGTAGAACACAGATGAGGCTTCTAAGTTGATGTAATAGCCAGTAAGAAGTAGTACAATTCAAGTTTTAGGTATCGATTATTGACTTTTTAGCTAGCTTTGGTGCCTTGGACATGAGCTAGGACCTTAAGATTCTGCATGAAAGGAGGACTAGCAGCCGAGTAGCACGGGAGAATGTGAAATGTGTTCATATGTAGTAAAAACCTGAGAAATTCGTCCGTTTTCGTCATTTGTTATCGAATCGACTTAAAGCCAGATCGTCACATTGGCCGCTCTGCTCTCGGAAACGGTTGTACTTATCGTCTACTAAGCTATGTCGCGTGCTGCGGTATGCGGAGACACTAAAAGCACCATAGTAGAACACAGATTAAGCTTCTAAGTTAATGTAATAGCCAGTAAGAAGTAGTACAATACAAGTCTTAGGTATCGATTATTGACTTTTTAGCTGGCTTTGGTGCCTTGGACATGAGCTAGGACCTTAACATTCTGTATGAAAGGATTACTACCAGCCGAGTTGCACGGGAGAATGTGAAAAGTGTTCATATGTAGTAAAAACCTTAGAAATCCGTCCGTTTTCGTAATTTGTTATCGAATCGACTTAAAGCCAGAACGTCACATTGGCCGCTCTTCTCTCTGAAACGGTTGTACTTATCGTCTGCAAAGCCATGTCGCGTACTGCGGTATTCGGAGACACTAAAAGCACAGTAGTAGAACACAGATGAAGCTTCTAAGATGATGTAATAGCCAGTAAGAAGAAGTACAATTCAAGTTTTTGGTATCGGTTATTGACTTTTTAGCTGGCTCTGGTGCCTTGGACATGAGCTAGGACCTTAAGATTCTGCGTGAATGGAGGACTAGCAGCCGAGTTGCACGGGAGAATGTGAAAAGTGTTCATATGTAGTAAAAACCTTAGAAATCCGTCCGTTTTCGTCATTTGTTATCGAATCGACTTAAAGCCAGATCGTCACATTGGCCGCTCTTCTCTCTGAAACGCTTGTACTTATCGTCTGCAAAGCTATGTCGCGTGCTGCGGTATGCGGAGACACTAAAATCACCATAGTAGAACACAGATGAAGCTTCTAAGTTGACGTAATAGCCAGGAAGAAGTAGTACAATTTAAGTTTTAGGTATCGATTATTGACTTTTTAGCTGGCTTTGGTGCCTTCGACATGAGCTAGGACCTTAACATTCTGCATGAAAGGAGGACTAGCAGCCGATTTGCATGGGAGAATGTGAAAAGTGTTCATATGTAGTAAAAACCCGAGAAATCCGTCCGTTTTCGTCATTTGTTATCGAATCGACTTAAAGCCAGATCGTCACATTGGCCGCTCTTCTCTCTGAAACACTTGTACTTATCGTCTGCAAAGCTATGTCGCGTGCTGCGGTATGCGGACACACTAAATGCACCATAGTAGAACACTGATGAAGCTTCTAAGTTGATGTAATAGCCAGTAAGAAGAAGTACAATTAAAGTTTTAGGTATCGGTTAATGACTTTTTGCCCTTCTTTGGTGCCTTGGACACGAGCTAGGAATTTAAGATTTTGCATGAAGGAGGACTAGGAGTTGCACGGGAGAATGTGAAAAGTGTTCATATGTAGTAAAAACGCGAGAAATCCGTCCGTTTTCGTCATTTGTTATCGAATCGACTTAAAGCCAGATCGTCACATTGGCCGCTCTTCTCTCTGAAACGGTTGTACTTATCGTCTACAGAGCTATGTCGCGTGCTGCAATATGCGGAGACACTAAAAGCACCATAGTAGAACACAGATGATGCTTCTAAGTTGATGTAATAGCCAGTAAGAAGTAGTCCAATTCAAGATTTAGGTATCGATTATTGACTTTTTAGCTGGCTTTGGTGCCTTGAACATGAGCTAGGATTTTAAGATTCTGCATAAAAGGAGGACTAGCAGCCCAGTTGCACGGAAGAATGTGAAAAGTGTTCATATGTATTAAAAACCTGAGAAATCCGTCCGTTTTGGTCATTTGTTATCGAATCGACTTAAAGCCAGATCGTCACATTGGCCGCTCTTCTCTCTGAAACGGTTGTACTTATCGCCTGCAAAACTATGTCGCGTGCTGCGGTATGCGGAGACACTAAAATCACCCTAGTAGAACACAGATGAGGCTTCTAAGTTGATGTAATAGCCAGTAAGAAGTAGTAGAATTCAAGTTTTAGGTAACGATTATTGACTTTTTGGCTGGCTTTGGTGCCTTGGACATGAGCTAGGACCTTAAGATTCTGCATGAAAGGAGGACTAGCAGCCGAGTTGCAAGGGAGAATGTGAAAAGTGTTCATATGTAGTAAAAACCTGAGAAATCCGTCCGTTTTCGTCATTTGTTATCGAATCGACTTAAAGCCAGATCGTCAAATTGGCCGCTCTGCTCTCGGAAACGGTTGTACTTATCGTCTGCAAAGCTATGTCGCTTACTGCGGTATGTGGAGACACTAAAATCACCATAGTAGAACTCAGATGAAGCTTCTAAGTTGATGTAATAGCCAGTAAGAAGTAGTACAATTCTAGTTTTAGGTATCGATTATTGAATTTTTAGCTGGCTTTGTTGCCTTGGACACGAGCTAGGACTTTAAGATTCTGCATGAAAGGAGGACTAGCAGCCGAGTTGCACGGGAGAATGTGAAAAGTGTTCATATGTAGTAAAAACCTTAGGAATCCGTCCATTTTCGTCATTTGTTATCGAATCGAGTTAAAGCCAGATCGTCACATTGGCCGCTCTTCTCTCCGAAACGCTTGTACTTATCGTCTGCAAAGCTATGTCGCGTGCTGCGGTATCCGGAGACACTGCACTCACCATAGTAGAACACAGTTCAAGCATCTAAGTTGATGTAATAGCCAGTAAGAAGTAGTACAATTGAAGTTTTAGGTATCGATTATTGACTTTTTAGATGGCTTTGGTGCCTTGGACATGAGTTAGGACCTTAAGATTCTGCATGAAAGGAGGACTAGCAGCCGAGTTGCAGGGGAGAATGTGAAAAGTGTTCATATGTAGTAAAAACCTGAGAAATCCGTCCGTTTGCGTCATTTTTTATCGAATCGACTTAAAGCCAGATCGTCACATTGGCCGCTCTTCTCTCTGAAACGGTTGTACTTATCGTCTGCAAAGCTATGTCTCGTGTTGCCGTAGGCGGAAACAGGAAAAGCACCATAGTAGAACACAGATGAAGCTTCTAAGTTGATGTAATAGCCAGTAAGAAGTAGTACAATTCATGTTTTAGGTATCGATTATTGACTTTTTAGCTGGCTTTGGTGCCTTGGACATGAGCTAGGACCTTAAGATTCTGCATGAAAGGAGGACTAGCAGCCGAGTTGCACGGGAGAATGTGAAAAGTGTTCATATGTAGTAAAAACCTGAGAAATCCGTCCATTTTCGTCATTTGTTATCGAATCGACTTAAAGGCAGATCGTCACATTGGCCGCTCTTCTCTCCGAAACGCTTGTACTTATCGTCTGCAAAGCTATGTCGTGTGCTGCGGTATGCGGAGACACTGCACTCACCATATTAGAACACAGTTCAAGCTTCTAAGTTGATGTAATAGCCAGTAAGAAGTAGTACAATTCAAGTTTTAGGTATCGATTATTGACTTTTTAGCTGACTTTGGTGCCTTGGACATGAGCTAGGACCTTAAGATTCTGCATGAAAGGAGGACTAGCAGCCGAGTTGCAGGGAAGAATGTGAAAAATGTTCATATGTAGTAAAAACCAGAGAAATCCGTCCATCTTCGTCATTTGTTATCGATTCGACTTAAAGCCAGATCGTCACATTGGGCGTTCTGCTCTCGGAAACGGTTGTACTTATCGTCTGCAAAGCTATGTCGCGTGTTGCCGTAGGCGGAAACAGGAAAAGCACCGTAGTAGAACACAGCTGAAGCTTCTAAGTTGATGTAATAGCCAGTAAGAAGTAGTCCAATTCAAGTGTTAGGTATCGATTATTGACTTTTTAGCTTTCTTTGGTGCCTTGGACACGAGCTAGGACCTTAACATTCTGCATGAAAGGAGGACTAGCTGCCGCGTTGCACGGGAGAATGGGAAAAGTGTTCATATGTAGTAAAAACCTTAGAAATCCGTCCATTTTCGTCATTTGTTATCGAATCGACTTAAAGCCAGATCGTCACATTGGCCGCCCTTCTCTCTGAAACGGTTGTACTTATTGTCTGCAATGCTATGTCGCGTGCTGCGGTAAGCGGAGACACTAAAATCACCATAGGAGAACACAGATGAAGCATCTAAGTTGATGTAATAGCCAGTAAGAAGTAATCCAATTCAAGTTTTAGGTATCGATTATTGACTTTTTAGCTGGCTTTGGTGCCTTGGACATGAGCTAGGACCTTAAGATTCTGCATGAAAGGAGGACTAGCAGCCGAGTTGCACGGGAGAATGTGAAAAGTGTTCATATGTAGTAAAATCCTGAGAAATCAGTCGTTTTCGTCATTTGTTATCGAATCGACTTAGAGCCAGATCGTCACATTGGCCGCTCTTCTCTCTGAAACGGTTGTACTTATCGTCTGCAAAGCTATGTCGCGTGCTGCGGTATGTGGAGACACTCAAAGCACCATAGTAGAACACAGATGAAGCTCCTAAGTTGATGTAATTGCCAGTAAGAAGTAGTACAATTCAAGTTTTAGGTATCGATTATTGACTTCTTAGCTGGCTTTGGTGCCTTGGACATGAGCTAGGACCTTAAATTTCTGCATGAAAGGAGGACTAGCAGACGCGTTGCACGGGAGAATGTGAAAAGTGTTCATATGTAGTAAAAACCTTAGAAATCCTTCCGTTTTCGTCATTTGTTATCGAATCGACTTAAAGCCAGATCGTCACATTGGCCGCTCTTCTCTCTGAAACGCTTGTACTTATCGTCTGCAAAGCTATGTCGCGTGCTGCGGTATGCGGAGACACTAAAATCACCATAGTAGAACACAGATGAAGCTTTTAAGTTGATGTAATAGCCAGTAAGAAGTAGTACAATTCATGTTTTAGGTATCGATTATTGACTTTTTAGCTGGCTTTGGTGCCTTGGACATGAGCTAGGACCTTAACATTCTGCATGAAAGGAGGACTAGCAGCCGAGTTGCACGGGAGAATGTGAAAAGTGTTCATATGTAGTAAAAACCTTAGAAATCCGTCCATTTTCGTCATTTGTTATCGAATCGACTTAAAGCCAGATCGTCACATTGGCCGCTCTTCTCTCCGAAACGCTTGTACTTATCGTCTGCAAAGCTATGTCGCGTGCTGCGGTATGCGGAGACACTGCACTCACCATAGTAAAACACAGTTCAAGCTTCTAAGTTGATGTAATAGCCAGTAAGAAGTAATCCAATTCAAGTTTTAGGTATCGATTATTGACTTTTTAGCTGGCTTTGGTGCCTTGGACATGAGCTAGGACCTTAAGATTCTGCATGAAAGGAGGACTAGCAGCCGAGTTGCACGGGAGAATGTTAAAAGTGTTCATATGTAGTAAAAACCTTAGAAATCCGTCCGTTTTCGTCATTTGTTATCGAATCGACTTAAAGCCAGATCGTCACATTGGCCGCTCTTCTCTCTGAAACGCTTGTACTTATCGTCTGCAGAGCTATGTCGCGTACTGCGGTATGTGGAGACACTAAAAGCACCATAGTGGAACACAGATGAAGCTTCTAAGTTGATGTAATAGCCAGTAAGAAGTAGTACAATTAAAGTTTTAGGTATCGATTATTGACATTTTAGCTGGCTTTGTTGCCTTGGACATGAGCTAGGACCTTAACATTCTGCATGAAAGGAGGACTAGCAGCCGAGTTGCAGGGGAGAATGTGAAAAGTGTTCATATGTAGTAAAAACCTTAGAAATCCGTCCATTTTCGTCATTTGTTATCGAATCGACTTAAAGCCAGATCGTCACATTGGCCGCTCTTCTCTCCGAAACGCTTGTACTTATCGTCTGCAAAGCTATGTCGCGTGCTGCGGTATCCGGAGACACTGCACTCACCATAGTAGAACACAGTTCAAGCTTCTAAGTTGATGTAATAGCCAGTAAGAAGTAGTACAATTCAAGTTTTAGGTATCGATTATTGACTTTTTAGCTGGCTTTGGTGACTTGGACGTGAGCTAGGACCTTAAGATTCTGCATGAAAGGAGGACTAGCAGCCGAGTTGCAGGGGAGAATGTGAAAAGTTTTCATATGTAGTAAAAACCTGAGAAATCCGTCCGTTTTCGTCATTTGTTATCGAATCGACTTAAAGATAGATCGTCACATTGGCCGCTCTGCTCTCGGAAACGGTTGTACTTATCGTCTGCAAAGCTATGTCGCGTGTTGCCATAGGCGGAAACAGGAAAAGCACCATAGTAGAACACAGATGAAGCTTCTAAGTTGATGTAATAGCCAGTAAGAAGTAGTCCAATTTAAATTTAGATATCGATTATTGACTTTTTAGCTGGCTTTGGTGCCTTGGACATGTGCTAGGACCTTAAGATTCTGCATGAAAGGAGGACTAGCAGCCGAGTTGCAGGGGAGAATGTGAAAAGTGTTCATATGTAGTAAAAACCTGAGAAATCCGTCCGTTTTCGTCATTTGTTATCGAATCGACGTAAAGCCAGATCGTCACATTGGCCGCCCTTCTCTCTGAAACGGTTGTACTTATCGCCTGCAAAGCTATGTCGCGTGCTGCGGTATGCGGAGACACTAAAATCACCATAGTAGAACATAGATCAAGCTTCTAAGTTGATGTAATAGCCAGTAAGAAGTAGTACAATTCTAGTTTTAGGTATCAATTATTGACTTTTTAGCTGGCTTTGGTGCCTTGGACATGAGCTAGGACCTTAAGATTCAGCATGAAAGGAGGACTAGCAGCCGAGTTGCACGGGAGAATGTGAAAAGTGTTCATATGCAGTAAAAACGTGAGACATCCGTCCGTTTTCGTCATTTGTTATCGAATCGACTTAAAGCCAGATAGTCACATTGGCCGCTCTTCTCTCTGAAACGCTTGTACTTATCGTCTGCAAAGCTGTGTCGCGTGCTGCGGTATTCGGAGACACTAAAATCACCATAGTAGAACACAGATCAAGCTTCTAAGTTGATGTAATAGCAAGTAAGAAGTAGTACAATTCAAGTTTTAGGTATCGATTATTGACTTTTTAGCTGGCTTTGGTGCCTTGGACATGAGCTAGGACCTTACGATTCTGCATGAAAGGAGGACTAGCAGCCGAGTTGCAGGGGAGAATGTGAAAAGTGTTCATATGTAGTAAAAACCTGAGAAATCCGTTCGTTTTTGTCATTTGTTATCGAATTGACTTAAAGCCGGATAGTCACTTTGGCCGCTCTGCTCTCGGAAACGGTTGTACTTATCGTCTGCAAAGCTATGTCGAGTGTTGCCGTAGGCGGAAACAGGAAAAGCACCATAGTAGAACACAGATGAAGCTTCTAAGTTGATGTAATAGCAAGTAAGAAGTAGTCCAATTCAAGTTTTAGGTATCGATTATTGACTTTTTAGCTGGCTTTGGTGCTTT
The DNA here is from genome assembly GCF_023897955.1 of Schistocerca gregaria. Lineage (NCBI taxonomy): Eukaryota > Metazoa > Arthropoda > Insecta > Orthoptera > Acrididae > Schistocerca > Schistocerca gregaria. Next base: position 369,923 of record NW_026061765.1, on the reverse strand, counting down.
GGACATGAGCTCGGACCTTAATATTCTGCATGAAAGGAGGACTAGCAATCGAGTTGCACGGGAGAATGTGAAAAGTGTTCTTATGTAGTAAAAACCTGAGACATCCGTCCTTTTTCGTCATTTGTTATCGAATCGACTTAAAGCCAGATCGTCACATTGGCCGCTCTTCTCTCTGAAACGGTTGTACTTATCGTCTGCAAAGCTATGTCGCGTGCTGCGGTATGCTGAGACACTAAAAGCACCATAGTAGAACATAGATGAAGCTTCTAAGTTGATGTAATAGCCAGTCAGAAGCAGTATAATTCAAGTTTTAGGTATCGATTATTGACTTTTTAGCTGGCTTTGGTACCTTGGACATGAGCTAGGACCTTAAGATTCTGCATGAAAGGAGGACTAGCAGCCGAATATCATGGGAGAATGTGAAAAGTGTTCATATGTAGTAAAAACCTGAGAAATCCGTCCGTTTTCGTCATTTGTTATCGAATCGACTTAAAGCCAGATCGTCACATTGGCCGCTCTTCTCTCTGAAACGGTTGTACTTATCGTCTGCAAAGCTATGTCGCATGCTGCGGTATGTGGAGACACTAAAAGCACCATAGTAGAACACAGATGAAGCTTCTAAGTTGATGTAATAGCCAGTAAGAAGTAGTAGCATTCAAGTTTTAGGTATCGATTATTGACTTTTTAGCTGGCTTTGGTGCCTTGGACATGAGCTAGGACCTTAATATTCTGCATGAAAGGACTAGCAATCGAGTGGCACGGGGGAATGTGAAAAGTGTTCATATGTAGTAAAAACCTGAGAAATCCGTCCGTTTTCGTCATTTGTTATCGAATCGACTTAAAGCCAGATCGTCACATTGGCCGCTCCTCTCTCTGAAACGGTTGTACTTATCGTCTGCAAAGCTATGTCGCGTGCTGCGGTATGCGGAGACACTAAAGTCACCATAGTAGAACACAGATGAAGCTTCTAAGTTGATGTAATAGCCAGTAAGAAGTAGTACAATTCAAGTTTTAGGTATCGATTATTGACTTTTTAGCTGGCTTTGGTGCCTTGGACATGAGCTAGGACCTTAACATTCTGCATGAAAGGAGGACTAGCAGCCGAGTTGAACGGGAGAATGTGAAAAGTGTTCATATGTAGTAAAAACCTTAGAAATCTGTCCGTTTTCGTCATTTGTTATCGAATCGACTTAAAGTCAGGTCGTCACATTGGCCGCTCTTCTCTCTGAAACGGTTGTACTTATCGTCTGCAAAGCTATGTTGCGTGCTGCGGTATGTGGAGACACTAAAACCACCATAGTAGGAAACAGATGAAGCATCTAAGTTGATGTAATAGCCAGTAAGAAGTAATCCAATTCAAGTTTTGGGTATCGATTATTGACTTTTTAGCTGGCTTTGGTGCCTTGGACATGAGCTTGGACCTTAAGATTCTGCATGAAAGGAGGACTAGCAGCCGAGTTGCACGGGAGAATGTGAAAAGTGTTCATATGTAGTAAAAACCTGAGAAATCCGTCCGTTTTCGTCATTTGTTATCGAATCGACTTAAAGCCAGATCGACACATTGGCCGCTCTTCTCTCTGAAACGGTTGTACTTATCGTCTGCAAAGCTATGTCGCGTGCTGCGGTATGCTGAGACACTACAAGCACCATAGTAGAACACAGATGAAGCTTCTAAGTTGATGTACTAGCCAGTAAGAGGTAGTACAATTCAAGTTTTAGGTACTGAATATTGACCTTTTAGCTGGCTTTGGTGCCTTGGACATGAGCTAGGACCTTAAGATTCTGCATGAAAGGAGGACTAGCAGCCGAGTTGCAGGGGAGAATGTGAAAAGTGTTCATATGTAGTAAAAACCTGAGAAATCCGTCCGTTTTCGTCATTTGTTATCGAATCGACGTAAAGCCAGATCGTCACATTGGCCGCCCTTCTCTCTGAAACGGTTGTACTTATCGCCTGCAAAGCTATGTCGCGTGCTGCGGTATGCGGAGACACTAAAATCACCATAGTAGAACATAGATCAAGCTTCTAAGTTGATGTAATAGCCAGTAAGAAGTAGTACAATTCTAGTTTTAGGTATCAATTATTGACTTTTTAGCTGGCTTTGGTGCCTTGGACATGAGCTAGGACCTTAAGATTCAGCATGAAAGGAGGACTAGCAGCCGAGTTGCACGGGAGAATGTGAAAAGTGTTCATATGCAGTAAAAACGTGAGACATCCGTCCGTTTTCGTCATTTGTTATCGAATCGACTTAAAGCCAGATAGTCACATTGGCCGCTCTTCTCTCTGAAACGCTTGTACTTATCGTCTGCAAAGCTGTGTCGCGTGCTGCGGTATTCGGAGACACTAAAATCACCATAGTAGAACACAGATCAAGCTTCTAAGTTGATGTAATAGCAAGTAAGAAGTAGTACAATTCAAGTTTTAGGTATCGATTATTGACTTTTTAGCTGGCTTTGGTGCCTTGGACATGAGCTAGGACCTTACGATTCTGCATGAAAGGAGGACTAGCAGCCGAGTTGCAGGGGAGAATGTGAAAAGTGTTCATATGTAGTAAAAACCTGAGAAATCCGTTCGTTTTTGTCATTTGTTATGAAATTGACTTAAAGCCGGATAGTCACTTTGGCCGCTCTGCTCTCGGAAACGGTTGTACTTATCGTCTGCAAAGCTATGTCGAGTGTTGCCGTAGGCGGAAACAGGAAAAGCACCATAGTAGAACACAGATGAAGCTTCTAAGTTGATGTAATAGCAAGTAAGAAGTAGTCCAATTCAAGTTTTAGGTATCGATTATTGACTTTTTAGCTGGCTTTGGTGCTTTGGACATGAGCTCGGACCTTAATATTCTGCATGAAAGGAGGACTAGCAATCGAGTTGCACGGGAGAATGTGAAAAGTGTTCTTATGTAGTAAAAACCTGAGACATCCGTCCTTTTTCGTCATTTGTTATCGAATCGACTTAAAGCCAGATCGTCACATTGGCCGCTCTTCTCTCTGAAACGGTTGTACTTATCGTCTGCAAAGCTATGTCGCGTGCTGCGGTATGCTGAGACACTAAAAGCACCATAGTAGAACATAGATGAAGCTTCTAAGTTGATGTAATAGCCAGTCAGAAGCAGTATAATTCAAGTTTTAGGTATCGATTATTGACTTTTTAGCTGGCTTTGGTACCTTGGACATGAGCTAGGACCTTAAGATTCTGCATGAAAGGAGGACTAGCAGCCGAATTTCATGGGAGAATGTGAAAAGTGTTCATATGTAGTAAAAACCTGAGAAATCCGTCCGTTTTCGTCATTTGTTATCGAATCGACTTAAAGCCAGATCGTCACATTGGCCGCTCTTCTCTCTGAAACGGTTGTACTTATCGTCTGCAAAGCTATGTCGCATGCTGCGGTATGTGGAGACACTAAAAGCACCATAGTAGAACACAGATGAAGCTTCTAAGTTGATGTAATAGCCAGTAAGAAGTAGTAGCATTCAAGTTTTAGGTATCGATTATTGACTTTTTAGCTGGCTTTGGTGCCTTGGACATGAGCTAGGACCTTAATATTCTGCATGAAAGGACTAGCAATCGAGTGGCACGGGGGAATGTGAAAAGTGTTCATATGTAGTAAAAACCTGAGAAATCCGTCCGTTTTCGTCATTTGTTATCGAATCGACTTAAAGCCAGATCGTCACATTGGCCGCTCCTCTCTCTGAAACGGTTGTACTTATCGTCTGCAAAGCTATGTCGCGTGCTGCGGTATGCGGAGACACTAAAGTCACCATAGTAGAACACAGATGAAGCTTCTAAGTTGATGTAATAGCCAGTAAGAAGTAGTACAATTCAAGTTTTAGGTATCGATTATTGACTTTTTAGCTGGCTTTGGTGCCTTGGACATGAGCTAGGACCTTAACATTCTGCATGAAAGGAGGACTAGCAGCCGAGTTGAACGGGAGAATGTGAAAAGTGTTCATATGTAGTAAAAACCTTAGAAATCTGTCCGTTTTCGTCATTTGTTATCGAATCGACTTAAAGTCAGGTCGTCACATTGGCCGCTCTTCTCTCTGAAACGGTTGTACTTATCGTCTGCAAAGCTATGTTGCGTGCTGCGGTATGTGGAGACACTAAAACCACCATAGTAGGAAACAGATGAAGCATCTAAGTTGATGTAATAGCCAGTAAGAAGTAATCCAATTCAAGTTTTGGGTATCGATTATTGACTTTTTAGCTGGCTTTGGTGCCTTGGACATGAGCTTGGACCTTAAGATTCTGCATGAAAGGAGGACTAGCAGCCGAGTTGCACGGGAGAATGTGAAAAGTGTTCATATGTAGTAAAAACCTGAGAAATCCGTCCGTTTTCGTCATTTGTTATCGAATCGACTTAAAGCCAGATCGACACATTGGCCGCTCTTCTCTCTGAAACGGTTGTACTTATCGTCTGCAAAGCTATGTCGCGTGCTGCGGTATGCTGAGACACTACAAGCTCCATAGTAGAACACAGATGAAGCTTCTAAGTTGATGTACTAGCCAGTAAGAGGTAGTACAATTCAAGTTTTAGGTACTGAATATTGACCTTTTAGCTGGCTTTGGTGCCTTGGACATGAGCTAGGACCTTAAGATTCTGCATGAAAGGAGGACTAGCAGCCGAGTTGCACGGGAGAATGTGAAAAGTGTTCATATGTAGTAAAAACCTGAGACATCCGTCCGTTTATGTCATTTGTTACCGAATCGACTTAAAGCCAGATCGTCACATTGGCCGCTCTTCTCTCTGAAACGGTTGTACTTATCGTCTGCAAAACTATGTCGCGTGCTGCGGTATGCGGAGAAACTAAAACCACCGTAGTAGAACACAGATGAAGCTTCTAAGTTGATGTAATAGCCAGTAAGAAGTAGTCCATTTCAAGTTTTAGGTATCGATTATTGACTTTTTAGCTGGCTTTGGTGCCTTGGACATGAGCTAGGACCTTACGATTCTGCATGAAAGGAGGACTGGCAGCCGAGTTGCAGGGGAGAATGTGAAAAGTGTTCATATGTAGTAAAAACCTGAGAAATCCGTCCGTTTTCGTCATTTGTTATCGAATCGACTTAAAACCAGATCGTCACATTGCCCGCTCTGCTCTCGGAAACGGTTGTACTTATCGTCTGCAAAGCTATGTCGCGTGCTGCGGTATGCTGAGACACTACAAGCACCATAGTAGAACACAGATGAAGCTTCTAAGTTGATGTACTAGCCAGTAAGAGGTAGTACAATTCAAGTTTTAGGTACTGAATATTGACCTTTTAGCTGGCTTTGGTGCCTTGGACATGAGCTAGGACCTTAAGATTCTGCATGAAAGGAGGACTAGCAGCCGAGTTGCACGGGAGAATGTGAAAAGTGTTCATATGTAGTAAAAGCCTGAGACATCCGTCCGTTTTCGTCATTTGTTATCGAATCGACTTAAAGCCAGATCGTCACATTGGCCGCTCTTCTCTCTGAAACGGTTGTACTTATCGTCTGCAGAGCTATGTCGCGTGCTGCGGTATGCGGAGAAACTAAAACCACCGTAGTAGAACACACATGAAGCTTCTAAGTTGATGTACTAGCCAGTAAGAGGTAGTACAATTCAAGTTTTAGGTACTGAATATTGACCTTTTAGCTGGCTTTGGTGCCTTGGACATGAGCTAGGACCTAAAGATTTTGCATGAAAGGAGAACTAGCAGCCGAGTTGCACGGGAGAATGTGAAAAGTGTTCATATGAAGTAAAAACCTGAGAAATCCGTCCGTTTTCGTCATTTGTTATCGAATCGACTTAAAGCCAGATAGTCACATTGGCCGCTCTTCTCTCTGAAACGCTTGTACTTATCGTCTGCAATGCTGTGTCGCGTGCTGCGGTATTCGGAGACACTAAAATCACCATAGTAGAACACAGATCAAGCTTCTAAGTTGATGTAATAGCAAGTAAGAAGTAGTACAATTCAAGTTTTAGGTATCGATTATTGACTTTTTAGCTGGCTTTGGTGCCTTGGACATGAGCTAGGACCTTACGATTCTGCATGAAAGGAGGACTAGCAGCCGAGTTGCAGGGGAGAATGTGAAAAGTGTTCATATGTAGTAAAAACCTGAGAAATCCGTTCGTTTTTGTCATTTGTTATCGAATTGACTTAAAGCCAGATCGTCACTTTGGCCGCTCTGCTCTCGGAAACGGTTGTACTTATCGTCTGCAAAGCTATGTCGAGTGTTGCCGTAGGCGGAAACAGGAAAAGCACCATAGAAGAACACAGATGAAGCTTCTAAGTTGATGTAATAGCAAGTAAGAAGTAGTCCAATTCAAGTTTTAGGTATCGATTATTGACTTTTTAGCTGGCTTTGGTGCTTTGGACATGAGCTCGGACCTTAATATTCTGCATGAAAGGAGGACTAGCAATCGAGTTGCACGGGAGAATGTGAAAAGTGTTCTTATGTAGTAAAAACCTGAGACATCCGTCCTTTTTCGTCATTTGTTATCGAATCGACTTAAAGCCAGATCGTCACATTGGCCGCTCTTCTCTCTGAAACGGTTGTACTTATCGTCTGCAAAGCTATGTCGCGTGCTGCGGTATGCTGAGACACTAAAAGCACCATAGTAGAACATAGATGAAGCTTCTAAGTTGATGTAATAGCCAGTCAGAAGCAGTATAATTCAAGTTTTAGGTATCGATTATTGACTTTTTAGCTGGCTTTGGTACCTTGGACATGAGCTAGGACCTTAAGATTCTGCATGAAAGGAGGACTAGCAGCCGAATTTCATGGGAGAATGTGAAAAGTGTTCATATGTAGTAAAAACCTGAGAAATCCGTCCGTTTTCGTCATTTGTTATCGAATCGACTTAAAGCCAGATCGTCACATTGGCCGCTCTTCTCTCTGAAACGGTTGTACTTATCGTCTGCAAAGCTATGTCGCGTGCTGCGGTATGTGGAGACACTAAAAGCACCATAGTAGAACACAGATGAAGCTTCTAAGTTGATGTAATAGCCAGTAAGAAGTAGTAGCATTCAAGTTTTAGGTATCGATTATTGACTTTTTAGCTGGCTTTGGTGCCTTGGACATGAGCTAGGACCTTAATATTCTGCATGAAAGGACTAGCAATCGAGTGGCACGGGGGAATGTGAAAAGTGTTCATATGTAGTAAAAACCTGAGAAATCCGTCCGTTTTCGTCATTTGTTATCGAATCGACTTAAAGCCAGATCGTCACATTGGCCGCTCCTCTCTCTGAAACGGTTGTACTTATCGTCTGCAAAGCTATGTCGCGTGCTGCGGTATGCGGAGACACTAAAGTCACCATAGTAGAACACAGATGAAGCTTCTAAGTTGATGTAATAGCCAGTAAGAAGTAGTACAATTCAAGTTTTAGGTATCGATTATTGACTTTTTAGCTGGCTTTGGTGCCTTGGACATGAGCTAGGACCTTAACATTCTGCATGAAAGGAGGACTAGCAGCCGAGTTGAACGGGAGAATGTGAAAAGTGTTCATATGTAGTAAAAACCTTAGAAATCTGTCCGTTTTCGTCATTTGTTATCGAATCGACTTAAAGCCAGGTCGTCACATTGGCCGCTCTTCTCTCTGAAACGGTTGTACTTATCGTCTGCAAAGCTATGTTGCGTGCTGCGGTATGTGGAGACACTAAAAGCACCATAGTAGGAAACAGATGAAGCATCTAAGTTGATGTAATAGCCAGTAAGAAGTAATCCAATTCAAGTTTTGGGTATCGATTATTGACTTTTTAGCTGGCTTTGGTGCCTTGGACATGAGCTTGGACCTTAAGATTCTGCATGAAAGGAGGACTAGCAGCCGAGTTGCACGGGAGAATGTGAAAAGTGTTCATATGTAGTAAAAACCTGAGAAATCCGCCCGTTTTCGTCATTTGTTATCGAATCGACTTAAAGCCAGATCGACACATTGGCCGCTCTTCTCTCTGAAACGGTTGTACTTATCGTCTGCAAAGCTATGTCGCGTGCTGCGGTATGCTGAGACACTACAAGCACCATAGTAGAACACAGATGAAGCTTCTAAGTTGATGTACTAGCCAGTAAGAGGTAGTACAATTCAAGTTTTAGGTACTGAATATTGACCTTTTAGCTGGCTTTGGTGCCTTGGACATGAGCTAGGACCTTAAGATTCTGCATGAAAGGAGGACTAGCAGCCGAGTTGCACGGGAGAATGTGAAAAGTGTTCATATGTAGTAAAAACCTGAGACATCCGTCCGTTTTTGTCATTTGTTACCGAATCGACTTAAAGCCAGATCGTCACATTGGCCGCTCTTCTCTCTGAAACGGTTGTACTTATCGTCTGCAAAACTATGTCGCGTGCTGCGGTATGCGGAGAAACTAAAACCACCGTAGTAGAACACAGATGAAGCTTCTAAGTTGATGTAATAGCCAGTAAGAAGTAGTCCATTTCAAGTTTTAGGTATCGATTATTGACTTTTTAGCTGGCTTTGGTGCCTTGGACATGAGCTAGGACCTTACGATTCTGCATGAAAGGAGGACTGGCAGCCGAGTTGCAGGGGAGAATGTGAAAAGTGTTCATATGTAGTAAAAACCTGAGAAATCCGTCCGTTTTCGTCATTTGTTATCGAATCGACTTAAAACCAGATCGTCACATTGCCCGCTCTGCTCTCGGAAACGGTTGTACTTATCGTCTGCAAAGCTATGTCGCGTGCTGCGGTATGCTGAGACACTACAAGCACCATAGTAGAACACAGATGAAGCTTCTAAGTTGATGTACTAGCCAGTAAGAGGTAGTTCAATTCAAGTTTTAGGTACTGAATATTGACCTTTTAGCTGGCTTTGGTGCCTTGGACATGAGCTAGGACCTTAAGATTCTGCATGAAAGGAGGACTAGCAGCCGAGTTGCACGGGAGAATGTGAAAAGTGTTCATATGTAGTAAAAGCCTGAGACATCCGTCCGTTTTCGTCATTTGTTATCGAATCGACTTAAAGCCAGATCGTCACATTGGCCGCTCTTCTCTCTGAAACGGTTGTACTTATCGTCTGCAGAGCTATGTCGCGTGCTGCGGTATGCGGAGAAACTAAAACCACCGTAGTAGAACACACATGAAGCTTCTAAGTTGATGTACTAGCCAGTAAGAGGTAGTACAATTCAAGTTTTAGGTATCGATTATTGACTTTTTAGCTGGCTTTGGTGCCTTGGACATGAGCTAGGACCTTACGATTCTGCATGAAAGGAGGACTGGCAGCCGAGTTGCAGGGGAGAATGTGAAAAGTGTTCATATGTAGTAAAAACCTGAGAAATCCGTCCGTTTTCGTCATTTGTTATCGAATCGACATAAAGCCAGATCGTCATATTGGCCGCTCTTCTCTCTGAAACGGTTGTACTTATCGTCTGCAAAGCTATGACGCGTGCTGCTGTATGCGGAGACACTAAAAGCACCATAGTAGGAAACAGATGAAGCATCTAAGTTGATGTAATAGCCAGTAAGAAGTAATCCAATTCAAGTTTTGGGTATCGATTATTGACTTTTTAGCTGGCTTTGGTGCCTTGGACATGAGCTAGGACCTTAAGATTCTGCATGAAAGGAGGACTAGCAGCCGAGTTGCACGGGAGAATGTGAAAAGTTTTCATATGTAGTAAAAACCTGAGAAATCCGTCCGTTTTCGTCATTTGTTATCGAATCGACTTAAAGCCAGATCGACACATTGGCCGCTCTTCTCTCTGAAACGGTTGTAGTTATCGTCTGCAAAGCTATGTCGCGTGCTGCGGTATGCAGAGACACTACAAGCACCATAGTAGAACACAGATGAAGCTTCTAAGTTGACGTACTAGCCAGTAAGAGGTAGTACAATTCAAGTTTTAGGTACTGAATATTGACCTTTTAGCTGGCTTTGGTGCCTTGGACATGAGCTAGGACCTTAAGATTTTGCATGAAAGGAGGACTAGCAGCCGAGTTGCACGGGAGAATGTGAAAAGTGTTCATATGTAGTAAAAACCTGAGACATCCATCCGTTTTCGTCATTTGTTATCGAATCGACTTAAAGCCAGATCGACACATTGGCCGCTCTTCTCTCTGAAACGGTTGTACTTATCGTCTGCAGAGCTATGTCGCGTGCTGCGGTATGCGGAGAAACTAAAACCACCGTAGTAGAACACACATGAAGCTTCTAAGTTGATGTACTAGCCAGTAAGAGGTAGTACAATTGAAGTTTTAGGAATCGATTATTGACTTTTTAACTGGCTTTGGTGCCGTGGACATGAGCTAGGACCTTAAGATTGTGCATGAAAGGAGGACTAGCAGCCGAGTTGCACGGGAGGATGTGAAAAGTGTTCATATGTAGTAAAAACCTGAGAAATCCGTCCGTTTTCGTCATTTGTTATCGAATCGACTTAAAGCCAGATCGTCACATTGGCCGCTCTGCTCTCTGAAACGGTTGTACTTATCGTCTGCAAAGCTATGTCGCGTACTGCGGTATTCGGAGACACTAAAAGCACCACCGTAGAACACAGATGAAGCTTCTAAGTGGATGTAATATCCAGTAAGAAGTAGTACAATTGAAGTTTTAGGAATCGATTATTGACTTTTTAGCTGGCTTTGGTGCCTTGGACATGAGCTAGGACCTTACGTTTCTGCATGAAAGGAGGACTAGCAGCCGAGTTGCACGGGAGAATGTGAAAAGTGTTCATATGTAGTAAAAACCTGAGACATCCGTCCGTTTTCGTCATTTGTTATCGAATCGACTTAAAGCCACATCGTCACATTGGCCGCTCTTCTCTCTGAAACGGTTGTACTTATCGTCTGCAAAACCGTGTCGCGTGCTGCGGTATGCGGAGAAACTAAAAGCACCGTAGTAGAACACAGATGAAGCTTCTAAGTTGATGTAATAGCCAGTAAGAAGTAGTAGAATTCAAGTTTTAGGTATCGATTATTGACTTTTTAACTGGCTTTGGTGCCGTGGACATGAGCTAGGACCTTAAGATTGTGCATGAAAGGAGGACTAGCAGCCGAGTTGCACGGGAGGATGTGAAAAGTGTTCATATGTAGTAAAAACCTGAGAAATCCGTCCGTTTTCGTCATTTGTTATCGAATCGACTTAAAGCCAGATCGTCACATTGGCCGCTCTGCTCTCTGAAACGGTTGTACTTATCGTCTGCAAAGCTATGTCGCGTACTGCGGTATTCGGAGACACTAAAAGCACCACAGTAGAACACAGATGAAGCTTCTAAGTTGATGTAATATCCAGTAAGAAGTAGTACAATTCAAGTTTTAGGAATCGATTATTGACTTTTTAGCTGGCTTTGGTGCCTTGGACATGAGCTAGGACCTTAAGTTTCTGCGTGAAAGGAGGACTAGCAGCCGAGTTGCACGGGAGAATGTGAAAAGTGTTCATATGTAGTAAAAACCTGAGAAATCCGTCCGTTTTCGTCATTTGTTATCGAATCGACTTAAAGCCAGATCGTCAAATTGGCCGCTCTTCTCTCTGAAACGGTTGTACTTATCGTCTGCAAAGCTATGTCGCGTGCTGCGGTATGCGGAGACACTAAAAGCACCATAGTAGTACACAGATCAAGCTTCTAAGTTGATGTAATAGCCAGTAAGAAGTAGTACAATTCAAGTTTTAGGTATTGATTATTGACTTTTTAGCTGGCTTTGGTGCCTTGGACATGAGCTAGGACCTTAAGATTCTGCATGAAAGGAGGACTAGCAGCCAAGTTGCACGGGAGAATATGAAAAGTCTTCATATGTAGTAAAAACCTGAGAAATCCGTCCGTTTTCGTCATTTGTTATCGAATCGACTTAAAGCCAGATCGTCACATTGGCCGCTCTTCTCTCTGAAAAGGTTGTACTTATCGTCTGCAAAACCATGTCGCGTGCTGCGGTATGCGGAGAAACTAAAAGCACCGTAGTAGAACACAGATGGAGCTTCTAAGTTGATGTAATAGCCAGTAAGAAGTAGTACAATTCAAGTTTTAGGTATCGATTATTGACTTTTTAGCTGGTTTTGGTGCCGTGGACATGAGCTAGGGCCTTAAGATTCTGCATGAAAGGAGGACTAGGAGCCGAGTTGCACGGGAGGATGTGAAAAGTGTTCATATGTAGTAAAAACCTGAGAAATCCGTCCGTTTTCCTCATTTGTTATCGAATCGACTTAAAGCCAGATCGTCACATTAGCCGCTCTTATCTCTGAAACGGTTGTACTTATCGTCTGCAAAGCTATGTCAAGAGCAGTGGTATGCGGAGACATTAAAATCACCATAGTAGGAACAGATGAAGCATCTAAGTTCATGTAATAGCCAGTAAGAAGTAATCCAATTCAAGTTTTGGGTATCGATTATTGACTTTTTAGCTGGCTTTGGTGCCTTGGACATGAGCTAAGAGCTTAAGATTCTGCATGAAAGGAGGACTAGCAGCCGAGTTGCACGGGAGAATGTGAAAAGTGTTCATATGTAGTAAAAACCTGAGAAATCCAACCGTTTTCGTCATTTGTTATCGAATCGACTTAAAGCCAGATCGTCACATTGGCCGCTCTTCTCTCTGAAACGGTTGTACTTATCGTCTGCAAAGCTATGTTGCGTGCTGCGGTATGTGGAGACACTAAAAGCACCATAGTAGGAAACAGATGAAGCATCTAAGTTGATGTAATAGCCAGTAAGAAGTAATCCAATTCAAGTTTTGGGTATCGATTATTGACTTTTTAGCTGGCTTTGGTGCCTTGGACATGAGCTAGGACCTTAAGATTCTGCATGAAAGGAGGACTAGCAGCCGAGTTGCACGGGAGAATGTGAAAAGTTTTCATATGTAGTAAAAACCTGAGAAATCCGTCCGTTTTCGTCATTTGTTATCGAATCGACTTAAAGCCAGATCGACACATTGGCCGCTCTTCTCTCTGAAACGGTTGTACTTATCGTCTGCAAAGCTATGTCGCGTGCTGCGGTATGCAGAGACACTACAAGCACCATAGTAGAACACAGATGAAGCTTCTAAGTTGACGTACTAGCCAGTAAGAGGAAGTACAATTCAAGTTTTAGGTACTGAATATTGACCTTTTAGCTGGCTTTGGTGCCTTGGACATGAGCTAGGACCTTAAGATTTTGCATGAAAGGAGGACTAGCAGCCGAGTTGCACGGGAGAATGTGAAAAGTGTTCATATGTAGTAAAAACCTGAGACATCCATCCGTTTTCGTCATTTGTTATCGAATCGACTTAAAGCCAGATCGTCACATTGGCCGCTCTTCTCTCTGAAACGGTTGTACTTATCGTCTGCAGAGCTATGTCGCGTGCTGCGGTATGCGGAGAAACTAAAACCACCGTAGTAGAACACACATGAAGCTTCTAAGTTGATGTACTAGCCAGTAAGAGGTAGTACAATTCAAGTTTTAGGTACTGAATATTGACCTTTTAGCTGGCTTTGGTGCCTTGGACATGAGCTAGGACCTTAAGATTTTGCATGAAAGGAGGACTAGCAGCCGAGTTGCACGGGAGAATGTGAAAAGTGTTCATATGTAGTAAAAACCTGAGAAATCCGTCCGTTTTCGTCATTTGTTATCGAATCGACTTAAAGCCAGATCGTCACATTGGCCGCTCTGCTCTCTGAAACGGTTGTACTTATCGTCTGCAAAGCTGTGTCGCGTACTGCGGTATTCGGAGACACTAAAAGCACCACCGTAGAACACAGATGAAGCTTCTAAGTGGATGTAATATCCAGTAAGAAGTAGTACAATTGAAGTTTTAGGAATCGATTATTGACTTTTTAGCTGGCTTTGGTGCCTTGGACATGAGCTAGGACCTTACGTTTCTGCATGAAAGGAGGACTAGCAGCCGAGTTGCACGGGAGAATGTGAAAAGTGTTCATATGTAGTAAAAACCTGAGACATCCGTCCGTTTTCGTCATTTGTTATCGAATCGACTTAAAGCCACATCGTCACATTGGCCGCTCTTCTCTCTGAAACGGTTGTACTTATCGTCTGCAAAACCGTGTCGCGTGCTGCGGTATGCGGAGAAACTAAAAGCACCGTAGTAGAACACAGATGAAGCTTCTAAGTTGATGTAATAGCCAGTAAGAAGTAGTACAATTCAAGTTTTAGGAATCGATTATTGACTTTTTAGCTGGCTTTGGTGCCTTGGACATGAGCTAGGACCTTAAGTTTCTGCGTGAAAGGAGGACTAGCAGCCGAGTTGCACGGGAGAATGTGAAAAGTGTTCATATGTAGTAAAAACCTGAGAAATCCGTCCGTTTTCGTCATTTGTTATCGAATCGACTTAAAGCCAGATCGTCAAATTGGCCGCTCTTCTCTCTGAAACGGTTGTACTTATCGTCTGCAAAGCTATGTCGCGTGCTGCGGTATGCGGAGACACTAAAAGCACCATAGTAGTACACAGATCAAGCTTCTAAGTTGATGTAATAGCCAGTAAGAAGTAGTACAATTCAAGTTTTAGGTATTGAATATTGACCTTTTAGCTGGCTTTGGTGCCTTTGACATGAGCTAGGACCTTAAGATTCTGCATGAAAGGAGGACTAGCAGCCAAGTTGCACGGGAGAATATGAAAAGTCTTCATATGTAGTAAAAACCTGAGAAATCCGTCCGTTTTCGTCATTTGTTATCGAATCGACTTAAAGCCAGATCGTCAGATTGGCCGCTCTTCTCTCTGAAACGGTTGTACTTATCGTCTGCAAAATCATGTCGCGTGCTGCGGTAAGCGGAGAAACTAAAAGCACCGTAGTAGAACACAGATGGAGCTTCTAAGTTGATGTAATAGCCAGTAAGAAGTAGTACAATTCAAGTTTTAGGTATCGATTATTGACTTTTTAGCTGGTTTTGGTGCCGTGGACATGAGCTAGGGCCTTAAGATTCTGCATGAAAGGAGGACTAGCAGCCGAGATGCACGGGAGAATGTGAAAAGTGTTCATATGTAGTAAAAACCTGAGAAATCCGTCCGTTTTCGTCATTTGTTATCGAATCGACTTAGAGCCAGTTCGACACATTGGCCGCTCTTCTCTCTGAAACGGTTGTACTTATCGTCTACAAAGCTATGTCGCGTGCTGCGTTATGCGGAGACACTAAAAGCACCATAGTAGAACACAGATGAAGCTTCTAAGTTGATGTAATAGCCAGTAAGAGGTAGTACAATTCAAGTTTTAGGTATCGATTATTGCCTTTTTAGCTGGCTTTGGTGCCTTGGACATGAGCTAGGACCTTAAGATTGTGCATGAAAGGAGGACTAGCAGCCGAGTTGCATGGGAGAATGTGAAAAGTGTTCATATGTAGTAAAAACCTGAGACATCCATACGTTTTCGTCATTTGTTATCGAATCGACTTAAAGCCAGATCGTCACATTGGCCGCTCTTCTCTCTGAAACGGTTGTACTTATCGTCTGCAAAACTATGACGCGTGCTGCGGTATGCGGAGAAACTAAAACCACCGTAGTGGAACACACATGAAGCTTCTAAGTTGATGTAATAGCCAGTAAGAAGTAGTACAATTCAAGTTTTAGGTATTGATTATTGACTTTTTAGCTGGCTTTGGTGCCTTGGACATGAGCTAGGACCTTAAGATTCTGCATGAAAGGAGGACTAGCAGCCAAGTTGCACGGGAGAATGTGAAAAGTGTTCATATGTAGTAAAAACCTGAGAAATCCGTCCGTTTTCGTCATTTGTTATCGAATCGACTTAAAGCCAGATCGTCAGATTGGCCGCTCTTCTCTCTGAAACGGTTGTACTTATCGTCTGCAAAACCATGTCGCGTGCTGCGGTATGCGGAGAAACTAAAAGCACCGTAGTAGAACACAGATGAAGCTTCTAAGTTGATGTAATAGCCAGTAAGAAGTAGTAGAATTCAAGTTTTAGGTATCGATTATTGACTTTTTAGCTGGCTTTGGTGCCTTGGACATGAGCTAGGGCCTTAAGATTCTGCATGAAAGGAGGACTAGCAGCCGAGTTGCACGGGAGGATGTGAAAAGTGTTCATATGTAGTAAAAACCTGAGAAATCCGTCCGTTTTCCTCATTTGTTATCGAATCGACTTAATGCCAGATCGTCACATTGGCCGCTCTTCTCTCTGAAACGGTTGTACTTATCGTCTGCAAAGCTATGTCGCGTGCTGCGGTATGCTGAGACACTACAAGCACCATAGTAGAACAAAGATGAAGCTTCTAAGTTGATGTAATAGCCAGTAAGAAGTAGGACAATTCAAGTTTTAGGTATTGAATATTGAATTCTTAGCTGGCTTTGGTGCCTTGGACATGAGCTAGGACCTTAATATTCTGCATCAAAGGAGGACTAGCAGCCGAGTTGCATGAGAGAATGTGAAAAGTGTTCAAATGTAGTAAAAACCTGAGAAATACGTCTGCTTTCGTCATTTGTTATCGAATCGACTTAAAGCCAGATCGTCACATTGGCCGCTCTTCTCTCTGAAACGGTTGTACTTATCGTCTGCAAAGCTATGTCGCGTGCTGCGTTATGCGGAGACACTAAAAGCACCATAGTAGAACACAGATGAAGCTTCTAAGTTGATGTAATAGCCAGTAAGAAGTAGTACAATTCAAGTTTTAGGTATCGATTATTGACTTTTTAGCTGGCTTTGGTGCCTTGGACATGAGCTAGGACCTTAAGATCCTGCATGAAAGGAGGACTAGCAGCCGAGTTGCACGGGAGAATGTGAAAAGTGTTCATATGTAGTAAAAACCTGAGAAATCCGTCCGTTTTCGTCATTTGTTATCGAATCGACTTAAAGCCAGATCGTCAGATTGGCCGCTCTTCTCTCTGAAACGGTTGTACTTATCGTCTGCAAAACCATGTCGCGTGCTGCGGTATGCGGAGAAACTAAAAGCACCGTAGTACAACACAGATAAAGCTTCTAAGTTGATGTAATAGCCAGTAAGAAGTAGTAGAATTCAAGTTTTAGGTATCGATTATTGACTTTTAGCTGGCTTTGGTGCCGTGGACATGAGCTAGGGCCTTAAGATTCTGCATGAAAGGAGGACTAGCAGCCGAGATGCACGGGAGGATGTGAAAAGTGTTCATATGTAGTAAAAACCTGAGAAATCCGTCCGTTTTCCTCATTTGTTATCGAATCGACTTAAAGCCAGATCGTCACATTAGCCGCTCTTCTCTCTGAAACGGTTGTACTTATCGTATGCAAAGCTATGTCGCGTGCTGCGGTATGCGGAGACACTAAAAGCACCATAGTAGAACACAGATGAAGCTTCTAAGTTAATGTAATAGCCAGTAAGAAGTAGTACAATTCAAGTTTTAGGTATCGATTATTGACTTTTTAGCTGGCTTTGGTGCCTTGGACATGAGCTAGGACCTTAAGATTCTGCATGAAAGGAGGACTAGCAGCCGAGTTGCACGGGAGAATGTGAAAAGTGTTCATATGCAGTAAAAACCTGAGACATCCGTCCGTTTTCGTCATTTGTTATCGAATCGACTTAAAGTCAGATTTTCACATTGGCCGCTCTTCTCTCTGAAACGGTTGTACTTATCGTCTGCAAAGCTATGTCGCCTGCTGCGGTATGCTCAGACACTACAAGCACCATAGTAGAACACAGATGAAGCTTCTAAGTTGATGTAATAGCCAGTAAGAAGTAGTACAATTCAAGTTTTAGGTATTGAATATTGAATTTTTAGCTGGCTTTGGTGGCTTGGACATGAGCTAGGACCTTAATATTCTGCATGAAAGGAGGACTAGCAGCCGAGTTGCATGAGAGAATGTAAAAAGTGTTCAAATGTAGTAAAAACCTGAGAAATACGTCTGTTTTCGTCATTTGTTATCGAATCGACTTAAAGCCAGATCGTCACATTGGCCGCTCTTCTCTCTGAAACGGTTGTACTTATCGTCTGCAAAGCTATGTCGCGTGCTGCGGTATGCGGAGACACTAAAAGCACCATAGTAGAACACAGATGAAGCTTCTAAGTTGATGTAATAGCCAGTAAGAAGTAGTACAATTCAAGTTTTAGGTATCGATTATTGACTTTTTAGCTGGCTTTGGTGCCTTGGACATGAGCTAGGACCTTAAGATTCTGCATGAAAGGAGGACTAGCAGCCGAGTTGCACGGGAGAATGTGAAAAGTGTTCATATGCAGTAAAAACCTGAGACATCCGTCCGTTTTCGTCATTTGTTATCGAATCGACTTAAAGCCAGATCGTCACATTGGCCGCTCTTCTCTCTGAAACGGTTGTACTTATCGTCTGCAAAGCTATGTCGCGTGCTGCGGTATGCTGAGACACTACAAGCACCATAGTAGAACACAGATGAAGCTTCTAAGTTGATGTAATAGCCAGTAAGAAGTAGTACAATTCAAGTTTTAGGTATTGAATATTGACCTTTTAGCTGGCTTTGGTGCTTTGGACATGAGCTAGGACCTTAAGATTCTGCATGAAAGGAGGACCAGCAGCCGAGTTGCAGGGGAGAATGTGAAAAGTGTTCATATGTAGTAAAAACCTGAGAAATCCGTCCGTTTTGGTCATTTGTTATCGAATCGACTTAAAGCCAGATCGTCACATTGGCCGCTCTTCTCTCTGAAACGCTTGTACTTATCGTCTGCAAAGCTATGTCGCGTGCTGCGGTATGCGGAGACACTAAAAGCACCATAGTAGAACACAGACCAAGCTTCTAAGTTGATGTAATAGCCAGTAAGAAGTAGTGGAATTCAAATTTTAGGTATCGATTATTGACATTTTAGCTGGCTTTGGTGCCTTGGACATGAGCTACGACCTTAAGATTCTGCATGAAAGGAGGACTAGCAGCCGAGTTGCACGGGAGAATGTGAAAAGTGTTCATATGTAGTAAAAACCTGAGAAATCCGTCCGTTTTCGTCATTTGTTATCGAATCGACTTAAAGCCAGATCGTCACATTGGCCGATCTTCTCTCTGAAACGGTTGTACTTATCGTCTGCAAAGCTATGTCGCGTGCTGCGGTATGCTGAGACACTAAAAGCACCATAGTAGAACACAGATCAAGCTTCTAAGTTGATGTAATAGCCAGTAAGAAGTAGTACAATTCAAGTTTTAGGTATTGAATATTGACCTTTTAGCTGGCTTTGGTGCTTTGGACATGAGCTAGGACCTTAAGATTCTGCATGAAAGGAGGACCAGCAGCCGAGTTGCAGGGGAGAATGTGAAAAGTGTTCATATGTAGTAAAAACCTGAGACATCCGTCCGTTTTCGTCATTTGTTATCGAATCGACTTAAAGCCAGATCGTCACATTGGCCGCTCTTCTCTCTGAAACGCTTCTACTTATCGTCTGCAAAGCTATGTCGCGTGCTGCGGTATGCGGAGACACTAAAAGCACCATAGTAGAACACAGACCAAGCTTCTAAGTTGATGTAATAGCCAGTAAGAAGTAGTGGAATTCAAATTTTAGGTATCGATTATTGACATTTTAGCTGGCTTTGGTGCCTTGGACATGAGCTAGGACCTTAAGATTCTGCATGAAAGGAGGACTAGCAGCCGAGTTGCACGGGAGAATGTGAAAAGTGTTCATATGTAGTAAAAACCTGAGAAATCCGTCCGTTTTCGTCATTTGTTATCGAATCGACTTAAAGCCAGATCGTCACATTGGCCGATCTTCTCTCTGAAACGGTTGTACTTATCGTCTGCAAAGCTATGTCGCGTGCTGCGGTATGCTGAGACACTAAAAGCACCATAGTAGAACACAGATCAAGCTTCTAAGTTGATGTAATAGCCAGTAAGAAGTAGTACAATTCAAGTTTTAGGTATTGAATATTGACCTTTTTGCTGGCTTTGGTGCCTTGGACATGAGCTAGGACCTTAAGATTCTGCATGAAAGGAGGACTAGCAGCCGAGTAGCACGGGAGAATGTGAAAAGTGTTCATATGTAATAAAAACCTGAGACATCCGTCCGTTTTCGTCATTTGTTATCGAATCGACTTAAAGCCACATCGTCACATTGGCCGCTCTTCTCTCTGAAACGGTTGTACTTATCGTCTACAAAACTATGTCGCGTGCTGCGGTATGCGGAGAAACTAAAAGCACCGTAGTAGAACACACATGCAGCTTCTAAGTTGATGTATTAGCCAGTAAAGAGTAGTACAATTCAAGTTTTAGGTATTGATTATTGACTTTTTAGCTGGCTTTGGTGCCTTGGACATGAGCTAGGACCTTAAGATTCTGCATGAAAGGAGGACTAGCAGCCAAGTAGCACGGGAGAATGTGAAAAGTGTTCATATGTAGTAAAAACCTGAGAAATCCGTCCGTTTTCGTCATTTGTTATCGAATCGACTTAAAGCCAGATCGTCACATTGGCCGCTCTTCTCTCTGAAACGGTTGTACTTATTGTCTGCAAAACTATGTCGCGTGCTGCGGTATGCGGAGAAACTAAAAGCAACGTAGTAGAACACAGATGAAGCTTCTAAGTTGATGTAATAGCCAGTAAGAAGCAGTACATTTCACGTTTTAGCTATTGATTATTGACTTTTTAGCTGGCTTTGGTGCCTTGGACATGAGCTAGGACCTTAAGATTCTGCATGAAAGGAGGACTAGCAGCCGAGTTGCACAGGAGAATGTGAAAAGTGTTCATATGTAGTAAAAACCTGAGAAATCCGTCCGTTTTCGTCATTTGTTATCGAATCGACTTAAAGCCAGATCGTCACTTTGGCCGCTCTTCTCTCTGAAACGGTTGTACTTATCGTCTGCAAAACTATGTCGCGTGCTGCGGTATGCGGAGAAACTAAAACCACCGTAGGAGAACACACATGAAGCTTCTAAGTTGATGTAATAGCCAGTAAGAAGTAGTACAATTCAAGTTTTAGGTATTGATTATTGACTTTTTAGCTGGCTTTGGTGCCTTGGACATGAGCTAGGACCTTAAGATTCTGCATGAAAGGAGGACTAGCTGCCGAGTTGCACGGGAGAATGTGAAAAGTGTTCTTATGTAGTAAAAACCTGAGAAATCCGTCCGTTTTCGTCATTTGTTATCGCATCGACTTAAAGCCAGATCGACACATTGGCCGATCTTCTCTCTGAAACGGTTGTACTTATCGTCTGCAAAGCATTGTCGCGTGCTGCGGTATGCTGAGACACTACAAGCACCATAGTAGAACACAGATGAAGCTTCTAAGTTGAGGTAATAGCCAGTAAGAGGTAGTACAATTCAAGTTTTAGGTATTGAATATTGACCTTTTAGCTGGCTTTGGTGCATTGGACATGAGATAGGACCTTAAGATTCTGCATGAAAGGAGGACTAGCAGCCGAGTTGCACGGGAGAATGTGAAAAGTTTTCATATGTAATAAAAACCTGAGACATCCGTCCGTTTTCGTCATTTGTTAACGAATCGACTTAAAGCCAGATCGTCACATTGGCCGCTCTGCTCTCTGAAATGGTTGTACTTATCGTCTGCAAAGCTATGTCGCGTACTGCGGTATTCGGAGACACTAAAAGCACCACAGTAGAACACAGATGAAGCTTCTAAGTTTATGTAATATCCAGTAAGAAGTAGTGGAATTCAAATTTTAGGTATCGATTATTGACTTTTTAGCTGGCTTTGGTGCCTTGGACATGAGCTAGGACCTTAAGATTCTGCATGAAAGGAGGACTAGCAGCCGAGTTGCACCGGAGAATGTGAAAAGTGTTCATATGTAGTAAAAACCTGAGAAATCCGTCCGTTTTCGTCATTTGTTATCGAATCGACTTAAAGCCACATCGTCACATTGGCCGCTCTTCTCTCTGAAACGGTTGTACTTATCGTCTGCAAAACTATGTCGCGTGCTGCGGTATGCGGAGAAACTAAAAGCACCGTAGTAGAACACAGATGAAGGTTCTAAGTTGATGTAATAGCAAGAAGTAGTACAATTCAAGTTTTAGGTATTGAATATTGACTTTTTAGCTGGCTTTGGTGCCTTGGACATGAGCTAGGATCTTAAAATTCTGCACGAAAGGAGGACTAGCTGCCGAGTTGCACGGGAGAATGTGAAAAGTGTTCATATGTAGTAAAAACCTGAGAAATCCGTCCGTTTTCGTCATTTGTTATCGAATAGACTTAAAGCCAGATCGTCACATTGGCCGCTCTTCTCTCTGAAACGGTTGTACTTATCGTCTGCAAAGCTATGTCGCGTGCTGTGGTATGCGGAGACACTAAAATCACCATAGTAGGAACAGATGAAGCATCTAAGTTGATGTAATAGCCAGTAAGAAGTAATCCAATTCAAGTTTTGGGTATCGATTATTGACTTTTTAGCTGGCTTTGGTGCCTTGGACATGAGCTAGGACCTTAAGATTCTGCATGAAAGGAGGACTAGCAGCCGAGTTGCACGGGAGAATGTGAAAAGTGTTCATATGTAATAAAAACCTGAGAAATCCGTCCGTTTTCGTCATTTGTTATCGAATTGACTTAAAGCCAGATCGTCACATTGGCCGCTCTTCTCTCTGAAACGGTTGTACTTATCGTCTACAAAGCTATGCCGCGTGCTGCGGTATGCGGAGACACTAAAAGCACCATAGTGGAACACAGATGAAGCTTCTAAGTTAATGTAATAGCCAGTAAGAAGTAGTACAATTCAAGTTTTAGGTATCGATTATTGACTTTTTAGCTGGCTTTGGTGCCTTGGACATGAGCTAGGACCTTAAGATTCTGCATGAAAGAAGGACTAGCAGCCGAGTTGCACGGGAGACTGTGAAAAGTGTTCATATGCAGTAAAAACCTGAGACATCCGTCCGTTTTCGTCATTTGTTATCGAATCGACTTAAAGCCAGATCGTCACACTGGCCGCTCTTCTCTCTGAAACGGTTGTACTTATCGTCTGCAAAGCTATGTCGCGTGCTGCGGTATGCTGAGACACTAAAAGCACCATAGTAGAACACAGATGAAGCTTCTAAGTTGATGTAATAGCCAGTAAGAAGTAGTACAATTCAAGTTTTAGGTATTGAATATTGAATTTATACCTGGCTTTGGTGCCTTGGACATGAGCTAGGACCTTAAGATTCTGCATGAAAGGAGGACTAGCAGCCAAGTTGCACGGGAGAATGTGAAAAGTGTTCATATGTAGTAAAAACCTGAGAAATCCGTCCGTTTTCGTCATTTGTTATCGAATCGACTTAAAGCCAGATCGTCACATTGGCCGCTCTTCTCTCTGAAACGGTTGTACTTATTGTCTGCAAAACTATGTCGCGTGCTGCGGTATGCGGAGAAACTAAAAGCAACGTAGTAGAACACAGATGAAGCTTCTAAGTTGATGTAATAGCCAGTAAGAAGCAGTACATTTCAAGTTTTAGCTATTGATTATTGACTTTTTAGCTGGCTTTGGTGCCTTGGACATGAGCTAGGACCTTAAGATTCTGCATGAAAGGAGGACTAGCAGCCGAGTTGCACAGGAGAACGTGAAAAGTGTTCATATGTAGTAAAAACCTGAGAAATCCGTCCGTTTTCGTCATTTGTTATCGAATCGACTTAAAGCCAGATCGTCACTTTGGCCGCTCTTCTCTCTGAAACGGTTGTACTTATCGTCTGCAAAACTATGTCGCGTGCTGCGGTATGCGGAGAAACTAAAACCACCGTAGGAGAACACACATGAAGCTTCTAAGTTGATGTAATAGCCAGTAAGAAGTGGTACAATTCAAGTTTTAGGTATTGATTATTGACTTTTTAGCTGGCTTTGGTGCCTTGGACATGAGCTAGGACCTTATGATTCTGCATGAAAGGAGGACTAGCTGCCGAGTTGCACGGGAGAATGTGAAAAGTGTTCTTATGTAGTAAAAACCTGAGAAATCCGTCCGTTTTCGTCATTTGTTATCGCATCGACTTAAAGCCAGATCGACACATTGGCCGATCTTCTCTCTGAAACGGTTGTACTTATCGTCTGCAAAGCATTGTC
Organism: Schistocerca gregaria; assembly: GCF_023897955.1. Classification (NCBI taxonomy): domain Eukaryota; kingdom Metazoa; phylum Arthropoda; class Insecta; order Orthoptera; family Acrididae; genus Schistocerca; species Schistocerca gregaria. The sequence goes on along the minus strand of NW_026061765.1, from coordinate 346,146 downwards.
GCGTGCTGCGGTATGCTGAGACACTACAAGCACCATAGTAGAACACAGATGAAGCTTCTAAGTTAAGGTAATAGCCAGTAAGAGGTAGTACAATTCAAGTTTTAGGTATTGAATATTGACCTTTTAGCTGGCTTTGGTGCATTGGACATGAGATAGGACCTTAAGATTCTGCATGAAAGGAGGACTAGCAGCCGAGTTGCACGGGAGAATGTGAAAAGTGTTCATATGTAATAAAAACCTGAGACATCCATCCGTTTTCGTCATTTGTTAACGAATCGACGTAAAGCCAGATCGTCACATTGGCCGCTCTGCTCTCTGAAATAGTTGTACTTATCGTCTGCAAAGCTATGTCGCGTACTGCGGAATTCGGAGACACTAAAAGCACCACAGTAGAACACAGATGAAGCTTCTAAGTTTATGTAATATCCAGTAAGAAGTAGTACACTTCAAGTTTTAGGTATAGATTATTGACTTTTTAGCTGGCTTTGGTGCCTTGGACATGAGCTAGGACCTTAAGATTATGCATGAAAGGAGGACTAGCAGCCGAGTTGCACGGGAGAATGTGAAAAGTGTTCATATGTAGTAAAAACCTGGGAAATCCGTCCGTTTTCGTCATTTGTTATCGAATCGACTTAAAGCCAGATCGTCACATTGGCCGCTCTTCTCACTGAAACGGTTGTACTTATCGTCTGCAAAGCAATGTCGCGTGCTGCGGTATGCTGAGACACTAAAAGCACCATAGTAGAACACAGATCACGCTTCTAAGTTGATGTAATAGCCAGTAAGAAGTAGTACAATTCAAGTTTTAGGTATTGAATATTGACCTTTTAGCTGGCTTTGGTGCCTTGGACATGAGCTAGGACCTTAAGATTCTGCATGAAAGGAGGACTAGCATCCGAGTTGCACGGGAGAATGTGAAAAGTGTTCATATGTAGTAAAAAAATGAGACATCCGTCCGTTTTCGTCATTTGTTATCGAATCGACTTAAAGCCACATCGTCACATTGGCCGCTCTTCTCTCTGAAACGGTTGTACTTATCGTCTGCAAAACTATGTCGCATGCTGCGGTATGCGGAGAAACTAAAAGCACCGTAGTAGAACACAGATGAAGCTTCTAAGTTGATGTAATAGCAAGAAGTAGTACAATTCAAGTTTTAGGTATTGATTATTGACTTTTTAGCTGGCTTTGGTGCCTTGGACATGAGCTAGGATCTTAATATTCTGCATGAAAGGAGGACTAGCTGCCGAGTTGCACGGGAGAATGTGAAAAGTGTTCATATGTAGTAAAAACCTGAGAAATCCGTCCGTTTTCGTCATTTGTTATCGAATAGACTTAAAGCCAGATCGTCACATTGGCCGCTCTTCTCTCTGAAACGGTTGTACTTATCGTCTGCAAAGCTATGTCGCGTGCTGTGGTATGCGGAGACACTAAAATCACCATAGTAGGAACAGATGAAGCATCTAAGTTGATGTAATAGCCAGTAAGAAGTAATCCAATTCAAGTTTTGGGTATCGATGATTGACTTTTTAGCTGTCTTTGGTGCCTTGGACATGAGCTAGGACCTTAAGATTCTGCATGAAAGGAGGACTAGCAGCCGAGTTGCACGGGAGAATGTGAAAAGTGTTCATATGTAATAAAAACCTGAGAAATCCGTCCGTTTTCGTCATTTGTTATCGAATTGACTTAAAGCCAGATCGTCACATTGGCCGCTCTTCTCTCTGAAACGGTTGTACTTATCGTCTGCAAAGGTATGTCGCGAGTGTGGTATGCGGAGACACTAAAATCACCATAGTAGGAACAGATGAAGCATCTAAGTTGATGTAATAGCCAGTAAGAAGTAATCCAATTCAAGTTTTGGGTATCGATTATTGACTTTTTAGCTGGCTTTGGTGCCTTGGACATGAGCTAGGACCTTAAGATTCTGCATGAAAGGAGGACTAGCAGCCGAGTTGCACGGGAGAATGTGAAAAGTGTTCATATGTAGTAAAAACCTGAGACATCCGTCCGTTTTCGTCATTTACTATCGAATAGACTTAAAGCCAGATCGTCACATTGGCCGCTCTTCTCTCTGAAACGGTTGTACTTATCGTCTGCAAAACTATGTCGCGTGCTGCGGTATGCGGAGAAACTAAAACCACCGTGGGAGAACACACATGAAGCTTCTAAGTTGATGTAATAGCCAGTAAGAAGTAGTACAATTCAAGTTTTAGGTTTTGATTATTGATTTTTTAGCTGGCTTTGGTGCCTTGGACATGAGCTAGGACCTTAAGATTCTGCATGAAAGGAGGACTAGCCGCCGAGTTGCACGGGAGAATGTGAAAAGTGTTCATATGTAGTAAAAACCTGAGAAATCCGTCCGTTTTCGTCATTTGTTATCGCATCGACTTAAAGCCAGATCGACACATTGGCCGCTCTTCTCTCTGAAACGGTTGTACTTATCGTCTGCAAAGCTTTGTCGCGTGCTGCGGTATGCTGAGACACTACAAGCACCATAGTAGAACACAGATGAAGCTTCTAAGTTGAGGTAATAGCCAGTAAGAGGTAGTACAATTCAAGTTTTAGGTATTGAAAATTGACCTTTTAGCTGGCTTTGGTCCCTTGGACATGAGCTATGACCTTAAGGTTATGCATGAAAGGAGGACTAGCAGCCGAGTTGCACGGGAGAATGTGAAAAGTGTTCATATGTAGTAAAAACCTGAGAAATCCGTCCGTTTTCGTCATTTGTTATCGAATCGACTTAAAGCCAGATCGTCACATTGGCCGCTCTTCTCTCTGAAACGGTTGTACTTATCGCCTGCAAAGCTATGTCGCGTGCTGCGGTATGCTGAGACACTAAAAGCACCATAGTAGAATACAGATCACGCTTCTAAGTTGATGTAATAGCCAGTAAGAAGTAGTACAATTCAAGTTTTAGGTATTGAATATTGACCTTTTAGCTGGCTTTGGTGCCTTGGACATGAGATAGGACCTTAAGATTCTGCATGAAAGGAGGACTAGCAGCCGAGTTGCACGGGACAATGTGAAAAGTGTTCATATGTAGTAAAAAAATGAGACATCCGTCCGTTTTCGTCATTTGTTATCGAATCGTCTTAAAGCCACATCGTCACATTGGCCGCTCTTCTCTCTGAAACGGTTGTACTTATCGTCTGCAAAGCTATGTCGCGTTCTGCGGTATGCGGAGACACTAAAATCACCACTGTAGAACACAGATGAAGCTTCTAAGTTTATGTAACAGCCAGTAAGAAGTAGTATAATTCAAGTTTTAGGTATTGAATATTGACCTTTTTGCTGGCTTTGGTGCCTTGGACATGTGCTAGGACCTTAAGATTCTGCATGAAAGGAGGACTAGCTGCCGAGTTGCACGGGAGAATGTGAAAAGTGTTCATATGTAGTAAAAACCTGAGAAATCCGTCCGTTTTCGTCATTTGTTATCGAATAGACTTAAAGCCAGATCGTCACATTGGCCGCTCTTCTCTCTGAAACGGTTGTACTTATCGTCTGCAAAGCTATGTCGCGAGCTGTGGTATGCGGAGACACTAAAATCACCATAGTAGGAAAAGATGAAGCATTTAAGTTGATGTAATAGCCAGTAAGAAGTATTCCAATTCAAGTTTTGGGTATCGATTATTGACTTTTTAGCTGGCTTTGGTGCCTTGGACATGAACTAGGAGCTTAAGATTCTGCATGAAAGGAGGACTAGCAGCCGAGTTGCACGGGAGAATGTGAAAAGTGTTCATATGTAATAAAAACCTGAGAAGACCGTCCGTTTTCGTCATTTGTTATTGAATCGATGTAAAGCCAGATCGTCACATTGGCCGCTCTTCTCTCTGAAACGGTTGTACTTATCGTCTGCAAAGCTATGTCGCGTGTTGCCGTAGGCGGAAACAGGAAAAGCACAATAATAGAACACAGATGAAGCTTCTAAGTTGATGTAATAGGCAGTAAGAAGTAGCCAATTCAAGTTTTAGGTATCGATTATTGACTTTTTAGCTGGCTTTGGTGCCTTGGACATGAGCTAGGACCTTAAGATTCTGCATGAAAGGAGGACTAGCAGCCAAGTTGCACGAGAGAATGTGAAAAGTGTTCATATGTAGTACAAACCTGAGAAATCCGTCCGTTTTCGTCATTTGTTATCGATTCGACTTAAAGCCAGATCGTCACATTGGCCGCTCTTCTCTCTGAAACGGTTGTACTTACCGTCTGCAAAGCTATGTCGCGTGCTGCGGTATGCGGAGACACTAAAATCACCATAAGAGAACACAGATGAAGCTTCTAAGTTGATGCAATAGCCAGTAAGAAGTAGAACAATTCAAGTTTTAGGTATCGATTATTGACTCTTTAGCTGGCTTCGGTACCTTGGACATGAGCTAGGACCTTAAGATTCTGCATGAAAGGAGGACTAGCAGCCGAGTTGCACGTCAGAATGTGAAAAGTGTTCATATGTAGTAAAAACCTGAGAAATCCGTCCGTTTTCGTCATTTGTTATCGAATCGACTTAAAGCCAGATGGACACATTGGCCGCTCTTCTCTCTGAAACGTTTGTACATATCGTCTGCAAAGCTATGTCGCGTGCAGCGGTATGTGGAGACACTAAAATCACCATAGTAGAACACAGATGAAGCATCTAAGTTGATGTAATAGCCAGTAAGAAGTAGTACAATTCAAGTTTTAGGAATCGATTATTGACTTTTTAGCTAGCTTTGGTGCCTTGGACATGAGCTAGGACTTTAAGATTCTGCATGTAAGGAGGACTAGCAGCCGAGTTGCACGGGAGAATGTGAAAAATGTTCATATGTAGTAAAAAAACGAGACATCCGTCCGTTTTCGTCATTTGTTATTGAATCGATGTAAAGCCAGATCGTCACATTGGCCGCTCTTCTCTCTGAAACGGTTGTACTTATCGTCTGCAAAGCTATGTCTCGTACTGCGGTATTCGGAGACACTAAAAGCACCACAGTAGAACACAGATGTAGCTTCTAAGTTGATGTAATATCCAGTAAGAAGTAGTACAATTCAAGTTTTAGGTATCGATTATTGACTTTTTAGCTGGCTTTGGTGCCTTGGACATGATCTGTTACCTTAAGATTCTGCATGAAAGGAGGACTAGCAGCCGACTTCCACGGGAGAATGTGAAAAGTGTTCATATGTAGTAAAAACCTTAAAAATCCGTCTGTTTTCGTCATTTGTTATCGAATCGACTTAAAGCCAGATCGTCACATTGGCCGCTCTTCTCTCTGAAACGGTTGTACTTATCGTCTGCAAAGCTATGTCGCGTGCTGCGATATGCTGAGACTCTAAAAGCACAATAGTAGAATACAGATCAAGCTTCTAAGTTGATGTAATAGCCAGTAAGAAGTAGTACAATTCAAATTTTAGGTATTGAATATTGACCTTTTAGCTGGCTTTGGTGCCTTGGACATGAGCTAGGACCTTAAGATTCTGCATGAAAGGAGGACTAGCAGCCGAGTTGCACGGGAGAATGTGAAAAATGTTCATATGTATTTAAAAAATGAGACATCCGTCCGTTTTCGTCATTTGTTATCGAATCGACTTAAAGCCAGATCGTCACATTGGGCGCTATTCTCTCTGAAACGGTTGTACTTATCGTCTGCAAAACTATGTCGCGTGCTGCGGTATGCGGAGAAACTAAAAGCAACGTAGTAGAACACAGATGAAGCTTCTAAGTTGATGTAATAGCCAGTAAGAAATAGTACAATTCAAGTTTTACGTATTGATTATTGACTTTTTAGCTGGCTTTGGTGCCTTGGACATGAGCTAGGACCTTAAGATTCTGCATGAAAGGAGGACTAGCAGCCAAGTTGCACGAGAGAATGTGAAAAGTGTTCATATGTAGTACAAACCTGAGAAATCCGTCCGTTTTCGTCATTTGTTATCGATTCGACTTAAAGCCAGATCGTCACATTGGCCGCTCTTCTCTCTGAAACGGTTGTACTTACCGTCTGCAAAGCTATGTCGCGTGCTGCGGTATGCGGAGACACTAAAATCACCATAAGAGAACACAGATGAAGCTTCTAAGTTGATGCAATAGCCAGTAAGAAGTAGAACAATTCAAGTTTTAGGTATCGATTATTGACTCTTTAGCTGGCTTCGGTACCTTGGACATGAGCTAGGACCTTAAGATTCTGCATGAAAGGAGGACTAGCAGCCGAGTTGCACGTCAGAATGTGAAAAGTGTTCATATGTAGTAAAAACCTGAGAAATCCGTCCGTTTTCGTCATTTGTTATCGAATCGACTTAAAGCCAGATGGACACATTGGCCGCTCTTCTCTCTGAAACGTTTGTACATATCGTCTGCAAAGCTATGTCGCGTGCAGCGGTATGTGGAGACACTAAAATCACCATAGTAGAACACAGATGAAGCATCTAAGTTGATGTAATAGCCAGTAAGAAGTAGTACAATTCAAGTTTTAGGAATCGATTATTGACTTTTTAGCTAGCTTTGGTGCCTTGGACATGAGCTAGGACTTTAAGATTCTGCATGTAAGGAGGACTAGCAGCCGAGTTGCACGGGAGAATGTGGAAAGTGTTCATATGTAGTAAAAACCTGAGAAATCCGTCCGTTTTCGTCATTTGTTATCGAATCGACTTAAAGCCAGATCGTCACATTGGCCACTCTTCTCTCTGAAACGGTTGTACTTATCGTTTGCAAAGCTATGTCGCGTACTGCGGTATTCGGAGACACTAAAAGCACCATAGTAGAACACAGATGAAGCTTCTATGATGATGTAAAAGCCAGTAAGAAGTAGTACAATTCAAGTTTTAGGTATTGAATATTGACCTTTTAGTTGGCTTTGGTGCCTTGGACATGAGCTAGGACCTTAAGATTCTGCATGAAAGGAGGACTAGCAGCCGAGTTGCACGGGAGAATGTGAAAAATGTTCATATGTAGTAAAAAAACGAGACATCCGTCCGTTTTCGTCATTTGTTATCGAATCGACTTAAAGCCACATCGTCACATTGGCCGCTCTTCTCTCTGAAACGGTTGTACTTATCGTCTGCAAAACTATGTCGCGTGCTGCGGTATGCGGAAAAACTAAAAGCACCGTAGTAGAACACGGATGAAGCTTCTAAGTTGATGTAGTAGCCAGTAAGAGATAGTACAATTCAAGTTTTAGGTATTGATTATTGACTTTTTAGCTGGTTTTGGTGCCTTGGACATGCGCTAGGACCTTAATATTCTGCATGAAAGGAGGACTAGCAGCCGAGTTCCGCGGGAGAATGTGAAAAGTGTTCATATGTAGTACAAACCTGAGAAATCCGTCCGTTTTCGTCATTTGTTATCGAATCGACTTAAAGCCAGATCGTCACATTGGCCGCTCTTCTCTCTGAAACGGTTGTACTTATCGTCTGCAAATCCATGTCGCGTACTGCGGTATTCGGAGACACTAAAAGCACGATAGTAGAACACAGATGAAGCTTCTAAGATGATGTAATAGCCAGTAAGAAGAAGTACAATTCAAGTTTTAGATATCGGTTATTGACTTTTTAGCTGGCTTTGGTGCCTTGGACATGAGCTAGGACCTTAAGATTCTGCATGAAAGGAGGACTAGCAGCCGAGTTGCACGGGAGAATGTGAAAAGTGTTCATATGTAGTACAAACCTGAGAAATCCGTCCGTTTTCGTCATTTGTTATCGAATCGACTTAAAGCCAGATCGCCACATTGGCCGCTCTTCTCTCTGAAACGGTGGTACTTATCGTCTGCAAAGCTATGTCGCGTGTTGCCGTAGGCGGATACAGGAATAGCACCATAATAGAACACAGATGAAGCTTCTAAGTTGATGTAATAGCCAGTAAGAAGTAGTACAATTCAAGTTTTAGGTATCGGTTATTGACTTTTTACCCTTCTTTGGTGCCTTGGACACGAGCTAGGAACTTAAGATTTTGCATGAAAGGAGGACTTGCAGCCGAGCTGCACGGGAGAATGTGAAAAGTGTTCATATGTAGTAAAAACCTGAGAAATCCGTCCGTTTTCGTCATTTGTTATCGAATCGACTTAAGGCAAGATCGTCACATTGGCCGCTCTTCTCTCTGAAACGGTTGTACTTATCGTCTGCAAAGCTATGTCGCGTGCTGCGGTATGCTGACACACTAAATCACCATAGTAGAACACAGATGAAGCTTCGAAGTTGATGTAATAGCCAGTAAGAAGTAGTACAATTCAAGTTTTAGGTATTGAATATTGACCTTTTAGCTGGCTTTTGTGCCTTGGACATGAGCTAGGACCTCAAGATTCTGCATGAAAGGAGGACTAGCAGCCGAGCTGCACGGGAGAATGTGAAAAGTGTTCATATGTAGTAAAAACCTGAGAAATCCGTCCGTTTTCGTCATTTGTTATCGAATTGACTTAAAGCCAGATCGTCACATTGGCCGCTCTTCTCACTGAAACGGTTGTACTTATCGTCGGCAAAACTATGTCGCGTGCTGCGGTATGTGGAGACACTAAAAGCACCTTAATAGAACACAGATGAAGCTTCTAAGTTGATGTAATACCCAATAAGAAGTAGTACAATTCAAGTTTTAGGTATCGAATATTGACTTTTTAGCTGGCTTTGGTGCCTTGGACATGAGCTAGGACCTTAAGATTCTGCATGAAAGGAGGACTAGCAGCCGAGTTGCATGGGAGAATGTGAAAAGTGTTCATATGTAGTAATAACCTGAGAAATCCGTCCTTTTTCGTCATTTGTTATCGAATCGACTTAAAGCCAGATCGTCACATTGGCCGCTCTTCTCTCTGAAACGGTTGTAATTATCGTCTGCAAAGCTATGTCACGTGCTGCGGTATGTGGTGACACTAAAATCACCGCAGTAGAACACAGATGAAGCTTCTAAGATGATGTAATATCCAGTAAGAAGTAGTACAATTCAAGTTTTAGGTATCGATTATTGACTTTTCAGCTGGCTTTGGTGCATTGGACATGAGCTAGGACCTTAAGAATCTGCATGAAAGGTGGACTAGCAGCCGAGTTCCACGGGAGAATGTGAAAAGTGTTCATATGTAGTAAAAACCTGAGAAATCCGTCCTTTTTCGTCATATGTTATCGAATCGACTTAAAGCCAGATCGTCACATTGGCCGCTCTTCTCTCTGAAACGGTTGTACTTATCGTCTGCAAAGCTATGTCACGTGCTGCGGTATGTGGTGACACTAAAATCACCGCAGTAGAACACAGATGAAGCTTCTAAGATGATGTAATATCCAGTAAGAAGTAGTACAATTCAAGTTTTAGGTATCGATTATAGACTTTTCAGCTGGTTTGGTTGCATTGGACATGATCTAGGACCTTAAGATTCTGCATGAAAGGTGGACTAGCAGCCGACTTCCACGGGAGAATGTGAAAAGTGTTCATATGTAGTAAAAACCTGAGAAATCCGTCCGTTTTCGTCATTTGTTATCGAATCGACTTAAAGCCAGATCGTCACATTGGCCGCTCTTCTCTCTGAAACGGTTGTACTTATCGTCTGCAAAACTATGTCGCGTGCTGCGGTATGCGGAGAAACTAAAAGCAACGTAGTAGAACACAGATGAAGCTTCTAAGTTGATGTAATAGCCAGTAAGAAGTAGTACAATTCAAGTTTTAGGTATTGATTATTGACTTTTTAGCTGGCTTTGGTGCCTTGGACATGAGCTAGGACCTTAAGATTCTGCATGAAAGGAGGACTAGCAGCCGAGTTGCACGGGAGAATGTGAAAAGTGTTCATATGTAGTGAAAACCTGAGAAATCCGTCCGTTTTCGTCATTTGTTATCGAATCGACTTAAAGCCAGATGGTCACATTGGCCGCTCTTCTCTCTGAAACGTTTGTACATATCGTCTGCAAAGCTATGTCGCGTGCAGCGGTATGTGGAGACACTAAAATCACCATAGTAGAACACAGATGCAGCATCTAAGTTGATGTAATAGCCAGTAAGAAGTAGTACAATTCATGTTTTAGGAATCGATTATTGACTTTTTAGCTGGCTTTGGTGACTTGGACATGAGCTAGGACCTTAAGATTCTGCATGAAAGGAGGACTAGCAGCCGAGTTGCACGGGAGAATGTGAAAAGTGTTCATATGTAGTAATAACCTGAGAAATCCGTCCTTTTTCGTCATATGTTATCGAATCGACTTAAAGCCAGATCGTCACATTGGCCGCTCTTCTCTCTGAAACGGTTGTACTTATCGTCTGCAAAGCTATGTCACGTGCTGCGGTATGTGGTGACACTAAAATCACCGCAGTAGAACACAGATGAAGCTTCTAAGATGATGTAATATCCAGTAAGAAGTAGTACAATTCAAGTTTTAGGTATCGATTATAGACTTTTCAGCTGGTTTGGTTGCATTGGACATGATCTAGGACCTTAAGATTCTGCATGAAAGGTGGACTAGCAGCCGACTTCCACGGGAGAATGTGAAAAGTGTTCATATGTAGTAAAAACCTGAGAAATCCGTCCGTTTTCGTCATTTGTTATCGAATCGACTTAAAGCCAGATCGTCACATTGGCCGCTCTTCTCTCTGAAACGGTTGTACGTACCGTCTGCAAAGCTATGTCGCGTGCTGCGGTATGCGGAGACACTAAAATCACCATAGTAGAACACAGATGAAGCTTCTAAGTTGATGTAATAGCCAGTAAGAAGTAGTACAATTCAAGTTTTAGGTATTGATTATTGACTTTTTAGCTGGCTTTGGTGCCTTGGACATGAGCTAGGACCTTAAGATTCTGCATGAAAGGAGGACTAGCAGCCGAGTTGCACGGGAGAATGTGAAAAGTGTTCATATGTAGTAAAAACCTGAGAAATCCGTCCGTTTTCGTCATTTCTTATCGAATCGACTTAAAGCCAGATCGTCACATTGGCCGCTCTTCTCTCTGAAACGGTTGTACGTACCGTCTGCAAAGCTATGTCGCGTGCTGCGGTATGCGGAGACACTAAAATCACCATAGTAGAACACAGATGAAGCTTCTAAGTTGATGCAATAGCCAGCAAGAAGTAGAACAATTCAAGTTTTAGGTATCGATTATTGACTTTTTAGCTGGCTTCGTTTCCTTGGACATGAGCTAGGACCTTAAGATTCTGCATGAAAGGAGGACTAGCAGCCAAGTTGCACGGGAGAATGTGAAAAGTGTTCATATGTAGTAGAAACCTGAGAAATCCGTCCGTTTTCGTCATTTGTTATCGAATCGACTTAAAGCCAGATGGTCACATTGGCCGCTCTTCTCTCTGAAACGTTTGTACATATCGTCTGCAAAGCTATGTCGCGTGCAGCGGTATGTGGAGACACTAAAATCACCATAGTAGAACACAGATGCAGCATCTAAGTTGATGTAATATCCAGTAAGAAGTAGTACAATTCAAGTTTTAGGTATCGATTATAGACTTTTCAGCTGGTTTGGCTGCATTGGACATGAGCTAGGACCTTAAGATTCTGCATGAAAGGTGGACTAGCAGCCGACTTCCACGGGAGAATGTGAAAAGTGTTCATATGTAGTAAAAACCTGAGAAATCCGTCCGTTTTCGTCATTTCTTATCGAATCAACTTAAAGCCAGATCGTCACATTGGCCGCTCTTCTCTCTGAAACGGTTGTACGTACCGTCTGCAAAGCTATGTCGCGTGCTGCGGTATGCGGAGACACTAATATCACCATAGTAGAACACAGATGAAGCTTCTAAGTTGATGCAATAGCCAGCAAGAAGTAGAACAATTCAAGTTTTAGGTATCGATTATTGACTTTTTAGCTGGCTTCGGTACCTTGGACATAAGCTAGGACCTTAAGATTCTGCATGAAAGGAGGACTAGCAGCCGAGTTGCACGTCAGAATGTGAAAAGTGTTCATATGTAGTAAATACCTGAGAAATCCGTCCGTTTTCGTCATTTGTTATCGAATCGACTTAAAGCCAGATGGTCACATTGGCCGCTCTTCTCTCTGAAACGTTTGTACATATCGTCTGCAAAGCTATGTCGCGTGCAGCGGTATGTGGAGACACTAAAATCACCATAGTAGAACACAGATGCAGCATCTAAGTTGATGTAATAGCCAGTAAGAAGTAGTACAATTCATGTTTTAGGAATCGATTATTGATTTTTAGCTGGCTTTGGTGCCTTGGACATGAGCTAGGACCTTAAGATTCTGCATGAAAGGAGGACTAGCAGCCGAGTTGCACGGGAGAATGTGAAAAGTGTTCATATGTAGTAATAACCTGAGAAATCCGTCCTTTTTCGTCATATGTTATCGAATCGACTTAAAGCCAGATCGTCACATTGGCCGCTCTTCTCTCTGAAACGGTTGTACTTATCGTCTGCAAAGCTATGTCACGTGCTGCGGTATGTGGTGACACTAAAATCACCGCAGTAGAACACAGATGAGGCTTCTAAGATGATGTAATATCCAGTAAGAAGTAGTACAATTCAAGTTTTAGGTATCGATTATAGACTTTTCAGCTGGTTTGGTTGCATTGGACATGATCTAGGACCTTAAGATTCTGCATGAAAGGTGGACTAGCAGCCGACTTCCACGGGAGAATGTGAAAAGTGTTCATATGTAGTAAAAACCTGAGAAATCCGTCCGTTTTCGTCATTTGTTATCGAATCGACTTAAAGCCAGATCGTCACATTGGCCGCTCTTCTCTCTGAAACGGTTGTACTTATCGTCTGCAAAACTAAGTCGCGTGCTGCGGTATGCGTAGAAACTAAAAGCAACGTAGTAGAACACAGATGAAGCTTCTAAGTTGATGTAATAGCCAGTAAGAAGTAGTACAATTCAAGTTTTAGGTATTGATTATTGACTTTTTAGCTGGCTTTGGTGCCTTGGACATGAGCTAGGACCTTAAGATTCTGCATGAAAGGAGGACTAGCAGCCGAGTTGCACGGGAGAATGTGAAAAGTGTTCATATGTAGTAAAAACCTGAGAAATCCGTCCGTTTTCGTCATTTCTTATCGAATCGACTTAAAGCCAGATCGTCACATTGGCCGCTCTTCTCTCTGAAACGGTTGTACGTACCGTCTGCAAAGCTATGTCGCGTGCTGCGGTATGCGGAGACACTAAAATCACCATAGTAGAACACAGATGAAGCTTCTAAGTTGATGCAATAGCCAGCAAGAAGTAGAACAATTCAAGTTTTAGGTATCGATTATTGACTTTTTAGCTGGCTTCGTTACTTTGGACATGAGCTAAGACCTTAAGATTCTGCATGAAAGGAGGACTAGCAGCCGAGTTGCACGTCAGAATGTGAAAAGTGTTCATATGTAGTAGAAACCTGAGAAATCCGTCCGTTTTCGTCATTTGTTATCGAATCGACTTAAAGCCAGATGGTCACATTGGCCGCTCTACTCTCTGAAACGTTTGTACATATCGTCTGCAAAGCTATGTCGCGTGCAGCGGTATGTGGAGACACTAAAATCACCATAGTAGAACACAGATGCAGCATCTAAGTTGATGTAATATCCAGTAAGAAGTAGTACAATTCAAGTTTTAGGTATCGATTATAGACTTTTCAGCTGGTTTGGCTGCATTGGACATGAGCTAGGACCTTAAGATTCTGCATGAAAGGTGGACTAGCAGCCGACTTCCACGGGAGAATGTGAAAAGTGTTCATATGTAGTAAAAACCTGAGAAATCCGTCCGTTTTCGTCATTTCTTATCGAATCGACTTAAAGCCAGATCGTCACATTGGCCGCTCTTCTCTCTGAAACGGTTGTACGTACCGTCTGCAAAGCTATCTCGCGTGCTGCGGTATGCGGAGACACTAATATCACCATAGTAGAACACAGATGAAGCTTCTAAGTTGATGCAATAGCCAGCAAGAAGTAGAACAATTCAAGTTTTAGGTATCGATTATTGACTTTTTAGCTGGCTTCGGTACCTTGGACATGAGCTAGGACCTTAAGATTCTGCATGAAAGGAGGACTAGCAGCCGAGTTGCACGTCAGAATGTGAAAAGTGTTCATATGTAGTAAAAACCTGAGAAATCCGTCCGTTTTCGTCATTTGTTATCGAATCGACTTAAAGCCAGATGGTCACATTGGCCGCTCTTCTCTCTGAAACGTTTGTACATATCGTCTGCAAAGCTATGTCGCGTGCAGCGGTATGTGGAGACACTAAAATCACCATAGTAGAACACAGATGCAGCATCTAAGTTGATGTAATAGCCAGTAAGAAGTAGTACAATTCATGTTTTAGGAATCGATTATTGACTTTTTAGCTGGCTTTGGTGCCATGGACATGAGCTAGGACTTTAAGATTCTGCATGTAAGGAGGACTAGCAGCCGAGTTGCACGGGAGAATGTGAAAAGTGTTCATATGTAGTAAAAACCTGAGAAATCCGTCCGTTTTCTTCATTTGTTATCGAATCGACTTAAAGCCAGATCGTCACATTGGCCGCTCTTCTCTCTGAAACGGTTGTACTTATCGTCTGCAAAGCTATGTCGCGTGCCGCGGCATGCTGAGACACTAAAAGCACCATAGTAGACCACAGATCAAGCTTCTAAGTTGATGTAATACCCAGTAAGAAGTAGTACAATTCAAGTTTTAGGTATTGAATATGGACCTTTTATCTGGCTTTGGTGCCTTGGACATGAGCTAGGACCTTAAGATTCTGCATGAAAGGAGGACTAGCAGCCGAGTAGCACGGGAGAATGTGAATAGTGTTCATATGTAGTAATAACCTGAGAAATCCGCCCTTTTTCGTCATTTGTTAGCGAATCGACTTAAAGCCAGATCGTCACATTGGCCGCTCTTCTCTCTGAAACGGTTGTGCTTATAGTCTGCAAAGCTATGTCGCGTGTTGCCGTAGGCGGAAACACTAAAAGCACCATAGTAGAACACAGATGAAGCTTCTAAGTTGATGTAATAGCCAGTAAGAAGTAGTCCAATTCAAGATTTAGGTATCGATTATTGACTTTTTAGCTGGCTTTCGTGCCTTGGACATGAGCTAGCACTTTAAGATTCTGCACAAAAGGAGGACTAGCAGCCCAGTTGCCCGGGAGAATGTGAAAAGTGTTCATATGTAGTAAAAACCTGAGAAATCCGTCCGTTTTCGTCATTTGTTATCGAATCGACTTAAAGCCAGATGGTCACATTGGCCGCTCTTCTCTCTGAAACGGTTGTACTTATCGTCTGCAAAGCTATGTCGCGTGCTGCGGTATGCGGAGACACTAAAATCACCACAGTAGAACACAGATGAAGCTTCTAAGTTGATGTAATATCCAGTAAGAAGTAGTAAATTTCAAGTATAAGGTACTGAATATTGAATTTTTAGCTGGCTTTGGTGCCTAGGACATGAGCTAGGACCTTAATATTCTGCATGAAAGGAGGACTAGCAGCCGAGTTGCACGGGAGAATGTGAAAACTGTTCAAATGTAGTAAAAACCTGAGAAATCCGTCCGTTTTCGTCATTTGTTATCGAATCGACTTAAAGCCAGATCGTCACATTGGCCGCTCTTTTCTGTGAAACGGATGTACTTATCGTCTGCAAAGCTATGTCGCGTGCTGCGGTATGCGGAGACACTAAAAGCACCATAGTAGAACACAGATGAAGCTTCTAAGTTGATGTAATACCCAGTAAGAAGTAGTACAATACAAGTTTAAGGTATCGATTATTGACTTTTTAGCTGGCTTTGGTCCCTTGGACACGAGCTAGGACCTTAACATTCTTCATGAAAGGAGGACTAGCAGCCGAGTTGCACGGGAGAATGTGAAAAGTGTTCATATGTAGTAAAAACCTTAGAAATCCATCCGTTTTCGTCATTTGTTATCGAATCGACTTAAAGCCAGATCGTCACATTGGCCGCTCTTCTCTCTGAAACGGTTGTACTTATAGTCTGCAAAGCTATGTCACTTGCTGCGGTATGCGGAGACACTAAAATCACCACAGTAGAACACAGATGAAGATTCTAAGTTGATGTAATATCCAGTAAGAAGTAGTACAATTCAAGTTTTAGGTATCGATTATTGACTTTTTAGCTGGCTTTGGTGCATTGGACATGAGCTAGGACCTTAATATTCTGCATGAAAGGAGGACTAGCAGCCGAGTTGCACGGGAGAATGTGAAAACTGTTCAAATGTAGTAAAAACCTGAGAAATCCGTCCGTTTTCGTCATTTGTTATCGAATCGACTTAAAGCCAGATCGTCACATTGGCCGCTCTTTTCTGTGAAACGGATGTACTTATCGTCTGCAAAGCTATGTCGCGTGCTGCGGTATGCGGAGACACTAAAAGCACCATAGTAGAACACAGATGAAGCTTCTAAGTTGATGTAATACCCAGTAAGAAGTAGTACAATACAAGTTTAAGGTATCGATTATTGACTTTTTAGCTGGCTTTGGTCCCTTGGACACGAGCTAGGACCTTAACATTCTTCATGAAAGGAGGACTAGCAGCCGAGTTGCACGGGAGAATGTGAAAAGTGTTCATATGTAGTAAAAACCTTAGAAATCCATCCGTTTTCGTCATTTGTTATCGAATCGACTTAAAGCCAGATCGTCACATTGGCCGCTCTTCTCTCTGAAACGGTTGTACTTATAGTCTGCAAAGCTATGTCACTTGCTGCGGTATGCGGAGACACTAAAATCACCACAGTAGAACACAGATGAAGATTCTAAGTTGATGTAATATCCAGTAAGAAGTAGTACAATTCAAGTTTTAGGTATCGATTATTGACTTTTTAGCTGGCTTTGGTGCATTGGACATGAGCTAGGACCTTAATATTCTGCATGAAAGGTGGACTAGCAGCCGAGTTGCACGGGAGAATGTGAAAAGTGTTCATATGTAGCAAAAACCTGAGAAATCCGTCCGTTTTCGTCATTTGTTATCGAATCGACTTAAAGCTAGATCGTCACATTGGCCGCTCTTCTCTCTGAAACGGTTGTACTTATCGTCTGAGAAGCTATGTCGCGTACTGCGGTATGCTGAGACACTAAAAGCACCATAGTAGAACACAGATCAAGCTTCTAAGTTGATGTAATAGCCAGTAAGAAGTAGTACAATTCAAGTTTTAGGTATTGAATATTGAACTTTTAGCTGGCTTTGGTGCCTTGGACATGTGCTAGGACATTAAGATTCTGCATGAAAGGAGGACTAGCAGCCGAGTTGCACGGGAGAAAGTGAAAAGTGTTCATATGTAGTAAAAAACTGAGAAATCCGTCCGTTTTCGTCATTTGTTATCGAATCGACTTAAAGCCAGATCGTCACATTGGCCGCTCTTCTCTCTGAAACGGTTGTACTTATCGCTGCAAAACTATGTCTCGTACTGCGAGGTTCGGAGACACTAAAAGCACCATAGTAGAACACAGATGAAGCTTCTAAGATGATGTAATAGCCAGTAAGAAGAAGTACAATTCACGTTTTAGGTATCGGTTATTGACTTTTTAGCTGGCTTTGGTGCCTTGGACATGAGCTAGGACCTTAAGATTCTGCATGAAAAGAGGACTAGCAGCCGAGTTGCACGGGAGAATGTGAAAAGTGTTCATATGTAGTAAAAACCTGAGAAATCCGTCCGTTTTCCTCATTTGTTATCGAATCGACTTAAAGCCAGATCGTCACATTGGCCGCTCTTCTCTCTGAAACGGTTGTACTTATCGTCTGCAAAGCTATGTCGCGAGTTGCCGTAGGCGGAAACAGGAAAAGCACCATAATAGAACACAGATGAAGCTTCTAAGTTGATGTAATACCCAGTAATAAGTAGTCCAATTCAAGTTTTAGGTATCGATTATTGACTTTTTAGCTGGCTTTGGTGCCTTGGACATGAGCTAGGACTTTAAGATTCTGCATAATAGGAGGACTAGCAGCCGAGTTGCACGGGAGAATGTGAAAAGTGTTCATATGTAGTAATAACATGAGAAATCCGTCCTTTTTCGTCATTTGTTATCGAATCGACTTAAAGCCAGATCGTCACATTGGCAGCTCTTCTCTCTGAAATGGTTGTACTTATCGTCTTCAAAACTATGTCGCGTGCTGCGGTATGCGGAGAAACTAAATGCACCGTAGTAGAACACAGATGAAGCTTCTAAGTTGATGTAATAGCCAGTAAGAAGTAGTACAATTCAAGTTTTAGGTATTGATTATTGACTTTTTAGCTGGCTTTGGTGCATTGGACATGAGCTAGGACCTTAAGATTCCTCATGAAAGGAGGACTAGCAGCCGAGTTGCACGGGAGAATGTGAAAAGTGGTCATATGTAGTAAAAACCTGAGAAATCCGTTCGTTTTCGTCATTTGTTATCGAATCGACTTAAAGCCAGATCGTCACATTGGCCGCTCTTCTCTCTGAAACGGTTGTACTTATCGTCTGCAAAGCTATGTCGCGTACTGCGGTATTCGGAGACACTAAAAGCACCGTAGTAGAACACAGATGAAGCTCCTAAGATGATGTAATAGCCAGTAGGAAGTAGTACAATTCAAGTTTTAGGTATCGGTTATTGACTTTTTAGCTGGTTTTGGTGCCTTGGACATGAGCTAGGACCTTAAGATTCTGCATGAAAGGAGGACTAGCAGCCGAGTTGCACGGGAGAATGTCAAAAGTGTTCATATGTAGTAAAAACCTGAGAAATCAGTCCGTTTTCCTCATTTGTTATCGAATCGACGTAAAGCCAGATCGTCACATTGGCAGCTCTTCTCTCTGAAACGGTTGTACTTATCGTCTGCAAAGCTATGTCGCGTGCTGCGCTATGTGGAGACACTAAAAGCACCATAGTAGAACACAGACGAAGCTTCTAAGTTGATGTAATAGCCAGTAAGAAGTAGTACAATTCAAGTTTAAGGTATCGATTATTGACTTTTTAGCTGGCTTTGGTCCCTTGGACACGAGCTAGGACCTTAACATTCTTCATGAAAGGAGGACTAGCAGCCGAGTTGCACGGGAGAATGTGAAAAGTGTTCATATGTAGTAAAAACCTTAGAAATCCATCCGTTTTCGTCATTTGTTATCGAATCGACTTAAAGCCAGATCGTCACATTGGCCGCTCTTCTCTCTGAAACTGTTGTACTTATCGTCTGCAAAGCTATGTCACGTGCTGCGGTATGCGGAGACACTAAAATCACCACAGTAGAACACAGATGAAGATTCTAAGTTGATGTAATATCCAGTAAGAAGTAGTACAATTCAAGTTTTAGGTATCGATTATTGACTTTTTAGCTGGCTTTGGTGCATTGGACATGAGCTAGGACCTTAATATTCTGCATGAAAGGTGGACTAGCAGCCGAGTTGCACGGGAGAATGTGAAAAGTGTTCATATGTAGCAAAAACCTGAGAAATCCGTCCGTTTTTGTCATTTGTTATCGAATCGACTTAAAGCTAGATCGTCACATTGTCCGCTCTTCTCTCTGAAACGGTTGTACTTATCGTCTGAAAAGCTATGTCGCGTACTGCGGTATGCTGAGACACTAAAAGCACCATAGTAGAACACAAATCAAGCTTCTAAGTTGATGTAATAGCCAGTAAGAAGTAGTACAATTCAAGTTTTAGGTATTGAATATTGACCTTTTAGCTGGCTTTGGTGCCTTGGACATGTGCTAGGACATTAAGATTCTGCATGAAAGGAGGACTAGCAGCCGAGTTGCACGGGAGAAAGTGAAAAGTGTTCATATGTAGTAAAAAACTGAGAAATCCGTCCGTTTTCGTCATTTGTTATCGAATCGACTTAAAGCCAGATCGTCACATTGGCCGCTCTTCTCTCTGAAACGGTTGTACTTATCGTCTGCAAAACTATGTCTCGTACTGCGGTATTCGGAGACACTAAAAGCACCATAGTAGAACACAGATGAAGCTTCTAAGTTGATGTAATAGCCAGTAAGAAGTAGTCCAATTCAAGATTTAGGTATCGATTATTGACTTTTTAGCTGGCTTTGGTGCCTTGGACATGAGCTAGGACCTTAAGATTCTGCATGAAAGGAGGACTAGCAGCCGAGTTGCACGGGAGAATGTGAAAAGTGTTCATATGTAGTAAAAACCTGAGAAATCCGCCCGTTTTCCTCATTTGTTATCGAATCGACTTAAAGCCAGATCGTCACATTGGCAGCTCTTCTCTCTGAAACGGTTGTACTTATCGTCTGCAAAGCTATGTCGCGAGTTGCCGTAGGCGGAAACAGGAAAAGCACCATAATAGAACACAGATGAAGCTTCTAAGTTGATGTAATACCCAGTAGGAAGTAGTCCAATTCAAGTTTTAGGTATCGATTATTGACTTTTTAGCTGGCTTTGGTGCCTTGGACATGAGCTAGGACTTTAAGATTCTGCATAATAGGAGGACTAGCAGCCGAGTTGCACGGGAGAATGTGAAAAGTGTTCATATGTAGTAATAACATGAGAAATCTGTCCTTTTTCGTCATTTGTTATCGAATCGACTTAAAGCCAGATCGTCACATTGGCAGCTCTTCTCTCTGAAATGGTTGTACTTATCGTCTTCAAAACTATGTCGCGTGCTGCGGTATGCGGAGAAACTAAATGCATCGTAGTAGAACACAGATGAAGCTTCTAAGTTGATGTAATAGCCAGTAAGAAGTAGTACAATTCAAGTTTTAGGTATTGATTATTGACTTTTTAGCTGGCTTTGGTGCATTGGACATGAGCTAGGACCTTAAGATTCCTCATGAAAGGAGGACTAGCAGCCGAGTTGCACGGGAGAATGTGAAAAGTGGTCATATGTAGTAAAAACCTGAGAAATCCGTTCGTTTTCGTCATTTGTTATCGAATCGACTTAAAGCCAGATCGTCACATTGGCCGCTCTTCTCTCTGAAACGGTTGTACTTATCGTCTGCAAAGCTATGTCGCGTACTGCGGTATTCGGAGACACTAAAAGCACCGTAGTAGAACACAGATGAAGCTCCTAAGATGATGTAATAGCCAGTAAGAAGTAGTACAATTCAAGTTTTAGGTATCGGTTATTGACTTTTTAGCTGGCTTTGGTGCCTTGGACATGAGCTAGGACCTTAAGATTCTGCATGAAAGGAGGACTAGCAGCCGAGTTGCACGGGAGAATGTCAAAAGTGTTCATATGTAGTAAAAACCTGAGAAATCAGTCCGTTTTCCTCATTTGTTATCGAATCGACGTAAAGCCAGATCGTCACATTGGCCGCTCTTCTCTCTGAAACGGTTGTACTTATCGTCTGCAAAGCTATGTCGCGTGCTGCGCTATGTGGAGACACTAAAAGCACCATAGTAGAACACAGACGAAGCTTCTAAGTTGATGTAATAGCCAGTAAGAAGTAGTACAATTCAAGTTTAAGGTATCGATTATTGACTTTTTAGCTGGCTTTGGTCCCTTGGACACGAGCTAGGACCTTAACATTCTTCATGAAAGGAGGACTAGCAGCCGAGTTGCACGGGAGAATGTGAAAAGTGTTCATATGTAGTAAAAACCTTAGAAATCCATCCGTTTTCGTCATTTGTTATCGAATCGACTTAAAGCCAGATCGTCACATTGGCCGCTCTTCTCTCTGAAACTGTTGTACTTATCGTCTGCAAAGCTATGTCACGTGCTGCGGTATGCGGAGACACTAAAATCACCACAGTAGAACACAGATGAAGATTCTAAGTTGATGTAATATCCAGTAAGAAGTAGTACAATTCAAGTTTTAGGTATCGATTATTGACTTTTTAGCTGGCTTTGGTGCATTGGACATGAGCTAGGACCTTAATATTCTGCATGAAAGGTGGACTAGCAGCCGAGTTGCACGGGAGAATGTGAAAAGTGTTCATATGTAGCAAAAACCTGAGAAATCCGTCCGTTTTCGTCATTTGTTATCGAATCGACTTAAAGCTAGATCGTCACATTGTCCGCTCTTCTCTCTGAAACGGTTGTACTTATCGTCTGAAAAGCTATGTCGCGTACTGCGGTATGCTGAGACACTAAAAGCACCATAGTAGAACACAAATCAAGCTTCTAAGTTGATGTAATAACCAGTAAGAAGTAGTACAATTCAAGTTTTAGGTATTGAATATTGACCTTTTAGCTGGCTTTGGAGCCTTGGACATGTGCTAGGACATTAAGATTCTGCATGAAAGGAGGACTAGCAGCCGAGTTGCACGGGAGAAAGTGAAAAGTGTTCATATGTAGTAAAAAACTGAGAAATCCGTCCGTTTTCGTCATTTGTTATCGAATCGACTTAAAGCCAGATCGTCACATTGGCCGCTCTTCTCTCTGAAACGGTTGTACTTATCGTCTGCAAAACTATGTCTCGTACTGCGGTATTCGGAGACACTAAAAGCACCATAGTAGAACACAGATGAAGCTTCTAAGATGATGTAATAGCCAGTAAGAAGAAGTACAATTCAAGTTTTAGGTATCGGTTATTGACTTTTTAGCTGGCTTTGGTTTGGACATGAGCTAGGACCTTAAGATTCTGCATGAAAGGAGGACTAGCAGCCGAGTTGCACGGGAGAATGTGAAAAGTGTTCAAATGTAGTAAAAACCTGAGAAATCCGTCCGTTTTCCTCACTTGTTATCGAATCGACTTAAAGCCAGATCGTCACATTGGCCGCTCTTCTCTCTGAAACGGTTGTACTTATCGTCTGCAAAGCTATGTCGCGAGTTGCCGTAGGCGGAAACAGGAAAAGCACCATAATAGAACACAGATGAAGCTTCTAAGTTGATGTAATACCCAGTAAGAAGTAGTCCAATTCAAGTTTTAGGTATCGATTATAGACTTTTTAGCTGGCTTTGGTGCCTTGGACATGAGCTAGGACTTTAAGATTCTGCATAATAGGAGGACTAGCAGCCGAGTTGCACGGGAGAATGTGAAAAGTGTTCATATGTAGTAATAACATGAGAAATCCGTCCTTTTTCGTCATTTGTTATCGAATCGACTTAAAGCCAGATCGTCACATTGGCAGCTCTTCTCTCTGAAATGGTTGTACTTATCGTCTGCAAAACTATGTCGCGTGCTGCGGTATGCGGAGAAACTAAAAGCACCATAGTAGAACACAGATGAAGCTTCTAAGTTGATGTAATAGCCAGTAAGAAGTAGTACAATTCAAGTTTTAGGTATTGATTATTGACTTTTTAGCTGGCTTTGGTGCATTGGACATGAGCTAGGACCTTAAGATTCTGCATGAAAGGAGGACTAGCAGCCCAGTTGCACGGGAGAATGTGAAAAGTGGTCATATGTAGTAAAAACCTGAGAAATCCGTTCGTTTTCGTCATTTGTTATCGAATCGACTTAAAGCCAGATCGTCACATTGGCCGCTCTTCTCTCTGAAACGGTTGTACTTATCGTCTGCAAAGCTATGTCGCGTACTGCGGTATTCGGAGACACTAAAAGCACCATAGTAGAACACAGATGAAGCTCCTAAGATGATGTAATAGCCAGTAAGAAGTAGTACAATTCAAGTTTTAGGTATCGGTTATTGACTTTTTAGCTGGCTTTGGTGCCTTGGACATGAGCTAGGACCTTAAGATTCTGCATGAAAGGAGGACTAGCAGCCGAGTTGCACGGGAGAATGTGAAAAGTGTTCATATGTAGTAAAAACCTGAGAAATCCGTCTGTTTTCGTCATTTGTTATCGAATCGACTTAAAGCCAGTTCGTCACATTGGCCACTCTTCTCTCTGAAACGGTTGTACTTATCGTCTGCAAAACTATGTCGCGTGCTGCGGTATGCGGAGAAACTAAAAGCACCGTAGTAGAACACAGATGAAGCTTCTAAGTTGATGTATTAGCCAGTAAGAAGTAGTACAATTCAAGTTTTAGGTATTGATTATTGACTTTTTAGCATGCTTTGGTGCCTTGGACGTGAGCTAGGACCTTAAGATTCTGCATGAAAGGAGGACTAGCAGCCAAGTTGCACGGGAGAATGTGAAAAGTGTTTATATGTAGTAAAAACCTGAGAAATCCGTCCGTTTTCCTCATTTGTTATCGAATCGACTTAAAGCCAGATCGTCAGATTGGCCGCTCTTCTCTCTGAAACGGTTGTACTTATCGTCTGCAAAACTATGTCGAGTGCTGCGGTATGCGGAGAAACTAAAAGCACCGTAGTAGAACACAGATGAAGCTTCTAAGTTGATGTAATAGCCAGTAAGAAGTAGTACAATTCAAGTTTTAGGTATCGATTATTGACTTTTTAGCTGGCTTTGGTGCCGTGGACATGAGCTAGGACCTTAAGATTCTGCATGAAAGGAGGACTAGCAGCCGAGTTACACGGGAGGATGTGAAAAGTGTTCATATGTAGTAAAAACCTGAGAAATCCGACCGTTTTCCTCATTTGTTATCAAATCGACTTAAAGCCAGATCGTCACATTAGCCGCTCTTCTCTCTGAAACGGTTGCACTTATCGTCTGCAAAGCTATGTCGTGAGCTGTGGTATGCGGAGACACTAAAATCACCATAGTAGGAACAGATGAAGCATCTAAGTTCATGTAATAGCCAGTAAGAAGTAATCCAATTCAAGTTTTGGGGATCGATTATTGACTTTTTAGCTGGCTTTGGTGCCTTGGACATGAGCTAGGACCTTAAGATTCTGCATGAAAGGAGGACTAGCAACCGAGTTGCACGGGACAATGTGAAAAGTGTTCATATGCAGTAAAAACCTGAGACATCCGTCCGTTTTCGTCATTTGTTATCGAATCGACTTAAAGCCAGATCGTCACATTGGCCGCTCTTCTCTCTGAAACGGTTGTACTTATCGTCTGCAAAACTATGTCGCGTGCTGCGGTATGCTGAGACACTACAAGCACCATAGTAGAACACAGATGAAGCTTCTAAGTTGATGTAATAGCCAGTAAGAAATAGTACAATTCAAGTTTTAGGAATCGATTATTGACTTTTTAGCTGGCTTTGGTGCCTTGGACATGAGCTAGGACCTTAAGTTTCTGCATGAAAGGAGGACTAGCAGCCGAGTTGCACGGGAGAATGTGAAAAGTGTTCATATGTAGTAAAAACCTGAGACATCCGTCCGTTTTCGTCATTTGTTATCGAATCGACTTAAAGGCAGATCGTCAAATTGGCCGCTCTTCTCTCTGAAACGGTTGTACTTATCGTCTGCAAAGCTATGTCGCGTGCTGCGGTATGCGGAGACACTAAAAGCACCATAGTAGAACACAGATCAAGCTTCTAAGTTGATGTAATAGCCAGTAAGAAGTAGTACAATTCATGTTTTAGGTATTGAATATTGACCTTTTAGCTGGCTTTGGTGCCTTGGACATGAGCTAGGACCTTAAGATTCTGCATGAAAGGAGGACTAGCAGCCGAGTTGCACGGGAGAATGTGAAAAGTGTACATATGTAGTAAAAACCTGAGAAATCAGTCCGTTTTCGTCATTTGTTATCGAATCGACTTAAAGCCACATCGTCACATTGGCCGCTCTTCTCTCTGAAACGGTTGTACTTATCGTCTGCAAAACTATGTCGCGTGCTGCGGTATTCGGAGAAACTAAAAGCACCGTAGTAGAACACAGATGAAGCTTCTAAGTTGATGTATTAGCCAGTAAGAAGTAGTACAATTCAAGTTTTAAGTATTGATTATTGACTTTTTAGCATGCTTTGGTGCCTTGGACGTGAGCTACGACCTTTAGATTCTGCATGAAAGGAGGACTAGCAGCCGAGTTGCACGGGAGAATGTGAAAAGTGTACATATGTAGTAAAAACCTGAGAAATCCGTCCGTTTTCCTCATTTGTTGTCGAATCGACTTAAAGCCAGATCGTCACATTAGCCGCTCTTCTCTCTGAAACGGTTGTACTTATCGTCTGCAAAGCTATGTCGTGAGCTGTGGTATGCGGAGACACTAAAATCACCATAGTAGGAACAGATGAAGCATCTAAGTTCATGTAATAGCCAGTAAGAAGTAATCCAATTCAAGTTTTGGGGATCGATTATTGACTTTTTAGCTGGCTTTGGTGCCTTGGACATGAGCTAGGACCTTAAGATTCTGCATGAAAGGAGGACTAGCAGCCGAGTTGCACGGGACAATGTGAAAAGTGTTCATATGCAGTAAAAACCTGAGACATCCGTCCGTTTTCGTCATTTGTTATCGAATCGACTTAAAGCCAGATCGTCAAATTGGCCGCTCTTCTCTCTGAAACGGTTGTACTTATCGTCTGCAAAGCTATGTCGCGTGCTGCGGTATGCGGAGACACTACAAGCACCATAGTAGAACACAGATGAAGCTTCTAAGTTGATGTAATAGCCAGTAAGAAGTAGTACAATTCAAGTTTTAGGTATTGATTATTGACTTTTTAGCATGCTTTGGTGCCTTGGACGTGAGCTAGGACCTTAAGATTCTGCATGATAGGAGGACTAGCAGCCAAGTTACACGGGAGAATGTGAAAATTGTTCATATGTAGTAAAAACCTGAGAAATCCGTCCGTTTTCGTCATTTGTTATCGAATCGACTTAAAGCCAGATCGTCAGATTGGCCGCTCTTCTCTCTGAAACGGTTGTACTTATCGTCTGCAAAACTATGTCGCGTGCTGCGGTATGCGGAGAAACTAAAAGCAGCGTAGTAGAACACAGATGAAGCTTCTAAGTTGATGTAATAGCCAGTAAGAAGTAGTACAATTCAAGTTTTAGGTATCGATTATTGACTTTTTAGCTGGCTTTGGTGCCGTGGACATGAGCTAGGACCTTAAGATTCTGCATGAAAGGAGGACTAGCAGCCGAGTTGCACGGGAGGATGTGAAAAGTGTTCATATGTAGTAAAAACCTGAGAAATCCGTCCGTTTTCCTCATTTGTTATCGAATCGACTTAAAGCCAGATCGTCACATTAGCCGCTCTTCTCTCTGAAACGGTTGTACTTATCGTCTGCAAAGCTATGTCGTGAGCTGTGGTATGCGGAGACACTAAAATCACCATAGTAGGAACAGATGAAGCATCTAAGTTCATGTAATAGCCAGTAAGAAGTAATCCAATTCAAGTTTTGGGGATCGATTATTGACTTTTTAGCTGGCTTTGGTGCCTTGGACATGAGCTAGGACCTTAAGATTCTGCATGAAAGGAGGACTAGCAGCCGAGTTGCACGGGACAATGTGAAATGTGTTCATATGCAGTAAAAACCCGAGACATCCGTCCGTTTTCGTCATTTGTTATCGAATCGACTTAAAGCCAGATCGTCACATTGGCCGCTCTTCTCTCTGAAACGGTTGTACTTATCGTCTGCAAAACTATGTCACGTGCTGCGGTATGCTGAGACACTACAAGCACCATAGTAGAACACAGATGAAGCTTCTAAGTTGATGTAATATCCAGTAAGATGTAGTACAATTCTAGTTTTAGGTATCGATTATTGACTTTTTAGCTGGCTTTGGTGCCTTGGACTTGAGCAAGGACCATAAGATTTTGCATGAAAGGAGGACTAGCAGCCGAGTTGCACGGGAGAATGTGAAAAGTGTGCATATGTGGTAAAAACCTGAGACATCCATCCGTTTTCGTTATTTGTTATCGAATCGACTTAAAGCCAGATCGTCACATTGGCCGCTCTTCTCTCTGAAACGGTTGTACTTATCGTCTGCAAAACTATGTCGCGTGCTGCGGTATGCGGAGAAACTAAAACCACCGTAGTAGAACACACATGAAGCTTCTAAGTTGATGTAATAGCCAGTAAGAAGTAGTACAATTCAAGTTTTAGGTATTGATTATTGACTTTTTAGCTGGCTTTGGTGCCTTGGACATGAGCTAGGACCTTAAGATTCTGCATGAAAGGAGGACTAGCAGCCGAGTTGCACGGGAGAATGTGAAAAGTGTTCAAATGTAGTAAAAACCTGAGAAATCCGTCCGTTTTCGTCATTTGTTATCGAATCGACTTAAAGCCAGATCGTCACATTGGCCGCACTGCTCTCTGAAACGGTTGTACTTATCGTCTGCAAAGCTATGTCGCGTACTGCGGTATTCGGAGACACTAAAAGCACCACAGTAGAACACAGATGAAGCTTCTAAGTTGATGTAATATCCAGTAAGAAGTAGTACAATTCAAGTTTTAGGAATCGATTATTGACTTTTTAGTGTACATATGTAGTAAAAACCTGAGACATCCGTCCGTTTTCGTCATTTGTTATCGAATCGACTTAAAGCCACATCGTCACATTGGCCGCTCTTCTCTCTGAAACGGTTGTTCTTATCGTCTGCAAAACTATGTCGCGTGCTGCGGTATGCTGAGACACTACAAGCACCATAGTAGAACACAGATGAAGCTTCTAAGTTGATGTAATAGCCAGTAAGAAGTAGTACAATTCAAGTTTTAGGTATTGAATATCGAATTTTTAGCTGGCTTTGGTGCCTTGGACATGAGCTAGGACCTTAAGATTCTGCATGAAAGGAGGACTAGCAGCCGAGTTGCATGAGAGAATGTGAAAAGTTTTCAAATGTAGTAAAAACCTGAGAAATACGTCTGTTTTCGTCATTTGTTATCGAATCGACTTAAAGCCAGATCGTCACATTGGCCGCTCTTCTCTCTGAAACGGTTGTACTTATCGTCTGCAAAGCTATGTCGCCTGCTGCGGTATGCGGAGACACTAAAAGCACCATAGTAGAACACAAATGAAGCTTCTAAGTTGATGTAATACCCAGTAAGAATTAGTACAATTCTAGTTTTAGGTATTGATTATTGACTTCTTAGCTGGCTTTGGTGCCTTGGACATGAGCTAGGACCTTAAGATTCTGCATGAAAGGAGGACTAGCAGCCGAGTAGCACGGGAGAATGTGAAAAGTGTTCATATGTAGTAAAAACCTGAGACATCCGTCCGTTTTCGTCATTTGTTATCGAATCGACTTAAAGCCACATCGTCACATTGGCCGCTCTTCTTTCTGAAACGGTTGTACTTATCGTCTACAAAACTATGTCGCGTGTTGCGGTATGCGGAGAAACTAAAAGCACCGTAGTAGAACACAGATGAAGCTTCTAAGTTGATGTATTAGCCAGTAAGAAGTAGTACAATTCAAGTTTTAGGTATCGATTATTGACTTTTTAGCTGGCTTTGGTGCCTTGGACATGAGCTAGGACCTTAAGATTCTGCATGAAAGGAGGACTAGCAGCCAAGTTGCACGGGAGAATGTGAAAAGTGTTCATATGTAGTAAAAACCTGAGAAATCCGTCCGTTTCCGTCATTTGTTATCGAATCGACTTAAAGAGAGATCGTCACATTGGCCGCTCTTCTCTCTGAAACGGTTGTACTTATCGTCTGCAAAACTGTGTCGCGTGCTGCGGTATGCGGAGAAACTAAAAGCAACGTAGTAGAACACAGATGAAGCTTCTAAGTTGATGTAATAGCCAGTAAGAAGCAGTACATTTCAAGTTTTAGGTATTGATTATTGACTTTTTAGCTGGCTTTGGTGCCTTGGACATGAGCTAGGACCTTAAGATTCTGCATGAAAGGAGGACTAGCAGCCGAGTTGCACGGGAGAATGTGAAAAGTGTTAATATGTAGTAAAAACCTGAGAAATCCGTCCGTTTTCGTCATTTGTTATCGAATCGACTTAAAGCCACATCGTCACATTGGCCGCTCTTCTTTCTGAAACGGTTGTACTTATCGTCTGCAAAGCTATGTCGCGTACTGCGGTATTCGGAGACACTAAAAGCAACATAGTAGAACACAGATTAAGCTTCTAAAATGATGTAATAGCCAGTAAGAAGCAGTACAATTCAAGTTTTAGGTATCGATTATTGACTTTTTAGCTGGCTTTGGTGCCTTGGACATGAGCTAGGACCTTAAGATTATGCATGAAAGGAGGACTAGCAGCCGAGTTGCACGGGAGAATGTGAAAAGTGTTCATATGTAGTAAAAACCTGAGAAATCCGTCCGTTTCCGTCATTTGTTATCGAATCGACTTAAAGCCTGATCGTCACATTGGCCGCTCTTCTCTCTGAAACGGTTGTACTTATCGTCTGCAAAGCAATGTCGCGTGCTGCGGTATGCTGAGACACTAAAAGCACCATAGTAGAACACAGATCACGCTTCTAAGTTGATGTAATAGCCAGTAAGAAGTAGTACAATTCAAGTTTTAGGTATTGAATATTGAACTTTTAGCTGGCTTTGGTGCCTTGGACATGAGCTAGGACCTTAAGATTCTGCATGAAAGGAGGACTAGCAGCCGAGTTGCACGGGAGAATGTGAAAAGTGTTCATATGTAGTAAAAAAATGAGACATCCGTCCGTTTTCGTCATTTGTTATCGAATCGACTTAAAGCCACATCGTCACATTGGCCGCTCTTCTCTCTGAAACGGTTGCACTTATCGTCTGCAAAACTATGTCGCGTGCTGCGGTATGCGGAGAAACTAAAAGCACCGTAGTAGAACACAGATGAAGCTTCTAAGTTGATGTAATAGCCAGTAAGAAGTAGTACAATTCAAGTTTTAGGTATTGAATATTGAATTTTTAGCTGGCTTTGGTGCCTTGGACATGAGCTAGGACCTTAATATTCTGCATGAAAGGAGGTGTAGCAGCCGAGTTGCATGAGAGAATGTGAAAAGTGTTCAAATGTAGTAAAAACCTGAGAAATACGTCTGTTTTCGTCATTGGTTATCGAATCGACTTAAAGCCAGATCGTCACATTGGCCGCTCTTCTCTCTGAAACGCTTGTACTTATCGTCTGCAAAGCTATGTCGCGTGCTGCGGTATGCGGAGACACTAAAAGCACCATAGTAGAACACAGATGAAGCTTGTAAGTTGATGTAATACCCAGTAAGAATTAGTACAATTCAAGTTCTAGGTATTGATTATTGACTTTTTAGCTGGCTTTGGTGCCTTGGACATGAGCTAGGATCTTAATATTCTGCATGAAAGGAGGACTAGCAGCCGAGTTGCACGGGAGAATGTGAAAAGTGTTCATATGTAGTAAAAACCTTAGAAATCCGTCCGTTTTCGTCATTTGTTATCGAATCGACTTAAAGCCAGATCGTCACATTAGCCGCTCTTCTCTCTGAAACGGTTGTACTTATCGTCTGCAAAGCTATGTCACGTGCTGCGGTATGTGGAGACACTAAAATCGCCACAGTAGAACACAGATGAAGCTTCTAAGTTGATGTAACAGCCAGTAAGAAGTAGTACAATTCAAGTTTTAGGTATTGAATATTGACCTTTTTGCTGGCTTTGGTGCCTTGGACATGTGCTAGGACCTTAAGACTCTGCATGAAAGGAGGACTAGCTGCCGAGTTGCACGGGAGAATGTGAAAAGTGTTCATATGTAGTAAAAACCTGAGAAATCCGTCCGTTTTCGTCATTTGTTATCGAATAGACTTAAAGCCAGATCGTCACATTGGCCGCTCTTCTCTCTGAAACGGTTGTACTTATCGTCTGCAAAGCTATGTCGCGAGCTGTGGTATGAGGAGACACTAAAATCACCATAGTAGGAACAGATGAAGCATCTAAGTTGATGTAATAGCCAGTAAGAAGTAATCCAATTCAAGTTTTGGGTATCGATTATTGACTTTTTAGCTGGCTTTGGTGCCTTGGACATGAGCTAGGACCTTAAGATTCTGCATGAAAGGAGGACTAGCAGCCGAGTTGCACGGGAGAATGTGAAAAGTGTTCATATGTAATAAAAACCTGAGAAATCCGTCCGTTTTCGTCATTTGTTATCGAATTGACTTAAAGCCAGATCGTCACATTGGCCGCTCTTCTCTCTGAAACGGTTGTACTTATCGTCTACAAAGCTATGTCGCGTGCTGCGGTATGCGGAGACACTAAACGCACCATAGTAGAACACAGATGAAGCTTCTAAGTTAATGTAATAGCCAGTAAGAAGTAGTACAATTCAAGTTTTAGGTATCGATTATTGACTTTTTAGCTGGATTTGGTGCCTTGGACATGAGCTAGGACCTTAAGATTCTGCATGAAAGGAGGACTAGCAGCCGAGTTGCACGGGAGAATGTGAAAAGTGTTCATATGTAGTAAAAACCTGAGAAATCCGTCCGTTTTCGTCATTTGTTATCGAATCGACTTAAAGCCAGATCGTCACATTGGCCGCTCTTCTCTCTGAAACGGTTGTACTTATCGTCTGCAAAGCTATGTCGCGTACTGCGGTATTCGGAGACACTAAAAGCAACATAGTAGAACACAGATTAAGCTTCTAAAATGATGTAATAGCCAGTAAGAAGTAGTACAATTCAAGTTTTAGGTATCGATTATTGACTTTTTAGCTGGCTTTGGTGCATTGGACATGAGCTAGGACCTTAAGATTATGCATGAAAGGAGGACTAGCAGCCGAGTTGCACGGGAGAATGTGAAAAGTGTTCATATGTAGTAAAAACCTTAGAAATACGTCCGTTTTCGTCATTTGTTATTGAATCGACTTAAAGCCAGATCGTCACATTAGCCGCTCTTCTCTCTGAAACGGTTGTACTTATCGTCTGCAAAGCTATGTCGCGTGCTGCGGTATGCGGAGACACTAAAATCACCACAGTAGAACACAGATGAAGCTTCTAAGTTGATGTAACAGCCAGTAAGAAGTAGTACAATTCAAGTTTTGGGTATCGATTATTGACTTTTTAGCTGGCTTTGGTGCCTTGGACATGAGCTAGGATCTTAATATTCTGCATGAAAGGAGGACAAGCAGCCGAGTTGCACGGGAGAATGTGAAAAGTGTTCATATGTAGTAAAAACCTTAGAAATACGTCCGTTTTCGTCATTTGTTATTGAATCGACTTAAAGCCAGATCGTCACATTAGCCGCTCTTCTCTCTGAAACGGTTGTACTTATCGTCTGCAAAGCTATGTCGCGTGCTGCGGTATGCGGAGACACTAAAATCACCACAGTAGAACACAGATGAAGCTTCTAAGTTGATGTAACAGCCAGTAAGAAGTAGTACAATTCAAGTTTTAGGTATTGAATATTGACCTTTTTGCTGGCTTTGGTGCCTTGGACATGTGCTAGGACCTTAAGATTCTGCATGAAAGGAGGACTAGCTGCCGAGTTGCACGGGAGAATGTGAAAAGTGTTCATATGTAGTAAAAACCTGAGAAATCCGTCCGTTTTCGTCATTTGTTATCGATTCGACTTAAAGCCAGATCGTCACATTAGCCGCTCTTCTCTCTGAAACGGTTGTACTTATCGTCTGCAAAGCTATGTCGCGAGCTGTGGTATGCGGAGACACTAAAATCACCATAGTAGGAACAGATGAAGCATCTAAGTTGATGTAATAGCCAGTAAGAAGTAATCCAATTCAAGTTTTGGGTATCGATTATTGACTTTTTAGCTAGCGTTGGTGCCTTGGACATGAGCTAGGACCTTAAGATTCTGCATGAAAGGAGGACTAGCAGCCGAGTTGCACGGGAGAATGTGAAAAGTGTTCATATGCCGCAAAAACCTGAGACATCCGTCCGTTTTCGTCATTTGTTATCGAATCGACTTAAAGCCAGATCGTCACATTGGCCGCTCTTCTCTCTGAAACGGTTGTACTTATCGTCTGCAAAGCTATGTCGCGTGCTGCGGTATGCTGAGACACTAAAAGCACCATAGTAGAACACAGATGAGGCTTCAAAGTTGATGTAATAGCCAGTAAGAAGTAGTACAATTCAAGTTCTAGGTATTGATTATTGACTTTTTAGCTGGCTTTGGTGCCTTGGACATGAGCTAGGACCTTAAGATTCTGCATGAAAGGAGGACTAGCAGCCGAGTTACACGGGAGAATGTGAAAAGTGTTCATATGTAGTAAAAACCTGAGAAATCCGTCCGTTTTCGTCATTTGTTATCGAATCGACTTAAAGCCAGATCGTCACTTTGGCCGCTCTTCTCTCTGAAACGGTTGTACTTATCGTCTGCAAAGCTATGTCGCGTACTGCGGTATTCGGAGACACTAAAAGCATCATAGTAGAACACAGATGAAGCTTCTAAAATGATGTAATAGCCAGTAAGAAGTAGTACAATTCAAGTTTTAGGTATCGATTATTGACTTTTTAGCTGGCTTTGGTGCCTTGGACATGAGCTAGGACCTTAAGATTCTGCATGAAAGGAGGACTAGCAGCCGAGTTGCACGGGAGAATGTGAAAAGTGTTCATATGTAGTAAAAACCTGAGAAATCCGTCCGTTTTCGTCATTTGTTACCAAATCGACTTAAAGCCAGATAGTCACATTGGCCGATCTTCTCTCTGAAACGGTTTACTTATCGTCTGCAAAGCTATGTCGCGTGTTGCCGTAGGCGGAAACAGGAAAAGCACCATAATAGAACACAGATGAAGCTTCTAAGTTGATGTAATAGCCAGTAAGAAGTAGTCCAATTCAAGTTTTAGGTATCGGTTATTGACTTTTTAGCTGGCTTTGGTGCCTTGACCATGAGCTAGGACCTTAAGATTCTGCATGAAAGGAGGACTAGCAGCCGAGTTGCACGGCAGAATGTGAAAAGTGTTCATATGTAGTAAAAACCTGAGAAATCCGTCCGTTTTCGTCATTTGTTATCGAATCGACTTAAAGCCAGATCGTCACATTGGCCGCTCTTCTCTCTGAAACGGTTGTAGTTATCGTCTGCAAAACTATGTCGCGTGCTGCGGTATGCGGAGAAACTAAAAGCACCGTAGTAGAACACAGATGAAGCTTCTAAGTTGATGTAATAGCCAGTAAGAAGAAGTACAATTCAAGTTTTAGGTATTGATTATTGACTTTTTAGCTGGCTTTGGTGGCTTGGACATGAGCTAGGATCTTAATATTGTGCATGAAAGGAGGACTAGCAGCCGAGTTGCACGGGAGAATGTGAAAAGTGTTCATATGTAGTAAAAACCTTAGAAATCCGTCCGTTTTCGTCATTTGTTATCGAATCGACTTAAAGCCAGATCGTCACATTAGCCGCTCTTCTCTCTGAAACGGTTGTACTTATCGTCTGCAAAGCTATGTCGCGTGCTGCGGTATGCGGAGACACTAAAATCACCACAGTAGAACACAGATGAAGCTTCTAAGTTGATGTAACAGCCAGTAAGAAGTAGTACATTTCAAGTTTTAGGTATTGAATATTGACCTTTTTGCTGGCTTTGGTGCCTTGGACATGTGCTAGGACCTTAAGATTCTGCATGAAAGGAGGACTAGCTGCCGAGTTGCACGGGAGAATGTGAAAAGTGTTCATATGTAGTAAAAACCTGAGAAATCCGTCCGTTTTCTTCATTTGTTATCGATTCGACTTAAAGCCAGATCGTCACATTGGCCGCTCTTCTCTCTGAAACGGTTGTACTTATCGTCTGCAAAGCTATGTCGCGAGCTGTGGTATGCGGAGACACTAAGATCACCATAGTAGGAACAGATGAAGCATTTAAGTTGATGTAATAGCCAGTAAGAAGTAATCCAATTCAAGTTTTGGGTATCGATTATTGACTTTTTAGCTGGCTTTGGTGCCTTGGACATGAGCTAGGACCTTAAGATTCTGCATGAAAGGAGGACTAGCAGCCGAGTTGCACGGGAGAATGTGAAAAGTGTTCATATGTAATAAAAGCCTGAGAAATCCGTCCGTTTTCGTCATTTGTTATCGAATCGACTTAAAGCCAGATCGTCACATTGGCCGCTCTTCTCTCTGAAACGGTTGTACTTATCGTCTGCAAAGCTATGTCGCGTGCTGCGGTATGCTGAGACACTAAAAGCACCTTAGTAGAACACAGATGAAGCTTCTAAGTTGATGTAATAGCCAGTAAGAAGTAGTACAATTCAAGTTTTAGGTATTGAATATTGAATTTTTAGCTGGCTTTGGTGCCTTGGACATGAGCTAGGACCTAAATATTCTGCATGAAAGGAGGACTAGCAGCCGAGTTGCATGAGAGAATGTGAAAAGTGTTCAAATGTAGTAAAAACCTGAGAAATACGTCTGTTTTCGTCATTGGTTATCGAATCGACTTAAAGCCAGATCGTCACATTGGCCGCTCTTCTCTCTGAAACGCTTGTACTTATCGTCTGCAAAGCTATGTCGCGTGCTGCGGTATGCGGAGACACTAAAAGCACCATAGTAGAACACAGATGAAGCTTGTAAGTTGATGTAATACCCAGTAAGAATTAGTACAATTCAAGTTCTAGGTATTGATTATTGACTTTTTAGCTGGCTTTGGTGCCTTGGACATGAGCTAGGACCTTAAGATTCTGCATGAAAGGAGGACTAGCAGCCGAGTTACACGGGAGAATGTGAAAAGTGTTCATATGTAGTAAAAACCTGAGAAATCCGTCCGTTTTCGTCATTTGTTATCGAATCAACTTAAAGCCAGATCGTCACATTGGCCGCTCTTCTCTCTGAAACGGTTGTACTTATCGTCTGCAAAGCTATGTCGCGTACTGCGGTATTCGGAGGCACTAAAAGCAACATAGTAGAACACAGATGAAGCTTCTAAAATGATGTAATAGCCAGTAAGAAGTAGTACAATTCAAGTTTTAGGTATCGATTATTGACTTTTTAGCTGGCTTTGGTGCCTTGGACATGAGCTAGGACCTTAAGATTCTGCATGAAAGGAGGACTAGCAGCCGAGTTGCACGGGAGAATGTGAAAAGTGTTCATATGTAGTAAAAACCTGAGAAATCCGTCCGTTTTCGTCATTTGTTACCAAATCGACTTAAAGCCAGATCGTCACATTGGCCGATCTTCTCTCTGAAACGGTTGTACTTATCGTCTGCAAAGCTATGTCGCGTGTTGCCGTAGGCGGAAACAGGAAAAGCACCATAATAGAACACAGATGAAGCTTCTAAGTTGATGTAATAGCCAGTAAGAAGTAGTCCAATTCAAGTTTTAGGTATCGGTTATTGACTTTTTAGCTGGCTTTGGTGCCTTGACCATGAGCTAGGACCTTAAGATTCTGCATGAAAGGAGGACTAGCAGCCGAGTTGCACGGCAGAATGTGAAAAGTGTTCATATGTAGTAAAAACCTGAGAAATCCGTCCGTTTTCGTCATTTGTTATCGAATCGAATTAAAGCCAGATCGTCACATTAGCCGCTCTTCTCTCTGAAACGGTTGTACTTATCGTCTGCAAAACTATGTCGCAAGCTGCGGTATGCGGAGAAACTAAAACCACCGTAGGAGAACACACATGAAGCTTCTAAGTTGATGTAATAGCCAGTAAGAAGTAGTACAATTCAAGTTTTAGGTATTGATTATTGACTTTTTAGCTGGCTTTGGTGCCTTGGACATGAGCTAGGACCTTAAGATTCTGCATGAAAGGAGGACTAGCAGCCGAGTTGCACGGCAGAATGTGAAAAGTGTTCATATGTAGTAAAAACCTGAGAAATCCGTCCGTTTTCGTCGTTTGTTATCGCATCGACTTAAAGCCAGATCGACACATTGGCCGCTCTTCTCTCTCAAACGGTTGTACTTATCGTCTGCAAAGCTTTGTCGCGTGCTGCGGTATGCTGAGACACTACAAGCACCATAGTAGAACACAGATGAAGCTTCTAAGTTGAGGTAATAGCCAGTAAGAGGTAGTACAATTCAAGTTTAAGGTATTGAATATTGACCTTTTAGCTGGCTTTGGTGCCTTGGACATGAGATAGGACCTTAAGATTCTGCATGAAAGGAGGACTAGCAGCCGAGTTGCACGGGAGAATGTGAAAAGTGTTCATATGTAATAAAAACCTGAGACATCCGTCCGTTTTCGTCATTTGTTATCGAATCGACGTAAAGCCAGATCGTCACATTGGCCGCTCTGCTCTCTGAAATGGTTGTACATATCGTCTGCAAAGCTATGTCGCGTACTGCGGTATTCGGAGACACTAAAAGCACCACAGTAGAACACAGATGAAGCTTCTAAGTTGATGTAATATCCAGTAAGAAGTAATACAATTCAAGTTTTAGGTATCGATTATTGACTTTTTAGCTGGCTTTGGTGCCTTGGACATGAGCTAGGACCTTAAGATTATGCATGAAAGGAGGACTAGCAGCCGAGTTGCACGGGAGAATGTGAAAAGTGTTCATATGTAGTAAAAACCTAAGAAATCCGTCCGTTTTCGTCATTTGTTATCGAATCGACTTAAAGCTAGATCGTCACATTAGCCGCTCTTCTCTCTGAAACGGTTGTACTTATCGTCTGCAAAGCTATGTCACGTGCTGCGGTATGCGGAGACACTAAAATCACCACAGTAGAACACAGATGAAGCTTGTAAGTTGATGTAATACCCAGTAAGAAGTAGTACAATTCAAGTTTTAGGTATAGAATACTGACCTTTTTGCTGGCTTTGGTGCCTTGGACATGTGCTAGGACCTTAAGATTCTGCATGAAAGGAGGACTAGCTGCCGAGTTGCACGGGAGAATGTGAAAAGTGTTCATGTGTAGTAAAAACCTGAGAAATCCGTCCGTTTTCGTCATTTGTTATCGAATAGACTTAAAGCCAGATCGTCACATTGGCCGCTCTTCTCTCTGAAACGGTTGTACTTATCGTCTGCAAAGCTATGTCGCGAGCTGTGGTATGCGGAGACACTAAAATCACCATAGTAGGAACAGATGAAGCATCTAAGTTGATGTAATAGCCAGTAAGAAGTAATCCAATTCAAGTTTTGGGTATCGATTATTGACTTTTTAGCTGGCTTTGGTGCCTTGGACATGAGCTAGGACCTTAAGATTCTGCATGAAAGGAGGACTAGCAGCCGAGTTGCACGGAGAATGTGAAAAGTGTTCATATGTAATAAAAACCTGAGAAATCCGTCCGTTTTCGTCATTTGTTATCGAATTGACTTAAAGCCAGATCCTCACATTGGCCGCTCTTCTCTCTGAAAAGGTTGTACTTATCGTCTACAAAGCTATGTCGCGTGCTGCGGTATGCGGAGACACTAAAAGCACCATAGTAGAACACAGATGAAGCTTCTAAGTTAATGTAATAGCCAGTAAGAAGTAGTACAATTCAAGTTTTAGGTATCGATTATTGACTTTTTAGCTGGATTTGGTGCCTTGGACATGAGCTAGGACCTTAAGATTCTGCATGAAAGGAGGACTAGCAGCCGAGTTGCACGGGAGAATGTGAAAAGTGTTCATATGCAGTAAAAACCTGAGACATCCGTCCGTTTACGTCATTTGTTATCGAATCGACTTAAAGCCAGATCGTCACATTGGCCGCTCTTCTCTCTGAAACGGTTGTACTTATCGTCTGCAAGGCTATGTCGCGTGCTGCGGTATGCTGAGACACTAAAAGCACCATAGTAGAACACAGATGAAGCTTCTAAGTTGATGTAATAGCCAGTAAGAAGTAGTACAATTCAAGTTTTAGGTATTGAATATTGAATTTTTAGCTGGCTTTGGTGCCTTGGACATGAGCTAGGACCTTAAGATTCTGCATGAAAGGAGGACTAGCAGCCGAGTTGCACGGGAGAATGTGAAAAGTGTTCATATGTAGTAAAAACCTTAGAAATCCGTCCGTTTTCGTCATTTGTTATCGAATCGACTAAAAAGCCAGATCGTCACATTAGCCGCTCTTCTCTATGAAACGGTTGTACTTATCGTCTGCAAAGCTATGTCGCGTGCTGCGGTATGCGGAGACACTAAAATCACCACAGTAGAACACAGATGAAGTTTCTAAGTTGATGTAACAGCCAGTAAGAAGTAGTACAATTCAAGTTTTAGATATTTAATATTGACCTTTTTGCTGGCTTTAGTGCCTTGGACATGTGCTAGGACCTTAAGATTCTGCATGAAAGGAGGACTAGCTGCCGAGATTCACGGGAGAATGTGAAAAGTGTTCATATGTAGTAAAAACCTGAGAAATCCGTCCGTTTTCGTCATTTGTTATCGAATAGACTTAAAGCCAGATCGTCACATTGGCCGCTCTTCTCTCTGAAACGGTTGTACTTATCGTCTGCAAAGCTATGTCGCGAGCTGTGGTATGCGGAGACACTAAAATCACCATAGTAGGAACAGATGAAGCATCTAAGTTGATGTAATAGCCAGTAAGAAGTAATCGAATTCAAGTTTTGGGTATCGATTATTGACTTTTTAGCTGGCTTTGGTGCCTTGGACATGAGCTAGGACCTTAAGATTCTGCATGAAAGGAGGACTAGCAGCCGAGTTGCACGGGAGAATGTGAAAAGTGTTCATATGTAGTAAAAACCTGAGAAATCCGTCCGTTTTCGTCATTTGTTACCAAATCGACTTAAAGCCAGATCGTCACATTGGCCGATCTTCTCTCTGAAACGGTTGTACTTATTGTCTGCAAAGCTATGTCGCGTGTTGCCGTAGGCGGAAACAGGAAAAGCACCATAATAGAACACAGATGAAGCTTCTAAGTTGATGTAATAGCCAGTAAGAAGTAGTCCAATTCAAGTTTTAGGTATCGGTTATTGACTTTTTAGCTGGCTTTGGTGCCTTGACCAGGAGCTAGGACCTTAAGATTCTGCATGAAAGGAGGACTAGCAGCCGAGTTGCACGGGAGCATGTGAAAAGTGTTCATATGTAATAAAAACCTGAGAAATCCGTCCGTTTTCGTCATTTGTTATCGAATTGCCTTAAAGCCAGATCGTCACATTGGCCGCTCTTCTCTCTGAAACGGTTGTACTTATCGTCTACAAAGCTATGTCGCGTGCTGCGGTATGCGGAGACACTAAAAGCACCATAGTAGAACACAGATGAAGCTTCTAAGTTAATGTAATAGCCAGTAAGAAGTAGTACAATTCAAGTTTTAGGTATCGATTATTGACTTTTTAGCTGGCTTTGGTGCCTTGGACATGAGCTAGGACCTTAAGATTCTGCATGAAAGGAGGACTAGCAGCCGAGTTGCACGGGAGAATGTGAAAAGTGTTCATATGTAGTAAAAACCTGAGAAATCCGTCCGTTTTCGTCATTTGTTACCAAATCGAGTTAAAGCCAGATCGTCACATTGGCCGATCTTCTCTCTGAAACGGTTGTACTTATCGTCTGCAAAGCTATGTCGCGTGTTGCCGTAGGCGGAAACAGGAAAAGCACCATAATAGAACACAGATGAAGCTTCTAAGTTGATGTAATAGCCAGTAAGAAGTAGTCCAATTCAAGTTTTAGGTATCGGTTATTGACTTTTTAGCTGGCTTTGGTGCCTTGACCAGGAGCTAGGACCTTAAGATTCTGCATGAAAGGAGGACTAGCAGCCGAGTTGCACGGGAGCATGTGAAAAGTGTTCATATGTAATAAAAACCTGAGAAATCCGTCCGTTTTCGTCATTTGTTATCGAATTGACTTAAAGCCAGATCGTCACATTGGCCGCTCTTCTCTCTGAAACGGTTGTACTTATCGTCTGCAAAGCTATGTCGCGTGCTGCGGTATGCTGAGACACTAAAAGCACCATAGTAGAACACAGATCAAGCTTCTAAGTTGATGTAATAGCCAGTAAGAAGTAGTACAATTCAAGTTTTAGATATTTAATATTGACCTTTTTGCTGGCTTTGGTGCCTTGGACATGTGCTAGGACCTTAAGATTCTGCATGAAAGGAGGACTAGCTGCCGAGATGCACGGGAGAATGTGAAAAGTGTTCATATGTAGTAAAAACCTGAGAAATCCGTCCGTTTTCGTCATTTGTTATCGAATAGACTTAAAGCCAGATCGTCACATTGGCCGCTCTTCTCTCTGAAACGGTTGTACTTATCGTCTGCAAAGCTATGTCGCGAGCTGTGGTATGCGGAGACACTAAAATCACCATAGTAGGAACAGATGAAGCATCTAAGTTGATGTAATAGCCAGTAAGAAGTAATCGAATTCAAGTTTTGGGTATCGATTATTGACTTTTTAGCTGGCTTTGGTGCCTTGGACATGAGCTAGGACCTTAAGATTCTGCATGAAAGGAGGACTAGCAGCCGAGTTGCACGGGAGAATGTGAAAAGTGTTCATATGTAGTAAAAACCTGAGAAATCCGTCCGTTTTCGTCATTTGTTACCAAATCGACTTAAAGCCAGATCGTCACATTGGCCGATCTTCTCTCTGAAACGGTTGTACTTATTGTCTGCAAAGCTATGTCACGTGCTGCGGTATGCGGAGACACTAAAATCACCACAGTAGAACACAGATGAAGCTTGTAAGTTGATGTAATACCCAGTAAGAAGTAGTACAATTCAAGTTTTAGGTATAGAATACTGACCTTTTTGCTGGCTTTGGTGCCTTGGACATGTGCTAGGACCTTAAGATTCTGCATGAAAGGAGGACTAGCTGCCGAGTTGCACGGGAGAATGTGAAAAGTGTTCATGTGTAGTAAAAACCTGAGAAATCCGTCCGTTTTCGTCATTTGTTATCGAATAGACTTAAAGCCAGATCGTCACATTGGCCGCTCTTCTCTCTGAAACGGTTGTACTTATCGTCTGCAAAGCTATGTCGCGAGCTGTGGTATGCGGAGACACTAAAATCACCATAGTAGGAACAGATGAAGCATCTAAGTTGATGTAATAGCCAGTAAGAAGTAATCCAATTCAAGTTTTGGGTATCGATTATTGACTTTTTAGCTGGCTTTGGTGCCTTGGACATGAGCTAGGACCTTAAGATTCTGCATGAAAGGAGGACTAGCAGCCGAGTTGCACGGAGAATGTGAAAAGTGTTCATATGTAATAAAAACCTGAGAAATCCGTCCGTTTTCGTCATTTGTTATCGAATTGACTTAAAGCCAGATCCTCACATTGGCCGCTCTTCTCTCTGAAACGGTTGTACTTATCGTCTACAAAGCTATGTCGCGTGCTGCGGTATGCGGAGACACTAAAAGCACCATAGTAGAACACAGATGAAGCTTCTAAGTTAATGTAATAGCCAGTAAGAAGTAGTACAATTCAAGTTTTAGGTATGGATTATTGACTTTTTAGCTGGATTTGGTGCCTTGGACATGAGCTAGGACCTTAAGATTCTGCATGAAAGGAGGACTAGCAGCCGAGTTGCACGGGAGAATGTGAAAAGTGTTCATATGCAGTAAAAACCTGAGACATCCGTCCGTTTTCGTCATTTGTTATCGAATCGACTTAAAGCCAGATCGTCACATTGGCCGCTCTTCTCTCTGAAACGGTTGTACTTATCGTCTGCAAAGCTATGTCGCGTGCTGCGGTATGCTGAGACACTAAAAGCACCATAGTAGAACACAGATGAAGCTTCTAAGTTGATGTAATAGCCAGTAAGAAGTAGTACAATTCAAGTTTTAGGTATTGAATATTGAATTTTTAGCTGGCTTTGGTGCCTTGGACATGAGCTAGGACCTTAAGATTCTGCATGAAAGGAGGACTAGCAGCCGAGTTGCACGGGAGAATGTGAAAAGTGTTCATATGTAGTAAAAACCTTAGAAATCCGTCCGTTTTCGTCATTTGTTATCGAATCGACTAAAAAGCCAGATCGTCACATTAGCCGCTCTTCTCTATGAAACGGTTGTACTTATCGTCTGCAAAGCTATGTCGCGTGCTGCGGTATGCGGAGACACTAAAATCACCACAGTAGAACACAGATGAAGTTTCTAAGTTGATGTAACAGCCAGTAAGAAGTAGTACAATTCAAGTTTTAGATATTTAATATTGACCTTTTTGCTGGCTTTAGTGCCTTGGACATGTGCTAGGACCTTAAGATTCTGCATGAAAGGAGGACTAGCTGCCGAGATGCACGGGAGAATGTGAAAAGTGTTCATATGTAGTAAAAACCTGAGAAATCCGTCCGTTTTCGTCATTTGTTATCGAATAGACTTAAAGCCAGATCGTCACATTGGCCGCTCTTCTCTCTGAAACGGTTGTACTTATCGTCTGCAAAGCTATGTCGCGAGCTGTGGTATGCGGAGACACTAAAATCACCATAGTAGGAACAGATGAAGCATCTAAGTTGATGTAATAGCCAGTAAGAAGTAATCGAATTCAAGTTTTGGGTATCGATTATTGACTTTTTAGCTGGCTTTGGTGCCTTGGACATGAGCTAGGACCTTAAGATTCTGCATGAAAGGAGGACTAGCAGCCGAGTTGCACGGGAGAATGTGAAAAGTGTTCATATGTAGTAAAAACCTGAGAAATCCGTCCGTTTTCGTCATTTGTTACCAAATCGACTTAAAGCCAGATCGTCACATTGGCCGATCTTCTCTCTGAAACGGTTGTACTTATTGTCTGCAAAGCTATGTCGCGTGTTGCCGTAGGCGGAAACAGGAAAAGCACCATAATAGAACACAGATGAAGCTTCTAAGTTGATGTAATAGCCAGTAAGAAGTAGTCCAATTCAAGTTTTAGGTATCGGTTATTGACTTTTTAGCTGGCTTTGGTGCCTTGACCAGGAGCTAGGACCTTAAGATTCTGCATGAAAGGAGGACTAGCAGCCGAGTTGCACGGGAGCATGTGAAAAGTGTTCATATGTAATAAAAACCTGAGAAATCCGTCCGTTTTCGTCATTTGTTATCGAATTGCCTTAAAGCCAGATCGTCACATTGGCCGCTCTTCTCTCTGAAACGGTTGTACTTATCGTCTACAAAGCTATGTCGCGTGCTGCGGTATGCGGAGACACTAAAAGCACCATAGTAGAACACAGATGAAGCTTCTAAGTTAATGTAATAGCCAGTAAGAAGTAGTACAATTCAAGTTTTAGGTATCGATTATTGACTTTTTAGCTGGCTTTGGTGCCTTGGACATGAGCTAGGACCTTAAGATTCTGCATGAAAGGAGGACTAGCAGCCGAGTTGCACGGGAGAATGTGAAAAGTGTTCATATGTAGTAAAAACCTGAGAAATCCGTCCGTTTTCGTCATTTGTTACCAAATCGAGTTAAAGCCAGATCGTCACATTGGCCGATCTTCTCTCTGAAACGGTTGTACTTATCGTCTGCAAAGCTATGTCGCGTGTTGCCGTAGGCGGAAACAGGAAAAGCACCATAATAGAACACAGATGAAGCTTCTAAGTTGATGTAATAGCCAGTAAGAAGTAGTCCAATTCAAGTTTTAGGTATCGGTTATTGACTTTTTAGCTGGCTTTGGTGCCTTGACCAGGAGCTAGGACCTTAAGATTCTGCATGAAAGGAGGACTAGCAGCCGAGTTGCACGGGAGCATGTGAAAAGTGTTCATATGTAATAAAAACCTGAGAAATCCGTCCGTTTTCGTCATTTGTTATCGAATTGACTTAAAGCCAGATCGTCACATTGGCCGC
The DNA here is from genome assembly GCF_023897955.1 of Schistocerca gregaria. Lineage (NCBI taxonomy): Eukaryota > Metazoa > Arthropoda > Insecta > Orthoptera > Acrididae > Schistocerca > Schistocerca gregaria. The sequence continues at coordinate 301,253 of NW_026061765.1, read as the reverse complement.
TCTTCTCTCTGAAACGGTTGTACTTATCGTCTGCAAAGCTATGTCGCGTGCTGCGGTATGCTGAGACACTAAAAGCACCATAGTAGAACACAGATCAAGCTTCTAAGTTGATGTAATAGCCAGTAAGAAGTAGTACAATTCAAGTTTTAGGTATTGAATATTGAATTTTTAGCTGGCTTTGGTGCCTTGGACATGAGCTAGGACCTTACGATTCTGCATGAATGGAGGACTAGCAGCCGAGTTGCATGAGAGAATGTGAAAAGTGTTCAAATGTAGTAAAAACCTGAGAAATACGTCTGTTTTCGTCATTGGTTATCGAATCGACTTAAAGCCAGATCGTCACATTGGCCGCTCTTCTCTCTGAAACGCTTGTACTTATCGTCTGCAAAGGTATGTCGCGTGCTGCGGTATGCGGAGACACTAAAATCACCACAGTAGAACACAGATGAAGCTTCTAAGTTGATGTAACAGCCAGTAAGAAGTAGTACAATTCAAGTTTTAGGTATTGAATATTGACCTTTTTGCTGGCTTTGGTGCCTTGGACATGTGCTAGGACCTTAAGATTCTGCATGAAAGGAGGACTAGCTGCCGAGTTGCACGGGAGAATGTGAAAAGTGTTCATATGTAGTAAAAACCCGAGAAATCCGTCCGTTTTCGTCATTTGATATCGAATAGACTTAAAGCCAGATCGTCACATTGGCCGCTCTTCTCTCTGAAACGGTTGTACTTATCGTCTGCAAAGCTATGTCGCGAGCTGTGGTATGCGGAGACACTAAAATCACCATAGTAGGAACAGATGAAGCATCTAAGTTGATGTAATAGCCAGTAAGAAGTAATCCAATTCAAGTTTTGGGTATCGATTATTGACTTTTTAGCTGGCTTTGGTGCCTTGGACATGAGCTAGGACCTTACGATTCTGCATGAATGGAGGACTAGCAGCCGAGTTGCACGGGAGAATGTGAAAAGTGTTCATATGCAGTAAAAACCAGAGACATCCGTCCGTTTTCGTCATTTGTTATCGAATCGACTTAAAGCCAGATCGTCACATTGGCCGCTCTTCTCTCTGAAACGGTTGTACTTATCGTCTGCAAAGCTATGTCGCGTGCTGCGGTATGCTGAGACACTAAAAGCACCATAGTAGAACACAGATGAAGCTTCTAAGTTGATGTAATAGCCAGTAAGAAGTAGTACAATTCAAGTTTTAGGTATTGAATATTGAATTTTTAGCTGGCTTTGGTGCCTTGGACATGAGCTAGGACCTTAATATTCTGCATGAAAGGAGGACTAGCAGCCGAGTTGCATGAGAGAATGTGAAGAGTGTTCAAATGTAGTAAAAACCTGAGAAATACGTCTGTTTTCGTCATTGGTTATCGAATCGACTTAAAGCCAGATAGTCACATTGGCCGCCCTTCTTTCTGAAACGCTTGTACTTATCGTCTGCAAAGCTATGTCGCGTGCTGCGGTATGCGGAGACACTATAAGCACCATAGTAGAACACAGATGAAGTTTGTAAGTTGATGTAATACCCAGTAAGAATTAGTACAATTCAAGTTATAGGTATTGATTATTGACTTCTTAGCTGGCTTTGGTGCCTTGGACATGAGCTAGGACCTTAAGATTCTGCATGAAAGGAGGACTAGCAGCCGAGTTGCACGGGAGAATGTGAAAAGTGTTCATATGTAGTAAATACCTGAGAAATCCGTCCGTTTTCGTCATTTGTTATCGAATCGACTTAAAGCCAGATCGTCACATTGGCCGCTCTTCTCTCTCAAACGGTTGTACTTATCGTCTGCAAAGCTATGTCGCGTGCTGCGGTATGCTGAGACACTAAAAGCACCATAGTAGAACACAGATCAAGCTTCTAAGTTGATGTAATAGCCAGTAAGAAGTAGTACAATTCAAGTTATAGGTATTGAATATTGACCTTTTAGCTGGCTTTGGTGCCTTGGACATGAGCTAGGACCTTAAGATTCTGCATGAAAGGAGGACTAGCAGCAGAGTTGCACGGGAGAATGTGAAAAGTGTTCATATGTAGTAAAAACCTTAGAAATCCGTCCGTTTTCGTCATTTGTTATCGAATCGACTAAAAAGCCAGATCGTCACATTAGCCGCTCTTCTCTCTGAAACGGTTGTACTTATCGTCTGCAAAGCTATGTCGCGTGCTGCGGTATGCGGAGACACTAAAATCACCACAGTAGAACACAGATGAAGTTTCTAAGTTGATGTAACAGCCAGTAAGAAGTAGTACAATTCAAGTTTTAGATATTTAATATTGACCTTTTTGCTGGCTTTGGTGCCTTGGACATGTGCTAGGACCTTAAGATTCTGCATGAAAGGAGGACTAGCTGCCGAGATGCACGGGAGAATGTGAAAAGTGTTCATATGTAGTAAAAACCTGAGAAATCCGTCCGTTTTCGTCATTTGTTATCGAATAGACTTAAAGCCAGATCGTCACATTGGCCGCTCTTCTCTCTGAAACGGTTGTACTTATCGTCTGCAAAGCTATGTCGCGAGCTGTGGTATGCGGAGACACTAAAATCACCATAGTAGGAACAGATGAAGCATCTAAGTTGAAATAATAGCCAGTAAGAAGTAATCGAATTCAAGTTTTGGGTATCGATTATTGACTTTTTAGCTGGCTTTGGTGCCTTGGACATGAGCTAGGACCTTAAGATTCTGCATGAAAGGAGGACTAGCAGCCGAGTTGCACGGGAGAATGTGAAAAGTGTTCATATGTAGTAAAAACCTGAGAAATCCGTCCGTTTTCGTCATTTGTTACCAAATCGACTTAAAGCCAGATCGTCACATTGGCCGATCTTCTCTCTGAAACGGTTGTACTTATTGTCTGCAAAGCTATGTCGCGTGTTGCCGTAGGCGGAAACAGGAAAAGCACCATAATAGAACACAGATGAAGCTTCTAAGTTGATGTAATAGCCAGTAAGAGGTAGTCCAATTCAAGTTTTAGGTATCGGTTATTGACTTTTTAGCTGGCTTTGGTGCCTTGACCAGGAGCTAGGACCTTAAGATTCTGCATGAAAGGAGGACTAGCAGCCGAGTTGCACGGGAGCATGTGAAAAGTGTTCATATGTAATAAAAACCTGAGAAATCCGTCCGTTTTCGTCATTTGTTATCGAATTGACTTAAAGCCAGATCGTCACATTGGCCGCTCTTCTCTCTGAAACAGTTGTACTTATCGTCTACAAAGCTATGTCGCGTGCTGCGGTATGCGGAGACACTAAAAGCACCATAGTAGAACACAGATGAAGCTTCTAAGTTGATGTAATAGCCAGTAAGAAGTAGTACAATTCAAGTTTTAGGTATTGAATATTGAATTTTTAGCTGGCTTTGGTGCCTTGGACATGAGCTAGGACCTTACGATTCTGCATGAATGGAGGACTAGCAGCCGAGTTGCATGAGAGAATGTGAAAAGTGTTCAAATGTAGTAAAAACCTGAGAAATACGTCTGTTTTCGTCATTGGTTATCGAATCGACTTAAAGCCAGATCGTCACATTGGCCGCTCTTCTCTCTGAAACGCTTGTACTTATCGTCTGCAAAGGTATGTCGCGTGCTGCGGTATGCGGAGACACTAAAATCACCACAGTAGAACACAGATGAAGCTTCTAAGTTGATGTAACAGCCAGTAAGAAGTAGTACAATTCAAGTTTTAGGTATTGAATATTGACCTTTTAGCTGGCTTTGGTGCCTTGGACATGAGCTAGGACCTTAAGATTCTGCATGAAAGGAGGACTAGCAGCCGAGTTGCACGGGAGAATGTGAAAAGTGTTCATATGTAGTAAAAACCTGAGACATCCGTCCGTTTTCGTCATTTGTTATCGAATCGACTTAAAGCCACATCGTCACATTGGCCGCTCTTCTCTCTGAAACGGTTGTACTTATCGTCTGCAAAACTATGTCGCGTGCTGCGGTATGCGGAGAAACTAAAAGCACCGTAGTAGAACACAGATGAAGCTTCTAAGTTGATGTATTAGCCAGTAAGAAGTAGTACAATTCAAGTTTTAGGTATTGATTATTGACTTTTTAGCTGGCTTTGGTGCCTTGGACATGAGCTAGGATCTTAATATTCTGCATGAAAGGAGGACTAGCAGCCGAGTTGCACGGGAGAATGTGAAAAGTGTTCATATGTAGTAAAAACCTTAGAAATCCGTCCGCTTTCGTCATTTGTTATCGAATCGACTTAAAGCCAGAACGTCACATTAGCCGCTCTTCTCTCTGAAACGGTTGTACTTATCGTCTGCAAAGCTATGTCGCGTGCTGCGGTATGCGGAGACACTAAAATCACCACAGTAGAACACAGATGAAGCTTCTAAGTTGATGTAACAGCCAGTAAGAAGTAGTACAATTCAAGTTTTAGGTATTGAATATGGACCTTTTTGCTGGCTTTGGTGCCTTGGACATGTGCTAGGACCTTAAGATTCTGCATGAAAGGAGGACTAGCTGCCGAGTTGCACGGGAGAATGTGAAAAGTGTTCATATGTAGTAAAAACCTGAGAAATCCGTCCGTTTTCGTCATTTGTTATCGAATAGACTTAAAGCCAGATCGTCACATTGGCCGCTCTTCTCTCTGAAACGGTTGTACTTATCGTCTGCAAAGCTATGTCGCGAGCTGTGGTATGCGGAGACACTAAAATCACCATAGTAGGAACAGATGAAGCATCTAAGTTGAAGTAATAGCCAGTAAGAAGTAATCCAATTCAAGTTTTGGGTATCGATTATTGACTTTTTAGCTGGCTTTGGTGCCTTGGACATGAGCTAGGACCTTAAGATTCTGCATGAATGGAGGACTAGCAGCCGAGTTGCACGGGAGAATGTGAAAAGTGTTCATATGTAATAAAATCTTGAGAAATCCGTCCGTTTTCGTCATTTGTTATCGAATTGACTTAAAGCCAGATCGTCACATTGGCCGCTCTTCTCTCTAAAACGGTTGTACTTATCGTCTACAAAGCTATGTCGCGTGCTGCGGTATGCGGAGACACTAAAAGCACCATAGTAGAACACAGATGAAGCTTCTAAGTTAATGTAATAGCCAGTCAGAAGTAGTACAATTCAAGTTTTAGGTATCGATTATTGACTTTTTAGCTGGCTTTGGTGCCTTGGACATGAGCTAGGACCTTAAGATTCTGCATGAAAGGAGGACTAGCAGCCGTGTCGCACGGGAGAATGTGAAAAGTGTTCATATGCAGTAAAAACCTGAGACATCCGTCCGTTTTCGTCATTTGTTATCGAATCGACTTAAAGCCAGATCGTCACATTGGCCACTCTTCTCTCTGAAACGGTTGTACTTATCGTCTGCAAAGCTATGTCGCGTGCTGCGGTATGCTGAGACACTAAAAGCTCCATAGTAGAACACAGATGAAGCTTCTAAGTTGATGTAATAGCCAGTAAGAAGTAGTACAATTCAAGTTTTAGGTATTGAATATTGAATTTTTAGTTGGCTTTGGTGCCTTGGACATGAGGTAGGACCTTAATATTCTGCATGAAAGGAGGACTAGCAGCCGAGTTGCATGAGAGAATGTGAAAAGTGTTCAAATGTAGTAAAAACCTGAGAAATACGTCTGTTTTCGTCATTGGTTATCGAATCGACTTAAAGCCAGATCGTCACATTGGCCGCTCTTCTCTCTGAAACGCTTGTACTTATCGTCTGCAAAGCTATGTCGCGTGCTGCGGTATGCGGAGACACTAAAAGCACCTTAATAGAACACAGATGAAGCTTCTAAGTTAATGTAATACCCAGTAAGAATTAGTACAATTCAAGTTTTAGGTATTGATTATTGACTTTTTAGCTGGCTTTGGTGCCTTGGACATGAGCTAGGACCTTAAGATTCTGCATGAAAGGAGGACTAGCAGCCGAGTTGCACAGGAGAATCTGAAAAGTGTTCATATGTAGTAAATACCTGAGAAATCCGTCCGTTTTCTTCATTTGTTATCGAATCGACTTAAAGCCAGATCGTCACATTGGCCGCTCTTCTCTCTGAAACGGTTGTACTTATCGTCTGCAAAGCTATGTCGCGTGCTGCGGTATGCTGAGACACTAAAAGCACCATAGTAGAACACAGATCAAGCTTCTAAGTTGTTGTAATAGCCAGTAAGAAGTAGTACAATTCAAGTTTTAGGTATTGAATATTGACCTTTTAGCTGGCTTTGGTGCCTTGGACATGAGCTAGGACCTTAAGATTCTGCATGAAAGGAGGACTAGCAGCCGAGTTGCACGGGAGAATGTGAAAAGTGTTCATATGTAGTAAAAACCTGAGACATCCGTCCGTTTTCGTCATTTGTTATCGAATCGACTTAAAGCCACAATGTCACATTGGCCGCTCTTCTCTCTGAAACGGTTGTACTTATCGTCTGCAAAACTATGTCGCGTGCTGCGGTATGCGGAGAAACTAAAAGCACCGTAGTAGAACACAGATGAAGCTTCTACGTTGATGTATTAGCCAGTAAGAAGTAGTACAATTCAAGTTTTAGGTATTGATTATTGACTTTTTAGCTGGCTTTGGTGCCTTGGACATGAGCTAGGATCTTAATATTCTGCATGAAAGGAGGACTAGCAGCCGAGTTGCACGGGAGAATGTGAAAAGTGTTCATATGTAGTAAAAACCTTAGAAATCCGTCCGCTTTCGTCATTTGTTATCGAATCGACTTAAAGCCAGATCGTCACATTAGCCGCTCTTCTCTCTGAAACGGTTGTACTTATCGTCTGCAAAGCTATGTCGCGTGCTGCGGTATGCGGTGACACTAAAATCACCACAGTAGAACACAGATGAAGCTTGTAAGTTGATGTAACAGCCAGTAAGAAGTAGTACAATTCAAGTTTTAGGTATTGGATATTGACCTTTTTGCTGGCTTTGGTGCCTTGGACATGAGCTAGGACCTTAAGATTCTGCATGAAAGGAGGACTAGCAGCCGAGTTGCACGGGAGAATGTGAAAAGTGTTCATATGTAGTAAAAACCTGAGACATCCGTCCGTTTTCGTCATTTGTTATCGAATCGACTTAAAGCCACATCGTCACATTGGCCGCTCTTCTCTCTGAAACGGTTGTACTTATCGTCTGCAAAACTATGTCGCGTGCTGCGGTATGCGGAGAAACTATAAGGACCGTAGTAGAACACAGATGAAGCTTCTAAGTTGATGTATTAGCCAGTAAGAAGTAGTACAATTCAAGTTGTAGGTATTGATTATTGACTTTTTAGCTGGCTTTGGTGCCTTGGACATGAGCTAGGACCTTAAGATTCTGCATGAAAGGAGGACTAGCAGCCAAGTTGCACGGGAGAATGTGAAAAGTGTTCATATGTAGTAAAAACCTGAGAAATCCATCCGTTTTCGTCATTTGTTATCGAATCGACTTAAAGCCAGATCGTCACATTGGCCGCTCTTCTCTCTGAAACGGTTGTACTTATCGTCTGCAAAGCTATGTCGCGTGCTGCGGTATGCGGAGAAACTAAAAGCACCGTAGTAGAACACAGATGAAGCTTCTAAGTTGATGTAATAGCCAGTAAGAAGCAGTACAATTCAAGTTTTAGGTATTCATTATTGACTTTTTAGCTGGCTTTGGTGCCTTGGACATGAGCTAGGACCTTAAGATTCTGCATGAAAGGAGGACTAGCAGCCGAGTTGCACGGGAGAATGTGAAAAGTGTTCATATGTAGTAAAAACATGAGAAATCCGTCCGTTTTCGTCATTTGTTATCGATTCGACTTAAAGCCAGATCGTCACATTGGCCGCTCTTCTCTCTGAAACGGTTGTACTTATCGTCTGCAAAGCTATGTCGCGTACTGCGGTATTCGGAGACAATAAAAGCACCATAGTAGAACAAAGATGAAGCTTCCGAAATGATGTAATAGCCAGTAAGAAGTAGTACAATTCAAGTTTTAGGTATCGGTTATTGACTTTTTAGCTGGCTTTGGTGCCTTGGACATGAGCTAGGACCTTAAGATTCTGCATGAAAGGAGGACTAGCAGCCGAGTTGCACGGGAGAATGTGAAAAGTGTTCATATGTAGTAAAAACCTGAGACATCCGTCCGTTTTCGTCATTTGTTATCGAATCGACTTAAAGCCACAAAGTCACATTGGCCGCTCTTCTCTCTGAAACGGTTGTACTTATCGTCTGCAAAACTATGTCGCGTGCTGCGGTATGCGGAGAAACTAAAAGCACCGTAGTAGAACACAGATGAAGCTTCTAAGTTGATGTATTAGCCAGTAAGAAGTAGTACAATTCAAGTTTTAGGTATTGGATATTGACCTTTTTGCTGGCTTTGGTGCCTTGGACATGAGCTAGGACCTTAAGATTCTGCATGAAAGGAGGACTAGCAGCCGAGTTGCACGGGAGAATGTGAAAAGTGTTCATATGTAGTAAAAACCTAAGACATCCGTCCGTTTTCGTCATTTGTTATCGAATCGACTTAAAGCCACATCGTCACATTGGCCGCTCTTCTCTCTGAAACGGTTGTACTTATCGTCTGCAAAACTATGTCGCGTGCTGCGGTATGCGGAGAAACTAAAACCACCGTAGTAGAACACAGATGAAGCTTCTAAGTTGATGTATTAGCCAGTAAGAAGTAGTACAATTCAAGTTGTAGGTATTGATTATTGACTTTTTAGCTGGCTTTGGTGCCTTGGACATGAGCTAGGACCTTAAGATTCTGCATGAAAGGAGGACTAGCAGCCAAGTTGCACGGGAGAATGTGAAAAGTGTTCATATGTAGTAAAAACCTGAGACATCCGTCCGTTTTCGTCATTTGTTATCGAATCGACTTAAAGCCACAATGTCACATTGGCCGCTCTTCTCTCTGAAACGGTTGTACTTATCGTCTGCAAAACTATGTCGCGTGCTGCGGTATGCGGAGAAACTAAAAGCACCGTAGTAGAACACAGATGAAGCTTCTAAGTTGATGTATTAGCCAGTAAGAAGTAGTACAATTCAAGTTTTAGGTATTGATTATTGACTTTTTAGCTGGCTTTGGTGCCTTGGACATGAGCTAGGATCTTAATATTCTGCATGAAAGGAGGACTAGCAGCCGAGTTGCACGGGAGAATGTGAAAAGTGTTCATATGTAGTAAAAACCTTAGAAATCCGTCCGCTTTCGTCATTTGTTATCGAATCGACTTAAAGCCAGATCGTCACATTAGCCGCTCTTCTCTCTGAAACGGTTGTACTTATCGTCTGCAAAGCTATGTCGCGTGCTGCGGTATGCGGTGACACTAAAATCACCACAGTAGAACACAGATGAAGCTTGTAAGTTGATGTAACAGCCAGTAAGAAGTAGTACAATTCAAGTTTTAGGTATTGGATATTGACCTTTTTGCTGGCTTTGGTGCCTTGGACATGAGCTAGGACCTTAAGATTCTGCATGAAAGGAGGACTAGCAGCCGAGTTGCACGGGAGAATGTGAAAAGTGTTCATATGTAGTAAAAACCTGAGACATCCGTCCGTTTTCGTCATTTGTTATCGAATCGACTTAAAGCCACATCGTCACATTGGCCGCTCTTCTCTCTGAAACGGTTGTACTTATCGTCTGCAAAACTATAGCGTGCTGCGGTATGCGGAGAAACTATAAGGACCGTAGTAGAACACAGATGAAGCTTCTAAGTTGATGTATTAGCCAGTAAGAAGTAGTACAATTCAAGTTGTAGGTATTGATTATTGACTTTTTAGCTGGCTTTGGTGCCTTGGACATGAGCTAGGACCTTAAGATTCTGCATGAAAGGAGGACTAGCAGCCGAGTTGCACGGGAGAATGTGAAAAGTGTTCATATGTAGTAAAAACCAGAGAAATCCTTCCGTTTTCGTCATTTGTTATCGAATCGACTTAAAGCCAGGTCGTCACATTGGCCGCTCTTCTCTCTGAAACGGTTGTACTTATCGTCTGCAAAACTATGTCGCGTGCTGCGGTATGCGGAGAAACTAAAAGCACCGTAGTAGAACACAGATGAAGCTTCTAAGTTGATGTATTAGCCAGTAAGAAGTAGTACAATTCAAGTTTTAGGTATTGATTATTGACTTTTTAGCATGCTTTGGTGCCTTGGACGTGAGCTAGGACCTTAAGATTCTGCATGAAAGGAGGACTAGCAGCCGAGTTGCACGGGAGAATGTGAAAAGTGTTCATATGTAGTAAAAACCTTAGAAATCCGTCCGCTTTCGTCATTTGTTATCGAATCGACTTAAAGCCAGATCGTCACATTAGCCGCTCTTCTCTCTGAAACGGTTGTACTTATCGTCTGCAAAGCTATGTCGCGTGCTGCGGTATTCGGAGCCACTAAAAGCACCACAGTAGAACACAGATGTAGCTTCTAAGTTGATGTAATATCCAGTAAGAAGTAGTACAATTCAAGTTTTAGGTATCGATTACTGACTTTTTAGTTGGCTTTGGTGCCTTGGACATGAGCTGTTACCTTAAGATTCTGCATGAAAGGAGGACTAGCAGCCGAGTTGCACGGGAGAATGTGAAAAATGTTCATATGTAGTAAAAAAATGAGACATCCGTCCGTTTTCGTCATTTGTTATCGAATCGACTTAAAGCCAGATCGCCACATTGGCCGCTCTTCTCTCTGAAACGGTTGTACTTATCGTCTGCAAAACTATGTCGCGTGGTGCGGTATGCGGAGAAACTAAAAGCACCGTAGTAGAACACAGATGAAGCTTCTAAGTTGATGTAATAGCCAGTAAGAAGCAATAGAATTCAAGTTTTAGGTATTGATTATTGACTTTTTAGCTGGCTTTGGTGCCTTGGACATGAGCTAGGACCTTAAGATTCTGCATGAAAGGAGGACTAGCAGCCGGGTTGCACGGGAGAATGTGAAAAGTGTTCATATGTAGTAAAAACCTGAGAAATCCATCCGTTTTCGTCATATGTTATCGAATCGACTTAAAGCCAGATCGTCACATTGGCCGCTCTTCTCTCTGAAACGGTTGTACTTATCGTCTGCAAAGCTATGTCGCGTACTGCGGTATTCGGAGACACTAAAAGCACCATAGTAGAACACAGATGAAGCTTCTAAAATGATGTAATAGCCAGTAAGAAGTAGTACAATTCAAGTTTTAGGTATCGGTTATTGACTTTTTAGCTGGCTTTGGTGCCTTGGACATGAGCTAGGACCTTAAGATTCTGCATGAAAGGAGGACTAGCAGCCGAGTTGCACGGAAGAATGTGAAAAGTGTTCATATGTAGTAAAAACCTGAGACATCCGTCCGTTTTCGTCATTTGTTATCGAATCGACTTAAAGCCAGATCGTCACATTGGCCACTCTTCTCTCTGAAACGGTTGTACTTATCGTCTGCAAAGCTCTGTCGCGTGCTGCGGTATGCTGAGACACTACAAGCACCATAGTAGAACACAGATGAAGCTTCTAAGTTGATGTAATAGCCAGTAAGAGGTAGTACAATTCAAGTTTTAGGTATTGAATATTGACCTTTTAGCTGGCTTTGGTGCCTTGGACATGAGCTAGGACCTTAAGATTCTGCATGAACGGAGGACTAGCAGCCGAGTTGCACGGGAGAATGTGAAAAGTGTTCATATGTAGTAAAAACCTTAGAAATCCGTCCGCTTTCGTCATTTGTTATCGAATCGACTTAAAGCCAGATCGTCACATTAGCCGCTCTTCTCTCTGAAACGGTTGTACTTATCGTCTGCAAAGCTATGTCGCGTGCTGCGGTATGCGGTGACACTAAAATCACCACAGTAGAACACAGATGAAGCTTGTAAGTTGATGTAACAGCCAGTAAGAAGTAGTACAATTCAAGTTTTAGGTATTGGATATTGACCTTTTTGCTGGCTTTGGTGCCTTGGACATGAGCTAGGACCTTAAGATTCTGCATGAAAGGAGGACTAGCAGCCGAGTTGCACGGGAGAATGTGAAAAGTGTTCATATGTAGTAAAAACCTGAGACATCCGTCCGTTTTCGTCATTTGTTATCGAATCGACTTAAAGCCACATCGTCACATTGGCCGCTCTTCTCTCTGAAACGGTTGTACTTATCGTCTGCAAAACTATAGCGTGCTGCGGTATGCGGAGAAACTATAAGGACCGTAGTAGAACACAGATGAAGCTTCTAAGTTGATGTATTAGCCAGTAAGAAGTAGTACAATTCAAGTTGTAGGTATTGATTATTGACTTTTTAGCTGGCTTTGGTGCCTTGGACATGAGCTAGGACCTTAAGATTCTGCATGAAAGGAGGACTAGCAGCCGAGTTGCACGGGAGAATGTGAAAAGTGTTCATATGTAGTAAAAACCAGAGAAATCCTTCCGTTTTCGTCATTTGTTATCGAATCGACTTAAAGCCAGGTCGTCACATTGGCCGCTCTTCTCTCTGAAACGGTTGTACTTATCGTCTGCAAAACTATGTCGCGTGCTGCGGTATGCGGAGAAACTAAAAGCACCGTAGTAGAACACAGATGAAGCTTCTAAGTTGATGTATTAGCCAGTAAGAAGTAGTACAATTCAAGTTTTAGGTATTGATTATTGACTTTTTAGCATGCTTTGGTGCCTTGGACGTGAGCTAGGACCTTAAGATTCTGCATGAAAGGAGGACTAGCAGCCAAGTTGCACGGGAGAATGTGAAAAGTGTTTATATGTAGTAAAAACCTGAGAAATCCGTCCGTTTTCCTCATTTGTTATCGAATCGACTTAAAGCCAGATCGTCAGATTGGCCGCTCTTCTCTCTGAAATGGTTGTACTTATCGTCTGCAAAGCTATGTCGCGTGTTGCCGTAGGCGGAAACAGGAAAAGCACCATAATAGAACACAGATGAAGCTTCTAAGTTGATGTAATAGCCAGGAAGAAGTAGTCCAATTCAAGTTTTAGGTATCGATTATTGACTTTTTAGCTGGCTTTGGTGCCTTGGACATGAGCTAGGACCTTAAGATTCTGCATGAAAGGAGGACTAGCAGCCGAGTTGCACGGGAGAATGTGAAAAGTGTTCATATGTAGTAAAAACCTGAGAAATCCGTCCGTTTTCGTCATTTGTTATCGCATCGACTTAAAGCCATATCTAAACATTGGCCGCTCTTCTCTCTGAAACGGTTGTACTTATCGTCTGCAAAGCTATGTCGCGTACTGCGGTATTCGGAGCCACTAAAAGCACCACAGTAGAACACAGATGTAGCTTCTAAGTTGATGTAATATCCAGTAAGAAGTAGTACAATTCAAGTTTTAGGTATCGATTACTGACTTTTTAGTTGGCTTTGGTGCCTTGGACATGAGCTGTTACCTTAAGATTCTGCATGAAAGGAGGACTAGCAGCCGAGTTGCACGGGAGAATGTGAAAAATGTTCATATGTAGTAAAAAAATGAGACATCCGTCCGTTTTCGTCATTTGTTATCGAATCGACTTAAAGCCAGATCGCCACATTGGCCGCTCTTCTCTCTGAAACGGTTGTACTTATCGTCTGCAAAACTATGTCGCGTGCTGCGGTATGCGGAGAAACTAAAAGCACCGTAGTAGAACACAGATGAAGCTTCTAAGTTGATGTAATAGCCAGTAAGAAGCAATAGAATTCAAGTTTTAGGTATTGATTATTGACTTTTTAGCTGGCTTTGGTGCCTTGGACATGAGCTAGGACCTTAAGATTCTGCATGAAAGGAGGACTAGCAGCCGAGTTGCACGGGAGAATGTGAAAAGTGTTCATATGTAGTAAAAACCTGAGAAATCCATCCGTTTTCGTCATATGTTATCGAATCGACTTAAAGCCAGATCGTCACATTGGCCGCTCTTCTCTCTGAAACGGTTGTACTTATCGTCTGCAAAGCTATGTCGCGTACTGCGGTATTCGGAGACACTAAAAGCACCATAGTAGAACACAGATGAAGCTTCTAAAATGATGTAATAGCCAGTAAGAAGTAGTACAATTCAAGTTTTAGGTATCGGTTATTGACTTTTTAGCTGGCTTTGGTGCCTTGGACATGAGCTAGGACCTTAAGATTCTGCATGAAAGGAGGACTAGCAGCCGAGTTGCACGGAAGAATGTGAAAAGTGTTCATATGTAGTAAAAACCTGAGACATCCGTCCGTTTTCGTCATTTGTTATCGAATCGACTTAAAGCCAGATCGTCACATTGGCCGCTCTTCTCTCTGAAACGGTTGTACTTATCGTCTGCAAAACTATGTCGCGTGCTGCGGTATGCGGAGAAACTAAAAGCACCGTAGTAGAACACAGATGAAGCTTCTAAGTTGATGTAATATCCAGTAAGAAGCAGTACAATTCAAGTGTTAGGTATTGATTATTGACTTTTTAGCTGGCTTTGGTGCCTTGGACATGAGCTAGGACCTTAAGATTCTGCATGAAAGGAGGACTAGCAGCCGAGTTGCACGGGAGAATGTGAAAAGTGTTCATAAGTAGTAAAAACCTGAGAAATCCATCCGTTTTCATTTGTTATCGAATCGACTTAAAGCCAGATCGTCACATTGGCCGCTCTTCTCTCTGAAACGGTTGTACTTATCGTCTGCAAAGCTATGTCGCGTGTTGCCGTAGGCGGAAACAGGAAAAGCACCATAATAGAACACAGATGAAGCCTCTAAGTTGATGTAATAGCCAGTAAGAAGTAGTCCAATTCAAGTTTTATGTATCGGTTATTGACTTTTTAGCTTTCTTTGGTGCCTTGGACATGAGCTAGGACCTTAAGATTCTGCATGAAAGGAGGACTAGCAGCCGAGTTGCACGGGAGAATGTGAAAAGTGTTCATATGTAGTAAAAACCAGAGAAATCCGTCCGTTTTCGTCATTTGTTATCGAATCGACTTAAAGCCAGGTCGTCACATTGGCCGATCTTCTCTCTGAAATGGTTGTACTTATCGTCTGCAAAGCTATGTCACGTGTTGCCGTAGGTGGAAACAGGAAAAGCACCATAATAGAACAAGATGAAGCTTCTAAGTTGATGTAATAGCCAGTAAGAAGTAGTCTAATTCAAGTTTTAGGTATCGATTATTGACTTTTTAGCAGGCTTTGGTGCCTTGGACATGAGCTAGGACCTTAAGATTCTGCATGAAAGGAGGACTAGCAGCCGAGTTGCACGGGAGAATGTGAAAAGTGTTCATATGTAGTAAAAACCTGAGAAATCCGTCCGTTTTCGTCATTTGTTATCGCAATGACGTAAAGCCATATCGACACATTGGCCGCTCTTCTCTCTGAGACGGTTGTACTTATCGTCTGCAAAGCTCTGTCGCGTGCTGCGGTATGCTGAGACACTACAAGCACCATATTAGAACACAGATGAAGCTTCTAAGTTGATGTAATAGCCAGTAAGAGGTAGTACAATTCAAGGTATAGGTATTGATTATTGACCTTTTAGCTGGCTTTGGTGCCTTGGATATGAGCTAGGACCTTAAGATTCTGCATGAAAGGAGGACTAGCAGCCGAGTTGCACGGGAGAATGTGAAAAGTGTTCATATGTAGTAAAAACCTGAGACATCCGTCCGTTTTCGTCATTTGTTATTGAATCGATGTAAAGCCAGATCGTCACATTGGCCGCTCTTCTCTCTGAAACGGTTGTACTTATCGTCTGCAAAGCTATGTCGCGTACTGCGGTATTCGGAGACACTAAAAGCACCACAGTGGAACACAGATGTAGCTTCTAAGTTGATGTAATATCCAGTAAGAAGTAGTACAATTCAAGTTTTAGGTATCGATTATTGACTTTTTAGCTGGCTTTGGTGCCTTGGATATGAGCTAGGACCTTAAGATTCTGCATGAAAGGAGGACTAGCAGCCGAGTTGCACGGGAGAATGTGAAAAGTGTTCATATGTAGTAAAAACCTGAGAAATCCATCCGTTTTCGTCATATGTTATCGAATCGACTTAAAGCCAGATCGTCACATTGGCCGCTCTTCTCTCTGAAACGGTTGTACTTATCGTCTGCAAAGCTATGTCGCGTACTGCGGTATTCGGAGACACTAAAAGCACCATAGTAGAACACAGATGAAGCTTCTAAAATGATGTAATAGCCAGTAAGAAGTAGTACAATTCAAGTTTTAGGTATCGGTTATTGACTTTTTAGCTGGCTTTGGTGCCTTGGACATGAGCTAGGACCTTAAGATTCTGCATGAAAGGAGGACTAGCAGCCGAGTTGCACGGAAGAATGTGAAAAGTGTTCATATGTAGTAAAAACCTGAGACATCCGTCCGTTTCCGTCATTTGTTATCGAATCGACTTAAAGCCAGATCGTCACATTGGCCACTCTTCTCTCTGAAACGGTTGTACTTATCGTCTGCAAAGCTCTGTCGCGTGCTGCGGTATGCTGAGACACTACAAGCACCATAGTAGAACACAGATGAAGCTTCTAAGTTGATGTAATAGCCAGTAAGAGGTAGTACAATTGAAGTTTTAGGTATTGAATATTGACCTTTTAGCTGGCTTTGGTGCCTTGGACATGAGCTAGGACCTTAAGATTCTGCATGAACGGAGGACTAGCAGCCGAGTTGCACGGGAGAATGTGAAAAGTGTTCATATGTAGTAAAAACCTGAGACATCCGTCCGTTTTCGTCATTTGTTATCGAATCGACTTAAAGCCACATCGTCACATTGGCCGCTCTTCTCTCTGAAACGGTTGTACTTATCGTCTGCAAAACTATAGCGTGCTGCGGTATGCGGAGAAACTATAAGGACCGTAGTAGAACACAGATGAAGCTTCTAAGTTGATGTATTAGCCAGTAAGAAGTAGTACAATTCAAGTTGTAGGTATTGATTATTGACTTTTTAGCTGGCTTTGGTGCCTTGGACATGAGCTAGGACCTTAAGATTCTGCATGAAAGGAGGACTAGCAGCCGAGTTGCACGGGAGAATGTGAAAAGTGTTCATATGTAGTAAAAACCAGAGAAATCCTTCCGTTTTCGTCATTTGTTATCGAATCGACTTAAAGCCAGGTCGTCACATTGGCCGCTCTTCTCTCTGAAACGGTTGTACTTATCGTCTGCAAAACTATGTCGCGTGCTGCGGTATGCGGAGAAACTAAAAGCACCGTAGTGGAACACAGATGAAGCTTCTAAGTTGATGTATTAGCCAGTAAGAAGTAGTACAATTCAAGTTTTAGGTATTGATTATTGACTTTTTAGCATGCTTTGGTGCCTTGGACGTGAGCTAGGACCTTAAGATTCTGCATGAAAGGAGGACTAGCAGCCAAGTTGCACGGGAGAATGTGAAAAGTGTTTATATGTAGTAAAAACCTGAGAAATCCGTCCGTTTTCCTCATTTGTTATCGAATCGACTTAAAGCCAGATCGTCAGATTGGCCGCTCTTCTCTCTGAAATGGTTGTACTTATCGTCTGCAAAGCTATGTCGCGTGTTGCCGTAGGCGGAAACAGGAAAAGCACCATAATAGAACACAGATGAAGCTTCTAAGTTGATGTAATAGCCAGGAAGAAGTAGTCCAATTCAAGTTTTAGGTATCGATTATTGACTTTTTAGCTGGCTTTGGTGCCTTGGACATGAGCTAGGACCTTAAGATTCTGCATGAAAGGAGGACTAGCAGCCGAGTTGCACGGGAGAATGTGAAAAGTGTTCATATGTAGTAAAAACCTGAGAAATCCGTCCGTTTTCGTCATTTGTTATCGCATCGACTTAAAGCCATATCTAAACATTGGCCGCTCTTCTCTCTGAAACGGTTGTACTTATCGTCTGCAAAGCTATGTCGCGTACTGCGGTATTCGGAGCCACTAAAAGCACCACAGTAGAACACAGATGTAGCTTCTAAGTTGATGTAATATCCAGTAAGAAGTAGTACAATTCAAGTTTTAGGTATCGATTACTGACTTTTTAGTTGGCTTTGGTGTCTTGGACATGAGCTGTTACCTTAAGATTCTGCATGAAAGGAGGACTAGCAGCCGAGTTGCACGGGAGAATGTGAAAAATGTTCATATGTAGTAAAAAAATGAGACATCCGTCCGTTTTCGTCATTTGTTATCGAATCGACTTAAAGCCAGATCGCCACATTGGCCGCTCTTCTCTCTGAAACGGTTGTACTTATCGTCTGCAAAACTATGTCGCGTGCTGCGGTATGCGGAGAAACTAAAAGCACCGTAGTAGAACACAGATGAAGTTTCTAAGTTGATGTAATAGCCAGTAAGAAGCAATAGAATTCAAGTTTTAGGTATTGATTATTGACTTTTTAGCTGGCTTTGGTGCCTTGGACATGAGCTAGGACCTTAAGATTCTGCATGAAAGGAGGACTAGCAGCCGAGTTGCACGGGAGAATGTGAAAAGTGTTCATATGTAGTAAAAACCTGAGAAATCCATCCGTTTTCGTCATATGTTATCGAATCGACTTAAAGCCAGATCGTCACATTGGCCGCTCTTCTCTCTGAAACGGTTGTACTTATCGTCTGCAAAGCTATGTCGCGTACTGCGGTATTCGGAGACACTAAAAGCACCATAGTAGAACACAGATGAAGCTTCTAAAATGATGTAATAGCCAGTAAGAAGTAGTACAATTCAAGTTTTGGGTATCGGTTATTGACTTTTTAGCTGGCTTTGATGCCTTGGACATGAGCTAGGACCTTAAGATTCTGCATGAAAGGAGGACTAGCAGCCGAGTTGCACGGAAGAATGTGAAAAGTGTTCATATGTAGTAAAAACCTGAGACATCCGTCCGTTTTCGTCATTTGTTATCGAATCGACTTAAAGCCAGATCGTCACATTGGCCACTCTTCTCTCTGAAACGGTTGTACTTATCGTCTGCAAAGCTCTGTCGCGTGCTGCGGTATGCTGAGACACTACAAGCACCATAGTAGAACACAGATGAAGCTTCTAAGTTGATGTAATAGCCAGTAAGAGGTAGTACAATTCAAGTTTTAGGTATTGAATATTGACCTTTTAGCTGGCTTTGGTGCCTTGGACATGAGCTAGGACCTTAAGATTCTGCATGAACGGAGGACTAGCAGCCGAGTTGCACGGGAGAATGTGAAAAGTGTTCATATGTAGTAAAAACCTGAGACATCCGTCCGTTTTCGTCATTTGTTATCGAATCGACTTAAAGCCAGATCGTCACATTGGCCGCTCTTCTCTCTGAAACGGTTGTACTTATCGTCTGCAAAACTATGTCGCGTGCTGCGGTATGCGGAGAAACTAAAAGCACCGTAGTAGAACACAGATGAAGCTTCTAAGTTGATGTAATATCCAGTAAGAAGCAGTACAATTCAAGTGTTAGGTATTGATTATTGACTTTTTAGCTGGCTTTGGTGCCTTGGACATGAGCTAGGACCTTAAGATTCTGCATGAAAGGAGGACTAGCAGCCGAGTTGCACGGGAGAATGTGTAAAGTGTTCATATGTAGTAAAAACCTGAGAAATCCGTCCGTTTTCGTCATTTGTTATCGCAATGACGTAAAGCCATATCGACACATTGGCCGCTCTTCTCTCTGAGACGGTTGTACTTATCGTCTGCAAAGCTCTGTCGCGTGCTGCGGTATGCTGAGACACTACAAGCACCATATTAGAACACAGATGAAGCTTCTAAGTTGATGTAATAGCCAGTAAGAGGTAGTACAATTCAAGGTATAGGTATTGATTATTGACCTTTTAGCTGGCTTTGGTGCCTTGGATATGAGCTAGGACCTTAAGATTCTGCATGAAAGGAGGACTAGCAGCCGAGTTGCACGGGAGAATGTGAAAAGTGTTCATATGTAGTAAAAACCTGAGACATCCGTCCGTTTTCGTCATTTGTTATTGAATCGATGTAAAGCCAGATCGTCACATTGGCCGCTCTTCTCTCTGAAACGGTTGTACTTATCGTCTGCAAAGCTATGTCGCGTACTGCGGTATTCGGAGACACTAAAAGCACCACAGTGGAACACAGATGTAGCTTCTAAGTTGATGTAATATCCAGTAAGAAGTAGTACAATTCAAGTTTTAGGTATCGATTATTGACTTTTTAGCTGGCTTTGGTGCCTTGGATATGAGCTAGGACCTTAAGATTCTGCATGAAAGGAGGACTAGCAGCCGAGTTGCACGGGAGAATGTGAAAAGTGTTCATATGTAGTAAAAACCTGAGAAATCCATCCGTTTTCGTCATATGTTATCGAATCGACTTAAAGCCAGATCGTCACATTGGCCGCTCTTCTCTCTGAAACGGTTGTACTTATCGTCTGCAAAGCTATGTCGCGTACTGCGGTATTCGGAGACACTAAAAGCACCATAGTAGAACACAGATGAAGCTTCTAAAATGATGTAATAGCCAGTAAGAAGTAGTACAATTCAAGTTTTAGGTATCGGTTATTGACTTTTTAGCTGGCTTTGGTGCCTTGGACATGAGCTAGGACCTTAAGATTCTGCATGAAAGGAGGACTAGCAGCCGAGTTGCACGGAAGAATGTGAAAAGTGTTCATATGTAGTAAAAACCTAAGACATCCGTCCGTTTTCGTCATTTGTTATCGAATCGACTTAAAGCCAGATCGTCACATTGGCCACTCTTCTCTCTGAAACGGTTGTACTTATCGTCTGCAAAGCTCTGTCGCGTGCTGCGGTATGCTGAGACACTACAAGCACCATAGTAGAACACAGATGAAGCTTCTAAGTTGATGTAATAGCCAGTAAGAGGTAGTACAATTCAAGTTTTAGGTATTGAATATTGACCTTTTAGCTGGCTTTGGTGCCTTGGACATGAGCTAGGACCTTAAGATTCTGCATGAACGGAGGACTAGCAGCCGAGTTGCACGGGAGAATGTGAAAAGTGTTCATATGTAGTAAAAACCTGAGACATCCGTCCGTTTTCGTCATTTGTTATCGAATCGACTTAAAGCCAGATCGTCACATTGGCCGCTCTTCTCTCTGAAACGGTTGTACTTATCGTCTGCAAAGCTATGTCGCGTGTTGCCGTAGGCGGAAACAGGAAAAGCACCATAATAGAACACAGATGAAGCCTCTAAGTTGATGTAATAGCCAGTAAGAAGTAGTCCAATTCAAGTTTTATGTATCGGTTATTGACTTTTTAGCTTTCTTTGGTGCCTTGGACATGAGCTAGGA
This sequence comes from Schistocerca gregaria, assembly GCF_023897955.1. Classification (NCBI taxonomy): domain Eukaryota; kingdom Metazoa; phylum Arthropoda; class Insecta; order Orthoptera; family Acrididae; genus Schistocerca; species Schistocerca gregaria. The sequence continues at coordinate 280,294 of NW_026061765.1, read as the reverse complement.
CCTTAAGATTCTGCATGAAAGGAGGACTAGCAGCCGAGTTGCACGGGAGAATGTGAAAAGTGTTCATATGTAGTAAAAACCTGAGACATCCGTCCGTTTTCGTCATTTGTTATTGAATCGATGTAAAGCCAGGTCGTCACATTGGCCGATCTTCTCTCTGAAATGGTTGTACTTATCGTCTGCAAAGCTATGTCACGTGTTGCCGTAGGCGGAAACAGGAAAAGCACCATAATAGAACAAGATGAAGCTTCTAAGTTGATGTAATAGCCAGTAAGAAGTAGTCTAATTCAAGTTTTAGGTATCGATTATTGACTTTTTAGCAGGCTTTGGTGCCTTGGACATGAGCTAGGACCTTAAGATTCTGCATGAAAGGAGGACTAGCAGCCGAGTTGCACGGGAGAATGTGAAAAGTGTTCATATGTAGTAAAAACCTGAGAAATCCGTCCGTTTTCGTCATTTGTTATCGCAATGACGTAAAGCCATATCGACACATTGGCCGCTCTTCTCTCTGAGACGGTTGTACTTATCGTCTGCAAAGCTCTGTCGCGTGCTGCGGTATGCTGAGACACTACAAGCACCATATTAGAACACAGATGAAGCTTCTAAGTTGATGTAATAGCCAGTAAGAGGTAGTACAATTCAAGGTATAGGTATTGATTATTGACCTTTTAGCTGGCTTTGGTTCCTTGGATATGAGCTAGGACCTAAAGATTCTGCATGAAAGGAGGACTAGCAGCCGAGTTGCACGGGAGAATGTGAAAAGTGTTCATATGTAGTAAAAACCTGAGACATCCGTCCGTTTTCGTCATTTGTTATTGAATCGATGTAAAGCCAGATCGTCACATTGGCCGCTCTTCTCTCTGAAACGGTTGTACTTATCGTCTGCAAAGCTATGTCGCGTACTGCGGTATTCGGAGACACTAAAAGCACCACAGTGGAACACAGATGTAGCTTCTAAGTTGATGTAATATCCAGTAAGAAGTAGTACAATTCAAGTTTTAGGTATCGATTATTGACTTTTTAGCTGGCTTTGGTGCCTTGGACATGAGCTGTTACCTTAAGATTCTGCATGAAAGGAGGACAAGCAGCCGAGTTGCACGGGAGAATGTGAAAAATGTTCATATGTAGTAAACAAATGAGACATCCGTCCGTTTTCGTAATTTGTTATCGAATCGACTTAAAGCCACATCGTCACATTGGCCGCTCTTCTCTCTGAAACGGTTGTACTTATCGTCTGCAAAACTATGTCGCGTGCTGCGGTATGCGGAGAAACTAAAAGCACCGTAGTAGAACACAGATGAAGCTTCTAAGTTGATGTAATAGCAAGTAAGAAGTAGTACAATTCAAGTTTTAGGTATTGATTATTGACTTTTTAGCTGGTTTGGTGCCTTGGACATGAGCTAGGACCTTAATATTCTGCGTGAAAGGAGGACTAGCAGCCGAGTTGCACGGGAGAATGTGAAAAGTGTTCATATGTAGTAAAAACCTTAGAAATCCGTCCGTTTTCGTCATTTGTTATCGAATCGACTTAAAGCCAGATCGTCACATTGGCCGCTCTTCTCTCTGAAACGGTTGTACTTATCGTCTGCAAAGCTATGTCGCGTACTGCGGTATTCGGAGACACTAAAAGCACCATAGTAGAACACAGATGAAGCTTCTAAAATGATGTAATAGCCAGTAAGAAGTAGTACAATTCAAGTTTTAGGTATCGGTTATTGACTTTTTAGCTGGCTTTGGTGCCTTGGACATGAGCTAGGACCTTAAGATTCTGGATGAAAGGAGGACTAGCAGCCGAGTTGCACGGGAGAATGTGAAAAGTGTTCATATGTAGTAAAAACCTGAGAAATCCGTCCGTTTTCGTCATTTGTTATCGAATCGACTTAAAAGCCAGATCGTCACATTGGCCGATCTTCTTTCTGAGACGGTTGTACTTATCGTCTGCAAAGCTATGTCGCGTGTTGCCGTAGGCGGAAACAGGAAAAGCACCATAATAGAACACAGATGAAGCTTCTAAGTTGATGTAATAGCCAGTAAGAAGTAGTCCAATTCAAGTTTTATGTATCGGTTATTGACTTTTTAGCTGGCTTTGGTGCCTTGGACATGAGCTAGGACCTTAAGATTCTGCATGAAAGGAGGACTAGCAGCCGAGTTGCACGGGAGAATGTGAAAAGTGTTCATATGTAATAAAAACCTGAGAAATCCGTCCGTTTTCGTCATTTGTTATCGAATCGACTTAAAAGCCAGATCGTCACATTGGCCGATCTTCTCTCTGAAACGGTTGTACTTATCGTCTGCAAAGCTATGTCGCGTGTTGCCGTAGGCGGAAACAGGAAAAGCACCATAATAGAACACAGATGAAGCTTCTAAGTTGATGTAATAGCCAGTAAGAAGTAGTCCAATTCAAGTTTTATGTATCGGTTATTGACTTTTTAGCTGGCTTTGGTGCCTTGGACATGAGCTAGGACCTTAAGATTCTGCATGAAAGGAGGACTAGCAGCCGAGTTGCACGGGAGAATGTGAAAAGTGTTCATATGTAGTAAAAACCAGAGAAATCCGTCCGTTTTCGTCATTTGTTATCGAATCGACTTAAAGCCAGTTCGTCACATTGGCCGATCTTCTCTCTGAAATGGTTGTACTTATCGTCTGCAAAGCTATGTCGCGTGTTGCCGTAGGCGGAAACAGGAAAAGCACCATAATAGAACACAGATGAAACTTCTAAGTTGATGTAATAGCCAGTAAGAGGTAGTACAATTCAAGTTTTAGGTATTGATTATTGACTTTTTAGCTGGTTTTGGTGCCTTGGACATGAGCTAGGACCTTAATATTCAGCATGAAAGGAGGACTAGCAGCCGAGTTGCACGGGAGAATGTGAAAAGTGTTCATATGTAGTAAAAACCTTATAAATCCGTCCGTTTTCGTCATTTGTTATCGAATCGACTTAAAGCCAGATCGTCACATTGGCCGCTCTTCTCTCTGAAACAGTTGTACTTGTCGTCTGCAAAGCTATGTCACGTGCTGCGGTATTCGGAGACACTAAAAGCACCATAGTAGAACACAGATGAAGCTTCTAAGATGATGTAATAACCAGTAAGAAGAAGTACAATTCAAGTTTTAGGTATCGGTTATTGACTTTTTAGCTGGCTTTGGTACCTTGGACATGAGATAGGACCTTAAGATTCTGCATGAAAGGAGGACTAGCAGCCGAGTTGCACGGGAGAATGTGAAAAGTGTTCATATGTAGTACAAACCTGAGAAATCCGTCCGTTTTCGTCATTTGTTATCGAATCGACTTAAAGCCAGATCGTCACATTGGCCGCTCTTCTCTCTGAAACGGTTGTACTTATCGTCTGCAAAGCTATGTCGCGTGTTGCCGTAGGCGGAAACAGGAAAAGCACCATAATAGAACACAGATGAAGCTTCTAAGTTGATGTAATAGCCAGTAAGAAGTAGTCCAATTCAAGTTTTAGGTATCGATTATTACTTTTTAGATGGCTTTGGTGCCTTGGACATGATCTAGGACTTTAAGATTCTGCATAAAAGGAGGACTAGCAGCCCAGTTGCACGGGAGATTGTGAAAAGTGTTCATATGTAGTAAAAACCTGAGACATCCGTCCGTTTTCGTCATTTGTTATCGAATTGACTTAAAGCCAGATCGTCACATTTTCCGCTCTTCTCTCTGAAACGGTTGTACTTATCGTCTGCAAAGCTATTTCGCGTGCTGCGGTATGTAAAGACACTAAAACCACCACAGTAGAACACAGATGAAGCTTCTAAGTTGATGTGATAGCCAGTAAGAAGTAGTACAATTCAATTTTTAGGTATTGATTATTGACTTTTAGCTGGTTTTGGTGCCTTGGAAATGAGCTAGGACCTTAAGAATCTGCATGAAAGGAGGACTAGCAGCCGAGTTGCACGGGAGAATGTGAAAAGTGTTCATATGTAGTAAAAACCTGAGAATACGTCCGTTTTCGTCATTTGTTATCGAATCGACTTAAAGCCAGATCGTCACATTGGCCGCTCTTCTCTCTGAAACGGTTGTACTTATCGTCTGCAGAGCTATGTCGCGTGCTGCGGTATGCTGAGACACTAAAAGCACCATAGTAGATCACAGATGAAGCTTCGAAGTTGATGTAATAGCCAGTAAGAAGTAGTACAATTCAAGTTTTAGGTATTGAATATTGACCTTTTAGCTGGCTTTGGTGCCTTGGACATGAGCTAGGACCTTAAGATTCTGCATGAAAGGAGGACTAGCAGCCGAGTTGCACGGGAGAATGTGAAAAGTGTTCATATGTAGCAAAAACCTGAGAATTCCGTCCGTTTTCGTCATTTGTTATCGAATTGACTTAAAGCCAGATCGTCACATTGGCCGCTCTTCACACTGAAACGGTTGTACTTATCGTCTGCAAAGCTATGTCGCGTACTGCGGTATTCGGAGACACTAAAAGCACCATAGTAGAACACAGATGAAGCTTCTAAAATGATGTAATAGCCAGTGAGAAGTAGTACAATTCAAGTTTTAGGTATCGGTTATTGACTTTTTAGCTGGCTTTGGTGCCTTGGACATGAGCTAGGACCTTAAGATTCTGCATGAAAGGAGGACTAGCAGCCGAGTTGCACGGAAGAATGTGAAAAGTGTTCATATGTAGTAAAAACCTGAGACATCCGTCCGTTTTCGTCATTTGTTATCGAATCGACTTAAAGCCAGATCGTCACATTGGCCACTCTTCTCTCTGAAACGGTTGTACTTATCGTCTGCAAAGCTCTGTCGCGTGCTGCGGTATGCTGAGACACTACAAGCACCATAGTAGAACACAGATGAAGCTTCTAAGTTGATGTAATAGCCAGTAAGAGGTAGTACAATTCAAGTTTTAGGTATTGAATATTGACCTTTTAGCTGGCTTTGGTGCCTTGGACATGAGCTAGGACCTTAAGATTCTGCATGAAAGGAGGACTAGCAGCCGAGTTGCACGGGAGAATGTGAAAAGTGTTCATATGTAGTAAAAACCTGAGACATCCGTCCGTTTTCGTCATTTGTTATCGAATCGACTTAAAGCCAGATCGTCACATTGGCCGCTCTTCTCTCTGAAACGGTTGTACTTATCGTCTGCAAAGCTATGTCGCGTGCTGCGGTATGCGGAGAAACTAAAAGCACCGTAGTAGAACACAGATGAAGCTTCTAAGTTGATGTAATATCCAGTAAGAAGCAGTACAATTCAAGTGTTAGGTATTGATTATTGACTTTTTAGCTGGCTTTGGTGCCTTGGACATGAGCTAGGACCTTAAGATTCTGCATGAAAGGAGGACTAGCAGCCGAGTTGCACGGGAGAATGTGAAAAGTGTTCATAAGTAGTAAAAACCTGAGAAATCCATCCGTTTTCATTTGTTATCGAATCGACTTAAAGCCAGATCGTCACATTGGCCGCTGTTCTCTCTGAAACGGTTGTACTTATCGTCTGCAAAGCTATGTCGCGTGTTGCCGTAGGCGGAAACAGGAAAAGCACCATAATAGAACACAGATGAAGCCTCTAAGTTGATGTAATAGCCAGTAAGAAGTAGTCCAATTCAAGTTTTATGTATCGGTTATTGACTTTTTAGCTTTCTTTGGTGCCTTGGACATGAGCTAGGACCTTAAGATTCTGCATGAAAGGAGGACTAGCAGCCGAGTTGCACGGGAGAATGTGAAAAGTGTTCATATGTAGTAAAAACCAGAGAAATCCGTCCGTTTTCGTCATTTGTTATCGAATCGACTTAAAGCCAGGTCGTCACATTGGCCGATCTTCTCTCTGAAATGGTTGTACTTATCGTCTGCAAAGCTATGTCACGTGTTGCCGTAGGCGGAAACAGGAAAAGCACCATAATAGAACAAGATGAAGCTTCTAAGTTGATGTAATAGCCAGTAAGAAGTAGTCTAATTCAAGTTTTAGGTATCGATTATTGACTTTTTTGCAGGCTTTGGTGCCTTGGACATGAGCTAGGACCTTAAGATTCTGCATGAAAGGAGGACTAGCAGCCGAGTTGCACGGGAGAATGTGAAAAGTGTTCATATGTAGTAAAAACCTGAGAAATCCGTCCGTTTTCGTCATTTGTTATCGCAATGACTTAAAGCCATATCGACACATTGGCCGCTCTTCTCTCTGAGACGGTTGTACTTATCGTCTGCAAAACTATGTCGCGTGCTGCGGTATGCGGAGAAACTAAAAGCACCACAGTAGAACACAGATGTAGCTTCTAAGTTGATGTAATATCCAGTAAGAAGTAGTACAATTCAAGTTTTAGGTATCGATTATTGACTTCTTAGCTGGCTTTGGTGCCTTGGACATGAGCTGTTACCTTAAGATTCTGCATGAAAGGAGGACAAGCAGCCGAGTTGCACGGGAGAATGTGAAAAATGTTCATATGTAGTAAAAAAATGAGACATCCGTCCGTTTTCGTAATTTGTTATCGAATCGACTTAAAGCCACATCGTCACATTGGCCGCTCTTCTCTCTGAAACGGTTGTACTTATCGTCTGCAAAACTATGTCGCGTGCTGCGGTATGCGGAGAAACTAAAAGCACCGTAGTAGAACACAGATGAAGCTTCTAAGTTGATGTAATAGCAAGTAAGAAGTAGTACAATTCAAGTTTTAGGTATTGATTATTGACTTTTTAGCTGGTTTGGTGCCTTGGACATGAGCTAGGACCTTAATATTCTGCGTGAAAGGAGGACTAGCAGCCGAGTTGCACGGGAGAATGTGAAAAGTGTTCATATGTAGTAAAAACCTGAGACATCCGTCCGTTTTCGTCATTTGTTATTGAATCGATGTAAAGCCAGATCGTCACATTGGCCGCTCTTCTCTCTGAAACGGTTGTACTTATCGTCTGCAAAGCTATGTCGCGTACTGCGGTATTCGGAGACACTAAAAGCACCACAGTGGAACACAGATGTAGCTTCTAAGTTGATGTAATATCCAGTAAGAAGTAGTACAATTCAAGTTTTAGGTATCGATTATTGACTTTTTAGCTGGCTTTGGTGCCTTGGACATGAGCTGTTACCTTAAGATTCTGCATGAAAGGAGGACAAGCAGCCGAGTTGCACGGGAGAATGTGAAAAATGTTCATATGTAGTAAACAAATGAGACATCCGTCCGTTTTCGTAATTTGTTATCGAATCGACTTAAAGCCACATCGTCACATTGGCCGCTCTTCTCTCTGAAACGGTTGTACTTATCGTCTGCAAAACTATGTCGCGTGCTGCGGTATGCGGAGAAACTAAAAGCACCGTAGTAGAACACAGATGAAGCTTCTAAGTTGATGTAATAGCAAGTAAGAAGTAGTACAATTCAAGTTTTAGGTATTGATTATTGACTTTTTAGCTGGTTTGGTGCCTTGGACATGAGCTAGGACCTTAATATTCTGCGTGAAAGGAGGACTAGCAGCCGAGTTGCACGGGAGAATGTGAAAAGTGTTCATATGTAGTAAAAACCTTAGAAATCCGTCCGTTTTCGTCATTTGTTATCGAATCGACTTAAAGCCAGATCGTCACATTGGCCGCTCTTCTCTCTGAAACGGTTGTACTTATCGTCTGCAAAGCTATGTCGCGTACTGCGGTATTCGGAGACACTAAAAGCACCATAGTAGAACACAGATGAAGCTTCTAAAATGATGTAATAGCCAGTAAGAAGTAGTACAATTCAAGTTTTAGGTGTCGGTTATTGACTTTTTAGCTGGCTTTGGTGCCTTGGACATGAGCTAGGACCTTAAGATTCTGGATGAAAGGAGGACTAGCAGTCGAGTTGCACGGGAGAATGTGAAAAGTGTTCATATGTAGTAAAAACCTGAGAAATCCGTCCGTTTTCGTCATTTGTTATCGAATCGACTTAAAAGCCAGATCGTCACATTGGCCGATCTTCTCTCTGAGACGGTTGTACTTATCGTCTGCAAAGCTATGTCGCGTGTTGCCGTAGGCGGAAACAGGAAAAGCACCATAATAGAACACAGATGAAGCTTCTAAGTTGATGTAATAGCCAGTAAGAAGTAGTCAAATTCAAGTTTTATGTATCGGTTATTGACTTTTTAGCTGGCTTTGGTGCCTTGGACATGAGCTAGGACCTTAAGATTCTGCATGAAAGGAGGACTAGCAGCCGAGTTGCACGGGAGAATGTGAAAAGTGTTCATATGTAATAAAAACCTGAGAAATCCGTCCGTTTTCGTCATTTGTTATCGAATCGACTTAAAAGCCAGATCGTCACATTGGCCGATCTTCTCTCTGAAACGGTTGTACTTATCGTCTGCAAAGCTATGTCGCGTGTTGCCGTAGGCGGAAACAGGAAAAGCACCATAATAGAACACAGATGAAGCTTCTAAGTTGATGTAATAGCCAGTAAGAAGTAGTCCAATTCAAGTTTTATGTATCGGTTATTGACTTTTTAGCTGGCTTTGGTGCCTTGGACATGAGCTAGGACCTTAAGATTCTGCATGAAAGGATGACTAGCAGCCGAGTTGCACGGGAGAATGTGAAAAGTGTTCATATGTAGTAAAAACCAGAGAAATCCGTCCGTTTTCGTCATTTGTTATCGAATCGACTTAAAGCCAGTTCGTCACATTGGCCGATCTTCTCTCTGAAATGGTTGTACTTATCGTCTGCAAAGCTATGTCGCGTGTTGCCGTAGGCGGAAACAGGAAAAGCACCATAATAGAACACAGATGAAACTTCTAAGTTGATGTAATAGCCAGTAAGAGGTAGTACAATTCAAGTTATAGGTATTGAATATTGACCTTTTAGCTGGCTTTGGTACCTTGGACATGAGCTAGGACCTTAAGATTCTGCATGAAAGGAAGACTAGCAGCCGAGTTGCACGGGAGAATGTGAAAAGTGTTCATATGTAGTAAAAACCTGAGACATCCGTCCGTTTTCGTCATTTGTTATTGAATCGATGTAAAGCCAGATCGTCACATTGGCCGCTCTTCGTTCTGAAACGGTTGTACTTATCGTCTGCAAAACTATGTCGCGTGCTGCGGTATGCGGAGAAACTAAAAGCACCGTAGTAGAACACAGATGAAGCTTCTAAGTTGATGTAATAGCCAGTAAGAAGTAGTACAATTCAAGTTTTAGGTATTGATTATTGACTTTTTAGCTGGTTTTGGTGCCTTGGACATGAGCTAGGACCTTAATATTCTGCATGAAAGGAGGACTAGCAGCCGAGTTGCACGGGAGAATGTGAAAAGTGTTCATATGTAGTAAAAACCTTAGAAATCCGTCCGTTTTCGTCATTTGTTATCGAATCGACTTAAAGCCAGATCGTCACATTGGCCGCTCTTCTCTCTGAAACAGTTGTACTTGTCGTCTGCAAAGCTATGTCACGTGCTGTGGTATGCGGAGACACTAAAATCACCACAGTAGAACACAGATGAAGCTTCTAAGTTGATGTAATAGCCAGTAAGAAGTAGTACAATTCAAGTTTTACGTATTGAATATTGACCTTTTTGCTGGCTTTGGTGCCTTGGACATGTGCTAATACCTTAAGATTCTGCATGAAAGGAGGACTAGCAGCTGAGTTGCACGGAAGAATGTGAAAAGTGTTCATATGTAGTAAAAACATGAGAAATCCGTCCGTTTTCGTCATTTGTTATCGAATCGACTTAAAGCCAGATCGTCACATTGGCCGCTCTTCTCTCTGAAACGGTTGTACTTATCGTCTGCAAAGCTATGTCGCGTACTGCGGTATTCGGAGACACTAAAAGCACCATAGTAGAACACAGATGAAGCTTCTAAGATGATGTAATAACCAGTAAGAAGAAGTACAATTCAAGTTTTAGGTATCGGTTATTGACTTTTTAGCTGGCTTTGGTACCTTGGACATGAGATAGGACCTTAAGATTCTGCATGAAAGGAGGACTAGCAGCCGAGTTGCACGGGAGAATGTGAAAAGTGTTCATATGTAGTACAAACCTGAGAAATCCGTCCGTTTTCGTCATTTGTTATCGAATCGACTTAAAGCCAGATCGTCACATTGGCCGCTCTTCTCTCTGAAACGGTTGTACTTATCGTCTGCAAAGCTATGTCGCGTGTTGCCGTAGGCGGAAACAGGAAAAGCACCATAATAGAACACAGATGAAGCTTCTAAGTTGATGTAATAGCCAGTAAGAAGTAGTCCAATTCAAGTTTTAGGTATCGATTATTACTTTTTAGATGGCTTTGGTGCCTTGGACATGATCTAGGACTTTAAGATTCTGCATAAAAGGAGGACTAGCAGCCCAGTTGCACGGGAGATTGTGAAAAGTGTTCATATGTAGTAAAAACCTGAGACATCCGTCCGTTTTCGTCATTTGTTATCGAATTGACTTAAAGCCAGATCGTCACATTGGCCGCTCTTCTCTCTGAAACGGTTGTACTTATCGTCTGCAAAGCTATTTCGCGTGCTGCGGTATGTAAAGACACTAAAACCACCACAGTAGAACACAGATGAAGCTTCTAAGTTGATGTGATAGCCAGTAAGAAGTAGTACAATTCAATTTTTAGGTATTGATTATTGACTTTTAGCTGGTTTTGGTGCCTTGGAAATGAGCTAGGACCTTAAGAATCTGCATGAAAGGAGGACTAGCAGCCGAGTTGCACGGGAGAATGTGAAAAGTGTTCATATGTAGTAAAAACCTGAGAATACGTCCGTTTTCGTCATTTGTTATCGAATCGACTTAAAGCCAGATCGTCACATTGGCCGCTCTTCTCTCTGAAACGGTTGTACTTATCGTCTGCAGAGCTATGTCGCGTGCTGCGGTATGCTGAGACACTAAAAGCACCATAGTAGATCACAGATGAAGCTTCGAAGTTGATGTAATAGCCAGTAAGAAGTAGTACAATTCAAGTTTTAGGTATTGAATATTGACCTTTTAGCTGGCTTTGGTGCCTTGGACATGAGCTAGGACCTTAAGATTCTGCATGAAAGGAGGACTAGCAGCCGAGTTGCACGGGAGAATGTGAAAAGTGATCATATGTAGTACAAACCTGAGAAATCCGTCCGTTTTCGTCATTTGTTATCGAATCGACTTAAAGCCAGATCGTCACATTGGCCGCTCTTCACACTGAAACGGTTGTACTTATCGTCTGCAAAGCTATGTCGCGTACTGCGGTATTCGGAGACACTAAAAGCACCATAGTAGAACACAGATGAAGCTTCTAAAATGATGTAATAGCCAGTAAGAAGTAGTACAATTCAAGATTTAGGTATCGGTTATTGTCTTTTTAGCTGGCTTTGGTGCCTTGGACATGAGCTAGGACCTTAAGATTCTGCATGAAAGGAGGACTAGCAGCCGAGTTGCACGGAAGAATGTGAAAAGTGTTCATATGTAGTAAAAACCTGAGACATCCGTCCGTTTTCGTCATTTGTTATCGAATCGACTTAAAGCCAGATCGTCACATTGGCCACTCTTCTCTCTGAAACGGTTGTACTTATCGTCTGCAAAGCTCTGTCGCGTGCTGCGGTATGCTGAGACACTACAAGCACCATAGTAGAACACAGATGAAGCTTCTAAGTTGATGTAATAGCCAGTAAGAGGTAGTACAATTCAAGTTTTAGGTATTGAATATTGACCTTTTAGCTGGCTTTGGTGCCTTGGACATGAGCTAGGACCTTAAGATTCTGCATGAAAGGAGGACTAGCAGCCGAGTTGCACGGGAGAATGTGAAAAGTGTTCATATGTAGTAAAAACCTGAGACATCCGTCCGTTTTCGTCATTTGTTATCGAATCGACTTAAAGCCAGATCGTCACATTGGCCGCTCTTCTCTCTGAAACGGTTGTACTTATCGTCTGCAAAACTATGTCGCGTGCTGCGGTATGCGGAGAAACTAAAAGCACCGTAGTAGAACACAGATGAAGCTTCTAAGTTGATGTAATATCCAGTAAGAAGCAGTACAATTCAAGTGTTAGGTATTGATTATTGACTTTTTAGCTGGCTTTGGTGCCTTGGACATGAGCTAGGACCTTAAGATTCTGCATGAAAGGAGGACTAGCAGCCGAGTTGCACGGGAGAATGTGAAAAGTGTTCATAAGTAGTAAAAACCTGAGAAATCCATCCGTTTTCATTTGTTATCGAATCGACTTAAAGCCAGATCGTCACATTGGCCGCTCTTCTCTCTGAAACGGTTGTACTTATCGTCTGCAAAGCTATGTCGCGTGTTGCCGTAGGCGGAAACAGGAAAAGCACCATAATAGAACACAGATGAAGCCTCTAAGTTGATGTAATAGCCAGTAAGAAGTAGTCCAATTCAAGTTTTATGTATCGGTTATTGACTTTTTAGCTTTCTTTGGTGCCTTGGACATGAGCTAGGACCTTAAGATTCTGCATGAAAGGAGGACTAGCAGCCGAGTTGCACGGGAGAATGTGAAAAGTGTTCATATGTAGTAAAAACCAGAGAAATCCGTCCGTTTTCGTCATTTGTTATCGAATCGACTTAAAGCCAGGTCGTCACATTGGCCGATCTTCTCTCTGAAATGGTTGTACTTATCGTCTGCAAAGCTATGTCACGTGTTGCCGTAGGCGGAAACAGGAAAAGCACCATAATAGAACAAGATGAAGCTTCTAAGTTGATGTAATAGCCAGTAAGAAGTAGTCTAATTCAAGTTTTAGGTATCGATTATTGACTTTTTTGCAGGCTTTGGTGCCTTGGACATGAGCTAGGACCTTAAGATTCTGCATGAAAGGAGGACTAGCAGCCGAGTTGCACGGGAGAATGTGAAAAGTGTTCATATGTAGTAAAAACCTGAGAAATCCGTCCGTTTTCGTCATTTGTTATCGCAATGACTTAAAGCCATATCGACACATTGGCCGCTCTTCTCTCTGAGACGGTTGTACTTATCGTCTGCAAAACTATGTCGCGTGCTGCGGTATGCGGAGAAACTAAAAGCACCACAGTAGAACACAGATGTAGCTTCTAAGTTGATGTAATATCCAGTAAGAAGTAGTACAATTCAAGTTTTAGGTATCGATTATTGACTTGTTAGCTGGCTTTGGTGCCTTGGACATGAGCTGTTACCTTAAGATTCTGCATGAAAGGAGGACAAGCAGCCGAGTTGCACGGGAGAATGTGAAAAATGTTCATATGTAGTAAAAAAATGAGACATCCGTCCGTTTTCGTAATTTGTTATCGAATCGACTTAAAGCCACATCGTCACATTGGCCGCTCTTCTCTCTGAAACGGTTGTACTTATCGTCTGCAAAACTATGTCGCGTGCTGCGGTATGCGGAGAAACTAAAAGCACCGTAGTAGAACACAGATGAAGCTTCTAAGTTGATGTAATAGCAAGTAAGAAGTAGTACAATTCAAGTTTTAGGTATTGATTATTGACTTTTTAGCTGGTTTGGTGCCTTGGACATGAGCTAGGACCTTAATATTCTGCGTGAAAGGAGGACTAGCAGCCGAGTTGCACGGGAGAATGTGAAAAGTGTTCATATGTAGTAAAAACCTTAGAAATCCGTCCGTTTTCGTCATTTGTTATCGAATCGACTTAAAGCCAGATCGTCACATTGGCCGCTCTTCTCTCTGAAACGGTTGTACTTATCGTCTGCAAAGCTATGTCGCGTACTGCGGTATTCGGAGACACTAAAAGCACCATAGTAGAACACAGATGAAGCTTCTAAAATGTTGTAATAGCCAGTAAGAAGTAGTACAATTCAAGTTTTAGGTATCGGTTATTGACTTTTTAGCTGGCTTTGGTGCCTTGGACATGAGCTAGGACCTTAAGATTCTGCATGAAAGGAGGACTAGCAGCCGAGTTGCACGGGAGAATGTGAAAAGTGTTCATATGTAGTAAAAACCTGAGAAATCCGTCCGTTTTCGTCATTTGTTATCGAATCGACTTAAAAGCCAGATCGTCACATTGGCCGATCTTCTCTCTGAAACGGTTGTACTTATCGTCTGCAAAGCTATGTCGCGTGTTGCCGTAGGCGGAAACAGGAAAAGCACCATAATAGAACACAGATGAAGCTTCTAAGTTGATGTAATAGCCAGTAAGAAGTAGTCCAATTCAAGTTTTATGTATCGGTTATTGACTTTTTAGCTGGCTTTGGTGCCTTGGACATGAGCTAGGACCTTAAGATTCTGCATGAAAGGAGGACTAGCAGCCGAGTTGCACGGGAGAATGTGAAAAGTGTTCATATGTAATAAAAACCTGAGAAATCCGTCCGTTTTCGTCATTTGTTATCGAATCGACTTAAAAGCCAGATCGTCACATTGGCCGATCTTCTCTCTGAAACGGTTGTACTTATCGTCTGCAAAGCTATGTCGCGTGTTGCCGTAGGCGGAAACAGGAAAAGCACCATAATAGAACACAGATGAAGCTTCTAAGTTGATGTAATAGCCAGTAAGAAGTAGTCCAATTCAAGTTTTATGTATCGGTTATTGACTTTTTAGCTGGCTTTGGTGCCTTGGACATGAGCTAGGACCTTAAGATTCTGCATGAAAGGAGGACTAGCAGCCGAGTTGCACGGGAGAATGTGAAAAGTGTTCATATGTAGCAAAAACCAGAGAAATCCGTCCGTTTTCGTCATTTGTTATCGAATCGACTTAAAGCCAGTTCGTCACATTGGCCGATCTTCTCTCTGAAATGGTTTTACTTATCGTCTGCAAAGCTATGTCGCGTGTTGCCGTAGGCGGAAACAGGAATCGCACCATAATAGAACACAGATGAAACTTCTAAGTTGATGTAATAGCCAGTAAGAGGTAGTACAATTCAAGTTATAGGTATTGAATATTGACCTTTTAGCTGGCTTTGGTACCTTGGACATGAGCTAGGACCTTAAGATTCTGCATGAAAGGAAGACTAGCAGCCGAGTTGCACGGGAGAATGTGAAAAGTGTTCATATGTAGTAAAAACCTGAGACATCCGTCCGTTTTCGTCATTTGTTATTGAATCGATGTAAAGCTAGATCGTCACATTGGCCGCTCTTCTCTCTGAAACGGTTGTACTTATCGTCTGCAAAGCTCTGTCGCGTGCTGCGGTATGCTGAGACACAACAAGCACCATAGTAGAACACAGATGAAGCTTCTAAGTTGATGTAATAGCCAGTAAGAGGTAGTACAATTCAAGTTTTAGGTATTGAATATTGACCTTTTAGCTGGCTTTGGTGCCTTGGACATGAGCTAGGACCTTAAGATTCTGCATGAAAGGAGGACTAGCAGCCGAGTTGCACGGGAGAATGTGAAAAGTGTTCATATGTAGTAAAAACCTGAGACATCCGTCCGTTTTCGTCATTTGTTATCGAATCGACTTAAAGCCAGATCGTCACATTGGCCGCTCTTCTCTCTGAAACGGTTGTACTTATCGTCTGCAAAACTATGTCGCGTGCTGCGGTATGCGGAGAAACTAAAAGCACCGTAGTAGAACACAGATGAAGCTTCTAAGTTGATGTAATATCCAGTAAGAAGCAGTACAATTCAAGTGTTAGGTATTGATTATTGACTTTTTAGCTGGCTTTGGTGCCTTGGACATGAGCTAGGACCTTAAGATTCTGCATGAAAGGAGGACTAGCAGCCGAGTTGCACGGGAGAATGTGAAAAGTGTTCATAAGTAGTAAAAACCTGAGAAATCCATCCGTTTTCATTTGTTATCGAATCGACTTAAAGCCAGATCGTCACATTGGCCGCTCTTCTCTCTGAAACGGTTGTACTTATCGTCTGCAAAGCTATGTCGCGTGTTGCCGTAGGCGGAAACAGGAAAAGCACCATAATAGAACACAGATGAAGCCTCTAAGTTGATGTAATAGCCAGTAAGAAGTAGTCCAATTCAAGTTTTATGTATCGGTTATTGACTTTTTAGCTTTCTTTGGTGCCTTGGACATGAGCTAGGACCTTAAGATTCTGCATGAAAGGAGGACTAGCAGCCGAGTTGCACGGGAGAATGTGAAAAGTGTTCATATGTAGTAAAAACCAGAGAAATCCGTCCGTTTTCGTCATTTGTTATCGAATCGACTTAAAGCCAGGTCGTCACATTGGCCGCTCTTCTCTCTGAAACGGTTGTACTTATCGTCTGCAAAGCTATGTCACGTGTTGCCGTAGGCGGAAACAGGAAAAGCACCATAATAGAACAAGATGAAGCTTCTAAGTTGATGTAATAGCCAGTAAGAAGTAGTCTAATTCAAGTTTTAGGTATCGATTATTGACTTTTTAGCAGGCTTTGGTGCCTTGGACATGAGCTAGGACCTTAAGATTCTGCATGAAAGGAGGACTAGCAGCCGAGTTGCACGGGAGAATGTGAAAAGTGTTCATATGTAGTAAAAACCTGAGAAATCCGTCCGTTTTCGTCATTTGTTATCGCAATGACTTAAAGCCATATCGACACATTGGCCGCTCTTCTCTCTGAGACGGTTGTACTTATCGTCTGCAAAGCTCTGTCGTGTGCTGCGGTATGCTGAGACACTACAAGCACCATATTAGAACACAGATGAAGCTTCTAAGTTGATGTAATAGCCAGTAAGAGGTAGTACAATTCAAGGTATAGGTATTGATTATTGACCTTTTAGCTGGCTTTGGTGCCTTGGATATGAGCTAGGACCTTAAGATTCTGCATGAAAGGAGGACTAGCAGCCGAGTTGCACGGGAGAATGTGAAAAGTGTTCATATGTAGTAAAAACCTGAGACATCCATCCGTTTTCGTCATTTGTTATTGAATCGATGTAAAGCCAGATCGTCACATTGGCCGCTCTTCTCTCTGAAACGGTTGTACTTATCGTCTGCAAAGCTATGTCGCGTACTGCGGTATTCGGAGACACTAAAAGCACGACAGTAGAACGCAGATGTAGCTTCTAAGTTGATGTAATATCCAGTAAGAAGTAGTACAATTCAAGTTTTAGGTATCGATTATTGACTTGTTAGCTGGCTTTGGTGCCTTGGACATGAGCTGTTACCTTAAGATTCTGCATGAAAGGAGGACAAGCAGCCGAGTTGCACGGGAGAATGTGAAAAATGTTCATATGTAGTAAAAAAATGAGACATCCGTCCGTTTTCGTAACTTGTTATCGAATCGACTTAAAGCCACATCGTCACATTGGCCGCTCTTCTCTCTGAAACGGTTGTACTTATCGTCTGCAAAACTATGTCGCGTGCTGCGGTATGCGGAGAAACTAAAAGCACCGTAGTAGAACACAGATGAAGCTTCTAAGTTGATGTAATAGCAAGTAAGAAGTAGTACAATTCAAGTTTTAGGTATTGATTATTGACTTTTTAGCTGGTTTGGTGCCTTGGACATGAGCTAGGACCTTAATATTCTGCGTGAAAGGAGGACTAGCAGCCGAGTTGCACGGGAGAATGTGAAAAGTGTTCATATGTAGTAAAAACCTTAGAAATCCGTCCGTTTTCGTCATTTGTTATCGAATCGACTTAAAGCCAGATCGTCACATTGGCCGCTCTTCTCTCTGAAACGGTTGTACTTATCGTCTGCAAAGCTATGTCGCGTACTGCGGTATTCGGAGACACTAAAAGCACCATAGTAGAACACAGATGAAGCTTCTAAAATGATGTAATAGCCAGTAAGAAGTAGTACAATTCAAGTTTTAGGTATCGGTTATTGACTTTTTAGCTGGCTTTGGTGCCTTGGACATGAGCTAGGACCTTAAGATTCTGCATGAAAGGAGGACTAGCAGCCGAGTTGCACGGGAGAATGTGAAAAGTGTTCATATGTAGTAAAAACCTGAGAAATCCGTCCGTTTTCGTCATTTGTTATCGAATCGACTTAAAAGCCAGATCGTCACATTGGCCGATCTTCTCTCTGAAACGGTTGTACTTATCGTCTGCAAAGCTATGTCGCGTGTTGCCGTAGGCGGAAACAGGAAAAGCACCATAATAGAACACAGATGAAGCTTCTAAGTTGATGTAATAGCCAGTAAGAAGTAGTCCAATTCAAGTTTTATGTATCGGTTATTGACTTTTTAGCTGGCTTTGGTGCCTTGGACATGAGCTAGGACCTTAAGATTCTGCATGAAAGGAGGACTAGCAGCCGAGTTGCACGGGAGAATGTGAAAAGTGTTCATATGTAATAAAAACCTGAGAAATCCGTCCGTTTTCGTCATTTGTTATCGAATCGAATTAAAAGCCAGATCGTCACATTGGCCGATCTTCTCTCTGAAACGGTTGTACTTATCGTCTGCAAAGCTATGTCGCGTGTTGCCGTAGGCGGAAACAGGAAAAGCACCATAATAGAACACAGATGAAGCTTCTAAGTTGATGTAATAGCCAGTAAGAAGTAGTCCAATTCAAGTTTTAGGTATCGATTATTACTTTTTAGATGGCTTTGGTGCCTTGGACATGAGCTAGGACTTTAAGATTCTGCATAAAAGGAGGACTAGCAGCCCAGTTGCACGGGAGAATGTGAAAAGTGTTCATATGTAGTAAAAACCTGAGACATCCGTCCGTTTTCCTCATTTGTTATCGAATTGACTTAAAACCAGATCGTCACATTGGCCGCTCTTCTCTCTGAAACGGTTGTACTTATCGTCTGCAAAGCTATTTCGCGTGCTGCGGTATGTAAAGACACTAAAACCACCACAGTAGAACACAGATGAAGCTTCTAAGTTATTGTGATAGCCAGTAAGAAGTAGTACAATTCAATTTTTAGGTATTGATTATTGACTTTTTAGCTGGTTTTGGTGCCTTGGAAATGAGCTAGGACCTTAAGAATCTGCATGAAAGGAGGACTAGCAGCCGAGTTGCACGGGAGAATGTGAAAAGTGTTCATATGTAGTAAAAACCTGAGAAATCCGTCCGTTTTCGTCATTTGTTATCGAATCGACTTAAAGCCAGATCGTCACATTGGCCGCTCTTCTCTCTGAAACGGTTGTACTTATCGTCTGCAGAGCTATGTCGCGTGCTGCGGTATGCTGAGACACTAAAAGCACCATAGTAGATCACAGATGAAGCTTCGAAGTTGATGTAATAGCCAGTAAGAAGTAGTACAATTCAAGTTTTAGGTATTGAATATTGACCTTTTAGCTGGCTTTGGTGCCTTGGACATGAGCTAGGACCTTACGATTCTGCATGAAAGGAGGACTAGCAGCCGAGTTGCACGGGAGAATGTGAAAAGTGTTCATATGTAGCAAAAATCTGAGAATTCCGTCCGTTTTCGTCATTTGTTATCGAATTGACTTAAAGCCAGATCGTCACATTGGCCGCTCTTCACACTGAAACGGTTGTACTTATCGTCTGCAAAGCTATGTCGCGTGCTGCGGTATGTGGAGACACTAAAAGCACCTTAATAGAACACAGATGAAGCTTCTAAGTTGATGTAATACCCAATAAGAAGTAGTACAATTCAAGTTTTAGGTATCAAATATTGACTTTTTAGCTGGCTTTGGTGCCTTGGACATGAGCTAGGACCTTAAGATTCTGCATGAAAGGTGGCCTAGCAGCCAAGTTCCACGGGAGAATGTGAAAAGTGTTCATATGTAGTAAAAACCTGAGAAATCCGTCCGTTTTCGTCATTTGTTATCGAATCGACTTAAAGCCAGATCGTCACAATTGGGCGCTCTTCTCTCTGAAACGGTTGTACTTATCGTCTGCAAAACTATGTCGCTTGCTGCGGTATGCGGAGAAACTAAAAGCAACGTAGTAGAACACAGATGAAGCTTCTAAGTTGATGTAATAGCCAGTAAGAAGTAGTACAATTCAAGTTTTACGTATTGATTATTGACTTTTTAGCTGGCTTTGGTGCCTTGGACATGAGCTAGGACCTTAAGATTCTGCATGAAAGGAGGACTAGCAGCCGAGTTGCACGGGAGAATGTGAAAAGTGTTCATATGTTGTAAAAACCTGAGAAATCCGTCCGTTTTCGTCATTTGTTATCGAATCGACTTAAAGCCAGATCGTCACATTGGCCGCTCTTCTCTCTGAAACGGTTGTACTTACCGTCTGCAAAGCTATGTCGCGTACTGCGGTATTCGGAAACACTAAAAGCACCATAGTAGAACACAGATGAAGCTCCTAAGATGATGTAATAGCCAGTAAGAAGTAGTACAATTCAAGTTTTAGGTATCGGTTATTGACTTTTTAGCTGGCTTTGGTGCATTGGACATGAGCTAGGACCTTAAGGTTCTGCGTGAAAGGAGGACTAGCAGCCGAGTTGCACGGGAGAATGTGAAAAGTGTTCATATGTAGTACAAACCTGAGAAATCCGTCCGTTTTCGTCATTTGTTATCGAATCGACTTAAAGCCAGATCGTCACATTGGCCGCTCTTCTCTCTGAAACGGTTGTACTTACCGTCTGCAAAGCTATGTCGCGTGCTGCTGTATGCGGAGACACTAAAATCACTATAGTAGAACACAGATGAAGCTTCTAAGTTGATGCAATAGCCAGTAAGAAGTAGAACAATTCAAGTTTTAGGTATCGATTATTGACTCTTTAGCTGGCTTCGGTACCTTGGACATGAGCTAGGACCTTAAGATTCTGCATGAAAGGAGGACTAGCAGCCGAGTTGCACGTCAGAATGTAAAAAGTGTTCATATGTAGTATAAACCTGAGAAATCCGTCCGTTTTCGTCATTTGTTATCGAATCGACTTAAAGCCAGATGGTCACATTGGCCGCTCTTCTCTCTGAAACGTTTGTACATATCGTCTGCAAAGCTATGTCGCGTGTTGCCGTAGGCGGAAACAAGAAAAGCACCATAATAGAACACAGATGAAGCATCTAAGTTGATGTAATAGATGTACGAAGTAGTACAATTCAAGTTTTAGGAATCGATTATTGACTTTTTAGCTAGCTTTGGTGCCTTGGACATGAGCTAGGACTTTAAGATTCTGCATGTAAGGAGGACTAGCAGCCGAGTTGCACGGGAGAATGTGAAAAGTGTTCATATGTAGTAAAAACCTGAGAAATCCGTCCGTTTTCGTCGTTTGTTATGGAATCGACTTAAAGCCAGATCGTCACATTGGCCGCTCTTCTCTCTGAAACGGTTGTACTTATCGTCTGCAAAGCTATGTCGCGTGCTGCAGGATGCTGAGACACTAAAAGCACCATAGTAGACCACAGATCAAGCTTCTAAGTTGATGTAATAGCCTATAGAAGTAGTACAATTCAAGTTTTAGGTATTGAATATGGACCTTTTAGCTGGCTTTGGTGCCTTGGACATGAGCTAGGACCTTAAGATTCTGCATGAAAGGAGGACTAGCAGCCGAGTTGCACGGGAGAATGTGAAAAGTGTTCATATGTAATAAAATCCTGAGAAATCCGTTCTTTTTCGTCATTTGTTATCGAATCGACTTAAAGCCAGATCGTCACATTGGCCGCTCTTCTCTCTGAAACGGTTGTACTTATCGTCTGCAAAGCTATGTCACGTGCTGCGGTATGAGGAGACACTAAAATCACCACAGTAGAACACAGATGAAGCTTCTAAGTTGATGTAATATCCAGTAAGAAGTAGTACAATTCAAGTTTTAGGTATCGATTATTGACTTTTTAGCTGGCTTTGGTGCCTTGGCTATGAGCTAGGACCTTAACATTCTTCATGAAAGGAGGACTAGCAGCCGAGTTGCACGGGAGAATGTGAAAAGTGTTCATATGTAGTAAAAACCTTAGAAATCCGTCCGTTTTCGTCATTTGTTCTCGAATCGACTTAAACCCAGATCGCCACATTGACCGCTCTTCTCTCTGAAACGGTTGTACTTGTCGTCTGCAAAGCTATGTCACGTGCTGCGGTATGCGGAGACACTAAAATCACCACAGTAGAACACAGATGAAGCTTCTAAGTTGATGTAATAGCCAGTAAGAAGTAGTACAATTCAAGTTTTAGGTATTGAATATTGACCATTTTGCTGGCTTTGGTGCCTTGGACATGTGCTAGGACCTTAAGATTCTGCATAAAAGGAGGACAAGCAGCCGGGTTGCACGGGAGAATGTGAAAAGTGTTCATATGTAGTAAAAAC
This sequence comes from Schistocerca gregaria, assembly GCF_023897955.1. Lineage (NCBI taxonomy): Eukaryota > Metazoa > Arthropoda > Insecta > Orthoptera > Acrididae > Schistocerca > Schistocerca gregaria. The sequence goes on along the minus strand of NW_026061765.1, from coordinate 258,408 downwards.
CTGAGAAATCCGTCAGTTTTCGTCATTTGTTATCGAATCGACTTAAAGCCAGATCGTCACATTGGCCGCTCTTCTCTCTGAAACGGTTGTACTTATCGTCTGCAAAGCTATGTCGCGTACTGCGGTACTCGGAGACACTAAAAGCACCATAGTAGAACACAGATGAAGCTTCTAAGATGATGTAATAGCCAGTAAGAAGAAGTACAATTCAAGTTTTAGGTATCGGTTATTGACTTTTTAGCTGGCTTTGGTGCCTTGGACATGAGCTAGGACCTTAAGATTCTGCATGAAAGGAGGACTAGCAGCCGAGTTGCACGGGAGAATGTGAAAAGTGTTCATATGTAGTACAAACCTGAGAAATCCGTCCGTTTTCGTCATTTGTTATCGAATCGGCTTAAAGCCAGATCGTCACATTGGCCGCTCTTCTCTCTGAAACGGTTGTACTTATCGTCTGCAAAGCTATGTCGGGTACTGCGGTATTCGGAGACACTAAAAGCACCATAGTAGAACACAGATGAAGCTTCTAAGATGATGTAATATCCAGTAAGAAGTAGTACAATTCTAGTTTTAGGTATTGAATATTGACCTTTTAGTTGGCTTTGGTGCCTTGGACATGAGCTAGGACCTTAAGATTCTGCATGAAAGGAGGACTAGCAGCCGAGTTGCACGGGAGAATGTGAAAAATGTTCATATGTAGTAAAAAAATGAGACATCCGTCCGTTTTCGTCATTTGTTATCGAATCGACTTAAAGCCACATCGTCACATTGGCCGCTCTTCTCTCTGAAACGGTTGTACTTATCGTCTGCAAAACTATGTCGCGTGCTGCGGTATGCGGAGAAGCTAAAAGCACCGTAGTAGAACACAGATGAAGCTTCTAAGTTGATGTAATAGCCAGTAAGAAGTAGTACAATTCAAGTTTTAGGTATTGATTATTGATATTAAGCTGGTTTTGGTGCCTTGGACATGAGCTAGGACCTTAATATTCTGCATGAAAGGAAGACTAGCAGCCGAGTTGCACGGGAGAATTTGAAAAGTGTTCATATGTAGTAAAAACCTTAGAAATCCGTCCGTTTTCGTCATTTGTTATTGAATCGACTTAAAGCCAGATCGTCACATTGGTCGCTCTTCTCTCTGAAACGGTTGTACTTGTCATCTGCAAAGCTATGTCACGTGCTGCGGTATGCGGAGACACTAAAATCACAACAGTAGAACACAGATGAAGCTTCTAAGTTGATGTAATAGCCAGTAAGAAGAAGTACAATTCAAGTTTTAGGTATCGGTTATTGACTTTTTAGCTGGCTTTGGTGCCTTGGACATGAGCTAGGACCTTAAGATTCTGCATGAAAGGAGAACTAGCAGCCGAGTTGCACGGGAGAATGTGAAAAGTGTTCATATGTAGTACAAACCTGAGAAATCCGTCCGTTTTCGTCATTTGTTATCGAATCGACTTAAAGCCAGATCGTCACATTGGCCGCTCTTCTCTCTGAAACGGTGGTACTTATCGTCTGCAAAGCTATGTCGCGTGTTGCCGTAGGCGGAAACAGGTAAAGCACCATAATAGAACGCAGATGAAGCTTCTAAGTTGATGTAATACCCAGTAAGAAGTAGTCCAATTCAAGTTTTAGGTATCGATTATTGACTTTTTAGCTGGCTTAGGTGCCTTGGACATGAGCTAGGACTTTAAGATTCTGCATAAAAGGAGGACTAGCAGCCCAGTTGCACGGGAGAATGTGAAAAGTGTTCATATGTAGTAAAAACCTTAGAAATCCGTCCGTTTTCGTCATTTGTTATTGAATCGACTTAAAGCCAGATCGTCACATTGGTCGCTCTTCTCTCTGAAACGGTTGTACTTGTCATCTGCAAAGCTATGTCACGTGCTGCGGTATGCGGAGACACTAAAATCACCACAGTAGAACACAGATGAAGCTTCTAAGTTGATGTAATAGCCAGTAAGAAGAAGTACAATTCAAGTTTTAGGTATCGGTTATTGACTTTTTAGCTGGCTTTGGTGCCTTGGACATGAGCTAGGACCTTAAGATTCTGCATGAAAGGAGAACTAGCAGCCGAGTTGCACGGGAGAATGTGAAAAGTGTTCATATGTAGTACAAACCTGAGAAATCCGTCCGTTTTCGTCATTTGTTATCGAATCGACTTAAAGCCAGATCGTCACATTGGCCGCTCTTCTCTCTGAAACGGTTGTACTTATCGTCTGCAAAGCTATGTCACGTGCTGCGGTATGAGGAGACACTAAAATCACCACAGTAGAACACAGATGAAGCTTCTAAGTTGATGTAATATCCAGTAAGAAGTAGTACAATTCAAGTTTTAGGTATCGATTATTGACTTTTTAGCTGGCTTTGGTGCCTTGGCTATGAGCTAGGACCTTAACATTCTTCATGAAAGGAGGACTAGCAGCCGAGTTGCACGGGAGAATGTGAAAAGTGTTCATATGTAGTAAAAACCTTAGAAATCCGTCCGTTTTCGTCATTTGTTATCGAATCGACTTAAACCCAGATCGCCACATTGACCGCTCTTCTCTCTGAAACGGTTGTACTTGTCGTCTGCAAAGCTATGTCACGTGCTGCGGTATGCGGAGACACTAAAATCACCACAGTAGAACACAGATGAAGCTTCTAAGTTGATGTAATAGCCAGTAAGAAGTAGTACAATTCAAGTTTTAGGTATTGAATATTGACCATTTTGCTGGCTTTGGTGCCTTGGACATGTGCTAGGACCTTAAGATTCTGCATAAAAGGAGGACAAGCAGCCGGGTTGCACGGGAGAATGTGAAAAGTGTTCATATGTAGTAAAAACCTGAGAAATCCGTCAGTTTTCGTCATTTGTTATCGAATCGACTTAAAGCCAGATCGTCACATTGGCCGCTCTTCTCTCTGAAACGGTTGTACTTATCGTCTGCAAAGCTATGTCGCGTACTGCGGTACTCGGAGACACTAAAAGCACCATAGTAGAACACAGATGAAGCTTCTAAGATGATGTAATAGCCAGTAAGAAGAAGTACAATTCAAGTTTTAGGTATCGGTTATTGACTTTTTAGCTGGCTTTGGTGCCTTGGACATGGGCTAGGACCTTAAGATTCTGCATGAAAGGAGGACTAGCAGCCGAGTTGCACGGGAGAATGTGAAAAGTGTTCATATGTAGTACAAACCTGAGAAATCCGTCCGTTTTCGTCATTTGTTATCGAATCGGCTTAAAGCCAGATCGTCACATTGGCCGCTCTTCTCTCTGAAACGGTTGTACTTATCGTCTGCAAAGCTATGTCGGGTACTGCGGTATTCGGAGACACTAAAAGCACCATAGTAGAACACAGATGAAGCTTCTAAGATGATGTAATATCCAGTAAGAAGTAGTACAATTCTAGTTTTAGGTATTGAATATTGACCTTTTAGTTGGCTTTGGTGCCTTGGACATGAGCTAGGACCTTAAGATTCTGCATGAAAGGAGGACTAGCAGCCGAGTTGCACGGGAGAATGTGAAAAATGTTCATATGTAGTAAAAAAATGAGACATCCGTCCGTTTTCGTCATTTGTTATCGAATCGACTTAAAGCCACATCGTCACATTGGCCGCTCTTCTCTCTGAAACGGTTGTACTTATCGTCTGCAAAACTATGTCGCGTGCTGCGGTATGCGGAGAAGCTAAAAGCACCGTAGTAGAACACAGATGAAGCTTCTAAGTTGATGTAATAGCCAGTAAGAAGTAGTACAATTCAAGTTTTAGGTATTGATTATTGATATTAAGCTGGTTTTGGTGCCTTGGACATGAGCTAGGACCTTAATATTCTGCATGAAAGGAAGACTAGCAGCCGAGTTGCACGGGAGAATTTGAAAAGTGTTCATATGTAGTAAAAACCTTAGAAATCCGTCCGTTTTCGTCATTTGTTATTGAATCGACTTAAAGCCAGATCGTCACATTGGTCGCTCTTCTCTCTGAAACGGTTGTACTTGTCATCTGCAAAGCTATGTCACGTGCTGCGGTATGCGGAGACACTAAAATCACAACAGTAGAACACAGATGAAGCTTCTAAGTTGATGTAATAGCCAGTAAGAAGAAGTACAATTCAAGTTTTAGGTATCGGTTATTGACTTTTTAGCTGGCTTTGGTGCCTTGGACATGAGCTAGGACCTTAAGATTCTGCATGAAAGGAGAACTAGCAGCCGAGTTGCACGGGAGAATGTGAAAAGTGTTCATATGTAGTACAAACCTGAGAAATCCGTCCGTTTTCGTCATTTGTTATCGAATCGACTTAAAGCCAGATCGTCACATTGGCCGCTCTTCTCTCTGAAACGGTGGTACTTATCGTCTGCAAAGCTATGTCGCGTGTTGCCGTAGGCGGAAACAGGTAAAGCACCATAATAGAACGCAGATGAAGCTTCTAAGTTGATGTAATACCCAGTAAGAAGTAGTCCAATTCAAGTTTTAGGTATCGATTATTGACTTTTTAGCTGGCTTAGGTGCCTTGGACATGAGCTAGGACTTTAAGATTCTGCATAAAAGGAGGACTAGCAGCCCAGTTGCACGGGAGAATGTGAAAAGTGTTCATATGTAGTAAAAACCTGAGACATCCGTCCGTTTTCGTCATTTGTTATCGAATTGACTTAAAGCCAGATCGTCACTTTTTCCGCTCTTCTCTCTGAAACGGTTGTACTTATCGTCTGCAAAGCTATGTCGCGTGCTGCGGTATGCGGAGACACTAAAAGCACCATAGTAGAACACAGATGATGCTTCTAAGTTGATGTAATAGCCAGTAAGAAGTAGTACAATTCAAGTTTTAGGTATCGGTTATTGACTTTTTACCCTTCTTTGGTGTCTTGGACACGAGCTAGGAACTTAAGATTTTGCATGAAGGAGGACTAGCAGCCGAGTAGCACGGGAGAATGTGAAAAGTGTTCATATGAAGTAAAACCTGAGAAATCCGTCCGTTTTCGTCATTTGTTATCGAATCGACTTAAAGCCAGATCGTCACATTGGCCGCTCTTCTCTCTGAAACGGTTGTACTTATCGTCTGCAAAGCTATGTCGCGTACTGCGGTATTCGGAGACACTAAAAGCACCATAGTAGAACACAGATGAAGCTTCTAAGATGATGTAATAGCCAGTAAGAAGTAGTACATTTCAAGTTTTATGTATTGAATATTGACCTTTTAGTTGGCTTTGGTGCCTTGGACATAAGCTAGGACCTTAAGATTCTGCATGAAAGGAGGACTAGCAGCCGAGTTGCACGGGAGAATGTGAAAAATGTTCATATGTAGTAAAAAAAATGAGACATCCGTCCGTTTTCGTCATTTGTTATCTAATCGACTTAAAGCCACATCGTCACATTGGCCGCTCTTCTCTCTGAAACGGTTGTACTTATCGTCTGCAAAACTATGTCGCGTGCTGCGGTATGCGGAGAAGCTAAAAGCACCGTAGTAGAACACAGATGAAGCTTCTAAGTTGATGTAATAGCCAGTAAGAAGTAGTACAATTCAAGTTTTAGGTATTGATTATTGACTTTTAAGCTGGTTTTGGTGCCTTGGACATGAGCGAGGACCTTAATATTCTGCATGAAAGGAGGACTAGCAGCCGAGTTGCACGGGAGAATGTGAAAAGTGTTCATATGTAGTAAAAACCTTAGAAATCCGTCCGTTTTCGTCATTTGTTATTGAATCGACTTAAAGCCAGATCGTCACATTGGTCGCTCTTCTCTCTGAAACGGTTGTACTTGTCGTCTGCAAAGCTATGTCACGTACTGCGGTATGCGGAGACACTAAAATCACCACAGTAGAACTCATATGAAGCTTCTAAGTTGATGTAATAGCCAGTAAGAAGTAGTACAATTCAAGTTTTAGGTATTGAATATTGACCTTTTTGCTGGCTTTGGTGCCTTGGACATGTGCTAGGACCTTAAGATTCTGCATGAAAGGAGGACTAGCAGACGAGTTGCACGGGAGAATGTGAAAAGTGATCATATGTAGTACAAACCTGAGAAATCCGTCCGTTTTCGTCATTTGTTATCGAATCGACTTAAAGCCAGATCGTCACATTGGCCGCTCTTCTCTCTGAAACGGTTGTACTTATCGTCTGCAAAGCCATGTCGCGTAATGCGGTATTCGGAGACACTAAAAGCACGATAGTAGAACACAGATGAAGCTTCTAAGACGATGTAATAGCCAGTAAGAAGAAGTACAATTCAAGTTTAAGTATCGGTTATTGACTTTTTAGCTGGCTTTGGTGCCTTGGACATGAGCTAGGACCTTAAGATTCTGCATGAAAGGAAACCTAGCAGCCGAGTTGCACGGGAGAATGTGAAAAGTGTTCATATGTAGTACAAACCTGAGAAATCCGTAAGTTTTCGTCATTTGTTATCGAATCGACTTAAAGCCACATCGTCACAATGGCCGCTCTTCTCTCTGAAACGGTGGTACTTATCGTCTGCAAAGCTATGTCGCGTGTTGCCGTAGGCGGAATTAGGAAAAGCACCATAATAGAACACAGATGAAGCTTCTAAGTTGATGTAATACCCAGTAAGAAGTAGTCCAATTCAAGTTTTAGGTATCGATTATTGACTTTTTAGCTAGCTTAGGTGCCATGGACATGTGCTAGGACTTTAAGATTCTGCATGAAAGGAGGACTAGCAGCCCAGTTGCACGGGAGAATGTGAAAAGTGTTCATATGTAGTAAAAACCTTAGAAATCCGTCCGTTTTCGTCATTTGTTATTGAATCGACTTAAAGCCAGATCGTCACATTGGTCGCTCTTCTCTCTGAAACGGTTGTACTTGTCGTCTGCAAAGCTATGTCACGTGCTGCGGTAAGCGGAGGCACTAAAATCACCACAGTAGAACACAGATGAAGCTTCTAAGTTGATGTAATTGCCAGTAAGAAGTAGTACAATTCAAGTTTTAGGTATTGAATATTGACCTTTTTGCTGGCTTTGGTGCCTTGGACATGTGCTAGGACCTTAAGATTCTGCATGAAAGGAGGACTAGCAGCCGAGTTGCACGGGAGAATGTGAAAAGTGTTCATATGTAGTACAAACCTGAGAAATCCGTCCGTTTTCGTCATTTGTTATCGAATCGACTTAAAGCCAGATCGTCACATTGGCCGCTCTTCTCTCTGAAACGGTTGTACTTATCGTCTGCAAAGCTATGTCGCGTACTGCGGTATTCGGAAACACTAAGAGCACCATAGTAGAACAAAGATGAAGCTCCTAAGATGATGTAATAGCCAGTAAGAAGTAGTACAATTCAAGTTTTAGGTATCGGTTATTGACTTTTTAGCTGGCTTTGGTGCCTTGGACATGAGCTAGGACCTTAAGATTCTGCATGAAAGGAGGACTAGCAGCCGAGTTGCACGGGAGAATGTGAAAAGTGTTCATATGTAGTAATAACCTGAGAAATCAGTCCTTTTTCGTCATTTGTTATCGAATCGACATAAAGCCAGATCGTCACATTGGCCGCTCTTCTCTCTGAAACGGTTGTACTTATCGTCTGCAAAGCTATGTCGCGTGCTGCGGTATGTGGAGACACTAAAAGCACCTTAATAGAACACAGATGAAGCTTCTAAGTTGATGTAATACCCAATAAGAATTAGTACAATTCAAGTTTTAGGTATCGAATATTGACTTTTTAGCTGGCTTTGGTGCCTTGGACATGAGCTAGGACCTTAAGATTCTGCATGAAAGGAGGACTAGCAGCCGAGTTGCACGGGAGAATGTGAAAAGTGTTCATATGTAGTAAAAACCAGAGAAATCCGTCCGTTTTCGTCATTTGTTATCGAATCGACTTAAAGCCAGATCGTCACATTGGCCGCTCTTCTCTCTAAAACGGTTGTACTTACCGTCTGCAAAGCTATGTCGCGTGCTGCGGTATGCGGAGACACTAAAATCACCATAGTAGAACACAGATGAAGCTTCTAAGTTGATGCAATAGCCAGTAAGAAGTAGAACAATTCAAGTTTTAGGTATCGATTATTGACTTTTTAGCTGGCTTCGGTACCTTGGACATGAGCTAGGACCTTAAGATTCTGCATGAAAGGAGGACTAGCAGCCGAGTTGCGCGTCAGAAGGTGAAAAGTGTTCATATGTAGTAAAAACCTGAGAAATCCGTCCGTTTTCGTCATTTGTTATCGAATCGACTTAAAGCCAGATGGTCACATTGGCCGCTCTTCTCTCTGAAACGTTTGTACATATCGTCTGCAAAGCTATGTCGCGTGCAGCGGTATGTGGAGACACTAAAATCACCATAGTAGAACACAGATGAAGCATCTAAGTTGATGTAATAGCCAGTAAGAAGTAGTACAATTCAAGTTTTAGAATCGATTATTGACTTTTTAGCTGGCTTTGGTGCCTTGGACATGAGCTAGGACTTTAAGATTCTGCATGTAAGGAGGAATAGCAGCCGAGTTGCACGGGAGAATGTGAGAAGTGTTCATATGTAGTAAAAACCTGAGAAATCCGTCCGTTTTCGTCATTTGTTATCGAATCGACTTAAAGCCAGATCGTCACATTGGCCGCTCTTCTCTCTGAAACCGTTGTACTTATCGTCTGCAAAGCTATGTCGCGTGCTGCGGTATGTGGAGACACTAAAAGCACCTTAATAGAACACAGATGAAGCTTCTAAGTTGATGTAATACCCAATAAGAATTAGTACAATTCAAGTTTTAGGTATCGAATATTGACTTTTTAGCTGGCTTTGGTGCCTTGGACATGAGCTAGGACCTTAAGATTCTGCATGAAAGGAGGACTAGCAGCCGAGTTGCACGGGAGAATGTGAAAAGTGTTCATATGTAGTAAAAACCTGAGAAATCCGTCCGTTTTCGTCATTTGTTATCGAATCGACTTAAAGCCAGATCGTCACATTGGCCGCTCTTCTCTCTAAAACGGTTGTACTTACCGTCTGCAAAGCTATGTCGCGTGCTGCGGTATGCGGAGACACTAAAATCACCATAGTAGAACACAGATGAAGCTTCTAAGTTGATGCAATAGCCAGTAAGAAGTAGAACAATTCAAGTTTTAGGTATCGATTATTGACTTTTTAGCTGGCTTCGGTACCTTGGACATGAGCTAGGACCTTAAGATTCTGCATGAAAGGAGGACTAGCAGCCGAGTTGCGCGTCAGAATGTGAAAAGTGTTCATATGTAGTAAAAACCTGAGAAATCCGTCCGTTTTCGTCATTTGTTATCGAATCGACTTAAAGCCAGATGGTCACATTGGCCGCTCTTCTCTCTGAAAAAGTTGTACTTATCGTCTGCAAAGCTATGTCGCGTGCTGCGGTATGTGGAGACACTAAAATCACCATAGTAGAACACAGATGAAGCATCTAAGTTGATGTAATAGCCAGTAAGAAGTAGTACAATTCAAGTTTTAGAATCGATTATTGACTTTTTAGCTGGCTTTGGTGCCTTGGACATGAGCTAGGACTTTAAGATTCTGCATGTAAGGAGGAATAGCAGCCGAGTTGCACGGGAGAATGTGAGAAGTGTTCATATGTAGTAAAAACCTGAGAAATCCGTCCGTTTTCGTCATTTGTTATCGAATCGACTTAAAGCCAGATCGTCACATTGGCCGCTCTTCTCTCTGAAACCGTTGTACTTATCGTCTGCAAAGCTATGTCGCGTGCTGCGGTATGTGGAGACACTAAAAGCACCTTAATAGAACACAGATGAAGCTTCTAAGTTGATGTAATACCCAATAAGAATTAGTACAATTCAAGTTTTAGGTATCGAATATTGACTTTTTAGCTGGCTTTGGTGCCTTGGACATGAGCTAGGACCTTAAGATTTTGCATGAAAGGAGGACTAGCAGCTGAGTTGCACGGGAGAATGTGAATAGTGTTCATATGTAGTAATAACCTGAGAAATCCGTCCTTTTTCGTCATTTGTTAGCGAATCGACTTAAAGCCAGATCGTCACATTGGCCGCTCTTCTCTCTGAAACGGTTGTGCTTATAGTCTGCAAAGCTATGTCGCGTGTTGCCGTAGGCGGAAAAAGGAAAAGCACCATAGTAGAACACAGATGAAGCTTCTAAGTTGATGTAATAGCCAGTAAGAAGTGGTCCAATTCAGGATTTAGGTATCGATTATTGACTTTTTAGCTGGCTTTCGTGCCTTGGACATGAGCTAAGACTTTAAGATTCTGCATAAAAGGAGGACTAGCAGCCCAGTTGCACGGGAGAATGTGAAAAGTGTTCATATGTAGTAAAAACCTGAGAAATCCGTCCGTTTTCGTCATTTGTTATCGAATCGACTTAAAGCCAGATCGTCACATTGGCCGCTCTTCTCTCTGAAACGGTTGTACTTATCGTCTGCAAAGCTATGTCGCGTGTTGCGGTATGCGGAGACACTAAAAGCACCATAGTAGAACACAGATGAAGCTTCTAAGTTGATGTAATACCCAGTAAGAAGTAGTACATTTCAAGTTTAAGGTATCGATTATTGACTTTTTAGCTGGCTTTGGTGCCTTGGACATGAGCTAGGACCTTAACATTCTTCATGAAAGGAGGACTAGCAGCCGAGTTGCACGGGAGAATGTGAAAAGTTTTCATATGTAGTAAAAACCTTAGAAATCCGTCCGTTTTCGTCATTTGTTATCGAATCGACTTAAAGCCAGATCGTCACATTGGCCGCTCTTCTCTCTGAAACGGTTGTACTTATCGTCTGCAAAGCTATGTCACGTGCTGCGGTATGCGGAGACACTAAAATCACCACAGCAGAACACAGATGAAGCTTCTAAGTTGATGTAATATCCAGTAAGAAGTAGTACAATTCAAGTTTTAGGTATCGATTATTGACTTTTTAGCTGGCTTTGGTTCATTGGACATGAGCTAGGACCTTAATATTCTGCATGAAAGGTGGACTAGCAGCCGAGTTGCACGGGAGAATGTGAAAAGTGTTCATATGTAGTAAAAACCTGAGAAATCCGTCCCTTTTCGTCATTTGTTATCGAATCGACTTAAAGCCAGATCGTCACATTGGCCGCTCTTCTCTCTGAAACGGTTGTACTTATCGTCTGCGAAGCTATGTCGGGTACTGCGGTATGCTGAGACACTAAAAGCACCATAGTAGAACACCGATCACGCTTCTAAGTTGATGTAATAGCCAGTAAGAAGTAGTAGAATTCAAGTTTTAGGTATTGAATATTGACCTTTTAGCTGGCTTTCGTGCCTTGGACATGAGCTAGGACCTTAAGATTCTGCATGAAAGGAGGACTAGCAGCCGAGTTGCACGGGAGGATGTGAAAAGTGTTCATATGTAGCAATAACCTGAGAAATCCGTCCTTTTTCGTCATTTGTTATCGAATCGACTTAAAGCCAGATCGTCACATTGTCCACTCTTCTCTCTGAAACGGTTGTACTTATCGTCTGCAAAGTTATGTCACGTGCTGCGGTATGCGGTGACACTAAAATCACCGCAATAGAACACAGATGAAGCTTCTAAGTTGATGTAATATCCAGGAAGAAGTAGTACAATTCAAGTTTTAGGTATCGATTATCGACTTTTTAGCTGGCTTTGGTGCATTGGACATGAGCTAGGACATTAAGATTCTGCATGAAAGGTGGACTAGCAGCCGAGTTGCACGGGAGAATGTGAAAAGTGCTCATATGTAGTAAAAACCTGAGAAATCCGTCCGTTTTCGTCATTTGTTATCGAATCGACTTAAAGCCAGATCGTCACATTGGCCGCTCTTCTCTCTGAAACGGTTGTACTTATCGTCTGCAAAACTATGTCGCGTGCTGCGGTATGCGGAGAAACTAAAATCACCGTAGTAGAACACAGATGAAGCTTCTAAGTTGACGTAATAGCCAGTAAGAAGTAGTACAATTCAAGTTTTACGTATCGATTATTGACTTTTTAGCTGGCTTTGGTGCCTTGGACATGAGCTAGGACCTTAAGATTCTGCATGAAAGGAGGACTAGCAGCCGATTTGCACGGGAGAATGTTAAAAGTGTTCATATGTAGTAAAAACCTGAGAAATCCGTCCGTTTTCGTCATTTGTTATCGAATCGACTTAAAGCCAGATCGTCACATTGGCCGCTCTTCCCTCTGAAACGGTTGTACTTATCGTCTGCAAAGCTAATTCGCGTGCTGCGGTATTCGGAGACACTAAAATCACCATAGTAGAACACAGATGAAGCTTCTAAGTTGATGCAATAGCCAGTAAGAAGTAGAACAATTCAAGATTTAGGTATCGATTATTGTCTTTTTAGCTGGCTTCGGTACCTTGGACATGAGCTAGGACCTTAAGATTCTGCATGAAAGGAGGACTAGCAGCCGCGTTGCACGTCAGAATGTGAAAAGTGTTCATATGTAGTAAAAACCTGAGAAATCCGTCCGTTTTCGTCATTTGTTATCGAATCGACTTAAAGCCAGATCGTCACATTGGCCGCTCTTCTCTCTGAAACGGTTGTACTTATCGTCTGAAAAGCTATGTCGCGTGCTGCGGAATGGTGAGACACTAAAAGCACCATAGTAGAACACAGATCAAGCTTCTAAGTTGATGTAATAGCCAGTAAGAAGTAGTACAATTCAAGTTTTAGGTATTGAATATGGACCTTTTAGCTGGCTTTGGTGCCTTGGACATGAGCTAGGACCTTAAGATTCTGCATGAAAGGAGGACGAGCTGCCGAGTTGCACGGGAGAATGTGAAAAGTGTTCATATGTAGTAATAACCTGAGAAATCCGTCCTTTTTCGTCATTTGTTAGCGAATCGACTTACAGCCAGATCGTCACATTGGCCGCTCTTCTCTGTGAAAGGGATGTACTTATCGTCTGCAAAGCTATTTCGAGTGCAGCGGTATGCGGAGACACTAAAAGCACCATAGTAGAACACAGATCAAGCTCCTAAGTTGATGTAATAGCCAGTAAGAAGTAGTAAATTTCAAGTATTAGGTAATGAATATTGAAATTTTAGCTGGCTTTGGTGCCTTGGACATGAGCTAGGACCTTAATATTCTGCTTGAAAGGAGGACTAGATCCGGATTGCACGGGAGAATGTGAAAACTGTTCAAATGTAGTAAAAACCTGAGAAATCCGTCCGTTCTCGTCATTTGTTATCGAATCGACTTAAAGCCAGATCGTCACATTGGCCGCTCTTCTCTCTGAAACGGATGTACTTATCGTCTGCAAAGCTATGTCGTGTGCTGCGGTATGCGGAGACACTAAAAGCACCATAGTAGAACACAGATGAAGCTTCTAAGTTGATGTAATACCCAGTAAGAAGTAGTACAATTCAAGTTTAAGGTATCGATTATTGACTTTTTAGCTGCCTTTGGTCCCTTGGACATGAGCTAGGACCTTAACATTCATCATGAAAGGAGGACTAGCAGCCGAGTTATACGGGAGAATGTGAAAAGTGTTCATATGTAGTAAAAACCTTAGAAATCCATCCGTTTTCGTCATTTGTTATCGAAACGACTTAAAGCCAGATCGTCACATTGGCCGCTCTTCTCTCTGAAACGGTTGTACTTATCGTCTGCAAAGCTATGTCACGTGCTGCGGTGTGTGGAGACACTAAAATCACCACAGTAGAACACAGATGAAGATTCTAAGTTGATGTAAAATCCAGTAAGAAGTAGTACAATTCAAGTTTTAGGTATCGATTATTGACTTTTTAGCTGGCTTTGGTGCATTGGACATGAGCTAGGACCTTAATATTCTGCATGAAAGGTGGACTAGCAGCCGAGTTGCACGGGAGAATGTGAAAAGTGTTCATATGTAGCAAAAACCTGAGAAATCCGTCCGTTTTCGTCATTTGTTATCGAATCGACTTAAAGCCAGATCGTCACATTGGCCGCTCTTCTCTCTGAAACGGTTGTACTTATCGTCTGCAAAGCTATGTCGCGTACTGCGGTATGCTGAGACACTAAAAGCACCATAGTAGAACACAGATCAAGCTTCTAAGTTGGTGTAATAGCCAGTAAGAAGTAGTACAATTCAAGTTTTAGGTATTGAATATTGACCTTTTAGCTGGCTTTGGTGCCTTGGACATGTGCTAGGACATTAAGATTCTGCATGAAAGGAGGACTAGCAGCCGAGTTGCACGGGAGAATGTGAAAAGTGTTCATATGTAGTAAAAACATGAGAAATCCGTCCGTTTTCGTCATTTGTTATCGAAATGACTTAAAGCCAGATCGTCACATTGGCCGCTCTTCTCTCTGAAACGGTTGTACTTATCGTCTGCAAAACTATGTCGGGTACTGCGGTATTCGGAGACACTAAAAGCACCATAGTAGAACACAGATGAAGCTTCTAAGATGATGTAATAGCCAGTAAGAAGAAGTACAATTCAAGTTTTAGGTATCGGTTATTGACTTTTTAGCTGGCTTTGGTGCCTTGGACATGAGCTAGGACCTTAAGATTCTGCATGAAAGGAGGACTAGCAGCCGAGTTGCACGGGAGAATGTGAAAAGTGTTCATATGTAGTAAAAACCTGAGAAATCCGTCCGTTTTCCTCATTTGTTATCGAATCGACTTAAAGCCAGATCGTCACATTGGCCGCTCGTCTCTCTGAAACGGTTGTACTTATCGCCTGCAAAGCTATGTCGCAAGTTGCCGTAGGCGGAAACAGGAAAAGCACCATAATAGAACACAGATGAAGCTTCTAAGTTGATGTAATACCCAGTAAGAAGTAGTACAAATCAAGTTTTAGGAATCGATTATTGACTTTTTAGCTGGCTTTGGTGCCTTGGACATGAGCTAGGACTTTAAGATTCTGCATAAAAGGAGGACCAGCAGCCCAGTTGCACGGGAGAATGTGAAAAGTGTTCATATGTAGTAAAAACCTGAGAAATCCGTCCGTTTTCGTCATTTGTTATCGAATCGACTTAAAGCCAGATCGTCACATTGGCCGCTCTTCTCTCTGAAACGGTTGTACTTATCGTCTGCAAAGCTATGTCGCGTGCTGCGGAATGCTGAGACACTAAAAGCACCATAGTAGAACACAGATGAAGCTTCTAAGTTGATGTAATAGCCAGTAAGAAGTAGTACAATTCAAGTTTTAGGTATTGAATATGGACCTTTTAGCTGGCTTTGGTGCCTTGGACATGAGCTAGGACCTTAAGATTCTGCATGAAAGGAGGACTAGCAGCCGAGTTGCACGGGAGAATGTGAAAAGTGTTCATATGTAGTAATAACCTGAGAAATCCGTCCTTTTTCGTCATTTGTTAGCGAATCGACTTAAAGCCAGATCGTCACATTGGCCGCTCTTCTCTGTGAAACGGATGTACTTATCGTCTGCAAAGTTATGTCGCGTGCTGCGGTATGCGGAGACACTAAAAGCACCATAGTAGAACACAGATCAAGCTTCTAAGTTGATGTAATAGCCAGTAAGAAGTAGTAAATTTCAAGTATAAGGTACTGAATATTGAATTTTTAGCTGGCTTTGGTGCCTTGGACATGAGCTAGGACCTTAATATTCTGCATGAAAGGAGGACTAGCAGCCGAGTTGCACGGGACAATGTGAAAACTGTTCAAATGTAGTAAAAACCTGAGAAATCCGTCCGTTTTCGTCATTTGTTATCGAATCGACTTAAAGCCAGATCGTCACATTGGCCGCTCTTCTCCGTGAAACGGATGTACTTATCGTCTGCAAAGCTATGTCGCGTGCTGCGGTATGCGGAGACACTAAAAGCACCATAGTAGAACACAGATGAAGCTTCTAAGTTGATGTGATACCCAGTAAGAAGTAGTACAATTCAAGTTTAAGGTATCGATTATTGACTTTTTAGCTGGCTTTGGTCCCTTGGACATGAGCTAGGACCTTAACATTCTTCATGAAAGGAGGACTAGCAGCCGAGTTGCACGGGAGAATGTGAAAAGTGTTCATATGTAGTAAAAACCTTAGAAATCCATCCGTTTTCGTCATTTGTTAACGAATCGACTTAAACCAGATCGTCACATAGGCCGCTCTTCTCTCTGAAACGGTTGTACTTATCGTCTGCAAAGCTATGTCACGTGCTGCGGTGTGTGGAGACACTAAAATCACCACAGTAGAACACAGATGAAGATTCTAAGTTGATGTAATATCCAGTAAGAAGTAGTACAATTCAAGTTTTAGGTATCGATTATTGACTTTTTAGCTGGCTTTGGTGCATTGGACATGAGCTAGGACCTTAAGATTCTGCATGAAAGGAGGACTAGCAGCCGAGTAGCACGGGAGAATGTAAAAAGTGTTCATATGTAGTAAAAACCTGAGAAATCCGTCCGTTTTCGTCATTTGTTATCGAATCGACTTAAAGCCAGATCGTCACATTGGCCGCTCTTCTCTCTGAAACGGTTGTACTTATCGTCTGCAAAGCTATGTCACGTGTTGCCGTAGGCGGAAACAGGAAAAGCACCATAGTAGAACACAGACGAAGCTTCTAAGTTGATGTAATAGCCAGTAAGAAGTAGTACAATTCAAGTTTTAGGTATCGATTATTGACTTTTTAACTGGCTTTGGTGCCTTGGCCATGAGCTAGGACCTTGACATTCTGCATGAAAGGAGGACTAGCAGCCGAGTTGCACGGGAGAATGTGAAAAGTGTTCATGTGTATTAAAAACCTGAGAAATCCGTCCGTTTTTGTCATTTGTTATCGAATCGACTTAAAGCCAGATCGTCACATTGGCCGCTCTTCTCTCTGAAACGGTTGTACTTATCGTCTGCAAAGCTATGTCGCGTGCTGCGGTATGCGGAGACACTAAAATCACCATAGTAGAACACAGATGAAGCTTCTAAGTTGGTGCAATAGCCAGTAAGAAGTAGAACAATTCAAGATTTAGGTATCGATTATTGTCTTTTTAGCTGGCTTCGGTACCTTGGACATGAGCTAGGACCTTAAGATTCTGCATGAAAGGAGGACTAGCAGCCGAGTTGCACGTCAGAATGTGAAAAGTGTTCATATGTAGTAAAAACCTGAGAAATCCGTCCGTTTTCGTCATTTGTTATCGAATCGACTTAAATCCAGATGGTCACATTGGCCGCTCTTCTCTCTGAAACGTTTGTACATATCGTCTGCAAAGCTATGTCGCGTGCAGCGGTATGTGGAGACACTAAAATCTCCATAGTAGAACACAGATGAAGCATCTAAGTTGATGTAATAGCCAGTAAGAAGTAGTCCAATTCAAGATTTAAGTATCGATTATTGACTTTTTAGCTGGCTTTCGTGCCTTGGACATGAGCTAGGACTTTAAGATTTTGCATAAAAGGAGGACTAGCAGCCCAGTTGCACGGGAGAATGTGAAAAGTGTTCATATGTAGTAATAACCTTAGAAATCCGTCCTTTTTCGTCATTTGTTAGCGAATCGACTTAAAGCCAGATCGTCACATTGGCCGCTCTTCTCTCTGAAACGGTTGTGCTTATCGTCTGCAAAGCTATGTCGCGTGTTGCCGTAGGCGGAAACAGGAAAAGCACCATAGTAGAACACAGATGAAGCTTCTAAGTTGATGTAATAGCCAGTAAGAAGTAGTCCAATTCAAGATTTAAGTATCGATTATTGACTTTTTAGCTGGCTTTCGTGCCTTGGACATGAGCTAGGACTTTAAGATTTTGCATAAAAGGAGGACTAGCAGCCCAGTTGCACGGGAGAATGTGAAAAGTGTTCATATGTAGTAAAAACCTGAGAAATCCGTCCGTTTTCGTCATTTGTTATCGAATCGACTTAAAGCCAGATCGTCACATTGGCCGCTCTTCTCTCTGAAACGGTTGTACTTATCGTCTGCAAAACTATGTCGCGTGCTGCGGTATGCGGAGAAACTAAAAGCACCGTAGTAGAACACAGATGAAGCTTCTAAGTTGATGTAATAGCCAGTAAGAAGTAGTACAATTCAAGTTTTAGGTATCGGTTATTGACTTTTTAGCTGGCTTTGGTGCCTTGGACATGAGCTAGGACCTTAAGATTCTGCATGAAAGGAGGACTAGCAGCCGAGTTGCACGGGAGAATGTCAAAAGTGTTCATATGTAGTAAAAACCTGAGAAATCCGTCCGTTTTCGTCATTTGTTATCGAATCGACGTAAAGCCAGATCGTCACATTGGCCGCTCTTCGCTCTGAAACGGTTGTACTTATCGTCTGCAAAGCTATGTCTCGTGCTGCGCTATGTGGAGACACTAAAAGCACCATAGTAGAACACCGACGAAGTTTCTAAGTTGATGTAATAGCCAGTAAGAAGTAGTACAATTCAAGTTTTAGGTATCGATTATTGACTTTTTAGCTGGCTTTGGTGCATTGGACATGAGCTAGGACCTTAAGATTCTGCATGAAAGGTGGACTAGCAGCCGAGTTCCACGGGAGAATGTGAAAAGTGTTCATATGTAGTAAAAACCTAAGAAATCCGTCCGTTTTCGTCATTTGTTATCGAATCGACTTAAAGCCAGATCGTCACATTGGCCGCTCTTCTCTCTGAAACGGTTGTACTTATCGTCTGCAAAGCTATGTCGCGTGCTGCGGTATGCTGAGACACTACAAGCACCATGGTAGAACACAGATGAAGCTTCTAAGTTGATGCAATAGCCAGTAAGAAGTAGAACAATTCAAGTTTTAGGTATCGATTATTGTCTTTTTAGCTGGCTTCGGTACCTTGGACATGAGCTAGGACCTTAAGATTCTGCATGAAAGGAGGACTAGCAGCCGAGTTGCACGTCAGAATGTGAAAAGTGTTCATATGTAGTAAAAACCTGAGAAATCCGTCCGTTTTCGTCATTTGTTATCGAATCTACTTAAAGCCAGATGGTCACATTGGCCGCTCTTCTCTCTGAAACGTTTGAACATATCGTCTGCAAAGCTATGTCGCGTGCAGCGGTATGTGGAGACACTAAAATCACCATAGTAGAACACAGATGAAGCATCTAAGTTGATGTAATAGTCAGTAAGAAGTAGTACAATTCAAGTTTTAGGAATCGATTATTGACTTTTTAGCTGGCTTTGGTGCCTTGGACATGAGCTAGGACTTTAAGATTCTGCATGAAAGGAGGACTAGCAGCTGAGTTGCGCGGGAGAATGTGAAATGTGTTCATATGTAGTAAAAACCTGAGTAATCCGTCCGTTTTCGTCATTTGTTATCGAATCGACTTAAAGACAGATCGTCACATTGGCCGCTCTTCTCTCTGAAACGGTTGAACTTATCGTCTGAAAAGCTATGTCGCGTGCTGCGGCATGCTGAGACACTAAAAGCACCATAGTTGAACACAGATCAAGCTTCTAAGTTGATGTAATAGCCAGTAAGAAGTAGTCCAATTCAAGATTTAGGTATTGATTATTGACTTTTTAGCTGGCTTTCGTGCCTTGGACATGAGCTAGGACTTTAAGATTCTGCATGAAAGGAGGACTAGCAGCCGAGTTGCACGGGAGAATGTGAAAAGTGTTCATATGTAGTAAAAACCTTAGAAATCCGTCCGTTTTCGTCATTTGTTATCGAATCGACTTAAAGCCAGATCGTCACATTGGCCGCTCTTCTCTCTGAAACGGTTGTACTTCTCGTCTGCAAAGCTATGTCGCGTGCTGCGGCATGCTGAGACACTAAAAGCACCATAGTTGAACACAGATCAAGCTTCTAAGTTGATGTAATAGCCAGTAAGAAGTAGTCCAATTCAAGATTAAGGTATTGATTATTGACTTTTTAGCTGGCTTTCGTGCCTTGGACATGAGCTAGGACTTTAAGATTCTACATGAAAGGAGGACTAGCAGCCGAGTTGCACGGGAGAATGTGAAAACTGTTCAAATGTAGTAAAAACCTGAGAAATCCGTCCGTTTTCGTCATTTGTTAGCGAATCGACTTAAAGCCAGATCGTCACATTGGCCGCTCTTCTCTGTGAAACGTTTGTACTTATCGTCTGCAAAGCTATGTCGCGTGCTGCGGCATGCTGAGACACTAAAAGCACCATAGTTGAACACAGATCAAGCTTCTAAGTTGATGTAATAGCCAGTAAGAAGTAGTCCAATTCAAGATTAAGGTATTGATTATTGACTTTTTAGCTGGCTTTCGTGCCTTGGACATGAGCTAGGACTTTAAGATTCTACATGAAAGGAGGACTAGCAGCCGAGTTGCACGGGAGAATGTGAAAATTGTTCATATGTAGTAAAAACCTTAGAAATCCGTCCGTTTTCGTCATTTGTTATCGAATCGACGTAAAGCCAGATCGTCACATTGGCCGCTCTTCTCTCTGAAACGTTTGAACATATCGTCTGCAAAGCTATGTCACGTGCTGCGGTATGCGGAGACACTAAAATCACCATAGTAGAACACAGATCAAGCTTCTAAGTTGATGTAATAGCCAGTAAGAAGTAGTAAAATTCAAGTATAAGGTACTGAATATTGAATTTTTAGCTGGCTTTGGTGCCTTGGATATGAGCTAAGACCTTAAGATTCTGCATGAAAGGAGGACTAGCAGCCGAGTCGCACGGGAGAATGTGAAAACTGTTCAAATGTAGTAAAAACCTGAGAAATCCGTCCGTTTTCGTCATTTGTTAGCGAATCGACTTAAAGCCAGATCGTCACATTGGCCGCTCTTCTCTGTGAAACGTTTGTACTTATCGTCTGCAAAGCTATGTCGCGTGCTGCGGCATGCTGAGACACTAAAAGCACCATAGTTGAACACAGATCAAGCTTCTAAGTTGATGTAATAGCCAGTAAGAAGTAGTCCAATTCAAGATTAAGGTATTGATTATTGACTTTTTAGCTGGCTTTCGTGCCTTGGACATGAGCTAGGACTTTAAGATTCTACATGAAAGGAGGACTAGCAGCCGAGTTGCACGGGAGAATGTGAAAATTGTTCATATGTAGTAAAAACCTTAGAAATCCGTCCGTTTTCGTCATTTGTTATCGAATCGACGTAAAGCCAGATCGTCACATTGGCCGCTCTTCTCTCTGAAACGGTTGTACTTATCGTCTGCAAAACTATGTCGCGTGCTGCGGTATGTGGAGAAACTAAAAACACCGTAGTAGAACACAGATGAAGCTTCTATGTTGATGTAATAGCCAGTAAGAAGTAGTACAATTCAAGTTTTACGTATCGATTATTGACTTTTTAGCTGGCTTTGGTGCCTTGGACATGAGCTAGGACCTTAACATTCTTCATGAAAGGAGGACTAGCAGCCGAGTTGCACGGGAGAATGTGAAAAGTGTTCATATGTAGTAAAAACCTTAGAAATCCGTCCGTTTTCGTCATTTGTTATCGAATCGACTTAAAGCCAGATCGTCACATTGGCCGCTCTTCTCTCTGAAACGGTTGTACTTATCGTCTGCAAAGCTATGTCGCGTGCTGCGGTATGCTGAGACACTACAAGCACCATGGTAGAACACAGATGAAGCTTCTAAGTTGATGCAATAGCCAGTAAGAAGTAGAACATTTCAAGTTTTAGGTATCGATTATTGTCTTTTTAGCTGGCTTCGGTACCTTGGACATGAGCTAGGACCTTAAGATTCTGCATGAAAGGAGGACTAGCAGCCGAGTTCCACGGGAGAATGTGAAAAGTGTTCATATGTAGTAAAAACCTAAGAAATCCGTCCGTTTTCGTCATTTGTTATCGAATCGACTTATAGCCAGATCGTCACATTGGCCGCTCTTCTCTCTGAAACGGTTGTACTTATCGTCTGCAAAGCTATGTCGCGTGCTGCGGTATGCTGAGACACTACAAGCACCATGGTAGAACACAGATGAAGCTTCTAAGTTGATGCAATAGCCAGTAAGAAGTAGAACAATTCAAGTTTTAGGTATCGATTATTGTCTTTTTAGCTGGCTTCGGTACCTTGGACATGAGCTAGGACCTTAAGATTCTGCATGAAAGGAGGACTAGCAGCCGAGTTGCACGTCAGAATGTGAAAAGTGTTCATATGTAGTAAAAACCTGAGAAATCCGTCCGTTTTCGTCATTTGTTATCGAATCTACTTAAAGCCAGATGGTCACATTGGCCGCTCTTCTCTCTGAAACGTTTGAACATATCGTCTGCAAAGCTATGTCGCGTGCAGCGGTATGTGGAGACACTAAAATCACCATAGTAGAACACAGATGAAGCATCTAAGTTGATGTAATAGTCAGTAAGAAGTAGTACAATTCAAGTTTTAGGAATCGATTATTGACTTTTTAGCTGGCTTTGGTGCCTTGGACATGAGCTAGGACTTTAAGATTCTGCATGAAAGGAGGACTAGCAGCTGAGTTGCGCGGGAGAATGTGAAATGTGTTCATATGTAGTAAAAACCTGAGTAATCCGTCCGTTTTCGTCATTTGTTATCGAATCGACTTAAAGACAGATCGTCACATTGGCCGCTCTTCTCTCTGAAACGGTTGAACTTATCGTCTGAAAAGCTATGTCGCGTGCTGCGGCATGCTGAGACACTAAAAGCACCATAGTTGAACACAGATCAAGCTTCTAAGTTGATGTAATAGCCAGTAAGAAGTAGTCCAATTCAAGATTTAGGTATTGATTATTGACTTTTTAGCTGGCTTTCGTGCCTTGGACATGAGCTAGGACTTTAAGATTCTGCATGAAAGGAGGACTAGCAGCCGAGTTGCACGGGAGAATGTGAAAAGTGTTCATATGTAGTAAAAACCTTAGAAATCCGTCCGTTTTCGTCATTTGTTATCGAATCGACTTAAAGCCAGATCGTCACATTGGCCGCTCTTCTCTCTGAAACGGTTGTACTTCTCGTCTGCAAAGCTATGTCACGTGCTGCGGTATGCGGAGACACTAAAATCACCATAGTAGAACACAGATCAAGCTTCTAAGTTGATGTAATAGCCAGTAAGAAGTAGTAAAATTCAAGTATAAGGTACTGAATATTGAATTTTTAGCTGGCTTTGGTGCCTTGGACATGAGCTAGGACCTTAAGATTCTGCATGAAAGGAGGACTAGCAGCCGAGTTGCACGGGAGAATGTGAAAACTGTTCAAATGTAGTAAAAACCTGAGAAATCCGTCCGTTTTCGTCATTTGTTAGCGAATCGACTTAAAGCCAGATCGTCACATTGGCCGCTCTTCTCTGTGAAACGTTTGTACTTATCGTCTGCAAAGCTATGTCGCGTGCTGCGGCATGCTGAGACACTAAAAGCACCATAGTTGAACACAGATCAAGCTTCTAAGTTGATGTAATAGCCAGTAAGAAGTAGTCCAATTCAAGATTAAGGTATTGATTATTGACTTTTTAGCTGGCTTTCGTGCCTTGGACATGAGCTAGGACTTTAAGATTCTGCATGAAAGGAGGACTAGCAGCCGAGTTGCACGGGAGAATGTGAAAAGTGTTCATATGTAGTAAAAACCTTAGAAATCCGTCCGTTTTCGTCATTTGTTATCGAATCGACGTAAAGCCAGATCGTCACATTGGCCGCTCTTCTCTCTGAAACGGTTGTACTTATCGTCTGCAAAACTATGTCGCGTGCTGCGGTATGTGGAGAAACTAAAAACACCGTAGTAGAACACAGATGAAGCTTCTATGTTGATGTAATAGCCAGTAAGAAGTAGTACAATTCAAGTTTTACGTATCGATTATTGACTTTTTAGCTGGCTTTGGTGACTTGGACATGAGCTAGGACCTTAACATTCTTCATGAAAGGAGGACTAGCAGCCGAGTTGCACGGGAGAATGTGAAAAGTGTTCATATGTAGTAAAAACCTTAGAAATCCGTCCGTTTTCGTCATTTGTTATCGAATCGACTTAAAGCCAGATCGTCACATTGGCCGCTCTTCTCTCTGAAACGGTTGTACTTATCGTCTGCAAAGCTATGTCGCGTGCTGCGGTATGTTGAGACACTACAAGCACCATGGTAGAACACAGATGAAGCTTCTAAGTTGATGCAATAGCCAGTAAGAAGTAGAACAATTCAAGTTTTAGGTATCGATTATTGTCTTTTTAGCTGGCTTCGGTACCTTGGACATGAGCTAGGACCTTAAGATTCTGCATGAAAGGAGGACTAGCAGCCGAGTTGCACGTCAGAATGTGAAAAGTGTTCATATGTAGTAAAAACCTGAGATATCCGTCCGTTTTCGTCATTTGTTATCGAATCTACTTAAAGCCAGATGGTCACATTGGCCGCTCTTCTCTCTGAAACGTTTGAACATATCGTCTGCAAAGCTATGTCGCGTGCAGCGGTATGTGGAGACACTAAATTCACCATAGTAGAACACAGATGAAGCATCTAAGTTGATGTAATAGTCAGTAAGAAGTAGTACAATTCAAGTTTTAGGAATCGATTATTGACTTTTTAGCTGGCTTTGGTGCCTTGGACATGAGCTAGGACTTTAAGATTCTGCATGAAAGGAGGACTAGCAGCTGAGTTGCGCGGGAGAATGTGAAATGTGTTCATATGTAGTAAAAACCTGAGTAATCCGTCCGTTTTCGTCATTTGTTATCGAATCGACTTAAAGACAGATCGTCACATTGGCCGCTCTTCTCTCTGAAACGGTTGAACTTATCGTCTGAAAAGCTATGTCGCGTGCTGCGGCATGCTGAGACACTAAAAGCACCATAGTTGAACACAGATCAAGCCTCTAAGTTGATGTAATAGTCAGTAAGAAGTAGTACAATTCAAGTTAAAGGTACCGATTATTGACTTTTTTGCTGGCTTTCGTCCCTTGGACATGAGCTAGGACCTTAACATTCTTCATGAAAGGAGGACTAGCAGCCGAGTTGCACGGGAGAATGTGAAAAGTGTTCATATGTAGTAAAAACCTTAGAAATCCGACCGTTTTCGTCATTTGTTATCGAATCGACTTAAAGCCAGATCGTCACATTGGCCGCTCTTCTCTCTGAAACGGTTGTACTTCTCGTCTGCAAAGCTATGTCACGTGCTGCGGTATGCGGAGACACTAAAATCACCACAGTAGAACACAGATGAAGATTCTAAGTTGATGTAATATCCAGTAAGAAGTAGTACAATTCAAGTTTTACGTATCGATTATTGACTTTTTAGCTGGCTTTGGTGCATTGGACATGAGCTAGGACCTTAATATTCTGCATGAAAGGTGGACTAGCAGCCGAGTTGCACGGGAGAATGTGAAAAGTGTTCATATGTAGCAAAAACCTGAGAAATCCTTCCGTTTTCGTCATTTGTTATCGAATCGACTTAAAGCCAGATCGTCACATTGGCCGCTCTTCTCTCTGAAACGGTTGTACTTATCGTCTGCAAAGCTATGTCGCGTACTGCGGTATTCGGAGACACTAAAAGCACCATAGTAGAACACAGATGAAGCTTCTAAGATGATGTAATAGCCAGTAAGAAGAAGTACAATTCAAGTTTTAGGTATCGGTTATTGACTTTTTAGCTGGCTTTGGTGCCTTGGACATGAGCTAGGACCTTAAGATTCTGCATGAAAGGAGGACTAGCAGCCGAGTTGCACGGGAGAATGTGAAAAGTGTTCATATGTAGTAAAAACCTGAGAAATCCGTCCGTTTTCGTCATTTGTTATCGAATCGACTTAAAGCCAAATCGTCACATTGGGTACTCTTCTCTCTGAAACGGTTGTACTTATCGTCTGCAAAGCTATGTCGCGTGCTGCGGTATGTGGCGACACTATAAGCACCATAGCAGAACACAGATGAAGCTTCTAAGTTGATGTAATACCCAGTAAGAAGTAGTCCAATTCAAGTTTTAGGTATCGATTATTGACTTTTTAGCTGGCTTTGGTGCCTTGGACATGAGCTAGGACTTTAAGATTCTGCATAATAGGAGGACTAGCAGCCGAGTTGCACGGGTGAATGTGAAAAGTGTTCATATATAGTAATAACCAGAGAAATCCGTCCTTTTTCGTCATTTGTTATCGAATCGACTTAAAGCCAGATCGTCACATTGGCAGCCCTTCTCTCTGAAACTGTTGTACTTATCGTCTGCAAAGCTATGTCGCGTGCTGCGCTATGTGGAGACACTAAAAGCACCATAGTAGAACACAGACGAAGCTTCTAAGTTGATGTAATAGCCAGTAAGAAGTAGTACAATTCAAGTTTTAGGTATAGATTATTGACTTTTTAACAGGCCTTGGTGCCTTGGCCATTAGCTAGGACCTTGACATTCTGCATGAAAGGGGGACTAGCAGCCGAGTTGCACGGGAGAATGTGAAAAGTGTTCATATGTAGTAAAAACCTGAGAAATCCGTCCGTTTTCGTCATTTGTTATCGAATCGACTTAAAGCCAGATCGTCACATTGGCAGCCCTTCTCTCTGAAACGGTTGTACTTATCGTCTGCAAAACTATGTCGCGTGCTGCGGTATGCGGAGAAACTAAAAGCACCATAGTAGAACACAGATGAAGCTTCTAAGTTGATGCAATAGCCAGTAAGAAGTAGAACAATTCAAGTTTTAGGTATCGATTATTGACTTTTTAGCTGGCTTCGGTACCTTGGACATGAGCTAGGACCTTAAGATTCTGCACGAAAGGAGGACTAGCAGCCGAGTTGAACGGGAGAATTTGAAAAGTGTTCATATGTAGTAAAAACCTGAGAAATCCGTCCGTTTTCGTCATTTGTTATCGAATCGACTTAAATCCAGATCGTCACATTGGCCGCTCTTCTCTCTGAAACGGTTGTACTTAACGTCTGCAAAGCTATGTCGCGTGTTGCCGTAGGCGGAAACAGGAAAAGCACCATAATAGAACACAGATGAAGCTTGTAAGTTGATGTAATACCCAGTAAGAAATAGTCCAATTCAAGTTTTAGGTATCGATTATTGACTTTTTAGCTGGCTTTGGTGCCTTGGACATGAGCTAGGACCTTAAGATTCTGTATGAAAGGAGGACTAGCAGCCGAGTTGCACGGGAGAATGTGAAAAGTGTTCATATGTAGTAAAAACCTGAGAAATCCGTCCGTTTTCGTCATTTGTTATCGAATCGACTTAAAGCCAGATCGTCACATTGGCCGCCCTTCTCTCTGAAACGGTTGTACTTATCGTCTGCAAAGCTATGTCGCGTGCTGCGGTATGCGGAGACACTAAAATCACCATAGTAGAACACAGATGAAGCTTCTAAGTTGATGCAATAGCCAGTAAGAAGTAGAACAATTCAAGTTTTAGGTATCGATTATTGACTTTTCAGCTGGCTTCGGTACCTTGGACATGAGCTAGGACCTTAAGATTCTGCATGAAAGGAGGACTAGCAGCCGAGTTGCACGAGAGAATGTAAAAAGTGTTCATATGTAGAAAAACCTGAGAAATCCGTCCGTTTTCGTCATTTGTTATCGAATCGACTTAAAGCCAGATCGTCACATTGGCCGCTCTTCTCTCTGAAACGGTTGTACTTATCGTCTGCAAAGCTATGTCGCGTGCTGCGGTATGCTGAGACACTAAAAGCACCATAGTAGAACACAGATGAAGCTTCTAAGTTGATGTAATAGCCAGTAAGAAGTAGTCCAATTCAAGTTTTAGGTATAGATTATTGACTTTTTAGCTGGCTTTGGTGCCTCGGACATGAGCTAGGACCTTGACATTCTGCATGAAAGAAGGACTAGCAGCCGAGTTGCACGGGAGACTGTGAAAAGTTTTCATATGTAGTAAAAACCTGAGAAATCCGTCCGTTTTCATCATTTGTTATAGAATCGATTTAAAGCCACATCGTCACATTGGCCGCTCTTCTCTCTGAAACGGTTGTACTTATCGTCGGCAAAGCAATGTCGCGTGTTGCCGTAGGCGGAAACAGGAAAAGCACCATAGTAGAACACAGATGAAGCTTCTAAGTTGATGTAATAGCCAGTAAGAAGTAGTCCAATTCAAGATTTAGGTGTCGATTATTGACTTTTTAGCTGGCTTTGGTGCCTTGGACATGAGCTAGGACTTTAAGATTCTGCATAAAAGGAGGACTAGCAGCCCAGTTGCACG
The DNA here is from genome assembly GCF_023897955.1 of Schistocerca gregaria. Classification (NCBI taxonomy): domain Eukaryota; kingdom Metazoa; phylum Arthropoda; class Insecta; order Orthoptera; family Acrididae; genus Schistocerca; species Schistocerca gregaria. The sequence continues at coordinate 230,644 of NW_026061765.1, read as the reverse complement.
GGAGAATGTGAAAAGCGTTCATATGTAGTAAAAACCTGAGAAATCCAGCCGTTTTCGTCATTTGTTATCGAATCGACTTAAAGCCAGATCGTCACATTGGCCACTCTTCTCTCAGAAACGGTTGTACATATCGTCTGCAAAGCTATGTCGCGTGCAGCGGTATGTGGAGACACTAAAATCACCATAGTAGAACACAGATGAAGCTTCTAAGTTGATGTAATAGCCTGTAAGAAGTAGTACAATTCAAGTTTTAGGTATCGATTATTGACGTTTTAACAGGCTTTGGTGCCTTGGACATGAGCTAGGACCTTGACATTCTGCATGAAAGGAGGACTAGCAGCCGAGTTGCACGGGAGAATGTGGAAAGTGTTCATATGTAGTAAAAACCTGAGGAATCGGTCCGTTTTCGTCATTTGTTATCGAATCGACTAAAAGCCAGATCGTCACACTGGCCGCTCTTCTCTCTGAAACGGTTGTACTTATCGTCTGCAAAGCTATGCCGCGTGCTGCGGTATGCGGAGACACTAAAATCACCATAGTAGAACACAGATGAAGCATCTAAGTTGATGTAATAGCCAGTAAGAAGTAGTACAATTCAAGTTTTAGGAATCGATTATTGACTTTTTAGCTGGCTTTGGTGCCTTGGACACGAGCTAGGACCTTAAGATTCTGTATGAAAGGAGGACTAGCAGCCGAGTTGCACGGGAGAATGTGAAAAGTGTTCATATGTAGTAAAAACCTGAGAAATCCGTCCGTTTTCGTCATTTGTTATCGAATCGACTTAAAGCCAGATCGTCACATTGGCCGCCCTTCTCTCTGAAACGGTTGTACTTATCGTCTGCAAAGCTATGTCGCGTGCTGCGGTATGCGGAGACACTAAAATCACCATAGTAGAACACAGATGAAGCTTCTAAGTTGATGCAATAGCCAGTAAGAAGTAGAACAATTCAAGTTTTAGGTATCGATTATTGACTTTTCAGCTGGCTTCGGTACCTTGGACATGAGCTAGGACCTTAAGATTCTGCATGAAAGGAGGACTAGCAGCCGAGTTGCACGAGAGAATGTAAAAAGTGTTCATATGTAGAAAAACCTGAGAAATCCGTCCGTTTTCGTCATTTGTTATCGAATCGACTTAAAGCCAGATCGTCACATTGGCCGCTCTTCTCTCTGAAACGGTTGTACTTATCGTCTGCAAAGCTATGTCGCGTGCTGCGGTATGCTGAGACACTAAAAGCACCATAGTAGAACACAGATGAAGCTTCTAAGTTGATGTAATAGCCAGTAAGAAGTAGTCCAATTCAAGTTTTAGGTATAGATTATTGACTTTTTAGCTGGCTTTGGTGCCTCGGACATGAGCTAGGACCTTGACATTCTGCATGAAAGAAGGACTAGCAGCCGAGTTGCACGGGAGACTGTGAAAAGTTTTCATATGTAGTAAAAACCTGAGAAATCCGTCCGTTTTCATCATTTGTTATAGAATCGATTTAAAGCCACATCGTCACATTGGCCGCTCTTCTCTCTGAAACGGTTGTACTTATCGTCGGCAAAGCTATGTCGCGTGTTGCCGTAGGCGGAAACAGGAAAAGCACCATAGTAGAACACAGATGAAGCTTCTAAGTTGATGTAATAGCCAGTAAGAAGTAGTCCAATTCAAGATTTAGGTGTCGATTATTGACTTTTTAGCTGGCTTTGGTGCCTTGGACATGAGCTAGGACTTTAAGATTCTGCATAAAAGGAGGACTAGCAGCCCAGTTGCACGGGAGAATGTGAAAAGCGTTCATATGTAGTAAAAACCTGAGAAATCCAGCCGTTTTCGTCATTTGTTATCGAATCGACTTAAAGCCAGATCGTCACATTGGCCACTCTTCTCTCAGAAACGGTTGTACATATCGTCTGCAAAGCTATGTCGCGTGCAGCGGTATGTGGAGACACTAAAATCACCATAGTAGAACACAGATGAAGCTTCTAAGTTGATGTAATAGCCTGTAAGAAGTAGTACAATTCAAGTTTTAGGTATCGATTATTGACGTTTTAACAGGCTTTGGTGCCTTGGACATGAGCTAGGACCTTGACATTCTGCATGAAAGGAGGACTAGCAGCCGAGTTGCACGGGAGAATGTGGAAAGTGTTCATATGTAGTAAAAACCTGAGGAATCGGTCCGTTTTCGTCATTTGTTATCGAATCGACTAAAAGCCAGATCGTCACACTGGCCGCTCTTCTCTCTGAAACGGTTGTACTTATCGTCTGCAAAGCTATGCCGCGTGCTGCGGTATGCGGAGAAACTAAAAGCACCATAGTAGAACACAGATGAAGCTTCTAAGTTGATGCAATAGCCAGTAAGAAGTAGAACAATTCAAGTTTTAGGTATCGATTATTGACTTTTTAGCTGGCTTCGGTACCTTGGACATGAGCTAGGACCTTAAGATTCTGCACGAAAGGAGGACTAGCAGCCGAGTTGAACGGGAGAATTTGAAAAGTGTTCATATGTAGTAAAAACCTGAGAAATCCGTCCGTTTTCGTCATTTGTTATCGAATCGACTTAAATCCAGATCGTCACATTGGCCGCTCTTCTCTCTGAAACGGTTGTACTTAACGTCTGCAAAGCTATGTCGCGTGTTGCCGTAGGCGGAAACAGGAAAAGCACCATAATAGAACACAGATGAAGCTTGTAAGTTGATGTAATACCCAGTAAGAAATAGTCCAATTCAAGTTTTAGGTATCGATTATTGACTTTTTAGCTGGCTTTGGTGCCTTGGACATGAGCTAGGACCTTAAGATTCTGTATGAAAGGAGGACTAGCAGCCGAGTTGCACGGGAGAATGTGAAAAGTGTTCATATGTAGTAAAAACCTGAGAAATCCGTCCGTTTTCGTCATTTGTTATCGAATCGATTTAAAGCCACATCGTCACATTGGCCGCTCTTCTCTCTGAAACGGTTGTACTTATCGTCGGCAAAGCTATGTCGCGTGTTGCCGTAGGCGGAAACAGGAAAAGCACCATAGTAGAACACAGATGAAGCTTCTAAGTTGATGTAATAGCCAGTAAGAAGTAGTCCAATTCAAGATTTAGGTGTCGATTATTGACTTTTTAGCTGGCTTTGGTGCCTTGGACATGAGCTAGGACTTTAAGATTCTGCATAAAAGGAGGACTAGCAGCCCAGTTGCACGGGAGAATGTGAAAAGCGTTCATATGTAGTAAAAACCTGAGAAATCCAGCCGTTTTCGTCATTTGTTATCGAATCGACTTAAAGCCAGATCGTCACATTGGCCACTCTTCTCTCAGAAACGGTTGTACATATCGTCTGCAAAGCTATGTCGCGTGCAGCGGTATGTGGAGACACTAAAATCACCATAGTAGAACACAGATGAAGCTTCTAAGTTGATGTAATAGCCTGTAAGAAGTAGTACAATTCAAGTTTTAGGTATCGATTATTGACGTTTTAACAGGCTTTGGTGCCTTGGACATGAGCTAGGACCTTGACATTCTGCATGAAAGGAGGACTAGCAGCCGAGTTGCACGGGAGAATGTGGAAAGTGTTCATATGTAGTAAAAACCTGAGGAATCGGTCCGTTTTCGTCATTTGTTATCGAATCGACTAAAAGCCAGATCGTCACACTGGCCGCTCTTCTCTCTGAAACGGTTGTACTTATCGTCTGCAAAGCTATGCCGCGTGCTGCGGTATGCGGAGACACTAAAATCACCATAGTAGAACACAGATGAAGCATCTAAGTTGATGTAATAGCCAGTAAGAAGTAGTACAATTCAAGTTTTAGGAATCGATTATTGACTTTTTAGCTGGCTTTGGTGCCTTGGACACGAGCTAGGACCTTAAGATTCTGCATGAAAGGAGGACTAGCAGCCGAGTTGCACGGGAGAATGTGAAAAGTGTTCATATGTAGGAAAAACCTGAGAAATCCGTCCGTTTTCGTCATTTGTTATCGAATCGACTAAAAGCCAGATCGTCACACTGGCCGCTCTTCTCTCTGAAACGGTTGTACTTATCGTCTGCAAAGCTATGTCGCGTGCTGCGGTATGCTGAGACACTAAAAGCACCATAGTAGAACACAGATGAAGCTTCTAAGTTGATATAATAGCCAGTAAGAAGTAGTACAATTCAAGTTTTAGGTATTGAATATTGACCTTTTAGCTGGCTTTGGTGCCTTGGACATGAGCTAGGACCTTAAGATTCTGCATGAAAGGAGGACTAGCAGCCGAGTTGCACGTGAGAATGTGGAAAGTGTTCATATGTAGTAAAAACCTAAGAAATCCGTCCGTCTTCGTCATTTGTTATCAAATCGACTTAAAGCCAGTTCGTCACATTGGCCGCTCTGCTCTCTGAAACGGTTGTACTTATCGTCTGCAAAGCTATGTCGCGTACTGCTGTATTCGGAGACACTAAAAGCACCATAGTAGAAAACTGATGAAGCTCCTAAGATGACGTAATAGCCAGTAAGAAGTAGTACATTTCAAGTTTTAGGTATCGGTTATTGACTTTTTAGCTGGCTTTGGTGCCTTGGACATGAGCTAGGACCTTAAGATTCTGCATGAAAGGAGGACTAGCAGCCGAGTTGCACGGGAGAATGTGAAAAGTGTTCATATGTAGTAAAATCCCGAGAAATCCGTCCGTTTTCGTCATTTGTTATTCTATCGACATAAAGCCAGATCGTCACATTGGTCGCTCTCCTCTCTGAAACGGTTGTACATATCGTCTGCAAAGCTATGTCGCGTGCAGCGGTATGTGGAGACGCTAAAATCACCATAGCAGAACACAGATGAAGCATCTAAGTTGATGTAATAGCCAATAAGAAGTTGTACAATTCAAGTTTTTGGAATCGATTATTGACTTTTTAGCTGGCTTTTGCCTTGGACATGAGCTAGGACTTTAAGATTCTGCATAAAAGGAGGACTAGCAGCCCAGTTGCACGGGAGAATGTGAAAAGTGTTCACATGTAGTAAAAACCTGAGGAATCGGTCCGTTTTCGTCATTTGTTATCGAATCGACTTAAAGCCAGATCGTCACATTGGCCGCTCTTCTCTCTGAAACGGTTGTACTTATCGTCTGCAAAGCTATGCCGCGTGCTGCGGTATGCGGAGACACTAAAATCACCATAGTAGAACACAGATGAAGCATCTAAGTTGATGTAATAGCCAGTAAGAAGTAGTACAATTCAAGTTTTAGGAATCGATTATTGACTTTTTAGCTGGCTTTGGTGCCTTGGACACGAGCTAGGACCTTAAGATTCTGCATGAAAGGAGGACTAGCAGCCGAGTTGCACGGGAGAATGTGAAAAGTGTTCATATGTAGGAAAAACCTGAGAAATCCGTCCGTTTTCGTCATTTGTTATCGAATCGACTTAAAGCCAGATCGTCACATTGGCCGCTCTTCTCTCTGAAACGGTTGTACTTATCGTCTGCAAAGCTATGTCGCGTGCTGCGGTATGCTGAGACACTAAAAGCACCATAGCAGAACACAGATGAAGCTTCTAAGTTGATGTAATAGCCAGTAAGAAGTAGTACAATTCAAGTTTTAGGTATCGATTATTGACTTTTTAGCTGGCTTTGGTGCCTTGGACATGAGCTAGGACCTTGACATTCTGCATGAAAGAAGGACTAACAGCCGAGTTGCACGGGAGACTGTGAAAAGTTTTCATATGTAGTAAAAAGCTGAGAAATCCGTCCGTTTTCATCATTTGTTATCGAATCGACTTAAAGCCACATCGTCACATTGGCCGCTCTTCTCTCTGAAACGGTTGTGCTTATCGACTGCAAAACTATGTCGCGTGCTGCGATATGCGGAGAAACTAAAAGCACCGTAGTAGAACACAGATGAAGCTTCTAAGTTGATGTAGTAGCCAGTAAGAAGTAGTCCAATTCAAGTTTTAGGTATAGATTATTGACTTTTTAGCTGGCTTTGGAGCCTTGGACATGAGCTAGGACCTTAAGATCCTGCATGAAAGGAGGACTAGCAGCCGAGTTGCACGGGAGAATGTGAAAAGTGTTCATATGTAGTAAAAACCTGAGATATCCGTCCGTTTTCGTCATTTGTTATCGAATCGACTTAAAGCCAGATCGTCACATTGGCCGCACTTCTCTCTGAAACGGTTGTACTTATCGTCTGCAAAGCTATGTCGCGTGTTGCCGTAGGCGGAAACAGGAAAAGCACCATAGTAGAACACAGATGAAGCTTCTAAGTTGATGTAGTAGCCAGTAAGAAGTAGTCCAATTCGAGATTTAGGTATCGATTATTGACTTTTTAGCTGGCTTTGGTGCCTTGGACATGAGCTAGGACTTTAAGATTCTGCATAAAAGGAGGACTAGCAGCCCAGTTGCACGGGAGAATGTGAAAAGCGTTCAGATGTAGTAAAAACCTGACAAATCCGTCCGTTTTCGTCATTTGTTATCGAATCGACTTAAAGCCAGATCGTCACATTGGCCGCTCTTCTCTCTGAAACGGTTGTACTTATCGTCTGCAAAGCTATGTCGCGTGCTGCGGTATGCGGAGACACTAAAAGCACCATAGTAGAACACAAACGAAGCTTCTAAGTTGATGTAATAGCCAGTAAGAAGTAGTACAATTCAAGTTTTAGGTATCGATTATTGACGTTTTAACTGGCTTTGGTGCCTTGGACATGAGCTAGGACCTTAAGATTCTGCATGAAAGGAGGACTAGCAGCCGAGTTGCACGGGATAATGTGAAAAGTGTTCATATGTAGTAAAATCCCGAGAAATCCGTCCGTTTTCGTCATTTGTTATTGAATCGACATAAAGCCAGATCTTCACATTGGCCGCTCTTCTCTCTGAAACGGTTGTACATATCGTCTGCAAAGCTATGTCGCGTGCTGCGGTATGCTGAGACACTAAAAGCACCATAGTAGAACACAGATGAAGCTTCTAAGTTGATGTAATAGCCAGTAAGATGTAGTAGTAGAATTCAAGTTTTAGGTATCGATTATTGACTTTTTAGCTGGCTTTCGTGCCTTGGACATGAGCAAGGACCTTAAGATTCTGCATGAAAGGAGGACTATCAGCCGAGTTGCACGGGAGAATGTGAAAAGTGTTCATATGTAGTAAAAACCTGAGAAATCCGTCCGTTTTCATCATTTGTTATCGAATCGACTTAAAGGCACATCGTCACATTGGCCGCTCTTCTCTCTGAAACGGTTGTGCTTATCGACTGCAAAACTATGTCGCGTGCTGCGATATGCGGAGAAACTAAAAGCACCGTAGTAGAACACAGATGAAGCTTCTAAGTTGATGTAATAGCCAGTAAGAAGTAATCCAATTCAAGTTTTAGGTATAGATTATTGACTTTTTAGCTGGTTTTGGTGCCTTGGACATGAGCTAGGACCTTACGATCCTGCATGAAAGGAGGTCTAGCAGCCGAGTTGCACGGGAGAATGTGAAAAGTGTTCATATGTAGTAAAAACCTGAGAAATCCGTCCGTTTTCGTCATTTGTTATCGAATCGACTTAAAGCCAGATCGTCACATTGGCCGCTTTCTTCTCTGAAACGGTTGTACTTATCGTCTGCAAAGCTATGTCGCGTGTTGCCGTAGGCGGAAACAGGAAAAGCACCATAGTAGAACACAGATGAAGCTTCTAAGTTGATGTAATAGCCAGTAAGAAGTAGTCCAATTCAAGATTTAGGTATCGATTATTGACTTTTTAGCTGGCTTTGGTGCCTTGGACATGAGCTAGGACTTTAAGATTCTGCATAAAAGGAGGACTAGCAGCCCAGTTGCACGGGAGAATGTGAAAAGAGTTCATATGTAGTAAAAACCTGAGAAATCCGTCCGTTTTCGTCATTTGTTATCGAATCGACTTAAAGCCAGATCGTCACATTGGCCGCTCTTCTCTCTGAAACGGTTGTACTTATCGTCTGCAAAGCTATGTCGCGTGCTGCGGTATGCGGAGACACTAAAAGCACCGTAGTAGAACACAAACGAAGCTTCTAAGTTGATGTAATAGCCAGTAAGAAGTAGTACAATTCAAGTTTTAGGTATCGATTATTGACGTTTTAACTGGCTTTAGTGCCTTGGACATGAGCTAGGACCTTAAGATTCTGCATGAAAGGAGGACTAGCAGCCGAGTTGCACGGGAGAATGTGAAAAGTGTTCATATGTAGCAAAATCCCGAGAAATCCGTCCGTTTTCGTCATTTGTTATTGAATCGACATAAAGCCAGATCGTCACATTGGCCGCTCTTCTCTCTGAAACGGTTGTACATATCGTCTGCAAAGCTATGTCGCGTGCAGCGGTATGTGGAGACGCTAAAATCACCATAGCAGAACACTGATGAAGCATCTAAGTTGATGTAATAGCCAATAAGGAGTTGTACAATTCAAGTTTTTGGAATCGATTATTGACTTTTTAGCTGGCTTTTGCCTTGGACATGAGCTAGGACTTTAAGATTCTGCATAAAAGGAGGACTAGCAGCCCAGTTGCACGGGAGAATGTGAAAAGTGTTCACATGTAGTAAAAACCTGAGAAATCCGTCCGTCTTCGTCATTTGTTATCGAATCGACTTAAAGCCAGTTCGTCACATTGGCCGGTCTGCTCTCTGAAACGGTTGTACTTATCGTCTGCAAAGCTATATCGCGTACTGCTGTATTCGGAGACACTAAAAGGACCATAGTAGAACACAGATGAAGCTCCTAAGATGACGTAATAGCCAGTAAGAAGTAGTACATTTCAAGTTTTAGGTATCGGTTATTGACTTTTTAGCTGGCTTTGGTGCCTTGGACATGAGCTAGGACCTTAAGATTCTGCATGAAAGGAGGACTAGCAGCCGAGTTGCACGGGAGAATGTGAAAAGTGTTCATATGTAGTAAAAACCTGAGAAATCCGTCCGTTTTCGTCATTTGTTATCGAATCGACTTAAAGCCAGATCGTCACATTGGCCGCTCTTCTCTCTGAAACGGTTGTACTTATCGTCTGCAAAGCTATGTCGCGTGCTGCGGTATGCGGAGACACTAAAATCACCATAGTAGAACACAGATGAAGCTTCTAAGTTGATGCAATAGCCAGTAAGAAGTAGAACAATTCAAGTTTTAGGTATCGATTATTGACTTTTTAGCTGGCTTCGGTACCTTGGACATGAGCTAGGACCTTAAGATTCTGCATGAAAGGAGGACTAGCAGCCGAGTTGCACGAGAGAATGTAAAAAGTGTTCATATGTAGTAAAAACCTGAGAAATCCGTCCGTTTTCGTCATTTGTTATCGAATCGACTTAAAGCCAGATCGTAACATTGGCCGCTCTTCTCCCTGAAACGGTTGTACTTATCGTCTGCAAAGCTATGTCGCGTGCTGCGGTATGCTGAGACACTAAAAGCACCATAGTAGAACACAGATGAAGCTTCTAAGTTGATGTAATAGCCAGTAAGAAGTAGTACAATTCAAGTTTTAGGTATCGATTATTGACTTTTTAGCTGGCTTTGGTGCCTTGGACATGAGCTAGGACCTTGACATTCTGCATGAAAGAAGGCCTAGCAGCCGAGTTGCACGGGAGACTGTGAAAAGTTTTCATATGTAGTAAAAACCTGAGAAATCCGTCCGTTTTCGTCATTTGTTATCGAATCGACTTAAAGCCAAATCGTCACATTGGCTACTCTTCTCTCTGAAACGTTTGTACTTATCGTCTGCAAAGCTATGTCGCGTGCTGCGGTATGTGGAGACACTAAAAGCACCATAGTAGAACACAGATGAAGCTTCTAAGTTGATGTAATAGCCAGTAAGAAGTAGTAGAATTCAAGTTTTAGGTATCGATTATTGACTTTTTAGCTGGCTTTCGTGCCTTGGACATGAGCAAGGACCTTAAGATTCTGCATGAAAGGAGGACTATCAGCCGAGTTGCACGGGAGAATGTGAAAAGTGTTCATATGTAGTAAAAACCTGAGAAATCCGTCCGTTTTCATCATTTGTTATCGAATCGACTTAAAGCCACATCGTCACATTGGCCGCTCTTCTGTCTGAAACGGTTGTGCTTATCGACTGCAAAACTATGTCGCGTGCTGCGATATGCGGAGAAACTAAAAGCACCGTAGTAGAACACAGATGAAGCTTCTAAGTTGATGTAATAGCCAGTAAGAAGTAGTCCAATTCAAGTTTTAGGTATAGATTATTGACTTTTTAGCTGGCTTTGGTGCCTTGGACATGAGCTAGGACCTTACGATCCTGCATGAAAGGAGGACTAGCAGCCGAGTTGCACGGGAGAATGTGAAAAGTGTTCATATGTAGTAAAAACCTGAGAAATCCGTCCGTTTTCGTCATTTGTTATCGAATCGACTTAAAGCTAGATCGTCACATTGGCCGCTCTTCTCTCTGAAACGGTTGTACTTATCGTCTGCAAAGCTATGTCGCGTGCTGCGGTATGCGGAGACACTAAAAGCACCATAGTAGAACACAAACGAAGCTTCTAAGTTGATGTAATAGCCAGTAAGAAGTAGTACAATTCAAGTTTTAGGTATCGATTATTGACGTTTTAACTGGCTTTGGTGCCTTGGACATGAGCTAGGACCTTGACATTCTGCATGAAAGGAGGACTAGCAGCCGAGTTGCACGGGAGAATGTGGAAAGTGTTCATATGTAGTAAAAACCTGAGAAATCGGTCCGTTTTCGTCATTTGTTTTCGAATCGACTTAAAGCCAGATCGTCACATTGGCCGCTCTTCTCTCTGAAACGGTTGTACTTATCGTCTGCAAAGCTATGTCGCGTGCTGCGGTATGCGGAGACACTAAAATCACCATAGTAGAACACAGGTGAAGCATCTAAGTTGATGTAATAGCCAGTAAGAAGTAGTACAATTCAAGTTTTAGGAATCGATTATTGACTTTTTAGCTGGCTTTGGTGCCTTGGACATGAGCTAGGACCTTACGATTCTGCATGAAAGGAGGACTAGCAGCCGAGTTGCACGGGAGAATGTGAAAAGTGTTCATATGTAGTAAAAACCTGAGAAATCCGTCCGTTTTCGTCATTTGTTATCGAATCGACTTAAAGCCAGATCGTCACATTGGCCGCTCTTCTCTCTGAAACGGTTGTACTTATCGTCTACAAAGCTATGTAGCGTGCTGCGGTATGCTGAGACACTAAAAGCACCGTAGTAGAACACAGATGAAGCTTCTAAGTTGATGTAATAGCCGGTAAGAAGTAGTACAATTCAAGTTTTAGGTATCGATTATTGACTTCTTAGCTGGCTTTGGTGCCTTGGACATGAGCTAGGACCTTAAGATTCCGCATAAAAGGAGGAGTAGCAGCCCAGTTATGTGAAAAGTGTTCACATGTAGTAAAAACTGAGACATCCGTCCGTTTTCGTCATTTGTTATTGAATCGACTTAAAGCCAGATCGTCACATTGGCCGCTCTTCTCTCTGAAACGGTTGTACTTATCGTCTGCAAAGCTATGTCGCGTGCTGCGGTATGCGGAACACTAAAAGCACCATAGTAAAACACAGATGAAGCTTCTAAGTGTATGTAATAGCCAGTAAGAAGTAGTACAAGTCAAGTTTTAGGTATTGAATATTGAACTTTTAGCTGGCTTTGGTGCCTTGGATATGAGCTAGGACCTTGACATTCTGCATGAAAGGAGGAATAGCAGCCGAGTTGCACGGGAGACTGTGAAAAGTGTTCATATGTAGTAAAAACCTTAGAAATCCGTCCGTTTTCGTCATTTGTTATCGAATCGACTTAAAGCCAGATCGTCACATTGGCCGCTCTTCTCTCTGAAACGGTTGTACTTATCGTCTGGAAAGCTATGCCGCGTGCTGCGGTATGTGGAGACACTAAGGGAACCATAGTAGAACACAGATGAAGCTTCTAAGTTGATGTAATAGCCAGTAAGAAGTAGTACAATTCAAGTTTTAGGTATCGATTATTGACTTTTTAGCTGGCTTTGGTGCCTTGGACATGAGCTAGGACCTTAACATTCTGCATGAAAGGAGGACTAGCAGCCGAGTTGCACGGGAGAATGTGAAAAGTGTTCATATGTAATAAAAACCTGAGAAATCCGTCCGTTTTCGTCATTTGTTATCGAATCGACTTAAAGCCAGATCGTCACATTGGCCGCTCTTCTCTCTGAAACGGTTGTACTTATCGTCTACAAAGCTATGTCGCGTGCTGCGGTATGCGAAGACTCTAAAAGCACCATAGTAGAACACAGATGAAGCTTCTAAGTTGATGTAATAGCCAGTAAGAAGTAGTACAATTCAAGTTTTAGGTATCGATTATTGCCTTTTTAGCTTGGTTTGGTGCCTTGGACATGAGCTAGGACCTTAGGATTCTGCATGAAAGGAGGAGTAGCAGCCGAGTTGCACGGGAGAATGTGAAAAGTGTTCATATGTAGTAAAAACCTGAGAAATTCGTCCCTTTTCGTCATTTGTTATCGAATCGACTTAAAGCCAGATCGTCACATTGGCCGCTCTTCTCTCTGAAACGGTTGTACTTATCGTCTGCAAAGCTATGTCGCGTGCTGCGGTATGCGGAGACACTAAAAGCACCATAGTAGAACACAGATGAAGCTTCTATGATGATGTAATAGCCAGTAAGAAGTAGTCCAATTCAAGATTTAGGTATTGAATATTGACCTTTTAGCTGACTTTGGTGCCTTGGACATGAGCAAGGACCTGAAGATTCTGCATGAAAGGAGGACTAGCAGCGGAGTTGCACGGGAGAATGTGAAAAGTGTTCGTATGTAGTAAAAACCTGAGAAATTCGTCCGTTTTCGTCATTTGTTATCGAATCGACTTAAAGCCAGATCGTCACATTGGCCGCTCTTCTCTCTGAAACGGTTGTATTTATCGTCTGCAAAGCTATGTCGCGTGCTGCGCTATGTGGAGACACTAAAAGCACCATAGTAAAACACAGATGAAGCTTCTAAGTTTTTGTAATAGCCAGTAAGAAGTAGAACAATTCAAGTTTTAGGTATCGATTATTGACTTCCTAGCTGGCTTTGGTGCCTTGTACATGAGCTAGGACCTTAAGATTCTGCATGAAAGGAGGAGTAGCAGCCGAGTTGCACGGGAGAATGTGAAATGTGTTTATATGTAGTAAAAACCGGAGAAATTCGTCAGTTTTCGTCATTTGTTATCGAATCGACTGAAAGCCAGATCGTCACATTGGCCGCTCTTCTCTCTGAAACGCTTGTACTTATCGTCTGCAAAGCTATGTCGCGTGCTGCGGTATGCGGAGACACTAAAATCACCGTAGTATAACACAGATGAAGCTACTAAGTTGATGCAATAGCCAGTAAGAAGTAGTCCAATTCAAGATTTAGGTATCGATTATTGACTTTTTAGCTGGCTTCGGTACCTTGGACATGAGCTAGGACCTTAAGATTCTGCATAAAAGGAGGACTAGCAGCCCAGTTGCACGGGAGAATGTGAAAAGTGTTCATATGCAGTAAAAACCTGAGAAATCCGTCCGTTTTCGTCATTTGTTATCGAATCGACTTAAAGCCAGATCGTCACATTGGCCGCTCTTCTCTCTGAAACGCTTGTACTTATCGTCTGCAAAGCTATATCGCGTACTACGGTATTCGGAGACACTAAATGCACCATAGTAGAACACAGATGAAGCTCCTAAGATGATGTAATAGCCAGTAAGAAGTAGTAGAATTCAAGTTTTAGGAAATGAATATTGACCTTTTAGCTGGCTTTGGTGCCTTGGACATGAGCTAGGACCTTAAGATTCTGGATGAAAGGAGGAGTAGCAGCCGAGTTGCACGGGAGGATGTGAAAAGTGTTCATGTGTAGTAAAAACCTGAGAAATTCGTCCGTTTTCGTCATTTGTTATCGAATCGACTTAAAGCCAGATCGTCACATTGGCCGCTCTTCTCTCTGAAGCGCTTGTACTTATCGTCTGAAAAGCTATGTCGCGTGCTGCGGTATGCGGAGACACTAAAATCACCATAGTAGAACACAGATGAAGCTACTATGTTGATGCAGTAGCCAGTAAGAAGTAGTATTATTCAAGATTTAGGTATTGAATATTGACCTTTTAGCTGGCTTTGGTGCCTTGGACATGAGCAAGGACCTTAAGATTCTGCATGAAAGGAGGACTAGCAGCCGAGTTGCACGGGAGAATGTGAAAAGTGTTCATATGTAGAAAAAACCTGAGAAATCCGTCCGTTTTCGTCATTTGTTATCGAATCGACTTAAAGCCAGATCGTCACATTGGCCGCTCTTCTCTCTGAAACGGTTGTATTTATCGTCTGCAAAGCTATGTCGCGTGCTGCGGTATGCGGAGACACGAAAAGCACCATAGTAGAACACAGATGAAGCTTCTAAGTTGATGTAATAGCCAGTAAGAAGTAGTACAATTCAAGTTTTAGGTATCGATTATTGACTTCTTAGCTGGCATTGGTGCCTTGTACATGAGCTAGGACCTTAAGATTCTGCATGAAAGGAGGAGTAGCAGCCGAGTTGCACGGGAGAATGTGAAAAGTGTTTATATGTAGTAAAAACCGGAGAAATTCGTCCGTTTTCGTCATTTGTTATCGAATCGACTGAAAGCCAGATCGTCACATTGGCCGCTCTTCTCTCTGAAACGGTTGTACTTATCGTCTGCAAAGCTATGTCGCGTGCTGCGGTATGCGGAGACACTAAAATCACCATAGTAGAACACAGATGAAGCTACTAAGTTGATGCAATAGCCAGTAAGAAGTAGTCCAATTCAAGATTTAGGTATCGATTATTGACTTTTTAGCTGGCTTCGGTACCTTGGACATGAGCTAGGACCTTAAGATTCTGCATAAAAGGAGGACTAGCAGCCCAGTTGCACGGGAGAATGTGAAAAGTGTTCATATGTAGTAAAAACCTGAGAAATCCGTCCGTTTTCGTCATTTGTTATCGAATCGACTTAAAGCCAGATCGTCACATTGGCTGCTCTTCTCTCTGAAACGGTCGTATTTATCGTCTGCAAAGCTATGTCGCGTACTGCGGTATGCGGAGACACAAAAAGCACCATAGTAGAACACAGATCAAGCTTCTAAGTTGATGTAATAGCCAGTAAGATGTAGTACAGTTCAAGTTTTAGGTATTGAATATTGACCTTTTAGCTGGCTTTGGTGCCTTGGACATGAGCCAGGACCTTAAGATTCTGCATGAAAGGAGGACTAGCAGCCGAGTTGCACGGGAGAATGTGAAAAGTGTTCATATGTAGTAAAAACCTGAGAAATCCGTCCGTTTTCGTCATTTGTTATCGAATCGACTTAAAGCCAGTTCGTCACATTGGCTGCTCTTCTCTCTGAAACGGTTGTACTTATCGTCTGCAAAAATATGTCGCGTGCTGCGGTATGCGGCGACACTAAAAGCACAATAGTAGAACACATATGAAGCTTCAAAGTTGAAGTAATAGCCAGTAACAAGTAGTACAGTACAAGTTTTAGGTATCGATTATTGACTTCTTAGCTGGCTTTGGTGCATTGGACATGAGCTAGGACCTTAAGATTCCGCATAAAAGGAGGAGTAGCAGCCCAGTTATGTGAAAAGTGTTCACATGTAGTAAAAACTGAGACATCCGTCCGTTTTCGTCATTTGTTATTGAATCGACTTAAAGCCAGATCGTCACATTGGCCGCTCTTCTCTCTGAACGGTTGTACTTATCGTCTGCAAAGCTATGTCGCGTGCTGCGGTATGCGGAACACTAAAAGCACCATAGTAAAACACAGATGAAGCTTCTAAGTGTATCTAATAGCCAGAAAGAAGTAGTACAAGTCAAGTTTTAGGTATTGAATATTGAACTTTTAGCTGGCTTTGGTGCCTTGGATATGAGCTAGGACCTTGACATTCTGCATGAAAGGAGGAATAGCAGCCGAGTTGCACGGGAGACTGTGAAAAGTGTTCATATGTAGTAAAAACCTTAGAAATCCGTCCGTTTTCGTCATTTGTTATCGAATCGACTTAAAGCCAGATCGTCACATTGGCCGCTCTTCTCTCTGAAACGGTTGTACTTATCGTCTGGAAAGCTATGCCGCGTGCTGCGGTATGTGGAGACACTAAGGGAACCATAGTAGAACACAGATGAAGCTTCTAAGTTGATGTAATAGCCAGTAAGAAGTAGTACAATTCAAGTTTTAGGTATCGATTATTGACTTTTTAGCTGGCTTTGGTGCCTTGGACATGAGCTAGGACCTTAACATTCTGCATGAAAGGAGGACTAGCAGCCGAGTTGCACGGGAGAATGTGAAAAGTGTTCATATGTAATAAAAACCTGAGAAATCCGTCCGTTTTCGTCATTTGTTATCGAATCGACTTAAAGCCAGATCGTCACATTGGCCGCTCTTCTCTCTGAAACGGTTGTACTTATCGTCTACAAAGCTATGTCGCGTGCTGCGGTATGCGAAGACTCTAAAAGCACCATAGTAGAACACAGATGAAGCTTCTAAGTTGATGTAATAGCCAGTAAGAAGTAGTACAATTCAAGTTTTAGGTATCGATTATTGCCTTTTTAGCTTGGTTTGGTGCCTTGGACATGAGCTAGGACCTTAGGATTCTGCATGAAAGGAGGAGTAGCAGCCGAGTTGCACGGGAGAATGTGAAAAGTGTTCATATGTAGTAAAAACCTGAGAAATTCGTCCCTTTTCGTCATTTGTTATCGAATCGACTTAAAGCCAGATCGTCACATTGGCCGCTCTTCTCTCTGAAACGGTTGTACTTATCGTCTGCAAAGCTATGTCGCGTGCTGCGGTATGCGGAGACACTAAAAGCACCATAGTAGAACACAGATGAAGCTTCTATGATGATGTAATAGCCAGTAAGAAGTAGTCCAATTCAAGATTTAGGTATTGAATATTGACCTTTTAGCTGACTTTGGTGCCTTGGACATGAGCAAGGACCTTAAGATTCTGCATGAAAGGAGGACTAGCAGCCGAGTTGCACGGGAGAATGTGAAAAGTGTTCATATGTAGTAAAAACCTGAGAAATTCGTCCGTTTTCGTCATTTGTTATCGAATCGACTTAAAGCCAGATCGTCACATTGGCCGCTCTTCTCTCTGAAACGGTTGTATTTATCGTCTGCAAAGCTATGTCGCGTGCTGCGCTATGTGGAGACACTAAAAGCACCATAGTAAAACACAGATGAAGCTTCTAAGTTGATGTAATAGCCAGTAAGAAGTAGAACAATTCAAGTTTTAGGTATCGATTATTGACTTCCTAGCTGGCTTTGGTGCCTTGTACATGAGCTAGGACCTTAAGATTCTGCATGAAAGGAGGAGTAGCAGCCGAGTTGCACGGGAGAATGTGAAATGTGTTTATATGTAGTAAAAACCGGAGAAATTCGTCAGTTTTCGTCATTTGTTATCGAATCGACTGAAAGCCAGATCGTCACATTGGCCGCTCTTCTCTCTGAAACGCTTGTACTTATCGTCTGCAAAGCTATGTCGCGTGCTGCGGTATGCGGAGACACTAAAATCACCGTAGTATAACACAGATGAAGCTACTAAGTTGATGCAATAGCCAGTAAGAAGTAGTCCAATTCAAGATTTAGGTATCGATTATTGACTTTTTAGCTGGCTTCGGTACCTTGGACATGAGCTAGGACCTTAAGATTCTGCATAAAAGGAGGACTAGCAGCCCAGTTGCACGGGAGAATGTGAAAAGTGTTCATATGCAGTAAAAACCTGAGAAATCCGTCCGTTTTCGTCATTTGTTATCGAATCGACTTAAAGCCAGATCGTCACATTGGCCGCTCTTCTCTCTGAAACGCTTGTACTTATCGTCTGCAAAGCTATATCGCGTACTACGGTATTCGGAGACACTAAATGCACCATAGTAGAACACAGATGAAGCTCCTAAGATGATGTAATAGCCAGTAAGAAGTAGTAGAATTCAAGTTTTAGGAAATGAATATTGACCTTTTAGCTGGCTTTGGTGCCTTGGACATGAGCTAGGACCTTAAGATTCTGGATGAAAGGAGGACTAGCAGCCGAGTTGCACGGGAGAATGTGAAAAGTGTTCATATGTAGTAAAAACCTGAGAAATCCGTCCGTTTTCGTCATTTGTTATCGAATCGACTTAAAGCCAGATCGTCACATTGGCAGCTCTTCTCTCTGAAACGGTTGTACTTATCGTCTGCAAAGCTATGTCGCGTGCTGCGGTATGCGGAGACACTAAAAGCACCATAGTAGAACACATATGAAGCTTCAAAGTAGAAGTAATAGCCAGTAACAAGTAGTACAGTTCAAGTTTTAGGTATCGATTATTGACTTTTTAGCTGGCTTTGGTGCATTGGACATGAGCTAGGACCTTAACATTCTGCATGAAAGGAGGACTAGCAGCCGAGTTGCACGGGAGAATGTGAAAAGTGTTCATATGTAATAAAAACGTGAGAAATCCGTCCGTTTTCGTCATTTGTTATCGAATCAACTTAAAGCCAGATCGTGACATTGGCCGCTCTTCTATCTGAAACGGTTGTACTTATCGTCTACAAAGCTATGTCGCGTGCTGCGGTATGCGGAGACACTAAAAGCACCATAGTAGAACACAGATGAAGCTTCTAAGTTGATGTAATAGCCAGTAAGAAGTAGTACAATTCAAGTTTTAGGTATCGATTATTGCCTTTTTAGCTGGCTTTGGTGCCTTGGACATGAGCTAGGACCTTGGGATTCTGCATGAAAGGAGGAGTAGCAGCCGAGTTGCACGGGAGGATGTGAAAAGTGTTCATGTGTAGTAAAAACCTGAGAAATTCGTCCGTTTTCGTCATTTGTTATCGAATCGACTTAAAGCCAGATCGTCACATTGGCCGCTCTTCTCTCTGAAGCGCTTGTACTTATCGTCTGAAAAGCTATGTCGCGTGCTGCGGTATGCGGAGACACTAAAATCACCATAGTAGAACACAGATGAAGCTACTATGTTGATGCAATAGCCAGTAAGAAGTAGTATTATTCAAGATTTAGGTATTGAATATTGACCTTTTAGCTGGCTTTGGTGCCTTGGACATGAGCAAGGACCTTAAGATTCTGCATGAAAGGAGGACTAGCAGCCGAGTTGCACGGGAGAATGTGAAAAGTGTTCATATGTAGAAAAAACCTGAGAAATCCGTCCGTTTTCGTCATTTGTTATCGAATCGACTTAAAGCCAGATCGTCACATTGGCCGCTCTTCTCTCTGAAACGGTTGTATTTATCGTCTGCAAAGCTATGTCGCGTGCTGCGGTATGCGGAGACACGAAAAGCACCATAGTAGAACACAGATGAAGCTTCTAAGTTGATGTAATAGCCAGTAAGAAGTAGTACAATTCAAGTTTTAGGTATCGATTATTGACTTCTTAGCTGGCATTGGTGCCTTGTACATGAGCTAGGACCTTAAGATTCTGCATGAAAGGAGGAGTAGCAGCCGAGTTGCACGGGAGAATGTGAAAAGTGTTTATATGTAGTAAAAACCGGAGAAATTCGTCCGTTTTCGTCATTTGTTATCGAATCGACTGAAAGCCAGATCGTCACATTGGCCGCTCTTCTCTCTGAAACGGTTGTACTTATCGTCTGCAAAGCTATGTCGCGTGCTGCGGTATGCGGAGACACTAAAATCACCATTGTAGAACACAGATGAAGCTACTAAGTTGATGCAATAGCCAGTAAGAAGTAGTCCAATTCAAGATTTAGGTATCGATTATTGACTTTTTAGCTGGCTTCGGTACCTTGGACATGAGCTAGGACCTTAAGATTCTGCATAAAAGGAGGACTAGCAGCCCAGTTGCACGGGATAATGTGAAAAGTGTTCATATGTAGTAAAAACCTGAGAAATCCGTCCGTTTTCGTCATTTGTTATCGAATCGACTTAAAGCCAGATCGTCACATTGGCTGCTCTTCTCTCTGAAACGGTCGTATTTATCGTCTGCAAAGCTATGTCGCGTACTGCGGTATGCGGAGACACAAAAAGCACCATAGTAGAACACAGATCAAGCTTCTAAGTTGATGTAATAGCCAGTAAGATGTAGTACAGTTCAAGTTTTAGGTATTGAATATTGACCTTTTAGCTGGCTTTGGTGCCTTGGACATGAGCCAGGACCTTAAGATTCTGCATGAAAGGAGGACTAGCAGCCGAGTTGCACGGGAGAATGTGAAAAGTGTTCATATGTAGTAAAAACCTGAGAAATCCGTCCGTTTTCGTCATTTGTTATCGAATCGACTTAAAGCCAGTTCGTCACATTGGCTGCTCTTCTCTCTGAAACGGTTGTACTTATCGTCTGCAAAAATATGTCGCGTTGTGCGGTATGCGGCGACACTAAAAGCACAATAGTAGAACACATATGAAGCTTCAAAGTTGAAGTAATAGCCAGTAACAAGTAGTACAGTACAAGTTTTAGGTATCGATTATTGACTTTTTAGCTGGCTTTGGTGCATTGGACATGAGCTAGGACCTTAACATTCTGCATGAAAGGAGGACTAGCAGCCGAGTTGCACGGGAGAATGTGAAAAGTGTTCATATGTAGTAAAAACCTGAGAAATTCGTCCGTTTTCGTCATTTGTTATCGAATCGACATAAAGCCAGATCGTCACATTGGCCGCTCTTCTCTCTGAAGCGCTTGTACTTATCGTCTGAAAAGCTATGTCGCGTGCTGCGGTATGCGGAGACACTAAAGTCACCATAGTAGAACACAGATGAAGCTACTAAGTTGATGCAATAGCCAGTAAGAAGTAGTCCAATTCAAGATTTAGGTATTGAATATTGACCTTTTAGCTGGCTTTGGTGCCTTGGACATGAGCAAGGACCTAAAGATTCTGCATGAAAGGAGGACTAGCAGCCGAGTTGCACGGGAGAATGTGAAAAGTGTTCATTTGTAGTAAAAACCTGAGAAATCCGTCCGTTTTCGTCATTTGTTATCGAATCGACTTAAAGCCAGATCGTCACATTGGCCGCTCTTCTCTCTGAAACGGTTGTATTTATCGACTGCAAAGCTATGTCGCGTGCTGCGCTATGCGGAGACACTAAAAGCACCATAGTAGAACACAGATGAAGCTTCTAAGTTGATGTAATAGCCAGTAAGAAGTAGTACAATTCAAGTTTTAGGTATCGATTATTGACTTCTTAGCTGGCATTGGTGCCTTGTACATGAGCTAGGACCTTAAGATTCTGCATGAAAGGAGGAGTAGCAGCCGAGTTGCACGGGAGAATGTGAAAAGTGTTTATATGTAGTAAAAACCGGAGAAATTCGTCCGTTTTCGTCATTTGTTATCGAATCGACTGAAAGCCAGATCGTCACAGTGGCCGCTCTTCTCTCTGAAACGGTTGTACTTATCGTCTGCAAAGCTATGTCGCGTACTACGGTATTCGGAGACACTAAAAGCACCATAGTAGAACACAGATGAAGCTTCTAAGTTGATGTAATAGCCAGTAAGATGTAGTACAGTTCAAGTTTTAGGTATTGAATATTGACCTTTTAGCTGGCTTTGGTGCCTTGGACATGAGCTAGGACCTTAAGATTCTGCATGAAAGGAGGACTAGCAGCCGAGTTGCACGGGAGAATGTGAAAAGTGTTCATATGTAGTAAAAACCTGAGAAATCCGTCCGTTTTCGTCATTTGTTATCGAATTGAATTAAAGCCAGATCGTCACATTGGCCGCTCTTCTCTCTGAAACGGTTGTACTTATCGTCTGCAAAGCTGTCTCGCGTGCTGCGGTATGCGGAGAAACTAAAAGCACCGTAGTAGAACACAGATGAAGCTTCTAAGTTGATGTTATAGCCAGTAAGAAGATAGGTATCGATTATTGACTTTTTAGCTGGCTTTGGTTCCTTGGACATGAGCTAGGACCTTAACATTCTGCATGAAAGGAGGTCTAGCAGCCGCGTTGCTCGTGAGAATGTGAAAAGTGTTCATATGTAGTAAAAACCTGAGAAATCCGTCCGGTTTCGTCATTTGTTATCGAGTCGAGTTAAAGCCAGATCGTCACATTGGCCGCTCTTCTCTCTGAAACGGTTGTACTTATCGTCTGCAAAGCTATGTCGCGTGCTGCGGTATGCTGAGACACTAAAAGCACCATAGTAGAACACAGATGAAGCTTCTAAGTTGATGTAATAGCCAGTAAGAAGTAGTCCAATTCAAGTTTTAGGTATCGATTATTGACTTTTTAGCTTGCTTTGGTGCCTTGGACATGAGCTAGGACTTTAAGATTCTGCATAAAAGGAGGACTAGCAGCCCAGTTGCACGGGAGAATGTAAAAAGTGCTCATATGTAGTGAAAACCTGAGAAATCCGTCCGTTTTCGTCATTTGTTATCGAATCGACTTAAAGCCAGATCGTCACATTGGCCGCTCTTCTCTCTGAAACGGTTGTACTTATCGTCTGCAAAGCTATGTCGCGTGCTGCTGTATGCGGAGACACTAAAAGCACCATAGTAGAACACATATGAAGCTTCAAAGTTGATGTAATAGCCAGTAACAAGTAGTACAGTTCAAGTTTTAGGTATCGATTATTGACTTTTTAGCTGGCTTTGGTGCATTGGACATGAGCTAGGACCTTAACGTTCTGCATGAAAGGAGGACTAGCAGCCGAGTTGCATGGGAGAATGTGAAAAGTGTTCATATGTAGTAAAAACCTTAGAAATCCGTCCGTTTTCGTCATTTGTTATCGAATCGACTTAAAGCCAGATCGTCACATTGGCCGCTCTTCTCTCTGAAACGGTTGTACTTATCTTCTGCAAAGCTATGTCGCGTGCTGCGGTATGTGGAGACACTAAAAGCACCATAGTAGAACAGAGATGAAGCTTCTAAGTTGATGTAATAGATAGTAAGAAGAAGTAGAATTCAAGTTTTAGGTATCGATTATTGACTTTTTAGCTGGCTTTGGTGCCTTGGACATGAGCAAGGACCTTAAGATTCTGCATGAAAGGAGGACTAGCAGCCGAGTTGCACGGGAGAATGTGAAAAGTGTTCATATGTAGTAAAAACCTGAGAAATCCGTCCGTTTTCGTCATTTGTTATAGAATCGACTTAATGCCAGATCGTCACATTGGCCGCTCTTCTCTCTGAAACGGTTGTACTTATCGTCTACAAAGCTATGTCGCGTGCTGCGGTATGCGGAGACACTAAAAGCACCATAGTAGAACACAGATGAAGCTTCTAAGTTGATGTAATAGCCAGTAAGAAGTAGTACTATTCAAGTTTTAGGTATCGGTTACTGACTTTTAAGCTGGCTTTGGTGCCTTGGACATGAGCTAGGACCTTAAGATTCTGCATGAGAGGAGGACTAGCAGCCGAGTTGCACGGGAGAATGTGAAAAGTGTTCATATGTAGTAAAAACCTGAGAAATCCGTTCGTTTTCGTCATTTGTTATCGAATCAACTTAAAGCCAGATCGTCACATTGGCCACTCTTCTCCGTGAAACGGTTGTACTTATCGTCTGCAAAGCTGTGTCACGTGCTGCGGTATGCGGAGACACGAAAATCATCATAGTAGAACACAGATGAAACTTCTAAGTTGATGTAATAGCCAGTGAGAAGTAGTACAATTCAAGTTTTAGGTATCGATTATTGACTTTTTAGCTGGCTTTGGTGCCTTGGACATGAGCTACGACCTTGAGATTCTGCGTGAATGGAGGACTAGCAGCAGAGTTGCACGGGAGAATGTGAAAAGTGTTTATATGTAGTAAAAACCTGAGAAATCCGTCCGTTTTCGTCATTTGTTATCGAATTGAATTAAAGCCAGATCGTCACATTGGCCGCTCTTCTCTCTGAAACGGTTGTACTTATCGTCTGCAAAGCTGTCTCGCGTGCTGCGGTATGCGGAGAAACTAAAAGCACCGTAGTAGAACACAGATGAAGCTTCTAAGTTGATGTTATAGCCAGTAAGAAGATAGGTATCGATTATTGACTTTTTAGCTGGCTTTGGTTCCTTGGACATGAGCTAGGACCTTAACATTCTGCATGAAAGGAGGTCTAGCAGCCGCGTTGCTCGTGAGAATGTGAAAAGTGTTCATATGTAGTAAAAACCTGAGAAATCCGTCCGGTTTCGTCATTTGTTATCGAATCGAGTTAAAGCCAGATCGTCACATTGGCCGCTCTTCTCTCTGAAACGGTTGTACTTATCGTCTGCAAAGCTATGTCGCGTGCTGCGGTATGCTGAGACACTAAAAGCACCATAGTAGAACACAGATGAAGCTTCTAAGTTGATGTAATAGCCAGTAAGAAGTAGTCCAATTCAAGTTTTAGGTATCGATTATTGACTTTTTAGCTTGCTTTGGTGCCTTGGACATGAGCTAGGACTTTAAGATTCTGCATAAAAGGAGGACTAGCAGCCCAGTTGCACGGGAGAATGTAAAAAGTGCTCATATGTAGTGAAAACCTGAGAAATCCGTCCGTTTTCGTCATTTGTTATCGAATCGACTTAAAGCCAGATCGTCACTTTGGCCGCTCTTCTCTCTGAAACGGTTGTACTTATCGTCTGCAAAGCTATGTCGCGTGCTGCTGTATGCGGAGACACTAAAAGCACCATAGTAGAAAACATATGAAGCTTCAAAGTTGATGTAATAGCCAGTAACAAGTAGTACAGTTCAAGTTTTTGGTATCGATTATTGACTTTTTAGCTGGCTTTGGTGCATTGGACATGAGCTAGGACCTTAACGTTCTGCATGAAAGGAGGACTAGCAGCCGAGTTGCATGGGAGAATGTGAAAAGTGTTCATATGTAGTAAAAACCTTAGAAATCCGTCCGTTTTCGTCATTTGTTATCGAATCGACTTAAAGCCAGATCGTCACATTGGCCGCTCTTCTCTCTGAAACGGTTGTACTTATCTTCTGCAAAGCTATGTCGCGTGCTGCGGTATGTGGAGACACTAAAAGCACCATAGTAGAACAGAGATGAAGCTTCTAAGTTGATGTAATAGATAGTAAGAAGAAGTAGAATTCAAGTTTTAGGTATCGATTATTGACTTTTTAGCTGGCTTTGGTGCCTTGGACATGCGCAAGGACCTTAAGATTCTGCATGAAAGGAGGACTAGCAGCCGAGTTGCACGGGAGAATGTGAAAAGTGTTCATATGTAGTAAAAACCTGAGAAATCCGTCCGTTTTCGTCATTTGTTATAGAATCGACTTAATGCCAGATCGTCACATTGGCCGCTCTTCTCTCTGAAACGGTTGTACTTATCGTCTACAAAGCTATGTCGCGTGCTGCGGTATGCGGAGACACTAAAAGCACCATAGTAGAACACAGATGAAGCTTCTAAGTTGATGTAATAGCCAGTAAGAAGTAGTACTATTCAAGTTTTAGGTATCGGTTACTGACTTTTAAGCTGGCTTTGGTGCCTTGGACATGAGCTAGGACCTTAAGATTCTGCATGAGAGGAGGACTAGCAGCCGAGTTGCACGGGAGAATGTGAAAAGTGTTCATATGTAGTAAAAACCTGAGAAATCCGTTCGTTTTCGTCATTTGTTATCGAATCAACTTAAAGC
Source organism: Schistocerca gregaria (assembly GCF_023897955.1). NCBI lineage: Eukaryota > Metazoa > Arthropoda > Insecta > Orthoptera > Acrididae > Schistocerca > Schistocerca gregaria. The sequence goes on along the minus strand of NW_026061765.1, from coordinate 205,275 downwards.
CAGATCGTCACATTGGCCACTCTTCTCCGTGAAACGGTTGTACTTATCGTCTGCAAAGCTGTGTCACGTGCTGCGGTATGCGGAGACACGAAAATCATCATAGTAGAACACAGATGAAACTTCTAAGTTGATGTAATAGCCAGTGAGAAGTAGTACAATTCAAGTTTTAGGTATCGATTATTGACTTTTTAGCTGGCTTTGGTGCCTTGGACATGAGCTACGACCTTGAGATTCTGCGTGAATGGAGGACTAGCAGCAGAGTTGCACGGGAGAATGTGAAAAGTGTTTATATGTAGTAAAAACCGGAGAAATTCGTCCGTTTTCGTCATTTGTTATCGAATCGACTGAAAGCCAGATAGTCACATTGGCCGCTCTTCTCTCTGAAACGCTTGTACTTATCGTCTGCAAAGCTATGTCGCGTGCTGCGGCATGCGGAGAAACTAAAAGCACCATAGTAGGTCACAGATGAAGCTTCTAAGATGATGTATTAGCCAGTAAGAAGTAGTACAATTCAAGTTTTAGGTATCGATTATTGACTTTTTAGCTGGCTTTGGTGCCTTGGACATGAGCTAGGACCTTAACATTATGCATGAAAGGAGGACTAGCAGCCGAGTTGCACGGGAGAATGTGAAAAGTGTTCATATGCAGTAAAAACCTGAGAAATCCGTCCGTTTTCGTCATTTGTTATCGAATCGACTTAAAGCCAGATCGTCACATTGGCCGCTCTTCTCTCTGAAACGGTTGTGCTTATCGTCTGCAAAACTATGTCGCGTGCTGCGGTATGCGGAGAAACTAAAAGCACCATAGTAGATCACAGATGAAGCTTCTAAGATGATGTAATAGCCAATAAGAAATAGTACAATTTAAGTTTTAGGTATCGATTATTGACTTTTTAGCTGGCTTTGGTGCCTTGGACATGAGCTAGGACCTTAACATTCTGCATGAAAGAAGGACTAGCAGCCGAGTTGCACGGGAGAATGTGAAAAGTGTTCATATGTAGTAAAAACCTGAGAAATCCGTCCGTTTTCGTCATTTGTTATCGAATCGAGTTAAAGCCAGATCGTCACATTGGCTGCTCTTCTCTCTGAAACGGTTGTACTTATCGTCTACAAAGCTATGTCGCGTGCTGCGCTATGCGGAGACACTAAAAGCACCATAGTAGAACACAGATGAAGCTTCTAAGTTGATGTAATAGCCAGTAAGAATTAGTACGATTCAAGTTTTAGGTATCGATTATTGCCTTTTTAGCTCTCTTTGGTGCCTTGGACATGAGCTAGGACCTTGGGATTCTGCATGAAAGGAGGAGTAGCAGCCGAGTTGCACGGGAGAATGTGAAAAGTGTTCATATGTAGTAAAAACCTGAGAAATCCGTCCGTTTCCGTCATTTGTTATCGAATCGACTTAAAGCCAGATCGTCACATTGGCCGCTCTTCTCTCTGAAACAGTTGTACGTATCGTCTGCAAAGCTGTCTCGCGTGCTGCGGTATGCGGAGAAACTAAAAGCACCGTAGTAGAACACAGATGAAGCATCTATGTTGATGTAATAGCCAGTAAGAAGATAGGTATCGATTATTGACTTTTTAGCTGGCTTTGGTGCCTTGGACATGAGCTAGGACCTTAACATTCTGCATGAAAGGAGGACTAGCAGCCGCGTTGCTCGTGAGAATGTGAAAAGTGTTCATATGTAGTAAAAACCTGAGAAATCCGTCCGGTTTCGTCATTTGTTATCGAATCGAGTTAAAGCCAGATCGTCACATTGGCCACTCTTCTCTCTGAAACGGTTGTACTTATCGTCTGCAAAGCTATGTCGCGTGCTGCGGTATGCTGAGACACTAAAAGCACCATAGTAGAACACAGATGAAGCTTCTAAGTTGATGTAATAGCCAGTAAGAAGTAGTACAATTCAAGTTTTAGGTATCGATTATTGACTTCTTAGCTGGCATTGGTGCCTTGTACATGAGCTAGGACCTTAAGATTCTGCATGAAAGGAGGAGTAGCAGCCGAGTTGCACGGGAGAATGTGAAAAGTGTTTATATGTAGTAAAAACCGGAGAAATTCGTCCGTTTTCGTCATTTGTTATCGAATCGACTGAAAGCCAGATCGTCACATTGGCCGCTCTTCTCTCTGAAACGGTTGTACTTATCGTCTGCAAAGCTATGTCGCGTACTACGGTATTCGGAGACACTAAAAGCACCATAGTAGAACACAGATGAAGCTTCTAAGTTGATGTAATAGCCAGTAAGAAGTAGTACAAGTCAAGTTTTAGGTATCGATTATTGACTTTTTAGCTGGCTTTGGTGCCTTGGACATGAGCTATTACCTTAAGATTCTGCATGAAAGGAGGACTAGCAGCCGAGTTGCACGGGAGAATGTGAAAAGTGTTCATATGTAGTAAAAACCTGAGAAATCCGTCCGTTTTCGTCATTTGTTATAGAATCGACTTAAAGCCAGATCGTCACATTAACCGCTCTTCTCTCTGAAACGGTTGTATTTATCGTCTGCAAAGCTATGTCGCGTACTGCGGTATGCGGAGACACTAAAAGCACCATAGTAGAACACAGATCAAGCTTCTAAGTTGATGTAATAGCCAGTAAGATGTAGTACAGTTCAAGTTTTAGGTATTGAATATTGACCTTTTAGCTGACTTTGGTGCCTTGGACATGAGCTAGGACCTTAAGAGTCTGCATGAAAGGAGGACTAGCAGCCGAGTTGCACGGGAGAATGTGAAAAGTGTTCATATGTAGTAAAAACCTGAGAAATCCGTCCGTTTTCGTCATTTGTTAACGAATTGAATTAAAGCCAGATCGCCACATTGGCCGCTCTTCTCTCTGAAACGGTTGTACTTATCGTCTGCAAAGCTGTTTCGCGTGCTGCGGTATGCGGAGAAACGAAAAGCACCGTAGTAGAACACAGATGAAGCTTCTAAGTTGATGTAATAGCCAGTAAGAAGATAGGTATCGATTATTGACTTTTTAGCTGGCTTTGGTGCCTTGGACATGAGCTAGGACCTTAACATTCTGCATGAAAGGAGGACTAGCAGCCGCGTTGCTCGTGAGAATGTGAAAAGTGTTCATATGTAGTAAAAACCTGAGAAATCCGTCCGGTTTCGTCATTTGTTATCGAATCGAGTTAAAGCCAGATCGTCACATTGGCCGCTCTTCTCTCTGAAACGGTTGTACTTATCGTCTGCAAAGCTATGTCGCGTGCTGCGGTATGCTGAGACACTAAAAGCACCATAGTAGAACACAGATGAAGCTTCTAAGTTGATGTAATAGCCAGTAAGAAGTAGTCCAATTCAAGTTTTAGGTATCGATTATTGACTTTTTAGCTTGCTTTGGTGCCTTGGACATGAGCTAGGACTTTAAGATTCTGCATAAAAGGAGGACTAGCAGCCCAGTTGCACGGGAGAATGTAAAAAGTGCTCATATGTAGTAAAAACCTGAGAAATCCGTCCGTTTTCGTCATTTGTTATCGAATCGACTTAAAGCCAGATCGTCACATTGGCCGCTCTTCTCTCTGAAACGGTTGTGCTTATCGTCTGCAAAACTATGTCGCGTGCTGCGGTATGCGGAGAAACTAAAAGCACCGTAGTAGAACACAGATGAAGCTTCTAAGTTGATGCAATAGTCAGTAAGATGTAGTACAGTTCAAGTTTTAGGTATCAATTATTGACTTTTTAGCTGTCTTTGGTGCCTTGGACATGAGCTAAGACCTTAAGATTCTGCATGAAAGGAGGACTATCAGCCGAGTTGCACGGGAGAATGTGAAAAGTGTTCATATGTAGTAAAAACCTTAGAAATCCGTCCGTTTTCGTCATTTGTTATCGAATCGACTTAAAGCCAGATCTTCACATTGGCCGCTCTTCTCTCTGAAACGGTTGTACTTATCTTCTGCAAAGCTATGTCGCGTGCTGCGGTATGTGGAGACACTAAAAGCACCATAGTAGAACAGAGATGAAGCTTCTAAGTTGATGTAATAGATAGTAAGAAGAAGTAGAATTCAAGTTTTAGGTATCGATTATTGACTTTTTAGCTGGCTTTGGTGCCTTGGACATGAGCAAGGATCTTAAGATTCTGCATGAAAGGAGGACTAGCAGCCGAGTTGCACGGGAGAATGTGAAAAGTGTTCATATGTAGTAAAAACCTGAGAAATCCGTCCGTTTTCGTCATTTGTTATCGAATCGACTTAAAGCCAGATCGTCACATTGGCCACTCTTCTCCGTGAAACGGTTGTACTTATCGTCTGCAAAGCTGTGTCACGTGCTGCGGTATGCGGAGACACGAATATCATCATAGTAGAACACAGATGAAACTTCTAAGTTGATGTAATAGCCAGTGAGAAGTAGTACAATTCAAGTTTTAGGTATCGATTATTGACTTTTTAGCTGTCTTTGGTGCCTTGGACATGAGCTACGACCTTGAGATTCTGCGTGAATGGAGGACTAGCAGCAGAGTTGCACGGGAGAATGTGAAAAGTGTTCGCATGTAGTAAAAACCTGAGAAATCCGTCCGTTTTCTTCATTTGTTATCGAATCGACTTAAAGCCAGATCGTCACATTGGCCGCTCTTCTCTCTGAAACGGTTGTGCTTATCGTCTGCAAAACTATGTCGCGTGCTGCGGTATGCGGAGAAACTAAAAGCACCGTAGTAGAACACAGATGAACCTTCTAAGTTGATGCAATAGTCAGTAAGATGTAGTACAGTTCAAGTTTTAGGTATAAATTATTGACTTTTTAGCTGTCTTTGGTGCCTTGGACATGAGCTAGGACCTTAAGATTCTGCATGAAAGGTGGACTAGCAGCCGAGTTGCACGGGAGAATGTGAAAAGTGTTCATATGTAGTAAAAACCTGAGAAATCCGTCCGTTTTCGTCATTTGTTATCGAATCGACTTAAAGCCAGATCATCACATTGGCCGCTCTGCTCTCTGAAACGGTTGTACTTATCGTCTGCAAAGCTATGTCGTGTACTGCGGTATTCGGAGACACTAAAAGCACCATAGTAGAACACAGATGAAGCTCCTAAGATGATGTAATAGCCAGTAAGAAGTAGTACAATTCAGGTTTTAGGTAATGAATATTGACCTTTTAGCTGGCTTTGGTGCCTTGGACATGAGCTAGGACCTTAAGATTCTGCATGAAAGGAGGACTAGCAGCCGAGTTGCACGGGAGAATGTGAAAAGTGTTCATATGTAGTAAAAACCTGAGAAATCCGTCCGTTTTCGTCATTTGTTATCGAATCGACTTAAAGCCAGATCGTCACATTGGCCGCTCTTCTCTCTGAAACGGTTGTATTTTTCGTCTGCAAAGCTATGTCGCTTGCTGCGGTATGCGGAGACGCTAATATCACCATAGTAGAACAGAGATGAAGCTTCTAAGTTGATGCAATAGCCAGTAAGAAGTAGTACAATTCAAGTTTTAGGTATCGATTATTGACTTTTTAGCTGGCTTAGGTGCCTTGGACATGAGCTAGGACCTTAAGATTCTGCACGAAAAGAGGGCTAGCAGCCGAGTTGCACGGGAGAATGTGAAAAGTGTTCATATGTAGTAATAACCTGAGAAATCCGTCCGTTTTTGTCATTTGTTATCGAATCGACTTAAAGCCAGATCGTCACATTGGCCGCTCTTCTCTCTGAACAGTTGTACTTATCGTCTGCAAAGCAATGTCGCGTGCTGCGGTATGCTGAGACACTAAAAGCACCGTAGTACAACACAGATCAAGCTTCTAAGTTGATGTAATAGCCAGTAAGAAGTAGTACAATTCTAGTTTTAGGTATCGGTTATTGACTTTTTAGCTGGCTTTGGTGCCTTGGACATGAGCTAGGACCTTAAGATTCTACATGAAAGGAGGACTAGCTGCCGAGTTGCACGGGAGAATGTGAAAAGTGTTCATATGTAGTAAAAACCCAAGAAATCCGTCCGTTCTCGTCATTTGTTATCGAATCGTCTTAAAGCCAGATCGTCACATTTGCCGCTCTTCTCTCTGAAACCGTTGTACTTATCGTCTGCAAAGCTATGTCGCGTACTGCGGTATTCGGAGACACTAAAAGCACCATAGTAGAACACAGATGAAGCTCCTAAGATGATGTAATAGCCAGTAAGAAGTAGTACAATTCAAGTTGTAGGTATCGGTTATTGACTTTTTAGCTGGCTTTGGTGCCTTGGACATGAGCTAGGACCTTAAGATTCTGCATGAAAGGAGGACTAGCAGCCGACTTGCACGGGAGAATGTGAAAAGTGTTCATATGTAGTAAAAACCTGAGAAATCCGTCCGTTTTCGTCATTTGTTATCGAATCGAGTCAAAGCCAGATCGTCACATTGGCTGCTCTTCTCTCTGAAACGATCGTACTTATCGTCTGCAAAGCTATGTCGCGTGCTGCGCTACGCGGAGGCACAAAAAGCACCATAGTAGAACACAGATGAAGCTTCTAAGTTGATGTAATAGCCAGTAAGAAGTAGTACAATTCAAGTTTTAGGTATCGATTATTGACTTCTTAGCGGGCTTTGGTGCCTTGGACATGAGCTAGGACCTTAACATTCTGCATGAAAGGAGGACTAGCAGCCCAGTTGCACGGGAGAATGTGAAAAGTGTTCATATGTAGTAAAAACCTGAGAAATCCGTCCGTTTTCGTCATTTGCTATCGAATCGACTTAAAGCCAGATCGTCACATTGGCCGCTCTTCTCTCTGAAACGGTTGTACGTATCGTCTGCAAAGCTATGTAGCGTACTGCGGTATTCGGATACACTAAAAGCACCATAGTAGAACACAGATGAAGCTCCTAAGATGATGTAATAGCCAGTAAGAAGTAGTACAATTCAAGTTTTAGGTAATGAATATTGACCTTTTAGCTGGCTTTGGTGCCTTGGACATGAGCTAGGACCTTAAGATTCTGCATGAAAGGAGGACTAGCAGCCGAGTTGCACGAGAGAATGTGAAAAGTGTTCATATGTAGTAAAAACCTGAGAAATCCGTCCGTTTTCGTCATTTGTTATCGAATCGTCTTAAAGCCAGTTCGTCACATTGGCCGCTCTTCTCTCTGAAACGGTTGTATTTATCGTCTGCAAAGCTATGTCGCCTGCTGCGGTATGCGGAGACACTAAAAGCACCATAGTAGAACACAGATGAAGCTCCTAAGATGATGTAATAGCCAGTAGGAAGTAGTACAATTCAAGTTGTAGGTATCGGTTATTGACTTTTTAGCTGGCTTTGGTGCCTTGGACATGAGCTAGGACCTTAAGATTCTGCATGAAAGGAGGACTAGCAGCCAACTTGCACGGGAGAATGTGAAAAGTGTTCATATGTAGTAAAAACCTGAGAAATCCGTCCGTTTTCGTCATTTGTTATCGAATCGAGTTAAAGCCAGATCGTCACATTGGCCGCTCTTCTCTCTGAAACGGTTGTACTTATCGTCTGCAAAGCTATGTCACGTGCTGCGCTAATCGGAGGCACTAAAAGCACCATAGTAGAACACAGATGAAGCTTCTACGTTGATGTAATAGCCAGTAAGAAGTAGTACAATTCAAGTTTCAGGTATCGATTATTGACTTCTTAGCTGGCTTTGGTGCCTTGGACATGAGCTATTACCTTAAGATTCTGCATGAAAGTAGGACTAGCAGCCGAGTTGCACGGGAGAATTTGAAAAGTGTTCATATGTAGTAGAAACCTGAGAAATCCGTCCGTTTTCGTCATTTGTTATCGAATCGACATAAAGCCAGATCGTCACATTGGCCGCTCTTCTCTCTGAAACGGTTGTACTTATCGTCTGCAAAGCTGTGTCACGTGCTGCGGTATGCGGAGAAAGTAAAAGCACCGTAGTAGAACACAGATGAAGCTTCTAAGTTGATGTAATAGCCAGTAAGAAGTTAGGTATCGATTATTGACGTTTTAGCTGGCTTTGGTGCCTTGGACATTAGCTAGGACCTTAAGATTCTGCATGAAAGGAGGACTAGCAGCCGAGTTGCACGGGAGAATGTGAAAAGTGTTCATATGTAATAAAAACCTGAGAAATCCGTCCGTTTTCGTCATTTGTTATCAAATCGACTTAAAGCCAGATCGTCACATTGGCCGCTCTTCTCTCTGAAACGGTTGTACTTATCGTCTACAAAGCTATGTCGCGTGCTGCGGTATGCGGAGACACTAAAAGCACCATAGTAGAACACAGATGAAGCTTCTAAGTTAATGTAATAGCCAGTAAGAAGTAGTACAATTCAAGTTTTAGGTATCGGTTATTGACTTTTTAGCTGGCTTTGGTGCCTTGGACATGAGCTAGGACCTTAAGATTCTGCACGAAAGGAGGACTAGCTGCCGCGTTGCACGGGAGAATGTGAGAAGTGTTCATATGTAGTAAAAACCCAAGAAATCCGTCCGTTTTCGTCATTTGTTATCGAATCGTCTTAAAGCCAGATCGTCACAATGAGCGCTCTTCTCTCTGAAACGGTTGTACTTACCGTCTGCAAATCTATGTCGCGTGCTGCGGTATGCGGAGACACTAAAAGCACCATAGTAGAACACAGATGAAGCTTCTAAGTTGATGTAATAGCCAGTAAGAAGTAGTACAATTGAAGTTTTAGTTATCGATTACTGACTTTGTAGCTGGCTTTGAAGCCTTGGACATGAGCTAGGACCTTAAGATTCTGCATGAAAGGAGGACTAGCAGCCGAGTTGCACGGGAGAATGTGAAAAGTGTTCGCATGTAGTAAAAACCTGAGAAATCCGTCCGATTTCGTCATTTATACTTATCGTCTACAAAGCTATGTCGCGTGCTGCGGTATGCGGAGACACTAAAAGCACCATAGTAGAACACAGATGAAGCTTCTAAGTTGATGTAATAGCCAGTAAGAAGTAGTACAATTCAAGTTTTAGGTATCGGTTATTGACTTTTTAGCTGGCTTTGGTGCCTTGGACATGAGCTAGGACCTTAAGATTCTGCATGAAAGGGCTAGCTGCCGAGTTGCACGGGAGAATGTGAAAAGTGTTCATATGTAGTAAAAACCCAAGAAATCCGTCCGTTTTCGTCATTTGTTATCGATTCGTCTTAAAGCCAGATCGTCACATTGACCGCTCTTCTCTCTGAAACGTTTGTACTTATCGTCTGCAAAGCTATGTCGCGTGCTGCGGTATGCGGAGACACTAAAAACACCATAGTAGAACACAGATGAAGCTTCTAAGTTGATGTAATAGCCAGTAAGAAGTGGTACAATTGAAGTTTTAGTTATCGATTACTGACTTTGTAGCTGGCTTTGATGCCTTGGACATGAGCTAGGACCTTAAGAATCTGCATGAAAGGAGGACTATCAGCCGAGTTGCACGGGAGAATGTGAAAACTGTTCATATGTAGTAAAAACCTCAGAAATCCGTCCGTTTTCGTCATTTGTTATCGAATCGACTTAAAGCCAGATCGTAACATTGGCCGCTCTTCTCTCTGAAACGGATGTACTTATCGTCTGCAAAGCTATGTCGCGTGCTGCGGTATTCGGATACACTAAAATCACCATAGTAGAACACAGATGAAGCTTCTAAGTTGATGTAATAGCCAGTAAGAAGTAGTACAATTCAAGTTTTAAGTATTGATTATTGACCATTTAGCTGCCTTGGTGCCTTGGACATGAGCTAGGACCTTGAGATTCTGCATGAAAGGAGGACTAGCAGCCGAGTTGCACGGGAGAATGTGAAAAGTGTTCGCATGTAGTAAAAAACTGGTAAAATCCGTCCGTTTTCGTCATTTTTTATCGAATCGACTTATAGCCAGATCGTCACATTGGCCGCTCTTCTCTCTGAAACGGTTGTACTTATCGTCTGCAAAGCTATGTCGCTTGCTGCGGTATGCGGAGACGCTAATATCACCATAGTAGAACAGAGATGAAGCTTCTAAGTTGATGCAATAGCCAGTAAGAAGTAGTACAATTCAAGTTTTAGGTATCGATTATTGACTTTTTAGCTGGCTTAGGTGCCTTGGACATGAGCTAGGACCTTAAGATTCTGCACGAAAAGAGGGCTAGCAGCCGAGTTGCACGGGAGAATGTGAAAAGTGTTCATATGTAGTAATAACCTGAGAAATCCGTCCGTTTTTGTCATTTGTTATCGAATCGACTTAAAGCCAGATCGTCACATTGGCCGCTCTTCTCTCTGAACAGTTGTACTTATCGTCTGCAAAGCAATGTCGCGTGCTGCGGTATGCTGAGACACTAAAAGCACCGTAGTACAACTCAGATCAAGCTTCTAAGTTGATGTAATAGCCAGTAAGAAGTAGTACAATTCTAGTTTTAGGTATCGGTTATTGACTTTTTAGCTGGCTTTGGTGCCTTGGACATGAGCTAGGACCTTAAGATTCTACATGAAAGGAGGACTAGCTGCCGAGTTGCACGGGAGAATGTGAAAAGTGTTCATATGTTGTAAAAACCCAAGAAATCCGTCCGTTCTCGTCATTTGTTATCGAATCGTCTTAAAGCCAGATCGTCACATTTGCCGCTCTTCTCTCTGAAACCGTTGTACTTATCGTCTGCAAAGCTATGTCGCGTGCTGCGATATGCGGAGACACTAAAAGCACCATAGTAGAACACAGATGAAACTTCTAAGTTAATGTAATAGCCAGTAAGAAGTAGTACAATTCAAGTTTTAGATATTGATTATTGACTTTTTAGCTGGCTTTGGTGCCTTGGACATGATCTAGGACCTTAAGATTCTGCATGAAAGAAGGACCAGCAGCCGAGTTGCCCGGGAGAATGTGAAAAGTGTTCATATGTAGTAAAAACCTGAGAAAACCGTCCGTTTTCGTCATTTGTTATCGAATCGACTTTTAGCCAGATCGTCACATTGGCCGCTCTTCTCTCTGAAACGTTTGTACTTATCGTCTACAAAGCTATGTCGCGTGCTGCGGTATGTAGAGACACTAAAAGCACCATAGTAGAACAGAGATGAAGCTTCTAAGTTGATGTAATAGCCAGTAAGAAGTAGTAGAATTCAAGTTTTAGGTATTGATTATTGACTTTTTAGCTGGCTTTGGTGCCTTGGACATGAGCTAGGACCTTAAGATTCTGCATGAAAGGAGGACTAGCAGCCGACTTGCACCGGAGAATGTGAAAAGTGTTCATATGTAATAAAATCCTGAGAAATCCGTCCGTTTTCGTCATTTGTTATCGAATCGACTTAAAGCCAGATCGTCACATTGGCCGCTCTTCTCTCTTAAACGGTTGTACTTATCGTCTGCAAAGCTATTTCGCGTGCTGCGGTATGCGGAGACACTAAAATCACCATAGTAGAACACAGATGAAGCATCTAAGTTGATGTAATAGCCAGTAAGAAGTAGTCCAATTCAAATTTAGGTATCGATTATTGACTTTTTAGCTGGCTTTGGTGACTTGGACATGAGCTAGGACCTTAAGATTCTGCATGAAAGGAGGACTAGCAACCGAGTTGCACGGGAGAATGTGAAAAGTGTTCATATGTAATAAAAACCTGAGAAATAAGTCCGTTTTCGTCATTTGTTATCGAATCGACTTAAAGCCAGATCGTCACATTGGCCGCTCTTCTCTCTGAAACGGTTGTACTTATCGTCTACAAAGCTATGTCGCGTGCTGCGGTATGCGGAGACACTAAAAGCACCATAGTAGAACACAGATGAAGCTTCTAAGTTGATGTAATAGCCAGTAAGAAGTAGTACAATTCAAGTTTTAGGTATCGGTTATTGACTTTTTAGCTGGCTTTGGTGCCTTGGACATGAGCTAGGACCTTAAGATTCTGCATGAAAGGAGGACTAGCTGCCGAGTTGCACGGGAGAATGTGAAAAGTGTTCATATGTAGTAAAAACACAAGAAATCCGTCCGTTTTCGTCATTTGTTATCGAATAGTCCTAAAGCCAGATCGTCACATTGACCGCTCTTCTCTCTGAAACGGTTGTACTTATCGTCTGCAAAGCTATGTCGCGTGCTGCGGTATGCGGAGACATTAAAAGCACCATAGTAGAACACAGATGAAGCTTCTAAGTTGATGTAATAGCCAGTAAGAAGTTGTACAATTCAAGTTTTAAGTATTGATTATTGACCTTTTAGCTGCCTTGGTGCCTTGGACATGAGCTAGGACCTGGAGATTCTGCATGAAAGGAGGACTAGCAGCCGAGTTGCACGGGAGAATGTGAAAAGTGCTCGCATGTAGTAAAAACCTAAGAAATCCGTCCGTTTTCGTCATTTGTTATCGAATCGACTTATAGCCAGATCGTCACATTGGCCGCTCTTCTCTCTGAAACGGTTGTACTTATCGTCTGCAAAGCTATGTCGCGTGCTGCGGTATGCGGAGACACTAAAATCACCATAGTAGAACACAGATGAAGCATCTAAGTTGATGTAATAGCCAGTAAGAAGTAGTCCAATTCAAGTTTTAGGTATCGATTATTGACTTTTTAGCTGGCTTTGGTGACTTGGACATGAGCTAGGACCTTAAGGTTCTATATGAAAGGAGGACTAGCAACCGAGTTGCACGGTAGAATGTGAAAAGTGTTCATATGTAATAAAAACCTGAGAAATCCGTCCGTTTTCGTCATTTGTTATCGAATCGACTTATAGCCAGATCGTCACATTGGCCGCTCTTCTCTCTGAAACGGTTGTACTTATCGTCTACAAAGCTAAGTCGCGTGCTGCGGTATGCGGAGACACTAAAAGCGCCATAGTAGAACACAGATGAAGCTTCTAAGTTGATGTAATAGCCAGTAAGAAGTAGTACAATTCAAGTTTTAGGTATCGGTTATTGACTTTTTAGCTGGCTTTGGTGACTTGGACATGAGCTAGGACCTTAAGATTCTGCATGAAAGGAGGACTAGCTGCCGAGTTGCACGGGAGAATGTGAAAAGTGTTCATATGTAGTAAAAACCCAAGAAATCCGTCCGTTTTCGTCATTTGTTATCGAATCGTCTTAAAGCCAGATCGTCACATTGACCGCTCTTCTCTCTGAAACGGTTGTACTTATCGTCTGCAAAGCTATGTCGCCTGCTGCGGTATGCGGAGACACTAAAAGCACCATAGTAGAACACAGATGAAACGTCTAAGTTGATGTAATAGCCAGTAAGAAGTAGTACAATTCAAGTTTTAAGTATTGATTATTGACCTTTTAGATGCCTTGGTGCCTTGGACATGAGCTAGGACCTTGAGATTCTGCATGAAAGGAGGACTAGCAGCCGAGTTGCACGGGAGAATGTGAAAAGTGTTCGCATGTAGTAAAAACCTGAGAAATCCGTCCGTATTCGTCATTTGTTATCGAATCGACTTATAGCCAAATTGTCACATTGGCCGCTCTTCTCTCTGAAACGGTTGTACTTATCGTCTGCAAAGCTATGTCGCGTGCTGCGGTATGCGGAGACAAGAAAATCTTCATAGTAGAACACAGATGAAGCTTCTAAGTTGATGTAATAGCCAGTAAGAAGTAGTACAATTCAAGTTTTAGTTATCGATTATTGACTTTTTAGCTGCCTTTGATGCCTTGGACATGAGCTAGGACCTTAAGATTCTGCATGAAAGGAGGACTAGCAGAGGAGTTGCACGGGTAAATGTGAGAAGTGTTCATACGTAGTAAAAACCTGAGAAATCCGTCCGTTTTCGTCATTTGCTATCGAATCGACTTAAAGCCAGATCGTCACATTGGCCGCTCTTCTCACTGAAACCGTTGTACTTATCGTCTGCAAAGCTATGTCGCGTGCTGCGGTATGCGGAGACACTAAAAGCACCATAGTAGAACACAGATGAAGCTTCTAAGTTGATGCAATAGCCAGTAAGAAGTAGTACAATTCAAGTTTTATGTATCGATTATTGACTTTTTAGCTGGCTTCGGTGCCTTGGACATGAGCTAGGACCTTAAGATTCTGCATGAAAGGATGACTAGCAGCCGAGTTGCACGGGAGAATGTGGAAAGTGTTCATATGTAGTAAAAACCTGAGAAATCCGTCCGTTTTCGTCATTTGTTATCGAATCGACTTAAAGCCAGATCGTCACATTGGCCGCTCTTCTCTCTGAAACGGTTGTACTTATCGTCTGCAAAGCTATGTCACGTACTGCGGTATTCGGAGACACTAAAAACACCATAGTAGAACACAGATGAAGCTTCTAAGATGATGTAATAGCCAGTAAGAAGTTGTACAATTCAATTTTTAGGTATCGGTTATTGACTTTTTGGCTCGCTTTGGTCCCTTGGACATGAGCTAGGACCTTAAGATTCTGCATGAAAGGAGGACTAGGAGCAGAGTTGCACGGGAGAATGTGAAAAGTGTTCATATGTAGTAAAAACCTGAGAAATCCGTCCGTTTTCGTCATTTGTTATCGAATCGACTTAAAGCCAGATCGTCACATTGGTCACTCTTCTCTCTGAAACGGTTGTACTTATTGTCTGCAAAGCTATGTCGCGTGCTGCGGTATGCGGAGACACGAAAATCATCATAGTAGAACACAGATAAAGCTTCTAAGTTGATGTAATAGCCAGTAGGAACTAGTACAATTCAAGTTTTAGGTATCGATTATTGACTTTTTAGCTGGCTTTGGTGCCTTGGACATGAGCTAGGACCTTACGATTCTGCATGAAAAGAGGACTAGCAGCCGAGTTGCACGGGAGAATGTGAAAAGTGTTTATATGTAGTAAAAACCTGAGAAATCCGTCCGTTTTCGTCATTTGTTATCGAATCGACTTAAAGCCAAATCGTCACATTGGCCGCTCTGATCTCTGAAACGGTTGTACTTATCGTCTGCAAAGCTATGTCGCGTACTGCGGTATTCGGAGACACTAAACGCACCATAGTAGAACACAGATGAAGCTTCTAAGATGATGTAATAGCCAGTAAGAAATAGTACAATTCTAGTTTTAGATATCGTTATTGACTTTTTAACTGGCTTTGGTGCCTTGGACATGGGCTATGACCTTAAGATTCTGATGAAAGGAGGACTAGCAGCCGAGTTGCACGGGAGAATGTGAAAAGTGTTCATATCTACTAAAAACCTGAGAAATCCGTCCGTTTGCGTCATTTGTTATCGAATCGACTTAAAGCCAGATCGTAACATTGGCCGCTCTTCTCTCTGAACGGTTGTACTTATCGTCTGCAAAGCTATGTCGCGTACTGCGGTATTCGGAGACACTAAACGCACCATTGTAGAACACAGATGAAACTTCTAAGATGATGTAATAGCCAGTAAGAAGTAGTACAATTCAAGTTTTAGATATTGATTATTGACTCTTTAGCTGGCTTTGGGGCCTTGGACATGATGTAGGACCTTAAGATTCTGCATGAAAGAAGGACTAGCAGCCGAGTTGCACGGGAGAATGTGAAAAGTGTTCATATGTAGTAAAAACCTGAGAAATCCGTCCGTTTTCGTCATTTGTTATCCAATCGACTTAAAGCCAGATCGTCACATTGGCCGCTCTTCTCTCTGAAACGGTTGTACTTATCGTCTGCAAAACTATGTCGCGTGCTGCGGTATGCGGAGAAACTAAAAGCACCGTAGTAGGACACAGATGAAGGTTCTAAGTTGATGTAATAGCCAGTAAGAAGTAGTACAATTCAAGTTTTAGGTATCGATTATTGATTTTTAGCTGGCTTCGGTGCCTTGGACATGAGATAGGACCTTAAGATTCTGCATGAAATTAGGACTAGCAGCCGAGTTGCACGGGAGAATGTGAAAGGTGTTAATATGTAGTAAAAACCTGAGAAATCCGTCCGTTTTCGTCATTTGTTATCGATCGACTTACAGCCAGATCGTCACATTGGCCGCTCTTCTCTCTGAAACGGTTGTACTTATCGTCTGCAAAGCTATGTCGCGTGCTGCGGTATGTGGAGACACTAAAATCACCATAGTAGAACACAGATGAAGCTTCTAAGTTGATGTAATAGCCAGTAAGAAATAGTACAAATCAGGTTTTAGGTATCGATTATTGACTTTTTAGCTGGCTTTGGTGCCTTGGACATGAGCTAGGACCTTGAGATTCGGCATGAAAGGAGGACTAGCAGCCGAGTTGCACGGGATAATGTGAAAAGTGTTCATATGTAGTAAAAACCTGAGAAATCCGTCCGTTTTCGTCATTTGTTATCGAATCGACTGAAAGCCAGATCGTCACATTGGCCGCTCTTCTCTCTGAAACGGTTGTACTTATCGTCTGCAAAGCTATGACGCGTACTGCGATATTCGGAGACACTAAAAACACCATAGTAGAACACAGATGAAGCTTTTAAGTTGATGCAATAGCCAGTAAGAAGTAGTACAATTCAAGTTTTATGTATCGATTATTGACTTTTTAGCTGCCTTTGATGCCTTGGACATGAGCTAGGACCTTAAGATTCTGCATGAAAGGAGGACTAGCAGAGGAGTTGCACGGGTGAATGTGAGAAGTGTTCATACGTAGTAAAAACCTGAGAAATCCGTCCGTTTTCGTCATTTGCTATCGAATCGACTTAAAGCCAGATCGTCACATTGGCCGCTCTTCTCACTGAAACCGTTGTACTTATCGTCTGCAAAGCTATGTCGCGTGCTGCGGTATGCGGAGACACTAAAAGCACCATAGTAGAACACAGATGAAGCTTCTAAGTTGATGCAATAGCCAGTAAGAAGTAGTACAATTCAAGTTTTATGTATCGATTATTGACTTTTTAGCTGGCTTCGGTGCCTTGGACATGAGCTAGGACCTTAAGATTCTGCATGAAAGGATGACTAGCAGCCGAGTTGCACGGGAGAATGTGGAAAGTGTTCATATGTAGTAAAAACCTGAGAAATCCGTCCGTTTTCGTCATTTGTTATCGAATCGACTTAAAGCCAGATGGTCACATTGGCCGCTCTTCTCTCTGAAACGGTTGTACTTATCGTCTGCAAAGCTATGTCACGTACTGCGGTATTCGGAGACACTAAAAGCACCATAGTAGAACACAGATGAAGCTTCTAAGATGATGTAATAGACAGTAAGAAGTTGTACAATTCAATTTTTAGGTATCGGTTATTGACTTTTTGGCTCGCTTTGGTCCCTTGGACATGAGCTAGGACCTTGAGATTCTGCATGAAAGGAGGACTAGGAGCAGAGTTGCACGGGAGAATGTGAAAAGTGTTCATATGTAGTAAAAACCTGAGAAATCCGTCCGTTTTCGTCATTTGTTATCGAATCGACTTAAAGCCAGATCGTCACATTGGTCACTCTTCTCTCTGAAACGGTTGTACTTATTGTCTGCAAAGCTATGTCGCGTGCTGCGGTATGCGGAGACACGAAAATCATCATAGTAGAACACAGATAAAGCTTCTAAGTTGATGTAATAGCCAGTAAGAACTAGTACAATTCAAGTTTTAGGTATCGATTATTGACTTTTTAGCTGGCTTTGGTGCCTTGGACATGAGCTAGGACCTTACGATTCTGCATGAAAAGAGGACTAGCAGCCGAGTTGCACGGGAGAATGTGAAAAGTGTTTATATGTAGTAAAAACCTGAGAAATCCGTCCGTTTTCGTCATTTGTTATCGAATCGACTTAAAGCCAAAACGTCACATTGGCCGCTCTGATCTCTGAAACGGTTGTACTTATCGTCTGCAAAGCTATGTCGCGTACTGCGGTATTCGGAGACACTAAACGCACCATAGTAGAACACAGATGAAGCTTCTAAGATGATGTAATAGCCAGTAAGAAATAGTACAATTCTAGTTTTAGATATCGTTATTGACTTTTTAACTGGCTTTGGTGCCTTGGACATGGGCTATGACCTTAAGATTCTGTTGAAAGGAGGACTAGCAGCCGAGTTGCACGGGAGAATGTGAAAAGTGTTCATATGTAGTAAAAACCTGAGACATCCGTCCGTTTTCGTCATTTTTTTATCCCATCGAGTTAAAGCCAGATCGTCACATTGGTCGCTCTTCTCTCTGAAACGGTTGTACTTATCGTCTGCAAAAGTATGTCGCGTGCTGCGGTATGCGGTGAAACTAAAAGCACCGTAGTAGAACATAGATGAAGGTTCTAAGTTGATGTAATAGCCAGTAAGAAGTAGTCCAATTCAAGTTTTAGGTATCGATTATTGACTTTTTAGCTGGCTTTGGTGCCTTGGACATGTGCTAGGACCTTAAGATTCTGCATAAAAGGAGGACTAGCAGCCGAGTTGCACGGGAGAATGTGAAAAGTGTTCATATGTAGTAAAAACCTGAGAAATCCGTCCGTTTTCGTCATTTGTTATCCAATCGACTTAAAGCCAGATCGTCACATTGGCCGCTCTTCTCTCTGAAACGGTTGTACTTATCGTCTGCAAAACTATGTCGCGTGCTGCGGTATGCGGAGAAACTAAAAGCACCGTAGTAGGACACAGATGAAGGTTCTAAGTTGATGTAATAGCCAGTAAGAAGTAGTCCAATTCAAGTTTTAGGTATCGATTATTGATTTTTAGCTGGCTTCGGTGCCTTGGACATGAGATAGGACCTTAAGATTCTGCATGAAATTAGGACTAGCAGCCGAGTTGCACGGGAGAATGTGAAAGGTGTTCATATGTAGTAAAAACCTGAGATATCGGTCCGTTTTCGTCATTTGTTATCGAATCGACTTATAGCCAGATCGTCACATTGCCGCTCTTCTCTCTGAAACGGTTGTACTTATCGTCTGCAAAGCTATGACGCGGACTGCGGTATGCAGGGACGCTAAAATCACAATAGTAGAACACAGATGAAGCTTCTAAGTTGATGCAATAGCCAGTAAGAAGTAGTACAATTCATGTTTTAGGTATCGATTATTGACTTTTTAGCTGGCTTCGGTGCCTTGGACATGAGCTAGGACCTTAAGATTCAGCATGAGTGGAGGACTAGCAGCCGAGTTGCACGGGAGAATTTGATAAGTGTTCATATGTAGTAAAAACCTGAGAAATCCGTCCGTTTTCGTCATTTGTTATCGAATCGACTTAAAGCCAGATCGTCACATTGGCCGCTCTTCTCTCTGAAACGGTTGTACTTATCGTCTGCATAGCTATGTCGCGTGCTGCGGTATGCGGAGACACTAAAATCACCATAGTAGAACACAGATGAAGCTTCTAAGTTGATGCAATAGCCAGTAAGAAGTAGTACAATTCAAGTTTTATGTATCGATTATTGACTTTTTAGCTGGCTTCGGTGCCTTGGACATGAGCTAGGACCTTAAGATTCTGCATGAAAGGATGACTAGCAGCCGAGTTGCACGGGAGAATGTGGAAAGTGTTCATATGTAGTAAAAACCTGAGAAATCCGTCCGTTTTCGTCATTTGTTATCGAATCGACTTAAAGCCAGATGGTCACATTGGCCGCTCTTCTCTCTGAAACGGTTGTACTTATCGTCTGCAAAGCTATGTCACGTACTGCGGTATTCGGAGACACTAAAAACACCATAGTAGAACACAGGTGAAGCTTCTAAGATGATGTAATAGCCAGTAAGAAGTTGTACAATTCAATTTTTAGGTATCGGTTATTGACTTTTTGGCTCGCTTTGGTCCCTTGGACATGAGCTAGGACCTTAAGATTCTGCATGAAAGGAGGACTAGGAGCAGAGTTGCACGGGAGAATGTGAAAATTGTTCATATGTAGTAAAAACCTGAGAAATCCGTCCGTTTTCGTCATTTGTTATCGAATCGACTTAAAGCCAGATCGTCACATTGGTCACTCTTCTCCCTGAAACGGTTGTACTTATTGTCTGCAAAGCTATGTCGCGTGCTGCGGTATGCGGAGACACGAAAATCATCATAGTAGAACACAGATAAAGCTTCTAAGTTGATGTAATAGCCAGTAAGAACTAGTACAATTCAAGTTTTAGGTATCGATTATTGACTTTTTAGCTGGCTTTGGTGCCTTGGACATGAGCTAGGACCTTACGATTCTGCATGAAAAGAGGACTAGCAGCCGAGTTGCACGGGAGAATGTGAAAAGTGTTTATATGTAGTAAAAACCTGAGAAATCCGTCCGTTTTCGTCATTTGTTATCGAATCGACTTAAAGCCAAATCGTCACATTGGCCGCTCTGATCTCTGAAACGGTTGTACTTATCGTCTGCAAAGCTATGTCGCGTACTGCGGTATTCGGAGACACTAAACGCACCATAGTAGAACACAGATGAAGCTTCTAAGATGATGTAATAGCCAGTAAGAAATAGTACAATTCTAGTTTTAGATATCGTTATTGACTTTTTAACTGGCTTTGGTGCCTTGGACATGGGCTATGACCTTAAGATTCTGATGAAAGGAGGACTAGCAGCCGAGTTGCACGGGAGAATGTGAAAAGTGTTCATATCTACTAAAAACCTGAGAAATCCGTCCGTTTGCGTCATTTGTTATCGAATCGACTTAAAGCCAGATCGTCACATTGGCCGCTCTTCTCTCTGAAACCGTTGTACTTATCGTCTGCAAAGCTATGTCGCGTGCTGCGATATGCGGAGACACTAAAAGCACCATAGTAGAACACAGATGAAGCTTCTAAGTTGATGTAATAGCCAGTAAGAAGTAGTACAATTCAAGTTTTAGATATTGATTATTGACTTTTTAGCTGGCTTTGGTGCCTTGGACATGATCTAGGACCTTAAGATTCTGCATGAAAGAAGGACTAGCAGCCGAGTTGCCCGGGAGAATGTGAAAAGTGTTCATATGTAGTAAAAACCTGAGAAATCCGTCCGTTTTCGTCATTTTTTTATCCCATCGAGTTAAAGCCAGATCGTCACATTGGTTGCTCTTCTCTCTGAAACGGTTGTACTTATCGTCTGCAAAAGTATGTCGCGTGCTGCGGTATGCGGTGAAACTAAAAGCACCGTAGTAGAACATAGATGAAGGTTCTAAGTTGATGTAATAGCCAGTAAGAAGTAGTCCAATTCAAGTTTTAGGTATCGATTATTGACTTTTTAGCTGGCTTTGGTGCCTTGGACATGAGCTAGGACCTTAAGATTCTGCATAAAAGGAGGACTAGCAGCCGAGTTGCACGGGAGAATGTGAAAAGTGTTCATATGTAGTAAAAACCTGAGACATCCGTCCGTTTTCGTCATTTGTTATCGAATCGACTTAAAGCCAGATCGTAACATTGGCCGCTCTTCTCTCTGAACGGTTGTACTTATCGTCTGCAAAGCTATGTCGCGTACTGCGGTATTCGGAGACACTAAACGCACCATTGTAGAACACAGATGAAACTTCTAAGATGATGTTATAGCCAGTAAGAAGTAGTACAATTCAAGTTTTAGATATTGATTATTGACTCTTTAGCTGGCTTTGGGGCCTTGGACATGATGTAGGACCTTAAGATTCTGCATGAAAGAAGGACTAGCAGCCGAGTTGCACGGGAGAATGTGAAAAGTGTTCATATGTAGTAAAAACCTGAGAAATCCGTCCGTTTTCGTCATTTGTTATCCAATCGACTTAAAGCCAGATCGTCACATTGGCCGCTCTTCTCTCTGAAACGGTTGTACTTATCGTCTGCAAAACTATGTCGCGTGCTGCGGTATGCGGAGAAACTAAAAGCACCGTAGTAGGACACAGATGAAGGTTCTAAGTTGATGTAATAGCCAGTAAGATGTAGTCCAATTCAAGTTTTAGGTATCGATTATTGATTTTTAGCTGGCTTCGGTGCCTTGGACATGAGATAGGACCTTAAGATTCTGCATGAAATTTGGACTAGCAGCCGAGTTGCATGGGAGAATGTGAAAGGTGTTCATATGTAGTAAAAACCTGAGAAATCGGTCCGTTTTCGTCATTTGTTATCGAATCGACTTATAGCCAGATCGTCACATTGGCCGCTCTTCTCTCTGAAACGGTTGTACTTATCGTCTGCAAAGCTATGTCTCGTGCTGCGGTATGCGGAGACACTAAAATCACCATAGTAGAACACAGATGAAGCTTTTCAGTTGATGTAATAGGCAGTAAGAAGTAGTAGAATTCAAGTTTTAGGTATCGATTATTGATTTTTAGCTGGCTTCGGTGCCTTGAACATGAGCTAGGACCTTAAGATTCAGCATGAGTGGAGGACTAGCAGCCGAGTTGCACGGGAGAATGTGAAAAGTGTTCATATGTAGTAAAAACCTGAGAAATCCGTCCGTTTTCGTCATTTGTTATCGAATCGACTTAAAGCCAGATGGACACATTGGCCGCTCTTCTCTCTGAAACGGTTGTTCTTATCGTCTGCAGAGCTATGTCGCGTGCTGCGGTATGTGGAGACACTAAACGCACCATTGTAGAACACAGATGAAACTTCTAAGATGATGTAATAGCCAGTAAGAAGTAGTACAATTCAAGTTTTAGATATTTATTATTGACTCTTTAGCTGGCTTTGGTGCCTTGGACATGATGTAGGACCTTAAGATTCTGCATGAAAGAAGGACTAGCAGCCGAGTTGCACGGGAGAATGTGAAAAGTGTTCATATGTAGTAAAAACCTGAGAAATCCGTCCGTTTTCGTCATTTGTTATCGAATCGACTTAAAGCCAGATCGTCACATTTGCCGTTCTTCTCTCTGAATCCGTTGTACTTATCGTCTGCAAAGCTATGTTCGCGTGCTGCGATATACGGAGACACTAAAAGCACCATAGTAGAACACAGATGAAGCTTCTAAGTTGATGTAATATCCAGTAAGATGTAGTACAATTCAAGTTTTAGATATTGATTATTGACTTTTTAGCTGGCTTTTGTTACTTGGACATGATCTAGGACCTTAAGATTCTGCATGAAAGAAGGACTAGCAGCCGAGTTGCACGGGAATGTGAAAAGTGTTCATATGTAGTAAAAACCAACCTGAGAAATCCGTCCGTTTTCGTCATTTGTTATCGAATCGACTTAAAGCCAAATCATCTCATTGGCAGCTCTGCTCTCTGAAACGGTTGTTCTTATCGTCTGCAAAGCTATGTCGCGTGCTGCGGTATGCTGAGATACTAAAAGCACCATAGTACAACACAGATCAAGCTTCTAAGTTGATGTAATAGCCGGTAAGAAGTAGTACAATTCTAGTTCTAGGTATCGGTTATTGACTTTTTAGCTGGCTTTGGTGCCTTGGACATGAGCTAGGACCTTAAGATTCTGCATGAAAGAAGGACTAGCAGCCGAGTTGCCAGGGAGAATGTGAAAAGTGTTCATATGTAGTAAAAACCTGAGAAATCCGTCCGTTTTCGTCATTTGTTATCGAATCGTCTTTTAGCCAGATCGTCACATTGGCCGCTCTTCTCTCTGAAACGGTTGTACTTATCTTCTGCAAAGCTATGTCGCGTGCTGCGGTATGTGGAGACACTAAAAGCACCATAGTAGAACAGAGATGAAGCTTCTAAGTTGATGTAATAGCCAGTAAGAAGTAGTAGAATTCAAGTTTTAGGTATTGATTATTGACTTTTTAGCTGGCTTTGGTGCCTTGGACATGAGCTAGGACCTTAAGATTCTGCATGAAAGGATGACTAGCAGCCGAGTTGCACGGGAGAATGTGAAAAGTGTTCATATGTAATAAAATCCTGAGAAATCCGTCCGTTTTCGTCATTTGTTATCGAATCGACTTAAAGCCAGATCGTCACATTGGCCGCTCTTCTCTCTGAATCGGTTGTACTTATCGTCTGCAAAGCTATTTCGCGTGCTGCGGTATGCGGAGACACTAAAATCACCATAGTAGAACACAGATGAAGCATCTAAGTTGATGTAATAGCCAGTAAGAAGTAGTCCAATTCAAATTTAGGTATCGATTATTGACTTTTTAGCTGGCTTTGGTGACTTGGACATGAGCTAGGACCTTAAGATTCTGCATGAAAGGAGGACTAGCAAACGAGTTGCACGGGAGAATGTGAAAAGTGTTCATATGTAATAAAAACCTGAGAAATAAGTCCGTTTTCGTCATTTGTTATCGAATCGACTTAAAGCCAGATCGTCACATTGGCCGCTCTTCTCTCTGAAACGGTTGTACTTATCGTCTACAAAGCTATGTCGCGTGCTGCGGTATGCGGAGACACTAAAAGCACCATAGTAGAACACAGATGAAGCTTCTAAGTTGATGTAATAGCCAGTAAGAAGTAGTACAATTCAAGTTTTAGGTATCGGTTATTAACTTTTTAGCTGGCTTTGGTGCCTTGGACATGAGCTAGAACCTTAACATTCTGCATGAAAGGAGGACTAGCTGCCGAGTTGCACGGGAGAATGTGAAAAGTGTTCATACGTACTAAAAACCCAAGAAATCCGTCCGTTTTCGTCATTTGTTATCGAATCTACTTATAGCCAGATCGTCACATTGACCGCTCTTCTCTCTGAGACGGTTGTACTTATCGTCTGCAAAGCTATGTCGCGTACTGCGGTATGCGGAGACACTAAAATCACCATAGTAGAACACAGATGAAGCATCTAAGTTGATGTAATAGCCAGTAAGAAGTAGTCCAATTCAAGTTTTAGGTATCGATTATTGACTTTTTAGCTGGCTTTGGTGACTTGGACATGAGCTAGGACCTTAAGGTTCTATATGAAAGGAGGACTAGCAACCGAGTTGCACGGTAGAATGTGAAAAGTGTTCATATGTAATAAAAACCTGAGAAATCCGTCCGTTTTCGTCATTTGTTATCGAATCGACTTAAAGCCAGATCGTCACATTGGCCGCTCTTCTCTCTGAAACGGTTGTACTTATCGTCTACAAAGCTACGTCGCGTGCTGCGGTATGCGGAGACACTAAAAGCACCATAGTAGAACACAGATGAAGCTTCTAAGTTGATGTAATAGCCAGTAAGAAGTAGTACAATTCAAGTTTTAGGTATCGGTTATTGACTTTTTAGCTGGCTTTGGTGACTTGGACATGAGCTAGGACCTTAAGATTCTGCATGAAAGGAGGACTAGCTGCCGAGTTGCACGGGAGAATGTGAAAAGTGTTCATATGTAGTAAAAACCCAAGAAATCCGTCCGTTTTCGTCATTTGTTATCGAATCGTCTTAAAGCCAGATCGTCACATTGACCGCTCATCTCTCTGAAACGGTTGTACTTATCGTCTGCAAAGCTATGTCGCCTGCTGCGGTATGCGGAGACACTAAAAGCACCATAGTAGAACACAGATGAAGCTTCTAAGTTGATGTAATAGCCAGTAAGAAGTAGTACAATTCAAGTTTTAAGTATTGATTATTAACCTTTTAGCTGCCTTGGTGCCTTGGACATGAGCTAGGACCTTGAGATTCTGCATGAAAGGAGGACTAGCAACCGAGTTGCACGGTAGAATGTAAAAAGTGTTCGCATGTAGTAAAAACCTGAGAAATCCGTCCGTTTTCGTCATTTGTTATCGAATCGACTTATAGCCAGATCGTCATATTGGCCGCTCTTCTCTCTGAAACGGTTGTACTTATCGTCTGCAAAGCTATGTCGCGTGCTGCGGTATGCGGAGACACTAAAATCACCATAGTAGAACACAGATGAAGCATCTAAGTTGATGTAATAGCCAATAAGAAGTAGTCCAATTGAAGTTTTTGGTATCGATTATTGACGTTTTAGCTGGCTTTGGTGACTTGGACATGCGCTAGGACCTTAAGATTCTGCATGAAAGGAGGACTAGCAGCCGAGTTGCACGGGAGAATGTGAAAAGTGTTCATATGTAGTAAAAACCTGAGAAATCCGTCCGTTTTCGTCATTTGTTATCGAATCGACTTAAAGCTAGATGGTCACATTGGCCGCTCTTCTCTCTGAAACGGTTTACTTATCGTCTGCAAAGCTATGTCACGTACTGCGGTATTCGGAGACACTAAAAACACCATAGTAGAACACAGATGAAGCTTCTAAGATGATGTAATAGCCAGTAAGAAGTTGTACAATTCAATTTTTAGGTATCGGTTATTGCCTTTTTTCTCGCTTTGGTCCCTTGGACATGAGCTAGGACCTTAAGATTCTGCATGAAAGGAGGACTAGCAGCCGAGTTGCACGGGAGAATGTGGAAAGTGTTCATATGTAGTAAAAACCTGAGAAATCCGTCCGTTTTCGTCATTTGTTATCGAATCGACTTAAAGCCAGATCGTAACATTGGCCGCTCTTCTCTCTAAAACGGTTGTACTTATCGTCTGCAAAACTATGTCGCGTGCTGCGGTATGCGGAGACACTAAAATCACCATAGTAGAACACAGATGAAGCATCTAAGTTGATGTAATAGCCAGTAAGAAGTAGTCCAATTCAAGTTTTAGGTATTGATTATTGACTTTTTAGCTGGCTTTGGTGCCTTGGACATGAGCTAGGACCTTAAGATTCTGCATGAAAGGATGACTAGCAGCCGAGTTGCACGGGAGAATGTAAAAGTGTTCATATGTAATAAAATCCTGAGAAATCCGTCCGTTTTCGTCATTTGTTATCGAATCGACTTAAAGCCAGATCGTCACATTGGCCGCTCTTCTCTCTGAAACGGTTGTACTTATCGTCTGCAAAGTTATTTCGCGTGCTGCGGTATGCGGAGACACTAAAATCACCATAGTAGAACACAGATGAAGCATCTAAGTTGATGTAATAGCCAGTAAGAAGTAGTCCAATTCAAATTTAGGTATCGATTATTGACTTTTTAGCTGGCTTTGGTGACTTGGACATGAGCTAGGACTTTAAGATTCTGCATGAAAGGAGGACTAGCAAACGAGTTGCACGGGAGAATGTGAAAAGTGTTCATATGTAGTAAAAACCTGAGAAATCCGTCCGTTTTCGTCAATTGTTATCGAATCGACTTTTAGCCAGATCGTCACATTGGCCGCTCTTCTCTCTGAAACGGTTGTACTTATCTTCTGCAAAGCTATGTCGCGTGCTGCGGTATGTGGAGACACTAAAAGCACCATAGTAGAACAGAGATGAAGCTTCTAATTTGATGTAATAGCCAGTAAGAAGTAGTAGAATTCAAGTTTTAGGTATTGATTATTGACTTTTTAGCTGGCTTTGGTGCCTTGGACATGAGCTAGGACCTTAAGATTCTGCATGAAAGGATGACTAGCAGCCGAGTTGCACGGGAGAATGTGAAAAGTGTTCATATGTAATAAAATCCTGAGAAATCCGTCCGTTTTCGTCATTTGTTATCGAATCGACTTAAAGCCAGATCGTCACATTGGCCGCTCTTCGCTCTGAAACGGTTGTACTTATCGTCTGCAAAGCTATTTCGCGTGCTGCGGTATGCGGAGACACTAAAATCACCATAGTAGAACACAGATGAATCATCTAAGTTGATGTAATAGCCAGTAAGAAGTAGTCCAATTCAAGTTTTAAGTATTGATTATTAACCTTTTAGCTGCCTTGGTGCCTTGGACATGAGCTAGGACCTTGAGATTCTGCATGAAAGGAGGACTAGCAACCGAGTTGCACGGTAGAATGTGGAAAGTGTTCATATGTAGTAAAAACCTGAGAAATCCGTCCGTTTTCGTCATTTGTTATCGAATCGACTTAAAGCCAGATCGTCACATTGGCCGCTCTTCTCTCTGAAACCGTTGTACTTATCGTCTGCAAAGCTATGTCGCGTGCTGCGGTATGCGGATACACTAAAAGCACCATAGTAGAACACAGATGAAGCTTCTAAGTTGATGCAATAGCCAGTAAGAAGTAGTACAATTCAAGTTTTAGGTATCGATTATTGCCTTTTTAGCTGGCTTCGGTGCCTTGGACATGAGCTAGGACCTTAAGATTCTGCATGAAAGGAGGACTAGCAGCCGAGTTGCACGGGAGAATGTGGAAAGTGTTCATATGTAGTAAAAACCTGAGAAATCCGTCCGTTTTCGTCATTTGTTATCGAATCGACTTAAAGCTAGATGGTCACATTGGCCGCTCTTCTCTCTGAAACGGTTGTACTTATCGTCTGCAAAGCTATGTCACGTACTGCGATATTCGGAGACACTAAAAACACCATAGTAGAACACAGATGAAGCTTCTAAGATGATGTAATAGCCAGTAAGAAGTTGTACAATTCAATTTTTAGGTATCGGTTATTGACTTTTGGCTCGCTTTGGTCCCTTGGACATGAGCTAGGACCTTAAGATTCTGCATGAAAGGAGGACTAGGAGCAGAGTTGCACGGGAGAATTTGAAAAGTGTTCATATGTAGTAAAAATCTGAGAAATCCGTCCGTTTTCGTCATTTGTTATCGAATCGACTTAAAGCCAGATCGTCACATTGGTCACTCTTCTCTCTGAAACGGTTGTACTTATTGTCTGCAAAGCTATGTCGCGTGCTGCGGTATGCGGAGACACGAAAATCATCATAGTAGAACACAGATAAAGCTTCTAAGTTGATGTAATAGCCAGTAAGAACTAGTACAATTCAAGTTTTAGGTATCGATTATTGACTTTTTAGCTGGCTTTGGTGCCTTGGACATGAGCTAGGACCTTACGATTCTGCATGAAAGGAGGACTGGCAGCCGAGTTGCACGGGAGAATGTGAAAAGTGTTTATATGTAGTAAAAACCTGAGAAATCCGTCCGTTTTCGTCATTTGTTATCGAATCGACTTAAAGCCAAATCGTCACATTGGCCGCTCTGCTCTTTGAAACGGTTGTACTTATCGTCTGGAAAGCTATGTCGCGTACTGCGGTATTCGGAGACACTAAACGCACAATAGTAGAACACAGATGAAGCTTCTAAGATGATGTAATAGCCAGTAAGAAATAGTACAATTCAAGTTTGAGATATCGTTATTGACTTTTTAGCTAGCTTTGGTTCCTTGGACATGGGCTATGAAATTAAGATTCTGCATGAAAGGAGGACTAGCAGCCGAGTTGCACGGGAGAATGTGAAAAGTGTTCATATCTAGTAAAAACCTGAGAAATCCGTCCGTTTGCGTCATTTGTTATTGAATCGACTTAAAGCCAGATCGTCACACTGGCCACTCTTCTCTCTGAAACCGTAGTACTTATCGTCTGCAAAGCTATGTCGCGTGCTGCGATATGCGGAGACACTAAAAGCACCATAGTAGAACACAGATGAAGCTTCTAAGTTGATGTAATAGATAGTTAGAAGTAGTACAATTCAAGTTTTAGGTATCGATTATTGACTTTTTAGCTGGCTTTGGTGCCTTGGACATGAGCTAGGACCTTAAGATTCTGCATGAAAGGAGGACTAGCAGCCGAGTTGCACAGGAGAATGTGAAAAGTGTTCATATGTAGTAAAAACCTGAGAAATCCGTCCGTTTTCGTCATTTGTTATCGAATCGACTTAAAGCCAGATCGTCACATTGGCCGCTCTTCTCTCTGAACGGTTGTACTTATCGTCTGCAAACCTATGTCGCGTGCTGCGGTATGCGGAGACACTCAAATCACCATAGTAGAACACAGATGAAGCTTTTATGTTGATGTAATAGCCAGTAAGAAGTAGTAGAATTCAAGTTTTAGGTATCGATTATTGATTTTTAGCTGGCTTCGGTGCCTTGGACATGAGCTAGGACCTTAAGATTCTGCATGAAATTAGGACTAGCAGCCGAGTTGCACGGGAGAATGTGAAAGGTGTTCATATGTAGTAAAAACCTGAGAAATCCGTCCGTTTTCGTCATTTGTTATCGAATCGACTTATAGCCAGATCGTCACTTTGGCCGCTCTTCTCTCTGAAACGGTTGTACTTATCGTCTGCAAAGCTATGTCGCGTGCTGCGGTATGCAGGGACGCTAAAATCACCATAGTAGAACACAGATGAAGCTTCTAAGTTGATGCAATAGCCAGTAAGAAGTAGTACAATTCATGTTTTAGGTATCGATTATTGATTTTTTAGCTGGCTTTGGTGCCTTGGACATGAGCTAGGACCTTAAGATTCTGCATGAGAGGAGGACTAGCAGCCGAGTTGCACGGGAGAATGTGAAAAGTGTTCATATGTAGTAAAAACCTGAGAAATCCGTCCGTTTTCGTCATTTGTTATCGAATCGACTTAAAGCCAGATG
This sequence comes from Schistocerca gregaria, assembly GCF_023897955.1. Classification (NCBI taxonomy): domain Eukaryota; kingdom Metazoa; phylum Arthropoda; class Insecta; order Orthoptera; family Acrididae; genus Schistocerca; species Schistocerca gregaria. Next base: position 175,485 of record NW_026061765.1, on the reverse strand, counting down.
GACACATTGGCCGCTCTTCTCTCTTAAACGGTTGTACTTATCGTCTGCAGAGCTATGTCGCGTGCTGCGGTATTTGGAGACACTAAAATCACCATAGTAGAACACAGATGAAGCTTCTAATTTGATGTAATAGCCAGTAAGAAATAGTACAATTCAAGTTTTAGGTATCGATTATTGACTTTTTAGCTGTCTTTGGTGCCTTGGACATGAGCTAGGACCTTGAGATTCGGCATGAAAGGATGACTAGCAGCCGAGTTGCACGGGAGAATGTGAAAAGTGTTCATATGTAGTAAAAACCTGAGAAATCCGTCCGTTTTAGTCATTTGTTATCGAATCGACTTAAAGCCAGATCGTCACATTGGCCACTCTTCTCTCAGAAACGGTTGTACTTATTGTCTGCAAAGTTATGTCGCGTGCTGCGGTATGCGGAGACACGAAAATCATCATAGTAGAACACAGATAAAACTTCTAAGTTGATGTAATAGCCAGTAAGAATTAGTACAATTCAAGTTTTAGGTATCTATTATTGACTTTTTAGCGGGCTTTGGTGCCTTGGACATGAGCTAGGACCTTAAGATTCAGCATGAAAGTAGGACTAGCAGATGAGTTGCACGGGAGAATGTGAAAAGTGTTCAAATGTAGTAAAAACCTGAGAAATCCGTCCGTTTTCGTCATTTGTTATCGAATCGACTTAAAGCCAAATCGGCACATTGGCCGCTCTGCTCTCTGAAACGTTTGTACATATCGTCTGCAAACCTATGTCGCGTACTGCGGTATTCGGAGACACTAAACGCAATATAGTAGAACACAGATGAAGCTTCTAAGATGATATAATAGCGAGTATGAAATAGTACAATTCAAGTTTTAGGTATAGTTATTGACTTTTTAGCTGGCTTTGGTGCCTTGGACATGAGCCAGGACCTTAAGATTCTGCATGAAAGGAGGACTAGCAGCCGAGTTGCACGGGAGAATGTGAAAAGTGTTCATATGTAGTAAAAACCTGAGATATCCGTCCGTTTTAGTCATTTGTTATCGAATCGACTTAAAGCCAGATCGTCACATTGGCCACTCTTCTCTCAGAAACGGTTGTACTTATTGTCTGCAAAGTTATGTCGCGTGCTGCGGTATGCGGAGACACGAAAATCATCATAGTAGAACACAGATAAAGCTTCTAAGTTGATGTAATAGCCAGTAAGAATTAGTACAATTCAAGTTTTAGGTATCGATTATTGACTTTTCAGCGGGCTTTGGTGCCTTGGACATGAGCTATGACCTTAAGATTCTGCATGAAAGAGGACTAGCACTCGAGTTGCACGGGAGAATGTGAAAAGTGTTCATATGTAGTAAAAACCTTAGAAATCCGTCCGTTTTCGTCATTTGTTATCGAATCGACTTAAAGCCAGATCGTCACATTTGCCGTTCTTCTCTCTGAATCCGTTGTACTTATCGTCTGCAAAGCTACGTCGCGTGCTGCGGTATGCGGAGACTCTAAAAGCACCATAGTAGAACACAGATTAAAATTCTAAGTTGATGTAATAGCCAGTAAGAAGTAGTACAATTCAAGTTTTAGATATTGATTATTGACTTTTTAGCTGGCTTTGGTGCCTTGGACATGATCTAGGACCTTAAGATTCTGCATGAAAGAAGGACTAGCAGGCGAGTTGCACGGGTGAATGTGAAAAGTGTTCATATGTAGTAAAAACCAACCTGAGAAATCCGTCCGTTTTCGTCATTTGTTATCGAATCGACTTAAAGCCAAATCATCACATTGGCAGCTCTGCTCTCTGAAACGGTTGTTCTTATCGTCTGCAAAGCTATGTCGCGTACTGTTGTATTCGGAGACACTAAAAGCACCATAGTAGAACACAGATGAAGCTTCTAAGTTGATGTAATAGCCAGTAAGAAGTAGTAGAATTCAAGTTTTAGGTATCGATTATTGACTTTTTAGGTGGCTTTGGTGCCTTGGACATGAGCTAGGACCTTAAGATTCTGCATGAAAGGAGGACTAGCAGCCGAGTTGCACGGGAGAATGTGAAAAGTGTTCATATGTAGTAAAAACCTGAGAAATCCGTCCGTTTTCGTCATTTGTTATCGAATCGACTTAAAGCCAGATGGTCACATTGGCCGCTCTTCTCTCTGAAACGGTTGTACTTATCGTCTGCAAAGCTATGTCGCGTGCTGCGGTATGTGGAGACACTAAAATCACCATAGTAGAACACAGATGAAGCTTCTAAGTTGATGTAATAGCCAGTAAGAAGTAGTACAATTTAAGTTCTAGGTATCGATTATTGACTTTTTTAATGGCTTTGGTGCCGTGGACATGAGCAAGGACCTTGAGATTCTGCATGAAAGGAGGACTAGCAGCCGAGTTGCACGGGACAATGTGAAAAGAGTTCATATGTAGTAAAAACCTGAGAAATCCGTCCGTTTTCGTCATTTGTTATCGAATCGACTTAAAGCCAGATCATCACATTGGCCGCTCTTATCTCTGAAACGGTTGTACTTATCGTCTGCAAAACTATGTCGCGTACTGCGGTATTCGGAGACACTAAAAACACCATAGTAGAACACAGATGAAGCTTCTAAGATGATATAATAGCCAGTAAGAAGTAGTACAATTCAAGTTTTAGGTATCGGTTATTGTATTTTTAGCTGGCTTTGGTGCATTGAACATGAGGTAGGACCTTAAGATTCTGTATGAAAGGAGGACTAGCAGCCCGGTTGCACGGGAGAATGTGAAAACTGTTCTTATGTAGTAAAAACCAACCTGAGAAATCCGTCCGTTTTCGTCATTTTTTATCGAATCGACTTAAAGCCAGATCGTCACATTGGCCGCTCTTCTCTCTGAAACGGTTGTACTTATCGTCTGCAAAGCTATGTCGCGTGCTGCGGTATGCGGAGACACTAAAAGCACCATAGTAGAATACATATGAAGCTTCTAAGATGATGTAATAGCCAGTAAGAAGTTGTACAATTCAAGTTTTAGGTATTGATTATTGACTTTTTAGCTGGCTTTGGTGCCTTGGACATGAGCTAGGACCTTAATATTCTTCATGAAAGGAGGAGTAGCAGCCGAGTTGTACGGGAGAATGTGAAAAGTGTTCATATGTAGTAAAAACCTGAGAAATCCGTCCGTTTTCGTCATTTGTTATCGAATCGACTTAAAGCCAGATCGTCACATTGGCCGCTCTTCTCTCTGAAACGGTTGTACTTATCGTCTGCAAAGCTATGTCGCGAGCTGCGGTGTGCGGAGGCACTAAAAGCACCATAATAGAACACAGATGAAGCTTCTAAGATGATGAAATAGAAAGTAATAAGTTGTACAATTCAAGTTTTAGGTATTGATTATTGACTTTTTAGCTGGCTTTGGTGCCTTGGACATGAGCTAGGACCTTAAGATTCTTCATGAAAGGAGGAGTAGCAGCCGAGTTGCACGGGAGAATGTGAAAAGTGTTCATATGTAGTAAAAACCTGAGAAATCCGTCCGTTTTCGTCATTTGTTATCAAATCGACTTAAAGCCAGATGGACACATTGGCCGCTCTTCTCTCTTAAACGGTTGTACTTATCGTCTGGAGAGCTATGTCGCGTGCTGCGCTATGTGGAGACACTAAAATCACCATAGTAGAACACAGATGAAGCTTCTAAGTTGATGTAATAGCCAGTAAGAAATAGTACAATTTAAGTTTTAGGTATCGATTATTGACCTTTTAGCTGGATTTGGTGCCTTGGACATGAGCTAGGACCTTGAGATTCGGCATGAAAGGAGGACTAGTAGCCGAGTTGCACGGGAGAATGTGAAAAGTGTTCATATGTAGTAAAAACCTGAGAAATCCGTCCGTTTTCGTCATTTGTTATCGAATCGACTTAAAGCCCGATCGTCACATTGGCCGCTCTTCTCTCTAAAACGGTTGTACTTATCGTCTGCAAAGCTATGTCGCGTACTGTTGTATTCGGAGACACTAAACGCACCATAGTAGAACACAGATGAAGCTTCTAAGATGATATAATAGCCAGTAAGAAATAGTAGAATTCAAGTTTTAGGTATACTTATTGACTTTTTAGCTGGCTTTAGCGCCTTGGACATGAGCTATGACCTTAAGATTCTGCATGAAAGGAGGACTAGCACCCGAGTTGCACGGGAGAATGTGAAAACTGTTCATATGTAGTAAAAACATGAGAAATCCGTCCGTTTTCGTCATTTGTTATCTAATCGACTTAAAGCCAGATCGTCACATTTGCCGTTCTTTTCTCTGAAACCGTTGTACTTTTCGTCTGCAGAGCTATGTCGCGTGCTGCGGTATTTGGAGACACTAAAATCACCATAGTAGAACACAGATGAAGCTTCTAATTTGATGTAATAGCCAGTAAGAAATAGTACAATTCAAGTTTTAGGTATCGATTATTGACTTTTTAGCGGGCTTTGGTGCCTTGGACATGAGCTAGGACCTTAAGATTCAGCATGAAAGTAGGACTAGCAGATGAGTTGCACGGGAGAATGTGAAAAGTGTTCAAATGTAGTAAAAACCTGAGAAATCCGTCCGTTTTCGTCATTTGTTATCGAATCGACTTAAAGCCAAATCGGCACATTGGCCGCTCTGCTCTCTGAAACGTTTGTACATATCGTCTGCAAACCTATGTCGCGTACTGCGGTATTCGGAGACACTAAACGCAATATAGTAGAACACAGATGAAGCTTCTAAGATGATATAATAGCGAGTATGAAATAGTACAATTCAAGTTTTAGGTATAGTTATTGACTTTTTAGCTGGCTTTGGTGCCTTGGACATGAGCCAGGACCTTAAGATTCTGCATGAAAGGAGGACTAGCAGCCGAGTTGCACGGGAGAATGTGAAAAGTGTTCATATGTAGTAAAAACCTGAGATATCCGTCCGTTTTAGTCATTTGTTATCGAATCGACTTAAAGCCAGATCGTCACATTGGCCACTCTTCTCTCAGAAACGGTTGTACTTATTGTCTGCAAAGTTATGTCGCGTGCTGCGGTATGCGGAGACACGAAAATCATCATAGTAGAACACAGATAAAGCTTCTAAGTTGATGTAATAGCCAGTAAGAATTAGTACAATTCAAGTTTTAGGTATCGATTATTGACTTTTTAGCGGGCTTTGGTGCCTTGGACATGAGCTATGACCTTAAGATTCTGCATGAAAGAGGACTAGCACTCGAGTTGCACGGGAGAATGTGAAAAGTGTTCATATGTAGTAAAAACCTTAGAAATCCGTCCGTTTTCGTCATTTGTTATCGAATCGACTTAAAGCCAGATCGTCACATTTGCCGTTCTTCTCTCTGAATCCGTTGTACTTATCGTCTGCAAAGCTACGTCGCGTGCTGCGGTATGCGGAGACTCTAAAAGCACCATAGTAGAACACAGATTAAAATTCTAAGTTGATGTAATAGCCAGTAAGAAGTAGTACAATTCAAGTTTTAGATATTGATTATTGACTTTTTAGCTGGCTTTGGTGCCTTGGACATGATCTAGGACCTTAAGATTCTGCATGAAAGAAGGACTAGCAGGCGAGTTGCACGGGTGAATGTGAAAAGTGTTCATATGTAGTAAAAACCAACCTGAGAAATCCGTCCGTTTTCGTCATTTGTTATCGAATCGACTTAAAGCCAAATCATCACATTGGCAGCTCTGCTCTCTGAAACGGTTGTTCTTATCGTCTGCAAAGCTATGTCGCGTACTGTTGTATTCGGAGACACTAAAAGCACCATAGTAGAACACAGATGAAGCTTCTAAGTTGATGTAATAGCCAGTAAGAAGTAGTAGAATTCAAGTTTTAGGTATCGATTATTGACTTTTTAGGTGGCTTTGGTGCCTTGGACATGAGCTAGGACCTTAAGATTCTGCATGAAAGGAGGACTAGCAGCCGAGTTGCACGGGAGAATGTGAAAAGTGTTCATATGTAGTAAAAACCTGAGAAATCCGTCCGTTTTCGTCATTTGTTATCGAATCGACTTAAAGCCAGATGGTCACATTGGCCGCTCTTCTCTCTGAAACGGTTGTACTTATCGTCTGCAAAGCTATGTCGCGTGCTGCGGTATGTGGAGACACTAAAATCACCATAGTAGAACACAGATGAAGCTTCTAAGTTGATGTAATAGCCAGTAAGAAGTAGTACAATTTAAGTTCTAGGTATCGATTATTGACTTTTTTAATGGCTTTGGTGCCATGGACATGAGCAAGGACCTTGAGATTCTGCATGAAAGGAGGACTAGCAGCCGAGTTGCACGGGACAATGTGAAAAGAGTTCATATGTAGTAAAAACCTGAGAAATCCGTCCGTTTTCGTCATTTGTTATCGAATCGACTTAAAGCCAGATCATCACATTGGCCGCTCTTATCTCTGAAACGGTTGTACTTATCGTCTGCAAAACTATGTCGCGTACTGCGGTATTCGGAGACACTAAAAACACCATAGTAGAACACAGATGAAGCTTCTAAGATGATATAATAGCCAGTAAGAAGTAGTACAATTCAAGTTTTAGGTATCGGTTATTGTATTTTTAGCTGGCTTTGGTGCATTCAACATGAGGTAGGACCTTAAGATTCTGTATGAAAGGAGGACTAGCAGCCCGGTTGCACGGGAGAATGTGAAAACTGTTCTTATGTAGTAAAAACCAACCTGAGAAATCCGTCCGTTTTCGTCATTTTTTATCGAATCGACTTAAAGCCAGATCGTCACATTGGCCGCTCTTCTCTCTGAAACGGTTGTACTTATCGTCTGCAAAGCTATGTCGCGTGCTGCGGTATGCGGAGACACTAAAAGCACCATAGTAGAATACATATGAAGCTTCTAAGATGATGTAATAGCCAGTAAGAAGTTGTACAATTCAAGTTTTAGGTATTGATTATTGACTTTTTAGCTGGCTTTGGTGCCTTGGACATGAGCTAGGACCTTAATATTCTTCATGAAAGGAGGAGTAGCAGCCGAGTTGTACGGGAGAATGTGAAAAGTGTTCATATGTAGTAAAAACCTGAGAAATCCGTCCGTTTTCGTCATTTGTTATCGAATCGACTTAAAGCCAGATCGTCACATTGGCCGCTCTTCTCTCTGAAACGGTTGTACTTATCGTCTGCAAAGCTATGTCGCGAGCTGCGGTGTGCGGAGGCACTAAAAGCACCATAATAGAACACAGATGAAGCTTCTAAGATGATGAAATAGAAAGTAATAAGTTGTACAATTCAAGTTTTAGGTATTGATTATTGACTTTTTAGCTGGCTTTGGTGCCTTGGACATGAGCTAGGACCTTAAGATTCTTCATGAAAGGAGGAGTAGCAGCCGAGTTGCACGGGAGAATGTGAAAAGTGTTCATATGTAGTAAAAACCTGAGAAATCCGTCCGTTTTCGTCATTTGTTATCAAATCGACTTAAAGCCAGATGGACACATTGGCCGCTCTTCTCTCTTAAACGGTTGTACTTATCGTCTGGAGAGCTATGTCGCGTGCTGCGCTATGTGGAGACACTAAAATCACCATAGTAGAACACAGATGAAGCTTCTAAGTTGATGTAATAGCCAGTAAGAAATAGTACAATTTAAGTTTTAGGTATCGATTATTGACCTTTTAGCTGGATTTGGTGCCTTGGACATGAGCTAGGACCTTGAGATTCGGCATGAAAGGAGGACTAGCAGCCGAGTTGCACGGGAGAATGTGAAAAGTGTTCATATGTAGTAAAAACCTGAGAAATCCGTCCGTTTTCGTCATTTGTTATCGAATCGACTTAAAGCCCGATCGTCACATTGGCCGCTCTTCTCTCTAAAACGGTTGTACTTATCGTCTGCAAAGCTATGTCGCGTACTGTTGTATTCGGAGACACTAAACGCACCATAGTAGAACACAGATGAAGCTTCTAAGATGATATAATAGCCAGTAAGAAATAGTAGAATTCAAGTTTTAGGTATACTTATTGACTTTTTAGCTGGCTTTAGCGCCTTGGACATGAGCTATGACCTTAAGATTCTGCATGAAAGGAGGACTAGCACCCGAGTTGCACGGGAGAATGTGAAAACTGTTCATATGTAGTAAAAACATGAGAAATCCGTCCGTTTTCGTCATTTGTTATCTAATCGACTTAAAGCCAGATCGTCACAATTTCCGTTCTTTTCTCTGAAACCGTTGTACTTTTCGTCTGCAAAGCTATGTCGCGTGCTGCGGTATGCGGAGACACTAAAAGCACCATAGTAGAACACAGATGAAGCTTCTAAGTTGATGTAATAGCCAGTAAGAAGTAGTCCAATTCAAGTTTTAGGTATCGATTATTGACTTTTTAGCTGGCTTTGGTGCCTTGGACATGAGCTAGGACCTTAAGATTCTGCATAAAAGGAGGACTAGCAGCCGAGTTGCACGGGAGAATGTGAAAAGTGTTCATATGTAATAAAAACCTGAGACATCCGTCAGTTTTCGTCATTTGTTATCGAATTGACTTAAAACCAGATGGTCACATTGACCGCTCTTCTCTCTGAAACGGTTGTACTTATCGTCTGCAAAGCTATGTCGCATACTGCGGTATGTGGAGACAATAAAATCACCATAGTAGAACACAGATGAAGCTTCTAAGTTGATGTAATAGCCAGTAAGAAGTAGTACAATTCAAGTTGTAGGTATCGATTATTGACTTTTTAGCTGGCTTTGGTGCCTTGGACATGAGCTAGGATCTTGAGATTCTGCATGAAAGGAGGACTAGCAGCCGAGTTGCACGGGACAATGTGAAAAGTGTTCATATGTAGTAAAAACCTGAGAAATCCGTCCGTTTTCGTCATTTGTTATCGAATCGACTTAAAGCCAGATCGTCACATTGGCCGCTCTTCTCTCTGAAACGGTTGTACTTATCGTCTGCAAAGCTATGTCGCGTGCTGCGGTGTGCGGAGGCACTAAAAGCACCATAATAGAACACAGATGAAGCTTCTAAGATGATGTAATAGAAAGTAATAAGTTGTACAATTCAAGTTTTAGGTATTGATTATTGACTTTTAAACTGGCTTTGGTGCCTTGGACATGAGCTAGGACCTTAAGATTCTTCATGAAAGGAGGAGTAGCAGCCGAGTTGCACGGGAGAAAGTGAAAAGTGTTCATATGTAGTAAAAACCTGAGAAATCCGTCCGTTTTCGTCATTTGTTATCAAATCGACTTAAAGCCAGATGGACACATTGGCCGCTCTTCTCTCTTAAACGGTTGTACTTATCGTCTGGAGAGCTATGTCGCGTGCTGCGCTATGTGGAGACACTAAAATCACCATAGTAGAACACAGATGAAGCTTCTAAGTTGATGTAATAGCCAGTAAGAAATAGTACAATTTAAGTTTTAGGTATCGATTATTGACTTTTTAGCTGGCTTTGGTGCCTTGGACATGAGCTAGGACCTTGAGATTCGGCATGAAAGGAGGACTAGCAGCCGAGTTGCACGGGAGAATGTGAAAAGTGTTCATATGTAGTAAAAACCTGAGAAATCCGTCCGTTTTCGTCATTTGTTATCGAATCGACTTAAAGCCCGATCGTCACATTGGCCGCTCTTCTCTCTTAAACGGTTGTTCTTATCGTCTGGAGAGCTATGTCGCGTGCTGCGCTATGTGGAGACACTAAAATCACCATAGTAGAACACAGATGAAGCTTCTAAGTTGATGTAATAGCCAGTAAGAAATAGTACAATTTAAGTTTTAGGTATCGATTATTGACTTTTTAGCTGGCTTTGGTGCCTTGGACATGAGCTAGGACCTTGAGATTCGGCATGAAAGGAGGACTAGCAGCCGAGTTGCACGGGAGAATGTGAAAAGTGTTCATATGTAGTAAAAACCTGTGAAATCCGTCCGTTTTCGTCATTTGTTATCGAATCGACTTAAAGCCCGATCGTCACATTGGCCGCTCTTCTCTCTGAAACGGTTGTACTTATCGTCTGCAAAGCTATGTCGCATACTGTTGTATTCGGAGACACTAAACGCACCATAGTAGAAACACAGATGAAGCTTCTAAGATGATATAATAGCCAGTAAGAAATAGTAGAATTCAAGTTTTAGGTATACTTATTGACTTTTTAGCTGGCTTTAGTGCCTTGGACATGAGCTATGACCTTAAGATTCTGCATGAAAGGAGGACTAGCACCCGAGTTGCACGGGAGAATGTGAAAAGTGTTCATATGTAGTAAAAACCTCAGAAATCCGTCCGTTTTCGTCATTTGTTATCTAATCGACTTAAAGCCAGATCGTCACATTTGCCGTTATTTTCTCTTAAACCGTTGTACTTTTCGTCTGCAAAGCTATACCGCGTGCTGCGGTATGCGGAGACACTAAAAGCACCATAGTAGAACACAGATGAAGCTTCTAAGTTGATGTAATAGCCAGTAAGAAGTAGTCCAATTCAAGTTTTAGGTATCGATTATTGAATTTTTAGCTGGCTTTGGTGCCTTGGACATGAGCTAGGACCTTAAGATTCTGCATAAAAGGAGGACTAGCAGCCGAGTTGCACGGGAGAATGTGAAAAGTGTTCATATGTAATAAAAACCTGAGACATCCGTCAGTTTTCGTCATTTGTTATCGAATTGACTTAAAGCCAGATGGTCACATTGACCGCTCTTCTCTCTGAAACGGTTGTACTTATCGTCTGCAAAGCTATGTCGCATGCTGCGGTATGTGGAGACAATAAAATCACCATAGTAGAACACAGATGAAGCTCCTAAGTTGATGTAATAGCCAGTAAGAAGTAGTCCAATCCAAGTTTTAGGTATCGATTATTGACTTTTTAGCTGGCTTTGGTGCCTTGGACATGAGCTAGGACCTTAAGATTCTGCATAAAAGAAGGACTAGCAGCCGAGTTGCACGGGAGAATGTGAAAAGTGTTCATATGTAATAAAAACCTGAGACATCCGTCCGTTTTCGTCATTTGTTATCGTATCGACTTAAAGCCAGATCGTCACATTGGCCGCTCTTCTCTCTGAAACGGTTGTACTTATCGTCTGCAAAGCTATGTCGCGTGCTGCGGTGTGCGGAGGTACTAAAAGCACCATAATAGAACACAGACGAAGCTTCTAAGATGATGTAATAGAAAGTAATAAGTTGTACAATTCAAGTTTTAGGTATTGATTATTGACTTTTTAGCTGGCTTTGGTGCCTTGGACATGAGCTAGGACCTTAAGATTCTTCATGAAAGGAGGAGTAGCAGCCGAGTTGCACGGGAGAATGTGAAAAGTGTTCATATGTAGTAAAAACCTGAGAAATCCGTCCGTTTTCGTCATTTGTTATCGAATCGACTTAAAGCCAGATCTTCACATTGGCCGCTCTGCTCTCTGAAACCGTTGTACTTATCGTCTGCAAAGCTATGTCGCGTGCTGCGGTATGCGGAGACACTAAAAGCACCATAGTAGAACACAGATGAAGCTTTTAAGTTGATGTAATAGCCAGTAAGAAGTAGTAGAATTCAAGTTTTAGGTATCGATTATTGACTTTTTAGCTGGCTTCGGTGCCTTGGACATGAGCTAGGACCTTAAGATTCTTCATGAAAGGAGGAGTAGCAGCCGAGTTGCACGGGAGAATGTGAAAAGTGTTCATATGTAGTAAAAACCTGAGAAATCCGTCCGTTTTCGTCATTTGTTATCGAATCGACTTAAAGCCAGGTCTTCACATTGGCCGCTCTTCTCTCTGAAACGGTTGTACTTATCGTCTGCAAAGCTATATCGCGTGCTGCGGTATGCGGAGACACTAAAAGCACCATAGTAGAACACAGATGAAGCTTCTAAGTTGATGTAATAGCCAGTAAGAAGTAATCCAGTTCAAGTTTTAGGTATCGATTATTGACTTTTTAGCTGGCTTTGGTGCCTTGGACATGAGCTAGGACCTTAAGATTCTGCATAAAAGGAGGACTAGCTGCCCAGTTGCACGGGAGAATGTGAAAAGTGTTCATATGTAGTAAAAACCTGAGACATCCGTCCGTTTTCGTCATTTGTTATCGAATAGACTTAAAGCCAGACCGTCACATTGGCCGCTCTTCTCTCTGAAACGGTTGTACTTATCGTCTGCAAAGCTATGTCGCGTACAGTTGTATTCGGAGACACTAAACGCACCATAGTAGAACACAGATGAAGCTTCTAAGATGATATAATAGCCAGTAAGAAGTAGTACAATTCAAGTTTTAGGTATCGGTTATTGTATTTTTAGCTGGCTTTGGTGCATTCAACATGAGGTAGGACCTTAAGATTCTGTATGAAAGGAGGACTAGCAGCCCGGTTGCACGGGAGAATGTGAAAACTGTTCTTATGTAGTAAAAACCAACCTGAGAAATCCGTCCGTTTTCGTCATTTTTTATCGAATCGACTTAAAGCCAGATCGTCACATTGGCCGCTCTTCTCTCTGAAACGGTTGTACTTATCGTCTGCAAAGCTATGTCGCGTGCTGCGGTATGCGGAGACACTAAAAGCACCATAGTAGAATACATATGAAGCTTCTAAGATGATGTAATAGCCAGTAAGAAGTTGTACAATTCAAGTTTTAGGTATTGATTATTGACTTTTTAGCTGGCTTTGGTGCCTTGGACATGAGCTAGGACCTTAATATTCTTCATGAAAGGAGGAGTAGCAGCCGAGTTGTACGGGAGAATGTGAAAAGTGTTCATATGTAGTAAAAACCTGAGAAATCCGTCCGTTTTCGTCATTTGTTATCGAATCGACTTAAAGCCAGATCGTCACATTGGCCGCTCTTCTCTCTGAAACGGTTGTACTTATCGTCTGCAAAGCTATGTCGCGAGCTGCAGTGTGCGGAGGCACTAAAAGCACCATAATAGAACACAGATGAAGCTTCTAAGATGATGAAATAGAAAGTAATAAGTTGTACAATTCAAGTTTTAGGTATTGATTATTGACTTTTTAGCTGGCTTTGGTGCCTTGGACATGAGCTAGGACCTTAAGATTCTTCATGAAAGGAGGAGTAGCAGCCGAGTTGCACGGGAGAATGTGAAAAGTGTTCATATGTAGTAAAAACCTGAGAAATCCGTCCGTTTTCGTCATTTGTTATCAAATCGACTTAAAGCCAGATGGACACATTGGCCGCTCTTCTCTCTTAAACGGTTGTACTTATCGTCTGGAGAGCTATGTCGCGTGCTGCGCTATGTGGAGACACTAAAATCACCATAGTAGAACACAGATGAAGCTTCTAAGTTGATGTAATAGCCAGTAAGAAATAGTACAATTTAAGTTTTAGGTATCGATTATTGACCTTTTAGCTGGATTTGGTGCCTTGGACATGAGCTAGGACCTTGAGATTCGGCATGAAAGGAGGACTAGCAGCCGAGTTGCACGGGAGAATGTGAAAAGTGTTCATATGTAGTAAAAACCTGAGAAATCCGTCCGTTTTCGTCATTTGTTATCGAATCGACTTAAAGCCCGATCGTCACATTGGCCGCTCTTCTCTCTAAAACGGTTGTACTTATCGTCTGCAAAGCTATGTCGCGTACTGTTGTATTCGGAGACACTAAACGCACCATAGTAGAACACAGATGAAGCTTCTAAGATGATATAATAGCCAGTAAGAAATAGTAGAATTCAAGTTTTAGGTATACTTATTGACTTTTTAGCTGGCTTTAGCGCCTTGGACATGAGCTATGACCTTAAGATTCTGCATGAAAGGAGGACTAGCACCCGAGTTGCACGGGAGAATGTGAAAACTGTTCATATGTAGTAAAAACATGAGAAATCCGTCCGTTTTCGTCATTTGTTATCTAATCGACTTAAAGCCAGATCGTCACAATTTCCGTTCTTTTCTCTGAAACCGTTGTACTTTTCGTCTGCAAAGCTATGTCGCGTGCTGCGGTATGCGGAGACACTAAAAGCACCATAGTAGAACACAGATGAAGCTTCTAAGTTGATGTAATAGCCAGTAAGAAGTAGTCCAATTCAAGTTTTAGGTATCGATTATTGACTTTTTAGCTGGCTTTGGTGCCTTGGACATGAGCTAGGACCTTAAGATTCTGCATAAAAGGAGGACTAGCAGCCGAGTTGCACGGGAGAATGTGAAAAGTGTTCATATGTAATAAAAACCTGAGACATCCGTCAGTTTTCGTCATTTGTTATCGAATTGACTTAAAACCAGATGGTCACATTGACCGCTCTTCTCTCTGAAACGGTTGTACTTATCGTCTGCAAAGCTATGTCGCATACTGCGGTATGTGGAGACAATAAAATCACCATAGTAGAACACAGATGAAGCTTCTAAGTTGATGTAATAGCCAGTAAGAAGTAGTACAATTCAAGTTGTAGGTATCGATTATTGACTTTTTAGCTGGCTTTGGTGCCTTGGACATGAGCTAGGATCTTGAGATTCTGCATGAAAGGAGGACTAGCAGCCGAGTTGCACGGGACAATGTGAAAAGTGTTCATATGTAGTAAAAACCTGAGAAATCCGTCCGTTTTCGTCATTTGTTATCGAATCGACTTAAAGCCAGATCGTCACATTGGCCGCTCTTCTCTCTGAAACGGTTGTACTTATCGTCTGCAAAGCTATGTCGCGTGCTGCGGTGTGCGGAGGCACTAAAAGCACCATAATAGAACACAGATGAAGCTTCTAAGATGATGTAATAGAAAGTAATAAGTTGTACAATTCAAGTTTTAGGTATTGATTATTGACTTTTAAACTGGCTTTGGTGCCTTGGACATGAGCTAGGACCTTAAGATTCTTCATGAAAGGAGGAGTAGCAGCCGAGTTGCACGGGAGAAAGTGAAAAGTGTTCATATGTAGTAAAAACCTGAGAAATCCGTCCGTTTTCGTCATTTGTTATCAAATCGACTTAAAGCCAGATGGACACATTGGCCGCTCTTCTCTCTTAAACGGTTGTACTTATCGTCTGGAGAGCTATGTCGCGTGCTGCGCTATGTGGAGACACTAAAATCACCATAGTAGAACACAGATGAAGCTTCTAAGTTGATGTAATAGCCAGTAAGAAATAGTACAATTTAAGTTTTAGGTATCGATTATTGACTTTTTAGCTGGCTTTGGTGCCTTGGACATGAGCTAGGACCTTGAGATTCGGCATGAAAGGAGGACTAGCAGCCGAGTTGCACGGGAGAATGTGAAAAGTGTTCATATGTAGTAAAAACCTGAGAAATCCGTCCGTTTTCGTCATTTGTTATCGAATCGACTTAAAGCCCGATCGTCACATTGGCCGCTCTTCTCTCTTAAACGGTTGTTCTTATCGTCTGGAGAGCTATGTCGCGTGCTGCGCTATGTGGAGACACTAAAATCACCATAGTAGAACACAGATGAAGCTTCTAAGTTGATGTAATAGCCAGTAAGAAATAGTACAATTTAAGTTTTAGGTATCGATTATTGACTTTTTAGCTGGCTTTGGTGCCTTGGACATGAGCTAGGACCTTGAGATTCGGCATGAAAGGAGGACTAGCAGCCGAGTTGCACGGGAGAATGTGAAAAGTGTTCATATGTAGTAAAAACCTGTGAAATCCGTCCGTTTTCGTCATTTGTTATCGAATCGACTTAAAGCCCGATCGTCACATTGGCCGCTCTTCTCTCTGAAACGGTTGTACTTATCGTCTGCAAAGCTATGTCGCATACTGTTGTATTCGGAGACACTAAACGCACCATAGTAGAAACACAGATGAAGCTTCTAAGATGATATAATAGCCAGTAAGAAATAGTAGAATTCAAGTTTTAGGTATACTTATTGACTTTTTAGCTGGCTTTAGTGCCTTGGACATGAGCTATGACCTTAAGATTCTGCATGAAAGGAGGACTAGCACCCGAGTTGCACGGGAGAATGTGAAAAGTGTTCATATGTAGTAAAAACCTCAGAAATCCGTCCGTTTTCGTCATTTGTTATCTAATCGACTTAAAGCCAGATCGTCACATTTGCCGTTATTTTCTCTTAAACCGTTGTACTTTTCGTCTGCAAAGCTATACCGCGTGCTGCGGTATGCGGAGACACTAAAAGCACCATAGTAGAACACAGATGAAGCTTCTAAGTTGATGTAATAGCCAGTAAGAAGTAGTCCAATTCAAGTTTTAGGTATCGATTATTGAATTTTTAGCTGGCTTTGGTGCCTTGGACATGAGCTAGGACCTTAAGATTCTGCATAAAAGGAGGACTAGCAGCCGAGTTGCACGGGAGAATGTGAAAAGTGTTCATATGTAATAAAAACCTGAGACATCCGTCAGTTTTCGTCATTTGTTATCGAATTGACTTAAAGCCAGATGGTCACATTGACCGCTCTTCTCTCTGAAACGGTTGTACTTATCGTCTGCAAAGCTATGTCGCATGCTGCGGTATGTGGAGACAATAAAATCACCATAGTAGAACACAGATGAAGCTCCTAAGTTGATGTAATAGCCAGTAAGAAGTAGTCCAATCCAAGTTTTAGGTATCGATTATTGACTTTTTAGCTGGCTTTGGTGCCTTGGACATGAGCTAGGACCTTAAGATTCTGCATAAAAGAAGGACTAGCAGCCGAGTTGCACGGGAGAATGTGAAAAGTGTTCATATGTAATAAAAACCTGAGACATCCGTCCGTTTTCGTCATTTGTTATCGTATCGACTTAAAGCCAGATCGTCACATTGGCCGCTCTTCTCTCTGAAACGGTTGTACTTATCGTCTGCAAAGCTATGTCGCGTGCTGCGGTGTGCGGAGGTACTAAAAGCACCATAATAGAACACAGACGAAGCTTCTAAGATGATGTAATAGAAAGTAATAAGTTGTACAATTCAAGTTTTAGGTATTGATTATTGACTTTTTAGCTGGCTTTGGTGCCTTGGACATGAGCTAGGACCTTAAGATTCTTCATGAAAGGAGGAGTAGCAGCCGAGTTGCACGGGAGAATGTGAAAAGTGTTCATATGTAGTAAAAACCTGAGAAATCCGTCCGTTTTCGTCATTTGTTATCGAATCGACTTAAAGCCAGATCTTCACATTGGCCGCTCTGCTCTCTGAAACCGTTGTACTTATCGTCTGCAAAGCTATGTCGCGTGCTGCGGTATGCGGAGACACTAAAAGCACCATAGTAGAACACAGATGAAGCTTTTAAGTTGATGTAATAGCCAGTAAGAAGTAGTAGAATTCAAGTTTTAGGTATCGATTATTGACTTTTTAGCTGGCTTCGGTGCCTTGGACATGAGCTAGGACCTTAAGATTCTTCATGAAAGGAGGAGTAGCAGCCGAGTTGCACGGGAGAATGTGAAAAGTGTTCATATGTAGTAAAAACCTGAGAAATCCGTCCGTTTTCGTCATTTGTTATCGAATCGACTTAAAGCCAGGTCTTCACATTGGCCGCTCTTCTCTCTGAAACGGTTGTACTTATCGTCTGCAAAGCTATATCGCGTGCTGCGGTATGCGGAGACACTAAAAGCACCATAGTAGAACACAGATGAAGCTTCTAAGTTGATGTAATAGCCAGTAAGAAGTAATCCAGTTCAAGTTTTAGGTATCGATTATTGACTTTTTAGCTGGCTTTGGTGCCTTGGACATGAGCTAGGACCTTAAGATTCTGCATAAAAGGAGGACTAGCTGCCCAGTTGCACGGGAGAATGTGAAAAGTGTTCATATGTAGTAAAAACCTGAGACATCCGTCCGTTTTCGTCATTTGTTATCGAATAGACTTAAAGCCAGACCGTCACATTGGCCGCTCTTCTCTCTGAAACGGTTGTACTTATCGTCTGCAAAGCTATGTCGCGTACAGTTGTATTCGGAGACACTAAACGCACCATAGTAGAACACAGATGAAGCTTCTAAGATGATATAATAGCCAGTAAGAAATAGTAGAATTCAAGTTTTAGGTATACTTATTGACTTTTTAGCTGGCTTTAGTGCCTTGGACATGAGCTATGACCTTAAGATTCTGCATGAAAGGAGGACTAGCACCCGAGTTGCACGGGAGAATGTGAAAAGTGTTCATATGTAGTAAAAACCTGAGAAATCCGTCCGTTTTCGTCATTTGTTATCTAATCGACTTATAGCCAGATCGTCACATTTGCCGTTCTTTTCTCTTAAACCGTTGTACTTTTCGTCTGCAAAGCTATGTCGCGTGCTGCGGTATGCGGAGACACTAAAAGCACCATAGTAGAACACAGATGAAGCTTCTAAGTTAATGTAATAGCCAGTAAGAAGTAGTCCAATTCAAGTTTTATTTATCGATTATTGACTTTTTAGCTGGCTTTGGTGGCTTGGACATGAGCTAGGACCTTAAGATTCTGCATAAAAGGAGGACTAGCAGCCGAGTTGCACGGGAGAATGTGAAAAGTGTTCATATGTAATAAAAACCTGAGACATCCGTCAGTTTTCGTCATTTGTTATCGAATTGACTTAAAGCCAGATGGTCACATTGACCGCTCTTCTCTCTGAAACGGTTGTACTTATCGTCTGCAAAGCTATGTCGCATGCTGCGGTATGTGGAGACAATAAAATCACCATAGTAGAACACAGATGAAGCTTCTAAGTTGATGTAATAGCCAGTAAGAAGTAGTACAATTCAAGTTTTAGGTATCGATTATTGACTTTTTAGCTGGCTTTGGTGCTTTGGACATGAGCTAGGACCTTGAGATTCTGCATGAAAGGAGGACTAGCAGCCGAGTTGCACGCGACAATGAGAAAAGTGTTCATATGTAGTAAAAACCTGAGAAATCCGTCCGTTTTCGTCATTTGTTATCGAATCGACTTAAAGCCAGATCGTCACATTGGCCGCTCTTCTCTCTGAAACGGTTGTACTTATCGTCTGCAAAGCTATGTCGCGTGCTGCGGTGTGCGGAGGCACTAAGAGCACCATAGTAGAACACAGATGAAGCTTCTAAGATGATGTAATAGAAAGTAATAAGTTGTACAATTCAAGTTTTAGGTATTGATTATTGACTTTTTAGCTGGCTTTGGTGCCTTGGACATGAGCTAAGACCTTAAGATTCTTCATGACAGGAGGAGTAGCAGCCGAGTTGCACGGGAGAATGTGAAAAGTGTTCATATGTAGTAAAAACCTGAGAAATCCGTCCGTTTTCGTCATTTGTTATCGAATCGACTTAAAGCCAGATCGTCACATTGGCCGCTCTTCTCTCTGAAACGGTTGTACTTATCGTCTGCAAAGCTATGTCGCGTACTGCGGCATGCGGAGACACTAAAAGCACCATAGTAGAACACAGATGAAGCTTCTAAGTTGATGTAATAGCCAGTAAGAAGTAGTCCAATTCAAGTTTTAGGTATCGTTTATTGACTTTTTAGCTGGCTTTGGTGCCTTGGACATGAGCTAGGACCTTAAGAGTCAGCATAAAAGGAGGACTAGCAGCCCAGTTGCACGGGAGAATATGAAAAGTGTTCATATGTAGTAAAAACCTGAGGCATCCGTCCTTTTTCGTCATTTGTTATCGAATCGACTTAAAGCCAGATCGTCACATTGGCCGCCCTTCTCTCTGAAACCGTTGTACTTATCGTCTGCAAAGCTATGTCGCGTGCTGCGGTATGCGGAGACACTAAAAGCACCATAGTAGAACACAGATGAAGTTTCTAAGTTGATGTAATAGCCAGTAAGAAATAGTACAATTCAAGTTTTAGGTATCGTTATTGACTTTTTAGCTGTCTTTGGTGCCTTGGACATGATCTATGACCTTAAGATTCTGCATGAAAGGAGGACTAGCAGCCGAGTTGCACGGGAGAATGTGAAAAGTGTTCATATGTAGTAAAAACCTGAGAAATCCGTCCGTTTTCGTCATTTGTTATCGAATCGACTTAAAGCCAGATCGTCACATTGGCCGCTCTTCTCTCTGAGACGGTGGTACTTATCGTCTGCAAAGCAATGTCGCGTGCTGCGCTATGCGGAGACACTAAAAGCACCATAGTAGAACACAGATGAAGCTTCTAAGTTGATGTAATAGCCAGTATTTTAGCTGGCTTTGGTGCCTTGGACATGAGCTAGGACCTTAAGATTCTGCATGAAAGGAGGACTAGCAGCCGAGTTGCACGGGAGAATGTAAAAGTGTTCAAATGTAGTAAAAACCTGAGAAATCCGTCCGTTTTCGTCATTTGTTATCGAATCGACT
The DNA here is from genome assembly GCF_023897955.1 of Schistocerca gregaria. Lineage (NCBI taxonomy): Eukaryota > Metazoa > Arthropoda > Insecta > Orthoptera > Acrididae > Schistocerca > Schistocerca gregaria. Next base: position 155,464 of record NW_026061765.1, on the reverse strand, counting down.
TAAAGCCAGATCGTCACATTGGCCGCTCTTCTCTCTGAAACGGTTGTACTTATCGTCTGCAAAACTATGTCGCGTGCGGCGGTATGCGGAGACATGAAAATCATCATAGTAGAACACAGATGAAGCTTCTAAGTTGATGTAATAGCCAGTAAGAACTAGTACAATTCAAGTTTTAGGTATCGATTATTGACTTTTTAGCTGGCTTTGGTGCCTTGGACATGAGCTAGGACCTTAAGATTCTGCATGAAAGGAGGACTAGCTGCCTAATTGCACGGGAGAATGTGAAAAGTGTTAATATAGAGTAAAAACCTGAGAAATCCGTTCCTTTTCGTCATTTGTTATCGAATCGACTTAAAGCCAGATCGTCACATTGGCCGCTCTTCTCTCTGAAACGGTTGTACTTACCGTCTGCAGAGCTATGTCGCGTGCTGCGGTATGCAGAGACACTAAAAGCACCATAGTAGAACACAGATGATACTTCCAAGTTGATGTAATAGCCAGTAAGAAGTAGTAAAATTCAAGTTTTAGGTACTGATAATTAACTTTTTAGCTGGCTTTGGTGCCTTGGACATGAGCTAGGACATTAAGATTCTGCATGAAAGGAGGACTAGCAGCCGAGTTGCACGGGAGAATGTGAAAAGTGTTCATATGTAGTAAAAACGTGAGAAATCCGTCCGTTTTTGTCATTTGTTATCGAATCGACTTAAAGCCAGACCGTCACACTGGCCACTCTTCTCTCTGAAACGGTTGTACTTATCGTCTGCAAAACTATGTCGCATGCTGCGGTATGCGGAGACACTAAAAGCACCATAGTAAAACACCGATGTAGCTTCTAAGTTGATGTAATAGCCAGTAAGATGTAGTACAATTCAAGTTTTAGCTACTGATTATTGACTTTTTAGCTGGCTTTGGAGCCTTGGACACGAGCTAGGACCTTAAGATTCTGCATGAAAGGAGGACTAGCAGCCGAGTTGCACAGGAGAATGTGAAAAGTGTTCATATGTAGTAAAAACCTGAGAATTCCGTCCGTTTTCGTCATTTGTTATCGAATCGACTTAAAGCCAAATCGTCACATTGGCCGCTGTTCTCTCTGAAACGGTTGTACTTATCGTCTGCAAAGCTATGTCGCGAGCTGCGGTATGCGGGGACACTAAAATCACCATACTAGAACACAGATGAAGCTTCTAAGTTGATGTAATAGCCAGTAAGAAGTAGTACAATTCAAGTTTTAGGTATCGATTATTGACTTCTTAGTTGGCTTTGGTGCCTTGGACATGAGCTATTACCTTAAGATTCTGCATGAAAGGAGGACTAGCAGCCGAGTTGCACGTGAGAATGTGAAAAGTGTTCATATGTAGTAAAAACCTGAGAAATCCGTCCGTTTTCGTCATTTGTTATCGAATCGACTTAAAGCCCGATCGCCACATTGGCCGCTCTTCTCTCTGAAACGGTTGTACTTATCGTCTGCAATGCTATGTCGCGTGCTGCGGTATGCGGAGACACTAAAATCTCCATAGTAGAACACAGATGAAGCTTCTAAGTTGATGTAATAGCCAGTAAGAAGTAGTACAATTCAAGTTTTAGGTATCGATTATTGAATTTTTAGCTGGCTTTGGTGCCTTGGACATGAGCTAGGACCTCAAGATTCTACATGAAAGGAGGACTAGCAGCCGAGTTGCACGGGAGAATGTGAAAAGTGTTCATATGTAGTAAAAACCTGAGAAATCCGTTCGTTTTCGTCATTTGTTATCGAATCGACTTAAAGCCAGATGGTAACATTGGCCGCTCTTCTCTCTGAAACGGTTGTACTTACCGTCTGCAGAGCTATGTCGCGTGCTGCGGTATGCAGAGACACTAAAAGCACCATAGTAGAACACAGACGATACTTCCAAGTTAATGTAATAGCCAGTAAGAAATAGTAAAATTCAACTTTTAGGTACTGATTATTGACTTTTTAGCTGGCTTTGGTGCCTTGGACATGAGCTAGGACCTTAAGATTCTGCATGAAAGGAGGACTAGCAGCCTAATTGCACGGGAGTATGTAAAAAGTGTTCATATAGAGTAAAAACCTGAGAAATCCGTTCGTTTTCGTCATTTGTTATCGAATCGACTTAAAGCCAAATCGTCACATTGGCCGCTCTTCTCTCTGAAACGGTTGTACTTATCGTCTGCAAAGCTATGTCGCGTACTGCGGTATTCGGAGACACTAAAAGCACCATAGTAGAACACAGATGAAGCTTCTAAGATGATGTAATAGGCAGTAAGAAATTGTACAATTCAAGTTTTAGGAATCGGTTATTGCCTTTTTACCCTTGTTTGGTGACTTGGACATGAGCTAGCACCTTAAGATTCTGCATGAAAGGACGACTAGCAGCCGAGTTGCACGGGAGAATGTGTAAAGTGTTCATATGTAGTAAAAACCTGAGAAATCCGTTCGTTTTCGTCATTTGTTATCGAATCGACTTAAAGCCAGATGGTCACTTTGGCCGCTCTTCTCTCTGAAACGGTTGTACTTACCGTCTGCAGAGCTATGTCGCGTGCTGCGGTATGCAGAGACACTAAAAGCACCATAGTAGAACACAGATGATACTTCCAAGTTGGTGTAATAGCCAGTAAGAAGTAGTATAATTCAAGTTTTAGGTACTGATTATTGACTTTTTAGCTGGCTTTGGTGCCTTGGACATGAGCTAGGACCTTAAGATTCTGCATGAAAGGAGGACTAGCAGCCTAATTGCACGGGAGAATATGAAAAGTGTTCATATAGAGTAAAATAATGAGAAATCCGTTCGTTTTCGTCATTTGTAATCGAATCGACTTAAAGCCAAATCGTCACATTGGCCGCTCTTCTCTCTGAAACGATTGTACTTATCGTCTGCAAAGCTATGTCGCGTACTGCGGTATTCGGAGACACTAAAAGCACCATAGTAGAACACAGATGAAGCTTCTAAGATGATGTAATAGGCAGTAAGAAATAGTACAATTCAAGTTTTAGGAATCGGTTATTGACTTTTTAGCTGGCTTTGGTGCCTTGGACATGAGCTAGGACCTTGAGATTCGGCATGAAAGGAGGACTAGCAGCCGAGTTGCACGGGAGAATGTGAAAAGTGTTCATATGTAGTAAAAACCTGAGAAATCCGTTCGTTTTCTTCATTTGTTATAGAATCGACTTAAAGCCAGATGGTCACATTGGCCGCTCATCTCTCTGAAACGGTTGTACTTACCGTCTGCAGAGCTATGTCGCGTGCTGCGGTATGCAGAGACACTAAAAGCACCATTGGAGAACACAGATGATACTTCCAAGTTGATGTAATAGCCAGTAAGAAGTAGTAAAATTCAATTTTTATGTACTGATTATTGACTTTTTATCTGGCTTTGGTGCCTTGGACATGAGCTAGGAGCTTAAGATTCTGCATGAAAGGAGGACTAGCAGCCGAGTTGCACGGGAGAATGTGAAAAGTGTTCATATGTAGTAAAAACGTGAGAAATCCGTCCGTTTTTGTCATTTGTTATCGAATCGACTTAAAGGCTGATCGCACACTGGCCACTCTTCTCTCTGAAACGGTTGTACTTATCGTCTGCAAAGCTATGTCGCGTGCTGCGGTATGCGGGGACACTAAAATCACCATACTAGAACACAGATGAAGCTTCTAAGTCGATGTAATAGCCACTAAAAAGTAGTAGAATTCAAGTTTTAGGTATCGATTATTGACTTCTTAGTTGGCTTTGGTGCCTTGGACATGAGCTATTACCTTAAGATTTTGCATGAAAGGAGGACTAGCAGCCGAGTTTCATGGGAGAATGTAAAAAGTGTTCATATGTAGTAAAAACCTGAGAAATCATTCCGTTTTCGTCATTTGTTATCGAATCGACTTAAAGCCCGATTGTCACATTGGCCGCTCTTCTCTCTGAAACGGTTGTACTTATCGTCTGCAAAGCTATGTCGCGTGCTGCGGTATGCGGAGACACTAATATCTCCATAGTAGAACACAGATGAAGCTTCTAAGTTGATGTAATAGCCAGTAAGAAGTAGTACAATTCAAGTTTTAGGTATCGATTATTGAATTTTTATGTGGCTTTGGTGCCTTGGACATGAGCTAGGACCTTAAGATTCTGCATGAAAGGAGGACTAGCAGCCGAGTTGCACGGGAGAATCTGAAAAGTGTTCAAATAGAGTAAAAATCTGAGAAATCCGTCCGTTTTCGTCATTTTTAACGAATCGACTTAAAGCCAAATCGTCACATTGGCCGCTCTTCTCTCTGATACGGTTGTACTTATCGTCTGCAATGCTATGTCGCGTGCTGCGGTATGCGGAGACACTAAAATCTCCATAGTAGAACACAGATGAAGCTTCTAAGTTGATGTAATAGCCAGTAAGAAGTAGTACAATTCAAGTTTTATGTATCGATTATTGACTTCTTCGTTGGCTTTGGTGCCTTGGACATGAGCTATTACCTTAAGATTCTGCATGAAAGGAGGACTAGCAGCCGAGTTGCACGGGATAATGTGAAAAGTGTTCGTATGTAGGAAAAACCTGAGAAATCCGTCCGTTTTCGTCATTTGTTATCGAATCGACTTAAAGCCCGATCGTCACATTGGCCGCTCTTCTCTCTGAAACGGTTGTACTTATCGTCTGCAATGCTATGTCGCGTGCTGCGGTATGCGGAGACACTAAAATCTCCATAGTAGAACACAGATGAAGCTTCTAAGTTGATGTAATAGCCAGTAAGAAGTAGTACAATTCAAGTTTTAGGTATCGATTATTGACTTCTTAGTTGGCTTTGGTGCCTTGGACATGAGCTATTACCTTAAGATTCTGCATGAAAGGAGGACTAGCAGCCGATTTGCACGGGAGAATGTGAAAAGTGTTCATATGTAGTAAATACCTAAGAAATCCGTCCGTTTTCGTCATTTGTTATCGAATCGACTTAAAGCCCGATCGTCACATTGGCCGCTCTTCTCTCTGAAACGGTTGTACTTATCGTCTGCAATGCTATGTCGCGTGCTGCGGTATGCGGAGACACTAAAATCTCCATAGTAGAACACAGATGAAGCTTCTAAGTTGATGTAATAGCCAGTAAGAAGTAGTACAATTCAAGTTTTAGGTATTGATTATTGAATTTTTAGCTGGCTTTGGTGCCTTGGACATGAGCTAGGACCTTAAGATTCTGCATGAAAGGAGGACTAGCAGCCGAGTTGCACGGGAGAATGTGAAAAGTGTTCATATGTAGTAAAAACCTGAGAAATCCGTCCGTTTTCGTCATTTTTATCGAATCGACTTAAAGCCAAATCGTCACATTGGCCGCACTTCTCTCTGAAACGGTTGTACTTATCGTCTGCAGAGCTACGTCGCGTGCTGCGGTATGCAGAGACACTAAAAGCACCATAGTAGAACACAGATGACACTTCCAAGTTGATGTAATATCCAGTAAGAAGTAGTACAATTCAAGTTTTAGGAACCGGTTATTGAATTTTTACCCTTGTTTGGTGCCTTGGACATGAGCTAGGAACTTAAGATTTTACATGCAGGAGGACTAGCAGCCGAGTTGCACGGGAGAATGTGTAAAGTGTTCATATGTAGTAAAAACCTGAGAAATCCGTTCGTTTTCGTCATTTGTTATCGAATCGACTTAGAGCCACATCGTCACATTGGCCGCTCTTCTCTCTGAAACGGTTGTACTTATCGTCTGCAGAGCTATGTCGCGTGCTGCGGTATGCAGAGACACTAAAAGCACCATAGTAGAACACAGATCACACTTCCAAGTTGATGTAATAGCCAGTAAGAAGTAGTACAATTCAAGTTTTAGTTACTGATTATTGACTTTTTAGCTGGCTTTGGTGCCTTGGACATGAGCTAGGACCTTACGATTCTGCATGAAGGGAGGACTAGCAGCCGAGTTGCCCAGGAGAATGTGAAAAGTGTTCATATGTAGTAAAAACCTGAGAAATCCGTCCGTTTTCGTCATTTGTTATCGAATCGACTTGAAGCCAGATCGTCACATTGGCCGCTCTTCTCTCCGAAACGGTTGTACTTATCGTCTGCAAAGCTATGTCGCATGCTGCGGTATGCGGAGACACTAAAAGCACCATAGTAGAACACCGATGAAGCTTCTAAGTTGATGTAATAGCCAGTAAGAAGTAGTGGAATTCAAGTTTTGGTATCGATTATTGACTTTTTAGCTGGCTTTGGTGCCTTGGTCATGAGCTAGGACCTTACGATTCTCCATGAAAGGAGGACTAGCAGCCGCGTTGCACGGGAGAATGTGAAAAGTGTTCATATGTAGTAAAAACCAACCTGAGAAATCCGTCCGTTTTCGTCATTTGTTATCGAATCGACTTAAAGCCAGATCGTCACATTGGCCGCTCTTCTCTCGGAAACGGTTGTACTTATCGTCTTCAAAGCTATGTCGCGTGCTGCGGTATGCGGAGACACTAAAAGCACCATAGTAGGACACAGATGAAGCTTCTAAGTTGATGTAATAGCCAGTAAGAAGTAGTACTATTCAAGTTTAAGGTATCGATTATTGACTTCTTAGATGGATTTGGTGCCTTGGACATGAGCTAGGACGTTAAGATTCTCCATGAAAGGAGGACTAGCAACCGAGTTGCACGGGAGAATGTGAAAAGTGTTCATTTGTAGTAAAAACCTGAGAAATCCGTCCGTTTTCGTCATTTGTTATCGAATCGACTTAAAGCCAGATCGTCACATTGGCCGCTCTTCTCTCCGAAACGGTTGTACTTATCGTCTGCAAAGCTATGTTGCATGCTGCGCTATGCGGAGACACTAAAAGCACCATAGTAGAACACCGATGAAGCTTCTAAGTTGATGTAATAGCCAGTAAGAAGTAGTAGAATTCAAGTTTTGGTATCGATTATTGACTTTTTTGTTGGCTTTGGTACCTTGGACATGAGCTAGGACCTTAAGATTCTGCACGAAAGGAGGACTAGCAGCCGAGTTGCACGGGAGAATGTGAAAAGTGTTCATATGTAGTAAAAACGTGAGAAATCCGTCCGTTTTTGTCATTTGTTATCGAATCGACTGAAAGGCAGATCGTCACACTGGCCACTCTTCTCTCTGAAACGCTTGTACTTATCGTCTGCAAAGCTATGTCGCATGCTGCGGTATGCGGAGACACTAAAAGCACCATAGTAAAACACCGATGAAGCTTCTAAGTTGATGTAATAGCCAGTAAGATGTAATACAATTCAAGTTTTAGCTACTGATTATTGACTTTTTAGCTGGCTTTGGTGCCTTGGACATGAGCTACGACCTTAAGATTCTGCATGAACGGAGGACTAGCAGCCGAGTTGCACAGGAGAATGTGAAATGTGTTCATATGTAGTTAAAACCTTAGAAATCCGTCCGATTTCGTCATTTGTTATCGAATCGACTTAAAGCCAAATCGTCACATTGGCCGCTCTTCTCTCTGAAACTGTTGTACTTATCGTCTGCAAAGCTATGTCGCGTGCTGCGGTATGCGGGGACACTAAAATCACCATAGTAGAACACAGATGAAGCTTCTAAGTTGATGTAATAGACAGTAAGATGTAGTACAATTCAAGTTTTAGGTATCGATTATTGACTTCTTAGTTGGCTTTGGTGCCTTGGACATGAGCTATTACCTTAAGATTCTGCATGAAAGGAGGACTAGCAGCCGAGTTGCATGGGAGAATGTGAAAAGTGTTCATATGTAGTAAAAACCTGAGAAATCATTCCGTTTTCGTCATTTGTTATCGAATCCACTTATAGCCCGATCGTCACATGTGCCGCTCTTCTCTCTGAAACGGTTGTACTTATCGTCTGCAAAGCTATGTCGCGTGCTGCGGTATGCGGAGACACTAAAATCACCATAGTAGAACACAGATGAAGCTTCTAAGTTGATGTAATAGCCAGTAAGAAGTAGTACAATTCAAGTTTTAGGTATCGATTATTGAATTTTTATGTGGCTTTGGTGCCTTGGACATGAGCTAGGACCTTAAGATTCTGCATGAAAGGAGGACTAGCAGCCGAGTTGCACGGGAGAATGTGAAAAGTGTTCAAATAGAGTAAAAACCTGAGAAATCCGTCCGTTTTCGTCATTTTTATCGAATCGACTTAAAGCCAAATCGTCACATTGGCCGCTCTTCTCTCTGAAACGGTTGTACTTATCGTCTGCAGAGCTACGTCGCGTGCTGCGGTATGCAGAGACACTAAAAGCACCATGGTAGAACACAGATGACACTTCGGAGTTGATGTAATAGCCAGTAAGAAGTAGTACAATTCAAGTTTTAGTTACTGATTATTGACTTTTTAGCTGGCTTTGGTGCCTTGGACATGAGGTAGGACCTTAAGATTCTGCATGAAAGGAGGACTAGCAGCCGAGTTGCACGGGAGAATGTGAAAAGTGTTCATATGTAGTAAAAACCTGAGAAATCCGTTCGTTTTCGTCATTTGTTATCGAATCGACTTAAAGCCAGATCGTCACATTGGCCGCTCTCCTCTCTGAAACGGTTGTACTTATCGTCTGCAAAGCTATGTCGCGTGCTGCGGCATGCGGAGACACTAAAAGCACCATAGTGGAACACAGATGAAGCTTCTAAGTTGATGTAATAGCCAGTAAGAAGTAGTACAATTCAAGTTTTAGGTATCGATTATTGACTTTTTAGCTGGCTTTGATGCCTTGGACATGAGCTAGGACCTTAAGATTCTGCATGAAAGGAGGACTAGCAGCCGAGTTGCACGGGAGAATTTGAAAAGTGTTCATATGTAGTAAAAACCAACCTGAGAAATCCGTCCGTTTTCGTCATTTGTTATCGAATCGACTTAAAGCCTGATTGTCACATTGGCGACTCTTCTCTCTGAAACGGTTGTACTTATCGTCTGCAAAGCTGTGTCGCGTGCTGCGGTATGCGGAGAAACTAAAAGCACCATAGTAGAACACAGATGAAGCTTCTAAGTTGATGTAATAGCCAGTAACAAGTAGTACAATTCAAGTTTTAGGTATTGATTATTGACTTTTTAACTGGCTTTGGTGCCTTGGACATGAGCTAGGACCTTAAGATTCTGCATGAAAGGAGGACTAGCAGCCGAGTTGCCCAGGAGAATGTGAAAAGTGTTCATATGTAGTAAAAACCTGAGAAATCCGTCCGTTTTCGTCATTTGTTATCGAATCGACTTAAAGCCAGATCGTCACATTGGCCGCTCTTCTCTCTGAAACGGTTGTACTTATCGTCTGCAAAGCTATGGTTCGTGCTGCGGTATGCGGAGACACTAGAAGCAACATAGTAAACACAGATGATGCTTCTATGATGATGTAATAGCCAGTAAGAAGTAGTACAATACAAGTTTTAGGTATCGATTAATGACTTTTTAGCTGGCTTTGATGCCTTGGAAATGAGCTAGGACCTTAAGATTCTGCATGAAAGGAGGACTAGCAGCCGAGTTGCACGGGAGAATGTGAAAAGTGTTCATATGTAGTAAAAACCTGAGAAATCCGTCCGTTTTCGTCATTTGTTATCGAATCGACTTAAAGCCAGATCGTCACATTGGCCGCTCTTCTCTCTGAAACGGTTGTACTTATCGTCTGCAAAGCTATGTCGCGTGCTGCGGTATGCAGAGACACTAAAAGCACCATAGTGGAACACAGATGACACTTCCAAGTTGATGTAATAGCCAGTAAGAAGTAGTACAATTCAAGTTTTAGTTACTGATTATTGACTTTTTAGCTGGCTTTGGTGGCTTGGACATGAGCTAGGACCTTAAGATTCTGCATGAAAGGAGGACTAGCAGCCGAGTTGCCCAGGAGAATGTGAAAAGTGTTCATATGTAGTAAAAACCTGAGAAATCCGTCCGTTTTCGTCATTTGTTATCGAATCGACTTAAAGCCAGATTGTCACATTGGCCGCTCTTCCCTCCGAAACGGTTGTACTTATCGTCTGCAAAGCTATGTCGCATGCTGCGGTATGCGGAGACACTAAAAGCACCATAGTAGAACACAGATGAAGCTTCTAAGTTGATGTAATAGCCAGTAAGATGTAGTACAATTCAAGTTTTAGCTACTGATTATTTGCTTTTTAGCTGGCTTTGGAGCCTTGGACATGAGCTAGGACCTTAAGATTCTGTATGAAAGGAGGACTAGCAGCCGAGTTGCACGGGAGAATGTGAAAAGTGTTCATATGTAGTAAAAACCTGAGAAATCCGTTCGTTTTCGTCATTTGTTATCGAATCGACTTAAAGCCAGATCGTCACATTGGCCGCTCTCCTCTCTGAAACGGTTGTACCTGTCGTCCGCAAAGCTATGTCGCGTGCTGCGGTATGCGGAGACACTAAAAGCACCATAGTGGAACACAGATGAAGCTTCTAAGTTGATGTAATAGCCTGTAAGAAGTAGTACAATTCAAGTTTTAGGTATCGATTATTGACTTTTTAGCTGGCTTTGATGCCTTGGACATGAGCTAGGACCTTAAGATTCTGCATGAAAGGAGGACTAGCAGCCGAGTTGCACGGGAGAATTTGAAAAGTGTTCATATGTAGTAAAAACCAACCTGAGAAATCCGTCCGTTTTCGTCATTTGTTATCGAATCGACTTAAAGCCTGATTGTCACATTGGCGACTCTTCTCTCTGAAACGGTTGTACATATCGTCTGCAAAGCTGTGTCGCGTGCTGCGGTATGCGGAGAAACTAAAAGCACCATAGTAGAACACAGATGAAGCTTCTAAGTTGATGTAATAGTCAGTAAGAAGTAGTACAATTCAAGTTTTAGGTATTGATTATTGACTTTTTAGCTGGCTTTGGTGCCTTGGACATGAGCTAGGACCTTAAGATTCTGCATGAAAGGAGGGCTAGCAGCCGCGTTGCACGGGAGAATGTGAAAAGTGTTCATATGTAGTAAAAACCAACCTGAGAAATCCGTCCGTTTCCGTCATTTGTTATCGAATCGACTTAAAGCCAGATCGTCACATTGGCCGCTCTTCTCTCTGAAACGGTTGTACTTATCGTTGCAAAGCTATGTCGCGTGCTGCGGTATGCAGAGACACTAAAAGCACCATAGTGGAACACAGATGACACTTCCAAGTTGATGTAATAGCCAGTAAGAAGTAGTACAATTCAAGTTTTAGTTATTGATTATTGACTTTTAGCTGGCTTTGGTGCCTTGGACATGAGCTAGGACCTTAAGATTCTGCATGAAAGGAGGACTAGCAGCCGAGTTGCCCAGGAGAATGTGAAAAGTGTTCATATGTAGTAAAAACCTGAGAAATCCGTCCGTTTTCGTCATTTGTTATCGAATCGACTTAAAGCCAGATTGTCACATTGGCCGCTCTTCCCTCCGAAACGGTTGTACTTATCGTCTGCAAAGCTATGTCGCATGCTGCGGTATGCGGAGACACTAAAAGCACCATAGTAGAACACAGATGAAGCTTCTAAGTTGATGTAATAGCCAGTAAGATGTAGTACAATTCAAGTTTTAGCTACTGATTATTTGCTTTTTAGCTGGCTTTGGAGCCTTGGACATGAGCTAGGACCTTAAGATTCTGCATGAAAGGAGGACTAGCAGCCGAGTTACAGGAGAATGTGAAAAGTGTTTATATGTAGTAAAAACCTAAGAAATCCGTCCGTTTTCGTCATTTGTTATCGAATCGACTTAAAGCCAGATCGTCACATTGGCCGCTCTTCTCTCTGAAACGGTTGTACTTATCGTCTGCAAAGGTATGTCGCGTGCTGCGGCATGCGGAGACACTAAAAGCACCATAGCAGAACACAGATGAAGCTTCTAAGTTGATGTAATAGCCAGTAAGAAGTAGTACAATTCAAGTTTTAGGTATCGATTATTGACTTTTTAGCTGGCTTTGATGCCTTGGACATGAGCTAGGACCTTAAGATTCTCCATGAAAGGAGGACTAGCAGCCGAGTTGCACGGGAGAATTTGAAAAGTTTTCATATGTAGTAAAAACCTGAGAAATCCTTCCGTTTTCGTCATTTGTTATCGAATCGACTTAAAGCCAAATTGTCACATTGGCCGCTCTTCTCTCTGAAACGGTTGTACTTATCGTCTGCAAAGCTATGTCGCGTGCTGCGGCATGCGGGGACACTAAAATCACCATAGTGGAACACAGATGAAGCTTCTAAGTTGATGTAATAGCCAGTAAGAAGTAGTACAATTCAAGTTTTAGTTATCGATTATTGACTTTTTAGCTGGCTTTGATGCCTTGGACATGAGCTAGGACCTTAATATTCTGCATGAAAGGAGGACTAGCAGCCAAGTTGCACGGGAGGATTTGAAAAGTGTTCATATGTAGTAAAAACCTGGGAAATCCGTCCGTTTTCGTCATTTGTTATCGAATCGACTTAAAGCCAGATTGTCACATTGGCCGCTCTTCTCTCAGAAACGGTTGTACTTATCGTCTGCAAAGCTGTGTCGCGTGCTGCGGTATGCGGAGAAACTAAAAGCACCATAGTAGAACACAGATGAAGCTTCTAAGTTGATGTAATAGCCAGTAAGAAGTAGTACAATTCACGTTTTAGGTGTCGATTATTGACTTTTTAGCTGGCTTTGGTGCCTTGGACATGAGCTAGGACCTTAAGATTCTGCATGAAAGGAGGACTAACAGCCGAGTTGCACGGGAGAATGTGAAAAGTGTTCATATGTAGTAAAAACGTGAGAAATCCGTCCGTTTTTGTCATTTGTTATCGTATCGACTTAAAGCCAGATCGTCTCACTGGCCACTCTTCTCTCTGAAACGGTTGTACTTATCGTCTGCAAAGCTATGTCGCATGCTGCGGTATGCGGAGACAGTAAAAGCACCATCGTAAAACACCGATGAAGCTTCTAAGTTGATGTAATAGCCAGTAAGATGTAGTACAATTCAAGTTTTAGCTACTGATTATTGACTTTTTAGCTGGCTTTGGAGCCTTGGACATGGGCTAGGACCTTAAGATTCTGCATGAAAGGAGGACTAGCAGCCGCGTTGGATGGGAGAATGTGAATAGTGTTCATATGTAGTAAAAACCTGAGAAATCCGTCCGTTTTCGTCATTTGTTATCGAATCGACTTAAAGCCAGATCGTCACATTGGCCGCTCTTCTCTCTGAAACGGTTGTCCTTATCGCCTGCAAAGCTATGTCGCGTGATGCGGTATGCGGAGACACTAAAAGCACCATAGTAGAACACAGATGAAGCTTCTAAGTTGGTGTAATAGCCAGTAAGAAGTAGTATAATTCAAGTTTTAAGTATCGATTATAGACTTTTTAGCTGGCTTTGGTGCCTTGGACATGAGCTAGGACCTTAAGATTCTGCATGAAAGGAGGACTAGCAGCCGAGTTGCACGGGAGAATGTGAAAAGTGTTCATATGTAGTAAAAACCTGAGAAATCCGTCCGTTTTCGTCATTTGTTATCGAATCGACTTAAAGCCAGATCGTCACATTGGCCGCTCTTCTCTCTGAAACGGTTGTACTTATCGTCTGCAAAGCTATGTCGCGAGCTGCGGTATGCGGAGACCCTAAAAGCACCATAGTAGAACACATATGAAGCTTCTAAGATGATGTAATAGCCAGTAAGAAGTAGTACAATTCAAGTTTTAGGTATCGATTATTTACTTTTTAGCTGGCTTTGATGCCTTGGACATGAGCTAGGACCTTAAGAGTCTGCATGAAAGGAGGACTAGCAGCCGAGTTGCAGGGAAGAATGTGAAAAGTGTTCATATGTAGTAAAAACCTGAGAAATCCGTCCGTTTTCGTCATTTGTTATCGAATCGACTTAAAGCCAGATCGTCACATTGGCCGCTCTTCTCTCTGAAACGGTTGTACTTATCGTCTGCAAAGCTATGTCGCGTGCTGCGTTATGCAGAGACACTAAAAGCACCATAGTGGAACACAGATGACACTTCCAAGTTGATGTAATAGCCAGTAAGAAGTAGTACAATTCAAGTTTTAGTTACTGATTATTGACTTTTTAGCTGGCTTTGGTGCCTTGGACACGAGCTAGGACCTTAAGATTCTGCATGAAAGGAGGACTAACAGCCGAGTTGCCCAGGAGAATGTGAAAAGTGTTCATATGTAGTAAAAACCTGAGAAATCCGTCCGTTTTCGTCATTTGTTATCGAATCGACTTAAAGCCAGATTGTCACATTGGCCGCTCTTCCCTCCGAAACGGTTGTACTTATCGTCTGCAAAGCTATGTCGCATGCTGCGGTATGCGGAGACACTAAAAGCACCATAGCAGAACACAGATGAAGCTTCTAAGTTGATGTAATAGGCAGTAAGATGTAGTACAATTCAAGTTTTAGCTACTGATTATTTGCTTTTTAGCTGGCTTTGGAGCCTTGGACATGAGCTAGGACCTTAAGATTCTGCATGAAAGGAGGACTAGCAGCCGAGTTACACAGGAGAATGTGAAACGTGTTTATATGTAGTAAAAACCTGAGAAATCCGTCCGTTTTCGTCATTTGTTATCGAATCGACTTAAAGCCAGATCGTCACATTGGCCGCTCTTCTCTCTGAAACGGTTGTACTTATCGTCTGCAAAGCTATGTCGCGTGCTGCGGCATGCGGAGACACTAAAAGCACCATAGTGGAACACAGATGAAGCTTCTAAGTTGATGTAATAGCCAGTAAGAAATAGTATAATTCAAGTTTTAGGTATCGATTATTGACTTTTTAGCTGGCTTTGATGCCTTGGACATGAGCTAGGACCTTAAGATTCTCCATGAAAGGAGGACTAGCTGCCGAGTTGCACGGGAGAATTTGAAAAGTTTTCATATGTAGTAAAAACCTGAGAAATCCTTCCGTTTTCGTCATTTTTATCGAATCGACTTTAAGCCAAATCGTCACATTGGCCGCTCTGCTCTCTGAAACGGTTGTACTTATCGTCTGCAAAGCTATGTCGCGTACTGCGGCATTCGGAGACACTAAAAGCACCATAGTAGAACACCGATGTAGCTTCTAAGATGATGTAATAGCCAGTAAGAAATAGTACCATTCAAGTTTTAGGAATCGGTTATTGACTTTTTACCCTTGCTTGGTGCCTTGGACATGAGCTAGGAACTTAAGATTTTACATGCAGGAGGACTAGCAGACGAGTTGCACGGGAGAATGTGTAAAGTGTTCATATGTAGTAAAAACCTGAGAAATCCGTTCGTTTTCGTCATTTGTTATGGAATCGACTTAAAGCCCGATCGTCACATTGGCCGCTCTTCTCTCTGAAACGATTGTACTTATCGTCTGCAAAGCTATGTCGCGTGCTGCGTCATGCGGGGACACTAAAATCACCATAGTGGAACACAGATAAAGCTTCTAAGTTGATGTAATAGCCAGTAAGAAGTAGTACAATTCAAGTTTTAGTTATCGATTATTGACTTTTTAGCTGGCTTTGATGCCTTGGACATGAGCTAGGACCTTAATATTCTGCATGAAAGGTGGACTAGCAGCCAAGTTGCACGGGAGAATTTGAAAAGTGTTCATATGTAGTAAAAACGTGGGAAATCCGTCCGTTTTCGTCATTTGTTATCGAATCGACTTAAAGCCAGATTGTCACATTGGCCGCTCTTCTCTCAGAAACGGTTGTACTTATCGTCTGCAATGCTATGTCGCGTGCTGCGCTATGCGGAGACACTAAAAGCACCATAGTGGAACACAGATGAAGCTTCTAAGTTGATGTAATAGCCAGTAAGATGTAGTACAATTCAAGTTTTAGGTATCGATTATTGACTTTTTAGCTGGCTTTGACGCCTTGGACATCAGCTAGGACCTTAAGATTCTGCATGAAAGGAGGACTAGCATCCGAGTTGCACGGGAGAATTTGAAAAGTGTTCATATGTAGTAAAAACCTGAGAAATCCGTCCGTTTACGTCATTTGTTATCGAATCGTCTTAAAGCCTGATTGTCACATTGGCCGCTCTTCTCTCTGAAACGGTTGTACTTATCGTCTGCAAAGCTGTGTCGCGTGCTGCGGTATGCGGAGAAACTAAAAGCACCATAGTAGAACACAGATGAAGCTTCTAAGTTGATGTAATAGCCAGTAAGAGGTAGTACAATTCACGTTTTAGGTATCGATTATTGACTTTTTAGCTGGCTTTGGTGCCTTGGACATGAGCTAGGACCTTAAGATTCTGCATGAAAGGAGGACTAACAGCCGAGTTGCACGGGAGAATGTGAAAAGTGTTCATATGTAGTAAAAACGTGAGAAATCCGTCCGTTTTTGTCATTTGTTATCGTATCGACTTAAAGCCAGATCGTCACACTGGCCACTCTTCTCTCTGAAACGGTTGTACTTATCGTCTGCAAAGCTATGTCGCATGCTGCGGTATGCGGAGACAGTAAAAGCACCATAGTAAAACACCGATGAAGCTTCTAAGTTGATGTAATAGCCAGTAAGATGTAGTACAATTCAAGTTTTAGCTACTGATTATTGACTTTTTAGCTGGCTTTGGAGCCTTGGACATGGGCTAGGACCTTAAGATTCTGCATGAAAGGAGGAATAACAGCCGAGTTGCACGGGAGAATGTGAAAATTGTTCATATGTATTAAAAACCTGAGAAATCAGTCCGTTTTCGTCATTTGTTATCGAATCGACTTAAAGCCAGACCGTCACACTGGCCGCTCTTCTCTCTGAAACGGTTCTACTTATCGTCTGCAAAGCTATGTCGCGTGCTGTGGCATGCGGAGACACTAAAAGCACCATAGTAGAACACAGATGAAGCTTCTATGATGATGTAATAGCCATTAAGAAGTAGTACAATTCAAGTTTTAGGTATCGATTATTGACTTTTTAGCTGGCTTTGGTGCCTTGGACATGAGCTAGGACCTTAAGATTCTGCATGAAAGGAGGACTAGCAGCCGAGTTGCACGGGAGAATGTGAAAAGTGTTCATATGTAGTAAAAACCTGAGAAATCCGTCCGTTTTCGTCATTTGTTATCGAATCGACTTAAAGCCAGATCGTCACATTGGCCGCTCTTCTCTCTGGAACGGTTGTACTTATCGTCTGCAAAGCTATGTCGTATGCTGCGGTAGGCGGAGACACTGAAACCACCACAGTAGAACACAGATGAAGCTTCTAATTTGATGTAATAGCCAGTAAGAAGTAGTACAATTCAAGTTTTAGGTATCGATTATTGACTTTTTAGCTGGCTTTGATGCCTTGGACATGAGCTAGGACCTTAAGATTCTGCATGAAAGGAGGACTAGCAGCCGAGTTGCAGGGAAGAATGTGAAAAGTGTTCATATGTAGTAAAAACCTGAGAAATCCGTCCGTTTTCGTCATTTGTTATCGAATCGTCTTAAAGCCAGATCGTCACATTGGCCGCTCTTCTCTCTGAAACGGTTGTACTTATCATCTGCAAAGCTATGTCGCGTGCTGCGGTATGCGGAGACTATAAAAGCACCATAGTAGAACACAGATGAAGCTTCTAAGTTGATGTAATAGCCAGTAAGAAGTAGTACAATTCAAGTTTTAGGTACTGATTATTTACTTTTTAGCTGGCTTTGGAGCCTTGGACATGAGCTAGGACCTTAAGATTCTGCATGAAAGGAGGACTAGCAGCCGCGTTGCACGGGAGAATGTGAAATGTGTTCATATGTAGTAAAAACCTGAGAAATCCGTCCGTTTTCGTCATTTGTTATCGAATCGACTTAAAGCCCGATCGTCACATTGGCCGCTCTTCTCTCTGAAACGGTTGTACTTATCGCCTGCAAAGCTATGTCGCGTGATGCGGTATGCGGAGACACTAAAAGCACCATAGTAGAACACAGATGAAGCTTCTAAGTTGATGTATTAGCCAGTAAGAAGTAGTACAATTCAAGTTTTAGGTATCGATTATTGATTTTTTGGCTGGCTTTGGTGCCTTGGACATGAGCTAGGACCTTAAGATTCTGCATGAAGGGAGGACTAGCGGCCGCGTTGTACGGGAGAATGTGAAATGTGTTCATATGTAGTAAAATCCTGAGAAATACGTCCGTTTTCGTCATTTGTTATCGAATCGACTTAAAGCCAGATCGTCACATTGGCCGCTCTTCTCTCTGAAACGGTTGTACTTATCATCTGCAAAGCTATGTCGCGTGCTGCGGTATGCGGAGACTATAAACGCACCATAGTAGAACACAGATGAAGCTTCTAAGTTGATGTAATTGCCAGTAAGAAGTAGTACAATTCAAGTTTTAGGTACTGATTATTTACTTTTTAGCTGGCTTTGGAGCCTTGGACATGAGCTAGGACCTTAAGATTCTGCATGAAAGGAGGACTAGCAGCCGCGTTGCACGGGAGAATGTGAAATGTGTTCATATGTAGTAAAAACCTGAGAAATCCGTCCGTTTTCGTCATTTGTTATCGAATCGACTTAAAGCCCGATCGTCACATTGGCCGCTCTTCTCTCTGAAACGGTTGTACTTATCGCCTGCAAAGCTATGTCGCGTGATGCGGTATGCGGAGACACTAAAAGCACCATAGTAGAACACAGATGAAGCTTCTAAGTTGATGTAATAGCCAGTAAGAGGTAGTACAATTCAAGTTTTAGGTATCGATTATTGACTTTTTAGCTGGCTTTGGTGCCTTGGACATGAGCTAGGACCTTAAGATTCTGCATGAAAGGAGGACTAGCGGCCGCGTTGTACGGGAGAATGTGAAATGTGTTCATATGTAGTAAAATCCTGAGAAATACGTCCGTTTTCGTCATTTGTTATCGAATCGACTTAAAGCCAGATCGTCACATTTGATGCTCTTCTCTCTGAAACGGTTGTACTTATCGTCTGGAAAGCTTTGTCGCGTGCTGCGGTATGCGGAGACACTGAAAGCACCATAGTAGAACACAGATGAAGCTTCTAAGATGATGTAATAGCCAGTAAGAAGTAGTACAATTCAAGTTTTAGGTATCGATTATTGACTTTTTAGCTGGCTTTGGTGCCTTGGACATGAGCTAGGACCTTAAGATTCTGCATGAAAGGAGGACTAGCAGCCGAGTGGCACGGGAGAATGTGAAAAGTGTTCATATGTAGTAAAAACCTGAGAAATCCCTCCGTTTTCGTCATTTGTTATCGAATCGAGTTAAAGCCAGATCGTCACATTGGCCCCTCTTTTCTCTGAAACGGTTCTACTTATCGTCTGCAAAGCTATGTCGCGTACTGCAGTGTGCGGAGACACTAAAAGCACCATGGTAGAACACAGATGAAGCTTCTAAGTTGATGTAATAGCCAGTAAGAAGTAGTACAATTCAAGTTTTAGGTATCGATTATTGACTTTTTAGCTGGCTTTGGTGCCTTGGACATGAGCTAGGACCTTAAGATTCTGCATTAAAGGAGGACTAGCAGCCGCGTTGCACGGGAGAATGTGAAATGTGATCATATGTAGTAGAAACCTGAGAAATCCGTCCGTTTTCGTCATTTGTTATCGAATCGACTTAAAGCCCGATCGTCAGATTGGCCGCTCTTCTCTCTGAAACGGTTCTACTTATCGTCTGCAAAGCTATGTCGCGTGCTGCGGTATGCGGAGACAATAAAATCACCATAGTAGAACACAGATGAAGCTTCTAAGTCGATGTAATAGCCAGTAAGAAGTAGTACAATTCAAGTTTTAGGTACTGATTATTGACTTTTTAGATGGCGTTGGTGCCTTGGACATGAGCTAGGACCTTAAGATTCTGCATGAAAGGAGGACTAGCAGCCGAGTTGCATGGGAGAATGTGAAAAGTGTTCATATGTAGTAAAAACCTGAGAAATCTGTCCGTTTTCGTCATTTGTTATCGAATCGACTTAAAGCCAGATCGTCACATTGGCCGCTCTTCTCTCTGAAACGGTTGTACTTATCGTCTGCAAAGCTATGTCGCGTGCTGCGGTATGCGGAGACACTAAAAGGACCATAGTAGAACACAGATGAAGCTTCTATGATTATGTAATAGCCAGTAAGAAGTAGTACAATTCAAGTTTTAGGTATCGATTATTGACTTTTTAGCTGGCTTTGGTGCCTTGGAAATGAGCTAGGACCTTAAGATTGTGCATGAAAGGAGGACTAGCACCCGCGTTGGATAGGAGAATGTGAAAAGTGTTCATATGTAGTAAAAACCTAAGAAATCCGTCCGTTTTCGTCATTTGTTATCGAATCGACTTAAAGCCAGATCGTCACATTGGCCGCTCTTCTCTCTGAAACAGTTGTACTTATCGTCTTCAAAGCTATGTCGCGTGCTGCGGTATGCGGAGACACTAAAAGCACCATAGTAGAACACAGATGAAGCTTCTAAGTTGATGTAATAGCCAGTAAGAAGTAGTACAATTCAAGTTTTAGGTATGGATTATTGACTTCTTAGCTGGCTTTGGTGCCTTGGACATGAGCTAGGACCTTAAGATTCTGCATGAAAGGAGGACTTGCAGCCGAGTTGCGCGGGAGAATGTGAAAAGTGTTCATATGTAGTAAAAACCTGAGAAATCCGTCCGTTTTTGTCATTTGTTATCGAATCGACTTAAAGCCAGATCGTCACATTGGCCGCTCTTCTCTCTGTAACGGTTGTACTTATCGTCTTCAAAGCTATGTCGCGTGCTGCGGTATGCGGAGACACTAAAAGCACCATAGTAGAACACAGATGAAGCTTCTAAGTTGATGTAATAGCCAGTAAGAAGTAGTACAATTCAAGTTTTAGGTATCGATTATTGACTTCTTAGCTGGCTTTGGTGCCTTGGACATGAGCTAGGACCTTAAGATTCTGCATGAAAGGAGGACTAGCAGCCGAGTTGCACGGGAGAATGTGAAAAGTGTTCATATGTAGTAAAAACCTGAGAAATCCGTCCGTTTTCGTCATTTGTTATCGAATCAACTTAAAGCCAGATCGTCACTTGGCCGCTCTTCTCTCTGAAACGGTTCTACTTATCGTCTGCAAAGCTATGTCGCGTGCTGCGGTATGCGGAGACACTAAAAGCACCATAGTTGAACACAGATGAAGCTTCTAAGTTGATGTAATAGCCAGTAAGAAGTAGTACAATTCAAGTTTTAGGTATCGATTATTGACTTTTTAGCTGGCTTTGGTGCCTTGGACATGAGCTAGGACCTTAAGATTCTGCATGAAAGGAGGACTAGCGGCCGCGTTGTACGGGAGAATGTGAAAAGTGTTCATATGTAGTACAAACCTGAGAAATCCGTCCTTTTTCGTCATTTGTTATTGAATCGACTTAAAGCCATTGGCCGCTCTTCTCTCTGAAACGGTTGTACTTATCGTCTGCAAAGCTATGTCGCGTGCTGCGGTATGCGCAGACACTAAAAGCACCATAGTAGAACACAGATGAAGCTTCTATGATGATGTAATAGCCAGTAAGAAGTAGTACAATTCAAGTTTTAGGTATCGATTATTGATTTTTTAGCTGGCTTTGGTGCCTTGGACATGAGCTAGGACCTTAAGATTCTGCATGAAAGGAGGACTAGCAGCCGAGTTGCAGGGGAGAATGTGAAAAGTGTTCATATGTAGTAAAAACCTGAGAAATCCGTCCGTTTTCGTCATTTGTTATCGAATCGACTTAAAGCCAGATCGTCACATTGGCCGCTCTTCTCTCTGAAACGGTTGTACCTATCGACTTCAAAGCTATGTCGCGTGCTGCGGTATGCGGAGACACTAAAAGCACCATTGTAGAACACAGATGAAGCTTCTAAGTTGATGTAATAGCCAGTAAGAAGTAGTACAATTCAAGTTTTAGGTATCGATTATTGACTTCTTAGCTGGCTTTGGTGCCTTGGACATGAGCTAGAACCTTATGATTCTGCATGAAAGGAGGACTACCAGCCGAGTTGCACGGGAGTATGTGAAAAGTGTTGATATGTAGTAAAAACCTGAGAAATCCGTCCGTTTTCGTCATTTGTTATCGAATCGACTTAAAGCCAGATCGTCACATTGGCCGCTCTTCTCTCTGAAACGGTTGTACTTATCGCCTGCAAAGCTATGTCGCGTGATGCGGTATGCGGAGACACTAAAAGCACCATAGTAGAACACAGATGAAGCTTCTAAGTTGATGTAATAGCCAGTAAGAGGTAGTACAATTCAAGTTTTAGGTATCGATTATTGACTTTTTAGCTGGCTTTGGTGCCTTGGACATGAGCTAGGACCTTAAGATTCTGCATGAAAGGAGGACTAGCGGCCGCGTTGTACGGGAGAATGTGAAATGTGTTCATATGTAGTAAAATCCTGAGAAATACGTCCGTTTTCGTCATTTGTTATCGAATCGACTTAAAGCCAGATCGTCACATTTGATGCTCTTCTCTCTGAAACGGTTGTACTTATCGTCTGGAAAGCTTTGTCGCGTGCTGCGGTATGCGGAGACACTGAAAGCACCATAGTAGAACACAGATGAAGCTTCTAAGATGATGTAATAGCCAGTAAGAAGTAGTACAATTCAAGTTTTAGGTATCGATTATTGACTTTTTAGCTGGCTTTGGTGCCTTGGACATGAGCTAGGACCTTAAGATTCTGCATGAAAGGAGGACTAGCAGCCGAGTGGCACGGGAGAATGTGAAAAGTGTTCATATGTAGTAAAAACCTGAGAAATCCCTCCGTTTTCGTCATTTGTTATCGAATCGAGTTAAAGCCAGATCGTCACATTGGCCCCTCTTTTCTCTGAAACGGTTCTACTTATCGTCTGCAAAGCTATGTCGCGTACTGCAGTGTGCGGAGACACTAAAAGCACCATGGTAGAACACAGATGAAGCTTCTAAGTTGATGTAATAGCCAGTAAGAAGTAGTACAATTCAAGTTTTAGGTATCGATTATTGACTTTTTAGCTGGCTTTGGTGCCTTGGACATGAGCTAGGACCTTAAGATTCTGCATTAAAGGAGGACTAGCAGCCGCGTTGCACGGGAGAATGTGAAATGTGATCATATGTAGTAGAAACCTGAGAAATCCGTCCGTTTTCGTCATTTGTTATCGAATCGACTTAAAGCCCGATCGTCAGATTGGCCGCTCTTCTCTCTGAAACGGTTCTACTTATCGTCTGCAAAGCTATGTCGCGTGCTGCGGTATGCGGAGACAATAAAATCACCATAGTAGAACACAGATGAAGCTTCTAAGTCGATGTAATAGCCAGTAAGAAGTAGTACAATTCAAGTTTTAGGTACTGATTATTGACTTTTTAGATGGCGTTGGTGCCTTGGACATGAGCTAGGACCTTAAGATTCTGCATGAAAGGAGGACTAGCAGCCGAGTTGCATGGGAGAATGTGAAAAGTGTTCATATGTAGTAAAAACCTGAGAAATCTGTCCGTTTTCGTCATTTGTTATCGAATCGACTTAAAGCCAGATCGTCACATTGGCCGCTCTTCTCTCTGAAACGGTTGTACTTATCGTCTGCAAAGCTATGTCGCGTGCTGCGGTATGCGGAGACACTAAAAGGACCATAGTAGAACACAGATGAAGCTTCTATGATTATGTAATAGCCAGTAAGAAGTAGTACAATTCAAGTTTTAGGTATCGATTATTGACTTTTTAGCTGGCTTTGGTGCCTTGGAAATGAGCTAGGACCTTAAGATTGTGCATGAAAGGAGGACTAGCACCCGCGTTGGATAGGAGAATGTGAAAAGTGTTCATATGTAGTAAAAACCTAAGAAATCCGTCCGTTTTCGTCATTTGTTATCGAATCGACTTAAAGCCAGATCGTCACATTGGCCGCTCTTCTCTCTGAAACAGTTGTACTTATCGTCTTCAAAGCTATGTCGCGTGCTGCGGTATGCGGAGACACTAAAAGCACCATAGTAGAACACAGATGAAGCTTCTAAGTTGATGTAATAGCCAGTAAGAAGTAGTACAATTCAAGTTTTAGGTATGGATTATTGACTTCTTAGCTGGCTTTGGTGCCTTGGACATGAGCTAGGACCTTAAGATTCTGCATGAAAGGAGGACTTGCAGCCGAGTTGCGCGGGAGAATGTGAAAAGTGTTCATATGTAGTAAAAACCTGAGAAATCCGTCCGTTTTTGTCATTTGTTATCGAATCGACTTAAAGCCAGATCGTCACATTGGCCGCTCTTCTCTCTGTAACGGTTGTACTTATCGTCTTCAAAGCTATGTCGCGTGCTGCGGTATGCGGAGACACTAAAAGCACCATAGTAGAACACAGATGAAGCTTCTAAGTTGATGTAATAGCCAGTAAGAAGTAGTACAATTCAAGTTTTAGGTATCGATTATTGACTTCTTAGCTGGCTTTGGTGCCTTGGACATGAGCTAGGACCTTAAGATTCTGCATGAAAGGAGGACTAGCAGCCGAGTTGCACGGGAGAATGTGAAAAGTGTTCATATGTAGTAAAAACCTGAGAAATCCGTCCGTTTTCGTCATTTGTTATCGAATCAACTTAAAGCCAGATCGTCACTTGGCCGCTCTTCTCTCTGAAACGGTTCTACTTATCGTCTGCAAAGCTATGTCGCGTGCTGCGGTATGCGGAGACACTAAAAGCACCATAGTTGAACACAGATGAAGCTTCTAAGTTGATGTAATAGCCAGTAAGAAGTAGTACAATTCAAGTTTTAGGTATCGATTATTGACTTTTTAGCTGGCTTTGGTGCCTTGGACATGAGCTAGGACCTTAAGATTCTGCATGAAAGGAGGACTAGCGGCCGCGTTGTACGGGAGAATGTGAAAAGTGTTCATATGTAGTACAAACCTGAGAAATCCGTCCTTTTTCGTCATTTGTTATTGAATCGACTTAAAGCCATTGGCCGCTCTTCTCTCTGAAACGGTTGTACTTATCGTCTGCAAAGCTATGTCGCGTGCTGCGGTATGCGCAGACACTAAAAGCACCATAGTAGAACACAGATGAAGCTTCTATGATGATGTAATAGCCAGTAAGAAGTAGTACAATTCAAGTTTTAGGTATCGATTATTGATTTTTTAGCTGGCTTTGGTGCCTTGGACATGAGCTAGGACCTTAAGATTCTGCATGAAAGGAGGACTAGCAGCCGAGTTGCAGGGGAGAATGTGAAAAGTGTTCATATGTAGTAAAAACCTGAGAAATCCGTCCGTTTTCGTCATTTGTTATCGAATCGACTTAAAGCCAGATCGTCACATTGGCCGCTCTTCTCTCTGAAACGGTTGTACCTATCGACTTCAAAGCTATGTCGCGTGCTGCGGTATGCGGAGACACTAAAAGCACCATTGTAGAACACAGATGAAGCTTCTAAGTTGATGTAATAGCCAGTAAGAAGTAGTACAATTCAAGTTTTAGGTATCGATTATTGACTTCTTAGCTGGCTTTGGTGCCTTGGACATGAGCTAGAACCTTATGATTCTGCATGAAAGGAGGACTACCAGCCGAGTTGCACGGGAGTATGTGAAAAGTGTTGATATGTAGTAAAAACCTGAGAAATCCGTCCGTTTTCGTCATTTGTTATCGAATCGACTTAAAGCCAGATCGTCACATTGGCCGCTCTTCTCTCTGAAACGGTTGTACTTATCGTCTGCAAAGCTATGTCGCATGCTGCGGTATGCGCAGACACTAAAAGCACCATAGTATAAAACAGATGGAGCTTCTAAGTTGATGTAATAGCCAGTAAGAAGTAGTACAACTGAAGTTTTAGGTATCGATTATCGACTTTTTAGCTGGCTTTGGTGCCTTGGACATGAGCTAGGACCTTAAGATTCTGCATGAAAGGAGGACTAGCAGCCGACTTGCACGGGAGAATGTGAAAAGTGTTCATATGTAGTAAAAACCTGAGAAATCCGTCCCTTTTCGTCATTTGTTATCGAATAGACTTAATGCCAGATCGTCACATTGGCCACTCTTTTCTCTGAAACGGTTGTACTTATCGTCTGCAAAGCTATGTCGCGTACTGCGGTGTGCGGAGACACTAAAAGCACCATGGTAGAACACAGATGAAGCTTCTAAGTTGATGTAATAGCCAGTAAGAAGTAGTACAATTCAAGTTTTAGGTATCGATTATTGACTTTTTAGCTGGCTTTGGTGCCTTTGACATGAGCTAGGACCTTAAGATTCTGCATTAAAGGAGGACTAGCAGCCGCGTTGCACGGGAGAATGTGAAATGTGTTCATATGTAGTAGAAACCTGAGAAATCCGTCCGTTTTCGTCATTTGTTATCGAATCGACTTAAAGCCCGATCGTCACATTGGCCGCTCTTCTCTCTGAAACGGTTGTACTTATCGTCTGCAAAGCTATGTCGCGTGCTGCGGTATGCGGAGACAATAAAATCACCATAGTAGAACACAGATGAAGCTTCTAAGTCGATGTAATAGCTAGTAAGAAGTAGTACAATTCAAGTTTAGGTATCGATTATTGACTTTTTAGCTGGCTTTGGTGCCTTGGACATGAGCTAGGACCTTAAGATTCTGCATGAAAGGAGGACTAGCAGCCGAGTTGCACGGGAGAATGTGAAAAGTGTTCATATGTAGTAAAAACCTGAGAAATCCGTCCGTTTTCGTCATTTGTTATTGAATCTACTTAAAGCCCGATCGTCACATTGGCCGCTCTTCTCTCTGAAACGGTTGTACTTATCGTCTGCAAAGCTATGTCGCGTGCTGCGGTATGCGGAGACACTAAATGCACCATAGTAGAACACAGATGAAGCTTCTATGATGATGTAATAGCCAGTAAGAAGTAGTACAATTGACGTTTCAGGTAACGATTATTTACTTTTTAGCTGGCTTTGGTGCCTTGGACATGAGCTAGGACCTTAAGATTCTGCATCAAAAGGAGGACTAGAAGCCGCGTTGGATAGGAGAATGTGAAAAGTGTTCATATGTAGTAAAAACCTGAGAAATCCGTCAGTTTTCGTCATTTGTTATCGAATCGACTTAAAGCCAGATCGTCACATTGGCTGCTCTTCTCTCTGAAACGGTTGTACTTATCGTCTGGAAAGCTTTGTCGCGTGCTGCGGTATGCGGAGACACTAAAAGCACCATAGTAGAACACAGATGAAGCTTCTAAGATGATGTAATAGCCAGTAAGACGTAGTACAATTCAAGTTTTAGGTATCGATTATTGACTTTTTAGCTGGCTTTGGTGCCTTGAACATGAGCTAGGACCTTAAGATTCTGCATGAAAGGAGGACTAGCAGCCGCGTTGCACGGGAGAATGTGAAATGTGTTCATATGTAGTAAAAACTTGAGAAATCCGTCTGTTTCCGTCTTTTGTTATCGAATCGACTTAAAGCCCGATCGTCACATTGGCCGCTCTTCTCTCTCAAACGGTTGTACTTATCCTCTGCAAAGCTATGTCGCGTGCTGCGGTATGCGGAGACACTAAAAGCACCATAGTAGAACACAGATGAAGCTTCTATGATGATGTAATAGCCAGTAAGAAGTAGTACAATTCAAGTTTTATGTATCGATTATTGACTTTATAGCTGGCTTTGGTGCCTTGGACATGAGCTAAGACCTTAAGATTCTGCATGAAAGGAGGACTAGCAGCCGCGTTGGATGGGAGAATGTGAAAAGTGTTCATATGTAGTAAAAACCTGAGAAATTCGTCCGTTTTCGTCATTTGTTATCGAATCGACTTAAAGCCAGATCGTCACATTGGCCGCTCTTCTCTCTGAAAAGCTTGTACTTATCGTCTGCAAAGCTATGTCGCGTACTACGGTATGCGGAGACACTAAAAGCACCAAAGTAGAACCCATATGAAGCTTCTATGATGATGTAATAGCCAGTAAGAAGTAGTAAAATTCAAGTTTAAGGTATCGATTATCGACTTTTTAGCTGGCTTTGGTGTCTTGGACATGAGCTGGGACCTTAAGATTCTGCATGAAAGGAGGACTAGCAGCCGAGTTGCACGGGAGAATGTGGAAAGTGTTCATATGTAGTAAAAACCTGAGAAATCCGTCCGTTTTCGTCATTTGTTATCGAATCGACTTAAAGCCAGATCGTCACATTGGCCCCTCTTTTCTCTGAAACGGTTGTACTTATCGTCTGCAAAGCTATGACGCGTACTGCGGTGTGCGGAGACACTAAAAGCACCATGGTAGAACACAGATGAAGCTTCTAAGTTGATGTAATAGCCAGTAAGAAGTAGTACAATTCAAGTTTTAGGTATCGATTATTGACTTTTTAGCTGGCTTTGGTGCCTTGGACATGAGCAAGGACCTTAAGATTCTGCATTAAAGGAGGACTAGCAGCCGCGTTGCACGGGAGAATGTGAAATGTGTTCATATGTAGTAGAAACCTGAGAATTCCGTCCGTTTTCGTCATTTGTTATCGAATCGACTTAAAGCCCGATCGTCACATTGGCCGGTCTTCTCTCTGAAACGGTTCTACTTATCGTCTGCAAAGCTATGTCGCGTGCTGCGGTATGCGGAGACAATAAAATCACCATAGTAGAACACAGATGAAGCTTCTAAGTCGATGTAATAGCCAGTAAGAAGTAGTACAATTCAAGTTTTAGGTATCGATTATTGACTTTTTAGCTGGCTTTGGTGCCTTGGACATGAGCTAGGACCTTAAGATTCTGCATGAAAGGAGGACCGGCAGCCGTGTTGCACGGGAGAATGTGAAAAGTGTTCATATGTAGTAAAAACCTGAGAAATCCGTCCGTTTTCGTCATTTGTTATTGAATCTACTTAAAGCCCGATCGTCACAATGGCCGCTCTTCTCTCTGAAACGGCTGTACTTATCGTCTGCAAAGCTATGTCGCGTGCTGCGGTATGCGGAGACACTAAAAGCACCATAGTAGAACACAGATGAAGCTTCTATGATGATGTAATAGCCAGTAAGAAGTAGTACAATTCAAGTTTTAGGTATCGATTATTGACTTTTTAGCTGGCTTTGGTGCCTTGGACATGAGCTAGGACCTTAAGATTCTTCATGAAAGGAGGACTAGCAGCCGAGTTGCCCAGGAGAATGTGAAAAGTGTTCATATGTAGTAAAAACCTGAGAAATCCGTCCGTTTTCGTCATTTGTTATCGAATCGACTTAAAGCCAGATCGTCACATTGGCTGCTCTTCTCTCTGAAACAGTTGTACTTATCGTCTGGAAAGCTTTGTCGCGTGCTGCGGTATGCGGAGACACTAAAAGCACCATAGTAGAACACAGATGAAGCATCTAAGATGATGTAATAGCCAGTAAGAAGTAGTACAATTCAAGTTTTAGGTATCGATTATTGATTTTTTAGCTGGCTTTGGTGCCTTGAACATGAGCTAGGACCTTAAGATTCTGCATGAAAGGAGGACTAGCAGCCGAGTTGCACGGGAGAATGTGAAAAGTGTTCATATGTAGTAAAAACCTGAGAAATCCGTCCGTTTTCGTCATTTGTTATCGAATCGACTTAAAGCCAGATCGTCACATTGGCCGCTCTTCTCTCTGAAACGGTTGTACTTATCGTCTGCAAAGCTATGTCGCTTGCTGCGGTATGCGGAGACACTAAAAGCACCATAGTAGAACACAGATGAAGCTTCTAAGTTGATGTAATAGCCAGTAAGAAGTAGTACAATTCAAGTTTTAGGTATCGATTATTGACTTTTTAGCTGGCTTTGGTGCCTTGGACATGAGCTAGGACCTTAAGATTCTGCATGAAAGGAGGACTAGCAGCCGAGTTGCACGGGAGAATGTGAAAGGTGTTCATATGTAGTAAAAACCTGAGAAATCCGTCCGTTTTCGTCAATTGTTATCGAATCGACTTAAAGCCAGATCGTCACATTGGCCGCTCTTCTCTCTGAAACGGTTGTACTTATCGTCTGCAAAGCTATGTCGCGTGCTGCGGTATGCGGAGACACTAAAAGCACCATAGTAGAACACATATGAAGCTTCTATGATGATGTAATAGCCAGTAAGAAGTAGTACAATTCAAGTTTAAGGTATCGATTATCGACTTTTTAGCTGGCTTTGGTGCCTTGGACATGAGCTAGGACCTTAAGATTCTGCATTAAAGGAGGACTAGCAGCCGCGTTGCACGGGAGAATGTGAAATGTGTTCATATGTAGTAGAAACCTGAGAATTCCGTCCGTTTTCGTCATTTGTTATCGAATCGACGTAAAGCCCGATCGTCACATTGGCCGGTCTTCTCTCTGAAACGGTTGTACTTATCGTCTGCAAAGCTATGTCGCGTGCTGCGGTATGCGGAGACAATAAAATCACCATAGTAGAACACAGATGAAGCTTCTAAGTCGATGTAATAGCCAGTAAGAAGTAGTACAATTCAAGTTTTAGGTATCGATTATTGACTTTTTAGCTGGCTTTGGTGCCTTGGACACGAGCTAGGACCTTAAGATTCTGCATGAAAGGAGGACTAGCAGCCGAGTTGCCCAGGAGAATGTGAAAAGTGTTCATATGTAGTAAAAACCTGAGAAATCCGTCCGTTTTCGTCAATTGTTATCGAATCGACTTAAAGCCAGATCGTCACATTGGCCGCTCTTCTCTCTGAAACGGTTGTACTTATCGTCTGCAAAGCTATGTCGCGTGCTGCGGTATGCGGAGACACTAAAAGCACCATAGTAGAACACATATGAAGCTTCTATGATGATGTAATAGCCAGTAAGAAGTAGTACAATTCAAGTTTAAGGTATCGATTATCGACTTTTTAGCTGGCTTTGGTGCCTTGGACATGAGCTAGGACCTTAAGATTCTGCATTAAAGGAGGACTAGCAGCCGCGTTGCACGGGAGAATGTGAAATGTGTTCATATGTAGTAGAAACCTGAGAATTCCGTCCGTTTTCCTCATTTGTTATCGAATCGACGTAAAGCCCGATCGTCACATTGGCCGCTCTTCTCTCTGAAACCGTTGTACTTATCGTCTGCAAAGCTATGTCGCGTGCTGCGGTATGCGGAGACACTAAAAGCACCATAGTCGAACACAGATGAAGCTTCTATGATGATGTAATAGCCAGTAAGAAGTAGTACAATTAAAGTTTTAGGTATCGATTATTGACTTTTTAGCTGGCTTTGGTGCCTTGGACATGACCTAGGACCTTAAGATTCTGCATGAAAGGAGGACTAGCAGCCGCGTTGGATGGGAGAATGTGAAAAGTGTTCATATGTAGTAAAAACCTGAGAAATCCGTCCGTTTTCGTCATTTGTTATCGAATCGACTTAAAGCCAGATCGTCACATTGGCCACTCTTCTCTCTGAAACGGTTGTACTTATCGCCTGCAAAGCTATGTCGCGTGATGCGGTATGCGGAGACACTAAAAGCACCATAGTAGATAGAACACAGATGAAGCTTCTAAGTTGATGTAATAGCCAGTAAGAAGTAGTACAATTCAAGTTTTAGGTACTGATTATTTACTTTTTAGCTGGCTTTGGTGCCTTGGACATGAGCTAGGACCTTAAGATTCTGCATGAAAGGAGGACTAGCAGCCGCGTTGCACGGGAGAATGTGAAATGTGTTCATATGTAGTAAAAACTTGAGAAATCCGTCTGTTTTCGTCATTTGTTATCGAATCGACTTAAAGCCCGATCGTCACATTGGCCGCTCTTCTCTCTGAAACGGTTGTACTTATCTACATCTACATCTACATCCGTACTCCGCAAGCCACCTGACGGTGTGTGGCGGAGGGTACCCTGAGTACCTCTATCGGTTCTCCCTTCTATTCCAGTCCCGTATTGTACGTGGAAAGAAGGATTGTCGGTATGCTTCTGTGTGGGCTCTAATCTCTCTGATTTTATCCTCATGGTCTCTTCGTGAGATATACGTAGGAGGGAGCAATATACTGCTTGACTCTTCGGTGAAGGTATGTTCTCGAAACTTCAACAAAAGCCCGTACCGAGCTACTGAGCGTCTCTCCTGCAGAGTCTTCCACTGGAGTTTATCTATCATCTCCGTAACGCTTTCGCAATTACTAAATGATCCTGTAACGAAGCGCGCTGCTCTCCGTTGGATCTTCTCTATCTCTTCTATCAACCCTACCTGGTGCGGATCCCACACTGCTGAGCAGTATTCAAGCATTGGGCGAACAAGCGTACTGTAACCTACTTCCTTTGTTGTCGGATTGCATTTCCTTAGGATTCTTCCAATGAATCTCAGTCTGGCATCTGCTTTACCGACGATCAACTTTATATGATCATTCCATTTTAAATCACTCCTAATGCGTACTCCCAGATAATTTATGGAATTAACTGTTTCCAGTTGCTGACCTGCTATTTTGTAGCTAAATGATAAGGGACCTATCTTTCTATGTATTCCCATCACATTACACTTCGCTACATTGAGATTCAATTGCCATTCCGTGCACCATGCGTCAATTCGCTGCAGATCCTCCTGCATTTCAGTACAATTTTCCATTGTTGCAACCTCTCGATACACCACAGCATCATCTGCAAAAAGCCTCAGTGAGCTTCCGATGTCATCCACGAGGTCATTTATGTATATTGTGAATAGCAACGGTCCTATGACACTCCCCTGCGGCACACCTGAAATCACTCTTACTTCGGAAGACTTCTCTCCATTGAGAATGACGTGCTGCGTTCTGTTATCTAGGAACTCCTCAATCCAATCACACAATTGATCTGATAGTTCGTATGCTCTTACTTTGTTCATTAAACGACTATGGGGAACTGTGTCAAACGCCTTGCGGAAGTCAAGAAACACGGCATCTACTTGTGAACCCGTGTCTAAGGCCCTCTGAGTCTCGTGGACGAATAGCGCGAGCTGGGTTTCACACGATCGTCTTTTTCGAAACCCATCGTCTGCAAAGCTATGTCGCGTGCTGCGGTATGCGGAGACACTAAAAGCACCATAGTAGAACACAGATGAAGCTTCTATGATGATGTAATAGCCAGTAAGAAGTAGTACAATTCAAGTTTTAGGTATCGATTATTGACTTTTTAGCTGGCTTTGGTGCCTTGGACATGAGCTAGGACCTTAAGATTCTGCATGAAAGGAGGACTAGCAGCCGCGTTGGATGGGAGAATGTGAAAAGTGTTCATATGTAGTAAAAACCTGAGAAATTCGTCCGTTTTCGTCATTTGTTATCGAATCGCCTTAAAGCCAGATCGTCACATTGGCCGCTCTTCTCTCTGAAACGGTTGTACTTATCGCCTGCAAAGCTATGTCGCGTGATGCGGTATGCGGAGACACTAAAAGCACCATAGTAGAACACAGATGAAGCTCTTAAGTTGATGTAATAGCCAGTAAGAAGTATTACAATTCAAGATTTAAGTATCGATTATTGACTTTTTAGCTGGCTTTGGTGCCTTGGACATGAGCTAGGACATTAAGATTCTGCATGAAAGGAGGACTAGCAGCCGAGGTGCACGGGAGAATGTGAAAAGTATTCAAATGTAGTAAAAACCTGAGAAATCCGTCCGTTTTCGTCATTTGTTATCGAATCGACTTAAAGCCAGAGCGTCACATTGGCGCTCTTCTCTCTGAAACGATTGTACTTATCGTCTTCAAAGCTATGTCGCGTGCTGCGGTATGCGGAGACACTAAAAGCACCATAGTAGAACACAGATGAAGCTTCTAAGTTGATGTAATAGCCAGTAAGAAGTAGTACAATTCAAGTTTTAGGTATCGATTATTGATTTTTTAACTGGCTTTGTTGCCTTGGACATGAGCTAGGACCTTAAGATTCTGCAAGAAAGGAGGACTAGCAGCCGAGTTGCAGGGGAGAATGTGAAAAGTGTTCATATGTAGTAAAAACCTGAGAAATCCGTCCGTTTTCGTCATTTGTTATCGAATCGACTTAAAGCCAGATCGTCACATTGGCCGCTCTTCTCTCTGAAACGGTTCTACTTATCGTCTGCAAAGCTATGTCGCGTGCTGCGGTATGCGGAGACACTAAAAGCACCATAGTAGAACACAGATGAAGCTTCTAAGTTGATGTAATAGCCAGTAACAAGTAGTACAACTCAAGTTTTAGGTATCGATTATTGACTTTTTAGCTGGCTTTGGTGCCTTGGGCATGAGCTAGGACCTTAAGATTCTGCATGAAAGGAGGACTAGCAGCCGCGTTGCACGGGAGAATGTGAGATGTGTTCATATGTAGTAGAAACCTGAGAAATCCGTCCGTTTTCGTCATTTGTTATCGAATCGACTTAAAGCCCGATCGTCACATTGGCCGCTCTTCTCTCTGAAACGTTTGTACTTGTCGTCTGCAAAGCTAAGTCGCGTGCTGCGGTATGCGGAGACAATAAAATCACCATAGTAGAACACAGATGAAGCTTCTAAGTCGATGTAATAGCCAGTAAGAAGTAGTACAATTCAAGTTTTAGGTATCGATTATTGACTTCTTAGATGGATTTGGTGCCTTGGACATGAGCTAGGACCTTAAGATTCTGCATGAAAGGAGGACTAGCAGCCGAGTTGCACGGGACAATATGAAAAGTGTTCATATGTAGTAAAAACCTGAGAAATCCGTCCGTTTTCGTCATTTGTTATCGAATCGCCTTAAAGCCAGATCGTCACTTGGCCGCTCTTCTCTCTAAAACGGCTGTACTTATCGTCTGCAAAGCTGTGTGGCGTGCTGCGGTATGCGGAGACACTAAAAGCACCATAGTAGAACACAGATTAAGCTTCCAAGTTGATGTAACAGCCAGTAAGAAGTAGTACAATTCAAGTTTTAGGTACTGATTATTGACTTTTTAGCTGGCTTTGGTGCCTTGGACATGAGCTAGGACCTTAAGATTCTGCATGAAAGGAGGACTAGCAGCCGCGTTGCACGGGAGAATGTGAAAAGTGTTCATATGTAGTAAAAACCTGAGAAATCCGTCCGTTTTCGTCATTTGTTATCGAATCGTCTTAAAGCCAGTTCGTCACATTGGCCGCTCTTCTCTCTGAAACCGTTGTACTTATCGTCTGCAAAGCTATGTCGCGTGCTGCGGTATGCGGAGACACTAAAAGCACCATAGTCGAACACAGATGAAGCTTCTATGATGATGTAATAGCCAGTAAGAAGTAGTACAATTAAAGTTTTAGGTATCGATTATTGACTTTTTAGCTGGCTTTGGTGCCTTGGACATGACCTAGGACCTTAAGATTCTGCATGAAAGGAGGACTAGCAGCCGCGTTGGATGGGAGAATGTGAAAAGTGTTCATATGTAGTAAAAACCTGAGAAATCCGTCCGTTTTCGTCATTTGTTATCGAATCGACTTAAAGCCAGATCGTCACATTGGCCGCTCTTCTCTCTGAAACGGTTGTACTTATCGCCTGCAAAGCTATGTCGCGTGATGCGGTATGCGGAGACACTAAAAGCACCATAGTAGAACACAGATGAAGCTTCTAAGTTGATGTAATAGCCAGTAAGAAGTAGTACAATTCAAGTTTTAGGTACTGATTATTTACTTTTTAGCTGGCTTTGGTGCCTTGGACATGAGCTAGGACCTTAAGATTCTGCATGAAAGGAGGACTAGCAGCCGCGTTGCACGGGAGAATGTGAAATGTGTTCATATGTAGTAAAAACTTGAGAAATCCGTCTGTTTTCGTCATTTGTTATCGAATCGACTTAAAGCCCGATCGTCACATTGGCCGCTCTTCTCTCTGAAACGGTTGTACTTATCTACATCTACATCTACATCCGTACTCCGCAAGCCACCTGACGGTGTGTGGCGGAGGGTACCCTGAGTACCTCTATCGGTTCTTCCTTCTATTCCAGTCCCGTATTGTACGTGGAAAGAAGGATTGTCGGTATGCTTCTGTGTGGGCTCTAATCTCTCTGATTTTATCCTCATGGTCTCTTCGTGAGATATACGTAGGAGGGAGCAATATACTGCTTGACTCTTCGGTGAAGGTATGTTCTCGAAACTTCAACAAAAGCCCGTACCGAGCTACTGAGCGTCTCTCCTGCAGAGTCTTCCACTGGAGTTTATCTATCATCTCCGTAACGCTTTCGCAATTACTAAATGATCCTGTAACGAAGCGCGCTGCTCTCCGTTGGATCTTCTCTATCTCTTCTATCAACCCTACCTGGTGCGGATCCCACACTGCTGAGCAGTATTCAAGCATTGGGCGAACAAGCGTACTGTAACCTACTTCCTTTGTTGTCGGATTGCATTTCCTTAGGATTCTTCCAATGAATCTCAGTCTGGCATCTGCTTTACCGACGATCAACTTTATATGATCATTCCATTTTAAATCACTCCTAATGCGTACTCCCAGATAATTTATGGAATTAACTGTTTCCAGTTGCTGACCTGCTATTTTGTAGCTAAATGATAAGGGACCTATCTTTCTATGTATTCCCATCACATTACACTTCGCTACATTGAGATTCAATTGCCATTCCGTGCACCATGCGTCAATTCGCTGCAGATCCTCCTGCATTTCAGTACAATTTTCCATTGTTGCAACCTCTCGATACACCACAGCATCATCTGCAAAAAGCCTCAGTGAGCTTCCGATGTCATCCACGAGGTCATTTATGTATATTGTGAATAGCAACGGTCCTATGACACTCCCCTGCGGCACACCTGAAATCACTCTTACTTCGGAAGACTTCTCTCCATTGAGAATGACGTGCTGCGTTCTGTTATCTAGGAACTCCTCAATCCAATCACACAATTGATCTGATAGTCCGTATGCTCTTACTTTGTTCATTAAACGACTATGGGGAACTGTGTCAAACGCCTTGCGGAAGTCAAGAAACACGGCATCTACTTGTGAACCCGTGTCTAAGGCCCTCTGAGTCTCGTGGACGTATAGCGCGAGCTGGGTTTCACACGATCGTCTTTTTCGAAACCCATCGTCTGCAAAGCTATGTCGCGTGCTGCGGTATGCGGAGACACTAAAAGCACCATAGTAGAACACAGATGAAGCTTCTATGATGATGTAATAGCCAGTAAGAAGTAGTACAATTCAAGTTTTAGGTATCGATTTTTGACTTTTTAGCTGGCTTTGGTGCCTTGGACATGAGCTAGGACCTTAAGATTCTGCATGAAAGGAGGACTAGCAGCCGCGTTGGATGGGAGAATGTGAAAAGTGTTCATATGTAGTAAAAACCTGAGAAATTCGTCCGTTTTCGTCATTTGTTATCGAATCGCCTTAAAGCCAGATCGTCACATTGGCCGCTCTTCTCTCTGAAACGGTTGTACTTATCGCCTGCAAAGCTATGTCGCGTGATGCGGTATGCGGAGACACTAAAAGCACCATAGTAGAACACAGATGAAGCTCTTAAGTTGATGTAATAGCCAGTAAGAAGTATTACAATTCAAGATTTAAGTATCGATTATTGACTTTTTAGCTGGCTTTGGTGCCTTGGACATGAGCTAGGACCTTACGATTCTGCATGAAAGGAGGACTAGCAGCCGAGGTGCACGGGAGAATGTGAAAAGTATTCAAATGTAGTAAAAACCTGAGAAATCCGTCCGTTTTCGTCATTTGTTATCGAATCGACTTAAAGCCAGAGCGTCACATTGGCCGCTCTTCTCTCTGAAACGATTGTACTTATCGTCTTCAAAGCTATGTCGCGTGCTGCGGTATGCGGAGACACAAAAAGCACCATAGTAGAACACAGATGAAGCTTCTAAGTTGATGTAATAGCCAGTAAGAAGTAGTAAAATTCAAGTTTTAGGTATCGATTATTGATTTTTTAACTGGCTTTGTTGCCTTGGACATGAGCTAGGACCTTAAGATTCTGCAAGAAAGGAGGACTAGCAGCCGAGTTGCAGGGGAGAATGTGAAAAGTGTTCATATGTAGTAAAAACCTGAGAAATCCGTCCGTTTTCGTCATTTGTTATCGAATCGACTTAAAGCCAGATCGTCACATTGGCCGCTCTTCTCTCTGAAACGGTTCTACTTATCGTCTGCAAAGCTATGTCGCGTGCTGCGGTATGCGGAGACACTAAAAGCACCATAGTAGAACACAGATGAAGCTTCTAAGTTGATGTAATAGCCAGTAACAAGTAGTACAACTCAAGTTTTAGGTATCGATTATTGACTTTTTAGCTGGCTTTGGTGCCTTGGGCATGAGCTAGGACCTTAAGATTCTGCATGAAAGGAGGACTAGCAGCCGCGTTGCACGGGAGAATGTGAAATGTGTTCATATGTAGTAGAAACCTGAGAAATCCGTCCGTTTTCGTCATTTGTTATCGAATCGACTTAAAGCCCGATCGTCACATTGGCCGCTCTTCTCTCTGAAACGTTTGTACTTGTCGTCTGCAAAGCTAAGTCGCGTGCTGCGGTATGCGGAGACAATAAAATCACCATAGTAGAACACAGATGAAGCTTCTAAGTCGATGTAATAGCCAGTAAGAAGTAGTACAATTCAAGTTTTAGGTATCGATTATTGACTTCTTAGATGGATTTGGTGCCTTGGACATGAGCTAGGACCTTAAGATTCTGCATGAAAGGAGGACTAGCAGCCGAGTTGCACGGGACAATATGAAAAGTGTTCATATGTAGTAAAAACTTGAGAAATCCGTCTGTTTTCGTCATTTGTTATCGAATCGCCTTAAAGCCAGATCGTCACTTGGCCGCTCTTCTCTCTAAAACGGCTGTACTTATCGTCTGCAAAGCTGTGTGGCGTGCTGCGGTATGCGGAGACACTAAAAGCACCATAGTAGAACACAGATTAAGCTTCCAAGTTGATGTAACAGCCAGTAAGAAGTAGTACAATTCAAGTTTTAGGTATTGATTATTGACTTTTTAGCTGGCTTTGGTGCCTTGGACATGAGCTAGGACCTTAAGATTCTGCATGAAAGGAGGACTAGCAGCCGCGTTGCACGGGAGAATGTGAAAAGTGTTCATATGTAGTAAAAACCTGAGAAATCCGTCCGTTTTCGTCATTTGTTATCGAATCGTCTTAAAGCCAGTTCGTCACATTGGCCGCTCTTCTCTCTGAAACCGTTGTACTTATCGTCTGCAAAGCTATGTCGCGTGCTGCGGTATGCGGAGACACTAAAAGCACCATAGTCGAACACAGATGAAGCTTCTATGATGATGTAATAGCCAGTAAGAAGTAGTACAATTAAAGTTTTAGGTATCGATTATTGACTTTTTAGCTGGCTTTGGTGCCTTGGACATGACCTAGAACCTTAAGATTCTGCATGAAAGGAGGACTAGCAGCCGCGTTGGATGGGAGAATGTGAAAAGTGTTCATATGTAGTAAAAACCTGAGAAATCCGTCCGTTTTCGTCATTTGTTATCGAATCGACTTAAAGCCAGATCGTCACATTGGCCACTCTTCTCTCTGAAACGGTTGTACTTATCGCCTGCAAAGCTATGTCGCGTGATGCGGTATGCGGAGACACTAAAAGCACCATAGTAGAACACAGATGAAGCTTCTAAGTTGATGTAATAGCCAGTAAGAAGTAGTACAATTCAAGTATTAGGTATCGATTATTGACTTTTTAGCTGGCTTTGGTGCCTTGGACATGAGCTAGGACCTTAACATTCTGCATGAAAGGAGGAATAGCAGCCGAGTTACACGGGAGAATGTGAAAAGTGTTCATATGTAGTAAAAACCTGAGAAATCCGTCCGTTTTCGTCATTTGTTATCGAATCGACTTAAAGCCAGATCGTCACATTGGCCGCTCTTCTCTCTGAAACGGTTGTACTTATCGTCTGCAAAGCTATGTCGCGTACTGCGGTATTCGGAGACACTAAAAGCAACATAGTAGAACACAGATGAAGCTTCTAAAATGATGTAATAGCCAGTAAGAAGTAGTACAATTCAAGTTTTAGGTATCGATTATTGACTTTTTAGTTGGTTTTGGTGCCTTGGACATGAGCTAGGACCTTAAGATTCTGCATGAAAGGAGGACTAGCAGCCGAGTTGCACGGGAGAATGTGAAAAGTGTTCATATGTAGTAAAAACCTGAGAAATCCGTCCGTTTTCGTCATTTGCTACCAAATCGACTTAAAGCCAGATAGTCACATTGGCCGATCTTCTCTCTGAAACGGTTGTACTTATCGTCTGCAAAGCTATGTCGCGTGTTGCCGTAGGCGGAAACAGGAAAAGCACCATAATAGAACACTGATGAAGCTTCTAAGTTGATGTAATAGCCAGTAAGAAATAGTACAATTCAAGTTTTAGGTATCGATTATTGACTTTTTAGCTTGCTTTGATGCCTTGGAGATGAGCTAGGACCTTAAGAATCTGCATGAAAGGAGGACTAGCAGCCGAGTTGCAGGGAAGAATGTGAAAAGTGTTCATATGTAGTAAAAACCTGAGAAATCCGTCCGTTTTCGTCATTTGTTATCGAATCGACTTAAAGCCAGATCGTCACATTGGCCGCTCTTCTCTCTGAAACGGTTGTACTTATCGCCTGCAAAGCTATGTCGCGTGCTGCGGTATGCGGAGACTCTAAAAGCACCACAGTAGAACACAGATGAAGCTTCTAAGTTGATGTAATAGCCAGTAAGAAGTAGTATAATTCAAGTTTTAGGTACTGATTATTTACTTGTTAGCTGGCTTTGGTGCCTTGGACATGAGCTAGGACCTTAAGATTCTGCATGAAAGGAGGACTAGCAGCCGCGTTGCACGGGAGAATGTGAAATGTGTTCATATGTAGTAGAAACCTGAGAAATCCGTCCGTTTTCGTCATTTGTTATCGAATCGACTGAAAGCCCGATCGTCACATTGGCAGCTCTTCTCTCTGAAACGGTTGTACTTATCGCCTGCAAAGCTATGTCGCGTGATGCGGTATGCGGAGACACTAAAAGCACCATAGTAGAACACAGATGAAGCTTCTAAGTTGATGTAATAGCCAGTAAGAAGTAGTACAATTCAAGTTTTAGGTATCGATTATTGACATTTTAGCTGGCTTTGGTGCCTTGGACATGAGCTAGGACCTTAAGATTCTGCATGAAAGGAGGACTAGCAGCCGAGTTGCACGGGAGAATGTGAAAAGTGTTCATATGTAGTAAAAACCTGAGAAATCCGTCCGTTTTCGTCATTTGTTATCGAATCGACTTAAAGCCAGATCATCATTGGCCGCTCTTCTCTCTGAAACGGTTGTACTTATCGTCTGCAAAGCTATGTCGTATGCTGTGGTAGGCGGAGACACTGAAACCACCACAGTAGAACACAGATGAAGCTTCTAATTTGATGTAATAGCCAGTAAGAAATAGTACAATTCAAGTTTTAGGTATCGATTATTGACTTTTTAGCTGGCTTTGATGCCTTGGAGATGAGCTAGGACCTTAAGAATCTGCATGAAAGGTGGACTAGCAGCCGAGTTGCAGGGAAGAATGTGAAAAGTGTTCATATGTAGTAAAAACCTGAGAAATCCGTCCTTTTTCGTCATTTGTTATCGAATCGACTTAAAGCCAGATCATCACATTGGCCGCTCTTCTCTCTGAAACGGTTGTACTTATCGTCTGCAAAGCTATGTCGCGTGCTGCGGTATGCGGAGACACTAAAATCACCATAGTAGAACACAGATGAAGCTTCTAAGATGATGTAATAGACAATAAGAAGTAGTACAATTCAAGTTTTAGGTATGGATTATTGACTTTTTAGCTGGCTTTGGTGCTTTGGGCA
The DNA here is from genome assembly GCF_023897955.1 of Schistocerca gregaria. Classification (NCBI taxonomy): domain Eukaryota; kingdom Metazoa; phylum Arthropoda; class Insecta; order Orthoptera; family Acrididae; genus Schistocerca; species Schistocerca gregaria. The sequence continues at coordinate 114,180 of NW_026061765.1, read as the reverse complement.
TGACCTAGGACCTTAAGATTCTGCATGAAAGGAGGACTAGCAGCCGAGTTGCACGGGAGAATGTGAAAAGTGTTCATATGTAGTAAAAACCTGAGAAATCCGTCCGTTTTCGTCATTTGTTATCGAATCGACTTAAAGCCAGATCGTCACATTGGCCGCTCTTCTCTCTGAAACGGTTGTACTTATCGTCTGCAAAGCTATGTCGCGTGCTGCGGTATGCGCAGACACAAAAAGCACCGTAGTATAAAACAGATGAAGCTTCTAAGTTGTGTAATAGCCAGTAAGAAGTAGTACAACTGAAGTTTTAGGTATCGATTATTGACTTTTTAGCTGGCTTTGGTGCCTTGGACATGAGCTAGGACCTTAAGATTCTGCATGATAGGAGGACTAGCAGCCGCGTTGCACGGGAGAATGTGAAATGTTTTCATATGTAGTAGAAACCTGAGAAATCCGTCCGTTTACGTCATTTGTTATCGAATCGACTTAAAGCCCGATCGTCACATTGGCCGCTCTTCTCTCTGAAACGGTTGTACTTATCGCCTGCAAAGCTATGTCGCGTGATGCGGTATGCGGAGACACTAAAAGCACCATAGTAGAACACAGATGAAGCTTCTATGATGATGTAATAGCCAGTAAGAAGTAGTACAATTCAAGTTTTAGGTATCGATTATTGACTTTTTAGCTGGCTTTGGTGCCTTGGACATGAGCTAGGACCTTAAGATTCTGCATGAAAGGAGGACTAGCAGCCGAGTTGCACGGGAGAATGTGAAATGTGTTCATATGTAGTAAAAACCTGAGAAATCCGTCCGTTTTCGTCATTTGTTATCGAATCGACCAGATCACCATTGGCCACTCTTCTCTCTGAAACGGTTGTACTTATCGTCTGCAAAGCTATGTCGTATGCTGTGGTAGGCGGAGACACTGAAACCACCACAGTAGAACACAGATGAAGCTTCTAATTTGATGTAATAGCCAGTAAGAAATAGTACAATTCAAGTTTTAGGTATCGATTATTGACTTTTTAGCTGGCGTTGATGCCTTGGAGATGAGCTAGGACCTTAAGAATCTGCATGAAAGGTGGACTAGCAGCCGAGTTGCAGGGAAGAATGTGAAAAGTGTTCATATGTAGTAAAAACCTGATAAATCCGTCCTTTTTCGTCATTTGTTATCGAATCGACTTAAAGCCAGATCGTCACATTGGCCGCTCTTCTCTCTGAAACGGTTGTACTTATCGTCTGCAAAGCTATGTCGCGTGCTGCGGTATGCGGAGACACTAAAATCACCATAGTAGAACACAGATGAAGCTTCTAAGATGATGTAATAGACAATAAGAAGTAGTACAATTCAACTTTTAGGTATGGATTATTGACTTTTTAGCTGGCTTTCGTGCCTTGGGCATGAGCTAGGACCTTAAGATTCTGCATGAGAGGAGGACTAGCAGCCGAGTTGCACGGGAGAATGTGAAAAGTGTTCATATGTAGTAAAAACCTGAGAAATCCGTCCGTTTTCGTCATTTGTTATCGAATCGACTTAAAGCCAGATCGTCACATTGGCCGCTCTTCTCTCTGAAACGGTTGTACTTATCGTCTGCAAAGCTATGTCGCGTGCTGCGGTATGCGCAGACACTAAAAGCACCATAGTATAAAACAGATGAAGCTTCTAAGTTGATGTAATAGCCAGTAAGAAGTAGTACAACTGAAGTTTTAGGTATCGATTATCGACTTTTTAGCTGGCTTTGGTGCCTTGGACATGAGCTAGGACCTTAAGATTCTGCATGATAGGAGGACTAGCAGCCGCGTTGCACGGGAGAATGTGAAATGGTTTCATATGTAGTAGAAACCTGAGAAATCCGTCCGTTTACGTCATTTGTTATCGAATCGACTTAAAGCCCGATCGTCACATTGGCCGCTCAAAGCTATGTCGCGTGATGCGGTATGCGGAGACACTAAAAGCACCATAGTAGAACACAGATGAAGCTTCTAAGTTGATGTAATAGCCAGTAAGAAGTAGTACAATTCAAGTTTTAGGTATCGATTATTGACTTTTTAGCGGGCTTTGGTGCCTTGGACATGAGCTAGGACCTTAAGATTCTGCATGAAAGGAGGACTAGCAGGCGCGTTGCACGGGAGAATGTGAAAAGTGTTCATATGTAGTAAAAACCTGAGAAATCCGTCCGTTTTCGTCATTTGTTATCGAATCGACTTAAAGCCAGATCATCATTGGCCGCTCTTCTCTCTGAAACGGTTGTACTTATCGTCTGCAAAGCTATGTCGTATGCTGTGGTAGGCAAAGACACTGAAACCACCACAGCAGAACACAGATGAAGCTTCTAATTTGATGTAATAGCCAGTAAGAAATAGTACAATTCAAGTTTTAGGTATCGATTATTGACTTTTTAGCTGGCTTTGATGCCTTGGAGATGAGCTAGGACCTTAAGAATCTGCATGAAAGGAGGACTAGCAGCCGAGTTGCAGGGAAGAATGTTAAAAGTGTTCATATGTAGTAAAAACCTGAGAAATCCGTCCGTTTTCGTCATTTGTTATCGAATCGACTTAAAGCCAGATCGTCACATTGGCCGCTCTTCTCTCTGAAACGGTTGTACTTATCGTCTGCAAAGCTATGTCGCGTGCTGCGGTATGCGGAGACTCTAAAAGCACCACAGTAGAACACAGATGAAGCTTCTAAGTTGATGTAAGAGCCAGTAAGAAGTAGTACAATTCAAGTTTTAGGTACTGATTATTTACTTTTTAGCTGGCTTTGGTGCCTTGGAGATGAGCTAGGACCTTAAGAATCTGCATGAAAGGAGGACTAGCAGCCGAGTTGCAGGGAAGAATCTGAAAAGTGTTCATATGTAGTAAAAACCTGAGAAATCCGTCTGTTTTCGTCATTTGTTATCGAATAGACTTAAAGCCAGATCGTCACATTGGCCGCTCTTCTCTCTGAAACGGTTGTACTTATCGTCTGCAAAGCTATGTCGCATGCTGCGGTATGCGCAGACACTAAAGGCACCATAGTATAAAACAGATGAAGCTTCTAAGTTGATGTAAAAGCCAGTAAGAAGTAGTACAACTGAAGTTTTAGGTATCGATTATTGACTTTTTAGCTGGCTTTGGTGCCTTGGACATGAGCTAGGACCTTAAGAATCGGCATGATAGGAGGACTAGCAGCCGCGTTGCACGGGAGAATGTGAAATGTGTTCATATGTAGTAGAAACCTGAGAAATCCGTCCGTTTTCGTCATTTGTTATCGAATCGACTTAAAGCCCGATCGTCTCATTGGCCGCTCTTCTCTCTGAAACGGTTGTACTTATCGTCTGCAAAGCTATGGCGCGTGCTGCGGTATGCGGAGACACTAAAAGCACCATAGTAGAACACAGATGAAGCTTCTAAGTTGATGTAATAGCCAGTAAGAAGTAGTACAATTCAAGTTTTAGGTATCGATTATTGACTTTTTAGCTGGCTTTGGTGCCTTGGACATGAGCTAGGACCTTAAGATTCTGCATGAAAGGAGGACTAGCAGCCGAGTTGCACGGGGAATGTGAAAAGTGTTCATATGTAGTAAAAACCTGAGAAATCCATCCGTTTTCGTCATTTGTTATCGAATCGACTTATGGCCAGATCGTCACATTGGCCGCTCTTCTCTCTGAAACGGTTGTACTTATCGTCTGCAAAGCTATGTCCTATGCTTCGGTAGGCGGAGACACTGAAACCACCACAGTAGAACACAGATGAAGCTTCTAATTTGATGTAATAGCCAGTAAGAAGTAGTACAATTCAAGTTATAGGTATCGATTTTTGACTTTTTAGCTGGCTTTGATGCCTTGGACATGAGCTAGGACCTTAAGAATCTGCATGAAAGGAGGACTAGCAGCCGAGTTGCAGGGAAGAATGTGAAAAGTGTTCATATGTAGTAAAAACCTGAGAAATCCGTCCGTTTTCGTCATTTGTTATCGAATCGACTTAAAGCCAGATCGTCACATTGGCCGCTCCTCTCTCTGAAACGGTTGTACTTATCGGCTGCAAAGCTATGTCGCGTGCTGCGGTATGCGGAGACTCTAAAAGCACCGTAGTAGAACACAGATGAGGCTTCTAAGTTGATGTAATAGCCAGTAAGAAGTAGTACAATTCAAGTTTTAGGTATCGATTATTGACTTTTTAGCTGGCTTTGGTGCCTTGGACATGAGCTAGGACCTTAAGATTCTGCTTTGAAGGAGGACTAGCAGCTGAGTTGCACGGGAGTATGTGAAATGTATTCATATATAGTAAAAACCTGAGAAATCCGTCCGTTTACGTCATTTGTTATCGAATCGACTTAAAGCCCGATCGTCACATTGGCCGCTCTTCTCTCTGAAACGGTTGTACTTATCGCCTGCAAAGCTATGTCGCGTGATGCGGTATGCGGAGACACTAAAAGCACCATAGTAGAACACAGATGAAGCTTCTATGATGATGTAATAGCCAGTAAGAAGTAGTACAATTCAAGTTTTAGGTATCGATTATTGACTTTTTAGCTGGCTTTGGTGCCTTGGACATGAGCTAGGACCTTAAGATTCTGCATGAAAGGAGGACTAGCAGCCGAGTTGCACGGGAGAATGTGAAATGTGTTCATATGTAGTAAAAACCTGAGAAATCCGTCCGTTTTCGTCATTTGTTATCGAATCGACCAGATCACCATTGGCCACTCTTCTCTCTGAAACGGTTGTACTTATCGTCTGCAAAGCTATGTCGTATGCTGTGGTAGGCGGAGACACTGAAACCACCACAGTAGAACACAGATGAAGCTTCTAATTTGATGTAATAGCCAGTAAGAAATAGTACAATTCAAGTTTTAGGTATCGATTATTGACTTTTTAGCTGGCGTTGATGCCTTGGAGATGAGCTAGGACCTTAAGAATCTGCATGAAAGGTGGACTAGCAGCCGAGTTGCAGGGAAGAATGTGAAAAGTGTTCATATGTAGTAAAAACCTGATAAATCCGTCCTTTTTCGTCATTTGTTATCGAATCGACTTAAAGCCAGATCGTCACATTGGCCGCTCTTCTCTCTGAAACGGTTGTACTTATCGTCTGCAAAGCTATGTCGCGTGCTGCGGTATGCGGAGACACTAAAATCACCATAGTAGAACACAGATGAAGCTTCTAAGATGATGTAATAGACAATAAGAAGTAGTACAATTCAACTTTTAGGTATGGATTATTGACTTTTTAGCTGGCTTTCGTGCCTTGGGCATGAGCTAGGACCTTAAGATTCTGCATGAGAGGAGGACTAGCAGCCGAGTTGCACGGGAGAAAGTGAAAAGTGTTCATATGTAGTAAAAACCTGAGAAATCCGTCCGTTTTCGTCATTTGTTATCGAATCGACTTAAAGCCAGATCGTCACATTGGCCGCTCTTCTCTCTGAAACGGTTGTACTTATCGTCTGCAAAGCTATGTCGCGTGCTGCGGTATGCGCAGACACTAAAAGCACCATAGTATAAAACAGATGAAGCTTCTAAGTTGATGTAATAGCCAGTAAGAAGTAGTACAACTGAAGTTTTAGGTATCGATTATCGACTTTTTAGCTGGCTTTGGTGCCTTGGACATGAGCTAGGACCTTAAGATTCTGCATGATAGGAGGACTAGCAGCCGCGTTGCACGGGAGAATGTGAAATGGTTTCATATGTAGTAGAAACCTGAGAAATCCGTCCGTTTACGTCATTTGTTATCGAATCGACTTAAAGCCCGATCGTCACATTGGCCGCTCAAAGCTATGTCGCGTGATGCGGTATGCGGAGACACTAAAAGCACCATAGTAGAACACAGATGAAGCTTCTAAGTTGATGTAATAGCCAGTAAGAAGTAGTACAATTCAAGTTTTAGGTATCGATTATTGACTTTTTAGCGGGCTTTGGTGCCTTGGACATGAGCTAGGACCTTAAGATTCTGCATGAAAGGAGGACTAGCAGGCGCGTTGCACGGGAGAATGTGAAAAGTGTTCATATGTAGTAAAAACCTGAGAAATCCGTCCGTTTTCGTCATTTGTTATCGAATCGACTTAAAGCCAGATCATCATTGGCCGCTCTTCTCTCTGAAACGGTTGTACTTATCGTCTGCAAAGCTATGTCGTATGCTGTGGTAGGCAAAGACACTGAAACCACCACAGCAGAACACAGATGAAGCTTCTAATTTGATGTAATAGCCAGTAAGAAATAGTACAATTCAAGTTTTAGGTATCGATTATTGACTTTTTAGCTGGCTTTGATGCCTTGGAGATGAGCTAGGACCTTAAGAATCTGCATGAAAGGAGGACTAGCAGCCGAGTTGCAGGGAAGAATGTTAAAAGTGTTCATATGTAGTAAAAACCTGAGAAATCCGTCCGTTTTCGTCATTTGTTATCGAATCGACTTAAAGCCAGATCGTCACATTGGCCGCTCTTCTCTCTGAAACGGTTGTACTTATCGTCTGCAAAGCTATGTCGCGTGCTGCGGTATGCGGAGACTCTAAAAGCACCACAGTAGAACACAGATGAAGCTTCTAAGTTGATGTAAGAGCCAGTAAGAAGTAGTACAATTCAAGTTTTAGGTACTGATTATTTACTTTTTAGCTGGCTTTGGTGCCTTGGAGATGAGCTAGGACCTTAAGAATCTGCATGAAAGGAGGACTAGCAGCCGAGTTGCAGGGAAGAATCTGAAAAGTGTTCATATGTAGTAAAAACCTGAGAAATCCGTCTGTTTTCGTCATTTGTTATCGAATCGACTTAAAGCCAGATCGTCACATTGGCCGCTCTTCTCTCTGAAACGGTTGTACTTATCGTCTGCAAAGCTATGTCGCATGCTGCGGTATGCGCAGACACTAAAGGCACCATAGTATAAAACAGATGAAGCTTCTAAGTTGATGTAAAAGCCAGTAAGAAGTAGTACAACTGAAGTTTTAGGTATCGATTATTGACTTTTTAGCTGGCTTTGGTGCCTTGGACATGAGCTAGGACCTTAAGAATCGGCATGATAGGAGGACTAGCAGCCGCGTTGCACGGGAGAATGTGAAATGTGTTCATATGTAGTAGAAACCTGAGAAATCCGTCCGTTTTCGTCATTTGTTATCGAATCGACTTAAAGCCCGATCGTCTCATTGGCCGCTCTTCTCTCTGAAACGGTTGTACTTATCGTCTGCAAAGCTATGGCGCGTGCTGCGGTATGCGGAGACACTAAAAGCACCATAGTAGAACACAGATGAAGCTTCTAAGTTGATGTAATAGCCAGTAAGAAGTAGTACAATTCAAGTTTTAGGTATCGATTATTGACTTTTTAGCTGGCTTTGGTGCCTTGGACATGAGCTAGGACCTTAAGATTCTGCATGAAAGGAGGACTAGCAGCCGAGTTGCACGGGGAATGTGAAAAGTGTTCATATGTAGTAAAAACCTGAGAAATCCATCCGTTTTCGTCATTTGTTATCGAATCGACTTATGGCCAGATCGTCACATTGGCCGCTCTTCTCTCTGAAACGGTTGTACTTATCGTCTGCAAAGCTATGTCCTATGCTTCGGTAGGCGGAGACACTGAAACCACCACAGTAGAACACAGATGAAGCTTCTAATTTGATGTAATAGCCAGTAAGAAGTAGTACAATTCAAGTTTTAGGTATCGATTTTTGACTTTTTAGCTGGCTTTGATGCCTTGGACATGAGCTAGGACCTTAAGAATCTGCATGAAAGGAGGACTAGCAGCCGAGTTGCAGGGAAGAATGTGAAAAGTGTTCATATGTAGTAAAAACCTGAGAAATCCGTCCGTTTTCGTCATTTGTTATCGAATCGACTTAAAGCCAGATCGTCACATTGGCCGCTCCTCTCTCTGAAACGGTTGTACTTATCGGCTGCAAAGCTATGTCGCGTGCTGCGGTATGCGGAGACTCTAAAAGCACCGTAGTAGAACACAGATGAAGCTTCTAAGTTGATGTAATAGCCAGTAAGAAGTAGTACAATTCAAGTTTTAGGTATCGATTATTGACTTTTTAGCTGGCTTTGGTGCCTTGGACATGAGCTAGGACCTTAAGATTCTGCTTTGAAGGAGGACTAGCAGCTGAGTTGCACGGGAGTATGTGAAATGTATTCATATATAGTAAAAACCTGAGAAATCCGTCCGTTCTCGTCATTTGTTATCGAATCGACTTAAAGCCAGATCGTCACATTGGCCGCTCTTCTCTCCGTAACGGTTGTACTTATCGTCTTCAAAGCTATGTCGCGTGCTGCGGTATGCGGAGACACTAAAGGCACCATAGTAGAACACAGATGAAGCTTCTAAGTTGATGTAAGAGCCAGTAAGAAGTAGTACAATTCAAGTTTTAGGTATCGATTATTGACTTTTTACCTGGCTTTGGTGCCTTGGACATGAGCTAGGACCTTAAGATTCTGCATGAAAGGAGGACTAGTAGCCGCGTTGCACGGGAGAATGTGAAATGTGTTCATATGTAGTAGAAACCTGAGAAATCCGTACGTTTTCGTCATTTGTTATCGAATCGCCTTAAAGCCAGATCGTCACATTGACCGCTCTTCTCTCTGAAACGGTTGTACGTATCGTCTTCAAATCTATGTCGCGTGCTGCGGTATGCGGAGACACTAAAAGCACCATAGTAGAACACAGATGAAGCTTCTAAGTTGATGTAATAGCCAGTAAGAAGTAGTACAATTCAAGTTTTAGGTATCGATTATTGATTTTTTAGCTGGCTTTGGTGCCTTGGACATGAGCTAGGACCTTAAGATTCTGCATCAAAAGGAGGACTAGCAGCCGAGTTGCACGGGAGAATGTGAAAAGTGTTCATATGTAGTAAAAACATGAGAAATCCGTCCGTTTTCGTCATTTGTTATCGAATCGACTTAAAGCCAGATCGTCACATTGGCCGCTCCTCTCTCTGAAACGGTTGTACGTATCGTCTTCAAAGCTATGTCGCGTGCTGCAGTATGCGGAGACACTAAAAGCACCATAGTAGAACACAGATGAAGCTTCTAAGTTGATGTAATAGCCAGTAAGAAGTAGTACAATTCAAGTTTTAGGTATCGATTATTGACTTTTTAGCTGGCTTTGGTGCCTTTGACATGAGCTAGGACCTTAAGATTCTGCATTAAAGGAGGACTAGCAGCCGCGTTGCACGGGAGAATGTGAAATGTGTTCATATGTAGTAGAAACCTGAGAAATCCGTCCGTTTTCGTCATTTGTTATCGAATCGACTTAAAGCCCGATCGTCACATTGGCCGCTCTTCTCTCTGAAACGGTTGTACTTATCGTCTGCAAAGCTATGTCGCGTGCTGCGGTATGCGGAGACAATAAAATCACCATAGTAGAACACAGATGAAGCTTCTAAGTCGATGTAATAGCCAGTAAGAAGTAGTACAATTCAAGTTTTAGGTACTGATTTTTGACTTTTTAGCTGGCTTTGGTGCCTTGGACATGAGCTAGGACCTTAAGATTCTGCATGAAAGGAGGACTAGCAGCCGAGTTGCGCGGGAGAATGTGAAAAGTGTTCATATGTAGTAAAAACCTGAGAAATCCGTCCGTTTTCGTCATTTGTTATTGAATCTACTTAAAGCCCGATCGTCACATTGGCCGCTCTTCTCTCTGAAACGGTTGTACTTATCGTCTGCAAAGCTATGTTGCGTGCTGCGGTATGCGGAGACATTAAATGCACCATAGTAGAACACAGATGAAGCTTCTATGATGATGTAATAGCCAGTAAGATGTAGTACAATTGACGTTTTAGGTATCGATTATTTACTTTTTAGCTGGCTTTGGTGCCTTGGACATGAGCTAGGACCTTAAGATTCTGCATCAAAAGGAGGACTAGAAGCCGCGTTGGATAGGAGAATGTGAAAAGTGTTCATATGTAGTAAAAACCTGAGAAATCCGTCCGTTTTCGTCATTTGTTATCGAATCGACTTAAAGCCCGATCGTCACATTGGCCGCTCTTCTCTCTGAAACGGTTGTACTTATCGTTTGCAAAGCTATGTCGTATGCTGCGGTATGCGGAGACACTAAAACCACCACAGGAGAACACAGATGAAGCTTCTAAGTTGATGTAATACCCAGTAACAAGTAGTACAATTCAAGTCTTAGGTATTGATTATTGACTTTTTAGCTGGCTTTGGTGCCTTGGACATGAGCTAGGACCTTAAGAATCTGCATGAAAGGAGGACTAGCAGCCGAGTTACACGGGAGAATGTAAAAAGTGTTCATATGTAGTAAAAACCTGAGAAATCCGTCCGTTTTCGTCATTTGTTATCGAATCGACTTAAAGCCAGATCGTAACATTGGCCGCTCTTCTCTCTGAAACGGTTGTACTTATCGTCTGCAAAGCTATTTCGCGTGCTGCGGTACGCGGAGACTCTAAGAGCACCATAGTAGAACACAGATGAAGCTTCGAAGTTGATGTAATAGCCAGTAAGAAGTAGTACAATTCAAGTTTTAGGTTTCGATTATTGACTGTTTAGCTGGCTTTGGTGCCTTGGACATGATCTATGACCTTAAGATTCTCCATGAAAGCAGGACTAGCTGCCGAGTTGCACGGGAGAATGTGAAACGTGTTCATATGTAGTAAAAACCTGAGAAATCCGTCAGTTTTCGTCATTTGTTATCGAATCGACTTAAAGCCAGATCGTCACTTGGCCGCTCTTATCCCTGAAACGGTTGTACTTATCGTCTGCAAAGCTATGTCACGTGCTGCGGTGTGCGGAGACACTAAAAGCACCATAGTAGAACACAGATGAAACTTCTAAGTTGATGTAATAGCCAGTAAGAAGTAGTACAATTCAAGTTTTAGGTATCGATTATTGACTTTTTAGCTGGCTTTGGTGCCTTGGACATGAGCTAGGACCATAAGATTCTGCATAGAAGGAGGACTAGCAGCCACCTTGCACGGGAGAATGTGGAATGTGTTCATATGTAGTAGAAACCTGAGAAATCCGTCCGTTTTCGTCATTTGTTATCGAATCGACTTAAAGCCCGATCGTCACATTGGCCACTCTTCTCTCTGAAACGGTTGTACTTATCGTCTGCAAAGCTATGTCGTATGCTGCGGTATGTGGAGACACTAAAACCACCACAGTAGAACACAGATGAAGCTTCTAAGTTGATGTGATAGCCAGTAAGAAGTAGTACAATTCAATTTTTAGGTATTGATTATTGACTTTTTAGCTGGTTTTGGTGCCTTGGAAATGTGCTAGGACCTTAAGAATCTGCATGATAGGAGGACTAGCAGCCGAGTTGCACGGGAGAATGTGAAAAGTGTTCATATGCAGTAAAAACCTGAGAAATCCGTCCGTTTTCGTCATTTGTTATCGAATCGACTTAAAGCCAGATCGTCACATTGGCCGCTCTTCTCTCTGAAACGGTTGTACTTATCGTCTGCAAAGCTATGTCGCGTGCTGCGGTATGCGGAGACACTAAAAGCACCATAGTAGAACACAGATGAAGCTTCTAAGTTGATGTAATAGCCAGTAAGAAGTAGTACAATCCAAGTTTTAGGTAGTGATTATTGACTTTTTAGCTGGCTTTGGTGCCTTGGACATGAGCTAGGACATTAAGATTCTGCATGAAAGGAGGACTAGCAGCCGAGTTGCACGGGACAATGTGAAAAGTGTTCATATGTAGTAAAAACCTGAGAAATCCGTCCGTTTTCTTCATTTGTTATCGAATAGACTTAAAGCCCGATCGTCACAATGGCCGCTCTTCCCTCTGAAACGGTTGTACTTATCGTCTGCAAAGCTATGTCGGATGCTTCGGTATGCGGAGACACTAAAAGCACCATAGTAGAACACAGAAGAAGCTTCTAAGTTGAAGTAATAGCCAGTAAGAAGTAGTACAATTCAAGTTTTAGTTATCGATTATTCCCTTTTGTCCGGCTTTGGTGGATTGGACATGACCTAGGACCTTAAGATTCTGCATGAAACTAGAACTAGGAGCCGAGTTGCACGGGAGAATGTGAAAAGTGTTCATATGTAGTTAAAACCTGAGAAATCTGTCCGTTTTCGTCATTTGTTATCGAATCGACTTAAAGCCATATCGTCACATTGGCCACTCTTCTCTCTGAAACGGTTGTACTTATCGTCTGCAAAGCTATGTCCTATGCTGCGGTAGGCGGAGACACCGAAACCACCACAGTAGAACACAGATGAAGCTTCTAATTTGATGTAATAGCCAGTAAGAAGTAGTACAATTCAAGTTTTAGGTATCGATTATTGACTTTTTAGCTGGCTTTGATGCCTTGGACATGAGCTAGGAACTTAAGAATCTGCATGAAACGAGGACTAGCAGCCGAGTTGCAGGGAAGAATGTGAAAAGTGTTCATATGTAGTAAAAACCTGAGAAATCCGTCCGTTTTCGTCATTTGTTATCGAATCGACTTAAAGCCAGATCGTCACATTGGCCGCTCTTCTCTCTGAAACGGTTGTACTTATCGTCTGCAAAGCTATGTCGCGTGCTGCGGTATGCGGAGACTCTAAAAGCACCATAGTAGAACACAGATGAAGCTTCTAAGTTGATGTAATAGCCAGTAAGAAGTAGTACAATTCAAGTTTTAGGTATCGATTATTGACTTTTTAGCTGGCTTTGGTGCCTTGGACATGAGCTAGGACCTTAAGATTCTGCTTTAAAGGAGGACTAGCAGCTTTGTTGCACGGGAGAATGTGAAAAGTATTCATATGTAGTAAAAACCTGAGAAATCCGTCCGTTTTCGTCATTTGTTATCGAATCGATTTAAAGCCAGATCGTCACATTGGCCGCTCTTCTCTCTGAAACGGTTGTACTTATCGTCTGCAAAGCTATGTTGCGTGCTGCGGTATGCGGAGACATTAAATGCACCATAGTAGAACACAGATGAAGCTTCTATGATGATGTAATAGCCAGTAAGATGTAGTACAATTGACGTTTTAGGTATCGATTATTTACTTTTTAGCTGGCTTTGGTGCCTTGGACATGAGCTAGGACCTTAAGATTCTGCATCAAAAGGAGGACTAGAAGCCGCGTTGGATAGGAGAATGTGAAAAGTGTTCATATGTAGTAAAAACCTGAGAAATCCGTCCGTTTTCGTCATTTGTTATCGAATCGACTTAAAGCCCGTTCGTCACATTGGCCGCTCTTCTCTCTGAAACGGTTGTACTTATCGTTTGCAAAGCTATGTCGTATGCTGCGGTATGCGGAGACACTAAAACCACCACAGGAGAACACAGATGAAGCTTCTAAGTTGATGTAATACCCAGTAACAAGTAGTACAATTCAAGTTTTAGGTATTGATTATTGACTTTTTAGCTGGCTTTGGTGCCTTGGACATGAGCTAGGACCTTAAGAATCTGCATGAAAGGAGGACTAGCAGCCGAGTTACACGGGAGAATGTAAAAAGTGTTCATATGTAGTAAAAACCTGAGAAATCCGTCCGTTTTCGTCATTTGTTATCGAATCGACTTAAAGCCAGATCGTAACATTGGCCGCTCTTCTCTCTGAAACGGTTGTACTTATCGTCTGCAAAGCTATTTCGCGTGCTGCGGTACGCGGAGACTCTAAGAGCACCATAGTAGAACACAGATGAAGCTTCGAAGTTGATGTAATAGCCAGTAAGAAGTAGTACAATTCAAGTTTTAGGTTTCGATTATTGACTGTTTAGCTGGCTTTGGTGCCTTGGACATGATCTATGACCTTAAGATTCTCCATGAAAGCAGGACTAGCTGCCGAGTTGCACGGGAGAATGTGAAACGTGTTCATATGTAGTAAAAACCTGAGAAATCCGTCAGTTTTCGTCATTTGTTATCGAATCGACTTAAAGCCAGATCGTCACTTGGCCGCTCTTATCCCTGAAACGGTTGTACTTATCGTCTGCAAAGCTATGTCACGTGCTGCGGTGTGCGGAGACACTAAAAGCACCATAGTAGAACACAGATGAAACTTCTAAGTTGATGTAATAGCCAGTAAGAAGTAGTACAATTCAAGTTTTAGGTATCGATTATTGACTTTTTAGCTGGCTTTGGTGCCTTGGACATGAGCTAGGACCATAAGATTCTGCATAGAAGGAGGACTAGCAGCCACCTTGCACGGGAGAATGTGGAATGTGTTCATATGTAGTAGAAACCTGAGAAATCCGTCCGTTTTCGTCATTTGTTATCGAATCGACTTAAAGCCCGATCGTCACATTGGCCACTCTTCTCTCTGAAACGGTTGTACTTATCGTCTGCAAAGCTATGTCGTATGCTGCGGTATGTGGAGACACTAAAACCACCACAGTAGAACACAGATGAAGCTTCTAAGTTGATGTGATAGCCAGTAAGAAGTAGTACAATTCAATTTTTAGGTATTGATTATTGACTTTTTAGCTGGTTTTGGTGCCTTGGAAATGTGCTAGGACCTTAAGAATCTGCATGATAGGAGGACTAGCAGCCGAGTTGCACGGGAGAATGTGAAAAGTGTTCATATGCAGTAAAAACCTGAGAAATCCGTCCGTTTTCGTCATTTGTTATCGAATCGACTTAAAGCCAGATCGTCACATTGGCCGCTCTTCTCTCTGAAACGGTTGTACTTATCGTCTGCAAAGCTATGTCGCGTGCTGCGGTATGCGGAGACACTAAAAGCACCATAGTAGAACACAGATGAAGCTTCTAAGTTGATGTAATAGCCAGTAAGAAGTAGTACAATCCAAGTTTTAGGTAGTGATTATTGACTTTTTAGCTGGCTTTGGTGCCTTGGACATGAGCTAGGACATTAAGATTCTGCATGAAAGGAGGACTAGCAGCCGAGTTGCACGGGACAATGTGAAAAGTGTTCATATGTAGTAAAAACCTGAGAAATCCGTCCGTTTTCTTCATTTGTTATCGAATAGACTTAAAGCCCGATCGTCACAATGGCCGCTCTTCCCTCTGAAACGGTTGTACTTATCGTCTGCAAAGCTATGTCGGATGCTTCGGTATGCGGAGACACTAAAAGCACCATAGTAGAACACAGAAGAAGCTTCTAAGTTGAAGTAATAGCCAGTAAGAAGTAGTACAATTCAAGTTTTAGTTATCGATTATTCCCTTTTGTCCGGCTTTGGTGGATTGGACATGACCTAGGACCTTAAGATTCTGCATGAAACTAGAACTAGGAGCCGAGTTGCACGGGAGAATGTGAAAAGTGTTCATATGTAGTTAAAACCTGAGAAATCTGTCCGTTTTCGTCATTTGTTATCGAATCGACTTAAAGCCATATCGTCACATTGGCCACTCTTCTCTCTGAAACGGTTGTACTTATCGTCTGCAAAGCTATGTCCTATGCTGCGGTAGGCGGAGACACCGAAACCACCACAGTAGAACACAGATGAAGCTTCTAATTTGATGTAATAGCCAGTAAGAAGTAGTACAATTCAAGTTTTAGGTATCGATTATTGACTTTTTAGCTGGCTTTGATGCCTTGGACATGAGCTAGGAACTTAAGAATCTGCATGAAACGAGGACTAGCAGCCGAGTTGCAGGGAAGAATGTGAAAAGTGTTCATATGTAGTAAAAACCTGAGAAATCCGTCCGTTTTCGTCATTTGTTATCGAATCGACTTAAAGCCAGATCGTCACATTGGCCGCTCTTCTCTCTGAAACGGTTGTACTTATCGTCTGCAAAGCTATGTCGCGTGCTGCGGTATGCGGAGACTCTAAAAGCACCATAGTAGAACACAGATGAAGCTTCTAAGTTGATGTAATAGCCAGTAAGAAGTAGTACAATTCAAGTTTTAGGTATCGATTATTGACTTTTTAGCTGGCTTTGGTGCCTTGGACATGAGCTAGGACCTTAAGATTCTGCTTTAAAGGAGGACTAGCAGCTTTGTTGCACGGGAGAATGTGAAAAGTATTCATATGTAGTAAAAACCTGAGAAATCCGTCCGTTTTCGTCATTTGTTATCGAATCGATTTAAAGCCAGATCGTCACATTGGCCGCTCTTCTCTCTGAAACGGTTGTACTTATCGTCTTCAAAGCTATGTCGCGTGCTGCGGTATGCGGAGACACTAAAAGCACCATAGTAGAACACAGATGAAGCTTCTAAGTTGATGTAAGAGCCAGTAAGAAGTAGTACAATTCAAGTTTTAGGTATCGATTATTGACTTTTTAGCTGGCTTTGGTGCCTTGGACATGAGCTAGGACCTTAAGATATTGCATGAAAGGAGGACTAGTAGCCGCGTTGCACGGGAGAATGTGAAATGTGTTCATATGTAGTACAAACCTGAGAAATCCGTACGTTTTCGTCATTTGTTATCGAATCGACTTAAAGCCCGATCGTCACATTGGCCGCTCTTCTCTCTGAAACGGTTGTACTTATCGTCTGCAAAGCTATGTCGTATGCTGCTGTATGTGGAGACACTAAAACCACCACAGTAGAACACAGATGAAGCTTCTAAGTTGATGTGATAGCCAGTAAGAAGTAGTACAATTCAATTTTTAGGTATTGATTATTGACTTTTTAGCTGGTTTTGGTGCCTTGGAAATGAGCTAGGACCTTAAGAATCTGCATGAAAGGAGGACTAGCAGCCGAGTTGCACGGGAGAATGTGAAAAATGTTCATATGTAGTAAAAACCTGAGAAATCCGTCCGTTTTCGTCATTTGTTATCGAATCGACTTAAAGCCAGATCGTCACATCTGCCGCTCTTCTCTCTGAAACGGTTGTACTTATCGTCTGCAAAGCTATGTCGCGTGCTGCGGTATGCGGAGACACTAAAAGCACCATAGTAGAACACAGATGAAGCTTCTAAGTTGATGTAATAGCCAGTAAGATGTAGTACAATTCAAGTTTTAGGTAGTGATTATTGACTTTTTAGCTGGCTTTGGTGCCTTGGACATGAGCTAGGACATTAAGATTCTGCATGAAAGGAGGACTAGCAGCCGAGTTGCACGGGACAAAGTGAAAAGTGTTCATATGTAGTAAAAACCTGAGAAATCCGTCCGTTTTCGTCATTTGTTATCGAATCGACTTAAAGCCAGATCGTCACATCTGCCGCTCTTCTCTCTGAAACGGTTGTAGTTATCGTCTGCAAAGCTATGTCGCGTGCTGCGGTATGCGGAGACACTAAAAGCACCATAGTAGAACACAGAAGAAGCTTCTAAGTTGAAGTAATAGCCAGTAAGAAGTAGTACAATTCAAGTTTTAGTTATCGATTATTCCCTTTTGGCCGGCTTTGGTGGCTTGGACATGACCTAGGACCTTAAGATTCTGCATGAAACTAGAACTAGCAGCCGAGTTGCACGGGAGAATGTGAAAAGTGTTCATATGTAGTTAAAACCTGAGAAATCCGTCCGTTTTCGTTATTTGTTATCGAATCGACTTAAAGCCAGATCGTCACATTGGCCGCTCTTCTCTCTGAAACGGTTGTACTTATCGTCTGCAAAGCTATGTCGCGTGCTGCGGTATGCGGAGACTGTAAAAGCACCATAGTAGAACACAGATGAAGCTTCTAAGTTGATGTAATAGCCAGTAAGAAGTAGTACAATTCAAGTTTTAGGTATCAGTTATTGACTTTTTAGCTGGCTTTGGTGCCTTGGACATGAGCTAGGACCTTAAGATTCTGCATAGAAGGAGGACTAGCAGCCGCGTTGCACGGGAGAATGTGAAACGTGTTCATATGTAGTAGAAACCTGAGAAATCCGTCCGTTTTCGTCATTTGTTATCGAATCGACTTGAAGCCCGATCGTCACATTGGCCGCCCTTCTCTCTGAAACGGTTGTACCTATCGTTTGCAAAGCTATGTCGTATGCTGCGGTATGCGGAGACACTAAAACCACCACAGTAGAACACAGATGAAGCTTCTAAGTTGATGAAATAGCCAGTAAGAAGTAGTACAATTCAAGTTTTAGGTATCGATTATTGACTTCTTAGCTGGCTTTGGTGCCTTGGACATGAGCTAGGACCTTAAGATTCAGCATGAAAGGAGGACTAGCAGCCGCGTTGCACGGGAGAATGTGAAAAGTGTTCATATGTAGTAAAAACCTGAGAAATCCGTCCGTTTTCGTCATTTGTTATCGAATCGACTTAAAGCCAGATCGTCACATTGGCCCCTCTTTTCTCTGAAACGGTTGTACTTATCGTCTGCAAAGCTATGTCGCGTGCTGCGGTGTGCGGAGACACTAAAAGCACCATAGTAGAACACAGATGAAGCTTCTAAGTTGATGTAATAGCCAGTAAGAAGTAGTACAATCCAAGTTTTAGGTAGTGATTATTGACTTTTTAGCTGGCTTTGGTGCCTTGGACATGAGCTAGGACATTAAGATTCTGCATGAAAGGAGGACTAGCAGCCGAGTTGCACGGGACAATGTGAAAAGTGTTCATATGTAGTAAAAACCTGAGAAATCCGTCCGTTTTCTTCATTTGTTATCGAATAGACTTAAAGCCCGATCGTCACAATGGCCGCTCTTCCCTCTGAAACGGTTGTACTTATCGTCTGCAAAGCTATGTCGGATGCTTCGGTATGCGGAGACACTAAAAGCACCATAGTAGAACACAGAAGAAGCTTCTAAGTTGAAGTAATAGCCAGTAAGAAGTAGTACAATTCAAGTTTTAGTTATCGATTACTCCCTTTTGTCCGGCTTTGGTGGCTTGGACATGACCTAGGACCTTAAGATTCTGCATGAAACTAGAACTAGGAGCCGAGTTGCACGGGAGAATGTGAAAAGTGTTCATATGTAGTTAAAACCTGAGAAATCCGTCCGTTTTCGTCATTTGTTATCGAATCGACTTAAAGCCAGATCGTCACATTGGCCACTCTTCTCTCTGAAACGGTTGTACTTATCGTCTGCAAAGCTATGTCCTATGCTGCGGTAGGCGGAGACACCGAAACCACCACAGTAGAACACAGATGAAGCTTCTAATTTGATGTAATAGCCAGTAAGAAGTAGTACAATTCAAGTTTTAGGTATTGATTATTGACTTTTTAGCTGGTTTTGGTGCCTTGGACATGAGCTAGGACCTTAAGATTCTGCATAGAAGGAGGACTAGCAGCCGCGTTGCACGGAAGAATGTGAAATGTGTTCATATGTAGTAGAAACCTGAGAAATCCGTTCGTTTTCGTCATTTGTTATCGAATCGACTTAACGCCCGATCGTCACATTGGCCGCTCTTCTCTCTGAAACGGTTGTACTTATCGTTTGCAAAGCTATGTCGTATGCTGCGGTATGCGGAGACACTAAAACCACCACAGTAGAACATAGATGAAGCTTCTAAGTTGATGAAATAGCCAGTAAGAAGTAGTACAATTCAAGTTTTAGGTATCGATTATTGACTTTTTAGCTGGCTTTGGTGCCTTGGACATGAGCTAGGACCTTAAGAATCTGCTTGAAAGGAGGACTAGCAGCCGAGTTGCACGGGAGAATGTAAAAAGTGTTCATATGTAGTAAAAACCTGAGAAATCCGTCCGTTTTCGTCATTTGTTATCGAATCGACATAAAGCCAGATCGTAACATTGGCCGCTCTTCTCTCTGAAACGGTTGTACTTATCGTCTGCAAAGCTATGTCGTATGCTGCGGTATGTGGAGACACTAAAACCACCACAATAGAACACAGATGAAGCTTCTAAGTTGATGTGATAGCCAGTAAGAAGTAGTACATTTCAAGTTTTAGGTATTGATTATTGACATTTTAGCTGGCTTTGGTGCCTTCGACGAGCTAGGACCTTAAGAATATGCATGAAAGGAGGACTAGCAGCCGAGTTGGACGGGAGAATGTGAAAAGTGTTCATATGTAGTAAAAACCTGAGAAATCCGTCCGTTTTCGTCATTTGTTATCGAATCGACTTAAAGCCAGATCGTCACATTGGCCGCTCTTCTCTCTGAAACGGTTGTACTTATCGTCTGCAAAGCTATGTCGTATGCTGCGGTATGCGGAGACACTAAAAGCACCATAGTAGAACACAGATGAAGCTTCTAAGTTGATGTAATAGCCAGTAAGAAGTAGTACAATTCAAGTTTTAGGTATTGATTATTGACTTTTTAGCTTGCTTTGGTGCCTTGGACATGAGCTAGGACCTTAAGAATCTGCATGAAAGGAGGACTAGCAGCCGAGTTACACGGGACAATGTGAAAAGTGTTCATATGTAGTAAAAACCTGAGAAATCCGTCCGTTTTCGTCATTTGTTTTCGAATCGACTTAAAGCCAGATCGTAACATTGGCCGCTCTTCTCTCTGAAACGGTTGTACTTATCGTCTGCAAAGCTATGTCGCGTGCTGCGGTGTGCGGAGACACTAAAAGCACCATATTAGAACACAGATGAAGCTTCTAAGTTGATGTAATAGCCAGTAAGAAGTAGTACAATTCAAGTTTTAGGTATCGATTATTGACTTTTTAGCTGGCTTTGGTGCCTTGGACATAAGCTAGGACCTTAAGATTCTGCATAGAAGGAGGACTAGCAGCCGCGTTGCACGGGAGAATGTGAAATGTGTTCATATGTAGTAAAAACCTGAGAAATCCGTTCGTTTTCGTCATTTGTTATCGAATCGACTTAAAGCCCGATCGTCACATTGGCCGCTCTTCTCTCTGAAACGGTTGTACTTATCGTTTGCAAAGCTATGTGGTATGCTGCGGTATGCGGAGACACTAAAACCTCCACAGTAGAACACAGATGAAGCTTCTAAGTTGATGTAATACCCAGTAAGAAGTAGTACAATTCAAGTTTTAGGTATTGATTATTGAATTTTAGCTGGCTTTGGTGCCTTGGACATGAGCTAGGACCTTAAGAATCTGCATGAAAGGAGGACTAGCAGCCGAGTTACACGGGACAATGTGAAAAGTGTTCATATGTAGTAAAAACCTGAGAAATCCGTCCGTTTTCGTCATTTGTTATCGAATCGACTTAAAGCCAGATCGTAACATTGGCCG
Organism: Schistocerca gregaria; assembly: GCF_023897955.1. Classification (NCBI taxonomy): domain Eukaryota; kingdom Metazoa; phylum Arthropoda; class Insecta; order Orthoptera; family Acrididae; genus Schistocerca; species Schistocerca gregaria. Next base: position 93,349 of record NW_026061765.1, on the reverse strand, counting down.
CTCTTCTCTCTGAAACGCTTGTACTTATCGTCTGCAAAGCTATTTCGCGTCCTGCGGTACGCGGAGACTCTAAAAGCACCATAGTAGAACACAGATGAAGCTTCTAAGTTGATGTAATACCCAGTAAGAAGTAGTACATTTCAAGTTTAAGGTATCGATTATTGACTGTTTAGCTGGCTTTGGTGCCTTGGACATGATCTAGGACCTTAAGATTCTCCATGAAAGGAGGACTAGCTGCCGAGTTGCACGGGAGAATGTGAAACGTGTTCATATGTAGTAAAAACCTGAGAAATCCGTCAGTTTTCGTCATTTGTTATCGAATCGACTTAAAGCCAGATCGTCACTTGGCCGCTCTTATCCCTGAAACGGTTGTACTTATCGTCTGCAACGCTATGTCGCGTGCTGCGGTGTGCGGAGACACTAAAAGCACCATAGTAGAACACAGATGAAGCTTCTAAGTTGATGTAATAGCCAGTAAGAAGTAGTAGAATTCAAGTTTTAGGTATCGATTATTGACTTTTTACCTGGCTTTGGTGCCTTGGACATGAGCTAGGACCTTAAGATTCTGCATAGAAGGAGGACTAGCAGCCGCGTTGCACGGGAGAATGTGAAATGTGTTCATATGTAGTAGAAACCTGAGAAATCCGTTCGTTTTCGTCATTTGTTATCGAATCGACTTAAAGCCCGATCGTCACATTGGCCGCTCTTCTCTCTGCAACGGTTGTACTTATCGTTTACAAAGCTATGTCGTATGCTGCGGTATGCGGAGATACTAAAACCTCCACAGTAGAACACAGATGAAGCTTCTAAGTTGATGTAATAGCCAGTAAGAAGTAGTACAATTCAAGTTTTAGGTATTGATTATTGACATTTTAGCTGGCTTTGGTGCCTTCGACGAACTAGGACCTTAAGAATATGCATGAAAGGAGGACTAGCAGCCGAGTTGGACGGGAGAATGTGAAAAGTGTTCATATGTAGTAAAAACCTGAGAAATCCGTCCGTTTTCGTCATTTGTTATCGAATCGACTTAAAGCCAGATCGTCACATTGGCCGCTCTTCTCTCTGAAACGGTTGTACTTATCGTCTGCAAAGCTATGTCGCGTGCTGCGGTATGCGGAGACACTAAAAGCACCATAGTAGAACACAGATGAAGTTTCTAAGTTGATGTAATAGCCAGTAAGAAGTAGTACAATTCAAGTTTTAGGTAGTGATTATTGAATTTTTAGCTGGCTTTGGTGCCTTGGACATGAGCTAGGACATTAAGATTCTGCATGAAAGGAGGACTAGCAGTCGAGTTGCACGGGACAATGTGAAAAGTGTTCATATGTAGTGAAAACCTGAGAAATCCGTCCGTTTTCGTCATTTGTTATCGAATAATCTTAAAGCCAGATCGTCACATTGGCCGCTCTTCTCTCTGAAACGGTTGTACTTATCGTCTGCAAAGCTATGTCGCGTGCTGCGGTATGCGGAGACACGAAAAGCACCATAGTAGAACACAGATGAAGCTTTTAAATAAATGTAATAGCAAGTAAGAAGTAGTAAAATTCAAGTTTTAGGTACTGATTATTGACTTTTTAGCAGGCTTTGGTGCCTTGGACATGAGCTAGGACCATAAGATTCTGCATGAAACTAGAACTAGCAGCCGAGTTGCACGGGAGAATGTGAAAAGTGTTCATATGTAGTTAAAACCTGAGAAATCCGTCCGTTTTCGTCATTTGTTATCGAATCGACTTAAAGCCAGATCGTCACATTGGCCGCTCTTCTCTCTGAAACGGTTGTACTTATCGTCTGCAAAGCTATGTCGCGTGCTGCGGTATGCGGAGACTGTAAAAGCACCATAGTAGAACACAGATGAAGCTTCTAAGTTGATGTAATAGCCAGTAAGAAGTAGTACAATTCAAGTTTTATGTATTGATTATTGACTTCTTAGCTGGCTTTGGTGCCTTGGTCATGAGCTAGGACCTTAAGATTCTGCATGAAATTAGGACTAGCAGCCGAGTTGCATGGGAGAATGTGAAAAGTGTTCACATGTAGTAGAAACCTGAGAAATCCGTCCGTTTTCGTCATTTGTTATCGAATCGACTTAAAGCCAGATCGTCACTTGGCTGCTCTTCTCTCTGAAACGGTTCTACTTATCGTCTGCAAAGCTATGTCGCATGCTGCGGTATGCGGAGACACTAAATGCACCATAGTAGAACACAGATGAAGCTTCTAAGTTGATGTAATAGCCAGTAAGAAGTAGTACAATTCAAGTTTTAGGTATCAGTTATTGACTTTTTAGCTGGCTTTGGTGCCTTGGACATGAGCTAAAACCTTAAGAATCTGCATGAAAGGAGGACTAGCAGCCGAGTTACACGGGACAATGTGAAAAGTGTTCATATGTAGTAAAAACCTGAGAAATCCGTCCGTTTTCGTCATTTGTTTTCGAATCGACTTAAAGCCAGATCGCAACATTGGCCGCTCTTCTCTCTGAATCGGTTGTACCTATCGTTTGCAAAGCTATGTCGTATGCTGCGGTATGCGGAGACACTAAAACCACCACAGTAGAACACAGATGAAGCTTCTAAGTTGATGAAATAGCCAGTAAGAAGTAGTACAATTCAAGTTTTAGGTATCGATTATTGACTTTTTAGCTGGCTTTGGTGCCTTGGACATGAGCTAGGACCTTAAGAATCTGCTTGAAAGGAGGACTAGCAGCCGAGTTGCACGGGAGAATGTAAAAAGTGTTCATATGTAGTAAAAACCTGAGAAATCCGTCCGTTTTCGTCATTTGTTATCGAATCGACTTAAAGCCAGATCGTAACATTGGCCGCTCTTCTCTCTGAAACGGTTGTACTTATCGTCTGCAAAGCTATGTCGTATGCTGCGGTATGTGGAGACACTAAAACCACCACAATAGAACACAGATGAAGCTTCTAAGTTGATGTGATAGCCAGTAAGAAGTAGTACAATTCAAGTTTTAGGTATTGATTATTGACATTTTAGCTGGCTTTGGTGCCTTCGACGAGCTAGGACCTTAAGAATATGCATAAAAGGAGGACTAGCAGCCGAGTTGGACGGGAGAATGTGAAAAGTGTTCATATGTAGTAAAAACCTGAGAAATCCGTCCGTTTTCGTCATTTGTTATCGAATCGACTTAAAGCCAGATCGTCACATTGGCCGCTCTTCTCTCTGAAACGGTTGTACTTATCGTCTGCAAAGCTATGTCGTATGCTGCGGTATGCGGAGACACTAAAAGCACCATAGTAGAACACAGATGAAGCTTCTAAGTTGATGTAATAGCCAGTAAGAAGTAGTACAATTCAAGTTTTAGGTATCGATTATTGACTTTTTAGCTAGCTTTGGTGCCTTGGACATGAGCTAGGACCTTAAGATTCTGCATAGAAGGAGGACTAGCAGCCGCGTTGCACGGAAGAATGTGAAATGTGTTCATATGTAGTAGAAACCTGAGAAATCCGTTCGTTTTCGTCATTTGTTATCGAATCGACTTAAAGCCCGATCGTCACATTGGCCGCTCTTCTCTCTGAAACGGTTGTACTTATCGTTTGCAAAGCTATGTCGTATGCTGCGGTATGCGGAGACACTAAAACCACCACAGTAGAACACAGATGAAGCTTCTAAGTTGATGTAATACCCAGTAAGAAGTAGTACAATTCAAGTTTTAGGTATTGATTATTGACTTTTTAGCTGGCTTTGGTGCCTTGGACATGAGCTAGGACCTTAAGAATCTGCATGAAAGGAGGACTAGCAGCCGAGTTACACGGGACAATGTGAAAAGTGTTCATATGTAGTAAAAACCTGAGAAATCCGTCCGTTTTCGTCATTTGTTTTCGAATCGACTTAAAGCCAGATCGTAACATAGGCCGCTCTTCTCTCTGAAACGGTTGTACTTATCGTCTGCAAAGCTATGTCGCGTGCTGCGGTGTGCGGAGACACTAAGAGCACCATATTAGAACACAGATGAAGCTTCTAAGTTGATGTAATAGCCAGTAAGAAGTAGTACAATTCAAGTTTTAGGTATCGATTATTGACTTTTTAGCTGGCTTTGGTGCCTTGGACATAAGCTAGGACCTTAAGATTCTGCATAGAAGGAGGACTAGCAGCCGCGTTGCACGGGAGAATGTGAAATGTGTTCATATGTAGTAAAAACCTGAGAAATCCGTTCGTTTTCGTCATTTGTTATCGAATCGACTTAAAGCCCGATCGTCACATTGGCCGCCCTTCTCTCTGAAACGGTTGTACTTATCGTTTGCAAAGCTATGTCGTATGCTGCGGTATGCGGAGACACTAAAACCTCCACAGTAGAACACAGATGAAGCTTCTAAGTTGATGTAATACCCAGTAAGAAGTAGTACAATTCAAGTTTTAGGTATTGATTATTGACTTTTTAGCTGGCTTTGGTGCCTTGGACATGAGCTAGGACCTTAAGAATCTGCATGAAAGGAGGACTAGCAGCCGAGTTACACGGGACAATGTGAAAAGTGTTCATATGTAGTAAGAACCTGAGAAATCCGTCCGTTTTCGTCATTTGTTATCGAATCGACTTAAAGCCAGATCGTAACATTGGCCGCTCTTCTCTCTGAAACGGTTGTACTTATCGTCTGCAAAGCTATTTCGCGTCCTGCGGTACGAGGAGACTCTAAAAGCACCATAGTAGAACACAGATGAAGCTTCTAAGTTGATGTAATACCCAGTAAGAAGTAGTACATTTCAAGTTTAAGGTATCGATTATTGACTGTTTAGCTGGCTTTGGTGCCTTGGACATGATCTAGGACCTTAAGATTCTCCATGAAAGGAGGACTAGCTGCCGAGTTGCACGGGAGAATGTGAAACGTGTTCATATGTAGTAAAAACCTGAGAAATCCGTCCGTTTTCGTCATTTGTTATCGAATCGACTTAAAGCCAGATCGTCACTTGGCCGCTCTTATCCCTGAAACGGTTGTACTTATCGTCTGCAACGCTATGTCGCGTGCTGCGGTGTGCGGAGACACTAAAAGCACCATAGTAGAACACAGATGAAGCTTCTAAGTTGATGTAATAGCCAGTAAGAAGTAGTAGAATTCAAGTTTTAGGTATCGATTATTGACTTTTTAGCTGGCTTTGGTGCCTTGGACATGAGCTAGGACCTTAAGATTCTGCATAGAAGGAGGACTAGCAGCCGCGTTGCACGGGAGAATGTGAAATGTGTTCATATGTAGTAGAAACCTGAGAAATCCGTCCGTTTTCGTCATTTGTTATCGAATCGACTTAAAGCCCGATCGTCACATTGGCCGCTCTTCTCTCTGCAACGGTTGTACTTATCGTTTACAAAGCTATGTCGTATGCTGCGGTATGCGGAGATACTAAAACCACCACAGTAGAACACAGATGAAGCTTCTAAGTTGATGTAATAGCCAGTAAGAAGTAGTACAATTCAAGTTTTAGGTATTGATTATTGACATTTTAGCTGGCTTTGGTGCCTTCGACGAACTAGGACCTTAAGAATATGCATGAAAGGAGGACTAGCAGCCGAGTTGGACGGGAGAATGTGAAAAGTGTTCATATGTAGTAAAAACCTGAGAAATCCGTCCGTTTTCGTCATTTGTTATCGAATCGACTTAAAGCCAGATCGTCACATTGGCCGCTCTTCTCTCTGAAACGGTTGTACTTATCGTCTGCAAAGCTATGTCGCGTGCTGCGGTATGCGGAGACACGAAAAGCACCATAGTAGAACACAGATGAAGCTTTTAAGTAAATGTAATAGCAAGTAAGAAGTAGTAAAATTCAAGTTTTAGGTACTGATTATTGACTTTTTAGCAGGCTTTGGTGCCTTGGACATGAGCTAGGACCTTAAGATTCTGCATGAAAGGAGGACTAGCAGCCGAGTTGCACGGGACAATGTGAAAAGTGTTCATATGTAGTAAAAACCTGAGAAATCCGTCCGTTTTCGTCATTTGTTATCGAATCGACTTAAAGCCCGGTCGTCACAATGGCCGCTCTTCCCTCTGAAACGGTTGTACTTATCGTCTGCAAAGCTATGTCGCGTGCTGCGTTATGCGGAGACACTAAAAGCACCATAGTAGAACACAGATGAAGCTTCTAAGTTGATGTAATAGCCAGTAAGAAGTAGTAGAATTCAAGTTTTAGGTATCGATTATTGACTTTTTAGCTGGCTTTGGTGCCTTGGACATGAGCTAGGACCTTAAGATTCTGCATAGAAGGAGGACTAGCAGCCGCGTTGCACGGGAGAATGTGAAATGTGTTCATATGTAGTAGAAACCTGAGAAATCCGTCCGTTTTCGTCATTTGTTATCGAATCGACTTAAAGCCCGATCGTCACATTGGCCGCTCATCTCTCTGCAACGGTTGTACTTATCGTTTACAAAGCTATGTCGTATGCTGCGGTATGCGGAGATACTAAAACCACCACAGTAGAACACAGATGAAGCTTCTAAGTTGATGTAATAGCCAGTAAGAAGTAGTACAATTCAAGTTTTAGGTATTGATTATTGACATTTTAGCTGGCTTTGGTGCCTTCGACGAACTAGGACCTTAAGAATATGCATGAAAGGAGGACTAGCAGCTGAGTTGGACGGGAGAATGTGAAAAGTGTTCATATGTAGTAAAAACCTGAGAAATCCGTCCGTTTTCGTCATTTGTTATCGAATCGACTTAAAGCCAGATCGTCACATTGGCCGCTCTTCTCTCTGAAACGGTTGTACTTATCGTCTGCAAAGCTATGTCGCGTGCTGCGGTATGCGGAGACACGAAAAGCACCATAGTAGAACACAGATGAAGCTTTTAAGTAAATGTAATAGCAAGTAAGAAGTAGTAAAATTCAAGTTTTAGGTACTGATTATTGACTTTTTAGCAGGCTTTGGTGCCTTGGACATGAGCTAGGACCTTAAGATTCTGCATGAAAGGAGGACTAGCAGCCGAGTTGCACGGGACAATGTGAAAAGTGTTCATATGTAGTAAAAACCTGAGAAATCCGTCCGTTTTCGTCATTTGTTATCGAATCGACTTAAAGCCCGGTCGTCACAATGGCCGCTCTTCCCTCTGAAACGGTTGTACTTATCGTCTGCAAAGCTATGTCGCGTGCTGCGTTATGCGGAGACACTAAAAGCACCATAGTAGAACACAGAAGAAGCTTCTAAGTTGAAGTAATAGCCAGTAAGAAGTAGTACAATTCAAGTTTTAGTTATCGATTATTCCCTTTTGGCCGGCTTTGGTGGCTTGGACATGACCTAGGACCTTAAGATTCTGCATGAAACTAGAACTAGCAGCCGAGTTGCACGGGAGAATGTGAAAAGTGTTCATATGTATTTAAAACCTGAGAAATCCGTCCGTTTTCGTCATTTGTTATCGAATCGACTTAAAGCCAGATCGTCACATTGGCCGCTCTTCTCTCTGAAACGGTTGTACTTATCGTCTGCAAAGCTATGTCGCGTGCTGCGGTATGCGGAGACTGTAAAAGCACCATAGTAGAACACAGATGAAGCTTCTAAGTTGATGTAATAGCCAGTAAGAAGTAGTACAATTCAAGTTTTATGTATTGATTATTGACTTCTTAGCTGGCTTTGGTGCCTTGGTCATGAGCTAGGACCTTAAGATTCTGCATGAAATTAGGACTAGCAGCCGAGTTGCATGGGAGAATGTGAAAAGTGTTCACATGTAGTAAAAACCTGAGAAATCCGTTCGTTTTCGTCATTTGTTATCGAATCGACTTAAAGCCAGATCGTCACTTGGCTGCTCTTCTCTCTGAAACGGTTCTACTTATTTTCTGCAAAGCTATGTCGCATGCTGCGGTATGCGGAGACACTAAAAGCACCATAGTAGAACACAGATGAAGCTTCTAAGTTGATGTAATAGCCAGTAAGAAGTAGTACAATTCAAGTTTTAGGTATCAGTTATTGACTTTTTAGCTGGCTTTGGTGCCTTGGACATGAGCTAAATCCTTAAGATTCTGCATAGAAGGAGGACTAGCAGCCGCGTTGCACGGGAGAATGTGAAACGTGTTCATAAGTAGTAGAAACCTGAGAAATCCGTCCGTTTTCGTCATTTGTTATCGAATCGACTTAAAGCCCGATCGTCACATTGGCCGCTCTTCTCTCTGAAACGGTTGTACTTATCGTCTGCAAAGCTATGTCGCGTGCTGCGGTACGCGGAGACTCTAAAAGCACCATAGTAGAACACTATGAAGCTTCTAAGTTGATGTAATAGCCAGTAAGAAGTAGTACAATTCAAGTTTTGGGTATCGATTATTGACTGTTTAGCTGGCTTTGGTGCCTTGGCCTTGATCTAGGACCTTAAGATTCTCCATGAAAGGAAGACTAGCAGCCGAGTTCCACGGGAGAATGTGAAACGTGTTCATATGTAGTAAAAACCTGAGAAATCCGTCAGTTTTCGTCATTTGTTATCGAATCGACTTAAAGCCAGATCGTCACTTGGCCGATCTTATCCCTGAAACGGTTGTACTTATCGTCTGCAAAGCTATGTCTCGTGCTGCGGTATGCGGAGACACTAAAAGCACCATAGTAGAACACAGATGAAGCTTCTAAGTTGATGTAATAGCCAGTAAGAAGTAGTACAATTCAATTTTTAGGTATTGATTATTGACTTTTTAGCTGGCTTTGGTGCGTTGGAAATGAGCTAGGCCCTTAAGAATCTGCATGAAAGAAGGACTAGCAGCCGAGTTGCACGGGAGAATGTGAAAAGTGTTCATATGTTGTAAAAACCTGAGAAATCCGTCCGTTTTCGTCATTTGTTATCGAATCGACTTAAAGCCCGATCGGCAAAATGGCCGCTCTTCCCTCTGAAACGGTTGTACTTATCGTCTGGAAAGCTATGTCGCGTGCTGCGGAATGCGGAGACACTAAAAGCACCATAGTAGAACACTGATGAAGCTTCTAAGTTGATGTAATAGCCAGTAAGAAGTAGTACAATTCATGTTTTAGGTATCGATTATTTACTTTTTAGCTGGCTTCGGTGCCTTGGACATGAGCTAGGACCTTAAGATTCTGCATGAAACGCGATCTAGCAGCCGAGTTGCACGGGAGAATGTGAAAAGTGTTCATATGTAGTAAAAACCTGAGAAATCCGTCCGTTTTCGTCATTTGATATCGAATCGACTTAAAGCCAGATCGTCACATTGGCCGCTCTTCTCTCTGAAACGGTTGTACTTATCGTCTGCAAAGCTATGTCGCGTGCTGCGGTATGCGGAGACTGTAAAAGCACCATAGTAGAACACAGATGAAGCTTCTAAGTTGATGTAATAGCCAGTAAGAAGTAGTACAATTCAAGTGTTATGTATTGATTGTTGACTTCTTAGCTGGCTTTGCTGCGTTGGACATGAGCTAGGACCTTAAGATTCTGCATGAAAGGAGGACTAGCAGCCGAGTTGCACGGGAGAATGTGAAAAGTGTTCACATGTAGTAAAAAGCTGAGAAATCCGTCCGTTTTCGTCATTTGTTATCGAATCGACTTAAAGCCAGATCGTCACTTGGCTGCTCTTCTCTCTGAAACGGTTCTACTTATCGCCTGCAAAGCTATGTCGCATGCTGCGGTATGCGGAGACACTAAAAGCACCATAGTAGAACACAGATGAAGCTTCTAAGTTGATGTAATAGCCAGTAAGAAGTAGTACAATTCAAGTTTAAGGTACTGATTATTTACTTTTTAGCTGGCTTTGGTGCCTTGGACATGAGCTATGACCTTAAGATTCTGCATGAAAGGAGGACTAGCAGCCGAGCTGCACGGGAGAATGTGAAAAGTGTTCATATGTAGTAAAAACCTGAGAAATCCGTCCGTTTTCGTCATTTGTTATCGAATCGACTTAAAGCCAGATCGTCACATTGGCCGCTCTTCTCTCTGAAACGGTTGTACTTATCGTCTGGAAAGCTATGTCGCGTGCTGCGGTATGCGGAGACACTAAAAGCACCATAGTAGAACACAGATGAAGCTTCTAAGATGATGTAATAGCCAGTAAGAAGTAGTATAATTCAAGTTTTAGGTATCGATTATTGACTTTTTAGATGGCTTTGGTGATCTGGACATGAGCTAGGACCTTAAGATTCTGCATGATAGGAGGACTAGCAGCCTAGTTGCACGGGAGAATGTGAAAAGTGTCCATATGTAGTAAAAACCTGAGAAATCCGTCCGTTTTCGTCATTTGTTATCGAATCGGCTTAATGCCAGAACGTCACATTGGCCGCTCCTCTCTCTGAAACGGTTGTACTTATCGTCCTCAAAGCTATGTCGCGTGCTGCGGTATGCGGAGACACTAAAAGCACCATAGTAGAACACAGATGTAGCTTCTAAGTTGATGTAATAGCCAGTAAGAAGTAGTACAATTCAAGTTTTAGGTATCGATTATTGACTTTTTAGCTGGCTTTGGTGCCTTGGACATGAGCTAGGACCTTAAGATTCTGCATTAAAGGACGACTAGCAGCCGCGTTGCACGGGAGAATGTGAAATGTGTTGATATGTAGTAGAAACCTGAGAAATCCGTCCGTTTTCGTCATTTGTTATCGAATCGACTTAAAGCCCGATCGTAACATTGGCCGCTCTTCGCTCTGAAACGGTTGTACTTATCGTCTGCAAAGCTATGTCGCGTTCTGCGGTATGCGGAGACAATAAAATCACCATAGTAGAACACAAATGTAGCTTCTAAGTTGATATAATAGCCAGTAAGAAGTAGTACACTTCAAGTTTTAGGTATCGATTATTGACTTTTTAGCTGGCTTTGGTGCCTTGGACATGAGCTAGGACCTTATGATTCTGCATCAAAAGGAGGACTAGCAGCCGAGTTGCATGGGAGAATGTGAAAAGTGTTCATATGTAGTAAAAACCTGAGAAATCCGTCCGTTTTCGTCATTTGTTATCGAATCGACTTAAAGCCAGATCGTCAAATTGGCCCCTCTTTTCTCTGAAACGGTTGTACTTATCGCCCTCAAAGCTATGTCGCGTGCTGCGGTATGCGGAGACACTAAAAGCACCATAGTAGAACACAGATGAAGCTTCTAAGTTGGTGTAATAGCCAATAAGAAGTAGTACAATTCAAGTTTTAGGTATAGATTATTGACTTTTTAGCTGGCTTTGGTGCCTTGGACATGAGCTAGGACCTTAAGATTCTGCATCAAAAGGAGGACTAGCAGCCGAGTTGCATGGGAGAATGTGAAAAGTGTACATATTTAGTAAAAACCTGAGAAATCCGTCCGTTTTCGTCATTTGTTATCGAATCGACTTAAAGCCAGATCGTCAAATTGGCCCCACTTTTCTCTGAAACGGTTGTACTTATTGTCTGCAAAGCTATGTCGCGTGCTGCGGTATGCGGAGACAATAAAATCACCATAGTAGAACACAGATGTAGCTTCTAAGTTGATATAATAGCCAGTAAGAAGTAGTACACTTCAAGTTTTAGGTATCGATTATTGATTTTTAGCTGGCTTTGAAGCCTTGGACATGAGCTAGGACCTTAAGATTCTGCATCAAAAGGAGGACTAGCAGCCGAGTTGCACGGGAGAATGTGAAAAGTGTTCATATGTAGTAAAATCCTGAGAAATCCGTCCGTTTTCGTCATTTGTTATGGAATCGACTTAAAGCCAGATCGTCACATTGGCCGCTCTTCTCTCTGAAACGGTTGTACTTATCGTCTGGAAAGCTATGTCGCGTGCTGCGGTATGCGGAGACACTAAAAGCACCATAGTAGAACACAGATGAAGCTTCTAATATGATGTAATAGCCAGTAAGAAGTAGTACAATTCAAGTTTTATGTATCGATTATTGACTTTTTAGCTGGCTTTGGTGATCTGGACATGAGCTAGGACCTTAAGATTCTGCATGAAAGGAGGACTAGCAGCCGAGTTGCACGGGAGAATGTGAAAAGTGTTCATATGTAGTAAAAACCTGAGAAATCCGTCCGTTTTCGTCATTTGTTATCGAATCGACTTAATGCCAGAACGTCACATTGGCCGCTCCTCTAACTGAAACGGTTGTACTTATCGTCCTCAAAGCTATGTCGCGTGTTGCGGTATGCGGAGACACTAAAAGCACCATAGTAGAACACAGATGAAGCTTCTAAGTTGATGTAATAGCCAGTAAGAAGTAGTACAATTCAAGTTTTAGGTATTGATTATTGACTTTATAGCTGGCTTTGGTGCTCTGGACATGAGCTAGGACCTTAAGATTCTGCATGAAAGGGGGACTAGCAGCCGCGTTGGACGGGAGAATGTGAAATGTGTTCATATGTAGTAGAAACCTGAGAAATACGTCCGTTTTCGTCATTTGTTATCGAATCGACTTAAAGCCCGATCGTCACATTGGCCGCTCTTCTCTCTGAAACGGTTGTACTTATCGTATGCAAAGCTATGTCGCGTGCTGCGGTATGCGGAGACAATAAAATCACCATAGTAGAACACAGATGAAGCTTCTAAGATGATGTAATAGCCAGTAAGAAGTAGTACAATTCAAGTTTTAGGTATCGATTATTGACTTTTTAGCTGGCTTTGGTGCCTTGGACATGAGCTAGGACCTTAAGATTCTGCATTAAAGGAGGACTAGCAGCCGCGTTGCACGGGAGAATGTGAAATGTGTTCATATGTAGTAGAAACCTGAGAAATGCGTCCATTTTCGTCATTTGTTATCGAATCGACTTAAAGCCCGATCGTCAAATTCGCCCCTCTTTTCTCTGAACCGGTTGTACTTATCGTCTGCAAAGCTATGTCGCGTGCTGCGGTATGCGAAGACAATAAAATCACCATAGTAGAACACAGATGAAGCTTCTAAGTTGATATAATAGCCAGTAAGAAATAGTACACTTCAAGTTTTAGGTATCGATTATTGACTTTTTAGCTGGCTTTGGTGCCTTGGACATGAGCTAGGACCTTAAGATTCTGCATCAAAAGGAGGACTAGCAGCCGAGTAGCACGGGAGAATGGTAAAAGTGTTCATATGTAGTAAAAACCTGAGAAATCCGTCCGTTTTCGTCATTTGTTATCGAATCGACTTAAAGCCAGATCGTCACTTGGCTGCTCTTCTCTCTGAAACGGTTGTACTTACCGTCTGCAAAGCTATGTCGCATGCTGCGGTATGCGGAGACACTAAAAGCACCATAGTAGAACACTGATGAAGCTTCTAAGTTGATGTAGTAGCCAGTAAGAAGTAGTACAATTCCAGTTTTAGGTATCGATTATTGACTTTTTAGCTGTCTTTGGTGCCTTGGACATGAGCTAGGACCTTAAGATTCTGCATGAAAGGAGAAGTAGCAGCCGAGTTGCATGGGAGAATGTGAAAAGTGTTCATATGTAGTAAAACCCTGAGAAATCCGTCCGTTTTCGTCATTTGTTATCGAATCGACTTAAAGACCAGATCGTCAAATTGGCCCCTCTTTTCTCTGAAACGGTTGTACTTATCGTCTGCAAAGCTATGTCGCGTGCTGCGGTATGCGGAGACAATAAAATCACCATAGTAGAACACAGATGAAGCTTCTAAGTTGATATAATAGCCAGTAAGAAGTAGTACAGTTCAAGTTTTAGGTATCGATTATTGACTTTTTAGCTGGCTTTGGTGCCTTGGACATGAGCTAGGACCTTAAGATTCTGCATCAAAAGGAGGACAAGCAGCCGAGTTGCACGGGAGAATGTGAAAAGTGTTCATATGTAGTAAAAACCTGAGAAATCCGTCCGTTTTCGTCATTTGTTATCGAATCGACTTAAAGCCAGATCGTCACTTGGCTGCTCTTCTCTCTGAAACGGTTCTACTTATCGTCTGCAAAGCTATGTCGCATGCTGCGGTATGCGGAGACACTAAAAGCACCATAGTAGAACACAGATGAAGCTTCTAAGTTGATGTAATAGCCAGTAAGAAGTAGTACAATTCAAGTTTAAGGTACTGATTATTTACTTTTTAGCTGGCTTTGGTGCCTTGGACATGAGCTAGGACCTTAAGATTCTGCATGAAAGGAGGACTAGCAGCCGAGCTGCACGGGAGAATGTGAAAAGTGTTCATATGTAGTAAAAACCTGAGAAATCTGTCCGTTTTCGTCATTTGTTATCGAATCGACTTAAAGCCAGATCGTCAAATTGGCCCCTCCTTTCTCTGAAACGGTTGTACTTATCGTCTGCAGAGCTATGTCGCGTGCTGCGGTATGCGGAGACAATAAAATCACCATAGTAGAACACAGATGAAGCTTCTAAGTTGATATAACAGAAAGTAAGAAGTAGTACACTTCAAGTTTTAGGTATCGATTATTGACTTTTTAGCTGGCTTTGGTGCCTTGGACATGAGCTAGGACCTTAAGATTCTGCATCAAAAGGAGGACTAGCAGCCGAGTTGCACGGGAGAATGTGAAAAGTGTTCATATGTAGTAAAAACCTGAGAAATCCGCCCGTTTTCGTCATTTGTTATCGAATCGACTTAAAGCCAGATCGTCACATTGGCCGCTCTTCTCTCTGAAACGGTTGTACTTATCGTCTGGAAAGCTATGTCGCGTGCTGCGGTATGCGGAGACACTAAAAGCACCATAGTAGAACACAGATGAAGCTTCTAAGATGATGTAATAGCCAGTAAGAAGTAGTATAATTCAAGTTCTAGGTATCGATTATTGACTTTTTAGCTGGCTTTGGTGATCTGGACATGAGCTAGGACCTTAAGATTCTGCATGAAAGGAGGACTAGCAGCCTAGTTGCACGGGAGAATGTGAAAAGTGTCCATATGTAGTAAAAACCTGAGAAATCCGTCCGTATTCGTCATTTGTTATCGAATCGGCTTAATGCCAGAACGTCACATTGGCCGCTCCTCTCTCTGAAACGGTTGTACTTATCGTCCTCAAAGCTATGTCGCGTGCTGCGGTATGCGGAGACACTAAAAGCACCATAGTAGAACACAGATGTAGCTTCTAAGTTGATGTAATAGCCAGTAAGAAGGAGTACAATTCAAGTTTTAGGTATCGATTATTGACTTTTTAGCTGGCTTTGGTGCCTTGGACATGAGCTAGGACCTTCAGATTCTGCATTAAAGGAGGACTAGCAGCCGCGTTGCACGGGAGAATGTGAAATGTGTTGATATGTAGTAGAAACCTGAGATATCCGTCCGTTTTCGTCATTTGTTATCGAATCGACTTAAAGCCCGATCGTAACATTGGCCGCTCTTCGCTCTGAAACGGTTGTACTTATCGTCTGCAAAGCTATGTCGCGTTCTGCGGTATGCGGAGACAATAAAATCACCATAGTAGAATACAAATGTAGCTTCTAAGTTGATATAATAGCCAGTAAGAAGTAGTACACTTCAAGTTTTTGGTATCGATTATTGACTTTTTAGCTGGCTTTGGTGCCTTGGACATGAGCTAGGACCTTAAGATTCTGCATCAAAAGGAGGACTAGCAGCCGAGTTGCATGGGAGAATGTGAAAAGTGTTCATATTTAGTAAAAACCTGAGAAATCCGTCCGTTTTCGTCATTTGTTATCGAATCGACTTAAAGCCAGATCGTCAAATTGGCCCCACTTTTCTCTGAAACCGTTGTACTTATCGTCTGCAAAGCTATGTCGCGTGCTGCGGTATGCGGAGACAATAAAATCACCATAGTAGAACACAGATGTAGCTTCTAAGTTGATATAATAGCCAGTAAGAAGTAGTACACTTCAAGTTTTAGGTATCGATTATTGACTTTTTAGCTGGCTTTGAAGCATTGGACATGAGCTAGGACCTTAAGATTCTGCATCAAAAGGAGGACTAGCAGCCGAGTTGCACGGTAGAATGTGAAAAGTGTTCATATGTAGTAAAAACCTGAGAAATCCGTCCGTTTTCGTCATTTGTTATCGAATCGACTTATAGCCAGATCGTCACATTGGCCGCTCTTCTCTCTGAAACGGTTGTACTTATCGTCTGGAAAGCTATGTCGCGTGCTGCGGTATGCGGAGACACTAAAAGCACCATAGTAGAACACAGATGAAGCTTCTAAGATGATGTAATAGCCAGTAAGAAGTAGTACAATTCAAGTTTTAGGTATCGATTATTGACTTTTTAGCTGGCTTTGGTTATCTGGACATGAGCTAGGACTTTAAGATTCTGAATGAAAGGAGGACTAGCAGCCGAGTTGCACGGGAGAATGTGAAAAGTGTTCATATGTAGTAAAAACCTGAGAAATCCGTCCGTTTTCGTCATTTGTTATCGAATCGACTTAAAGCCTGATCGTCACATTGGCCGCTCCTCTCACTGAAACGGTTGTACTTATCGTCCTCAAAGCTATGTCGCGTGCTGCGGTATGCGGAGACACTAAAAGCACCATAGTAGAACACAGATGAAGCTTCTAAGTTGATGTAATAGCCAGTAAGAAGTAGTACAATTCAAGTTTTAGGTTTCGATTATTGACTTTTTAGCTGGCTTTGGTGCCTTGGACATGAGCTAGGACCTTAAAATTCTGCATTAAAGGAGGACTAGCAGCCGAGTTGCACGGGAGAATGTGAAATGTGTTCATATGTAGTAGAAACTTGAGAAATACGTCCGTTTTCGTCATTTGTTATCGAATCGACTTAAAGCCAGATCGTCACATTGGCCGCTCTTCTCTCTGAAACGGTTGTACTTATCGTCTGTAAAGCTATGTCGCGTGCTGCGGTATGCGGAGACAATAAAATCACCATAGTAGAACACAGATGAAGCTTCTAAGATGATGTAATAGCCAGTAAGAAGTAGTACAATTCAAGTTTTAGGTATCGATTATTGACTTTTTAGCTGGCTTTGGTGATCTGGACATGAGCTAGGACCTTAAGATTATGCATCAAAAGGAGGACTAGCAGCCGAGTTGCACGGGAGAATGTGAAAAGTGTTCATATGTAGTAAAAACCTGAGAAATCCGTCCGTTTTCGTCATTTGTTATCGAATCGACTTAAAGCCCGATCGTCAAATTGGCCCCTCTTTTCTCTGAAACGGTTGTACTTATCGTCTGCAAAGCTATGTCGCGTGCTGCGGTATGCGGAGACAATAAAATCACCATAGTGGAACACAGATGTAGCTTCTAAGTTGATATAATAGCCAGTAAGAAGTAGTACACTTCAAGTTTTAGGTATCGATTATTGACTTTTTAGCTGGCTTTGGTGCCTTGGACATGAGCTAGGACCTTAAGATTCTGCATCAAAAGGAGGACTAGCAGCCGAGTTGCACGGGAGAATGTGAAAAGTGTTCATATGTAGTAAAAACCTGAGAAATCCGTCCGTTTTCGTCATTTGTTATCGAATCGACTTAAAGCCAGATCGTCACATTGGCCGCTCTTCTCTCTGAAACGGTTGTACTTATCGTCTGGAAAGCTATGTCGCGTGCTGCGGTATGCGGAGACACTAAAAGCACCATAGTAGAACACAGATGAAGCTTCTAAGTTGATGTAGTAGCCAGTAAGAAGTAGTACAATTCAAGTTTTAGGTATCGATTATTGACTTTTTAGCTGTCTTTGGTGCCTTGGACATGAGCTAGGACCTTAAGATTCTGCATGAAAGGAGAAGTAGCAGCCGAGTTGCATGGGAGAATGTGAAAAGTGTTCATATGTAGTAAAACCCTGAGAAATCCGTCCGTTTTCGTCATTTGTTATCGAATCGACTTAAAGACCAGATCGTCAAATTGGCCCCTCTTTTCTCTGAAACGGTTGTACTTATCGTCTGCAAAGCTATGTCGCGTGCTGCGGTATGCGGAGACAATAAAATCACCATAGTAGAACACAGATGAAGCTTCTAAGTTGATATAATAGCCAGTAAGAAGTAGTACAGTTCAAGTTTTAGGTATCGATTATTGACTTTTTAGCTGGCTTTCGTGCCTTGGACATGAGCTAGGACCTTAAGATTCTGCATCAAAAGGAGGACAAGCAGCCGAGTTGCACGGGAGAATGTGAAAAGTGTTCATATGTAGTAAAAACCTGAGAAATCCGTCCGTTTTCGTCATTTGTTATCGAATCGACTTAAAGCCAGATCGTCACTTGGCTGCTCTTCTCTCTGAAACGGTTCTACTTATCGTCTGCAAAGCTATGTCGCATGCTGCGGTATGCGGAGACACTAAAAGCACCATAGTAGAACACAGATGAAGCTTCTAAGTTGATGTAATAGCCAGTAAGAAGTAGTACAATTCAAGTTTAAGGTACTGATTATTTACTTTTTAGCTGGCTTTGGTGCCTTGGACATGAGCTAGGACCTTAAGATTCTGCATGAAAGGAGGACTAGCAGCCGAGCTGCACGGGAGAATGTGAAAAGTGTTCATATGTAGTAAAAACCTGAGAAATCTGTCCGTTTTCGTCATTTGTTATCGAATCGACTTAAAGCCAGATCGTCAAATTGGCCCCTCCTTTCTCTGAAACGGTTGTACTTATCGTCTGCAGAGCTATGTCGCGTGCTGCGGTATGCGGAGACAATAAAATCACCATAGTAGAACACAGATGAAGCTTCTAAGTTGATATAATAGAAAGTAAGAAGTAGTACACTTCAAGTTTTAGGTATCGATTATTGACTTTTTAGCTGGCTTTGGTGCCTTGGACATGAGCTAGGACCTTAAGATTCTGCATCAAAAGGAGGACTAGCAGCCGACTTGCACGGGAGAATGTGAAAAGTGTTCATATGTAGTAAAAACCTGAGAAATCCGTCCGTTTTCGTCATTTGTTATCGAATCGACTTAAAGCCAGATCGTCACATTGGCCGCTCTTCTCTCTGAAACGGTTGTACTTATCGTCTGGAAAGCTATGTCGTGTGCTGCGGTATGCGGAGACACTAAAAGCACCATAGTAGAACACAGATGAAGCTTCTAAGATGATGTAATAGCCAGTAAGAAGTAGTATAATTCAAGTTTTAGGTATCGATTATTGACTTTTTAGCTGGCTTTGGTGATCTGGACATGAGCTAGGACCTTAAGATTCTGCATGAAAGGAGGACTAGCAGCCTAGTTGCACGGGAGAATGTGAAAAGTGTCCATATGTAGTAAAAACCTGAGAAATCCGTCCGTTTTCGTCATTTGTTATCGAATCGGCTTAATGCCAGAACGTCACATTGGCCGCTCCTCTCTCTGAAACGGTTGTACTTATCGTCCTCAAAGCTATGTCGCGTGCTGCGGTATGCGGAGACACTAAAAGCACCATAGTAGAACACAGATGTAGCTTCTAAGTTGATGTAATAGCCAGTAAGAAGGAGTACAATTCAAGTTTTAGGTATCGATTATTGACTTTTTAGCTGGCTTTGGTGCCTTGGACATGAGCTAGGACCTTAAGATTCTGCATTAAAGGAGGACTAGCAGCCGCGTTGCACGGGAGAATGTGAAATGTGTTGATATGTAGTAGAAACCTGAGATATCCGTCCGTTTTCGTCATTTGTTATCGAATCGACTTAAAGCCCGATCGTCACATTGGCCGCTCTTCGCTCTGAAACGGTTGTACTTATCGTCTGCAAAGCTATGTCGCGTTCTGCGGTATGCGGAGACAATAAAATCACCATAGTAGAACACAAATGTAGCTTCTAAGTTGATATAATAGCCAGTAAGAAGTAGTACACTTCAAGTTTAAGGTATCGATTATTGACTTTTTAGCTGGCTTTGGTGCCTTGGACATGAGCTAGGACCTTAAGATTCTGCATCAAAAGGAGGACTAGCAGCCGAGTTGCATGGGAGAATGTGAAAAGTGTTCATATGTAGTAAAAACCTGAGAAATCCGTCCGTTTTCGTCATTTGTTATCGAATCGACTTAAAGCCAGATCGTCAAATTGGCCCCACTTTTCTCGGAAACGGTTGTACTTATTGTCTGCAAAGCTATGTCGCGTGCTGCTGTATGCGGAGACAATAAAATCACCATAGTAGAACACAGATGTAGCTTCTAAGTTGATATAATAGCCAGTAAGAAGTAGTACACTTCAAGTTTTAGGTATCGATTATTGACTTTTTAGCTGGCTTTGAAGCCTTGGACATGAGCTAGGACCTTAAGATTCTGCATCAAAAGGAGGACTAGCAGCCGGGTTGCACGGTAGAATGTGAAAAGTGTTCGTATGTAGTAAAAACCTGAGAAATCCGTCCGTTTTCGTCATTTGTTATCGAATCGACTTAAAGCCAGATCGTCACATTGGCCGCTCTTCTCTCTGAAACGGTTGTACTTATCGTCTGGAAAGCTATGTCGCGTGCTGCGGTATGCGGAGACACTAAAAGCACCATAGTAGAACACAGATGAAGCTTCTAAGATGATGTAATAGCCAGTAAGAAGTAGTACAATTCAAGTTTTAGGTATCGATTATTGACTTTTTAGCTGGCTTTGGTTATCTGGACATGAGCTAGGACTTTAAGATTCTGCATGAAAGGAGGACTAGCAGCCGAGTTGCACGGGAGAATGTGAAAAGTGTTCATATGTAGTAAAAACCTGAGAAATCCGTCCGTTTTCGTCATTTGTTATCGAATCGACTTAAAGCCTGATCGTCACATTGGCCGCTCCTCTCTCTGAAACGGTTGTACTTATCGTCCTCAAAGCTATGTCGCGAGCTGCGGTATGCGGAGACACTAAAAGCACCATAGTAGAACACAGATGAAGCTTCTAAGTTGATGTAATAGCCAGTAAGAAGTAGTACAATTCAAGTTTTAGGTTTCGATTATTGACTTTTTAGCTGGCTTTGGTGCCTTGGACATGAGCTAGGACCTTAAGATTCTGCATTAAAGGAGGACTAGCAGCCGAGTTGCACGGGAGAATGTGAAATGTGTTCATATGTAGTAGAAACTTGAGAAATACGTCCGTTTTCGTCATTTGTTATCGAATCGACTTAAAGCCAGATCGTCACATTGGCCGCTCTTCTCTCTGAAACGGTTGTACTTATCGTCTGCAAAGCTATGTCGCGTGCTGCGGTATGCGGAGACAATAAAATCACCATAGTAGAACATAGATGAAGCTTCTAAGATGATGTAATAGCCAGTAAGAAGTAGTACAATTTAAGTTTTAGGTATCGATTATTGAATTTTTAGCTGGCTTTGGTGATCTGGACATGAGCTAGGACCTTAAGATTATGCATCAAAAGGAGGACTAGCAGCCGAGTTGCACGGGAGAATGTGAAAAGTGTTCATATGTAGTAAAAACCTGAGAAATCCGTCCGTTTTCGTCATTTGTTATCGAATCGACTTAAAGCCAGATCGTCAAATTGGCCCCTCTTTTCTCTGAAACGGTTGTACTTATCGTCTGCAAAGCTATGTCGCGTGCTGCGGTATGCGGAGACAATAAAATCACCATAGTGGAACACAGATGTAGCTTCTAAGTTGATATAATAGCCAGTAAGAAGTAGTACACTTCAAGTTTTAGGTATCGATTATTGACTTTTTAGCTGGCTTTGGTGCCTTGGACATGAGCTAGGACCTTAAGATTCTGCATCAAAAGGAGGACTAGCAGCCGAGTTGCACGGGAGAATGTGAAAAGTGTTCATATGTAGTAAAAACCTGAGAAATCCGTCCGTTTTCGTCATTTGTTATCGAATCGACTTAAAGCCAGATCGTCACATTGGCCGCTCTTCTCTCTGAAACGGTTGTACTTATCGTCTGGAAAGCTATGTCGCGTGCTGCGGTATGCGGAGACACTAAAAGCACCATAGTAGAACACAGATGAAGCTTCTAAGATGATGTAATAGCCAGTAAGAAGTAGTACAATTCAAGTTTTAGGTATCGATTATTGACTTTTTAGCTGGCTTTGGTGATCTGGACATGAGCTAGGACCTTAAGATTCTGCATGAAAGGAGGACTAGCAGCCGAGTTGCACGGGAGAATGTGAAAAGTGTTCAGATGTAGTAAAAACCTGAGAAATCCGTCCGTTTTCGTCATTTGTTATCGAATCGACTTAATGCCAGAACGTCACATTGGCCGCTCCTCTCTCTGAAACGGTTGTACTTATCGTCCTCAAAGCTATGTCGCGTGCTGCGGTATGCGGAGACACTAAAAGCACCATAGTAGAACACAGATGAAGCTTCTAAGTTGATGTAATAGCCAGTAAGAAGTAGTACAATTCAAGTTTTAGGTATCGATTATTGACTTTTTAGCTGGCTTTGGTGCCTTGGACATGAGCTAGGATCTTGAGATTCTGCATGAAAGGAGGACTAGCAGCCGCGTTATACGGGAGAATGTGAAATGTGTTCATATGTAGTAGAAACCTGAGAAATCCGTCCGTTTTCGTCATTTGTTATCGAATCGACTTAAAGCCAGATCGTCACATTGGCCGCTCTTCTCTCTGAAACGGTTGTACTTATCGTCTGCAAAGTTATGTCGCGTTCTGCGGTATGCGGAGACAATAAAATCACCATAGTAGAACACAGATGAAGCTTCTAAGTTGATATAATAGCCAGTAAGAAGTAGTACAATACAAGTTTTAGGTATCGATTATTGACTTTTTAGCTGTCTTTGGTGCCTTGGACATGAGCTAGGACCTTAAGATTCTGCATGAAAGGAGAAGTAGCAGCCGAGTTGCATGGGAGAATGTGAAAAGTGTTCATATGTAGTAAAACCCTGAGAAATCCGTCCGTTTTCGTCATTTGTTATCGAATCGACTTAAAGACCAAATCGTCAAATTGGCCCCTCTTTTCTCTGAAACGGTTGTACTTATCGTCTGCAAAGCTATGTCGCGTGCTGCGGTATGCGGAGACAATAAAATCACCATAGTAGAACACAGATGAAGCTTCTAAGTTGATATAATAGCCAGTAAGAAGTAGTACAGTTCAAGTTTTAGGTATCGATTATTGACTTTTTAGCTGGCTTTCGTGCCTTGGACATGAGCTAGGACCTTAAGATTCTGCATCAAAAGGAGGACAAGCAGCCGAGTTGCACGGGAGAATGTGAAAAGTGTTCATATGTAGTAAAAACCTGAGAAATCCATCCGTTTTCGTCATTTGTTATCGAATCGACTTAAAGCCAGATCGTCACTTGGCTGCTCTTCTCTCTGAAACGGTTCTACTAATCGTCTGCAAAGCTATGTCGCATGCTGCGGTATGCGGAGACACTAAAAGCACCATAGTAGAACACAGATGAAGCTTCTAAGTTGATGTAATAGCCAGTAAGAAGTAGTACAATTCAAGTTTAAGGTACTGATTATTTACTTTTTAGCTGGCTTTGGTGCCTTGGACATGAGCTAGGACCTTAAGATTCTGCATGAAAGGAGGACTAGCAGCCGAGCTGCACGGGAGAATGTGAAAAGTGTTCATATGTAGTAAAAACCTGAGAAATCTGTCCGTTTTCGTCATTTGTTATCGAATCGACTTAAAGCCAGATCGTCAAATTGGCCCCTCCTTTCTCTGAAACGGTTGTACTTATCGTCTGCAGAGCTATGTCGCGTGCTGCGGTATGCGGAGACAATAAAATCACCATAGTAGAACACAGATGAAGCTTCTAAGTTGATATAATAGAAAGTAAGAAGTAGTACACTTCAAGTTTTAGGTATCGATTATTGACTTTTTAGCTGGCTTTGGTGCCTTGGACATGAGCTAGGACCTTAAGATTCTGCATCAAAAGGAGGACTAGCAGCCGAGTTGCACGGGAGAATGTGAAAAGTGTTCATATGTAGTAAAAACCTGAGAAATCCGTCCGTTTTCGTCATTTGTTATCGAATCGACTTAAAGCCAGATCGTCACATTGGCCGCTCTTCTCTCTGAAACGGTTGTACTTATCGTCTGGAAAGCTGTGTCGCGTGCTGCGGTATGCGGAGACACTAAAAGCACCATAGTAGAACACAGATGAAGCTTCTAAGATGATGTAATAGCCAGTAAGAAGTAGTATAATTCAAGTTTTAGGTATCGATTATTGACTTTTTAGCTGGCTTTGGTGATCTGGACATGAGCTAGGACCTTAAGATTCTGCATGAAAGGAGGACTAGCAGCCTAGTTGCACGGGAGAATGTGAAAAGCGTCCATATGTAGTAAAAACCTGAGAAATCCGTCCGTTTTCGTCATTTGTTATCGAATCGGCTTAATGCCAGAACGTCACATTGGCCGCTCCTCTCTCTGAAACGGTTGTACTTATCGTCCTCAAAGCTATGTCGCGTGCTGCGGTATGCGGAGACACTAAAAGCACCATAGTAGAACACAGATGTAGCTTCTAAGTTGATGTAATAGCCAGTAAGAAGGAGTACAATTCAAGTTTTAGGTATCGATTATTGACTTTTTAGCTGGCTTTGGTGCCTTGGACATGAGCTAGGACCTTAAGATTCTGCATTAAAGGAGGACTAGCAGCCGCGTTGCACGGGAGAATGTGAAATGTGTTGATATGTAGTAGAAACCTGAGATATCCGTCCGTTTTCGTCATTTGTTATCGAATCGACTTAAAGCCCGATCGTAACATTGGCCGCTCTTCGCTCTGAAACGGTTGTACTTATCGTCTGCAAAGTTATGTCGCGTTCTGCGGTATGCGGAGACAATAAAATCACCATAGTAGAACACAAATGTAGCTTCTAAGTTGATATAATAGCCAGTAAGAAGTAGTACACTTCAAGTTTTAGGTATCGATTATTGACTTTTCAGCTGGCTTTGGTGCCTTGGACATGAGCTAGGACCTTAAGATTCTGCATCAAAAGGAGGACTAGCAGCCGAGTTGCATGGGAGAATGTGAAAAGTGTTCATATGTAGTAAAAACCTGAGAAATCCGTCCGTTTTCGTCATTTGTTATCGAATCGACTTAAAGCCAGATCGTCAAATTGGCCCCACTTTTCTCTGAAACCGTTGTACTTATCGTCTGCAAAGCTATGTCGCGTGCTGCGGTATGCGGAGACAATAAAATCACCATAGTAGAACACAGATGTAGCTTCTAAGTTGATATAATAGCCAGTAAGAAAGAGTACACTTCAAGTTTTAGGTATCGATTATTGACTTTTTAGCTGGCTTTGAGGCCTTGGACATGAGCTAGGACCTTAAGATTCTGCATCAAAAGGAGGACTAGCAGCCGAGTTGCACGGTAGAATGTGAAAAGTGTTCATATGTAGTAAAAACCTGAGAAATCCGTCCGTTTTCGTCATTTGTTATCGAATCGACTTAAAGCCAGATCGTCACATTGGCCGCACTTCTCTCTGAAACGGTTGTACTTGTCGTCTGGAAAGCTATGTCGCGTGCTGCGGTATGCGGAGACACTAAAAGCACCATAGTAGAACACAGATGAAGCTTCTAAGATGATGTAATAGCCAGTAAGAAGTAGTACAATTCAAGTTTTAGGTATCGATTATTGACTTTTTAGCTGGCTTTGGTTATCTGGACATGAGCTAGGACTTTAAGATTCTGCATGAAAGGAGGACTAGCAGCCGAGTTGCACGGGAGAATGTGAAAAGTGTTCATATGTAGTAAAAACCTGAGAAATCCGTCCGTTTTCGTCATTTGTTATCGAATCGACTTAAAGCCTGATCGTCACATTGGCCGCTCCTCTCTCTGAAACGGTTGTACTTATCGTCCTCAAAGCTATGTCGCGTGCTGCGGTATGCGGAGACACTAAAAGCACCATAGTAGAACACAGATGAAGCTTCTAAGTTGATGTAATAGCCAGTAAGAAGTAGTACAATTCAAGTTTTAGGTTTCGATTATTGACTTTTTAGCTGGCTTTGGTGCCTTGGACATGAGCTAGGACCTTAAGATTCTGCATTAAAGGAGGACTAGCAGCCGAGTTGCACGGGAGAATGTGAAATGTGTTCATATGTAGTAGAAACTTGAGAAATACGTCCGTTTTCGTCATTTGTTATCGAATCGACTTAAAGCCAGATCGTCACATTGGCCGCTCTTCTCTCTGAAACGGTTGTACTTATCGTCTGCAAAGCTATGTCGCGTGCTGCGGTATGCGGAGACAATAAAATCACCATAGTAAAACACAGATGAAGCTTCTAAGATGATGTAATAGCCAGTAAGAAGTAGTACAATTCAAGTTTTAGGTATCGATTATTGACTTTTTAGCTGGCTTTGGTGATCTGGACATGAGCTAGGACCTTAAGATTATGCATCAAAAGGAGGACTAGCAGCCGAGTTGCACGGGAGAATGTGAAAAGTGTTCATATGTAGTAAAAACCTGAGAAATCCGTCCGTTTTCGTCATTTGTTATCGAATCGACTTAAAGCCAGATCGTCAAATTGGCCCCTCTTTTCTCTGAAACGGTTGTACTTATCGTCTGCAAAGTTATGTCGCGTGCTGCGGTATGCGGAGACAATAAAATCACCATAGTGGAACACAGATGTAGCTTCTAAGTTGATATAATAGCCAGTAAGAAGTAGTACACTTCAAGTTTTAGGTATCGATTATTGACTTTTTAGCTCGCTTTGGTGCCTTGGACATGAGCTAGGACCTTAAGATTCTGCATCAAAAGGAGGACTAGCAGCCGAGTTGCACGGGAGAATGTGAAAAGTGTTCATATGTAGTAAAAACCTGAGAAATCCGTCCGTTTTCGTCATTTGTTATCGAATCGACTTAAAGCCAGATCGTCACATTGGCTGCTCTTCTCTCTGAAACGGTTGTACTTATCGTCTGGAAAGCTATGTCGCGTGCTGCGGTATGCGGAGACACTAAAAGCACCATAGTAGAACACAGATGAAGCTTCTAAGATGATGTAATAGCCAGTAAGAAGTAGTACTATTCAAGTATTAGGTATCGATTATTGACTTTTTAGCTGGCTTTCGTGATCTGGACATGAGCTAGGACCTTAAGATTCTGCATGAAAGGAGGACTAGCAGCCGAGTGGCACGGGAGAATGTGAAAAGTTTTCAGATGTAGTAAAAACCTGAGAAATCCGTCCGTTTTCGTCATTTGTTATCGAATCGACTTAATGCCAGAACGTCACATTGGCCGCTCCTCTCTCTGAAACGGTTGTACTTATCGTCCGCAAAGCTATGTCGCGTGCTGCGGTATGCGGAGACACTAAAAGCACCATAGTAGAACACAGATGAAGCTTCTAAGTTGATGTAATAGCCAGTAAGAAGTAGTACAATTCAAGTTTTAGGTATCGATTATTGCCTTTTTAGCTGGCTTTGGTGCCTTGGACATGAGCTAGGATCTTGAGATTCTGCATGAAAGGAGGACTAGCAGCCGTGTTGCACGGGAGAATGTGAAATGTGTTCATATGTAGTAGAAACCTGAGAAATCCGTCCGTTTTCGTCATTTGTTATCGAATCGACTTAAAGCCAGATCGTCACATTGGCCGCTCTTCTCTCTGAAACGGTTGTACTTATCGTCTGCAAAGCTATGTCGCGTTCTGCGGTATGCGGAGACAATAAAATCACCATAGTAGAACACAGATGAAGCTTCTAAGTTGATATAATAGCCAGTAAGAAGTAGTTCAATACAAGTTTTAGGTATCGATTATTGCCTTTTTAGCTGGCTTTGGAGCCTTGGACATGAGCTAGGACCTTAAGATTCTGCATCAAAAGGAGGACTAGCAGCCGAGTTGCACGGGAGAATGTGAAAAGTGTTCATATGTAGTAAAAACCTTAGAAATCTGTCCGTTTTCGTCATTTGTTATCGAATCGACTTAAAGCCAGATCGTCAAATAGGCCCCTCTTTTCTCTGAAACGGTTGTACTTATCGTCTGCAAAGCTATGTCCCGTGCTGCGGTATGCGGAGACAATAAAATCACCGTAGTAGAACACAGATGAAGCTTCTAAGTTGATATAATAGCCAGTAAGAAGTAGTACACTTAAAGTTTTAGGTATCGATTATTGACTTTTTAGCTGGCTTTGGTGCATTGGACATGAGCTAGGACCTTAAGATTCTGCATCAAAAGGAGGACTAGCAGCCGAGTTGGACGGGAGAATGTGAAAAGTGTTCATATGTAGTAAAAACCTGAGAAATCCGTCCGTTTTCGTCATTTGTTATGGAATCGACTTAAAGCCAGATCGTCACATTGGCCGCTCTTCTCTCTGAAACGGTTGTACTTATCGTCTGGAAAGCTATGTCGCGTGCTGCGGTATGCGGAGACACTAAAAGCACCATAGTAGAACACAGATGAAGCTTCTAATATGATGTAATAGCCAGTAAGAAGTAGTACAATTCAAGTTTTATGTATCGATTATTGACTTTTTAGCTGGCTTTGGTGATCTGGACATGAGCTAGGACCTTAAGATTCTGCATGAAAGGAGGACTAGCAGCCGAGTTGCACGGGAGAATGTGAAAAGTGTTCATATGTAGTAAAAACCTGAGAAATCCGTCCGTTTTCGTCATTTGTTATCGAATCGACTTAATGCCAGAACGTCACATTGGCCGCTCCTCTAACTGAAACGGTTGTACTTATCGTCCTCAAAGCTATGTCGCGTGCTGCGGTATGCGGAGACACTAAAAGCACCATAGTAGAACACAGATGAAGCTTCTAAGTTGATGTAATAGCCAGTAAGAAGTAGTACAATTCAAGTTTTAGGTATTGATTATTGACTTTTTAGCTGGCTTTGGTGCTCTGGACATGAGCTAGGACCTTAAGATTCTGCATGAAAGGAGGACTAGCAGCCGCGTTGCACGGGAGAATGTGAAATGTGTTCATATGTAGTAGAAACCTGAGAAATACGTCCGTATTCGTCATTTGTTATCGAATCGACTTAAAGCCCGATCGTCACATTGGCCGCTCTTCTCTCTGAAACGGTTGTACTTATCGTATGCAAAGCTATGTCGCGTGCTGCGGTATGCGGAGACAATAAAATCACCATAGTAGAACACAGATGAAGCTTCTAAGATGATGTAATAGAAAGTAAGAAATAGTACAATTCATGTTTTAGGTATCGATTATTGACTTTTTAGCTGTCTTTGGTGCCTTGGACATGAGCTAGGACCTTAAGATTCTGCATTAAAGGAGGACTAGCAGCCGCGTTGCACGGGAGAATGTGAAATGTGTTCATATGTAGTAGAAACCTGAGAAATGCGTCCATTTTCGTCATTTGTTATCGAATCGACTTAAAGCCCGATCGTCAAATTCGCCCCTCTTTTCTCTGAACCGGTTGTACTTATCGTCTGCAAAGCTATGTCGCGTGCTGCGGTATGCGGAGACAATAAAATCACCATAGTAGAACACAGATGAAGCTTCTAAGTTGATATAATAGCCAGTAAGAAGTAGTATACTTCAAGTTTTAGGTATCGATTATTGACTTTTTAGCTGGCTTTGGTGCCTTGGACATGAGCTAGGACCTTAAGATTCTGCATGAAAAGGAGGACTAGCAGCCGAGTAGCACGGGAGAATGTGAAAAGTGTTCATATGTAGTAAAAACCTGAGAAATCCGTCCGTTTTCGTCATTTGTTATCGAATCGACTTAAAGCCAGATCGTCACTTGGCTGCTCTTCTCTCTGAAACGGTTGTACTTACCGTCTGCAAAGCTATGTCGCATGCTGCGGTATGCGGAGACACTAAAAGCACCATAGTAGAACACTGATGAAGCTTCTAAGTTGATGTAGTAGCCAGTAAGAAGTAGTACAATTCAAGTTTTAGGTATCGATTATTGACTTTTTAGCTGTCTTTGGTGCCTTGGACATGAGCTAGGACCTTAAGATTCTGCATGAAAGGAGAACTAGCAGCCGAGTTGCATGGGAGAATGTGAAAAGTGTTCATATGTAGTAAAAACCTGAGAAATCCGTCCGTTTTCGTCATTTGTTATCGAATCGATTTAAAGACCAGATCGTCAAATTGGCCCCTCTTTTCTCTGAAACGGTTGTACTTATCGTCTGCAAAGCTATGTCGCGTGCTGCGGTATGCGGAGACAATAAAATCGCCATAGTAGAACACAGATGAAGCTTCTAAGTTGATATAATAGCCAGTAAGAAGTAGTACAGTTCAAGTTTTAGGTATCGATTATTGACTTTTTAGCTGGCTTTCGTGCCTTGGACATGAGCTAGGACCTTAAGATTCTGCATCAAAAGGAGGACAAGCAGCCGAGTTGCACGGGAGAATGTGAAAAGTGTTCATATGTAGTAAAAACCTGAGAAATCCGTCCGTTTTCGTCATTTGTTATCGAATCGACTTAAAGCCCGATCGTCACATTGGCCGCTCTTCTCTCTGAAACGGTTGTACTTATCGTATGCAAAGCTATGTCGCGTGCTGCGGTATGCGGAGACAATAAAATCACCATAGTAGAACACAGATGAAGCTTCTAAGATGATGTAATAGCCAGTAAGAAGTAGTACAATTCATGTTTTAGGTATCGATTATTGACTTTTTAGCTGGCTTTGGTGCCTTGGACATGAGCTAGGACCTTAAGATTCTGCATTAAAGGAGGACTAGCAGCCGCGTTGCACGGGAGAATGTGAAATGTGTTCATATGTAGTAGAAACCTGAGAAATGCGTCCATTTTCGTCATTTGTTATCGAATCGACTTAAAGCCCGATCGTCAAATTCGCCCCTCTTTTCTCTGAACCGGTTGTACTTATCGTCTGCAAAGCTATGTCGCGTGCTGCGGTATGCGGAGACAATAAAATCACCATAGTAGAACACAGATGAAGCTTCTAAGTTGATATAATAGCCAGTAAGAAGTAGTACACTTCAAGTTTTAGGTATCGATTATTGACTTTTTAGCTGGCTTTGGTGCCTTGGACATGAGCTAGGACCTTAAGATTCTGCATCAAAAGGAGGACTAGCAGCCGAGTAGCACGGGAGAATGTGAAAAGTGTTCATATGTAGTAAAAACCTGAGTAATCCGTCCGTTTTCGTCATTTGTTATCGAATCGACTTAAAGCCAGATCGTCACTTGGCTGCTCTTCTCTCTGAAACGGTTGTACTTACCGTCTGCAAAGCTATGTCGCATGCTGCGGTATGCGGAGACACTAAAAGCACCATAGTAGAACACTGATGAAGCTTCTAAGTTGATGTAGTAGCCAGTCAGAAGTAGTACAATTCAAGTTTTAGGTATCGATTATTGACTTTTTAGCTGTCTTTGGTGCCTTGGACATGAGCTAGGACCTTAAGATTCTGCATGAAAGGAGAACTAGCAGCCGAGTTGCATGGGAGAATGTGAAAAGTGTTCATATGTAGTAAAAACCTGAGAAATCCGTCCGTCTCGTCATTTGTTATCGAATCGACTTAAAGACCAGATCGTCAAATTGGCCCCTCTTTTCTCTGAAACGGTTGTACTTATCGTCAGCAAAGCTATGTCGCGTGCTGCGGTATGCGGAGACAATAAAATCACCATAGTGGAACACAGATGAAGCTTCTAAGTTGATATAATAGCCAGTAAGAAGTAGTACAGTTCAAGTTTTAGGTATCGATTATTGACTTTTTAGCTGGCTTTCGTGCCTTGGACATGAGCTAGGACCTTAAGATTCTGCATCAAAAGGAGGACAAGCAGGCGAGTTGCACGGGAGAATGTGAAAAGTGTTCATATGTAGTAAAAACCTGAGAAATCCGTCCGTTTTCGTCATTTGTTATCGAATCGACTTAAAGCCAGATCGTCACATTGGCCGCTCTTCTCTCTGAAACGGTTGTACTTATCGTCTGGAAAGCTATGTCGCGTGCTGCGGTATGCGGAGACCCTAAAAGCACCATAGTACAACACAGATGAAGCTTCTAAGTTGATGTAATAGCAAGTAAGAAGAAGTACAATTCTATGTTTTGGTACTGATTATTGACTTTTTAGCTGGCTTTGGTGCCTTGGACATGAGCTAGGACCTTAAGATTCTGCTTGAAACGAGGACTAGCAGCAGAGTTGCACGGGACAATGTGAAAAGTGTTCTTATGTAGTAAAAACCTGAGATATCCGTCCGTTTTCGTCATTTGTTATCGAATCGACCTAAAGCCAGATCGTCACATTGGCCGCTCTTCTCTCTGAAACGGTTGTACTTATCGTCTGCAAAGCTATGTCGCGTGCTGCGGTATGCGGAGACACTAAAAGGAACATAGTAGAACACAGATTAAGCCTCTAAGATGAAGTAATTGCCAGTAAGAATTAGTACAATTCAAGTTTTAGGTATCGGTTATTGACTTTTTAGCTGGCTTTGGTGCCTTGGAAATGAGCTAGGACCTTAAGATTCTGCATGAAAGGAGGACTAGCAGCCGAGTTGCACGGGAGAATGTGAAAAGTGTTCATATGTAGTAAAAACCTAGAAAACCGACCGTTTTCGTCATTTGTTATCGAATCGACTTAAAGCCAGATCGTCACATTGGTCGCTCTTCTCTCTGAAACGGTTGTACTTATCGTCTGCAAAGCTATGTCGCGTGCTGCGGTATGCGGAGACACTAAAAGGACCATAGTAGAACACAGATGAAGCCTCTAAGATGATGTAATTGCCAGTAAGAAGTAGTACAATTCAAGTTTTAGGTATCGATTATTGACTTTTTAGCTGGCTTTGGTGCCTTGGACTTGAGCTAGGACCTTAAGAATATGCATGAAAGGAGGACTAGCGGCCGAGTTGCACGGGAGACTGTGAAAAGTGTTCACATGTAGTAAAAACCTGAGACATCCGTCCGTTTTCGTCATTTGTTATCGAATCGACTTAAAGCCAGATCGCCACATTTGCCGCTCTTCACTCTGAAACGGTTATACTTATCGTCTGCAAAGCTATGTCGCGTGCTGCGGTATGCGAAGACACTAAAAGCACCATAGTAGAACACAGATGAAGGTTCTAAGTTGATGTAATAGCCAGTAAGAAGTAGTCCAATTCAAGTTTTAGGTATCCATTATTGACTTTTTAGCTGGCTTTGGTGCCTTGGACATGAGCTAGGACCTTAAGATTCTGCATGAAAGGAGGACTAGCAGCCGAGTTGCACGGGAGAATGTGAAAGTGTTCATATGTAGTAAAAACCTGAGAAATCCGTCCGTTTTCGTCATTTGTTATCGAATCGACTTAAAGCCAGATCGTCACATTGGCCGCTCTTCTCTCTGAAACGGTTGTACTTATCGTCTGCAAAGCTATGTCGCGTGCTGCGGTATGCGGAGACACAAAAAGCACCATAGTAGAACACAGATGAAGCTTCTAAGTTGATGTAATAGCAAGTAAGAAGTAGTACAATTCCATATTTTGGTACTGATTATTGACTTTTTAGCTGGCTTTGGTGCCTTGGACATAAGCTAGGACCTTAAGATTCTGCATGAAAGGAGGACTAGCAGCCGAGTTGCACGGGAGAGTGTGACAAGTGTTCACATGGAGTAAAAACCTGAGAAATCCGTCCGTTTTCGTCATTTGTTATCGAATCGACTTAAAGCCACATCGTCACATTTGCCGCTCTTCTCTCTGAAACGGTCCTAATTATCGTCTGCAAAGCTATGTCGCGTGCTGCGGTATGCGGAGACACTAAAAGCACCATAGTAGAACACAGATGAAGCTTCTAAGTTGATGTAATAGCCAGTAAGAAGTAGTACAATTCAAGTTTTAGGTATCGATTATTGACTTTTTAGCTGGCTTTGGTGCCTTGGACATGAGCTAGGATCTTAAGATTCTGCATGAAAGGAGGACTGGCAGCCGAGTTGCACGGGAGAATGTGAAAAGTGTTCATATGCAGTAAAAACCCGAAAAATCCGTCCGTTTTCGTCATTTGTTAAGGAATCGACTTAAAGCCAGATCGTCACATTGGTCACTCTTCTCTCTGAAACGGTTGTACTTATCGTCTGCAAAGCTATGTCGCGTGCTGCGGTATGCGGAGACACTAAAAGCACCATAGTAGAACACAGATGAAGCTTCTAAGTTGATGTAATAGCCAGTAAGAAGTAGTACAATTCAAGTTTTATGTATCGATTATTGGCTTTTTATCTCGCTTTGGCGCCTTGGACATGAGCTAGGACCTTAAGATTCTGCATGAAAGGAGGACTAGCAGCCGCGTTGCACGGGAGAATGTGAAAAGTGTTCATATGTAGTAAAAACCTGAGAAATCCGTCCGTTTTCGTCATTTGTTATCGAATCGACTTAAAGCCAGATCGTCACATTGGCCGCTCTTCTCTCTGAAACGGTTGTACTTATCGTCTGCAAAGCTATGACGTGTGCTGCGGTATGCGGAGACACTAAAAGCACCATAGTAAAACACAGATGAAGCATCTAATTTAATGTAATAGAAAGTAAGAAGTAGTACAATTCAAGTTTTAGGTATCGATTATGGACTTTTTAGCTGGCTTTGGTGCCTTGGGCATGAGCTAGGACCTTAAGAATATGCATGAAAGGAGGACTAGCAGCCGAGTTGCACGGGAGAATGTGAAAAGTGTTCATATGTAGTAAAAACCTGAGAAATCCGTCGGTTTTCGACATCTGTTATCGACTCGACTTAAAGCCATATCGTCACATTGGTCGCTCTACTCTCTGAAACGATTGTACTTATCGTCTGCAAAGCTATGTCGCGTGCTGCGGTATGCGGGGACACTAAATGCACCACAGTTGAACACAGAAGAAGGTTCTAAGTTGATGTAATAGCCAGTAAGAAGTAGTCCAATTCAAGTTTTAGGTTCGATAATTGCCTTTTTAGCGGGCTTTGGTGCCTTGGACATGAGCTAGGACCTTAAGATTCTGCATGAAAGGAGGACTAGCAGCCGAGTTGCACGGGAGAATGTGAAAAGTGTTCATATGTAGTAAAAACTTGAGAAATCCGTCCATTTTCGTAATTTGTTATCGACTCGACTTAAAGACAGATCATCACATTGGCCGCTCTTCTCTCTGAAATCGTCGTAATTATCGTCTGCAAAGCTATGTCTCGTGCTCCGGAATGCGGAGACACTAAAAGCACCATAGTAGAAAACAGATGAAGCTTCTAAGTTGATGTAATAGCCAGTAATATATAGTACAATTCAAGTTTCAGGTATCGATTATTGACATTATAGCTGGCTCTGGAGCCTTGGACATGAGCTAGGACCTTAAGATTCTGCATGAAAGGAGGACTAGCAGCCGAGTAGCACGGGAGAATGTGGAATGTGTTCATATGTAGTAAAAACCTAGAAATCCGTCCGTTTTCGTCATTTGTTACCGAATCGACTTAAAGCCAGATCGTCACATTGGCCGCTCTTCTCTCTGAAACGGTTGTACTTATCGTCTGCAAAGCTATGTCGCGTGCTGCGGTATGCGGAGACACAAAAAGCACCATAGTAGAACACAGATGAAGCTTCTAAGTTGATGTAATAGCCAGTAAGAAGTAGTAAAATTCAAGTTTTAGGTATCGATTATTGACTTTTTAGCTGGCTTTGGTGCCTTGGACATGAGCTAGGACCTTAAGATTCTGCATGAAAGGAGAACTACCACCCGAGTTGCACGGGAGAATTTGAAAAGTGTTCATATGTAGTAAAAACCTGAGAAATCCGTCCGTTTTCGTCATTTGTTATCGACTCAACTTAAAGCCAGATCATCACATTGTCCGCTCTTCTCTCTGAAACGGTCGTAATTATCGTCTGCAAAGCTATGTCTCGTGCTCCGGAATGCGGAGACACTAAAAGCACCATAGTAGAACACAGATGAAGCTTCTAAGTTGATGTAATAGCCAGTAAGATATAGTACAATTCAAGTTTTAGGTATCGATTATACTTTTTAGCTGGCTTTGGTGCCTTGGACATGAGCTAGGACCTTAAGATTCTGCATGAAAGGAGGACTAGCAGCCGAGTTGCACGGGAGAATGTGGAATGTGTTCATATGTAGTAAAAACCTAGAAATTCGTCCGTTTTCGTCATTTGTTATCGAATCGACTTAAAGCCAGATCGTCACATTGGCCGCTCTTCTCTCTGAAACGGTTGTACTTATCGTCTGCAAAGCTATGTCGCGTGCTGCGGTATGCGGAGACACTAAAAGGACCATAGTAGAACACAGATGAAGCCTCTAAGATGATGTAATTGCCAGTAAGAAGTAGTACAGTTCAAGTTTTAGGTATCGATTATTGACTTTTTAGCTGGCTTTCGTGCCTTGGACATGAGCTAGGACCTTAAGATTCTGCATCAAAAGGAGGACAAGCAGGCGAGTTGCACGGGAGAATGTGAAAAGTGTTCATATGTAGTAAAAACCTGAGAAATCCGTCCGTTTTCGTCATTTGTTATCGAATCGACTTAAAGCCAGATCGTCACATTGGCCGCTCTTCTCTCTGAAACGGTTGTACTTATCGTCTGGAAAGCTATGTCGCGTGCTGCGGTATGCGGAGACCCTAAAAGCACCATAGTACAACACAGATGAAGCTTCTAAGTTGATGTAATAGCAAGTAAGAAGAAGTACAATTCTATGTTTTGGTACTGATTATTGACTTTTTAGCTGGCTTTGGTGCCTTGGACATGAGCTAGGACCTTAAGATTCTGCTTGAAACGAGGACTAGCAGCAGAGTTGCACGGGACAATGTGAAAAGTGTTCTTATGTAGTAAAAACCTGAGATATCCGTCCGTTTTCGTCATTTGTTATCGAATCGACCTAAAGCCAGATCGTCACATTGGCCGCTCTTCTCTCTGAAACGGTTGTACTTATCGTCTGCAAAGCTATGTCGCGTGCTGCGGTATGCGGAGACACTAAAAGGAACATAGTAGAACACAGATTAAGCCTCTAAGATGAAGTAATTGCCAGTAAGAATTAGTACAATTCAAGTTTTAGGTATCGGTTATTGACTTTTTAGCTGGCTTTGGTGCCTTGGAAATGAGCTAGGACCTTAAGATTCTGCATGAAAGGAGGACTAGCAGCCGAGTTGCACGGGAGAATGTGAAAAGTGTTCATATGTAGTAAAAACCTAGAAAACCGACCGTTTTCGTCATTTGTTATCGAATCGACTTAAAGCCAGATCGTCACATTGGTCGCTCTTCTCTCTGAAACGGTTGTACTTATCGTCTGCAAAGCTATGTCGCGTGCTGCGGTATGCGGAGACACTAAAAGGACCATAGTAGAACACAGATGAAGCCTCTAAGATGATGTAATTGCCAGTAAGAAGTAGTACAATTCAAGTTTTAGGTATCGATTATTGACTTTTTAGCTGGCTTTGGTGCCTTGGACTTGAGCTAGGACCTTAAGAATATGCATGAAAGGAGGACTAGCGGCCGAGTTGCACGGGAGACTGTGAAAAGTGTTCACATGTAGTAAAAACCTGAGACATCCGTCCGTTTTCGTCATTTGTTATCGAATCGACTTAAAGCCAGATCGCCACATTTGCCGCTCTTCACTCTGAAACGGTTATACTTATCGTCTGCAAAGCTATGTCGCGTGCTGCGGTATGCGAAGACACTAAAAGCACCATAGTAGAACACAGATGAAGGTTCTAAGTTGATGTAATAGCCAGTAAGAAGTAGTCCAATTCAAGTTTTAGGTATCCATTATTGACTTTTTAGCTGGCTTTGGTGCCTTGGACATGAGCTAGGACCTTAAGATTCTGCATGAAAGGAGGACTAGCAGCCGAGTTGCACGGGAGAATGTGAAAGTGTTCATATGTAGTAAAAACCTGAGAAATCCGTCCGTTTTCGTCATTTGTTATCGAATCGACTTAAAGCCAGATCGTCACATTGGCCGCTCTTCTCTCTGAAACGGTTGTACTTATCGTCTGCAAAGCTATGTCGCGTGCTGCGGTATGCGGAGACACAAAAAGCACCATAGTAGAACACAGATGAAGCTTCTAAGTTGATGTAATAGCAAGTAAGAAGTAGTACAATTCCATATTTTGGTACTGATTATTGACTTTTTAGCTGGCTTTGGTGCCTTGGACATAAGCTAGGACCTTAAGATTCTGCATGAAAGGAGGACTAGCAGCCGAGTTGCACGGGAGAGTGTGACAAGTGTTCACATGGAGTAAAAACCTGAGAAATCCGTCCGTTTTCGTCATTTGTTATCGAATCGACTTAAAGCCACATCGTCACATTTGCCGCTCTTCTCTCTGAAACGGTCCTAATTATCGTCTGCAAAGCTATGTCGCGTGCTGCGGTATGCGGAGACACTAAAAGCACCATAGTAGAACACAGATGAAGCTTCTAAGTTGATGTAATAGCCAGTAAGAAGTAGTACAATTCAAGTTTTAGGTATCGATTATTGACTTTTTAGCTGGCTTTGGTGCCTTGGACATGAGCTAGGATCTTAAGATTCTGCATGAAAGGAGGACTGGCAGCCGAGTTGCACGGGAGAATGTGAAAAGTGTTCATATGCAGTAAAAACCCGAAAAATCCGTCCGTTTTCGTCATTTGTTAAGGAATCGACTTAAAGCCAGATCGTCACATTGGTCACTCTTCTCTCTGAAACGGTTGTACTTATCGTCTGCAAAGCTATGTCGCGTGCTGCGGTATGCGGAGACACTAAAAGCACCATAGTAGAACACAGATGAAGCTTCTAAGTTGATGTAATAGCCAGTAAGAAGTAGTACAATTCAAGTTTTATGTATCGATTATTGGCTTTTTATCTCGCTTTGGCGCCTTGGACATGAGCTAGGACCTTAAGATTCTGCATGAAAGGAGGACTAGCAGCCGCGTTGCACGGGAGAATGTGAAAAGTGTTCATATGTAGTAAAAACCTGAGAAATCCGTCCGTTTTCGTCATTTGTTATCGAATCGACTTAAAGCCAGATCGTCACATTGGCCGCTCTTCTCTCTGAAACGGTTGTACTTATCGTCTGCAAAGCTATGACGTGTGCTGCGGTATGCGGAGACACTAAAAGCACCATAGTAAAACACAGATGAAGCATCTAATTTAATGTAATAGAAAGTAAGAAGTAGTACAATTCAAGTTTTAGGTATCGATTATGGACTTTTTAGCTGGCTTTGGTGCCTTGGGCATGAGCTAGGACCTTAAGAATATGCATGAAAGGAGGACTAGCAGCCGAGTTGCACGGGAGAATGTGAAAAGTGTTCATATGTAGTAAAAACCTGAGAAATCCGTCGGTTTTCGACATCTGTTATCGACTCGACTTAAAGCCATATCGTCACATTGGTCGCTCTACTCTCTGAAACGATTGTACTTATCGTCTGCAAAGCTATGTCGCGTGCTGCGGTATGCGGGGACACTAAATGCACCACAGTTGAACACAGAAGAAGGTTCTAAGTTGATGTAATAGCCAGTAAGAAGTAGTCCAATTCAAGTTTTAGGTTCGATAATTGCCTTTTTAGCGGGCTTTGGTGCCTTGGACATGAGCTAGGACCTTAAGATTCTGCATGAAAGGAGGACTAGCAGCCGAGTTGCACGGGAGAATGTGAAAAGTGTTCATATGTAGTAAAAACTTGAGAAATCCGTCCATTTTCGTAATTTGTTATCGACTCGACTTAAAGACAGATCATCACATTGGCCGCTCTTCTCTCTGAAATCGTCGTAATTATCGTCTGCAAAGCTATGTCTCGTGCTCCGGAATGCGGAGACACTAAAAGCACCATAGTAGAAAACAGATGAAGCTTCTAAGTTGATGTAATAGCCAGTAATATATAGTACAATTCAAGTTTCAGGTATCGATTATTGACATTATAGCTGGCTCTGGAGCCTTGGACATGAGCTAGGACCTTAAGATTCTGCATGAAAGGAGGACTAGCAGCCGAGTAGCACGGGAGAATGTGGAATGTGTTCATATGTAGTAAAAACCTAGAAATCCGTCCGTTTTCGTCATTTGTTACCGAATCGACTTAAAGCCAGATCGTCACATTGGCCGCTCTTCTCTCTGAAACGGTTGTACTTATCGTCTGCAAAGCTATGTCGCGTGCTGCGGTATGCGGAGACACAAAAAGCACCATAGTAGAACACAGATGAAGCTTCTAAGTTGATGTAATAGCCAGTAAGAAGTAGTAAAATTCAAGTTTTAGGTATCGATTATTGACTTTTTAGCTGGCTTTGGTGCCTTGGACATGAGCTAGGACCTTAAGATTCTGCATGAAAGGAGAACTACCACCCGAGTTGCACGGGAGAATTTGAAAAGTGTTCATATGTAGTAAAAACCTGAGAAATCCGTCCGTTTTCGTCATTTGTTATCGACTCAACTTAAAGCCAGATCATCACATTGTCCGCTCTTCTCTCTGAAACGGTCGTAATTATCGTCTGCAAAGCTATGTCTCGTGCTCCGGAATGCGGAGACACTAAAAGCACCATAGTAGAACACAGATGAAGCTTCTAAGTTGATGTAATAGCCAGTAAGATATAGTACAATTCAAGTTTTAGGTATCGATTATACTTTTTAGCTGGCTTTGGTGCCTTGGACATGAGCTAGGACCTTAAGATTCTGCATGAAAGGAGGACTAGCAGCCGAGTTGCACGGGAGAATGTGGAATGTGTTCATATGTAGTAAAAACCTAGAAATTCGTCCGTTTTCGTCATTTGTTATCGAATCGACTTAAAGCCAGATCGTCACATTGGCCGCTCTTCTCTCTGAAACGGTTGTACTTATCGTCTGCAAAGCTATGTCGCGTGCTGCGGTATGCGGAGACACTAAAAGGACCATAGTAGAACACAGATGAAGCCTCTAAGATGATGTAATTGCCAGTAAGAAGTAGTACAATTCAAGTTTTAGGTATCGATTATTGACTTTTTAGCTGGCTTTGGTGCCTTGGACTTGAGCTAGGACTTTAAGATTCTGCATGAAAGGAGGACTAGCAGCCGAGTTGCATGGGAGAGTGTGAAAAGTGTTCACATGTAGTAAAAACCTGAGAAATCCATCCGTTTTCGTCATTTGTTATCGAATCGACTTAAAGCCAGATCGTCACATTTGCCGCTCTTCACTATGAAACGGTTATACTTATCGTCTGCAAAGCTATGTCGCGTGCTGCGGTATGCGGAGACACTAAAAGCACCATAGTAGAACACAGATGAAGGTTCTAAGTTGATGTAATAGCCAGTAAGAAGTAGTCCAATTCAAGTTTAAGGTACTGATTATTTACTTTTTAGCTGGCTTTGGTGCCTTGGACATGAGCTAGGACCTTAAGATTCTGCATGAAAGGAGGACTAGCAGCCGAGTTGCACGGCAGAATGTGAAAAGTGTTCATATGTAGTAAAAACCTGAGAAATCCGTCCGTTTTCGTCATTTGTTATCGAATCGACTTAAAGCCAGATCGTCACATTGGCC
Organism: Schistocerca gregaria; assembly: GCF_023897955.1. NCBI lineage: Eukaryota > Metazoa > Arthropoda > Insecta > Orthoptera > Acrididae > Schistocerca > Schistocerca gregaria. Next base: position 52,522 of record NW_026061765.1, on the reverse strand, counting down.
GCTCTTCTCTCTGGAACAATTGTACTTATCGTCTGCAAAGCTATGTCGCGTGCTGCGGTATGCGGAGGCACTAAATGCACCATAGTAGAACACAGATGAAGCTTCTAAGTTGATGTAATAGCCAGTAAGAAGTAGTACACTTCAAGTTTTAATTAGTGATTTATGACTTTTTAGCTGGATTTGGTGCCTTGGACATGAGCTAGGACCTTAAGATTCTGCATGAAAGGAGGACTAGCAGCCGAGTTGCACGGGAGAATGTGAAAGTGTTCATATGTAGTAAAAACCTGAGAAATCCGTCCGTTTTCGTCATTTGTTATCGAATCGAGTTAAAGCCAGATCGTCACATTGGCCGCTCTTCTCTCTGAAACGGTTGTACTTATCGTCTGCAAAGCTATGTCGCGTGCTGCGGTATGCGGAGACACAAAAAGCACCATAGTAGAACACAGATGAAGCTTCTAAGTTGATGTAATAGCCAGTAAGAAGTAGTACAATTCAAGTTTTATGTATCGATTATTGGCTTTTTATCTCGCTTTGGCGCCTTGGACATGAGCTAGGACCTTAAGATTCTGCATGAAAGGAGGACTAGCAGCCGCGTTGCACGGGAGAATGTGAAAAGTGTTCATATGTAGTAAAAACCTTAGAAATCCGTCCGTTTTCGTCATTTGTTATCGAATCGACTTAAAGCCAGATCGCCACATTGGCCGCTCTTCTCTCTGGAACCATTGTACTAATCGTCTGCAAAGCTATGACGTGTGCTGCGGTATGCGGAGACACTAAAAGCACCATAGTAAAACACAGATGAAGCATCTAATTTAATGTAATAGAAAGTAAGAAGTAGTACAATTCAAGTTTTAGGTATCGATTATGGACTTTTTAGCCGGCTTTGGTGCCTTGGGCATGAGCTAGGACCTTAAGAATATGCATGAAATGACGACTAGCAGCCGAGTTGCACTTGAGAATGTGAAAAGTGTTCATATGTAGTAAAAACCTGAGAAATCCGTCGGTTTTCGTCATCTGTTATCGAATCGACTTAAAGCCAGATCGTCACATTGGTCGCTCTACTCTCTGAAACGATTGTACTTATCGTCTGCAAAGCTATGTCGCGTGCTGCGGTATGCGGGGACACTAAAAGCACCACAGTTGAACACAGAAGAAGATTCTAAGTTGAAGTAATAGCCAGTAAGAAGTAGTCCAATTCAAGTTTTAGGTTTCGATTATTGACTTTTTAGCGGGCTTTGGTGCCTTGGACATGAGCTAGGACCTTAAGATTCTGCATGAAAGGAGGACTAGCAGCCGAGTTGCACGGGAGAATGTGAAAAGTGTTCATATGTAGTAAAAACTTGAGAAATCCGTCCGTTTTCGTCATTTGTTATCGACTCGACTTAAAGCCAGATCATCACATTGGCCGCTCTTCTCTCTGAAATCGTCGAAATTATCGTCTGCAAAGCTATGTCTCGTGCTCCGGAATGCAGAGACACTAAAAGCACCATAGTAGAAAACAGATGAAGCTTCTAAGTTGATGTAATAGCCAGTAATATATAGTACAATTCAAGTTTCAGGTATCGATTATTGACATTATAGCTGGCTCTGGAGCCTTGGACATGAGCTAGGACCTTAAGATTTTGCATGAAAGGAGGACTAGCAGCCGAGTTGCACGGGAGAATGTGGAATGTGTTCATATGTAGTAAAAACCTAGAAATCCGTCCGTTTTCGTCATTTGTTATCGAATCGACTTAAAGCCAGATCGTCACATTGGTCGCTCTTCTCTCTGAAACGATTGTACTTATCGTCTGCAAAGCTATGTCGCGTGCTGCGGTATGCGGAGACACTAAAAGCACCATAGTAGAACACAGATGAAGGTTCTAAGTTGATGTAATAGCCAGTAAGAAGTAGACCAATTCAAGTTTTAGGTATAGATTATTGACTTTTTAGCTGGCTTTGGTTCCTTGGACATGAGCTAGGAACTTAAGATTCTGCATGAAAGGAGGACTAGCAGCTGATTAGCACGGGAGAATGTGAAAAGTGTTCATATGTAGTAAAAACCTGAGAAATACGTCCGTTTTCGTCATTTGTTATCGACTCGACTTAAAGCCAGATCGTCACATTGGCCGCTCTTCTCTCTGAAACGGTTGTACTTATCGTCTGCAAAGCTATGACGTGTGCTGCGGTATGCGGAGACACTAGAACCACGATAGTAAAACACAGATGAAGCTTCTAAGTTGATGTAATAGCCAGTAAGATATAGTACAATTCTAGTTTTAGGTATCGAATATTGACTTTTTAGCTGGCTTTGGTTGCTTGGACATGAGCTAGGACCTTAAGATTCTGCATGAAAGGAGGACTAGCAGCCGAGTTGCACGGGAGAATGTGAAAAGTGTTCATATGTAGTAAAAACCTGAGAAATCCGTCCGTTTTCGTCATCTGTTATCGAATCGACTTAAAGCCAGATCGTCACATTGGCCGCTCTACTCTCTGAAACGATTGTACTTATCGTCTACTAAGCTATGTCGCGTGCTGCGGTATGCGGGGACACAAAAAAGCACCACAGTAGAACACAGATGAAGGTTCTAAGTTGATGTAATAGCCAGTAAGAAGTAGTCCAATTCAAGTTTTAGGTATCGATTATTGACTTTTTAGCGGGCTTTGGTGCCTTCGACATGAGCTAGGACCTTAAGATTCTGCACGAAAGGAGGACTAGCAGCCGAGTTGCACGGGAGAATATGAAAAGTGTTCATATGTAGTAAAAACCTGAGAAATCCGTCCGTTTTCGTCATTTGTTATCGACTCGACTTAAAGCCAGATCATCACATTGGCCGCTCTTCTCTCTGAAATCGTCGTAATTATCGTCTGCAAAGCTATGTCTCGTGCTCCGGAATGCGGAGACACTAAAAGCACCATAGTAGAACACAGATGAAGGTTCTAAGTTGATGTAATAGCCAGTAAGATATAGTACAATTCTAGTTTTAGGTATCGATTATTGACTTATTAGCTGGCTTTGGTGCCTTGGACATGAGCTAGGACCGTACGATTCTGCATGAAAGGAGGACTAGCAACCGCGTTGCACGGGAGAATGTGAGAAGTGTTCATATGTAGTAAAAACCTGAGAAATCCGTCCGTTTTCGTCATTTGTTATCGAATCGACTTAAAGCCAGAATGTCACACTGGCCGCTCTTCTATCTGAAACGGTTGTACTTATCGTCTGCAAAGCTATGTCGCGTGCTGCGGTATGCGGAGACACTAAAAGCACCATAGTAGAAAACATATGAAGGTTCTAAGTTGATGTAATAGCCAGTAAGAAGTAGTCCAATTCAAGTTTTAGGTATCGATTATTGACTTTTTAGCTGGCTTTGGTTCCTTGGACATGAGCTAGGACCTTAAGATTCTGCATGAAAGGAGGCCTAGCTGCAGAGTTGCACGGAAGTATGTGAAAAGTGTTCATATGTAGTAAAAACCTGAGAAATCGTTCCGTTTTCGTCATTTGTTATCGCCTCGACCTAAAGCCAGATCATCACATTGGCCGCTCTTCTCTCTGAAACGGTCCTAATTATCGTCTGCAAAGCTATGTCTCGTGCTCCGGTATGCGGAGACACTAAAAGCACCATAGTAGAAAACAGATGAAGCTTCTAAGTTGATGTAATAGCCAGTAAGATATAGTACAATTCAAGTTTTAGGTTTCGATTATTGACTTTTTAGCTGGCTTTGGTGCCTTGGACATGAGCTAGGACCTTAAGATTCTGCATGAAAGGAGGACTAGCAGCCGAGTTGCACGGGAGAATGTGGAATGTGTTCATATGTAGTTAAAACCTAGGAATCCGTCCATTTTCGTCATTTGTTACCGAATCGACTTAAAGCCAGAATGTCACATTTTCCGCTCTTCTCTCTGAAACGGTTGTACTTATCGTCTGCAAAGCTATGTCGCGTGCTGCGGTATGCGGAGACACTAAAAGCACCATAGTAGAACAAAGATGAAGCTTCTAAGTTGATGTAATAGCCAGTAAGAAGTAGTCCAATTCAAGTTTTAGGTATCGATTATTGACTTTTTAGGTGGCTTTGGTGCCTTGGACTTGAGCTAGGACCTTAAGATTCTGCATGAAAGGAGGACTAGCTGCTGAGTTGCACGGGAGAATGTGAAAAGTGTTCATATGCAGTAAAAACCCGAAAAATCCGTTCGTTAACGTCATTTTTTTTTCGAATCGACATAAGGCCAGATCGTCACATTGGCCGCTCTTCTCTCTGAAATGGTTGTACTTATCGTCTGCAAAGATATGACGTGTGCTGCGGTATGCGGAGACACTAAAAGCACCATAGTAGAACACAGATGAAGCTTCTAAGTTGATGTAATAACCAGTAAGATATAGTACAATTCTAGTTTTAGGTATCGATTATTGACTTATTAGCTGGCTTCGGTGCCTTATACATGAGCTAGGACCTTAAGATTCTGCATGAAAGGAGGACTAGCAGCCGCGTTGCACGGGAGAAAGTGAGAAGTGTTCATATGTAGTAAAAACCTGAGAAATCCGTCTGTTTTCGTCATTTGTTATCGAGTCGACTTAAAGCCAGAATGTCACACTGGCCGCTCTTCTCTCTGAAACGGTTGTACTTATCGTCAGCAAAGCTATGTCGCGTGCTGCGGTATGCGGAGACACTAAACGCACCATAGTAGAACACAGATGAAGGTTCTAAGTTGATGTAATAGCCAGTAAGAAGTAGTACAATTCAAGTTTTATGTATCGATTATTGACTTTTTGGCTGGCTTTGGTTCCTTGGACATGAGCTAGGACCTTAAGATTCTGCATGAAAGGAGGCCTAGCTGCAGAGTTGCACGGGAGAATGTGAAAAGTGTTCATATGTAGTAAAAACCTGAGAAATCCGTCCGTTTTCGTCATTTGTTATCGACTCGACTTAAAGCCAGATCATCACATTGGCCGCTCTTCTCTCTGAAACGGTCCTAATTATCGTCTGCAAAGCTATGTCTCGTGCTCCGGTATGCGGAGACACTAAAAGCACCATAGTAGAAAACAGATGAAGCTTCTAAGTTGATGTAATAGCCAGTAAGATATAGTACAATTCAAGTTTTAGGTTTCGATTATTGACTTTTTAGCTGGCTTTGGTGCCTTGGACGTGAGCTAGGACCTTAAGATTCTGCATGAAAGGAGGACTAGCAGCCGAGTTGCGCGGGAGAATGTGGAATGTGTTCATATGTAGTAAAAACCTAGAAATCCGTCCGTTTTCGTCATTTGTTACCGAATCTACTTAAAGCCAGATCGTCACATTGGCCGCTCTGCTCTCTGAAACGGTTGTACTTATCGTCTGGAAACCTATGTCGCGTGCTGCGGCATGCGGAGACACTAAAAGCACCATAGTAGAACACAGATGAGGCTTCTAAGTTGATGTAATAGCCAGTAAGAAGTAGACCAATTCAAGTTTTAGGTATTGATTATTGACTTTTTAGCTGGCTTTGGTTCCTTGGACATGAGCTAGGAACTTAAGATTCGGCATGGAAGGAGGACTAGCAGCCGAGTTGCACGGGAGAATGTGAAAAGTGTTCATATGTAGTAAAAACCTGAGAAATCCGTCCGTTTTCGTCATTTGTTATCGACTCGACTTAAAGCCAGATCTCCACATTGGCCGCTCTTCTCTCTGAAACGGTCCTAATTATCGTCTGCAAAGCTATGTCTCGTGCTCCGGTATGCGGAGACACTAAAAGCACCATAGTAGAAAACAGATGAAGCTTCTACGTTGATGTAATAGCCAGTAAGATATAGTACAATTCAAGTTTTAGGTATCGATTATTGACTTTTTAACTGGCTTTGGTGCCTTGGACATGAGCTAGGACCTTAAGATTCTGCATGAAAGGAGGACTAGCAGCCGAGTTGCACGGAAGAATGTGGAATGTGTTCATATGTAGTAAAAACCTAGAAATCCGTCCGTTTTCGTCATTTGTTATAGAATCGACTTAAAGCCAGATCGTCACATTGGTCGCTCTTCTCTCTGAAACGGTTGTACTTATCGTCTGCAAAGCTACGTCGCGTGCTGCGATATGCGGAGACACTAAAAGATCCATAGTATAACACAGATGAAGCTTGATAGTTGATGTAATAGCCAGTAAGAAGTAGCACAATTCAAGTTTTAAGTATCGATTATTGACTTTTTAGCTGGCTTTGGTGCCTTGGACATGAGCTAGGACCTTAAGATTCTGCATGAAAGGAGGACTATCAGCCGAGTTGTACGGGAGAATGTGAAAAGTGTTCATATGTAGTAAAATCCTAGAAATCCGTCCGTTTTCGTCATTTGTTATCGAATCCACTTACAGCCAGATCGTCATATTGGCTGCATTTATGTCTAAAACGGTTGTACTTATCGTCTGCAAAGCTATGTCGCGTGCTGCGGTATGCGGAGACACTAAAAGCATCATAGTAGAACACAGATGAAGCTTCTAAGTTGATGTAATAGACAGTAAGAAGTAGTACAATTCAAGTTTTAGGTATCGATTATTGACTTTATAGCTATCTTTGGTTCCTTGGACATGAGCTAGGACCTTAAGATTCTGCATGAAAGGAGGACTAGCAGCTGATTTGCACGGGAGAATGTGAAAGGTGTTCATATGTAGTAAAAACCTGAGAAATCCGTCCGTTTTCGTCATTTGTTATCGACTCGACTTAAAGCCAGATCTTCACATTGGCCGCTCTTCTCTCTGAAACTGTTGTACTTATCGTCTGCAAAGCTATGACGTGTGCTGCGGTATGCGGAGACACTAAAACCACCATAGTAAAACACAGATGAAGCTTCTAAGTTGATGTAATAGCCAGTAAGATATAGTACAATTCTAGTTTTAGGTATCGATTATTGACTTTTTAGCTGGCTTTGGTTCCTTGGACATGAGCTAGGACCTTAAGATCCTGCATGAAAGGAGGACTAGCAGCCGCGTTGCACGGGAGAATGTGAGAAGTGTTCATATGTAGTAAAAACCTAGAAATCCGTCCGTTTTCGTCATTTGTTACCGAATCGACTTAAAGCCCGATCGTCACATTGGCCGCTCTTCTCTCTGAAACGGTTGTACTTATCGTCTGCAAAGCTATGTCGCGTGCTGCGGTATGCGGAGACACTAAAAGCACCATAGTAGAACACAGATGAAGGTTCTAAGTTGATGTAATAGCCAGTAAGAAGTAGTCCAATTCAAGTTTCATTTATCGATTATTGACTTTTTAGCTGGCTTTGGTGCCTTGGACATGAGCTAGGACCTTAAGATTCTGCATGAAAGGAGGACTAGCAGCCGAGTTGCACAGGAGAATGTGAAAAGTGTTCATTTGTAGTAAAAACCTAGAAATCCGTCCGTTTTTGTCATTTGTTATCGAATCGACTTAAAGCCAGATCGTCACATTGGTCGCTCTTCTCTCTGAAACGATTGTACTTATCGTCTGCAAAGCTATGTCGCGTGCTGCGGTATGCGGAGACACTAAAAGCACCATAGTAGAACACAGATGAAGGTTCTAAGTTGACGTAATAGCCAGTAAGTAGTAGACCAATTCAAGTTTTAGGTATCGATTATTGACTTTTTAGCTGGCTTTGGTTCCTTGGACATGAGCTAGGAACTTAAGATTCTGCATGAAAGGAGGACTAGCTGCCGAGTTGCACGGAAGAATGTGGAATGTGTTCATATGTAGTAAAAACCTAGAAATCCGTCCGTTTTCGTCATTTGTTATAGAATCGACTTAAAGCCAGATCGTCACATTGGTCGCTCTTCTCTCTGAAACGGTTGTACTTATCGTCTGCAAAGCTACGTCGCGTGCTGCGATATGCGGAGACACTAAAAGATCCATAGTATAACACAGATGAAGCTTGATAGTTGATGTAATAGCCAGTAAGAAGTAGCACAATTCAAGTTTTAAGTATTGATTATTGACTTTTTAGCTGGCTTTGGTGCCTTGGACATGAGCTAGGACCTTAAGATTCTGCATGAAAGGAGGACTATCAGCCGAGTTGTACGGGAGAATGTGAAAAGTGTTCATATGTAGTAAAATCCTAGAAATCCGTCCGTTTTCGTCATTTGTTATCGAATCCACTTACAGCCAGATCGTCATATTGGCTGCATTTATGTCTAAAACGGTTGTACTTATCGTCTGCAAAGCTATGTCGCGTGCTGCGGTATGCGGAGACACTAAAAGCATCATAGTAGAACACAGATGAAGCTTCTAAGTTGATGTAATAGACAGTAAGAAGTAGTACAATTCAAGTTTTAGGTATCGATTATTGACTTTATAGCTATCTTTGGTGCCTTGGACATGAGCTAGGACCTTAAGATTCTGCATGAAAGGAGGACTAGCAGCTGATTTGCACGGGAGAATGTGAAAGGTGTTCATATGTAGTAAAAACCTGAGAAATCCGTCCGTTTTCGTCATTTGTTATCGACTCGACTTAAAGCCAGATCTTCACATTGGCCGCTCTTCTCTCTGAAACTGTTGAACTTATCGTCTGCAAAGCTATGACGTGTGCTGCGGTATGCGGAGACACTAAAACCACCATAGTAAAACACAGATGAAGCTTCTAAGTTGATGTAATAGCCAGTAAGATATAGTACAATTCTAGTTTTAGGTATCGATTATTGACTTTTTAGCTGGCTTTGGTTCCTTGGACATGAGCTAGGACCTTAAGATCCTGCATGAAAGGAGGACTAGGAGCCGCGTTGCACGGGAGAATGTGAGAAGTGTTCATATGTAGTAAAAACTTAGAAATCCGTCCGTTTTCGTCATTTGTTACCGAATCGACTTAAAGCCCGATCGTCACATTGGCCGCTCTTCTCTCTGAAACGGTTGTACTTATCGTCTGCAAAGCTATGTCGCGTGCTGCGGTATGCGGAGACACTAAAAGCACCATAGTAGAACACAGATGAAGGTTCTAAGTTGATGTAATAGCCAGTAAGAAGTAGTCCAATTCAAGTTTTATTTATCGATTATTGACTTTTTAGCTGGCTTCGGTGCCTTATACATGAGCTAGGACCTTAAGATTCTGCATGAAAGGAGGACTAGCAGCCGCGTTGCACGGGAGAAAGTGAGAAGTGTTCATATGTAGTAAAAACCTGAGAAATCCGTCTGTTTTCGTCATTTGTTATCGAGTCGACTTAAAGCCAGAATGTCACACTGGCCGCTCTTCTCTCTGAAACGGTTGTACTTATCGTCAGCAAAGCTATGTCGCGTGCTGCGGTATGCGGAGACACTAAACGCACCATAGTAGAACACAGATGAAGGTTCTAAGTTGATGTAATAGCCAGTAAGAAGTAGTACAATTCAAGTTTTATGTATCGATTATTGACTTTTTGGCTGGCTTTGGTTCCTTGGACATGAGCTAGGACCTTAAGATTCTGCATGAAAGGAGGCCTAGCTGCAGAGTTGCACGGGAGAATGTGAAAAGTGTTCATATGTAGTAAAAACCTGAGAAATCCGTCCGTTTTCGTCATTTGTTATCGACTCGACTTAAAGCCAGATCATCACATTGGCCGCTCTTCTCTCTGAAACGGTCCTAATTATCGTCTGCAAAGCTATGTCTCGTGCTCCGGTATGCGGAGACACTAAAAGCACCATAGTAGAAAACAGATGAAGCTTCTAAGTTGATGTAATAGCCAGTAAGATATAGTACAATTCAAGTTTTAGGTTTCGATTATTGACTTTTTAGCTGGCTTTGGTGCCTTGGACGTGAGCTAGGACCTTAAGATTCTGCATGAAAGGAGGACTAGCAGCCGAGTTGCGCGGGAGAATGTGGAATGTGTTCATATGTAGTAAAAACCTAGAAATCCGTCCGTTTTCGTCATTTGTTATAGAATCGACTTAAAGCCAGATCGTCACATTGGTCGCTCTTCTCTCTGAAACGGTTGTACTTATCGTCTGCAAAGCTACGTCGCGTGCTGCGATATGCGGAGACACTAAAAGATCCATAGTATAACACAGATGAAGCTTGATAGTTGATGTAATAGCCAGTAAGAAGTAGCACAATTCAAGTTTTAGGTATCGATTATTGACTTTTTAGCTGGCTTTGGTGCCTTGGACATGAGCTAGGACCTTAAGATTCTGCATGAAAGGAGGACTATCAGCCGAGTTGTACGGGAGAATGTGAAAAGTGTTCATATGTAGTAAAATCCTAGAAGTCCGTCCGTTTTCGTCATTTGTTATAGAATCGACTTAAAGCCAGATCGTCACATTGGTCGCTCTTCTCTCTGAAACGGTTGTACTTATCGTCTGCAAAGCTACGTCGCGTGCTGCGATATGCGGAGACACTAAAAGATCCATAGTATAACACAGATGAAGCTTGATAGTTGATGTAATAGCCAGTAAGAAGTAGCACAATTCAAGTTTTAAGTATTGATTATTGACTTTTTAGCTGGCTTTGGTGCCTTGGACATGAGCTAGGACCTTAAGATTCTGCATGAAAGGAGGACTATCAGCCGAGTTGTACGGGAGAATGTGAAAAGTGTTCATATGTAGTAAAATCCTAGAAATCCGTCCGTTTTCGTCATTTGTTATCGAATCCACTTACAGCCAGATCGTCATATTGGCTGCATTTATGTCTAAAACGGTTGTACTTATCGTCTGCAAAGCTATGTCGCGTGCTGCGGTATGCGGAGACACTAAAAGCATCATAGTAGAACACAGATGAAGCTTCTAAGTTGATGTAATAGACAGTAAGAAGTAGTACAATTCAAGTTTTAGGTATCGATTATTGACTTTATAGCTATCTTTGGTGCCTTGGACATGAGCTAGGACCTTAAGATTCTGCATGAAAGGAGGACTAGCAGCTGATTTGCACGGGAGAATGTGAAAGGTGTTCATATGTAGTAAAAACCTGAGAAATCCGTCCGTTTTCGTCATTTGTTATCGACTCGACTTAAAGCCAGATCTTCACATTGGCCGCTCTTCTCTCTGAAACTGTTGAACTTATCGTCTGCAAAGCTATGACGTGTGCTGCGGTATGCGGAGACACTAAAACCACCATAGTAAAACACAGATGAAGCTTCTAAGTTGATGTAATAGCCAGTAAGATGTAGTACAATTCTAGTTTTAGGTATCGATTATTGACTTTTTAGCTGGCTTTGGTTCCTTGGACATGAGCTAGGACCTTAAGATCCTGCATGAAAGGAGGACTAGCAGCCGCGTTGCACGGGAGAATGTGAGAAGTGTTCATATGTAGTAAAAACTTAGAAATCCGTCCGTTTTCGTCATTTGTTACCGAATCGACTTAAAGCCCGATCGTCACATTGGCCGCTCTTCTCTCTGAAACGGTTGTACTTATCGTCTGCAAAGCTATGTCGCGTGCTGCGGTATGCGGAGACACTAAAAGCACCATAGTAGAACACAGATGAAGGTTCTAAGTTGATGTAATAGCCAGTAAGAAGTAGTCCAATTCAAGTTTTATTTATCGATTATTGACTTTTTAGCTGGCTTTGGAGCCTTGGACATGAGCTAGGACCTTAAGATTCTGCATGAAAGGAGGACTAGTAGCCGAGTTGCACGGGAGAATGTGAAAAGTGTTCATTTGTAGTAAAAACCTAGAAATCCGTCCGTTTTTGTCATTTGTTATCGAATCGACTTAAAGCCAGATCGTCACATTGATCGCTCTTCTCTCTGAAACGATTGTACTTATCGTCTGCAAAGCTATGTCGCGTGCTGCGGTATGCGGAGACACTAAAAGCACCATAGTAGAACACAGATAAAGGTTCTAAGTTGATGTAATAGCCAGTAAGAAGTAGACCAATTCAAGTTTTAGGTATCGATTATTGACTTTTTAGCTGGCTTTGGTTCCTTGGACATGAGCTAGGAACTTAAGATTCTGCATGAAAGGAGGACTAGCTGCCGAGTTGCACGGGAGAATGTGAAAAGTGTTCATATGTAGTAAAAACCTGAGAAATCCGTCCGTTTTCGTCATTTGTTATCGAATCGACTTAAAGCCAGATCATCACATTGGCCGCTCTTCTCTCTGAAACGGTCCTAATTATCGTCTGCAAAGCTACGTCGCGTGCTGCGGTATGCGGAGACACTAAAAGATCCATAGTAGAACACAGATGAAGCTTCTAAGTTGATGTAATAGCCAGTAAGAAGTAGCACAATTCAAGTTTTAGGTATCGATTATTGACTTTTTAGCTGGCTTTGGTGCCTTGGACATGAGCTAGGACCTTAAGATTCTGCATGAAAGGAGGACTATCAGCCGAGTTGTACCGGAGAATGTGAAATGTGTTCATATGTAGTAAAAACCTAGAAATCCGTCCGTTTTCGTCATTTGTTATCGAATCCAGTTAAAGCCAGATCGTCATATTGGCCGCATTTATGTCTAAAACGGTTGTACTTATCGACTGCAAAGCTATGTCGCGTGCTGCGGTATGCGGAGACACTAAAAGCATCATAGTAGAACACAGATGAAGCTTCTAAGTTGATGTAATAGACAGTAAGAAGTAGTACAATTCAAGTTTTAGGTATCGATTATTGACTTTTTAGCTGGCTTTGGTGCCTTGGACATGAGCTAGGACCTTAAGATTCTGCATGAAAGGAGGACTAGCAGCTGATTTGCACGGGAGAATGTGAAAAGTGTTCATATGTAGTAAAAACCTGAGAAATTCGTCCGTTTTCGTCATTTGTTATCGACTCGACTTAAAGCCAGATCTTCACATTGACCGCATTTCTGTCTAAAACGGTTGTACTTATCGTCTGCAAAGCTATGTTGCTTGCTGCGGTATGTGGAGACACTAAAAGCACCATAGTAGAACACATATGAAGTTTCTAAGTTGATGTAATAGCCAGTAAGATATAGTACACTTCAAGTTTCAGGTATCGATTATTGACTTTATAGCTGGCTCTGGAGACTTGGACATAGCTAGGACCATAAGATTCTGCATGAAAGGAGGACTAGCAGCCGAGTTGCATGGGAGAATGTGAAAAGTGTCCATATGTAGTAAAAACCTGAGAAATCCGTCTGTATTCGTCATTTGTTATCGAATCGACTTAAAGCCAGATCGTCAAATTGGTCGCTCTTCTCTCTGAAACGATTGTACTTATTGTCTGCCAAGCTATGTCGCGTGCTGCGGTATGCGGAGACACTAAAAGCACCATAGTAGAACACAGATGAAGCTTCTAAGTTGATGTAATAGCCAGTAAGATGTAGTACAATTCAAGTTTTAGGTATCGATTATTGACTTTTTAGGTGGCTTTTGTGTCTTGGACATGAGCTAGGACCTTAAGATTCTGCATGAAAGGAGAACTAGCAGCCGAGTTGCACGGGAGAATGTGAAAAGTGTTCATATGCAGTAAAAACCTTAGAAATCCGTCCGTTTTCGTCATTTGTTATCGAATCGACTTAAAGCCAGATCGTCACAATGGCCGCTCTTCTCTCTGAAACGGTTGTACTTATCGTATGCAAAGCTATGTCGCGTGCTGCGGCATGCGGAGACACAAAAAGCACCATAGTAGAATACAGATGAAGCTTCTAAGTTGATGTAATAGCAAGTAAGAAGTAGTACAATTCTATGTTTTGGAACTGATTATTGACTTTTTAGCTGGCTTTGGTGCCTTGGACATAAGGTAGGACCTTAAGATTCTGCATGAAAGGAGGACTAGCAGCAGAGTTGCACGGGACAATGTGAAAAGTGTTCATATGTAGTAAAAACCTGAGAAATCCGTCCGTTTTCGTCATTTGTTATCGAATCGACTTAAAGCCAGATCGTCACATTGGCCGCTCTTCTCTCTGGAACGGTTGTACTTATCGTCTGCAAAGCTATGTCGCGTGCTGCGGTATGCGGAGACACTAAAAGGACCATAGTAGAACACAAATGAAGCCTCTAAGATGATGTAATTGCCAGTAAGAATTAGTAGAATTCAAGTTTTAGGTATCGATTATTGACTTTTTAGCTGGCTTTGGTGCCTTGGACATGAGCTAGGACCTTAAGATTCTGCATGAAAGCAGGACTAGCAGCCGAGTTGCACGGGAGAGTGTGAAAAGTGTTCATTTGCAGTAAAAACCCGAAAAATCCGTCCGTTTTCGTCATTTGTTATCGAATCGACTTAAAGCCAGATCGTCACATTGGCCGCTCTTCTCTCTGAAACGGTTGTACTTATCGTCTGCAAAGCGATGTCGCGTGCTGCGGTATGCGCAGACACTAAAAGCACCATAGTAGAAAACAGATGAAGCTTCTAAGTTGATGTAATAGCTAGTAATAAGGAGTGCAATTTAAGTTTTAGGTATCGATTATTGACTTTTTAGCTGGCTTTGGAGCCTTGGACATGAGCTAGGACCTTAAGATTCTGCATGAAAGGAGAACTAGCACCGGAGTTGCACGGGAGAATGTGAAAAGTGTTCATATGTAGTAAAAACCTGAGAAATCCGTCCGTTTTCGTCATTTGTTATCGAATCGACTTATAGCCAGATCGTTACATTGGCCGCTCTTCTCTCTGAAACGGTTGTACTTATCGTCTGCAAAGCTATGACGCGTGCTGCGGTATGCGGAGACACTAAAACCACCATAGTAAAACACAGATGAAGCATCTAATTTAATGTAATAGAAAGTAAGAAGTAGTACAATTAAAGTTTTAGGTATTGATTATGGACTTTTTAGCTGGCTTTGGTGCCTTGGGCAAGAGCTAGGACCTTAAGAATCTGCATGAAAGGAGGACTAGCAGCCGAGTTGCACCTGAGAATGTGAAAAGTGTTCATATGTAGTAAAAACCTGAGAAATCCGTCCGTTTTCGTCATTTGTTATCGAATCGACTTAAAGCCAGATCGTCACATTGGCCGCTCTTCTCTCTGAAACGGTTGTACTTATCGTCTGCAAAGCGATGTCGCGTGCTGCGGTATGCGCAGACACTAAAAGCACCATAGTAGAAAACAGATGAAGCTTCTAAGTTGATGTAATAGCCAGTAAGATGTAGTACAATTCAAGTTTTAGGTATCGATTATTGACTTTTTAGTTGGCTTTGGTGCCTTGGACATGAGGTAGGACCTTAAGATTCTGCATGAAAGGAGAACTAGCACCGGAGTTGCACGGGAGAATGTGAAAAGTGTTCATATGTAGTAAAAACCTGAGAAATCCGTCCGTTTTCGTCATTTGTTATCGACTCAACTTGAAGCCAGATGATCACATTGGCCGCTCTTCTCTCTGAAACGGTCGTAATTATCGTCTGCAAAGCTATGTCTCGTGCTCCAGTATGCGGAGACACTAAAAGCACCATAGTAGAAAACAGATGAAGCTTCTAAGTTGATGTAATAGCCAGTAAGTTATAGTACAATTCAAGTTTTAGGTATCGATTATTGACTTTTTAGCTGGCTTTGGTGCCTTGGACATGAGCTACGACCTTAAGATTCTGCATGAAAGGAGGACTAGCAGCCGAGTTGGACGGGAGAATGTGAAAAGTGTTCATATGCAGTAAAAACCCGAAAAATCCGTTCGTTATCGTCATTTTTTATCGAATCGACATAAGGCCAGATCGTCACATTGGCCGCTCTTCTCTCTGAAATGGTTGTACTTATCGTCTGCAAAGATATGACGTGTGCTGCGGTATGCGGAGACACTACAACCACCATAGTAAAACACAGATGAAGCATCTAATTAAATGTAATAGCCAGTAAGAACTAGTACAATTCAAGTTTTAGGTATCGATTATGGACTTTTTAGCTGGCTTTGGTGCCTTGGACATGAGCTAGGACCTTAAGAATCTGCATGAAAGGAGGACTAGCAGCCGAGTTGCACGGGACAATGTGAAAGGTGTTCATATGTAGTAAAAACCTGAGAAATCCGTCCGTTTTCGTCATCTGTTACCGAATCGACTTAAAGCCAGATCGTCACATTGGTCGGTCTTCTCTCTGAAACGATTGTACTTATCGACTGCAAAGCTATGTCACGTGCTGCGGTTTCCGGAGACACTAAAAGCACCATAGTAGAACACAGATGAAGGTTCTAAGTTGATGTAATAGCCAGTAAGAAGTAGTCCAATTCAAGTTTTAGGTATCGATTATTGACTTTTTAGATGGCTTTGGTTCCTTGGACATGAGCTAGGACGTTAAGATTCTGCATGAAAGGAGGACTAGCAGCCGAGTTGCACGGGACAATGTGAAAAGTGTTCATATGTAGTAAAAACCAAGAAATCCGTCCGTTTTCGTCTTTTGTTACCGAATCGACATAAAGCCAGATCGTCACATTGGCCGCTCTTCTCTCTGAAATGGTTGTACTTATCGTCTGCAAAGCTATGTCGCGTGCTGCGGTATGCGGAGACACTAAAATCACCATAGTAGAAAACAGATGAAGCTTCTAAGTTGATGTAATAGCCAGTAAGATATAGTACAATTCAAGTTTTAGGTTTCGATTATTGACTTTTTAGCTGGCTTTGGTGCCTTGGACATGAGCTAGGACCTTAAGATTCTGCATGAAAGGAGGACTAGCAGCCGAGTTGCACAGGAGAATGTGGAATGTGTTCATATGTAGTAAAAACCTAGAAATCCGTCCGTTTTCGTCATTTGTTACCGAATCGACTTAAAGCCAGATCGTCACATTGGCCGCTCTTCTCTCTGAAACGGTTGTACTTATCGTCTGCAAAGCTATGTCGCATGCTGCGGTATGCGGAGACACTAAAAGCACCATAGTAGAACACAGATGAAGCTTCTAAGTTGATGTAATAGCCAGTAAGAAGTAGTCCAATTCAAGTTTTAGGTATCGATTATTGACTTTTTAGCTGGCTTTGGTGCCTTAGACATGAGCTAGGACCTTAAGAGTCTGCATGAAAGGAGGACTAGCAGCAGAGATGCACGGGACAATGTGAAAAGTGTTCATATGTAGTAAAAACCTGAGAAATCCGTCCGTTTCTGTCATTTGTTATCGAATCGACTTAAAGCCAGATCGTCACATTGGTCGCTCTTCTCTCTGAAACGATTGTACTCATCGTCTGCAAAGCTATGTCGCTTGCTGTGGTATGCGGAGACACTAAGAGCACCATAGTAGAACACAGATGAAGGTTCTAAGGTGATGTAATAGCCAGTAAGAAGTAGACCAATTCAAGTTTTAGGTATCGATTATTGACTTTTTAGCTGGCTTTGGTTCCTTGGACATGAGCTAGGACCTTAAGATTCTGCATGAAAGGAAGACTAGCTGCCGAGTTGCACGGGAGAATGTGAAAAGTGTTCATATGTAGTAAAAACCTGAGAAATCAGTCCGTTTTCGTCATTTGTTATCGACTCGACTTTAAGCCAGATCTTCACATTGGCCGCTCTTCTCTCTGAAACGGTCCTAATTATCGTCTGCAAAGCTATGTCTCGTGCTAGGGTATGCGGAGACACTAAAAGCACCATAGTAGAAAACAGATGAAGCTTCTAAGTTGATGTATAGCCAGTAAGATATAGTACAATTCAAGTTTTAGGTTTCGATTATTGACTTTTTAGCTGGCTTTGGTGCCTTGGATATGAGCTAGGACCTTAAGATTCTGCATGAAAGGAGGACTAGCAGCCGAGTTGCATGGGAGAATGTGGAATGTGTTCATATGTAGTAAAAACCTAGAAATCCGTCCGTTTTCGTTATTTGTTACCGAATCGACTTAAAGCCAGATCGTCACATAGGCCGCTCTTCTCTCTGAAACGGTTGTACTTATCGTCTGCAAAGCTATGTCGCGTGCTGCGGTATGCGGAGACACTAAAAGCACCATAGTAGAACACAGATGAAGTTTCTAAGTTGATGTAATAGCCAGTAAAAAGTAGACCAATTCAAGTTTTAGGTATCGATTATTGACTTTTTAGCTGGCTTTGGTTCCTTGGACATGATCTAGGACCTTAAGATTCTGCATGAAAGGAGGACTAGCAGCCGAGTTGCATGGGAGAATGTGGAATGTGTTCATATGTAGTAAAAACCTAGAAATCCGTCCGTTTTCGTCATTTGTTATCGAATCGACTTAAAGCCAGATCGTCACATTGGCCGCTCTTCTCTCTGAAACGGTTGTACTTATCGTCTGCAAAGCTATGTCGCGTGCTGCGGTATGCGGAGACACTAAATGCACCATAGTAAAACACAGATGAAGCTTCTAAGTTGATGTAATAGCCAGTAAGAAGTAGTACAATTCAAGTTTTAGGTAGTGATTATTGACTTTTTATCTGGCTTTGGTGCCTTGGACATGAGCTAGGACGTTAAGATTCTGCATGAAAGGAGGACTAGCAGCCGAGTTGCACGGGACAATGTGAAAAGTGTTCATATGTAGTAAAAACCTGAGTAATCCGTCCGTTTTCGTCATTTGTTATCGAATCGACTTAAAAGCCAGATCGTCACATTGGCAGCTCTTCTCTCTGAAACGGTTGTACTTATCGTCTGCAAAGCTATGTCGCGTGCTGCGGTATGCGGAGACACTAAAAGCACCATAGTAGAACACAGATGAAGCTTCTAAGTTGATGTAATAGCCAGTAAGAAGTAGTACAATTCAAGTTTTAGGTATCGATTATTGACTTTTTAGGTGGCTTTGGTGCCTTGGACTTGAGCTAGGACCTTAAGATTCTGCATGAAAGGAGGACTAGAAGCCGAGTTGCACGGGAGAATGTGAAAAGTGTTCATATGCAGTAAAAACCCGAAAAATCCGTTCGTTATCGTCATTTTTTTATCGAATCGACATAAGGCCAGATCGTCACATTGGCCACTCTTCTCTCTGAAATGGTTGTACTTATCGTTTGCAAAGATATGACGTGTGCTGCGGTATGCGGAGACACTAAAAGCACCATAGTAAAACACAGATGAAGCATCTAATTTAATGTAATAGCCAGTAAGAAGTAGTACAATTCAAGTTTTAGGTATCGATTATGGACTTTTTAGCTGGCTTTGGTGCCTTTGACATGAGCTAGGACCTTAAGATTCTGCATGAAAGGAGGACTAGCACCGGAGTTGCACGGGAGAATGTGAAAAGTGTTCATATGTAGTAAAAACCGGAGAAATCCGTCCGTATTCGTCATTTGTTATCGACTCAACTTAAAGCCAGATCATCACATTGGCCGCTCTTCTCTCTGAAACGGTCGTAATTATCGTCTGCAAAGCTATGTCTCGTGCTCCAGTATGCGGAGACACTAAAAGCACCATAGTAGAAAACAGATGAAGCTTCTAAGTTGATGTAATAGCCAGTAAGATATAGTACAATTCAAGTTTTAGGTATCGATTATTGACTTTTTAGCTGGCTTTGGTGCCTTGGACATGAGCTAGGACCTTAAGATTCTGCATGAAAGGAGGACTAGCAGTCGAGTTGCACGGGAGAATGTGGAATGTGTTCATATGTAGTAAAAACCTGGAAATCCGTCCGTTTTCGTCATTTGTTATCGAATCGACTTAAAGCCAGATCGTCACATTGGCCGCTCTTCTCTCAGAAACGGTTGTACTTATCGTCTGCAAAGCTATGTCGCGTGCTGCGGTATGCGCAAACACTAAAAGCACCATAGTAGAAAACAGATGAAGCTTCTAAGTTGATGTAATAGCCAGTAAGAAGTAGTACAACTCAAGTTTTAGGTATCGATAATTGACTTTTTAGCTTGCTTTTGTGCCTTGGACATGAGCTAGGACCTTGATATTCTGCATGAAAGGAGGACTATCAGCCGAGTTGCACGGGAGAATGTGAAAAGTGTTCACATGTAGCAAAAACATTAGAAATCCGTCCGTTTTCGTCATTTGTTATCGAATCGACTTAAATCCATATCGTTACATTGGCCGCTCTTCTCTCTGAAACGGTTGTACTTATCGTCTGCAAAGCTATGTAGCGTGCTGCGGTATGTGGAGACACTAAAAGCACCATAATAGAACACACATGAAACTTCTAAGTTGATGTAATAGCCAGTAAGAAGTAGTCCAATTCAAGTTTTAGGTATCGATTATTGACTTTTTAGCTGGCTTTGGTTCCTTGGACATGAGCTAGGACCTTAAGATTCTGCATGAAAGGAGGCCTAGCTGCAGAGTTGCACGGGAGAATGTGAAAAGTGTTCATATGTAGTTAAAACCTGAGAAATCGGTCCGTTTTCGTCATTTGTTATCGACTCGACTTAAAGCCAGATCATCACATTGGCCGCTCTTCTCTCTGAAATGGTCCTAATTATCGTCTGCAAAGCTATGTCTCTTGCTCCGGTATGCGGAGACACTAAAAGCACCATAGTAGAAAACAGATGAAGCTTCTAAGTTGATGTAATAGCCAGTAAGATATAGTACAATTCAAGTTTTAGGTTTCGATTATTGACTTTTTAGCTGGCTTTGGTGCCTTGGACATGAGCTAGGACCTTAAGATTCTGCATGAAAGGAGGACTAGCAGCCGAGTTGCACAGGAGAATGTGGAATGTGTTCATATGCAGTAAAAACCCGAAAAATCCGTTCGTTATCGTCATTTTTTTATCGAATCGACATAAGGCCAGATCGTCACATTGGCCACTCTTCTCTCTGAAACGGTTGTACTTATCGTCTGCAAAGCTATGTCGCGTGCTGCGGTATGCGGAGACACTAAAAGCACCATAGTAGAACACAGATGAAGCTTCTAAGTTGATGTAATAGCCAGTAAGAAGTAGTACAATTCAAGTTTTAGGTATCGATTATTGACTTTTTAGGTGGCTTTGGTGCCTTGGACTTGAGCTAGGACCTTAAGATTCTTAATGAAAGGAGGACTAGAAGCCGAGTTGCACGGGAGAATGTGAAAAGTGTTCATATGCAGTAAAAACCCGAAAAATCCGTTCGTTATCGTCATTTTTTTATCGAATCGACATAAGGCCAGATCGTCACATTGGCCACTCTTCTCTCTGAAATGGTTGTACTTATCGTCTGCAAAGATATGACGTGTGCTGCGGTATGCGGAGACACTAAAAGCACCATAGTAAAACACAGATGAAGCATCTAATTTAATGTAATAGCCAGTAAGAAGTAGTACAATTCAAGTTTTAGGTATCGATTATGGACTTTTTAGCTGGCTTTGGTGCATTGGACATGAGCTAGGACCTTAAGAATCTGCATGAAAGGAGGACTAGCTGCCGAGTTGCACGGGAGAATGTGAAAAGTGTTCACATGTAGTAAAAACCTGAGAAATCCGTCCGTTTTCGTCATTTGTTATCGACTCGACTTAAAGCCAGATCTTCACATTGGCCGCTCTTCTCTCTGAAACGGTCTTAATTATCGTCTGCAAAGCTATGTCTCGTGCTCCGGTATGCGGAGACACTAAAAGCACCATAGTAGAAAACAAGATGAAGCTTGTAAGTTGATGTAATAGCCAGTAAGATATAGTACAATTCTAGTTTTAGGTATCGATTATTGACTTTTTAGCTGGCTTTGGTGCCTTGGACATGAGCTAGGACGTTAAGATTCTGCATGAAAGGAGGACTAGCAGCCGCGTTGCACGGGAGAATGTGAGAAGTGTTCATATGTAGTAAAAACCTGAGAAATCCGTCCATTTTCGTCATTTGTTATCGAATCGACTTAAAGCCAGAATGTCACATTGGCCGCTCTTCTCTCTGAAACGGTTGTACTTATCGTCTGCAAAGCTATGACGTGTGCTGCGGTATGCGGAGACACTAAAACAACAATAGTAAAACACAGATGAAGCATCTAATTTAATGTAATAGCCAGTAAGAAGTAGTCCAATTCAAGTTTTAGGTATCGATTAGTAATTTCTTAGCTGGCTTTGGTGCCTTGGACATGAGCTAGGACGTTAAGATTCTGCATGAAAGGAGGACCATCAGCCGCGTTGCACGGGAGAATGTGAGAAGTGTTCATATGTAGTAAAAACCTGAGAAATCCGTCCTTTTTCGTCATTTGTTATCGAATCGACTTAAAGCCAGAATGTCACATTGGCCGCTCTTCTCTCTGAAACGGTTGTACTTATCGTCTGCAAAGCTATGTCGCGTGCTGCGGTATGCGGAGACACCAAAAGCACCATAGTAGAACAGAGATGAAGCTTCTAAGTTGATGTAATAGCCAGTAAGAAGTAGTACAATTCAAGTTTTAGGTATCGATTATTGACTTTTTAGGGGGCTTTGGTGCCTTGGACTTGAGCTAGGACCTTAAGATTCTGCATGAAAGGACGACTAGCAGCTGAGTTGCACGGGAGAATCTGAAAAGTGTTGATATGCAGTAAAAACCTGAAAAATCCGTTCGTTATCGTCATTTTTTTATCGAATCGTCATAAGGCCAGATCGTCACATTGGCCGCTCTTCTCTCTGAAATGGTTGTACTTACCGTCTGCAACGATATGACGTGTGCTGCGGTATGCGGAGACACTAAAATCACCATAGTAAAACACAGATGAAGCATCTAATTTAATGTAATAGCCAGTAAGAAGTAGTACAATTCAAGTTTTAGGTATCGATTATGGACTTTATAGCTGGCTTTGGTGCCTTGGACATAAGCTAGGACCTTAAGAATCTGCATGAAAGGAGGACTAGCAGCCGAGTTGCACGGGAGAATGTGAAAAGTGTTCATATGTAGTAAAAACCTGAGAAATCCGTCCGTATTCGTCATTTGTTACCGAATCGACTTAAAGCCAGATCGTCACATTTGTCGCTCTTCTCTCTGAAACGATTGTACTTATCGACTGCAAAGCTATGTCGCGTGCTGCGGTATCCGGAGACACTAAAAGCACCATAGCAGAACACAGATGAAGGTTCTAAGTTGATGTAATAGCCAGTAAGAAGTAGTCCAATTCAAGTTTTAGGTATCGATTATTGACTTTTTAGCTGGCTTTGGTGCCTTGGACATGAGCTAGGACCTTAAGGTTCTGCATGAAAGTAGGACTAGCAGCAGAGTTGCACGGGACAATGTGAAAAGTGTTCATATGTAGTAAAAACCTAGAAATCCGTCCGTTTTCGTCATTTGTTATCGAATCGACTTAAAGCCAGATCGTCACATTGGTCGCTCTTCTCTCTGAAACGATTGTACTTATCGTCTGCAAAGCTATGTCGCGTGCTGCGGTATGCGGAGACACTAAAAGCACCATAGTAGAACACAGATGAAGCTTGTAAGTTGATGTAATAGCCAGTAAGAAGTAGACCAATTCAAGTTTTAGGTATCGATTATTGACTTTTTAGCTGGCTTTGGTTCCTTGGACATGAGCTAGGACCTTAAGATTCTGCATGAAAGGAGGACTAGCTGCCGAGTTGCACGGGAGAATGTGAAAAGTGTTCACATGTAGTAAAAACCTGAGAAATCCGTCCGTTTTCGTCATTTGTTATCGACTCGACTTAAAGCCAGATCTTCACATTGGCCGCTCTTCTCTCTGAAACGGTCCTAATTATCGTCTGCAAAGCTATGTCTCGTGCTCCGGTATGCGGAGACACTAAAAGCACCATAGTAGAAAACAAGATGAAGCTTGTAAGTTGATGTAATAGCCAGTAAGATATAGTACAATTCAAGTTTTAGGTATGGATTATTGACTTTTTAGCTGGCTTTGGTGCCTTGGACATGAGCTAGGACCTTAAGATTCTGCATGAAAGGAGGACTAGCAGCCGAGTTGCACGGAAGAATGTGGAATGTGTTCATATGTAGTAAAAACCTAGAAATCCGTCCGTTTTCGTCATTTGTTATCGAATCGACTTAAAGCCAGATCGTCACATTGGCCGCATTTATGTCTAAAACGATTGTACTTATCGTATGCAAAGCTATGTCGCGTGCTGCGGTATGCGGATACACTAAAAGCATCATAGTAGAACACAGATGAAGCTTCTAAGTTGATGTAATAGATAGTAAGAAGTAGTACAATTCAAGTTTTAGGTATCGATTATTGACTTTATAGCTATCTTTGGTGCCTTGGACATGAGCTAGGACCTTAAGATTCTTCATGAAAGGAGGACTAGCAGCTGATTTGCACGGGAGAATGTGAAAAGTGTTCATATGTAGTAAAAACCTGAGAAATCCGTCCGTTTTCGTCATTTGTTATCGACTCGACTTAAAGCCAGATCTTCACATTGGCCGCTCTTCTCTCTGAAACGGTTGTACTTATCGTCTGCATCGCTATATCGCGTGCTGCGGTATGCGGAGACACTAAAAGCACCATAGTAGAACACAGATGAAGCTTCTAAGTTGATGTAATAGCCAGTAAGAAGTAGTACAATTCAAGTTTTAGGTATCGATTATTGACTTTTTTAGGTGGCTTTGGTGCCTTGGACTTGAGCTAGGACCTTAAGATTCTGCATGAAAGGAGGACTAGCAGCCGAGTTGCACGGGAGAATGTGAAAAGTGTTCATATGCAGTAAAAACCCGAAACATCCGTTCGTTATCGTCATTTTTTTATCGAATCTACATAAGGCCAGATCGTCACATTGGCCGCTCTTCTCTCTGAAACGGTTGTACTTATCGACTGCAAAGCTATGTCGCGTGCTGCGGTATCCGGAGACACTAAAAGCACCATAGTAGAACACAGATGAAGGTTCTAAGTTGATGTAATAGCCAGTAAGAAGTAGAGCAATTCAAGTTTTAGGTATCGATTATTGACTTTTTAGCTGGCTTTGGTTCCTTGGACATGAGCTAGGACCTTAAGATTCTGCATGAAAGGAGGACTAGCTGGCGAGTTGCACGGGAGAATGTGAAAAGTGTTCACATGTAGTAAAAACCTGAGAAATCCGTCCGTTTTCGTCATTTGTTATCGACTCGACTTAAAGCCAGATCTTCACATTGGCCGCTCTTCTCTCTGAAACGGTCCTAATTATCGTCTGCAAAGCTATGTCTCGTGCTCCGGTATGCGGAGACACTAAAAGCACCATCGTAGAAAACAAGATGAAGCTTGTAAGTTGATGTAATAGCCAGTAAGATATAGTACAATTCAAGTTTTAGGTATGGATTATTGACTTTTTAGCTGGCTTTGGTGCCTTGGACATGAGCTAGGACCTTAAGATTCTGCATGAAAGGAGGACTAGCAGCCGCGTTGCACGGGGGAATGTGAGAAGTGTTCATATGTAGCAAAAACCTGAGAAATCCGTCCTTTTTCGTCATTTGTTATCGAATCGACTTAAAGCCAGAATGTCACATTGGCCGCTCTTCTCTCTGAAACGGTTGTACTTATCGTCTGCAAAGCTATGACGTGTGCTGCGGTATGCGGAGACACTAAAACAACAATAGTAAAACACAGATGAAGCATCTAATTTAATGTAATAGCCAGTAAGAAGTAGTCCAATTCAAGTTTTAGGTATCGATTAGTAATTTCTTAGCTGGCTTTGGTGCCTTGGACATGAGCTAGATCCTTAAGATTCTGCATGAAAGGAGGACTAGCAGCTGAGTTGCACAGGAGAATGTGAAAAATGTTCATATGCAGGAAAAACCCGAAAAATCCGTTCGTTATCGTCATTTGTTATCGAATCGACTTAAAGCCAGATCGTCATATTGGTCGCTCTTCTCTCTGAAACGATTGTACTTATCGACTGCATCGCTATATCGCGTGCTGCGGTATGCGGAGACACTAAAAGCACCATAGTAGAACACAGATGAAGCTTCTAAGTTGATGTAACAGCCAGTAAGAAGTAGTACAATTCAAGTTTTAGGTATCGATTATTGACTTTTTTAGGTGGCTTTGGTGCCTTGGACTTGAGCTAGGACCTTAAGATTCTGCATGAAAGGAGGACTAGCAGCCTAGTTGCACGGGAGAATGTGAAAAGTGTTCATATGCAGTAAAAACCCGAAACATCCGTTCGTTATCGTCATTTTTTTATCGAATCTACATAAGGCCAGATCGTCACATTGGCCGCTCTTCTCTCTGAAACGGTTGTACTTATCGACTGCAAAGCTATATCGCGTGCTGCGGTATCCGGAGACACTAAAAGCACCATAGTAGAACACAGATGAAGGTTCTAAGTTGATGTAATAGCCAGTAAGAAGTAGTCCAATTCAAGTTTTAGGTATCGATTATTGACATTTTAGCTGGCTTTGGTGCCTTGGACATGAGCTAGGACGTTACGATTCTGCATGAAAGGAGGACTAGCAGCCGCGTTGCACGGGAGAATGTGAGAAGTGTTCATATGTAGTAAAAACCTGAGAAATCCGTCCTTTTTCGTCATTTGTTATCGAATCGACTTAAAGCCAGAATGTCACATTGGCCGCTCTTCTCTCTGAAACGGTTGTACTTATCGTCTGCAAAGCTATGTCGCATGCTGCGGTATGCGGAGACACTAAAAGCACCATAGTAGAACACAGATGAAGGTTCTAAGTTGATGTAATAGCCAGTAAGAAGTAGACCAATTCAATTTTTAGGTATCGATTATTGACTTTTTAGCTGGCTTTGGTTCCTTGGACATGAGCTAGGACCTTAAGATTCTGCATGAAAGGAGGACTAGCTGCCGAGTTGCACGGGAGAATGTGAAAAGTGTTCACATGTAGTAAAAACCTGAGAAATCCGTCCGTTTTCGTCATTTGTTATCGACTCGACTTAAAGCCAGATCTTCACATTGGCCGCTCTTCTCTCTGAAACGGTCCTAATTATCGTCTGCAAAGCTATGTCTCGTGCTCCGGTATGCGGAGACACTAAAAGCACCATAGTAGAAAACAAGATGAAGCTTGTAAGTTGATGTAATAGCCAGTAAGATATAGTACAATTCAAGTTTTAGGTATGGATTATTGACTTTTTAGCTGGCTTTGGTGCCTTGGACATGAGCTAGGACCTTAAGATTCTGCATGAAAGGAGGACTAGCTGCCGAGTTGCACGGGAGAATGTGAAAAGTGTTCACATGTAGTAAAAACCTGAGAAATCCGTCCGTTTTCGTCATTTGTTATCGACTCGACTTAAAGCCAGATCCTCACATTGGCCGCTCTTCTCTCTGAAACGGTTGTACTTATCGCCTGCAAAGCTATAACGTGTTCTGCGGTATGCGGAGACACTAAAACCACCATAGTAAAACACAGATTAAGCTTCTAAGTTGATGTAATAGCCAGTAAGATGTAGTACAATTTAAGTTTAAGTATCGATTATTGACTTTTTAGCTGGCTTTGGTGCCTTGGACATGAGCTAGGACGTTAAGATTCTGCATGAAAGGAGGACTAGCAGCCGCGTTGCACGGGAGAATGTGAGAAGTGTTCATATGTAGTAAAAATCTGAGAAATCCGTCCTTTTTCGTCATTTGTTATCGAATCGACTTAAAGCCAGAATGTCACATTGGCCGCTCTTCTCTCTGAAACGGTTGTACTTATCGTCTGCAAAGCTATGACGTGTGCTGCGGTATGCGGAGACACTAAAACAACAATAGTAAAACACAGATGAAGCATCTAATTTAATGTAATAGCCAGTAAGAAGTAGTCCAATTCAAGTTTTAGGTATCGATTAGTAATTTCTTAGCTGGCTTTGGTGCCTTGGACATGAGCTAGGACCTTAAGATTCTGCATGAAAGGAGGACTAGCAGCTGAGTTGCACAGAAGAATGTGAAAAGTGTTCATATGCAGGAAAAACCCGAAAAATCCGTTCGTTATCGTCATTTGTTATCGAATCGACTTAAAGCCAGATCGCCATATTGGTCGCTCTTCTCTCTGAAACGATTGTACTTATCGACTGCACCGCTATATCGCGTTCTGCGGTATGCGGAGACACTAAAAGCACCATAGTAGAACACAGATGAAGCTTCTAAGTTGATGTAATAGCCAGTAAGAAGTAGTACAATTCAAGTTTTAGGTATCGATTATTGACTTTTTTAGGTGGCTTTGGTGCCTTGGACTTGAGCTAGGACCTTAAGATTCTGCATGAAAGGAGGACTAGTAGCCGAGTTGCACGGGAGAATGTGAGAAGTGTTCATATGTAGTAAAAACCTGAGAAATCCGTCCTTTTTCGTCATTTGTTATCGAATCGACTTAAAGCCAGAATGTCACATTGGCCGCTCTTCTCTCTGAAACGGTTGTACTTATCGTCTGCAAAGCTATGTCGCATGCTGCGGTATGCGGAGACACTAAAAGCACCATAGTAGAACACAGATGAAGGTTCTAAGTTGATGTAATAGCCAGTAAGAAGTAGACCAATTCAATTTTTAGGTATCGATTATTGACTTTTTAGCTGGCTTTGGTTCCTTGGACATGAGCTAGGACCTTAAGATTCTGCATGAAAGGAGGACTAGCTGCCGAGTTGCACGGGAGAATGTGAAAAGTGTTCACATGTAGTAAAAACCTGAGAAATCCGTCCGTTTTCGTCATTTGTTATCGACTCGACTTAAAGCCAGATCTTCACATTGGCCGCTCTTCTCTCTGAAACGGTCCTAATTATCGTCTGCAAAGCTATGTCTCGTGCTCCGGTATGCGGAGACACTAAAAGCACCATAGTAGAAAACAAGATGAAGCTTGTAAGTTGATGTAATAGCCAGTAAGATATAGTACAATTCAAGTTTTAGGTATGGATTATTGACTTTTTAGCTGGCTTTGGTGCCTTGGACATGAGCTAGGACCTTAAGATTCTGCATGAAATTAGGACTAGCAGCCGAGTTGCACGGGAGAATGTGAAAAGTGTTCACATGTAGTAAAAACCTGAGAAATCCGTCCGTTTTCATCATTTGTTATCGAATCGACTTAAAGCCAGATCGTCACTTGGCTGCTCTTCACTCTGAAACGGTTCTACTTATCGTCTGCAAAGCTATGTCGCATGCTGCGGTATGCGGAGACACTAAAAGCACCATAGTACAACACAGATGAAGCTTCTAAGTTGATGTAATAGATAGTAAGAAGCAGACCAATTCAAGTTTTAGGTATCGATTATTGACTTTTTAGCTGGCTTTGGTTCCTTGGACATGAGCTAGGACCTTAAGATTCTGCATGAAAGGAGGACTAGCTGCCGAGTTGCACGGGAGAATGTGAAAAGTGTTCACATGTAGTAAAAACCTGAGAAATCCGTCCGTTTTCGTCATTTGTTATCGACTCGACTTAAAGCCAGATCTTCACATTGGCCGCTCTTCTCTCTGAAACGGTCCTAATTATCGTCTGCAAAGCTATGTCTCGTGCTCCGGTATGCGGAGACACTAAAAGCACCATAGTAGAAAACAAGATGAAGCTTGTAAGTTGATGTAATAGCCAGTAAGATATAGTACAATTCAAGTTTTAGGTATGGATTATTGACTTTTTAGCTGGCTTTGGTGCCTTGGACATGAGCTAGGACCTTAAGATTCTGCATGAAATTAGGACTAGCAGCCGAGTTGCACGGGAGAATGTGAAAAGTGTTCACATGTAGTAAAAACCTGAGAAATCCGTCCGTTTTCATCATTTGTTATCGAATCGACTTAAAGCCAGATCGTCACTTGGCTGCTCTTCACTCTGAAACGGTTCTACTTATCGTCTGCAAAGCTATGTCGCATGCTGCGGTATGCGGAGACACTAAAAGCACCATAGTACAACACAGATGAAGCTTCTAAGTTGATGTAATAGATAGTAAGAAGCAGACCAATTCAAGTTTTAGGTATCGATTATTGACTTTTTAGCTGGCTTTGGTTCCTTGGACATGAGCTAGGACCTTAAGATTCTGCATGAAAGGAGGACTAGCTGCCGAGTTGCACGGGAGAATGTGAAAAGTGTTCACATGTAGTAAAAACCTGAGAAATCCGTCCGTTTTCGTCATTTGTTATCGACTCGACTTAAAGCCAGATCCTCACATTGGCCGCTCTTCTCTCTGAAACGGTTGTACTTATCGCCTGCAAAGCTATAACGTGTTCTGCGGTATGCGGAGACACTAAAACCACCATAGTAAAACACAGATGAAGCTTCTAAGTTGATGTAATAGCCAGTAAGATGTAGTACAATTTAAGTTTAAGTATCGATTATTGACTTTTTAGCTGGCTTTGGTGCCTTGGACATGAGCTAGGACGTTAAGATTCTGCATGAAAGGAGGACTAGCAGCCGCGTTGCACGGGAGAATGTGAGAAGTGTTCATATGTAGTACAAATCTGAGAAATCCGTCCTTTTTCGTCATTTGTTATCGAATCGACTTAAAGCCAGAATGTCACATTGGCCGCTCTTCTCTCTGAAACGGTTGTACTTATCGTCTGCAAAGCTATGACGTGTGCTGCGGTATGCGGAGACACTAAAACAACAATAGTAAAACACAGATGAAGCATCTAATTTAATGTAATAGCCAGTAAGAAGTAGTCCAATTCAAGTTTTAGGTATCGATTAGTAATTTCTTAGCTGGCTTGGGTGCCTTGGACATGAGCTAGGACCTTAAGATTCTGCATGAAAGGAGGACTAGCAGCTGAGTTGCACAGAAGAATGTGAAAAGTGTTCATATGCAGGAAAAACCCGAAAAATCCGTTCGTTATCGTCATTTGTTATCGAATCGACTTAAAGCCAGATCGCCATATTGGTCGCTCTTCTCTCTGAAACGATTGTACTTATCGACTGCACCGCTATATCGCGTTCTGCGGTATGCGGAGACACTAAAAGCACCATAGTAGAACACAGATGAAGCTTCTAAGTTGATGTAATAGCCAGTAAGAAGTAGTACAATTCAAGTTTTAGGTATCGATTATTGACTTTTTTAGGTGGCTTTGGTGCCTTGGACTTGAGCTAGGACCTTAAAATTCTGCATGAAAGGAGGACTAGTAGCCGAGTTGCACGGGAGAATGTGAAAAGTGTTCATATGCAGTAAAAACCCGAAACATCCGTTCGTTATCGTCATTTTTTTATCGAATCGACATAAGGCCAGATCGTCACATTGGCCGCTCTTCTCTCTGAAACGGTTGTACTTATCGTCTGCAAAGCTATGTCGCGTGCTGCGGCATGCGGAGACACTAAAAGCACCATAGTAGAACACAGATGAAGCTTCTAAGTTGATGTAATAGCCAGTAAGAAGTAGTACAATTCAAGTTTTAGGTATCGATTATTGACTTTTTAGGGGGCTTTGGTGCCTTGGACTTGAGCTAGGACCTTAAGATTCTGCATGAAAGGAGGACTAGCAGCTGAGTTGCACGGGAGAATCTGAAAAGTGTTGATATGCAGTAAAAACCTGAAAAATCCGTTCGTTATCGTCATTTTTTTATCGAATCGTCATAAGGCCAGATCGTCACATTGGCCGCTCTTCTCTCTGAAATGGTTGTACTTATCGTCTGCAAAGATATGACGTGTGCTGCGGTATGCGGAGACACTAAAATCACCATAGTAAAACACAGATGAAGCATCTAATTTAATGTAATAGCCAGTAAGAAGTAGTACAATTCAAGTTTTAGGTATCGATTATGGACTTTATAGCTGGCTTTGGTGCCTTGGACATGAGCTAGGACCTTAAGAATCTGCATGAAAGGAGGACTAGCAGCCGAGTTGCACGGGAGAATGTGAAAAGTGTTCATATGTAGTAAAAACCTGAGAAATCCGTCCGTATTCGTCATTTGTTACCGAATCGACTTAAAGCCAGATCGTCACATTGGTCGCTCTTCTCTCTGAAACGATTGTACTTATCGACTGCAAAGCTATGTCGCGTGCTGCGGTATGCGGAGACACTAAAAGCACCATAGTAGAACACAGATGAAGCTTCTAAGTTGATGTAATAGCCAGTAAGAAGTAGTCCAATTCAAGTTTTAGGTATCGATTATTGACTTTTTAGCTGGCTTTGGTGCCTTGGACATGAGCTAGACCTTAAGATTCTGCATGAAAGGAGGACTAGCAGCAGAGTTGCACGGGACAATGTGAAAAGTGTTCATATGTAGTAAAAACCTAGAAATCCGTCCGTTTTCGTCATTTGTTATCGAATCGACTTAAAGCCAGATCGTCACATTGGTCGCTCTTCTCTCTGAAACGATTGTACTTATCGTCTGCAAAGCTATGTCTCGTGCTCCGGTATGCGGAGACAGTAAAAGCACCATAGTAGAAAACAAGATGAAGCTTGTAAGTTGATGAAATAGCCAGTAAGATATAGTACAATTCAAGTTTTAGGTATCCATTATTGACTTTTTAGCTGGCTTTGGTGCCTTGGAGGTAAGCTAGGACCTTAAGATTCTGCATGAAAGGAGGACTAGCAGCCGAGTTGCACGAAAGAATGTGGAATGTGTTCATATGTAGTAAAAACCTAGAAATCCGTTCGTTTTCGACATTTGTTATCGAATCGACTTAAAGCCATATCGTCACAGTGGCCGCATTTATGTCTAAAACGATTGTACTTATCGTATGCAAAGCTATGTCGCGTGCTGCGGTATGTGGAGACACTAAAAGCATCATAGTAGAACACAGATGAAGCTTCTAAGTTGATGTAATAGATAGTAAGAAGTAGTACAATTGAAGTTTTAGGTATCGATTATTGACTTTATAGCTATCTCTGGTGCCTTGGACATGAGCTAGGACCTTAAGATTCTTCATGAAAGGAGGACTAGCAGCTGATTGGCACGGGAGAATGTGAAAAGTGTTCATATGTAGTAAAAACCTGAGAAATCAGTCCGCTTTCGTCATTTGTTATCGACTCGACTTAAAGCCAGATCTTCACATTGGCCGCTCTTCTCTCTTAAACGGTTGTACTTATCGTCTGCAAAGCTATGACGTGTGCTGCGGTATGCGGAGACACTAAAACCACCATAGTAAAACAAAGATGAAGCTTCTAAGTTGATGTAATAGCCAGTAAGATATAGTACAATTCTAGTTTTAGGTATCGATTATTGACTTCTTAGCTGGCTTTGGTGCCTTGGACATGAGCTCGGACGTTAAGATTCTGCATGAAAGGAGGACTAGCAGCCGCGTTGCACGGGAGAATGTGAGAAGTGTTCATATGTAGTAAAAACCTGAGAATTCCGTTCTTTTTCGTCATTTGTTATCGAATCGACTTAAAGCCAGAATGTCACATTTGCCGCTCTTCTCTCTGAAACGGTTGTACTTATCGTCTGCAAAGCTATGACGTGTGCTGCGGTATGCGGAGACACTAAAGCCACAATAGTAAAACACAGATGAAGCATCTAATTTAATGTAATAGCCAGTAAGAAGTATTACAATTCAAGTTTTAGGTATCGATTATTGACTTTTTAGCTGGTTTTTTGCCTTGGACATGAGCTAGGACCTTAAGATTCTGCATGAAAGGAGAACTAGCAGCCGAGTTGCACGGGAGAATGTGAAAAGTGTTCACATGTAGTAAAAACCTGAGAAATCCGTCCGTTTTCGTCATTTGTTATCGAATCGACTTAAAGCCAAATCGTCACATTGGCCTCTCTTCTCTCTGAAACGGTTGTACTTATCGTCTGCAAAGCTATGTCGCGTGCTGCGGTATGTGGAAATACTAAAAGCACCATAGCAGAACACAGATGAAGCTTCTATGTTGATGTAATAGCCAGTAAGAAGTAGTACAATTCAAGTATTAGGTATCGATTATTGACTTTTTAGCTGGCTTTGGTGCGGTTGGACATGAGCTAAGACCTTAAGATTCTGCATGAAAAGAGAACTAGCAGCCGAGTTGCACGGCAGAATGTGAAAAGTGTTCATATGTAGTAAAAACCTGAGAAATCCGTCCGTTTTCGTCATTTGTTATCGAATCGACTTAAAACCAGAATGTCACACTTGCCGCTCTTCTCTCTGAAACGGTTGTACTTATCGTCTGCAAAGCTAAGACGTGTGCTGCGGTATGCGGAGACACTAAAACCACCATAGTAAAACACAGATGAAGCATCTAATTTAATGTAATAGCCAGTAAGAAGTAGTACAATTCAAGTTTTAGTTATAGATTATTGACTTTTTAGCTGGCTTTGGTTCCTTCGACATGAGCTAGGACCTTAAGATTCTGCATGAAAGGAGGACTAGCTGCCGAGTTGCACGGGAGAATGTGAAAAGTGTTCATATGTAGTAAAAACCTGAGAAATCCGTCCGTTTTCGTCATTTGTTATCGAATCGACTTAAAACCAGAATGTCACACTTGCCGCTCATCTCTCTGAAACGGTTGTAGTTATCGTCTGCAAAGCTAAGACATGTGCTGCGGTATGCGGAGACACTAAAACCACCATAGTAAAACACAGATGAAGCATCTAATTTAATGTAATAGCCAGTAAGAAGTAGTACAATTCAAGTTTTAGTTATCGATTATTGACTTTTTGGCTGGCTTTGGTTCCTTGGACATGAGCTAGGACCTTAAGATTCTGCATGAAAGGAGGACTAGCTGCCGAGTTGCACGGGAGAATGTGAAAAGTGTTCATATGTAAAAATAACCTAGAAATCCGTTCGTTTTCGTCATTTGTTATCGAATCGACTTAAAGCCAGATCGTCACATTGGCCGCATTTCTGTCTAAAACGGTTGTACTTATCGTCTGCAAAGCTATGTCGCGTGCTGCGGTATGCGGAGACACTTAAAGCACCATAGTAGAACACAGATGAAGCTTCTAAGTTGATGTAATAGCCAGTAAGAAGTAGTACAATTCAAGTTTTAGGTATCGATTATTGACCTTTTAGCTGGCTTTGGTGCGTTTGGACATGAGCTAGGACCTTAAGATTCTGCATGAAAGGAGAACTAGCAGCCGAGTTGCACGGGAGAATGTGAAAAGTGTTCATATGTAGTAAAAACCTGAGAAATCCATCCGTTTTCGTCATTTGTTATCGAATCGACTTAAAGCCAAATCGTCACATTGGCCTCTCTTCTCTCTGAAACGGTTGTACTTATCGTCTGCAAAGCTATGTCGCGTGCTGCGGTATGTGGAGAACTAAAAGCACCATAGTAGAACACAGATAAAGCTTCTATGTTGATGTAATAGCCAGTAAGAAGTAGTACTATTCAAGTTTTAGGTATCGACTATTGACTTTTTAGGTGGCTTTGGTGCCTTGGACATGAGCTAGGACCTTAAGATTCTGCATGAAAGGAGGACTAGCAGCTGAGTTGCACGGGAGAATGTGAAAAGTGTTCATATGCAGTAAAAACCCGAAAAATCCGTTCGTTATCGCAATTTGTTATCGAATCGACTTAAAGCCAGATCGTCACATTGGCCGCTCTTCTCTCTGAAATGGTTGTACTTATCGTCTGCAAAGCTATGTCGCGTGCTGCGGTTGCGGAGACACTAAAAGCACCATAGTAGAACACAGATGAGGGTTCTAAGTTGATGTAATAGCCAGTAAGAAGTAGTCCAATTCAAGTTTTATTTATCCAATATTGACTTTTTAGCTGGCTTTGGTGCCTTGGACATGAGGTAGGACCTTAAGATTCTGCATGAAAAGAGGACTAGCAGCCGAGTTGCACTGGAGAATGTGAAAAGTATTCATATGTAGTAAAAACCTGAGAAATCCGTCCGTTTTCGTCATTTGTTATCGAATCGAATTAAAGCCAGTTCGACACTTTGGCCTCTCTTCTCTCTGAAACGGTTGTACTTATCGTCTGCAAAGCTATGACGTGTGTTGCGGTATGCGGAGACACTAAAAGCACCATAGTAGAACACACATGAAGCTTCTAAGAAGGTGTAATAGCCAGTAAGAAGTAGTACAATTCAAGTTTTATTTATGGATTATTGATTTTTTACCCTTCTTTGTTGCCTTCGACATGAGCTAGGAACTTAAGATTTTGCATGAAAGGAGGACTAGCAGCCGAGTTGCACGGGAGAATGTGAAAAGTGTTCATATGTATTAAAAACCTGAGAAATCCGTCCGTTTTCGTCATTTGTTTTCGAATCGACTTAAAGCCAGATCGTCACGTTGTCGCCCTTCTGTCTGAAACGGTTGTACTTATCGTTTGCAAAGCTATGTCGCGTGCTGCGGTATGCTGAGACACTAAAAGCACCATAGTGGAACACATATGAAGCTTCTAAGTTGATGTAATAGCCAGTAAGAAGTAGTACAATTCAAGTTTTTGTTATCGATTATTGACTTTTTAACCTTCTTTGGTGCCCTGGACATGAGGTAGGACCTTAAGATATTGCATGAAAGGAGGACTAGCAGCCGCGTTGCACGGGAGAATGTGAAAAGTGTTCATATGTAGTAAAAACCTGAGAAATCCGTCCGTTTTCGTCATTTGTTATTGAATCGACTTGAAGCCAGATCGTCACATTGGCCGCACTTCAGTCTGAAACGGTTACATTTATCGTCTGCAAAGCTATGTCTCGTGCTGCGGTACGCGGAGACACTAAAAGCACCATAGTAGAACACAGATGAAGCTTCTAGGTTGATGTAATAGCCAGTTAGAAGTAGTACAATTCAAGTTTTAGATATCGATTATTGACTTTTTACACTACTTTGGTGCCTTGGACATGTTCTAGGACCTCAACGTTTTGCATGAAAGGAGGACTAGCTGCCGCGTTGCACGGGAGAATGTGAGAAGTGTTCATATGTAGTAAAAACCTGAGAAATCCGTCCGTTTTCGTCATTTGTTATCGAATCGACTTAAAGCCAGATCGTCAGATTGGTCACTCTTCTCTCTGAAACGATTGTACTTATCGTCTGCAAAGCCATGTCGCGTGCTGCGGTATGCGAAGACACTATTAGCACCATAGTAGAACACAGATGAAGGTTCTAAGTTGATGTAATAGCCAGTAAGAAGTAGTACAATTCAAGTTTTAGGTATCGATTATTGACTTTTTAGCTGGCTTTGGTTCCTTGGACATGAGCTATGACCTTAAGGTTCTGCATGTAAGGAGAACTAGCAGCCGAGTTGCACGGGAGAATGTGAAAAGTGTTCATATGTAGTAAAAACCTGAGAAATCCGTCCGTTTTCGTCATTTGTTATCGAATCGACTTAAAGCCAAATCGGCACATTGGCCTCTCTTCTCTCTGAAACGGTTGTACTTATCGTCTGCAAAGCTATGTCGCGTGCTGCGGTATGTGGAGACACTAAAACCACCATAGTAAAACACAAATGAAGCATCTAATTAATTGTAATAGCCTGTAAGAAGTAGTACAATTAAAGTTTTAGGTATCGATTATGGACTTTTTAGCGGGCTGTGGCGCCTTGGACATGAGCTAGGACCTTAAGAATCCGCATGAAAGGAGGACTGGCAGCCGAGTTGCACGGGAGAATGAGAAAAGTGTTCATATGTAGTAAAAACCTGAGAAATCCGTCCGTATTCGTCATTTGTTATCGAATCGACTTAAAGCCAGATCGTCACACTGGTCGCTCTTCTCTCTGAATCGATTGTACTTATCGTCTGCAAAGCTATGTAGCGTGCTGTGGTATGCGGAGACACTAAAAGCACCATAGTAGAACACAGATGAAGGTTCTAAGTTGATGTAATAGCCAGTAAGAAATAGTCCAATTCAAGTTTAAGTGTCGATTATTGACTTTTTAGCTGGCTTTGGTGCCTTGGACACGAGCTAGGACTTTAAGATTCTGCATGAAAGGAGGACTAGCAGCCGAGTTGCACTGGAGAATGTGAAAAGTGTTCATATGTAGTAAAAACCTAGAAATCCGTCCGTATTCGTCGTTTGTTATCGAATCGACTTGAAGCCAGATCGTCACATTGGCCGCACTTCAGTCTGAAACGGTTACATTTATCGTCTGCGAAGCTATGTCGCGTGCTGCGGTATGCGGGGACACTAAAAGCACCATAGTAGAACACAGATGAAGCCTCTATGTTGATGTAATAGCAAGTGAGAAGTAGTACAATTCAAGTTTTAGTTATAGATTATTGAATTTTTAGCTGGCTTTGGTGCCTTGGACATGAGCTAGGACCTTAACATTTTGCATGGAAGGAGGACCTGCAGCCGAGTTGCACGGGAGAATGTGAAAAGTATTCATATGTAGTAAAAACCTGAGAAATCCGTCCGTTTTCGTCATTTGTTATCGAATCGATTTTAAGCCAGATAGTCACATTGGCCGCTCTTCTATCTGAAACGGTTACATTTATCGTCTGCAAAGCTATTTCGCGTGCTGCGGTATGCGGAGACACTAGAAGCACCATAGTAGAACACAGATGAAGCTTCTAATTTGATGTAATAGCCAGTAAGAAGTAGTAAAATTCAAGTTTTAGTTATAGATTATTGACTTTTTAGCTGGCTTTTGTGACTTGGTCATGAGCTTGGACCTTAACATTTTGCATGAAAGGAGGACTAGCAGCCGAGTTGCACTGGAGAATGTGAATAGTGTTCATGTGTAGTAAAAACCTGAGAAATCCGTCCGTTTTCGTCATTTGTTATCGAATCGACTTAAAGCCAGATCGTCACATTGGCCGCTCTTCTCTCTGAAACGGTTGTACTTATCGTCTGCAAAGCTATGTCGCGTGCTGTGGTATGCGAGACATTAAATGCACCATAGTAGAACACAGATGAAGCTTCTCAACTGATGTAATAGCCAGTAAGAAGTAGTACAATTCAAGTTTTTGTTTTCGATTATTGACTTTTTAACCTTCTTTGGTGCCCTGGACATGAGGTAGGACCTTAAGAAATTGCATGAAATTAGGACTAGCAGCCGCGTTTCACGGGAGAATGTGAAAAGTGTTCATATGTAGTAAAAACCTGAGAAATCCGTCCGTTTTCGTCATTTGTTATCGAATCGACTTGAAGCCACATCGTCACATTGGCCGCACTTCTGTCTTAAACGGTTACATTTGTCGTCTGCAAAGCTATGTCTCGTGCTGCGGTATGCGGAGACACTAAAAGCACCATAGTAGAACACAGATGGAGCTTCTAGGTTGATGTAATAGCCAGTAAGAAGTAGAACAATTCAAGTTTTAGTTATCGATTATTGACTTTTTACACTACTTTGGTGCCTTGGACATGTTCTAGGACCTTAACGTTTTGCATGAAAGGAGGACTAGCAGCCGCGTTGCACGGGAGACTTTGGAAAGTGTTCATATGTAGTAAAAACCTGAGAAATGCGTCCGTTTTCTTCATTTGTTATCGAATCGACTTAAAGCCAGATCATCACATTGGCCGCTCTTCTCTCTGAAACGGTTACATTTATCGTCTGCAAAGTTATGTCGCGTGCTGCGGTATGCGGGGACACTAAAAGCACCATAGTAGAACACAGATGAAGCTTCTATGTTGATGTAATAGCAAGTGAGACGTAGTACAATTCACGTTTGAGGTATCGATTATTGACTTTTTACACTTCTTTGGTGCCTTGGATATGAGCTAGGACCTTAACATTTTGCATGAAAGGAGGACCAGCAGCCGAGTTGCACGGGAGAAAGTGAAAAGTGTTCATATGTAGTAAAAACCTGAGAAACCCTTCCGTTTTCGTCATTTGTTATCGAATCGATTTAAAGCCAGATTGTCACATTGGCCGCTCTTCTGTCTGAAACGGTTACATTTATCGTCTGCAAACCTATGTCGCGTGCTGCGGTATGCGGAGACACTAAAAGCACCATAGTAGAACACAGATGAAGCTTCAAAGTTGATGTAATAGCCAGTAAGAAGTAGTACAATTCAAGTTTTAGTTATAGATTATTGAATTTTTAGCTGGCTTTGGTGCCTTGGACATGAGCTAGGACCTTAACATTTTGCATGAAAGGAAGACTAGCAACCGAATTGCATAGGAGAATGTGAATAGTGTTCATATGTAGTAAAAACCTGAGAAATCCGCCCGTGTTCGTCATTTGTTATCGAATCGACTTAAAGCCAGATCTTACCATTGGCCGCTCGTCTCTCTGAAACGGTTGTACTTATCGTCTGCAAAGCTATGTCGCGTGCTGCGGTATGCGGAGACACTAAAAGCACCATAGTAGAACACAGATGAAACTTCTAAGTTGATGTAATAGCCAGTAAGATGTAGTACAATTCATGTTTTCGTTATGGATTATTGACTTTTTACCCTTCTTTGGTGCCTTGGACATGAGCTAGGACCTTAACATTTTGCATGGAAGGAGGACCAGCAGCCGAGTTGCACGGGAGAATGTGAAAAGTATTCATATGTAGTAAAAACCTGAGAAATACGTCCGTTTTCGTCATTTGTAATCGAATCGATTTAAAGCCAGATTGTCACATTGGCCGCTCTTCTATCTGAAACGGTTACATTTATCGTCTGCAAAGCTATGTCGCGTGCTGCGGTATGCGGAGACACTAGAAGCACCATAGTAGAACACAGATGAAGCTTCTAAGTTGATGTAATAGCCAGTAATAAGTAGTACAATTCAAGTTTTAGAGGACCATACGCAACCGTCTCCATGAAGCTGGGCTACGGTCCCGCACACCGTTAGGCCGTCTTCCGCTCACGCCCCAACATCGTGCAGCCCACCTCCAGTGGTGTCGCGACAGGCGTGAATGTAGGGACAAATGGAGACGTGTCGTCTTCAGCGATGAGAATCGCTTCTGCCGTGGTGCCAATGATGGTCGTATGCGTGTTTGGCGCTGTGCAGGTGAGCGCCACAATCAGGACTGCTTACGACCGAGGCACACAGGGCCAACACCCGGCATCATGGTGTGGGGAGCGATGTCCTACACTGGCCGTACACCTCTGGTGATCGTCGAGGGGACACTGAATAGTGCACGGTACATCCAAACCGTCATCGAACCCATCGTTCTACGATTCCTAGACTGGCAAGGGAACTTGCTGTTCCAACAGGACAATGCACGTCCGCATGTATCCCGTGCCACCCAACGTGCTCTAGAAGGTGTAAGTCAACTACCCTGGCCAGCAAGATCTGCGGATCTGTCCCCCATTGAGCATGTTTGGGACTGGATGAAGCGTCGTCTCACGCGGTCTGCACGTCCAGCACGAACGCTGGTCCAAGTCGCCACGTGGAAATGGCATGGCAAGCCGTTCCACAGGACTACATCCAGCATCTCTACGATCGTCTCCGAGGGAGAATAGCAGTTTGCATTGCTGCGAAAGGTGGATATACCCTGTACTAGTGCCGACATTGTGCATGCTCTGTTGCCTGTGTCTATGTGCCTGTGGTTCTGTCTGTGTGATCATGTGATGTATCCGACCCCAGGAATGTGTCAATAAAGTTTCCCCTTCCAGGGACAATGAATTCACGGTGTTCGTATTTCAATTTCCAGGAGTGTATTATGGTGCTACTAGTGTCTCCGCATACTGCAGCACGCGACGTAGTTTTCCACATGATAAATGTAACCGATTCAGATAGAGGAGCGGCCAATATGACGATCTGGCATTACGTCGATTCGATAGCAAGTGACAAAAACGAGCGAATTCCTCACGTTTTCACTACATATGAAGAGTTTTCACATTCCCCGGTGCAACGCGGCTGCTAGACCTCCCTTCATGCAAAAGCTTAAGGTCCTAACACATATCCAAGGCACCAAAGAAGGGTAAAATGTCAATAATCGATAACTAAAGCTTGAATTGTACTACTTCTAACTGGCTATTATATCAACTTAGAAGCTTCATATGTGTTTTACTATGGTGCTTTTACTGTCTCCTCGTAGAGCAGCACACGAGATAGCTTTGCAGACGATAAATATAACCGTTAAAGAGAGAAGTGTCGCCAATATGACGATCTGGCATTAAGTAGATTCGATAGCAAATGACGAAAACGTGCAGATTTCTCAGCTTTTCACTACAAATGAACACTTTTCACATTCCCCCGTGCAACGCGGATGCTAGACCTCCCTTCATGCAAAATTTTAAGGTCATAGCTCATCTCCAAAGCACCAAATCCGTCGAAATAGTCAATAATCGATAACTAAAACTTGAATTTTACTGCTTCGTACTCTTTATCACATCAACTTAGAAGCTTCTTCTGTGTTCTATTATGGTGCTACTAGTGTCTCCGCATATCGCAGCACGCGACATGGTTTTCCACATGATAAATATAACCGTTTCTGATAGAAGAGCTGCCAATATGACGATCTGGCATTACGTCGATTCAATAGCAAGTGACGAAAACCCGAGGATTGCTCGCGTTATCACTACATATGAAGAGTTTTCACATTCCCCCGTGCAACGCGGCTGCCAGACCTCCCTTCATGTAAAATCTTAAGGTCCTAGCTCATGTCCAAGGCACCAAAGCCGTCTAAATAGTCAATAATCGATAACTGAAACTTGAATATTACTGCTTCGTACTGGCTGTCACATCAACTTAGAAGCTTCTTCTGTGTTCTATTATGGTGCTCTTATTGTCTCCGCAAACCGCAGCACGCGACATAGCTTTGCACACAATAAATGTAACCGTTCCAGAGAGAAAAGCGGCCAATATTACGATCTGGCATTAAGTGGAATCGATAGCAAATGACGAAAACGTGCGTATTTCACAGGTTTTCACTACATATGGACACTTTTCTCATTCCCCGTGCAACGCGGCAGCTAGACCTCCCTTCATGCAAAATCTTAAGGTCCTAGCTCATGTCAAAGGCACCAAAGCCGTCTAAAAAGTCAATAAACAATAAATAAAACTTGAATTTTACTGCTTCGTACTGGCTATCACATCAACTTAGAAGCTTCTTCTGTGTTCTAATATATTGCTTTCAGTGTCTCCGCATACGGCAGCACGCGACATAGCTTTGCACACGATAAATATAAACGTTAAAGAGAGACGTGTGGCCAATGTGACGATCTGGGATTAAGTCGATTCGATAGCAAATGACGAAAACGTGCGAATTTCTCAGGTTTCCACTACAAATGAACACGTTTCACATTCCCCCGTGCAACGCGGCTGCTAGACCTCCCTACATGCAAAATCTTAAGGTCCTAGCTCATATCCAAGGCACCAAAGCCTTCGAAAATGTCAATAATCGATAACTAAAATTTGAATTGTACTGCTTCGTACTCATTATCACATCAAATTGGAAGCTTCTTCTGTGTTCTATTATAGTGCATTTAGTGTCTCCGCATACCGCAGCACGCTATATAGCCTTGCACACGATAAATGTAACCGTTTCAGAGAGAAGAGCGGCCAATATGACGTTCTGGCATTAAGTCGATTCGATAGCAAATGACGAAAACGGGCACATTTCTGAGGTTTTCACTACGTATGAACACTTTTCACATTCCCCCGTGCAACGCGTATTCTAGACAACCACTCATGCAAAATCGTAAGGTCATAGCTCATGTCCAAGGCAACGCGGCTGTTAGTCCTCCTTTCGTGCAAAATCTTGAGTTCCTAGCTCATGTCCAAGGCACCAAAGTAGGGTAAATAGTCAATAATCGATACCTAAAACTTGAATTGTACTACCTCTTACTGTCTATTACACCTTCTTAGAAGCTTCATCTGTGTTCTACTATGGTGCTTTTAGTGGCTCCGCATACCGCAGCACGCGACATAGCTTTGGAGACGATAAGTACAACCGTTTCAGAGAGAAGAGCGGCCAATGTGAAGATCTGGCTTTAAGTCGATTCGATAACAAATGACGAAGACGGATGGATTTCTCAGGTTTTTACTACATATGAACCCTTTTCACATTCTCCCATGGAACGCGGGTAGTCCTCCTTTCATGCAAAATCTTAAGT
Source organism: Schistocerca gregaria (assembly GCF_023897955.1). Lineage (NCBI taxonomy): Eukaryota > Metazoa > Arthropoda > Insecta > Orthoptera > Acrididae > Schistocerca > Schistocerca gregaria. Next base: position 9,344 of record NW_026061765.1, on the reverse strand, counting down.
TACTTGCTCATGTCCAAGGCACAAAAGAAGGGTAAAAAGTCAATAATCCATAACTAAAACTTGAATTGTACTACTTCTTACTTTCTATTACATCAATTTAGAAGCTTCATCTGTGTTCTACTATGGTGCTTTTAGTGTCTCCGCATACCGCAGCAAGGGACATAGCTTTGCAGACGATAAGTACAACAGTTTCAGAGAGAAGAGCGGCCAATGTGAAGATCTGGCTTTAAGTCGATTCCATAACAAATGACAAACACGGACGGATTTCTCAGGTTTTTACTACATATGAACACTTTTCACATTCTCCCGTGCAACTCGGCTGCTAGTCCTCCTTTCATGCAAAACGTTAAGGTTCTAGGTCATGTCCAAGGCATCAAAGCCAGCTAAAAATCAATAATCGATGCCTAAAACTTGAATTGTACTACTTCTTACTTCTAAGATTCTAAGTTGATATAATAGCCAGTCAGATGTAGTACAATTCAAGCTTTAGTTATCGATTATTGACTTTTTACCCTTCTTTGGTGCCTTGGATATGTGCTAGGACCTTACGATTTTGCATGAAGGGAGGTCTAGCAGCCACGTTTCATGGGGGAATGTGAAACGTGTTCATATGTAGTGAAAACTTGAGAAATCAGCCCGTTTCGTCTTTTGCTATCGAATCAACTTAATGCCAGATTGTCATATTGGCCGCTCTTTCCTATGAAACGGTTCCATTTATCGTGTGCAATGCTATGTCGCGTGCTGCGGTGTGTGGAGACACGAAAAGCACCATAATTTAATACAAAAGAAGCACCTAAGTTAATGTGATAGCCAGTACGAAGCAGTACAATTCAAATTTCAGTTATCGATTATTGCCTTTTTTAGACGGCTTTGGTGCCTTGGACATGAGCTAGGACCTTCAGATTTTGCAGGAAGGGAGGTCTAGCAGCAGCGTTGCATGGGAGAATGTGAAAAGTGTTGATATGTAGTGAAAACTTGTGAAATCCGCCCGTTTTCGTTATTTGCTATCGATTCGACTTAATGCCAGATCGTCATCTTGGCCGCTGTTCTCTCTGAAATGGTTACATTTATCGTGTGCAAAGCTTTGTCGCGTGCTGCGGTATGTGGAAACAGTAAAAGCACCATAATATAATACAAAAGAAGCATCTAAGTTGATGTGATAGCCAGTACGAAGCAGTACAATTCAAGTTTTAATTATCGATTATTGCCTTTTTTAGACGGCCTTGGTGCCTTGGACATGAGCTAGGACCTTACGATTTTGCATGAACGGAGGTCTAGCAGCCACGTTGCAAGAGAGAATGTGAAAAGTGTTCATATGTTGTAAAAACCTGAGAAATCCGCCCGTTTTCGTTATTTGCTATCGAATCGACCTAATGCCAGATCGTCATCTTGGCCGCTGTTCTCTCTGAAATGGTTACATTTATCGTGTGCAAAGCTATGTCGCGTGCTGCGGTATGCGGAGACACTAAAAACTGCATAATAGAACACACAAGAAACTACTAAGTTGATGTGATAGCCAGTACGAAGCAGTGCAATTCAAGTTTTAGTTATCGATTATTGACTTTTTAGACGGCTTTGGTGCATTGGACATGAGCTAGGACCAGAAGATTATGCATGAAGGGAGGTCTAGCAGCCACGTTGCACGATAGAATGTGAAAAGTGTTCATATGTTGTAAAAACCTGTGGAATTCGCCCGTTTTCTTTATTTGTTATCGAATCGACTTAATGCCAGATCGTCATATTGGACGCTCTTCTCTCTGAAACGATTACATTTATCGCGTGCAAAGGTATGTCGCGTGCTGCGGTATGAGGAGACACTAAAAGCACCATAACAGAACACAGAAGAAGCTTCTAAGTTGATGTGAAAGCCAGCACGTTGCAGTACAATTCAAGTTTTAGTTATCGATTATTGACTTTTTAGACGGCTTTGGTGCATTGGACATGAGCTAGGACCTGAAGATTTTGCATGAAGGGAAGTCTAGCAGCCACGTTGCACGGGGTGATGTGAAAAGTTTCGTATGTAGTAAAAGCTGGGAAATCCGCCCGTTTTCGTTATTTGCTATCGAATCGACCTAATGCCAGATCTTCATATTTGCCGCTCTTCTCTCTTGAACGGTTACATTTATCGTGTGCAAAGCTATCTCGCCTACTGCGGAATGCCTAGACACTAAAAGCACCATAATGGAACATAGGAGAAGCTTCTAAGTTGATGTGATAGCCAGTACGAAGCAGTACAATTCAAGTTTTAGTTATCGATTATTGCCTTTTTTAGACGGCCTTGGTGCCTTGGACATGAGCTAGGACCTCAAGATTTTGCATGAAGGGAGGTCTAGCAGCCACGTTGCACAACAGAATGTGAAAAGTGCTCATATATATTAAACACCTGAGAAATCCGCCCGTTTTCGTCATTTGCTATCGAATCGACCTTATGCCAGATCGTCATACTGTCCGCTCTTCTCTCTGAAACTGTTACATTTGTCGTGTGCAAAGCCATATCGCGTGCTGCGGTATGCGGAGACACTTAAAACAGCGTAATAGAACACACAAGAAGCTTCTAAGTTGATGTGATACCAGTACGAAGCAGTACAATTCAAGTTTTAGTTATCGATTATTGACTTGTCAGACGGCTTTGGTGCCTTGAACAAGAGCTGTGACCTTACGATTTTGCATGAAGGGAGGTCTAGCAGCCACGTTGCACGAGAGAATGTGAAAAGTATTCATATGTAGTAAAAACCTGAGAAATCCGACCGTTTTCGTCATTTGCTATGGAATCGACGTAATGCCAGATCGTCATACCGGCCGCTCGTCTCCCTGAAACGTCTACATTTATCGTGTAAGAAACTATGTGGCGAGCTGCGGAATGTCTAGACACCAAAAGCACAATAATAGAACACAGATGAAGCTTCTAAGTGGATGTGATAGCCAGTACGAAGCAGTACAATTCAAGTTTTACTTATCGATTATTGACTCTTCACACGGCATTGGTGCCTTGGACATGAGCAAAGAAATTCAGATTTTGCAGGAATGGAGGTCTCGCAGACGCGTTGCACGGGGGAATGTGAAAAGTGTTCATATGTAGTAAAACCTGAGAAATCCGACCGTTTTCGTTATTTGCTATAGAATCGACTTAATGCCGGATCGTCATATTGGCCGCTCTTCTCTCTGAAACGGTTACATTTATCGTGTGCAAAGCAATGTCTCGTGCTAAGGTAAGCAGAGACACTAAAAACACCATAATAGAACACACATGAAGCTTCTAAGTTGATGTGATAGCCATTACGAAGCAGTAGATTTCAAGTTTTAGTTATCCATTATCGACTTTTTATATGGCTTTGGTGCCTTGGACATGAGCTAGGACCATAAGAATTTGCAGGAAGGGAGGTCTAGCAGCTGCGTTGCACGGGGGAATTTGAAAAGTGTTCAAATACAGTGAAAACCTGAGATATCCGCCTATGTTTCGTCATTTGCTATCGAATCGACTTAACGCCAGATCGTCATAGTGCCCGCTATTCTCTCTGAAACCGTTATATTTATCGTGTGCAAATCTATGCCGCGTGCTGCGGTATGTGGAAACAGTAAAAGCACCATAATATAATACAAAAGAAGCATCTAAGTTGATGTGATAGCCAGTACGAAGCAGTACAATTCAAGTTTTAGTTATCGATTATTGCCTTTTTTAGACGGCCTTGGTGCCTTGGACATGAGCTAGGACCTTAAGATTTTGCATGAAGGGAGGTCTCGCAGCCACGTTGCAAGAGAGAATGTGAAAAGTGTTCATATGTTGTAAAAACCTGAGAAATCCGCCGGTTTTCGTTATTTGCTATCGAATCGACGTAATGCCAGATCTTCATATTGGCCGCTCTTCTCTCTTGAACGGTCACATTTATCGTGTGCAAAGCTATCTCGCCTGCTGCGGAATGCCTAGACACTAAAAGTACCATAATGGAACATAGGAGAAGCATTTAAGTTGATGTGATAGCCAGTACGAAGCCGACATTTCAAGTTTTAGTTTTTGATTATTGCCTTTTTAGACGGCTTTTGTGCCTTGGACATGAGCTAGTACCTTACGATTTTGTATGAAGGTAGGTATAGCAGCCGCGGTGCACAGGGGAATGTGAAAAGTGTTCATATGTAGTGAAAACCTGAGAAATCTGCCCGTTTTCGTCATTTGCTATCGAATCGACTTAATGCCAGATCGTCATATAGACGGTTCTTCTCTCTGAAATGGTTACATTTATCGTGTGCAATGCTATGTCGCGTGCTGCGGTATGTGGAGACACGAAAAGCACCATAATATAATACAAAAGAAGCACCTAAGTTAATGTGATAGCCAGTACGATGCAGTACAATTCAAGTTTCAGTTACCGATTATTGCCTTTTTTAGACGGCTTTGGTGCCTTGGACATGAGCTACGACCATCAGATTTTGCAGGAAGGGAAGCCTAGCAGCCACCTTGCACGGGAGAATGTGAAAAGTGTTGATATGTAGTGAAAACTTGTGAAATCCGCCCGTTTTCGTTATTTGCTATCGATTCGACTTAATGCCAGATCGTCATCTTGGCCGCTGTTCTCTCTGAAACGGTTACATATATCGTGTGCAAAGCTATGTCGCGTGCTGTGGAATACGGAGACACTAGAAGCACTATAATAGAACACAGAAAAAGCTTCTAGGTTGATGTGATCGCCAGTACGAAGCAGTACAATTCAAGATTTAGTTACAGATTATTGACTTTTTAGACGATTTTGGTGACATGTACATGCGCTAGGACCTTACGACCTTGCATGAAAGGAGTCTAGCAGCCGCGTTGCACGGGGGAATGTGAAAAGTGTTCATATGTAGTGAAATCCTGAGAAATCCGCTCGTTTTCGTCATTTGCTATCGAATCGTCTTAATGCCAGATCGTCATAATGGCCGCTCTTCTCTCTGAAATGTTTACATTTCTCGTGTGCAAAGCTATGAAAGCTATGTCGCGTGCTGCGGTATGCGGAGACACTAAAAGCTCCATAATAGAACACAGAATAAGCTTCTAAGTTGATGTGATAGAAAGTACGCAGCAGTACAATTCAAGTTTTAGGTATCGATTATTACCTTTTTAGACGGCTTCGGTGCCTTGGACATGATCCAGGACCTTAAGATTTTGCATGAAGGGAGGTCTAGCAGCCGAGTTGCACGGGGGAATGTGAAAAGTGTTCATATGTTGTAAAAACCTGAGAAATTCGCCCGTTTTCGTTATTTGCTATGGAATAGACTTTAGCCAGATCGTCATATTGGGCGCTCTTTTCTCTGAAACGGTTACATTTATCGTGTGCAAAGCTTTGTCGCGTGCTGCGGTATGTGGAGACACTAAAAGCACGATAATAAAAAACATAAGAAGCTTCTAAGATGGTGTGATAGCCAAAACGAAGCAGTACAATTCAATTTTTAGCTATCGATTGTTGACTTTTTAGACGGCTTTGGTGCCTTGGACATGAGCTTGGACGTTAAGATTTTGCATGAGGGAGTTCTAGCACCGGTCTTTCACGGGGGAATGTGAAATGTGTTCATATGTAGTGAAAACCTGAGAAATCCCCCCGTTTTGGTCATTTGCTATCGAATCGACTTCATGCCATATCGTCTTATTGGACGCTCTTCTCTCGGAAACGATTATTTCTTTCGTGTGCAAAGCTATGTCGCGTGCTGTGGTTGCGGAGGCACTAGAAGCACCATAATAGAACACAGAAGAAGCTTCTAAGTTGAAGTGATAGCCAGTACGAAGCAGTCCAATTCAAGTTTTAGTTAACGATTATTTACTTTTTAGACGGCTTTGGTGCCTTGGACATGAGCTAGGACCTTAAGATTCTGCATGAAGGGAGATCTAGCAGCCGCGTTGCACGGGGGAATGTGAAAAGTGGTTATATGCAGTGAAAACGTGAGAAATCTGCCCGTTTTCGACATTAGCTATCGAATCGACTTTTGCCAGATCATCAATTTGGCCGCTCTTCTCTCTGTAACGGTTACATTTATCGTGTGCAAAGCTATGTTGCGTGCTGCGGTATGCGTAGACACTAAAAGAGACATAATAGAACACAGATGAAGCTTCTAAATTGATGTGATAGCCTGTACGAAGCAGTACAATTCAAGTTTTATTTATCGATTATTGAATTTTTAGACGATTTTGTGCCTTGGACATGGGCTAGGACCTTGTGACCTTGCTTGAAGGGAGGTCTAGCATCCGAGTTGCACGGGGGAATGTGAAAAGTGTTCATATGTAGTGAAAACCTGAGAAATCCCCCCGTTTTCGTCATTTGCTATCGAATCGACTAAATGCCAGATCGTCATATTGCCCGCTCTTCTCTCTGAAACGGTTACATTTATCGTGTGCAACGCTATGTCGCGTGCTGCGGTATGCGGAGACACTAAAAGCACCATAACAGAACTCAAAAGAAGCTTCTAAATTGGTGTGATAGCCAGTCCGAAGCAGTACATTTCAAGTTTCAGGTATCGATTATTGACTTTTTAAACGGCTTTGGTGCCTTGGACATGAGCTAGGACCTTAAGATTTTGCATAAAGGTAGGTCTAGTAGACGCGTTGCACTGAGGAATGTGAAAAGTGTTCATACGTTGTAAAAACCTGAGAAATCCGCTTGTTTTCGTCATTTGCTATCGAATCAAATTAATGACAGATCGTCATATTGGCCGGTATTCTCTCTGAAACGGTTACGTTTATCGTGTGCAAAGCAATGTCGCTGCTGTGGTATGCGGAGACACTAAAAGCAACATAATAGAACACAGAAGAAGCTTCTAAGTTGATGAGATAGTCAGTCCTAAGCAGTACAATTGAAGTTTTAGTTATCGATTATTGACTTTTCAGACGATTTTGTTGACTTGGTCATGAGCTAGGACCTTACGACCTTGCATGACGGGAGGTTTAGCAACCGCGTTGGACGGGGGAATGTGAAAAGTGTTCATATGTAGTGTAAACGTGAGAAATCCGCCCTTTTTCGTCATTTGCTATCGAATCGAATTAATGCCAGATCGTAATATTGGCAGCTCTTCACTCTGAAACGGTTACATTTATCGTGTGAAAAGCTATGTCGCGTGATGTGGTATGCGGAGACACTAGAAGCACCATAATAGAACACAGAAAAAGCTTCTAGGTTGATGTGATCGCCAGTACGAAGCAGTACAATTCAAGTTTTAGTTATCGATTATTGACTTTTTAGATGGCTTTGGTGCCTTGGACATGAGCTGGGACCATAAGATTTTGCATGAAGGAGTTATAGCAGCCGCGTTGCACGGGGGAATATGAAATTTGTTCATATGTAGTGAATACCTGAGAAATCCGCCCGTTTTCCTCATTTGCTATCGAATCGACTTAATGCCAGATCGTCATATTGCACGCTCTTCGCTTTGAAACGGTTACATTTATCGTCTGCAAAGCAATGTCGCGTGCTGCGGTATGCGGAGACACTAAAAGCACCATAATAGAACACAGAAGAAGCATCTAAGTTGATGTGATAGCAAGTATGAAGCAGTACAAATTAAGTTTTAGATATCGATTATTGAATTTTTAGACGGTTTTGGTTCCTTGGACATGAGCTAGGACATTACGATTTTGCATGAATGGAGGTCTAGCATCCGCGTTCCACGGGTGAATGTGAAATGTGTTCATATGTAGTGAAATTCTGAGAAATCCGCCCGTTTTCGTCATTTGCTATCGAATCGACTTTTGCCAGATCGTCATATTTGCCGCTCTTCTCTATGAGACGGTTACAATTATCGTGTGCAAAGCTAGTCGCGTGCTGCGGAATGCGGAGACACTACAAGCACCATAGTATAACACAGAAGAAGCTTCTAAGTTGACGTAATAGCCAGTAAGAAGCCGTAAAATAATTCTTTTAGCTATCGATTATTGACATTTTAGTCGGCTTTGGTGCACTGGACATGAGCTAGGATATTAAGATTTTGCATGAGGGAGTACTAGCAGCCGCGTTGCACGGGGGAATGTGCAAAGTGTTCATATGTAGTAAAAACCGAGAAATCCGCCGATTACGTCATTTGCTATCGAATCGACTTTTGTCAGATCGTCATATTGGCCGCTCTTCTCTCTGAAACGGTTACATTTATCGTGTGAAAAGTATGTCGCGTGCTGCGGTATGCGTAGACAATAAAAGCACCATAATAGAACAGAGAAGATGTTTCTAAGTTGGTGTGATAGCCAAAACGAAGCAGTACAAATCTAGTTTAAGTCATCGATTATTCACTTTTTAGACGGCTTTGGTGCTTTGGACATGAGCTAGGACCTTAAGATTTTGCATGAAGGGAGGTCTAGCAGCCGCGTTGCACGGGGGAATGTGAAAAGTGTCCATATGTAGTGAAAACCTGAAATATCCGCCCGTTTTCGTCATTTGTTATCGAATCGACATAATGCCAGATCGCTATATTGGCCGCTCTTCTCTATGAAACGGTTACAATTATCGTGTGCAAAGCTATGTTGCGTGCTGCGGAATGCGGAGACACTAAAAGCACCATAATAGAACACAGAAGAAGCTTCTAACTTGATGTGATAGCTAGTACGAAACAGCAATTCAACTTTTAGTTATCGATTATTGATTTTTTAGACGGCTTTGGTGCCTTGGACATGAGCTAGAACATTACGATTTTGCATGAAGGGAGGTGTAGGGACCGCGTTGCACGGGGTAATGTGAAAAGTGTTCATATGTAGTGAAAACCTGACAAATCCGCCCGTTTTCGTCATTTGCTATCGAATCCACTTAATTTCAGATCGTCATATTGCCCGCTATTCTCTCTGAAACCGTCACATTTATCGTGTACAAAGCTATGTCGCGTGCTGCGGTATGGAGAGACACTAAAAGCACCATAATAGAACACAGAAGATGCTTCTAAGTTAATGTGATAGCCAGTAAGAATCAGTGCAATTCAGGTTTTAGTTATCGATTATTGACTTCTTAGACGGCTTTTGTGCCTTGGACATGAGATAGGACCTTAAGATTTTGCATGAAGGGAGGTCTAGCAGCCGCATTGCACGGTGGAATGTGAAAAGTGTTCATATGTTGTGAAACTCTAGAAATCCGCCCGTTTTCGTCATTTGCTATGGAATCGACTTTTGCCAGATCGTCATATTGGCCGCTCTCTTCTCTGAAACGGTTACATTTATCGTGTGCAAAGCTGAGTAGCGTGTTGCGGTATGCGGAGACACTAAAAGCACCATAATAAACACAGAAGAAGCTTCTAAGTTGATGTGATAGATAGTACGAAACAGTACAATTTAACTCTTAGTTATCGATTATTGAATTTTTAGACGGCTTCGGTGCCTTGGACATGAGCTAACACGCGATCTAGTG